>NC_072411.2:61644166-62880000 GCF_028858775.2 Pan troglodytes | reverse complement strand
TATACTCAACCCTATTCCCCTCTAGTCTTCCATGTGGAAGAAGAGAAATACATCAGATACCCAAATCCAGCTTACTCTAGCTATCGTATCACCTAAGGGGGTGAAAAAAAAGAAAACACTAAGATGCACTTGTGATGTTCATAAGCAAAATACACATTTTTCTCAAGCTCATTAGAAATATTCACCAAGATGTATCACATTCTGAGCCATAAACATGCCTTTAAAAACTTAAAAGAAATCATACAATGTCTGGTCTCAGAACATAATGAAATTATACTAGGAATCAATAACAGAAGTATAGCTGGGAAGTCCCAAAACATTGGAGATTAAACAACACAATTCCAAATAACACGTAGGTCAAAAATAAATCCAAAGAGATATTAAAAAAAATACTTTGAATTAATTGAAAATGAAAATAAAACAACAAAATTTGTGGGATGCAGTGAAAGCAGTGCCTAAAGGAAAATTTATAGCACTGAGTGCATATATTTAAAAAGAAGAAAAATCTAAATCAATAATCTAAGATTCCACCTTAGGAAACTAGCTAAAGAAGGGGAAGTTAAGTTCAAAGCAAGCGCAAGGTAAAAAATGTTAGAACAGAAATCAGTAAAATTGAAAACAGGAAATCAATTGAGAAAAAAAAAACAGTGAAACCAAAATTGCTTCATTGAAATGATCAATCAAATTGATAAACCTGTAGACAAGCTAATTAAAGGGAAAAAAAGAAAAGACACAAATTACTAAAGTCAGAAGTGGACAAGGGGATTCTGACATCAGCAAGATAGCTGACTAGAAGCCCCTAGTGCTTTCTCACTTCCTCTAAGACAGCCAAAACAATGAATAAACAACTACGTTTTGATGAAAATAACTGAAGGAGAGTGTCAGTACATCAAAGGAGTAACAGAAACCCTAGTCAGTTCAGAAACCCAGGGAAGCCACGTAGCACAACTGGCCTCCACCACCCCGATTTCGCCAGCTGGGCTCAAATGAGAACCAGGAGGAACTTCTCCTGGGAAGGAAAAGGTAAGTAGGAGGATTCTAGAAACCCCCATCAACACCTTTGACAAGTACGACTTATCACTGGGGACTCCTGCTGTCCTCACAGGCAGTAAGCTCAATTGAGGGAGCTTCCCAGAGTTCACATGACTGTGTTCCCTCCAGAGAAGGAGCCAACACTGTAACCCATCCCCTGTGGCTGCATAGTTAATGTGCTATGCCACCTCGGATCTAGAACTATTGCTGGAGTGTTTCTTGCTCCAGGGGCAAGTAGCCATGGTTCCTTTTCATCCCTGAGCCTAAGCTGCCACCAAACCACCCCAGCCCTGTGGCCCACACAAGGCACCTTGCAAGCAGCTGTTACTCTGTTTTATGTGGGGCCAAGCAGTAATGGAGCCCCTCCACCTACCCCTTCTAGTCTCTGGAGCAACCTGCCCTTAGGGGCCAGAGCTGATGCGCACACTACCTCCTAAGAAAACAGTGCCTTTGCAGAGCCACTCTCTAGACCTCTCTCAGTGGCTGCTGCACCCTGCACCTTTGGAACCATAGCTAAAGCTGCACACTCCCTCCTGCAGAAATGGTGCCTTAGTGGAGCTGTTCTGTCTATGCCTCTCAGTCAGTGCTGTGCCCTGCCCCTCTGTGCCTGAGCTGAAGCCATGCTCTGCATCCCAGCGAAATAGTTCCTTCGCAGAACTGCTCAATACACCCTTCCCAGTTGCTGCTGTGTCTGGTTCTATGGGATTCAAGATGAAGCTGTGTGCTGCTTTCCAGGGATGTTGCAGCTGCTCTACATAACTCTCTCAGTCACTACTGAACCCTATCCCCCTGTTCTGGAGCTAAAACCATGCCTGAAATCCTGGGGATATGGTGCTTTGGCCACCCAGAACAGCCATACCCTCCTGTGCCTGAGCTGAAGAGGCACGCTGCCTCCTGAGAAAACAGTACCTTGGCTGCCCAGAACAGTGATGCCTCCCCAATGCCTAAGTGGAAGCAGTACTCTGCATGCTAGGATACAGAGGCTTGGCTGCCCAGAGTGGACACAAGCTTCAGCATCTAAGCTGAAGAGGCACCTTGGACCCCAGGGAAATGGTGCCTGGGCATGAGCTAAAGCAATTCATTGCCCCTGGGGAATTAGTGCCTTGGCTGAGCTGGGCAGCTGCACAACCAGGGCTGAGCTGAATAATACAATACATCCCAGGGAAAGAGTGTGGGCCATGCTGAAAGTCTGCACCTTACAGGCTAAACAACTCTAGTACCCTGCTTCCATAGTGCTGGACTAGCCTCTTTGAGTATGAGCTGCTAAGACACCCCTCTCCCTGAGGAGTGGAATGATAGCTGTGCTGCTCCCTGTTTCCCAAGGCCCAAATGACAGCTGTACTTTGTCATTCTGGGCTTTGCTGCTACTCTTCCTGGCCTCACAGAATTTGGGATATTGCCAAGTTCCACCATTCAAAGGTCTAGAGTCACCAGTATATGATACCTCATCCACTGAGATTCAAGTTACCATTGAGCCCTATTGGCTCTGGCCCTGGCCCTCAAATTGCAGCCATACAATGCTCCCTGGGTCCAAACTTCTGGAGCATCCTTTCTTCCCTGGAGCTGGGCCAGTTCTCTGCTCCCCCAGGGTCAGAATCATAGCCGCAGCTCAGCCTCCTGGCCCTGAGCTGCTAGAGAATATCTCATAGTCACAGATCCTGGCTCTCTGAGCAGTCTACATCCAACCCTATCACAGAGAGTGAACAGGCACCTCAAGGCCCAGGTGCCAAAATGGTTTATGAGACTCAGCCTAAGATTCTGTCTCCACAGCTAGTCTGAGCACCTGCAGCTGGAGCCTGGCACTGCTGCAGATGTTAGTAGGCCATGTCAGACTGTCATGAATCCCTAAGACTCCCCATTACAGAGAAAAATGAGAATAGGAGGACCCAAAAAAACCCTTGACACTGAGAACCTTAACAACCTACACTACCAATGCCACTGCCACTAATTTCTACAGCTTAGGTCACTGAGGCATTCACAGTTATCACTGGCATTAACTGCAGCTAAAGAAGCTGCATGGAGACTATACCACTGCATCTACTTAGAACCAGAATCACCATACCACTTCCAACTGCCACACCAAAACCCATCTACAGTTGAAAGTTTTTCTCTATTAAAGCTACTCTAGAAAGTTTGGAAGAGGCAATTGTTCCAATAGATGCATAGATATCAATTCAGGGACACAAAAAATATGAAAAGGAAAGAAAATATGACACCACAAAAAGAATATAGTAAGTTTCCAGTAACAGACCCCAGAGAAAGGGAAGTTTATGAATTGCCAGAAAAGGAATTCAAAATAATGATCCTAAGGAAACTCAGTGAGATACAAGATATTACAGACAGATAATTCAACAAAATCAGGAAAGCAATTCATGATATAAAAGAAAAATTTAAAAAGAGATAGTATAAAAAAGAAAAAAGAACCAAACAGAAATTCTGCAGCCAAAAAATTCAATGAATGAAATAAAAAATACAATAGAGAGCTTCAACAACAGATTAGAAAAAAACAGAAGAAGCTCTAAACTTAAAGACAGTTCACTTAAAAAAAATCAAGATAAAAAGAGTGAAAAAAGCCTAGAGGACTT
Organism: Pan troglodytes; assembly: GCF_028858775.2. Lineage (NCBI taxonomy): Eukaryota > Metazoa > Chordata > Mammalia > Primates > Hominidae > Pan > Pan troglodytes. The sequence continues at coordinate 62,876,383 of NC_072411.2, read as the reverse complement.
ATGAGACACTACTAAGCAAACAAATATTTACATTATAGTAATATCAAGAGAAAAGATGGGAAAAGGCACAGAAAACCTATTTAATAAAACAATAGTTGAAGCTCTCCAAGTCTTGGGGAAATATGGATATTTAGATTCAGGAAGCTCAAAATTTCCCAAACATATTCAACCCAAAAAGGGCCTTTCTGAGACACATTATAGCCAACTTGTCAAAAGTCAGAGTAACAAAGAGAACTCTAAAAACAGCAAGAGAAAAGTGTCAAGTCACACACAAGGGAATCCCCATTACACTAACAGATTCTCAGCAGAAACTTTACAAACCAGGAGAGAATAAGATGATGTATTCAAAGTGCTGAAAGAAATTGCCAATCAAGAATACTACACCCAGCAAAGCTAATCTTTAGATATGAAGGAGAAACAGTCTTTCCCAGACAAGGGAAAATAAGGGAAAATGAGGGACTTTATCACCACTAGACTGGTCTTACAAGAAATGCTTATGGAAATCCAACAACTGGAAGCAAAAGGGCAATAATCACCACCATGGAAACATGCAAAAGTATAAAACACAGTTAAGGAAAGGAATACTGATAAGGAAAGGAAAAAGAAAAAATTTATCGTTACAGAAATCTACCAACCCTCTATGGTAAACAATAAGAGATGAAGAAAGGAATAACAGATACATAAAGCAACTAGAAAACAATGAACAAAATGACAGGAGTAAGTCCTCACCTATGAATAATAACATTGAATGTAAATAGATTAAATTCCCCAATTAAAAGATATCAGTTGGTGGAATGGATATAAAAACAATATCCAATTGTATTCTGCCTACAAGAAACTCACTTCACATGTAAAGACAGAATGAATGTGAAGGGCCGGAAAGATATTCCATTCAAATAAAAAGCAACAGTGAGCAGGAGTAACTATACTTAGATAAAACAGACTGTATGTAAAAAATTGTAAAAAGATACAAAGAAGGTCATTATATAATGATAAAGGGAATAATTCAGCAAGAAGATATAATTTATAAATATATATGCATCCAACACTGGAGCATCCAAATATATAAAGCAAATATTATTAGATATAAGGGGAGAGATAGATTCCAATGCAATAATATTTAGGGACTTCAATGGCTCAATCTCAGCATTGGAAAGATCATCTATACAGAAAAGCAACAAAGAAACATTTGATTAAAACTGCACTTAAGACAAAATGGACCTAATGGACATGTATAGAACATTTCATTCAACATCTGCAGAATACACAGTCTTTTTATCAGCACATGGAACATTCTCCAGAATATATCATATGTTAGGCCACAAAACAAGTTCTCTACAAATTTTTAAAAATTGAAATTATATCAAGTACCTTTTCTGACCACAGTGAAATAAAACTGAATATCAGTAACAAGCGGAACTCTCAAAACTCTGTGAATACATGAAAATTAAACAACATTCTCCTGAATGAACAGTCAATAAAGAAATTAAAAAGAAAATTTAAAAAATTAAAAATAAGTGAAAATAGAAGCACAATATGCCAAAATCTGTGGAACACAACAAAATTAGTATTCAGAGGAAATTTATAGTAATAAACATCTATATTTAAAAAGTAGAAAATTTTTAATTAAAAAACTTAATACATCTCAAGGAACTAGAAAATCAAGAACAAACAAAAACCCAAATTAGTACAAGAAAAGATATAATAAAGGCCAGAGTACAAATAAACAAAATTGAGACTAAAACATAAAAAGATCAACATAACAAAAAGTTGGTTTTTTGAAAAAAATAAATGAAATTAACAAACTATTAGCTACATTAACCAAGAAAAAATGAGAAAAGACCCAAATAAATAAAATCAGAAATTGAAAAGGCGACATTACCACTGATATCACAAAAATATGAAGAATCGTTAAAGACTACTATGAACAGCAATATACCAATAATTAGGAAAGCCTAGAGAAAATGTCTAAATTCCTGGACACATACAAACTATGAAGATTGAACCAAGAAGAAATAGAAAAAAATGAACAGAGCAATTATGAGTAACAAGAATGCATCAGCAATAAAATATCTCTCATCAAAGAAAAACTCAGGAGCTGATGGCTTCGCTGCTGAATTCTACCAAATATTTAAAGAATTGATACCTATTTTTCTCAAACTCTTCCAGAAAATCAAAAGGGAGGAAATTCTTCCAAACTCATTCTACGAGGCAAGAATTACACTTATATCAAAACCATGCAAAGATACAACATAAAAAAATGCTATAGACCAATATCCCTAATAAACATAGATGAAAAAAAACCCTAAAAAAAACTAGTAACCCATATCCAGCAGCACATTAAAAAGATTATTCACCATGATCAAGTGGGATTTATGCTAAGAATGGAAGGATTATTCAATGCATGCAAATCAATAAATGTGATATATCACATAAACAGAATAAAGGACAAAAACCATATCATCATCTCAATAGACACAGAAAAAGCATTTTATAGAATTCAACATCCCTTCATGATAAAAAAAACTCTGAACAAATTAGGTACAGAAGGACTGTACCTCAAGGCAATGTTAGCTGTATATGACAAATCTATAGCTAATATCATACTGAATAGGTTTACTTCTATGAACTGAAACAAGACAAGGATCAGAGCCCACTCTCACCACTCTTATTCACCCTGGAAGTCTTAGCCAAAGCAATTAGACAAGAGAAAGAAATAAAGGGGGTTCAAACTGGAAAGAAGAAAGTCAAAAGCAAAAATGGACAAGCGGAATAATACCAAACTAAAAAGCTTCTGCACAGCAAATGGAACAATCAACAGAAGGAAGAAACAACCTGCAGAATGAGAGAAAATATTTGCAAACTATTCATCTGATAAAGGACTAATGTCTGTAATATACAAGGAACTCAAACAACTTTGGTTAAAACAAAAAATCTGATTTTAACAAGGGCAAATGAGCTGAATAGACATCTCTTAAAAGAAGACATACAAATGGTCAACAGGTTTATGAAAAAATGCTCAATGTCACTAATCATCAGGGAAATGCAAATCAAAACTATAATGTCAGTAAAACATCATAAACTTGGAGGACATTATGTTAAGCAAAATAAGCCAGGCACAGAATGAGAAATATCACATGTTCTTATGCATATGTGGAAGCTAAAAACATTGATCTCATAGAAGCAGAGAGTAGAATAGTGGTTACTAGAGGTGGGGAAGTGGGGGAAGGGGGATAAGGAGAGGTTGTTTAAGGGTTATAAAAGTACAGCTAGATAGGAGGAATTATTTCTAGTGTTCTGTAGCATGACAGGGTGACTATAATCAACAAAATTTATTGTATATTGTCAAACAGCTAGAAGAGCAAATTTTGAATGTTCCCAACACAAAGAAATTATAAATGATTGAGGTCCTAGGTATGCTAATTACCCTGATTTGATTATTAGACATTGTATAAATGTATTGAAATATCCCTCTGTACTCTATAAATATGTACAATTATGAGTTAAATAAAAATAATAATTAAAACATGAAATGAACAAGGGACGTAAGTACAAATCCCATGGACATCAAATGGATAATAAAGGAATATTATGAAAAACTTTTTGCTCACGAGTTCAATAACCCAGATGAAATAGACAAATTATTTGAAAGGCAGAGTCTGTCAAAATTTACCTAAGAAGAAATACACCATCTGAATTTTCTATTAAAATTGTCTATTAAAGAAACTGAATCCAAAATTAATAACCTTTCAAAGCAGAAACCACCAGGCCCACACAGGTTCACTGATGAATTCTACCAAACATTTAAGCAAGAAATTATACCAGTTTTCTTAATCTCTTTTAGAAGATGGAAAAGGAAAGAATACTTTCAAACTCATTCTATGAGACCAGCATTACCCTAATACCAAGACAAGACAAAGACGTTACCATAAAAGAAAACTACAGAGCAATATCTCCATGAACATAGATGCAAAAATCTTCAACTCAATATTGGCAAATTGAATCCAACAATGTATAAAAGGAATTATACAGTGTGTTTATGTGGGATTATTTCCAGGAATTCAAAGTTGGTTCAACACCAGAAAATAGATTAATCTAATCCATCACATCAACAAGCTAAAGAATAAAAATTACTTGATCATGTCAACAGATGCAGAGAAAGCATTTGACAAAATCCACCACCCACTCATGTAAAAACACTCAACAAACTAGGAATAGAGGGAGCATACTGAACTGGATTTTTAAAAATCTGCATAAAATCTACTGCTAATATCATACTTAACAATGAGAAAATATAAGCTTTCTCACTAAAATTAGGAACAACGCAAGGATACTCCCTCTAAGCACTTCATTTAGCATACTGGAAGTCCTAGCTAATGCAATATTAAGGTTTGAATGCCATCTGCCAAAACTTATATTGAAATTTGATTCCCAGTACGGCAGTGTTAGAGGCTAGGCCTAGTGGGAGGTGTTCAGATCACAGAGACACTGTCCTCATAAATAGATTAATGCTGCCTCGTGGAAGTGAGTGAGTTCTCACTCTAGCAGGAATGGATTCATTCCTGAGAAAGCCTTCTTGCATGTCTCTTTGCAAGTGCCTGCCTTCACTTCTGCTTTTCACCAAGAGTTGAAGCATCACAAGATCCTCACCAGATGGTTTGCCCCATCATGAACTTTCTAGCCACCAGAATCATGAGCCAAATGAACCTATTTTAAAAAATAATTACCCAGTCTCAGATATCCTGTTATAGCCGCAAAAAATGGACTAAGACATGCAGTAAGACGAGAAAGGAAATAAAAGGTGCACGGTTTGGGAAGGAATAAATAAAACTTTCTTTGTTCTCAGATTGCATAATTGTTTATGGAGAAAATATAAGAGAGTTGACAAAAGAACTTCTGGAACTATTAAATCATTTTAGCAAGTTTGCAGGAAACAAGGTTATATTAAAAAGTCAAACATTTTTCTCTATATTAACAAGGAACAAGTAGAATTTGAAGTAAAAACACAATAACAATTATATGAGGAGCCCGCAAAATGAAATACTTAGGTATATATCTAGCAAAATATGTACAAAATCTATATGAGGAAGCCTAAAAAAAAAAACCCGATGAAAGATGTCAAAAAAAAAAATGAAATAAATGAAGAGATAGTCTGTGTTCAGAGACAGGAAGACTCAATATTGTCAAGACATCAATTCTTCTCAACTTGACCTATAGATTCAATGCAGTCCCACTTAAATTCTCAGCAGTTATTTTAAGGATATTGGCAAACTAAATCTGAAGTTTAAATAGAGAAGCAATGACCCAGAATAACCAACATGATATTGTAGGAAAATAAGAAAGTTGGACACTACCAAACTTAAAGACATACTATATAGCTACAGTAATCAAGACAGTGTGGTATTGGTAGAAGAATAAACAAAAAGATGGGTGGAACTGAATAGAGAATCCAGAATGGACCCAGACAAGTATAGTGAACTGATATTTGACAAAGAAGCAAAGGCAATAGAATGGAACAGAGATAGTCTTTTCAACAAATGGTTCTGGAACAACTGGACATCCACATGCAAACAATTGAATCCATATGAGATTTTATGCCCTTCACAAAAATTAGCTCAAAGTGATTATAAATCTAAATGTAAAATGCAACACTATAAAACTCCTTGAAATAAAATGGGATAAAATTGAGGTAACCTTGAGTATGGCAATGATGTTTTAGATATACCACCAAGACATGATCTATGAAAAAAATAATAAGCTAGACTTCACTAGAACTAAAAACTTCTACTCTGGAAAAGACACTGTCAAGAGAATGAGAACAGAAACCACAGAATGGGAGAAGATATTTGCAAAAGACACATTTGGTTAAGGGTTCTTATCAAAAATATAAATATTAAAACTCAACAGCAAGAAAACTAATAAATCAATTTTAAAAATGGACAAAAGACCTGAACAGACACTTCACTAAAGAAGATATACAGGTGGAGAAAAGCATATGAAAAGATGTTGAACATCACATACCATTAGGAAATTGCAAATTAAAAGGGCAAGATACCACTACACACCTATCAGAATGGCCACAATCCAAAACACTGACAACGTCAAATGCTGTGAAGGTGTGGAGTAACAGGAACTCGTTTGTTGTTGGTGGGAATGCAAAATGGCACAGCTACTTTGGAAGACAGTTTGGTAATGTCTTAGAAAACAAAACATTCTCTTACCGTACAATACAGCAATCATGCTTCTTGTTATTTACCCAAATGAGTTGAAAACTTAGATCCAGATAAAAACCTGGACATGAATGTTTATAGAAGCTTGATTTATAATGACCAAAACCTGGAAATAACCAAGATGTCCTCAGTAGGTGAATGGATAAATAAGCTGTGGTAGATCCAGACAGTGAACTGTTATTCAGTGCTAAGAAGAAATGAGCTATCAAGTCATGAAAAGACATGGAGAAACCTTAACTGCATTTTACCAAGTGAAAGTAATCAATCTGAACATGCTACATACCAAAATACTACATACTATCTGATCTCAACTATAAGACATTCTGGAAAAGGCAAAACTATGGAGAAAGTAAAGACATCAGTGGTTGCTAGAGGTTGGGGGAAGGGAGGGATGAATAGACAGAGCACAGAAGATTTTTGGGGCAATGAAACTATGCTGTATGATATTATAATGGTGAATGCATGTCATAATACAGTTGTCAATACCTGTAGAATATATGGCAGTAAGAGTGAATGTGAATGCTAATGTGAATTATGGACTTAGGGTGATATCAGTTTACATACACTAGAATAGCAAAAATTAGAAAGTCTGGTAATAGCAGATGTTGACAAGCAAGTAGAATGAAACCCTCGCCATTATTGGTGGGAAGCAGTTTGGCAGTTTATTTTAAGGATAATCATAGCCCCAAGAGAAATAGAAATGTGTTTGCAAAAAGTCCTGTACAAAAATATTTGTAGTAGATTCTTAAAAATAATTGCCACAAACTGCAAGCAACCCAAATGACCATCAAAATGAGACTGAATAAGCAAATTGTGGTATATTCACTCAATGGAATACCACTTAGAATACAAAATAATAAGTTTCTAAAACCAGTAATAGCATGGGTGAATCTCAAAAACATTATGTTGAACAAAAGCCAGACATAAAAAGTACTGTATAATCCGATTTATATAAAATTCTAAATAGACAAAACAAATTTACGATCAGAACTGTAGTTTGTTCCTTGGAAAAAGGGAGTAAACCAGAAAGTAGTGTCAAACAGAACTTTATGGGTTGTAGATTACACTGGTGTAATTATTTCAAACATCATTGACTTATATGCCTAATATGCAAATCATAGTTCCATAAAAGAGTATGGGTGGGAGGAAACGATATTTTTACTTTATTAAAAAAGAAAAATGAAGTTCTCAGTTATCCTGACATTTTGACAAAAAAAAGAGGCTTATCCATTCTCAAGTATTCTATTTTTTTACAGAAAGGAATCGAAGTGAATTATCTGATGGGCACAGTGTTGACAGGGTATTAGTTTATGTATATCAAGTTTTGATTTTGAAAATAGAAAGTCAAAAAAACTGACTGGACAATTTTACCTCAGTTCACATCAAGATATAGCTTTGAATTTTCAAAAACGATACAGCATAAATATTCTCTATACATATTGCAGAAATAAAAATGGATAACATTATTTCACAAAAGTGCCATTAATTTTTAGCTTGTTTTCTGTTCCGAATTTCCTACCTCGTTGCCTTCTCTTGGACCATCTATTAAGAAAGAAATTCCAAGCTCAAATTTCTGTTTCTACCCTTACCCAGTGGAATGTCAAAAAGATTCTTAGATTGCTACAGCCTAGGAAAAGAAAGCAATATTCATTATAAGTAACCTCTTCTGTCCTTAATCTTGTTCTTTTCTTTTTTTTTTTTTTTTTGCTCAGGAGGCCCTTATCTAAAAGTCCTTTTACTAATTCATACATCAATTAATTCAGCAACATTTTTGTCAAATAACAAGGAAAAGTAATTATTTCTGTAATATATTCAATGACATTTCAATCAAATTCCTCTAACCTGAAAAATCCTGACAGCCATGTTTTAGAGAATTTGATGACTCTTTTAAACTCTTTAGAAAGAGGCTGCCAGATGTATTGCTGTGTTCACATATGTGCATGCATGAGTGAATAAAGTAATTAAATGATCCTTAGGTAGTTTGCTAAACCGTTACAGAGAGACTTCGTTAGAAAACTTGGCATCTTTACTTAGGCTACTGATCTTGCTTTCCTATTTGCACCAAAGTATTTGGTTTCTAAAAATTATGCTTAGGGATTAATTTGCCTTATGCCAACTGATAAGTGAGATTTATCTTAATTTGAATAAACCATAAATGTCCATTCATCAGTTATGATCCTTGTTAAGGCAAGCTGCCAAGAAACACCAGGTGTCTGGGCCAGAGTTTACTCAAATATAAGATGAACCCTTTTCCAATGTTTGAAAGCTATGAATCCTTCCTTTGACTTTGGGCCAAATGTTTAATGTCTTTTAGTCTTTGGGATTTTTTTGTCTGTGAAATAAAAAGGTTGATTACATGGGCTGTAAGTTTCAATTCTGTGAATTCAATTGAATTCTACAATTCTGTGGACATATGATTGCTAGTGAAGGGAGAGATTATTGATATCACTGGCACGGGACTTGACTCAAAAACTTGGTATAAACATGGAAAGTTAAAGCCAAAATTATGCCTTCATCATGTATCAAAGTCTAATACTATAGTAAAAAGTAATGATGAAAATGGTTGTCTTCAATAAACTTATCCAGCTTGGGCCATAAAGTAAACATAAACAAATAAATAGCAATATATAATGGCAATATATAATGAAATGTAAAAAAAAATACCTAAGTTCTAAGTGCCAGAGGAATGAACTCAGATTATAAATGACAACTAATAGTTACAATTAAATAAACTGTCTTTTCCCCAATATGTCTTTCTTTGCCCACAAAACCATATACCAAAGTATAAAGTGGAACAACTGATTCTCAGTAACCAAAGAGAATCATGGTAAGTAGAAAAAATTACAACTCAGTATTCAGTGACAATTCACTGTGTTCTACATCCTCAATCAAATGTGATACTAGCGTTCTACTAAAATAAAAAAAAAATTTAAAATAAGGAATTTTTTTATGTTATGCTAATGTTTTCTTTTGTTCTCTATTTTAGTTTCATATATTGAAAATGACTTATAAACACTATTTTGCTTCATTGGTTCTGTTCTACAGTTGAGTGTATGAGAAGCCATTAAAATAGTCTTGGCCTTAATAGGCGTGACATGTGATATTTATTACCTGTGTGATTACATAGCAGAAGTAGATAACGGCTTTTACAGAAGATGCATGAATTCTAGTGAAGTGGAATGACTTATTTCTGGTCACTACTGTACTTTTGTTCGGTAGATTGCTGTAATCTATGTGTTAGTTTGCATTGCTATAAAGAAATACCTGAGACTGGGTAATTTAAAAATAAAAGAAGTTTATTTGGCTCATGGTTCTGCAGGCTGTACATGAAGCACAGTGCTGGCATCTACTCCCGGTGAGGGCCTCAGAGAGCTTCCAGTCATGGCAGAAGGTGAAGGGGGAGCTAGTGTGTCACATGGCAAGAGAGAGAGCAAGAGAGAGAGGGAGGAGGTGCCAGGCTTTTTTAAACAACCAGATCTCATGTGAACTCATAGAGTAGGAACACACTCCCACGAGGACAGCACCAAGCCATTCATGAGAGATCCTCCCCCGTGACCCAAACATCTCCCAGCAGGCCCACCTCCAACACTGGAGCCACATTTCAACATGAGAGTTGAAGGGGACCAACATCCAAACTATAGTACTCTATTTTTGCTAATGTAAAGCAACAGGAAACAATTCTTGTTTCCAGTCACTTCAGAACACTCCTTTTCCCAACTTATCCTATATTTTGATGCTTTTTAATGGGGGAATTATATGTGTTTTTCTTCATTTTTAAAAAAATTATGTTTATTTATCTTTTTATTAGCATGGATATACAGAAATTAATGCTTCTTGTCACACTTAAAAAAATTTTGTGTGGCAGTAGTTTTAATTTGTTAAATTTGGAGTACATTGTAATATATTTTATATAGATCTTCATCCAGCAACAGAATCTTTACACCAAGAAATGAAGTTTTAAAAGTACCTTTCTGGTTTCTTCTTGGAGTAGATTCTGCCTCTACTACAAATGCTTTCTGAATAAGCTTCCTATTCAAGACACTTTCCTTTTAGAGTTGTTTTGACTTACTAGGCTAGTGGGCAGAAGATGACAGAAGGCAAATTGGAAGGGGAAGAAACAAAGGGTAACTGAAAAAAAAAAGTCCATGATATATCTTTTCAGTTCTCAGGAAAAGCAAGTTCAAAAAGGTATCATTTGTGTATTTTTTTCGTTTTTTAAAAAATTTAGCATAGTGCCCAAAGTCCAGCATTATTTTTGATTGTACAGTGTATTTAGAATGCACTTAGCTCAGAAGCACCTTTAATACAATAGATCCCAAATGCTTTCTTTTAAAATTCAGCCCAGGTTTTCGGAAATTGAAATGCATATGCAACTCATTTGTAGGATTAAACATACATCTTATAGTACACACACTGGCATTAAATTGAAACCTGAACGATGAGAAGTAATTTCGTGGGCAGGAAGCCAGATTGTTCCTGGAGTTCTACATGCAGGCAATAACTTCATCAACAGGTAGAAAACATGTTATGCGCTTTTGGTACAATCATGCCAAAAACTCGGCAATGACTCATAATTCAGTTATCATTTAAAAATGCTCAAAAACATGAAAAAAAGGATGAAAACTTGCTCTTGTCTAAATTTGAAGGCAAGGGAGTCCTTGGCACTTGACAAGGTGAATCATGAACAGAATCAAAGATAGATAGATAGATAGATAGATAGATAGATAGATAGATAGATAGACTAGATAGATAAACAACATTATGTTTTGGGTTTCCTCTCCTTCTTATTTCTATTACCATAAGGGACCTGAAAGAAGAATTAATGGCATCTGTTTTTCCTATTCATTTTCTCATTTATTCAAGATAAATTAAATGTCTTTTTACCCTCTCCATTTTTATCATTGTGATTGGCTCTATCATTTTCCATTATCTCCTCTTTATTTCCCATGAAATTGTCAATTATGAACTTAAAGAATACAAGTCACTTCCCTTAAAATTAGTGGTATCTATGTTTTCTGAGCCACCTGGTAGGAGCAGGATGAATAGATTAAATAAAGGAACAAACCACAGTCAGTGGCCCGCCCTATCCTAGAAAAATAAAAATTCCAGGGCAATCTCCATCAGGATCACTGTAGACTTATAGTGAATACCACTTTTCTAGGGCCAAATTATTAGATTTCCCTGAATAACAGGGAGTAACATGATTTTTTCCCCCTTGAACTTGTCCCACTCAGAAAAGTCTCTTATACATGTAATTTTGGGTGGGGGAGGGGGGGCAAAAAAACAATTTCAACCCTTGCTCTACGTAACCAACAAGAAATGAACAAAAGCAGTCACTACATACACACCTAGAATGACCTTATCTACAAGTGCCTTCAAATCTGACAGCTGTTTTCCATCCAGACACACTGCAAGGATGCTGCTATTACTCCCAAGTAACCACACACATCAAATGGTCATCCTGCTGTGGTTTGGGTTCCAGTGTACCTGGCAAAGTGAGATCAGGCAGGTTCCATCTTGTTGACATAACGTGCCTCAGCTGCTGGTGTCGGGAAGCTGCCAGTGTCCAGAGCTGTTCCTCCCCGAAGCAGGGCTCGAAATATCTGAGTTTTGAGGACAGAGGATCTCATTGGTGTATCTTTGGCAGTGCTCACATCAGCTCTCACACGACTAGAGGAAAGTTTAAATCTTGAATTCTGAAGAGTCTCAGGCAATAACATTACAAGTTTCAACAGGTGGTACTGTTCAAATAGTCACATAAAGTGCTTCCTTTGCCATTAAAACCTAACTCGTAATCTCTGGAGTAAAATGGTGTATTGTTTTTAAAATCCTGGAGTGGATCTTTCCTTTAGCTAGGACAAAGAGTGATTTTTGTCTGGTCCAGGATGGGAGGGCCATTGAATAATTTTGGTAAACAGTGACTTGTGAATAAGTAAAAACATGAGCAACAGATGTTACTCAATTATCATTGCTGGCTGGGTTTAACTGTCCTCTACAAAATGTCTGTGAATATGAAAATTCCCTTCATCATCTGAAGTGTGTGAAAGGCATAGGACTGTATTTATGTTTCAGCACTTCTCTCGGTACCTAGACTATTTCCAGGTACAGAGCAGGCTCCTGAATATTTGGTGAAGGAATAACTGAAGCACAGAATGAATTCTTTTGGCTCATAATCAACTCTTTTAGATACTAAGTGCTTTAGTAACAAGTCTTGGTTCTCTGAAGGTTATGCAAGCCCAATTCATTCACAAATGTTTGTAGTATACCAGGAAATAGTATCCAATGACCTCCAAAACTTTTACAACCTTACCTACCGGAAAATGTTTTACACTGTGTCAAAAACTGATCTCTAGAGCAAGAAACCCACTTGCTGTCTATATATGTTGCCAAGTAGTTAAATGAGACAGGTACCATTTATAACACGGTTTTAGGCAAACTTATTTCAAAGGAATATTGAAACCTGGATGGTTGTTTCACTTATAAAAGAACATAGTTTCCCTTCTTTCCCTGCTTCTTTCTCTAGTTCTGTACATTCAGTTTACGTTTTTCTCAGTCCTTTCTGTTAGCACTTGTGACAACTGTTCTATTCACTTTACCGATCATCTTTTTCATAAGAAATGCCTTGAAAGTTTTGTTGTTAAGGTAAGATAATTAACAATGGAGTCACTTCAGTGCCTTTTAGGTTAATAATTCTTGCTAATTCATGTTGTAATACTACTCTACCTAGTCTTTTACCATCACTTTATGGAGAGCTATTATAAATTAACTAGCTTAATCATACAACATGTCAATTGGGTATAAAGGCAAATACTGTTTTTGTACATTGAGGTGTATCCATAGCTTTTACCTACAACTACTCTGCCACACCTGACACCAAAGAACCACCAGGAGACCCAAGTAGAAGGTGTGCCATGGAGAAAAGCCGATGGATACATTTACTGACTAATCTCAGGCTCCTCTACATGCACTCCATCAAGGGCTAAACACACTAAGCGTGCCATTTTTTCTTCTTTGTCAAGTCTCTCAAAATATATTGACTGGGTTCCTGTGCCCAGGACTAAGGAGGAGTTGTGGGAGACCAAGAAAGTCTATGTGGCCGATCTTTAAGACACTTATAATCAAAGTGAGATGAGAGTAATGAACAAGAGATACCTCAATTTCATATATATTTATGAGTATAATCCAATGACATAATTAAGACTGGCTAAATGATTAATGGGATCCAATGCAAAATGAAAATGAGGGGCACTTTGTCCAAAAATTAAGAATTTCAAGTCGGTGACAGAAGAGCATTAAATCCAGTCATTTGATGCTGCTCAACTAGTAGATGAAAGAGTCTGGAAGGCCCAAGAACCTTTCACTCATTTGTCTGGTGGGAGGGCTGAAAAGCTGGGCTCAGCTGGAACTGTAGCCTAGAAAGCCTGCAGACACCTCCAGCACAGCAGCCTCAAGATAGTTGAAATTGACATGGTGGCTCAAGCTCCAAAAGTAAGGGAGTTACATGGCCTTTTTCCTGCAATGGCACCACTTGGAAGAATAGCAATAAATTTTCAATGAAACACTGTTTGATTCAACATGAACCTTGAATGCTGGTTGTATAAAAAAAAATTTTGTGTTAATAAAGTACCACTTAGGAAAAAATTCAGGAGCTAGAACATGGCCAAGAACAGCAAATGACAAATCTACACTTTGGCCCAAACAACAATTTTTCTGTGGCTGTGTTGTGCCCTGGCCACCCAATGAGGTACAACTCTTACAGAGACTATCAAACACTAACATATTATATGATGGGTATATATGAGTGCTAATGAGAGGAACTGCATAGTAGTTAAGTGTGCAATATCCTGGGTTTATATCACAGCTTTGGCACTTACTGGATGTCTGTGAGCAACATATGTAAACTCTTGTGCCTCATTTTCATTATAACAGTACCCATCTCATAGAATTTTGTGAAAATTAAAGGATGTAATACTCCTGGCTCATGGGAAGCACTATTATTGTTACTGCTATGATTACAGGCACAGAGCTGGGGGAAGAATTCCCCCAGCTGGATAGAGGAAAAGAAACAAAATCAAGGAAAGTGACAAAAATGTTGACTTAAATTGATTAGAGTTTCGCCAAGGGAGCAAGACATTATTCAGGGACAGAGAACAACACTGTTATAACCAGAACTTTACAGACCTAATTTATTTAAAGGCACTTCAAAAGTGATATATAAACATGTTAATAAAATTTTTACAAATTAGGGGAAAAAATCATGCCAAGTTAACTCCAAAGTCGAAAAAAATTTAGAGAGAATACTTCTTTATCTTTTATGAGACCTGGGTCCTTTGATGGGAAAATGTTGAGCCTTTTCAAAGGCAAGGACCAGGTGTTGGTTGTCTTTATATTCACCCATATTTGTTGAATAAAATTAGTGTGAACTTCATATTATTTTTGCCATGTCCCCACAACATGCTTCCTGCCAGTTGTAAAGCAGGACTCACTTGCCTGCAACTGTAGGCAGAATTCATCCTGCAGTGACTCTTTCCTACTCATCTAATAATTCGGAACACCATGTGTTGGGACAATCATTCACTGCGGCTCAGGGAACAAGCTCTACACTATTATTTACTGAAAATTCTGATTGATGACATTTTTGACTGAGTCAGGCAAATCTACATATTCAAGGGAACGGACTTAGAAAGTTATTGGACAAAGTCTTTAGAGACCAGATATTGGCTGACTTTATAAAGCACTGTGAAATGCAGGAATTTATCATAAGGTAGAAGCATTTCTTTTTCTCAGATAGACAGAACCAAGGAATATTTTCTTATTCCAAGGGGTATTTTGGCCTTAGAAAGAAGAATTTATCAAATCCACCTCTACCTGGTGGACAGCACATTCTAATACAGTGGGTTCCATGAAACAGAGGATTCTGACATTCATTTGTTTCTGCTTCAGCAGGTAGCCCTCCCCAGCTTCCCAACTACTTGTCACACAGGGGTTGGTGTTCTAGAATAAATGCAGATGACTTTCACATACTCTGAATCTGGAAACAACTTGTCTAGTATAGAATGAAAAGTTCTTTCTTATTCTTATGTCTCCTTTTCAGATTTTAGGTCTTAGAAGTTTTCTTAATAATGAAAACTGGCATAAACAAGGATGCCCTCTCTCACTACTCCTATTCAACATAATATTGGAAGTTCTGGCCAGGGCAATCAGGCAAGAAAAAGAAATAAAGGATATTCAAATAGGAAGACAGGAAGTCAAACTGTCTCTGTTTGCAGATGACATGATCCTATATTTAGAAAACCCCGTCATCTGAGCCCAAAAGCTCCTTAAGCTGATAAGCAACTTCAGCAAAGTCTCAGGATACACAATCAATGTGCAAAAATCACAAGCATTCCTATAACAACAGATAAGCAGAGAGCCAAATCATGAATGAACTCCCTTTCACAATTGCTACAAAAAGAACAAAATACCCAGGAATATAGCTAACAAGAAAAGTGAAGGACCTCTTCAAGGAGAACTACAAACCACTGCTCAAGGAAATCAGACAGGACACAAATAAATAGAAAAATATTTCATGCTCCTGGAGAGGAAGAATCAATATCATAAAAATAGTTATAAGGCCAAAGTAATTTATAGATTCAATGCTATTCCCATTAAACTACCATTGACATTCTTCACAGAATTAGAAAAAAACTACTTTAAAATTAATATGGAACCAAAAAAGAACACATATAGCCAAGACAATCCTAAGCAAAAAGAACAAAACTGGAGTTATCACACTTCCCAACTTCAAACTCTATTACAAGCCTACAGTAACCAAAACAGCATGTTACTGATACAAAAACAGACACATAGACCAATGGAATAGAATAGAGATCTCAGAAATAAGACTGCACATTTATAGCCATCTGATCTTTGACAAACCTGACAAAAACAAGCAATGGGAGAAGGATTCCCTATTTAATAAATACTGCTGGAAAAACTGGCTAGACATATGCAGAAAATTGAAACTGAACCCCTTCCTTACACCTTATACAAAAATTAACTCAAGATGGATTAAAGACTTAAATGTAAAACCCTGACCTATAAAGACCCTAGAGGCAATACCATTCAAGACATAGGCATGGGCAAAGATTTTATTACAAAAACATCAAAAGCAATTGCAACAAAAGCAAAAATTGACAAATGAGATCTCATTAAACTAAAGAGCTTCTGCACAGCAAAAGAAATTGTCATCAGTGTGAACAGACAACCTACAGATGGGGAGAAAATTTTTGCAATCTATCTGTCTAAGGTCTAATACCCAGAATCTACAAGGAACTTAAACAAATTTACAAGAAAAAAGCAACCCCATTAAAAAGTGGGCAAAGAACAGAAACAGATACTTCTCAAAAGAAGACATTTATGCAGCCAACAAACATGAAAAAAAGCTCGACACCACTGATCATTAGAGAAATGCAAATCAAAACCACAATGAGATACCATCTCATGCCAGTCAGAATGGTGATTACTAAAAATTCAAGAAAAAACAGATGCTGATGAGGCTGTGGAGAAATAGGAACACTTTGACACTTTTGGTGGGAATGTAGATTAAACCATTGTGGAAGACAGTGTGGTGATTCCTGAAAGACCTAGAATCAGAAATATAATTTGACCCAGCAATCCCATTACTGGGTACATACCCAAAGGAATATAAATCATTCTATTATAAAGATACACACACGAGTATGTTCATTGCCACACTATTCACAATTGCAAAGACATGGAATCAACCCAAATGCCCATCAATGATAGACTGGATAAAGAAAATGTGGTACATATATACCATGGAATACTATACAGTCATAAGAATAAATGAGATCATGTCCTTTGCAGGGACATGGATGGAGCTGGAAGCCATTATCCTCAGCAAACTAACACGGGAACAGAAAGTCAAACACTGCATGTTCTCACTTACAAGTGGGAGCTAAACAATGAAAACACGTGGACACATTGGAGGGGAAAAACAGATACTGGGGCCTGTCCGTCATGGGGTGGGAGGATGGAGAGCATCAGGATAAATAGCTAATGCATGCTGGGCTTAATACCTACGTGATGGGTTGACAGGTGCAGGAAACCACCATGGCACACATTTACCTATATAACAAACCTGCACGTCCTGCACATGTAACCCGGAACTTAAAATGAAACAAAATATTTAAAAAATAAATTTCAATTTCTAGGGTCTGAAGGACGTTGGCCCTCTTCTCACAGCTCCACTAGGCAGTGCCCCAGTGGGGACTCTGTGCAGGGGTGTGCACCCCACATTTTCCTTCTGTACTGCCCTTTGCAGCAGCCCCTGCCATCTCAGACCCAGAGGCCTAGGAGGAGATTTCAATTCTCAGATCAAGATCTGTGTAGTGAGGCAAATACAGCTCACTGCAGCCTTAACATCATGGGCTCAAGCAGTCCTCCCACCTCAGCCTCCCAATAGCTGGGATCACAGGTGCATGCCAATGCCAATATGCCTGGCTAATTTTAATTTTTTTTTATAGAGATAGTGATATGGTTTGGCTCTCTGTCCCCATCAAAATCTCGTCTTGTAGCTTCCATAATTCCCACATGTTGTGGGAAGGACCCATAAGAAGGTAATTGAATCATGGGGGCAGTTTCCCCATACTGTTCTCAGGGTAGTGAATAAGTCTCATGAGATCTGATGGTTTTATAAGGGGAAACCCATATCGCTTCTCTTTCATTCTCTGTTGCCACTGCCATGTAAGAAGTGCCTTTTGCCTCCCACCATAATTGTGAGGACTCGCCAGCCACGTGGAACTGTAAGTCCATGAAACCTATTTTTCTTCCCAGTCTCCAGAATATCTCGAGAGGGATGATTTAGGGTATCTGGTGAAAGAAATTTCTAAGCAGCAAAGCATTCAAGATGTGACTTGAGTACTATTAAGGTATTCAGTTTTAAAAGGGAAACAGAGCATAAAAGTTTGGAAAATTTGCAGTCTGACAATGTGATAGAAAAGAAAATCCCATTTTCTGAAGAGAAATTCAAGCCAGTTGCAAAAATTTGCATAAGTAATGAGGAGCTGAATGTTAATCACCAAGATAATGGAGAAAATGTCTCCAGTATATGTCAGAGACCTTTGCAGCAGCCCCTTCCATCTCAGACCTGGAGGCCTAGGAGGAAAAAATGGTTTAGTGACCTGGGCCCAGGGCCCCTCTGCTGTGTGCAGTCTAGGGACTTGGTGCCCTGCATCCCAGCCACTCCAGCCATGACTAAAAGGGGACAAGGTAGAGCTCAGACTGTTGCTTCAGAGGGTACAAGCCCCAAGCCTTGGTAGCTTCCATGTCGTGTTGAGCCTCAGAAATTGAGGTTTGGGAACCTCTGCCTAGATTTCAGAGGATGTATGGAAATGCCTGAATGTCCAGACAAAAGTTTGCTGCAGAGGCAGGGTGCTCAAGGAGAACCTCTGCTAGGGCAGTACAGAAGGAAAATGTGGGGTGCACACCCCCACACAGAGTCCCCACTGGGGCACTGCCTAGTGGAGCTGTGAGAAGAGTGCCAACATCCTTCAGACCCTAGAATGGTAGATCCACTGACAGCTTGCTCCACATGCCTGGAAAGGGTGCAGACACTCAACACCAGCCTGTGAAAGCAGCTGGGAGACAGGCTGTACCCTGCAAAGCCACAGGGGTGGAGCTGCCCAAGACCATGGGAACCCACCTCTCGCATCAGCATGATCTGGATGTGAGACATGGAGTCGAAGATCATTTTGGAGCTTAAGATCTGAGTGCCCTGCTGGATTATGGACTTGCATGGGGCCTGTAGCCCCATTGTTTTTGCCAATTTCTCCCATTTGGAAGGGTAGTATCTACCCAATGCCTGTACCCTCATTGTATCTAGGAAGTAACTAACTTGTTTTTGATTTTACAGGCTCATAGGTGGAAGGGACTTGCCTTGTCTCAGATGAGACTTTGGACTGTGGACTTTCGAGTTAATGTAGAAATGAGGTAAGACTTTGGGGGTCTGTTGGGAAGACATGATTGGTTTTGAAATGTGAAGACATGAGATTTGGGAGGAGGCAGGGGCAGAATGATATGGTTTGGCTCTGTGTCGCCACCCAAATCTCATCTTGTAGTTCCCATAATTCCCACATGTTGTGGGAGGGACCTGATAGGAGATAACTGAATCATGGGGGTGGTTTCCCCCATACTGTTGTCATGGTAGTGAATAAGTCTCATAAAATCTGATGATTTAATAAGGGGTTTCTGCTTTTGCTTCTCTCACATTCTCTCTTGCCACCAACATGTAAGAAGTACCTTTTGCCTTCTGCCATGATTGTGAGGCCTTCCCAGCCACATGGAACCGTAAGTCCATTAAATCTATTTTTCTTCCCAGTCTCGTATCAGCAGCATGAAAATGGACTAATACAGATAGGGTTTCACTGTGTTGCCTAGGCTGGTCTCAAACTCCTGGGCTCAAACAATCCCTCTGGCTCAGCCTCCCAAAGTGCTGGGATTACAGGTGTGAGCCACCACTCCCAGCTGTACTGCAAAATATCTTCTAATTTCTCTTTTGGTATCTTCTGTGACTCGCTGTTATTTCAAACCATCTTGTTTAATTTTCATGTTATTTGTGCATTTTCCAAATTTCTTTGTTATAGATTCCTAATTTTTTTCATTTTGGGATTCATGAACATACTTTATATTATTTTAATCTTTTTTAATTTATTAAGGTTTATTTTATGGTCTGCCATATGATCTATCCTGAAAATTGTCCCATGTACACTTGAGAAGAATGTATATTCTGCTATGGTTTGTTAGAATGTTCTGTAGATGTCTGTTAGTTCTAGGTGATGTATACTGTCATTTAAGACTTTTATTTCCTTGTTGATCTATTGTCTAGTTGCTTTATCCAGTATTGAAAGTGGATATTGAAGTCTCCAACTATTATTATTATTTGTTTCTCTCTTTATTGCTGTTGGTTTTGACTTCATGTATTTGGTGTTCTGTTATAAGGTACATATATATTTGTAATTGTTAAATCTTTCTGATGTACTGAACCATTTATCATTTTAAAAAGTCACTATCTCTAGTAATTTTTTTTTGTTTTAAAGTCTATTATGTCTAATATTAGTAGAGCCACTTTATCTGTTTAGTGGTTGCTGTTTGCATCATTATCTTTTTTCATCCTTTTACTTTCAATTTGTGTACCTTTGCATCTAAAATATATCTTCTATAGAGAACATGTAGTTGATCTTCTTTTTATTTAGCATGACAATTTTGCCTTTCAATTGATTGCTTAATCCATTCACATGTAATGTTCTTATTGATGAAATGGGATTTAAGAGTGCCGTTTTACTTTTTATTTTCTGTTTTGTGTCCTTTTTCTTTATTTTCACTTTATATTAAGAAGGGGTATTTACATTAAGTGGATATGTTCTAAAGTAGCATTTTAATTTAATTATCTTCTCACTTTAGGCATACCTCTGAAATATTGCATTTTCTGTTCCAGCCCACCGCAAGAAATCAAGTATTGCAATAATGCAAGTAACACAATTTTTTTTTGTTTCCCAGTGCATATAAAATTTATGTTTGGCTGGGTGTGGTGGCTCACGCCTGTAATCCCAACACTTTGGGAGGCCGAGGTGGGCAGATCACCTGAGGTCGGGAGTTTGAGACCAGCCTGACCAATACAGAGAAACCCCGCCTCTACTACAAATACAAAATTAGTTGGGCGTGGTGGTGCATGCCTGTAATCCCAGCTACTCAGGAGGCTGAGGCACGAGAATCACTTGAACCCAGGAGGCAGATGTTGCAGTAAGCTGAGATCGTGCCATTGCACTCCAGCCTAGGCAACAAGAGCAAAACTCCATCTCAAACAAACAGACAAAAAGTTATGTTTATATTATAGTCTATTAAGTGTGTAATAGCATTATGTCTAAAAAAAGTACATAACTTAATTTTAAAATACTTTATTACTAACAAATGCTAATAATTATCTGAGCTTTCAGAGTTGAAACTCACCACCTTTTGCTGGTGGAGAATTGTGATCTTTTTGCTGATTCTCAATGTTGATGGCTGTTCACTCATCAAGGTGGTAGTTGCTGAAAACTGAGGTGGCTGTGTCAATTTCTTAAAGTAAGACCATGAAGTTTGCCACATCAATAGACTCTTCCTTTCATGAAAGATGCTGTTTGACAGCATTTTACCCACAGTAGAACTTCTGTCAAAATTGCAGTCAATCTTTTCAAACCTTATCACTGCTTTATCAACTAAGATGGGGTAATATTCTAAATCCTTTGTTGTCATTTCATCAATGTTCACAGCATCTTCACCAGGAGTAGATTCCATCTCAAAACACTACTTTCTCTGATAATCTATAAGAAGGAACTCTTCAGCCATTCAAATTTTATCATGAGATTACAGCAATTCAGTCACATCTCCAGGCTCTACTTCTAATTCTAGTTCTCTTGCTATTTCTACCACATCTGCAGTGACTTCCTCCACTAAAGACTTGAACTTCTCAAAGTCATCCATTAGGGTTGGAATCAACTTCTTCTAAACTTCTGGTGATGTTGATATTTTGACCTCCTGCCATGAAACACAAATGTTCTTAATGGCATCTAGAATGAATCCTTTTCAAAAGGTTTTCAATTTACTTGGCTCAGATCCATCAGAGGAATCACTATTTATGGCAGCTGTAGCCTTACAAAATGTATTTCTTTATTATTATTATTATTATACTTTAAGTTTTAGGGTACATGTGCACAATGTGCAGGTTAGTTACATATGTATACATGTGCCATGCTGGTGTGCTGCACCCATTAACTCGTCATTTAGCATTAGGTATATCTCCTAATGCTATCCCTCCCCCCTCCCCCCACCCCACAACAGGCCCCATAGTGTGATGCTCCCCTTCCTGTGTCCATGTGTTCTCATGGTTCAATTCCCACCTATGAGTGAGAACATGCGGTGTTTGGTTTTTTGTCCTTGCGATAGTTTACTGAGAATGATGATTTCCAATTTCATCCATGTCCCTATAAAGGACATGAACTCATCATTTTTATGGCTGCATAGTATTCCGTGGTGTATATGTGCCACAATTTCTTAATCCAGTCTATCATTGTTGGACATTTGGGTTGGTTCCAAGTCTTTGCTATTGTGAATAGTGCCGCAATAAACATACGTGTGCATGTGTCTTTATAGCAGCATGATTTATAGTCCTTTGGGTATATACCCAGTAATGGGATGGCTGGGTCAAATGGTATTTCTAGTTCTAGATCCCTGAGGAATGGCCACACTGACTTCCACAATGGTTGAACTAGTTTACAGTCCCACCAACAGTGTAAAAGTGTTCCTATTTCTCCACATCCTCTCCAGCACCTGTTGTTTCCTGACTTTTTAATGATTGCCATTCTAACTGGTATGAGATGGTATCTCATTGTGATTTTGATTTGCATTTCTCTGATGGCCAGTGATGGTGAGCATTTTTTCATGGGTTTTTTGGCTGCATAAATGTCTTCTTTTCAGAAGTGTCTGTTCATGTTCTTCGCCCACTTTTTGATGGGGTTGTTTATTTCTTGTAAATTTGTTTGAGTTCATTGTAGATTCTGGATATTAGCCCTTTGTCAGATGAGCAGGTTGTGAAAATTTTCTCCCATTTTGTAGGTTGCCTGTTCACTCTGATGGTAGTTTCTTTTGCTGTGCAGAAGCTCTTTAGTTTAATTAGATCCCATTTGTCAATTTTGGCTTTTGTTGCCATTGCTTTTGCTGTTTTACATATGAAGTCCTTTCCCATGCCTATGTCCTGAATGGTAACACCTAGGTTTTCTTCTAGGGTTTTTATGGTTTTAGGTCTAACGTTTAAGTCTTTAATCCATCTGGAATTAATTTTTGTATAAGGTGTAAGGAAGGGATCCAGTTTCAGCTTTCTACATATGGCTAGCCAGTTTTCCCAGCAGCATTTATTAAATAGGGAATCCTTTCCCCATTGCTTGTTTTTCTCAGGTTTGTCAAAGATCAGATAGTTGTAGATATGCGGTGTGATTTCTGAGGGCTCTGTTCTGTTCCATTGATCTATATCTCTGTTTTGGTACCAGTACCATGCTGTTTTGGTTACTGTAGTCTTGTAGTATAGTTTGAAGTCAGGTAGTGTGATGCCTCCAGCTTTGATCTTTTGGCTTAGGATTGACTTGGTGATGCGGGCTCTTTTTTGGTTCCATATGAACTTTAAAGTAGTTTTTTCCAATTCTGTGAAGAAAGTCATTGGTAGCTTGATGGGGATGGCATTGAATCTATAAATTACCTTGGGCAGTATGGCCATTTTCACGATATTGACTCTTCCTACCCATAAGCATGGAATGTTCTTCCATTTGTTTGTATCCTCTTTTATTTCATTGAGCAGTGGTTTGTAGTTCTCCTTGAAGAGGTCCTTCACATCCCTTGTAAGTTGGATTCCTAGGTATTTTATTCTCTTTGAAGCAATTGTGAATGGGAGTTCACTCGTGATTTGGCTCTCTGTTTGTCTGTTATTGGTGTATAAGAATGCTTGTGATTTTTGTACATTGATTTTGTATCCTGAGACTTTGCTGAAGTTGCTTATCAGCTGAAGGAGATTTTGGGCTGAGATGATGGAGTTTTCTAGATATACAATCATGTCATCTGCAAACAGGGACAATTTGACTTCCTCTTTTCCTAATTGAATACCCTTTATTTCCTTCTCCTGCCTAATTGCCCTGGCCAGAAATTCCAACACTATGTTGAATAGGAGTGGTGAGAGAGGGCATCCTTGTCTTGTGCCAGTTTTCAAAGGGAATGCTTCCAGTTTTTGTCCATTCAGTATGATATTGGCTGTGGGTTTGTCATAGATAGCTCTTATTATTTTGAGATACATCCCATCAATACCTAATTTATTGAGAGTTTTTAGCATGAAGCGTTGTTGAATTTTGTCAAAGGCCTTTTCTGCATCTATTGAGATAATCATGTGGTTTTTGTCTTTGGCTCTGTTTATATGCTGGATTACATTTATTGATTTGCGTATATTGAACCAGCCTTGCATCCCAGGGATGAAGCCCACTTGATCATGGTGGATAAGCTTTTTGATGTGCTGCTGGATTCGGTTTGCCAGTATTTTATTGAGGATTTTTGCATCAATGTTCATCAAGGATATTGGTCTAAAATTCTCTTTTTTGGTTGTTTCTCTGCCTGACTGTGGTATCAGGATGATGCTGGCCTCATAAAATGAGTTAGGGAGGATTCCCTCTTTTTCTATTGATTGGAATAGTTTCAGAAGGAATGGTACCAGTTCCTCCTTGTACCTCTGGTTGAATTCGGCTGTGAATCCATCTGGTCCTGGACTCTTTTTGGCTGGTAAGCTATTGATTATTGCCACAATTTCAGCTCCTGTTATTGGTCTATTCAGAGATTCAACTTCTCCCTGGTTTAGTCTTGGGAGGGTGTATGTGTCAAGGAATTTATCCATTTCTTCTAGATTTTCTAGTTTATTTGTGTAGAGGTGTTTGTAGTATTCTCTGATGGTAGTTTGTATTTCTGTGGGATCGGTGGTGATATCCCCTTTATCATTTTTTATTGCATCAATTTGATTCTTCCCTCTTTTCTTCTTTATTAGTCTTGCTAGTGGTCTATCAATTTTGTTGATCCTTTCAAAAAACCAGCTCCTGGATTCATTAATTTTTTGAAAGGTTTTTTATGTCTCTATTTCCTTCAGTTCTGCTCTGATTTTAGTTATTTCTTGCCTTCTGCTAGCTTTTGAATGTGTTTGCTCTTGCTTTTCTAGTTCTTTTATTTGTGATGTTAGGGTGTCAATTTTGGATCTTTCCTGCTTTCCCTTGTGGGCATTTGGTGCTATAAATTTCCCTCTACACGCTGCTTTGAATGTGTCCCAGAGATTCTGGTATGTTGTGTCTTTGTTCTCATTGGTTTCAAAGAACATCTTTATTTCTGCCTTCATTTCGTTATGTACCCAGTAGTCATTCAGGAGCAGGTTGTTCAGTTTCCATGTAGTTGCGCAGTTTTGAGTGAGTTTCTTAATCCTGAGTTCTAGTTTGATTGCACTGTGGTCTGAGAGACAGTTTGTTATAATTTCTGTTCTTTTACATTTGCTGAGGACAGCTTTACTTCCAACTATGTGGTCAATTTTGGAATAGGTGTGGTGTGGTGCTAAAAAAAATGTATATTCTGTTGATTTGGGGTGGAGAGTTCTGTAGATGTCTGTTAGGTCCGCTTGGTGCAGAGCTGAGTTCAATTCCTGGGTATCCTTGTTAACTTTCTGTCTCATTGATCTGTCTAATGTTGACAGTGGGGTGTTAAAGTCTCCCATTATGATTGTGTGGGAGTCTAAGTCTCTGTAGGTCACTCAGGACTTGCTTTATGAATCTGGGTGCTCCTGTATTGGGTGCATATATATTTAGGATAGTTAGCTCTTCTTGTGGAATTGATCCCTTTACCATTATGTAATGGCCTTCTTTGTCTCTTTTGATCTTTGTTGATTTAAAGTCTGTTTTATCAGAGACTAGGATTGCAACCCCTGCCTTTTTTTGTTTTCCATTTGCTTGGTAGGTCTTCCTCCATCCCTTTACTTTGAGCCTATGTGTGTCTCTGCACATGAGATGGATTTCCTGAATACAGCACACTGATGGATCTTGACTCTTTATCCAATTTGCCAGTCTGTGTCTTTTAATTGGAGCATTTAGTCCATTTACATTTAAAGTTAATATTGTTATGTGTGAATTTGATCCTGTCATTATGATGTTAGCTGGTTATTTTGCTCGTTAGTTGATGCAGTTTCCTCCTGGCATCGATGGTCTTTACAATTTGGCATGATTTTGCAGTGGCTGGTACCAGTTGTTCCTTTTCATGTTTAGTGCTTCCTTCAGGAGCTCTTTTAGGGCAGGCCTGGTGGTGACAAAATCTCTCAGCATTTGCTTGTCTGTAAAGGATTTTATTTCTCCTTCACTTATGAAGCTTAGTTTGGCTGGATATGAAATTCTGGGTTGAAAATTCTTTTCTTTAAGAATGTTGAATATTGGCCCCCACTCTCTTCTGGCTTGTAGAGTTTCTGCCGAGAGATCTGCTGTTAGTCTGATGGGCTTCCCTTTGTGGGTAACCCGACCTTTCTCTCTGGCTGCCCTTAGCATTTTTTCCTTCATTTCAACTTTGGTGAATCTGACAATTATGTGTCTTAGAGTTGGTCTTCTGGAGGTGTATCTTTGTGGCGTTCTCTGTATTTCCTGAATCTGAATGTTGGCCTGCCTTGCTAGATTGGGGAAGTTCTCCTGGATAATATCCTGCAGAGTGTTTTCCAACTTGGTTCCATTCTCCCTGTCACTTTCAAGTACACCAATCAGATGTAGATTTGGTCTTTTCACATAGTCTCATATTTCTTGGAGGCTTTGTCATTTCTTTTCATTGTTTTTTCTCTAAACTTCCCTTCTCACTTCATTTCATTCATTTCATCTTCCATCACTGATACCCTTTCTTCCAGTTGATCACATCAGTTCCTGAGTCTTCTGCATTCTTCACGTAGTTCTCGAGCCTTGGCTTTCAGCTCCATCAGCTCCTTTAAGCACGTCTCTGTATTGGTTATTCTAGTTATCCATTCGTCTAAATTTTTTTCAAAGTTTTCAACTTCTTTGCCTTTGGTTTCAATTTCCTCCTGTAGCTCGGAGTAGTTTGATTGTCTGAAGCCTTCTTCTCTCAACTCGTGAAAGTCATTCTCCGTCCAGCTTTGTTCTGTTGTTGGTGAGGAACTGCTTTTCTTTGGAGGAGGAGAGGTGCTCTGCTTTTTAGAGTTTCCAGTTTTTCTGCTCTGTTTTTTCCCCATGTTTGTGCTTTTATCTACTTTTGGTCTTTGATGATGGTGATGTACAGATGGGTTTTTGGTGTGGGTGTCCTTTCTGTTTGTTAGTTTTCCTTCTAACAGACAGGACCCTCAGCTGCAGGTCTGTTGGAGTTTGCTAGAGGTCCACTCCAGACCCTGTTTGCCTGGGTAACAGCAGCGGTGGCTGCAGAACAGCGGATTTTCATGAACCACGAATGCTGCTGTCTGATCGTTCCTCTGGAAGTTTTGTCTCAGAGGAGTACCCGGCCGTGTGAGGTGTCAGTCTGCCCCTACTGGGGGATGCCTCCCAGTTAGGCTGCTCAGGGGTCAGGGTCAGGGAGGAGGCAGTCTGCCTGTTCTCAGATCTCCAGCTGCATGCTGGGAGAACCACTGCTGTCTTCAAAGCTGTCAGACAGGGACATTTAAGTCTGCAGAGGTTACTGCTGTCTTTTTGTTTGTCTGTGCCCTGCCCCCAGAGGTGGAGCCTACAGAGGCAGGCAGGTCTCCTTAAGCTGTGGTGGGCTCCACCCAGTTTGAGCTTCCTGGCTGCTTTGTTTACCTAAGCAAGCCTGGGCAATGGCAAGCGCCCCTCCCCCAGCCTTGCTGACGCCTTGCAGTTTGATCTCAAACTGCTGTGCTAGCAATCAGCGAGACTCCATGGGCCTAGGACCCTCCGAGCCAGGTGCAGGATATAATCTCCTGGTGCGCCGTTTTTAAAGCCCGTCGGAAAAGTGCAGTATTAGGGTGGGAGTGACCTGATTTTCCAGGTGCTGTCTGTCGCCCCTTTCTTTGAGTAGGAAAGGGAACTCCCTGACCCCTTGCGCTTCCCGAGTGAGGCAATGCCTCGCCCTGCTTTGGCTTGCGCACAGTGCGCTGCACCCACTGTCCTGCGCCCACTCTCTGAGGCACTCCCTAGTGAGATGAACCCAGTACCTCAGATGGAAATGCAGAAATCACCCGTCTTCTGCATCGCTCATGCTGGGAGCTGTAGACCATAGCTGTTCCTATTCGGCCATCTTGGCTGCCCTTTCTAACAAAATGTATTTCTTAAGTAATAAGATCTGAAAGTCAAAATGACTCCGTGATTCATGGGCTGCAGAATGAATGCTGTTAGCAGGCATGAAAACTGCATTAATCTGTACATCTTCATCAAGCTCTTGGATGACTAGGTGCATTGCCAATAAGCAGTTTTATGTTGAAAGGAATTTTTTGTGTGTGTGAGCAATAGGTCTCAATAGTGGGCTTAAAATAGTAAGGCTGGGTGCAGTGATTCACACCTGTAATCCTGGCACTTTGGGAGGCTGAGGTGGGCAGTTTGCTTGAGCCTAGGAGTTCGAGACCAGCCTCGGCAACAAGGCAAAACCCCAACTGTTAAAAAAAATACAAAAATTAGCGGGGTGTGGTGGCAGGTACCTGTAGTCCAAGATTCTTGGGAGGCTGATTATCACTTAGGCCCAGGAAGTCAAGGCTGCTGTGAGCTGTAATCACACCACTGCACTCTAGCCTGGGCAGCAGAGCAAGACCCTATCTCAAAAATAAAATTGAGTAAATCATGCTGTAAACAGTTGTGTTGTAATCCAGGCTTTGTTGTTCCACTTATACAACACAAGCAGAGTACATTCAGCATAATTTTTAAGTGCCGTTCAATTTTCAAAATAGTAAATGAGCATGGGCTTCCACCTAAAGTCACCAGCTGCATTACCCCCTAACAAGAGATTCAGGCTGTTTTCTTAAAC
This sequence comes from Pan troglodytes, assembly GCF_028858775.2. Taxonomy (NCBI): domain Eukaryota; kingdom Metazoa; phylum Chordata; class Mammalia; order Primates; family Hominidae; genus Pan; species Pan troglodytes. The sequence goes on along the minus strand of NC_072411.2, from coordinate 62,847,593 downwards.
TTTCTTTTTAATTTTTAATTTTTGTGGGTACATAATAGGTATATGTAAGTTACATATAATATTTTGATACAGGCATGCAATGCATAATCATCACATCAGGGTAAATGGGGTATCCATCACCTCAAGCATTTATCCTTCTTCATGTTACAAATCAATTATACTCTTAGTTATTTTAAAATGTACAATTAAGTTATTTTTTACTATAGTCACCCTATTGTGCTATCAAATACTAGGTCTTCTTTAAACTTTCTATTTTTTTGTACCCATTAACCCTCCCCACTTCCCCCCAAACCCTTACAGCCTGTTTTTTTTTTTTATTATACTTTAAGTTCTAGGTACATGTGCACAACGTGCAGGTTGCATATGTATACATGTGCCGTGTTGTTTTGCTGCACCCATTAACTCGTCATTTACATTAGGTATTTCTCCTAATGCTATCCCTCCCCCATCCCCCCACCCCATGACAGGCCCTGGTGTGTGATGTTCCCCGCCTTGTGTCCAAGTGTTCTCATTGTTCAATTCCCACCTATGAGTGAGAACTGTGGTGTTTGGTTTTCTGTCCTTGTGATAGTTTGCTCAGAATGATGCTTTCCAGCTTCATACGTGTCGCTACAAAGGACATGAACTCATCGTTTTTTATGACAGCCTGTTTTTTGAAGCTTCAAAGTCAGGCATTGACTTCCTATATAACATTTTCCAATATAAGGCTGTGTCATCTACATTGAAAATTTATTGTTTAGTGTAGCCACCCTCATTCAATGATATTAGCTAGATTTTCTGGATAACTTGCTGCAGCTTCTATATCAGCACTTGCTGCTTCATCTTACACTTTTATCTTTTTTTTTTTTTCTTTCGAGATGCAGCTTCCCTCTTGTTGCCCAGGCTGGAGTGCAATAAGCACAATATTGACTCACTGCAACCTCCACCTCACTGCAGCCTCCGCCTCCCAGGTTCAAGCAATTCTCCTGCCTCAGCCTCCCAAGTAGCTGGAATTACAGACGCATGTCACCATGCCTGGCTAATTTTGTGTTTTTAGTAGAGATGGGGTTTCGCCATGTTGGCCAGGCTGGTTTCAAACCCCTGACCTCAGGTGCTCCACCCACTTCGGCCTCCCAAAGTGCTGGGATTACAGGCGTGAGCCACCATGCCTGACTGCACTTTTATCTTCTGGAGAGGATTTCTTTCCTTAAACCTCATGAACCAACCTTTGCTCCTTCAAACTATTCTTGTGCAACTTTCTCACTTCTCTCCACAGAGTTAAAGAGTGTTAATACCTTATTCTGGATTAGATGTTGGCTTAAGGGGATACTTGTGGCCGGTTTGAACTTCTATCCGGACCACTCCAACTTTTCCCATATTAGCAGTAGACTTTTTTGTTTTCTTATCATTCATGTGTTTGCTGGAGTAGCACTTTTTATTTCTTTCAATAATTTTTCCTTTGCATTTACAACTTGACTAACTGATGCAAGAGGTCTAGCTTTCAGCTTATCTTGGCTTTTGACATAACTTCCTCACTAAGCTTAAACATTTCTATTTTGTGGTTTAGAGATATATATGATTTCCTTTCACTTGACTACTTAGAGGCCAATGTAGGAATATTAACTGGCCTAATTTCAATAGTGTTGTACCTCAGGGAACAGGGGGTCCTGGGGGAGAGAGAGAGAGAGATGGAGGAATGGCTGGTCAGTGGAGCTGTCAGAGCACACACAACATTTGTTGATTAAGTTTGCCTTTTTATATGGGTGTGGGTTTGTGGTGCCCCATAACAATTACAATAGTAATACAAAGATCACAGATCACCATAAAGGTATAAGGAAGTTTGAAATATTTGGAGATTACCAAAGTATGACACACAGACACAAAGTGAGCACACGCCATTGGAAAAATGGTGCCAATAGACTTGCTTGACAGGGTTGCCACAACCTTCCATTTGTAAAAAATGCAGTATCTGCAAAGTGCAATAAAGGCAAGTACAATAAATCAAGGTATTTGTGTAGATATATATTTCTAGTTATTTCCCTACTGATTGCTTTAGAGCTTACCATATATGTCTCAATTTATCAGAATCAGCTTCAGATTTATTCTAAATTAATTCCAGTGTGATATATCTATATCTATATCTATATATGTATACACACACTCTATATAGCTCTATATCCCTTTCCCCATTTTGTGAAATTGTTGATACATCTATCTATCTATCTATATACAATCTCTAAGTGTTACAAACCTCACAATACATTGTTATGATCATTTATAAAATATTATGTTTTTAAAAAGCCAAAAGAAAGAAAATTTTATATTTATAGTTTTAAAAAATATATTAATACTCCGATGTATCATTTCTGAGTTACCATCGAGTAATACTGCTTTGCTCTGAGTTACCCCCTTTGTGCTGTTACTAGCAAGTATATTACATTTAAATATGTATGGACCCAAGAATTCATTATACACATGTGGTTTTACACAATTGCTTTATAAATCAGTTAAGAAAGGATGAATAACATCTGTACTGTCTTTTATAATGACAAAATTACCTTTACTAGTGCTCTTTGTCTATTAATGTGAATTCAAATATGGGATCACCTGCTTTGAACCTGAATAATTTCTTTTAGTATTTCTTGTGAGGTGGGTCAGCTTTCAACATATAATTTCAGTTTTGTTTGTCTAGAAATGATTTAATCTTCATTTTTTGAGAGGGTTTTGCTAATATAGGGTTCTTGGCTGACAGTTTTTTTCTTTGATCACTTAAAATATGTTTCTGTTGCAAAGCTAGCTGCTAATCTTTTGGAGGTTCCCTTTTAAGTGATGAATCATTTTTCTCATGCTACTTTCAAGATTTAATTTTTCTCTTTGGCTTTCAGCATTTTTGCTATGTTTTGTCTATTTGTTGATCTCTTTATGTTTATCCTGCCTGGTGCTTGTTGAATTTCCTGGAGGAATAGGTTATTTTTTAATACACTTGGGAATTTTCCAGCTATTCGTTCTTTGAATATTTTTATATTCCCTTTGTGTGTTTCTTTTCTGTCTGGTACTCACATTATATGTAAGTTGGTGCGTTTAATAGTGGCCCATATTCCTCTGAGACTCTTCATTTATCTTCATTCTTTTTTCTCCTTGTTCTTTGAATTACATAATCTCAATCAATGTATCTTCAGATTTACTCCAGAATTTCTGTCTTGTTACAGATATGCTTTATTTGATGCAATATTGTCATTATACTTATCTTCACTTATTTTTAAAAAATAATTACATATATTTATGGAATATATATTTTGATATATGTGTGGAATGATTAAATCAAGCTAATTAACATATCACTTCACATTTTTTTTTTGGTGGTGAGAACTTTAAAAATTTACTATCTTAGCAATTGTGAAATATATAATTGCTATGGTTTGAATGTGTCCCTTTCAAAATTCAGGTGTTGAAATTTAATGGCCAAATGTGATGGTGCTAAGAGATGGAGAATTTAAGAGGTAAGTAGGTCATGAGGGCTCCTGCCTCGTAAGTGGGACTAAGGTCCTTGTAAAGGAGACTTTACATAGCATTTCACCTCTGCCATGTGAGAACACAGTGTTCCACCCCTCCAGAGAATGCCACAGCAAGGCACCTTCTTGGAAGCGGGACTTCAGCAGACGATGAACTTGTCAGTACCTTGATCTTGAACTCCCAGTCTCCAGAACAGTGAGAGAGAAATTTGTTGTTTTAAACTACCAGTCTCAGACATTTTGTTTTAGCAGCACACACTAAGGCAACAATACATTATTATTAATTATGATCACCATGTTGTGTGATAGATCCAAAAAACATTTGTCTCCTGTTTTATTGAAACTTTGAGTTCTTTGACCAACATATGACCATCCTCCCCTCCCTCTCCAGCCTCCGGTAACCGCCATTCTAGTCTCTATGATTTCAGCTTCTATTATCTAAAAGATTCGACATGTAAGTGAGATCATAAACTAGATGCTTTGCTTTTCTGTGCCTGCCTTATTTCACTCAACAAAATGTTCTCCAGGTTCATCCATTTGTTGTAAATGAAAAAAATTCCTTTTTAAAAACTGAATATGTCATTGTGTATATATATATATATATATATATAGAGAGAGAGAGAGAGAGAGAGCACATTTTTGTTATTCATTCACCTGTTGATAGAAACTTAGGTTGATTCTGTATCTTGGCTATAGTGAAGAGTGCTGCAATAAACATAAGAGTGCAGCCGTCTCTTTTACATACTGAGTACAATTCCTTTAGATGTATATCCAGAAGTTGGATTGCTGGATCACATGGCAGTTCTATTTTTAATTTTTTGAAGAACCTCAATACTATTTTCCACAAACACTGTACTAATTTACAGTCTCATCAGGATTATGCAAGAGTTTCTTTTTCTCCATATTCTTGTTAACACTTGGTAACTTTTTTCTTATTGATAATAGCCATTCTAACAGGTGTGAGGTGATATCCCATTGCTGTTTTAATTTGCATTTTCCTGATAAATGGTGATGCTGAGCACTTTTTCATATACATGTTGGCCATTTGTATGCCCTCTTTTGCAAAATGTCTACTCAGCTCCTTTGCCCACTTTTAACTGGGCTATTTGTTTTCTTGCTATTGAGTTGTTCAAGTTTCCCACGTATTTTGGATATTAACCCTTCATGAGATGTATGCTTTGCAAGTATTTTCTACCAATTCACAGGTTGTTTCTTTACTCCTTTAATAGCGTTTGTTTTTTTTTTTTAAACCATACGTATAATTGCTTTGAAGGCTTTGTCTGTTAAATCTGACGTGGGTCACTCCCACGGACAGTTTCTGTTGCTTTTCATTTTTTTGTTTTTCTAATGTATGGGTTATATTTTTCTTTTTCCCTCTCCCTCTCTCTGTGTGTATGTGTCATAGATTTTGTCAAAAACTAGACATTTTAGGTAATATAGTAGCTCTGGGTACTGGTCACGTCCTTCTGGGACTTGTTATTGTTACTAGATTTTTAATTTGTTTAGTGACTTACTGGGTTATTTTAGTGAACTCTTTATCCTCCCGCTAAGTGTAAAGCCTTTACTGTTGCAGGGGCTGTAGCCTCGGGTATGCCTGGAGTCATCCTTGGATGACAGTGGTTTTGGCAGGACTCTCTTTGACTGTCTCTTTCCCTGACCGCCCCCCATTCCATAGCTCCTCGCCCCCTCCCAACCACCACCAAACACATTTTAAGCTCCAGTGATTGATCTATTATTTTTTTAAAAATTCCCTGGGGATTTAGCAGTTTGCTCCATGACTAAAAAATTAATCAAATTTGGGGTTCTTTAAAAAGATTATTCTTGAAGTCAGTGTTTGACATTTGTTCTGACTCCAGCAGGCTTCTTCTAGCTATCCCCAGTTCTTTCAGGCACAAACTAGCTGGCCCATGATTAACCTATATATGTCTAATAATTCTACCAATATCATAATTCACTTTCACCACAACCTTCACTGTTTTTGAGACTGCCCTTAATCTTGAACTTCTCCAAACTCTTGAAGATAAAGTGAGTTCCTTCTGAAACAAATTATGAACTATCTTTTTTATGGCCACTTTTCCTTAAGGAAACATTTCTGAAACTCAGCTGTGGCAGTGAATGTGGGGAAAACAGCAGGCTTCTCGATGAATGACACTCCTGCTTTAGCTGCTGAGAGCTCAGTGTGGGTAGGGAGTGTCTAGCAACCTCAGGTGTTTTCAGCTTGCCTCTCCTGGCACACAATCACCACTTTATGAGCTGGGGCCAGGGCAACTCAGATTCCAGTATTCTCAGCAGCACCATGACCAAGGAAGAGCCTCCATTTTATGAGTGGGTGCTGGGTTGAAGAAGGGAGCCCCCACCCTTCACCACATTTATCCTAAATCTAGCTTTGACAGCAAGCAGCTACGGCAGAATGAGAAATGCTGATGTCCTGCCCCTCTGGGGAGAAAGCCCTCTGAATGAGAGCTGAGGAGAGAGAAAGCACTGTATTCTTGAGTGCACCTGTCCTGTTTTGAGTTTCCATCTTGCTAAGTTAGAAGGTAAAAGATAGGGATTGGGTCTTGTTTCAGATATCAAAGATTCATGCTGTTCTTGCTGAATTATAATAGATTTTCTTAAATAAATGCTTCATTTGCTGTAAGTCCTTGGAACCATTTAAATGGTTGCAGTTTTAATGTCCAATTTCCTCCACTTTCTCTAGAGAGTAGATTCACTGAGCTCCTCAAGCTGTCATACCCAAGATTCCTTCTTCTTCATCAATTTTCAAAGTGATGTTTTCACCAAAGCTTGACTTAGAAAAATACCACTATGTTAAATATGTGAAGTATATTAGGATGATATTTTTGTTCACGTCATAAAAAGGCAAACATGAACTTCATGCTAACAAGATGTTAACTTTTTAAAATGTTGATATCTTGGTTGATCCTATTTGTATTCACTCAGTAGTCATGGCTTCTCTATTAAGCCAGCTGATGGTGGGTGAAAGAATAACATTATGTATTATAAACTACATTTTTTACATGTTTGCATCACAAATTTAATTCCACTTACAAGGAAATCATCTAATACCACTTTCTTATGGTAATCATAATTGGATCATCCCTGCTATACCTCCCCTTACATTTATCTAGCTAGTCTACAAATCTAATGGAAGGTAGGAAAATACCTCTTTCTACTTTTCTTGACCCTTATCTGCTAGTACATATATAATGAAAAATGTTATTTAAAAAAATTTATATGTATCATTGGGTTTTTAGTTATCTTACAGAAAAACCACTCCAATTATGAACAGACCTCTATCATTTGACCTTTTCTAGGTCTCTCCTCATTCTTAAAAGCAACGCTTTGCCATTACATAAATGGCACTGCAGTTCAGGTGTGCCACTTACATTTTAGCATAATCTTTCTGCTATTTCTAAGAGTACTGTTTCAAAGCATGAAATTTAACTGATAATGTTCGTAAACTGTTTAATAATGAGTTATAGAAACTTCAAAGCATGGAAAATTTGTTGCAACAATGTGGCCTAAGTGACCAGTCAGGACATTTGCCTTCCACCTATCAAGGTGATAATATAGTCAACCCCTAATTATCTAAGCATTTAGATTTGATGTCACATCAAACTTTGGATGTCATTTTCCAGGGCATTTTTGGGTCATCCCTCTTGCCCTAGATTCAAGAAATGTAAGTGAATTTTAATAATAATCTTTAAAACATAACATTGTGAGGAAGGATTTGCTCTCTTATTCCTGAAATAGTCACATAATATATTGCACAAACATACAGAACCAAGTTTTGAACTAGCCCTTATCATTTAAAAACTACACTGCTATACCTATTATTAATCAGGGCAATTGAGAATTTATGGGTGTCAGTGCAATGTGAAAAAGTGATTAGTATAATACTTGGAGAACATAAAGATGTTTTTAACAATCCACAAATTACGATTTATAAAGAGTTACTGGCTACTGTTGTAAATTCCTTATATACCAAACTACTTTGGGATATCAAGCCAAAACATATCAAAGAGACATGGAGAACTGAAGTCTATAATTATATATGGCTCAATTAACTTTTTAAAGTAGCATTAAGAATATTCTTAGGAGAGTTGTGCTAATATTAAAGTGTGATGTTTACTTATTTCTACCACAAGATTTTCCTAATTGTTAACTTTTATACAAAATTACCCCTATTATTTTAAATTGCAGACTACATAAATGCAGTCTCCATGCATCTATATTTTTTTCTTACCAATGTCATACCCAACATCTAGAGCAATGTGTTGCACATAATGTGTGAAAAACCCCAAAAAAGTTTGGTTATTTATTTTGGATTCTAAAATTTTTTAATTTGTTAAAATTGAGAAATAATTTATATACAGTGAGTAAAATGCACAAATTTTAAGTATATGATTCAATAAGTTTTGACAAATGTTTATATCTATGTAAATATCACTGCAATCAATATATAGAACATTTTTATTACCACAAAATGTGTTCTCATACTCTCTTCCTGTCAATCAACACTATTCAAAGGAAATCAGAGTTTTCATTTTTACCACCATACATTAATTTTGACTTTTCTAGAACTTCATATAAGCAAAGCTATATACATTTTCTTTTCTGTCTGGCTTCTTTTGTTCATCATAATTTTGAGATTCATCCTGTGTATCAGAAATTTATCCTTTCATTTTTATTGCAGAGAAGTGTTCTATTGTATGAATATATTACAGCTTGTTTATCCTTTCTTATGTTGGCGTATGTCTTAGTCTGTTCAAGCTGCTATAACAAAATACCATGGGCTGGGTAATTAATAAACAACAAAAACTTATTGGTTACAGTTTTGGAAGCTGAGGTGTCCAAGATCAAGGCACCCGCAGATTTGGTGTCTGGTGATAAGTGCTCTCTGCTTCAAAGACGGTACTTTCTCACTGAGTCCTCACATGGCAGAAGTAGGCAGAACGCTTCCTTAAGCCTTTCTGATACTGTTACTAATCCCATTCATGAGGGCAGCACCATCATGACCTAGTGACCTTCTTAAAGCCCCCACGTCTTGATACCGCCACAATGGGGGTTAGGTTTCAACATAAATTTTGGAGGGACACAAACATTCAGATTATAGCAACATGTACATGAGATGTGTACAGGTTTGGCTCTTACAAGTAAAGCTTTTTTGTGGATGCATATGTTTTCATTTCTTATAAGTAAATACTTAGGAGTGGAATTCCTAGTATATGAAGGTTTATTCAGATAAACTGCCGGTTTTTCAATATGGTTGTACCATTTTACATTCTCACCAGTGGTGTATGAGAGTTCCTATTGCTCCACATGTTTGCTAGTCTTTTTAATTTTAGAGCAAAGTAATAGCTCATTGTGGTTTTAATTTATATTTCTCTGATATAAAAGATACTGAGCACCTTTTCAGATGCCATTTGTATATTTTCTTTTGGAAAATGTACCTTTAAGACTTTTTCCTGTTTTATTAATAATATGTTTTTCTGTTTATTATTGACTTGTTAAGAGTTCTTTATATAGTCTAGATTTATATATTTTGGATATAAGCCCTTTGGTAGATACCTGTGTTCCAATGACAGTCTTCCAGTCTTTGGCTTGCTTTGTCATTGTCACAGTGAATCTTTTGATGAGCAGAGGTATTTAATTTTCATTTAATCCAGTTTATCAAATTCTGTTTGCCTTTACAGTTAGTGCCATTGTGTCCTAATACATCTTTACCTACCCCACAATCACAGAGAAATGACATTTTCTTTTGTTTTTTTTCCCCCTAGAAACTTATGGTTTTAGTTTTTACATTTAGATATATAATCATCTTACATTAATTTTTGTTGATTTTATTCGGTCATTTGACTCTGAAATGGAGATTTCCATGTAAGAGATTTATTGGGATACACACACTTCAGCACTCTCTGTTGTCTACCCCTTGCATAGCTTGGATCCATATATTTTATATAATAGGGAATAACACTTGTAAACCTTCAGATATTGGTGCTGGCTGAGGAAGGCAGACAGGAAAGGCAAACCTGGGAATATCAACTTGCTACTAAGTGGCTGATCTTCTCAAGGAATAGTGTCATGTCAGGGGCTCAGTGTTGGTTTCTGTCAATACAAGTTGGACATTCTCCAGTGGCAGTAGCTAGAGTGAGCAAGGTAAGTTGGAGTGCAAGCATTTGATACAAAGATCTTCACATTTTGTGACCAATCCTAAAAGTCTATCCACATGCCTCTTCTCCAGACTTCCTTTTCCCCAGTCTTGTAATATTTCTCATTTCAAGAAACTGACCAACCAAACAAGCCATTCACCACAACCCATGATTTCATGTATATTCCTACCTTGGGCTACATCTCCTTCCTCACAAAATGAATGATGAGGTTAAACACCCAAGCTTTGCCCATTGGTAAGATTTTCCCTCACTGCTGTCTTTGCTGCACTTTGAATGGGGCTATAGTTGAGCTATTGTCGATTTGTGACCTGCATCTATACAGCAAACTGACCTATTTGTGAACCATGTTTGGCATTTTTCCTCCTCTGTCAGTTGGTCATAAGGAATTCTCAAAAAAGCTACAGGTATGAGCAGAGAGTGTGATGATGTGACATTACAATCTGTGCCACTTTTTGCTGTGCAGCTAACATGTGTCCTGTGACCCTACTTGTGGCCAACCGTATTGTAAGAATACAGTGGATTACTGTTGGATCTGCTTAATCTGATGAGTTTGAGGTTCTCACAGAGCACAGCTCAGGATGGTCATTCTAGTTTTGTAGTCACTTGATATCTCATGATTAGGTTTTCTATCTCTACTAGACCTCAATAGCATGCCAGGACCTATTTTTCTAATGGAATCAAATTACCCATTATAGATGGCATAGCTTTGCTTCAGACACATAAGAGTCTAGGTTGTAATTCTCATTTGGGGTCTTGCCATAAGCTCCTCATGAATTTTTTTTACTATTACAGATAACTCTAGTACATATAATTTTTTTGCACTACTCCAGAAATCTTTTTGCTGTGAGGCCCACTGAAAGCTGCTGGTCTTTGAAGTCGCTTGGTAGTTGAGTTGGAGGAGCATTCCAAAGCATGATATATGCTGTATTCAGAAAATCTAAAAATTCTAATAGGTACTTTGCTTTCTTTTTCAGTGGTGGTAGGAACAAGATGACATAATTTGTTCTCTGCTTTGGAAAGAATGCTACAGTATGGCACAAGCTACAGGAACTCTAAAATTGTCATTGATGTGGTAGTCATTTTTATCCCTATGATGTTTATAGCCAATCCTCTGCAGTACATGGGACTTACCAAGGTTTCCAATATACTTTCCATTTCTTGCCCATCTGGTCTGATTAACATGATGTTATCCATATGGTAGACTGGTGTGATTTTCTGCAAAAAGTCCATATGGTCCAGATACTTTGGTACTATCATATGACAGATGTCAGGAGAATTAGTAGAGCCCCATAGTAATACCATAAGGAACACTGTTGTCCACCCCATATGAATGCCAGCTTTTTCTGGTCCTCTTTCTGATAGGAATGGGAAAAAAAATGCATTTGCCATATCAATGGCCTCATACAATGTACCTGAGTCTCAGTCTTTAGAAAATATCCTTCATTTGGTACATCAGCTGAAATTGAGGCTATTATTAAGCTTATTTAGTCCATTGTCATCCTCCAGGATCTATCTGATTTGGGTAGGGAGCATATATGTAAATTAAATGGTGGAATAATGGGCACCATTTTATGCCCCCAAATCCCATAGGTCTTTAAGGTGGTACTGATCTCTGCTATTACCCAAGTGATATGATATTGTTTTTTAATTTAGTATCTTGTCTGAGGGAAGTTTCAGTAGTTTCTACTTGGCCTCCTACATAATAAAGCTCCTTCTCAACAGGCCAAGGAACCAAGGTGGTGAGTCAGTCAACTGATGTGGGAGTTCTGTAAAATATCTTCATTTCAAGTATAAAGTTGGAGGCTGAGGCCCATAGATCCAGGAGATCCACTGTGAGCCAGATCTGGATCAAGCCATTTATTTATGCCTCACCCTCAAATGCTCACACTCTAGCAAGACTATAAAGATGCTTTGAGTCCTAGATTTCATTTTTAACTTAGACTCTTTCTCATAACCCTCAAAATATCAGAAATGTGTAATTATTTCCTTTTTTAGAGACAGGGTCTTTCTCTGTTGCTCAGGCTGGAGTGCAATGGTGCAGTGGTAGCTTACTGTAACCTCAAACTCAATCGATCCCCCACCTCAGCCTCCTGAGTAGCTGGGACTACATGCATGCACCACCTTGCTCAGCTAATTAAAAAAAAAAAAATCTGTAGAGACAGGGTCTCCCTGTGTTGCCCAGGCTGATCTTGAATTCCTGACCTCAAGTGACCCTCTCACCTCGGCCCCTCAAAGTGCTAGGATTATAGTCATGAGCCACCGTGCCCAGCTAATTATTTTTTTTTCTTAATGTTTAGTTATCTGAGTAATGGTTACAATGTTCCTTCAAGGAAGGACTAGGGAAATCATTATGTTATACCTTGTTTTGATGTTGCTCTGTCCTTCCTTTTAGAGACCTAGTCCATCCTTTAGCCAATAGATTCTGGACCTAAAACTGGCTCATTTCAGGAAAGGAATTGTAATTTTAAAACTTAGAACAGCTGACTTAACCTCCTGATCATCCAAATTTGTTTTTTAGAACTTCTTGTAGAGATATAAATGTTCTGTATCTGTACTGTCCAGTATGGGCCACTAACCACACGTGATTATTGAGCACTTGAAGTGTGGTTAGTGAAACTAGTTTTTAAATTCTATTCAAGTTTAACTAATTAAAATTTAAATGTGAATATCCACATGTGGCTAGTGGCTACTGTATTTGATAATGAAGGTATAGATTTGAGCAGTATTCTTATCAACTGCTATCTTACCACTGGGGGTGCCATATTCATCTCCATAGCTCTCTCATTACAAGAAGTATGCCACCTTGTTTCTGAAGGCGGAATGTAACTTATTTGTCTTTATTACTTCCTGATCCTATCTTCCCTGTTAATATCAAGGACCCCAGTTCTGTAACATCATCTTCTACGATTGGCTGGCCCTGGTCAACATAAAGCAGCAACCACTGAACTCCTCAATGATGCCAGTGCCTCTTGTAGTAAACAAGTGTCCTCCAGGTCCTCCTACCCAGCAGTCAGTTGGTAACTTCATAACCTGAAAAAGTATATCCACTCTAGCATTCCTATTTCTCTACACCTTGTGATCCCTTCTCATAATTTGTCAAGCACTTCTACATTACTTAATATATAACATCACTTTTTTTTAAAGCTTCCAAGAGCCAACCTATAATATTAGCACTGTCTCCCAGGATTTTTGCCAAGATGCCAACTCCTGTATCATGAGGCAGTGCTGCTATATCAATACTCTTGTAAAACTTTATATCCTGTCTCCCTTGATCCAGCATCTTCATGATGCAATAGTTACTGTATATACTCTCCTAATTCTTGCTGGTACATATTGGCTAGATGTGCAGTCCCCTCAGCATATCATCCCCTTCCTCTCTTAGCAGACTCACTGCTTTCTCAGGGGGACTATGTTGTGACTCATCCTAGTTATTAGTCTCTCAGGAGAGGAGATGGAAAATAATGGGAGGAAAGAGGAAGCAATACCTCTTGTGTTGCACAAGACAGGCTTTTGTATTGTCTTTAAGCAATTAAGAGCACTAGTATTTCAAAGGAGGACTCACTTCTGCAGGCCCAGAGGGTTTAGGGAAATTTAGGATTCCAAGATACTTCAGTGTATTGACCTGAATGTTGTATTCTATGTCTCAGGGTTCCATTTCTTGACAGTAGTTCCATGAGTTTGGATAACGCTCAAGTCTTGCCTAAGTTGAGCTGTTCGTCACCTCTGGAACTCTACTATACTTATAATTCATTTATGTAACTGTTCTTCAGCATTTTTTACTTCCGGCTTCAATAAATAAAAATCACTTTATGTGCTTCCAAGTAGGCCTGTCTTTTAAATTAGTGATTAATCACACTCAACCATTCATTCTCTTTCCCCAATAAATTAATGCCCTGAGCAATATCCATCAAATGCTATTATCCTTATAATTACTACTTCCCTCCAACCTCTCAAATGACCATCTTACTGTACCCCTGCCCGCTTCTTAGTGCATTTTTTCCCAAGAGTATTACATTGCAGTTCACAATCAGGAAACTTTCTAACAATGGCGTTGTTTCAGCATACCAAAACACATCCACACTTCATCTATAATTAGTAATGGGATTTTCACGACAGTCTTCAGGTGGATGATCCACCATCAAAATTCTATTTCAGAATTTGCTTACAACTAGTGGCGTCAACTTTTTTCAATCAGATTTCCTAGAAAACTGATCTGAGATGGAGAATTGTGTGCTGAAAGTTGTCCCAAATGGAGACATGGGGACAAGACTTGTACATTCGTAACATCTAGTCATTATATGCAAGTTGATCTCCAAGCAGGGGTACAAGCTTGGGTGGAAAACACTCCTCACCTGAATGCAATTTCTGGGCAAAAAGTCAGCTGTAAACCATCAATAGGCAACTGTGTTTTTTTCAAGTTTTATTTTAGGTTCAGCAGGTACAGGTGCAGGTTTGTTACATGGGTAAATTGTGTGTTATTGGGGTTTGGTGTACAAATTATTTTATCACCCAGGTAGTAAGCATAGTACCCAACAGGTAGTTTTTTCAATCCTCACCCTCCTCCCACCCCTCCATCCTCAAGTAGCCCTTGGTGTCTGTTGTTCCCTTCTTTGTGTCCATGTGTACTCAATGTTTATCTCCCACTTGTGAGAACATGTAGTATTTGGTTTTCTGTTCCTGCATTAATTCACTTAGGATAATGGCCTCCAGCTCCATTCATATTGCTGCAAAGTATATAATTTTGTCTTTTTTGTGGCTGCATTGTATTCAACAGTGTATATGTACTGTATTTTCTGTATCTGGTCCACCATTGGTGGGCATCAAGATTGAGTCCATGTCTTTGCTATTGTGAATAGTGCTGTGATGAACATATGCACACATGTCTCTATGGTATAATGCTTTATATTCCTTTGGGTATGTATGCATTTCTGGGATTGCTGAGTCAAATGGTAGTTCTACTTTCAATTCTTTGAGAAACCTCCAAACTACTTTCCACAGTGGCTGAACTAACTTAAATTCCCACCAACAGTGTATAAGCATTCCTTTTTCTCTGCAACCTCACTAGTATCTATTATTTTTTGACTTTTCAATAATAGCAATTCTAACTGGTTTGAGATGGTATGTCATTATGGTTTTGGTTTGTATTTCTCTGATAATTAGTGACATTTAGCATTTTTTCATATGCTTGTTGGCCTTGTGTATGTTTTCTTAAAAAAGTGTCTGTTCATGTCCTCTGCCCATTTTTTAACAGGGTTGTTTGTTTCTTGTTGATTTTTTTAAGTTCCTTATAGATTCTCGATATTAGTTCTTCATTGGATGTATAGTTCACAAATATTGTCTCTCATTCAGTAGATTGTCTGTTTACTCTGTTGATAGTTTATTTTGTTGTGCAAAAGCTCTTTAGTCTAATTAGGCCCCACTTGCTAATTTTTGTTTTTGTTGCAATTCCTTTTGGAGTCTTTACAAAATTTTTGCCAGGGCTGATGCCCAGAATGGTATTTCCTAGCTTTTTTTCTAGGATCTTTATAGTTTTAGGTTTTATATTTAAGTCTTTAATCCATCTTGAGTTGATTTTTGTATGCAGTGAAAGCAAGGTGTTTAGTTTCAATCTTTTGCCTATGTCTAGCTAGTTATCCCAGCACCATTTATTGAATAGGAAGTTTTTCCCCTGTTGCTTGCTATTGTTTATTTAGTTGAAGATAAGTTGGTTGTAGGAGTACAGGTTTATTTCTGGGTTCTATAACTTGTTTCGTTTGTCTATATGTCTGTTTTAGTACCAGTACCATGCTGTTTGGGTAACTGTACATTTGTAGTATAGTTTGAAGACAGGTAGTACGATGCCTCTAGCTTTGTTCTTTTTGCTTCTGATTGCTTTGGCTATTGGGGATTTTTCTTGGTTCCAGTTGAATTTTAGAATAGTTTTTTCTAATTCTGTGAAAAATGTTGTTTGTAGTTTGATAGGAATAGCGTTGAGTCTGTAAATTGCTGTGGGCAGTATGGCCATTTTAACAGTATTGATGCTTCCTATCCATGAGCATGGAATGTTTTTCCATTTGTTTGTGTCACCTCTGAATTCTTTCAGCAGTGTTTTTATAATTCTTATTGTAAGGATCTTTCACCTCCCTAGTTACCTGTATTCCTAGGTATTTTATTCTTTTTGTGGCTATCGTAAACGGGATTGCATTCTTGATTTGGCTTTCAGCCTGGATGTTATTGGTGTATAGGAATGCTGGTGATTTTTGTATGTTGATTTTGCATCCCGAAACTCTGAAGTTGCTTATCAGACCTAGAAGCTCTTGAGCAGAGACTCTGGAGTTTTCTAGGTGTAGAATAATATCATCTGCACAGAGAGATAGTTTGACTTCCTCTCTTCCTATTTGGGTGCCTTTTCTTTCTTACTTTTGCCTGACTGTTCTGACTAGGGCTTTCAGAACTATGTTTAGTAGTAGTGGTGATCCTTGTGTTGTTCTGGTTCTCAAGGGGTTCTTCCAGTTTTTTCCCATTCAGTATGATGTTGGCTGTGGGTTTGTCATAGATGGCTCTTACTGTTTTGAGGTGTGCTCCTTCAATGCCTCATTTGTTGAGGTTTTAACATGAAGAAATGTTTATTTTATTGAAAACCTTTTCTGTGTCTATTGAGATGATCGTGTGGTTTTTATTTTTAGTTCTGTTTATGTGATGAATTACATTTACTGATTTGCATATGTTGAATCAACCTTGAATCTCAGAAATAAAACCTACTTAATCATGGTGGCTTAGCTTTTTGATGTGCTGCTGTATTTGGTTTGATGGTATTGAGGATTTTTGCTTCTACATTCATCAGGGATATTGGCCTGAAGTCGTCTTTTTTTGTTGTGTCTCTGCTAGGTTTTGGTATCAGGATGAGTTAGAGAGGAGTCCCTTCTCCTTGATTTTTTGGAACTGTTACAGTAGGATTGGTACCAGTTCTTTATATGTCTGGTAGAATTTGGCTGTGAATCTCTCTGTTCCAGGGCTTTTTTGGTTGTTGGTGGTAGGTTTTCTAAATTACTGATTCAATCTCAGAACCCATTATTGGTCTGTTTGGGGTTTCTATTTCTTCTGGGTTTAATCTTGGGAGATTGTGTATTTCCAAAAATTCATACATATCTTCTAAGTTTTCTAGTTTGCGTGCATACAGGTGTTTGTAATTGTCTCTGGGGTTTTTTTTGTATTTCTGTGGGGTTGGTGGTAATGTCCCCCTGTCATTTCTGATTATGTTTATTAGGATCTTCTTTTTTCTTTATTGGTCTGGCTAGTGGTCTATCAATCTTATTTATTCTTTCAAAGAGTCAACGTTTGGCTTTATCGATCTTTTGTATAGTTTTTTGCATCTAAATTTCATTCAGTTCAGCTCTGATTTTCATTATTTTTTGTCTCCTGCTAGCTTTAAGTTGGTTTGCTCTGATTTCTCTAGTTCTTTTAGTCATGACATGAGTTAAATTGAGATCTAACTTTTTGATTTGGCATCCAGTGTAATAAATTTCCTCCTTAACACTGACTTATCTGTGTTCCAGCAAATCTGGTATATCTTCGTTTTCATTAGTTTCAAAGAATTTCTTGATTTCTGCCTTAATTTCGTTGTTTACTCAAAAGTCATTCAAGAGCAGATTATTTAATTTATATGTAATTCTATGGTTTTGAGAGATATTCTTGGTATTAATTTCTATTTTTATTGTGCTATAGTTTGAGAGTATGGTTGGTATGAATTTGATTTTTTTGAATTTTCAAAAAATTGCTTTATGGTTATGTGGTCTATTTTAGAGTATGTGCCATGTGCAGATAAGAAGTATGTATATTCTGTTGTTGTTGTTGGGTGGAGTATTCTGTAGATGTCTGTTAGCTCTATTTGGTCAAGTGTTGATTTAGGTCCTGAATATCTTTGTTAGTTTTCTGCCTCAATGATCTAATACTGCCAGTAGGGTGTTGAAATCTCCCACTATTAATTTGTGATTTTCTAAGTCACTTTGTAGTTCTCTAAGAACTTGTTTTATGAACCTGGGTGCTCCAGTGTTGGGTGCATTTATATTTAGGATTAGTAAGACTTGTTGAATTGAATCCTTTATCATTCTGTAATGCCCTTCTTTGTCCTTTTTATTCTTGGTTTAATGTTTGTTTTGTCTAAAATAAGAATAGCAACCCCTGCTCTTTTTTTGTTTTCTGTTTGTTTGATAGATATTTCTCCTTCCTTTTACTTTGAGCCAATGGGTGTCACTGCATGTGAGATGGGTCTCCTGAAGGCAGCATACATAGAGTTGGGTCTTGCTTCTTTATCCAAATTCCCACCTTGTGGCTTTTAAGTGAGATATTCAGCCTGTTTACACTTACAGTAATATTTATGTGTGGATTTGACCCTGTTATCATGTTGTTAGCTGGTTTTTATGTAGACTTGATTGTGTAGTTGCTTTATAGTGTCAATGGTCTAAGTACTTAAGTGTGTTTTTGTGGTGGCTGGTAACAGTCTTTTGTTCCCACGTTCAACACTCCCTTAAGGACCTCTTGTAAGGCAGGTCTGGTGGTAACAAATTCCCTTAGCATGTGTTTCTCTGGAAAGGATTTTATTTCTCCTTGGCTTACAAAGCTTAGCTTGGCTGGATATATAATTCTTGATTGGAATTTATTTTCTTTGAAGATGCTAAATATAGCCCCCGCACCACCAATCTTTTCCAGCTTGTAAGGTTTCAGCTGAAAGTCCACTGTTAGCCTGATGGGGATCCCTTTGTAGGTGACATGCTTCTTCTCTCTAGTTGTCTTTAACATTTTTACTTTCATGTTAACCTTGGGGAATCAGATGACTATGTGTCTTGTGAATTGTTGTCTTGTATTTTACAGGGGTTCTCTGAATTTCCTGAATTTGTATGTTGACCTCTCTAGCAAGGTTTGGAAATTTTCATGGACAATATTCTCAAATATGTTTTACAAGTTGCTTGCTCTCTCTCCCTCCCTTTTAGGGATGCTAATGAGTCACAGGTTTGGCCTCTTTACAAGAAATAATCCCATCTTTCTTGTAGGATTTGGTTATTATTTTGAGTTCTTTTTTCTTTAGTTTTGTGTGATTGAGTTGATTTAAAGAACTGGATTTTGAGCTGAGATTTTTCTCAGTTTGGTCTGTTCTGCTGTTGATACTTCCTATTGTGTTCTGAAATTCTTGTAGTCAGTTTTTCAGCTCCATCAGATCAGTTAGTTTGTTTCTTAAAATTTCATCTTTCAACTCTTGAATGGTTTTACTGGATTCCTTAGATTCCTTGGATTGAGTTTCAACTTTCTCTCGAATCTAAATGATCTTAGTTGCCATCCAAATTGTGAATTCTATGTCTGTCATTTTGGTATCATTAAAAACCATTGCTGGAAAGTGAATATGGTCATTTGGAGGAAAGGAGACACTCTGGCCTTCAGAGTTGCCAGCAGTCTTATGCTGGCTTTTGTGTGCGTGTGGACTGATATTCCTTTAATTTTTGATGTTGTTATCCTTTGGTTGGGGCTTTTTGCTTTTACATTTTTTGATGACCTTGAGGATTTAAATATGGCATAAGTTGAGTTTAGTCAACTGGCTTCATTTCTGGATGATTTCAGGAGGCCACAGCTCACCTCAGCCCTCCTGGGCTGTGTGCTCTTACCTTGAGGGGCTGGGACCAGGCCCACAGCTTTGTTCTCTGGCCCCTTGAGGTCAAGCACCTGAGGCACTGCAGGGGCTGAGGTGTTCCTGGTCCACTGGCAACAACACTCCAATGGAGGGTTCCAGCAAAAGCACTTCACTGAGGCAGTGGCAGTAGGTTCCACACATGTACACAAATGGTGGCAGGGTAGTGGGATATGTGTGTGTACATGTGCCAGCAGCAGGGTGCTGTGGTCCACATATGTGTGCTGGCAAAGTGGTGGAGGGAGATTATGGGCGAGTGGGCACCAGTAAAGTGGTGGGGGGAGGCTGCTGGTAGGTGCAGCTGGTGGGGGCCCATCTACCAAAGATCTCTGACAGGAAGGGTCTGCCAGCAAAAAAGCTACGATGGTGGTTGCTGGGAAGCACCTTGGTTGGGAACCTGAGGCTGCACTGCAAGTGGGTAAGGCCAAGCAGGGACCCTGGGAGAGATCAGCAGACAAGGGGTTACTAAGATCAAATTGTTCTCATCTCATGGACAAGATAGCCCTGTTCTGTCCATGTCTAACGATCAACAAAGGCCAAAGCCACCTAGAGGAACATGGGGAGCCTTGAGTGTGGGCATCCCTGGCCATGCTCTACTGTAGCCATTACTGTGCCAAACGCTCTGGGCTCCATACTGAATGGAGTCTTGGCCCTGCCAACTCTCTCCAGAAAGTCCTTTCTGCCAGCTCAAATGTCCATGTGGGCAGTGGGGTCTTCTGCAGCTTGAATTCCAGAGGTCCATGCAGAGACTAGGCCGCTTCATGACTATTAAACTCATCCCTTCACCAGGAGCCTCTTGGGGCTAGGAACAAGTCCTGGTTGCTCAGCAACCCCATGCAGGGTTCCCAGCTTCCTCCCACTTCAGCCCAGGCTCTGTGACCTCCCTCTGTTCACTCTCATGCTTTCCTTCTGAAGATCTGGTCAGAGTGTGCCAATCTTCTTGATAGTCTGCTCTCTCAGTGGAAGAAGCTCTTCCTGGCTGCATCTAGTCAGCCATCTTGGCTCTAAACCCTCTGTAACAAGTTTACTTTGTTTTGATATCAATATTATGCTGAGCTCCCAGAACAAGTTGGGGAGTTTTCCTCCACCTCTATTTTCTGAAAAAGCTTAGTCAGATTTATTAAATCAGTGGTTTGCAAACATTTTTGCTTCAACCTCTTTAAATTTTTAAAAATTATTTAGGCTTCCAAAGGGCTTTTGCTTACATAGGTTATGTTTATCTATATATTAAAAACTAAAACAGAAAAATTTTCAAGTTGATTTTATTTAAAATAGTTATTATAGTATATGTTAACATATGCATAAAATAAGTACATTTTTCAAAAAATTTGTGGAGAGGCATAGTTTCACATTTTTATCAATCTTTTTAATGTGTAGTGTCATAGAAGACAGCTATATTTTTACATCTGTTTCTGTATCCAATCTATGGCAATATTGTAAATTACGTAGCCAATGAAAATTTTACTTATGAAATAATAAAAGTGCAAAAGGCATAATTTTGATGTTGCAGGTCCCTAAAATTGTCTTAAGTATTGTAGCTTCAGAATTGCCATTAAAGGATTTTAGAATTCATCAGTGAAATACCTGGGTCTGGAATTTTCTTTGTGAGAAAGTTTTCGACAACAAATTCAGTTCCATTAATAGATGTAATACTATTTTAGATTGTCTTTTTCTTCTTGTACCCATTTTTGTAAGTTGTGTTAAGGAATTTGTTCATTTGCTTAAGTTGTCAAATGTATTAACATAAAGTTGTTTATAGCATTCCCTGCTTGTTCCTCTAATGTCAGTGGCAACTCTAGAATGTCTCTCGTTTCCTTCTTGCTATTGGTTGTTATTTTTCTTTTTTTCTTAATCTGTCTAGCTAGTGTTTGTTTTCTCAATGTTATTGACTTTGTTAGTTTTTTCCATTGTGTATCTATTATCCTTCACAGATTATCTTTTTTTTTTTTTTTTTTTGCGGCAAGGTCTTTCTGTCACTCAGGCTGGCATATCCTTACCTATTTCTACTTAAATTTAACTTGATATTAATTTCTAGTTTATAAGGTAGAAACTTAGATCATAATTTTATATATTTCTTTTTTTCTAATAGAAGCCTTTAAAGATAAAATTTCCTCTATCCCTCATTTTAGCTAAATTCCACAAATTTTAATTTCATTACTTTTTAATTCCAAATATTTTTCAATTTCTTCAAACAGTAGACTACTTAGAAGTCTGTCATTAAATTCCCATTCAGTGATTTTCTAATTATCTTTGGCTATTCATTTCTAATTTAGTTCTATTGTAG
The DNA here is from genome assembly GCF_028858775.2 of Pan troglodytes. Lineage (NCBI taxonomy): Eukaryota > Metazoa > Chordata > Mammalia > Primates > Hominidae > Pan > Pan troglodytes. The sequence goes on along the minus strand of NC_072411.2, from coordinate 62,825,987 downwards.
TCAGACAACATACTCTATATAATTCAATCTTTTGAAATGTATTGAGATTTACTTTGTAGCCCAAAATATGGCCTATCTTGGTGAATATCCAATGTATACTTGACAAAAAGTGTATTCTATTATTTGGTGTACTCACCTATAAATTTCTACTAATTTATATTGGTTGATATTGTTGTTCAGATCTTCTATAACTTTTTTTGATTTTTTTTGGTCTAATTTTATCAATCACTGAGAGAAGAATGTTAAAATATTTAATTATTGCTATGGTCTAAATGCTACCTGCCCTGCAAATTTATATGTTGAAACTTAGTCATCAATGTGATAGTATTAAGATGTGGATCCTATAGGAGATGATTAAGTTATTAAGGCAGAGCCATTATAGATGGGGATAAGGTCCTTATAAAAGGGCTCAATGGAGTGAATTTGCTCTCTTCCACTCTTCTGACGCCTGAGGACACAACATTGAAGGCACCATCTTGGAAGCCTCACCAGTTACCAAATCTGCTGGTGCCTTGATCTTAGACTTCCCAGCCTTCAAAACTGTGAGGAAATAAATTTCTGTTTTTTTATAAATTACCCAGTCTCAGGTATTTTGTTTTAGGAGCACAAAGGGACTAAGACTATGGTTCTGCATTTGGTTACTTCCCTATTTCTGTTTTTGCTTCATAATTTTTAAGTTATGTTATTAGATGCATATGTATTTAGAATTGTTATATCTTCCTAATAAACTAGAACTTTTCTCATGCTGAAATTTCCACTTTATGTCTTGAAGTCTACTTTGTTTCTTATTACTATAATCACAACAGCTTTCTAATGATTAGCATTTGTGTGTTATATATTTTAATGCTCTTACTTTCTACCTATTTATATCTTTATATTTAAATTGTCTTTCTTATAGCACAGAGTGATGTCTTTTTGGAAAATCTAATCTGATAATCTCTTGCTCAGATTCCTCATTGACTTATTTATTATGCTCATCTTTTACTTTAGGTCTTTGAACATATTTATAGGTTCTCATTTTTAGGTCTGCTAACTCCAACATCAATGCTATCTCAGCATGTTTTCCCCCCTAATAATGTGTCATATTTTCTTGCTTCATCACTTATCTAGTACATTTTTATTGAATGTTGACATTATGTTACGTACGTTGTTGAGAGTCCAGATTATGTTTTCTAAGGGGGCCCAGATTTGTTCCAGCAACTTATGGATCCTTTTAACCATGTCAAGCTGGATTTTTTTCTTTGGTAGTTTGGGTCTATTTTGGTTTTGCCTTAGTCCTAGAATGTGGCTGTTACTCTAGAGTATGGTGTATACTATAAGGTTTGGCCTTTTGGGATTTAAAGTGAATATATGAGATACTCAGTGAGATCTCTCCATTATAGCTAGATTAGAACTCCAACATTATCTAGCATTGCAATTTAATTGCATGACTTCTGGTGTCTTCTTTCAGCCATCAGCCATTCAGGAGCTTCTCCTGGATACTCTTCCTCCCCATGCAGCTCCCAGCTGTCTGGTACCCTTTCCTGCTAATTTTCATCAATACAGCAGCCCCTAAATCTGACCTCAGCCTCTTTCATTCAGCAAAGCTGCCCTCTGCTTTGCTTCCAGCAGCTTGTGTCAGTTGATGATAAGTGTCTTCAGGGAGAAAGCCCAGGCAGATATCAGGCTCAACTTATGTGTTTTCCTTCTCTCAATGTTTACGACCTTGCCATTCCTGCGTCCAATTACTGAGAATAATGCCTCAGATGTCTTGTCTCATTGTTAATGGCAGAACAAGTCTGGTACCAGTTACTCTGGTGTTGCCATAAGTAGAAGTCCCAGCATATCTTTTTAAAAAAATACTATTTAATTAATTATACTTCTGGATTTAACATCAACCCATTTTATCACATGAATCAAGCTTTGAGATTCTAAGAAAGTGAAATTTTTAGTGCTGAAACAATACCATCACTTAACTTCTCTGATAGCATGCTCAACTCGTAAGGACTCTCGGATTTTTTAAAATCCTGAAGCCTCTTGTATTTGATTGAATGACTTAGAACTTTTCAGCAATTTCTGTGCCTGTTTCACATCTTTTTTCTGTTCAGTTAGTATTATTTATGCTCATATTATCCTATAACGTCTGCAGTTGCTTCCTTTGATCATCCCTTTCTTTTGAATACCATTTTATTTCCTCCCTGAACTCATTCATAACCTCTACTTTCTTACTATTTTAGTGTGCATACACACACACACACACACAAATATATATATATACACACACACACACAACACTCACTGGAAGCCAAGACTGTGTTAGGTATTATAAATTTATAAATAAAGCAAACTACAAAAAAAGATCAGATCCCTAGCTGTTATGAGTTATACATTTTATAGTTCTATAGGATATGTCTTTTAAAAAAATTTTATTATTATTATACTCTAAGTTTTAGGGTACATGTGCACATCGTGCAGGTTTGTTACATATGTATACACGTGCCATGTTGGTGTGCTGCACCCATTAACTCGTCATTTACCATTAGGTATATCTCCTAATGATATCCCTCCCCCCTCCTCCCACCACACAACAGTCCCCGGTGTGGGATGTTCCCCTTCCTGTGTCCATGTGTTCTCATTGTTCAATTCCCACCTATCAGTGAGAACATGCGGTGTTTGGTTTTTTGTCCTTGGGATAGTTTGCTGAGAATGATGGTTTCCAGATTCATCCATGTCCCTACAAAGGACATGAATTCATCATTTTTATGGCTGCATAGTATTCCATGGTGTATATGTGCCACATTTTCTTAATCAAGTCTATCACTGTTGGACATTTGGGTTGGTTCCAAGTCTTTCTTTGCTCTTGTGAATAGTGCCACAATAAACATACATGTTCATGTGTCTTTATAGCAGCATGATTTATAATCTTTTCGGTATATACCCAGTAATGGGATGGCTGGGTCAAATGGTATTTTTAGTTCTAGATCCCTGAGGAATGGCCACACTGACTTCCACAAGGGTTGAACTAGTTTACAGTCCCACCAACAGTGTAAAAGTGTTCCTATTTCTCCACATCCTCTCCAGTACCTGTTGTTTCCTGACTTTTTAATGATTGCCATTCTAACTGGTGTGAGATGGTATCTCATTGCGGTTTTGATTTGCATTTCTCTGATGGCCAGTGATGATGAGCACTTTTTCATGTGTTTTTTGGCTGCATAAATCTCTTCTTTTGAGAAGTGTCTGTTCATATCCTTTGCCCACTTTTTGATGGGGTTGTTTATTTTTTTCTTGTAAATTTGTTTGAGTTCATTGTAGATTCTGGATACTGGCCCTTTGTCAGATGAGTAGGTTGCAAAAATTTTCTCCCATTCTGTAGGTTGCCTGTTCACTCTGATGGTAGTTTCTTTTGCTGTGCAGAAGCTCTTTAGTTTAATTAGATCCCATTTGTCAATTTTGGCTTTTGTTGCCATTGCTTTTGGTGTTTTAGACATGAAGTCCCTGCCCATGCCTATGTCCTGAATGGTAATGCCTAGGTTTTCTTCTAGGGTTTTTATGGTTTTAGGTCTAACGTTTAAGTCTTTAACTCATCTTCAGTTAATTTGTTTCTAAGGTGTAAGGAAAGGATCCAGTTTCAGCTTTCCACATATGGCTAGCCAGTTTTCCCAGCACCATTTATTAAATAGGGATCCTCTCCCCATTGCTTATTTTTGAGAGGTTTGTCAAAGATCAGATAGTTATAGATATGTGGCATTATTTCTGAGGGCTCTGTTCTGTTCCATTGATCTATATCTCTGTTTTGGTACCAGTACCATGCTGTTTTGGTTACTGTAGTCTTGTAGTATAGTTTCAAGTCAGGTAGTGTGATGCCTCCAGCTTTGTTCTTTTGGCTTAGGATTGACTTGGCATTGAGGACTCTTTTTTGGTTCCATATGAACTTTAAAGTAGTTTTTTCCAATTCTGTGAAGAAAGTCATTGGTAGCTTGATGGGGATGGCATTGAATCTATAAATTACCTTGGGCAGTATGGCCATTTTCACAATATTGATTCTTCCTACCCATGAGCATGGAATGTTCTTCCATTTCTTTGTATCCTCTTTTATTTCATTGAGCACTGGTTTGTAGTTCTCCTTGAAGAGGTCCTTCACATCCCTTGTAAGTTGGATTCCTAGGTATTTTATTCTCTTTGAAGCAATTGTGAATGGGAGTTTACTCATGATCTGGCTGTTTGTCTGTTATTGGTGTATAAGAGTGCTTGTGATTTTTGCACATTGATTTTGTATCCTGACACTTTGCTGAAGTTGCTTATCAGCTTAAGGAGATTTTGGGCTGAGATGATGGGGTTTTCTAGATATACAATCATGTCATCTGCAAACAGGGACAATTTGACTTCCTCTTTTCCTAATTGAATGCCCTTTATTTATTTCCTTCTCCTACCTAATTGCCCTGGCCAGAACTTCCAACACTATGTTGAATAGGAGTGGTGAGAGAGGGCATCCCTGTCTTGTGCCAGTTTTCAAAGGGAATGCTTCCAGTTTTTGTCCATTCAGTATGATATTGGCTGTGGGTTTGTCATAGATAGCTCTTATTATTTTGAGATACATCCCATCAATACCTAATTTATTGAAAGTTTTTAGCCTGAAGCACTGTTGAATTTTGTCAAAGGCCTTTTCTGCATCTATTGAGATTATCATGTGGTTTTTGTCTTTGGTTCTGTTTATATGCTGGATTACATTTATTGATTTGCATATATTGAACCAGCCTTGCATCCCAGGGATGAAGCCCACTTGATCATGGTGGATAAGCTTTTTGATGTGCTGCTGGATTCGGTTTGCCAGTATTTTATTGAGGATTTTTGCATCAATGTTCATCAAGGATATTGGTCTAAAATTCTCTTGTTTTGTTGTGTCTCTGCCAGGCTTTGGTATCAGGATGATGCTGGCCTCATAAAATGAGTTAGAGAGGATTCCCTCTTTTTCTATTGATAGGAATAGTTTCAGAAGGAATGGTACCAGATCCTCCTTGTACCTCTGGTAGAATTCGGCTGTGAATCCATCTGGTCCTAGACTTTTTTTGGTTGGTAAGCTATTAACTATTACCTCAATTTCAGACCCTGTTATTGGTCTATTCAGAGATTTAGCTTCTTCCTGGTTTAGTCTTGGGAGGGTGTATGTGTCGAGGAATTTATCCATTTCTTCTAGATTTTCTAGTTTATTTGCATAGAGGTGTTTATAGTATTCTCTGACGGTAGTTTGTATTTCTGTGGGATCAGTGGTAATATCCCCTTTATCATTTTTTATTGCATCTATTTGATTAGTCTTGCTAGTGGTCTATCAATTTTGTTGATCCTTTCAAAAAACCAGGTCCTGGATTCATTGATTTTTTGAAGGGATTTTTGTGTCTCTACTTCCTTCAATTCTGCTCTGATCTTAGTTATTTCTTGCCTTCTGCTAGCTTTTGAATGTGTTTGCTCTTGCTTCTCTAGTTCTTTTAGTTGTGATGTTAGGGTGTCAATTTTAGATCTTTCCTGCTTTCCCTTGTGGGCATTTGGTGCTATAAATTTCCCTCTACACACTGCTTTGTATATGTCCCAGAGATTCTGGTATATTGTGTCTTTGTTCTCATTGGTTTCAAAGAACATCTTTATTTCTGTCTTCATTTCGTTATGTACCCAGTAGTCATTCAGGAGCAGGTTGTTCAGTTTCCATGTAGTTGAGTGGTTTTGAGTTTCTTAATCCTGAGTTCTAGTTTGATTGCACTGTGGTCTGAGGGACAGTTTGTTATAATTTCTGTTCTTTTACATTTGCTGACGAGTGCTTTACTTCCAACTATGTGGTCAATTTTGGAATAGGTGTGGTGTGGTTCTGAAAAAATGTATATTCTCTTGATTTGGGGTGGAGAGTTATGTAGATGTCTATTAGGTCCACTTGGTGCAGAGCTGAGTTCAATTCCTGGGTATCCTTGTTAACTTTCTGTCTCGTTGATCTGTCTAATGTTGACAGTGGGATATTAAAGTCTCCCATTATTATTGTGTGGGAGTCTAAGTCTCTTTGTAGGTCACTAAGGACTTGCTTTATGAATCTGGGTGCTCCTGTATTAGATACATATATATTTAGGATAGTTAGCTCTTCTTGTTGAGTTGATCCCTTTACCATTATGTAATGGCCATGTCTCTTTTGATCTTTGTTGGTTTAAAGTCTGTTTTATCAGAGACTAGGATTGCAACCCCTGCCTTTTTTTGGTTTTTTTTTTTTTTTTTTTTTTGGTAGATCTTCCTCCATCCCTTTATTTTGAGCCTATGTGTGTCTCTGCATGTGAGATGGGTTTCCTGAATACAGCACACTGATGGGTCTTGACTCTTTATCCAATTTGCCAATCTGTGTCTTTTAATTAGAGCATTCAGCCCATTTACCTTTAAGGTTAATATTGTTATGTGTGAATTTGATCCTGTCATTATTATGTTAGCTGGTTATTTTGCTTGTTACTTGATGCAGTTTCTTCCTAGCATCGATGGTCTTTACAATTTGGCATGTTTTTGCAGTGGCTGGTACCAGTTGTTCCTTTCCATGTTTAGTGCTTCCTTCAGGAGCTCTTTTAGGGCAGGCCTGGTGGTGACAAAATCTCTCAGCATTTGCTTGTCTGTAAAGTATTTTATTTCTCCTTCACTTATGAAGCTTAGTTTGGCTGGATATGAAATTCTGGGTTGAAAATTCTTTTCTTTAAGAATGTTGAATTTTGGCCCCCACTCTCTTCTGGCTTGTAGAGTTTCTGCTGAGAGATCAGCTGTTAGTCTGATGGGCTTCCCCCTTTGTGGGTAACCCGACCTTTCTCTCTGGCTGCCCTTAACATTTTTTTCTTCATTTCAACTTTGGTGAGTCTGACAATTATGTGTCTTGGAGTTGCTCTTCTCGAGGAGTCTCTTTGTGGCATTCTCTGTATTTCCTGAATTTGAATGTTGGCCTGCCTTGCTAGATTGGGGAAGTTCTCCTGAATAATATCCTGCAGAGTGTTTTCCAACTTGGTTCCATTCTCCCCATTACTTTCAGGTACACCAATCAGACGTAGATTTGGTCTTTTCACATAGTCCCACATTTCTTCGAGGCTTTGTTCGTTTCTTTTTATTCTTTTTTCTATAAACTTCTCTTCTCTCTTCATTTCATTCATTTCGTCTTCCATTGCTGGTACCCTTTCTTCCAGTTGATTGCATTGGCTACTGAGGCTTGTGCATTCATCACATAGTTCTCATGCCATGGTTTTCAGCTCCATCAGGTCCTTTAAGGACTTCTCTGCATTGGTTATTCTAGTTATCCATTAGTCTAATTTTTTTTCAAGGTTTTTAACTTTGTTGCCATTGGTTCGAACTTCCTTCTTTAGCTCGGAGTAGTTTGATCTTCTGAAGTCTTCTTCTCTCAACTCGTCAAAGTCATTCTCTATCCAGCTTTGTTCTGTTGTTGGTGAGGAGCTGCGTTCCTTTGGAGGAGGAGAGGCACTCTGCTTTTTAGAGTTTCCGGTTTTTCTGCTCTGTTTTTTCCCATCTTTCTTTGTGTTTTTATCTACCTTTGGTCTTTGATGATGGTGACGTACAGATGAGTTTTTGGTGTGTGTGTCCTTTCTGTTTGTTAGTTTTCCTTCTAACAATCAGGACCCTCAGCTGCAGGTCTGTTGGAGTTTGCTGGAGGTCCACTCCAGACCCTGTTTGCCTGGGTATCAGCAGTGGTGCCTACAGAACAGCGGATATTGGTGAACCGCAAATGCTGCTGCCTGATCATTCTTCTGGAAGTTTTGTCTCAGAGGAGTACCCGGCCATGTGAGCTGTCAGTCCGCCCCTACTGGTGGGTGCCTCCCAGTTAGGCTACTCGGGGGTCAGGGACCCACTTGAGGAGGCAGTCTGCCCATTCTCAGATCTCAAGCTGTGTGCTGGGAGAACCACTACTCTCTTCAAAGCTGTCAGACAGGGACATTTAAGTCTGCAGAGGTTACTGCTGCTTTTTGTTTGTCTGTGCCCTGGCCCCAGAGGTGGAGCCTACAGAGGCAGGCAGGCCTCCTTGAGCTGTGGTGGGCTCCACCCAGTTCGAGCTTCCTGGCTGCTTTGTTTACCTACTCAAGCCTCGCCCCTCCCCCAGCCTCTCTGCCACCTTGCAGTTTGATCTTGGACTGCTGTGCTACCAATGAGCAAGGCTCCGTGGGTGTAGGACCCTCCGAGCAAGGTGTGGGATATAATCTCCTGGTGTGCCGTTTGTTAAGCCCGTTGGAAAAGTGCAGTATTAAGGTGGGAGTGACCCGATTTTCCAGGTTCCATCTGTCACCCCTTTCTTTGACTAGGAAGGGGAATTCCCTGACCCCTTGTGCTTCCTGGGTGAGGCGATGCCTCACCCTGCTTCTGCTCATGCACGGTGCGCTGTACCCACTGTCCCGCACCCACTATCCGGCACTCCCCAGTGAGATGAACCCGGTACCTCAGTTGGAAATGCAGAAATCACCCGTCTTCTGCGTCGCTTATGCTGGGAGCTGTAGACTGGAGCCGTTCCTATTCGTCCATCTTGGCTCCACCCCCTCCCAGATATGTCTTAATTAGGTTCTCCTATAAGCAGGGCATGAGAAAAAGTCTTAATACTGATTATTGATAAATTTGGGGATGAGGAAGAGTACAATGAGTTGAAAAGGGGGAAATTGACAATATTAAGGTTGCTGCTGTAGGAACTAGGAGCTTGACATCTGCTGCAATCTCCTAAGAAACTATAATGGTCCTCCCAGCCTTGTCCACCTGAGGATGGGGAAACCTCAACATTTATCTACTTATTCCCGTCTCCTGTTGGTTGTGCTTGTGCTGGGACCAACAACTCCCCTGTGGCACCAGAGAAAGTCCTGGAGCAAAAAGTAGAAAGATAAGAAGTGGAGTGTGCTCGAGGAGGGTCACTGTTCTGGAGATAAGTCTGAGTTTTCAGGGAATTGTCTGTTGTAGCTGCAGTTGAAATCATAGTAGGCCAAGGGGATGTGACAAGATTTCCACCTGTGGCCCCACAGGCAACTGCCACAGGTGGAAATATTAGACTACGTACAGCTATTCTCTCACAACTATAAATACTATATAAAAGTTAGCAATATAATAGAGTGAAAGTGTGTAAAGTGTGTGTGTGTGAATGGGGAAGGGGTAAGTTCAGATTGAGTGATTTGGGAGGAACCCTCTGGGGAGGTGGCATTTGAGCTAATAGCTGAAGCATTTAAAGTAAGCAGGATGGATGCAGAGGAAGAGGATTCTGGGCAGGGAAGGGCAAGTGTAAAGGCCCTAAAATGGAATGATTGTGCATGTGTGAGGAGCAATTGACTGAGACCTACTGAGAGGAGAGAGCCTCTAAGGCCATGGTAAGGAGTTTGCAATTTATTCTAAGTCCTTTGGAAAACCATCAGAAGGTTTTATGCAGGGGGATGGTATGATCTTATTTGTTTTAAATGATATTATGAGCCTATAATGATTTTTTTTATTCATACATGTCAAGTATTCCTGAAGATTTCAATGCAGTTACACTAGATATCATTGGAAAAATATGCCTTATTTTGTCTTTAGGCCCAATTATACATAAATCACTATCTTAGACTAAAATCCCAATCTCTTACATTCCACTATAACAAAATTTAATACTCATTTCAGAATCCATAGAGAAAGCAGCAATAGCAATTAATGGATGTCATAGTTTTTCACCAACTTCTAGCCAAAGGCTCATTAAAGTGAGTCAAGAAAACAGTCAAACCATCATTTGAATAGAAGCTACCAAGACTGTTTAGAGCCACATTTAATTCTAGCCGAAAGATGGTTGATTTTTAGGTATTAAAAAGTTTTTTTTTAGGTATTAAAAAGTTTTAAAAATGTTAACATTCACAATTCTCATACAAACTCTTCAGGTTAATACAACTTGCTTTTTCATAAGCAAATTATTTTTATTGGTGATCCCATGGTTTAACAAAAACCCTAAACTGGAACATGGAATACTCAGCTCTAACATTAATTTGTTTTGCGACAACGAATGATTGATAACAAAGTGATCGCAAAGTATTTATTAAGCATCTCTTGTATATGTACTAAGAGTGATGAATTACAAAATATCAGATATGGTCATGCCTACAAGGGTAAAAATATATAGTCACTACCTCAAATTTCATGTAAATGTGCAGGAAATACTGCATTGACACTCCAACACATGATTCTTTAAAAAAAAAAAAAAATGCTGGGCGTGATGGCTCACACCTGTAATCCTAGCACTTTGGGAGGCCAAGGTGGGTGAATCACAAGTCAGGAGTTTGAGACCAGCCTGGCAAACATGGTGAAACCTCGTCTCTACTAAAAATACAAAAATTTCGCTGGGCATAGTGGTGGGCACCTGTAATCTCAGCCACTGGGGAGGCTGAGGCAGGAGAATCACTTGAACCCAGGAGGTGGAGGTTGCAGTGAGCCGAGATCATGCCACTGCACTCCAACCCAGGTGACAGAGTGAGACTCCATTAAAAAAAAGAGAGAGAGAGAGAGAAAGAGAAAGAAAAGAAAGGAAAAGAAAAAGAAAGAAAGAAGAAAGAAAAAAGAAAAAGAAAGAAAGAAGAAAAAGACTAGGCTTAGACTAGACTCAGAAAAAATGTATCCTAATAATCCCTAATAAATGTGAGATTAGTTTTTTTTTTAAAGCTGTAAATTACATTTTCAAGAGTTAAGGTTTTCCTGCTTAATGAAATTCATTTACAGAAATCATACTGCACTGTTGCGTGAATATTCTGCTACCAAATAAACAATAGTCCATCCGTCTGAGGACAGTTGTAATCCTAATACTTTTGCTAGAATTGCAGGAGACACTGAAAACATCTTCATTCCTTGTGGCAAGTTCCCTCCAGACTAAGTGCTAAATATGATTCTGGTTTGACATATTCTCTCCCTGTGCTTGAGAAACCATAAAGTCAAGTGTTCAGATGCTCAGATCCACATATATCAAGTAATTTTCTTGCTTTGCTGTTTTCACTGTCTTCAAGTATTTGTGATTCATTTTGGTTTCTTTGATTTATAAGTCAACATTTGAAAAGGTATAACTGCAAATGTGGGTAACTTTTTCAGAAGGGAGATTACTAGAAGAAATCTGGGATCAACAGGAAGTGAACCTTTGAGTTGAAATTGTCTTATAGGAAAAGTGATACATACCGTTGTATATAGCTACCAGTCTTGATAAGTTTAAGAGAGTTTGTATTTCCTTTTTATTTTACTACACCCTTCTCAGGATTTAGGAACAAAAATACCTAAGTTAAATATTGATGCTTATAGTTGGGTAAAGTCATTCTATAATTATTTGTCATATAGAAAGTCATTCTATAATTATTTGTCATAGTTGTCATATATTGCCATATAATCTATTTGGTAAATAAATTATTTCATGGGCTACCTCAAATAGCCAGCTTATAGACAGTTTATTACTCTTTATGTTAAAGTCAAGCTCAGACCTTTATACATGCAAAAAAAAAAAAAAAAAAGAAGTAGGTCAGTTCGATGTTTTATAGAGATGGAGCTGTAATGTGAGTTTGGAGAGTCTAAAGAGGAATGGAAAAGAAAAGTTCACTTGCAGAAATGCATCAGGAAGCACCCATAAAGCAAAAACTAATAGTAATTACTCAAATGCATTTTAAATTGACAAACCACTCACCTCTGTAACTTCCTAACATTGCAGAGCTCGAAAAGACACATTTCAGTGGAAGGAACTAAAGACCACTTGAAAAGGAATGAAAGCATGTTGCCCTAAGCCAGATTGCAGCAATATGTTGACCTTGTGACAATGAATGATTGGTCACAAAGTGATCACAAAATATTTATTAAGCATCTAACAGATATCCAAGTTAGAGTGAGTTTTATGAGAAATCAAGAAGAGTTCCTCTTAAAGCACCTCTTGGAGAAAACAACACAAATTAGATCAAGAGGGGGAGAAAAATGGGGCCTCACCCAGTGATTAAAGAAAATGATAATGGGGTGGAGCCAACATGGCTGAATAGGAACAGCTCCAGTCTACAGCTCCCAGCATGAGCGACGCAGAAGACGGGTGATTTCTGCATTTCCATCTGAGGTATCGGGTTCATCTCACTAGGGAGTGCCAGACAGTGGGTGCAGGACAGTGGGTGCAGTGCACCATACGCGAGCCAAAGCAGGGTGAGGCACGGAGCAGGGCGAGGCAAGGGGTCAGGGAAGCGCGAGGGGTCAGTGAGTTCCCTTTCCTAGTCAAAGAAAGGGGTGACAGATGGCACCTGCAAAATCGGGTCACTCCCACCCCAATGCTGCGCTTTTCCAATGGGCTTAAAAAACGGAGCACCAGGAGATTATATCCCGCACATGGCTCAGAGCATCCTACGCCCACGGAGTCTCACTGATTGCTAGCACAGCAGTCTGAGATCAAACTGCAAGGCGGCAGCAAGGCTGGGGGAGAGGCGCCTGCCATTGCCCAGACTTGCTTAGGTAAACAAAGCAGCCGGGAAGCTCGAACTGGGTGGAGCCCACCACAGCTCAAGGAGGCCTGCCTGCCTCTATAGGCTCCATCTCTGGGGGCAGGGCACAGACAAACAAAAAGATAGCAGTAACCTCTGCAGACTTAAATGTCCCTGTCTGACAGCTTTGAAGAGAGTAGTGGTTCTCCCAGCACACAGCTTGAGATCTGAGAACAGGCAGACTGCCTCCTTAAGTGGGTCCCTGACCACTGACTCCTGAGCAGCCTAACTGGGAGGTACCCCCCAGTAGGGGCAGACTGACACCTCACACGGCCGGGTACTCCTCTGAGACAAAACTTCCAGAGGAACGATCAGACGGCAGCATTCGCGTTTCACAAAAATCCACTGTTCTGCAGCCACCACTGCTGGTACCCAGGCAAACAGGGTCGGGAGTGGACCTCTAGCAAACTCCAACAGACCTGCAGCTGAGGGTTCTGTCTGTTAGAAGGAAAACTAACAAGCAGAAAGGACATCCACACCAAAAACCCATCTGTACATCACCATCATCAAAGACCAAAAGTAGATAAAAACACAAAGATGGGGAAAACACAGAGCAGAAAAACTGGAAACTCTAAAAAGCAGAGCGCCTCTCCTCCTCCAAGGGAACACAGCTCCTCACCAGCAACGGAACAAAGCTGGACAGAGAATGATTTTGATGAGTTGAGAGAAGAAGGCTTCAGACGACCAAACTACTCCGAGCTACAGGAAGAAATGCAAACCAAAGGCAAAGAAGTTGAAAACTTTGAAAAAAATTTAGATGAATGGATAACTAGAATAACCAATACAGAGAAGTGCTTAAAGGTGCTGATGGAGCTGAAAGCCAAGGCTCGAGAACTACGTGAAGAATGCAGAAGCCTCAGGAACTGAAGTGATCAACTGGAAGAAAGGGTGTCAGTGATGGAAGATGAAATGAATGAAATGAAGCGAGAAGGGAAGTTTAAAGAAAAAGAATAAAAAGAAACGAACAAAGCCTCCAAGAAATATGGGACTATGTGAAAAGACCAAATCTACGTCTGATTGGTGTACCTGAAAGTGACGGGGAGAATGGAACCAAGTTGGAAAACACTCTGCAGGATATTATCCAGAACTTCCCCAATCTAGCAAGGCAGGCCAACATTCAGATTCAGGAAATACAGAGAACACCACAAAGAGACTCCTCGAGAAGAGCAACTCCAAGACACATAATTGTCAGATTCAACAAAGTTGAAATGAAGGAAAAAATGTTAAGGGCAGCCAGAGAGAAAGGTCGGGTTACCCACAAAGGGAAGCCCATCAGACTAACAGTAGATCTCTCAGCAGAAACTCTACAAGCCAGAAGAGAGTGGGGGCCAAAATTCAACATTCTTAAAGAAAAGAATTTTCAACCCAGAATTTCATATCCAGCCAAACTAAGCTTCATAAGTGAAGGAGAAATAAAATACTTTACAGACAAGCAAATGCTGAGAGATTTTGTCACCACCAGGCCTGCCCTAAAAGAGCTCCTGAAGGAAGCACTAAACATGGAAAGGAAAAACTGGTACCAGCCACTGCAAAATCATGCCAAATTGTAAAGACCATCGATGCTAGGAAGAAACTGCATCAACTAACGAGCAAAATAACCAGCTAACATCATAATGACAGGATCAGATTCACACATAACAATATTAACTTTAAATGTAAATGGAATAAATGCTCCAATCAAAAGACACAGGCTGGCAAATTGGATAAAGAGTCAAGACCCATCAGTGTGCTGTATTCAGGAAACCCATCTCATGTACAGAGACACACATAGGCTCAAAATAAAAGGATGGAGGAAGATCTAACAAGCAAATGGAAAACAAAAAAAGGCATGGGTTGCAATCCTAGTCTCTGATAAAACAGACTTTAAACCAACAAAGATCAAAAGAGACAAAGAAGGCCATTACATAATGGTAAAGGGATCAATTCAACAAGAAGAACTAACTATCCTAAATATATATGGACCCAATACAGGAGCACCCAGATTCATAAAGCAAGTCCTGAGTGACCTACAAAGAGACTTAGACTCCCACACAATCATAATGGGAGACTTTAACACCCCACTGTCAACACTAGACAGATAAACGAGACAGAAAGTTAACAAGGATACCCAGGAATTGAACTCAGCTCTGCACCAAGCAGACCTAATAGACATCTACAGAACTCCCCGCCCCAAATCAACAGAATATACATTTTTTTCAGCACCACACCACACCTATTCCAAAACTGACCACATAGTTGGAAGTAAAGCTCTCCTCAGCAAATGTAAAAGAACAGAAATTATAACAAACTGTCCCTCAGACCACAGTGCAATCAAACTAGAACTCAGGATTAAGAAACTCACTCAAAATCACTCAACTACATGGAAACTGAACAACCTGCTCCTGAATGACTACTGGGTACATAACGAAATGAAGGCAGAAATAAAGATGTTCTTTGAAACCAGTGAGAACAAAGACACAACATACCAGAATCTCTGGGACACCTTCAAAGCAGTGTGTAGAGGGAAATTTATAGAACTGAATGCCCACAAGAGAAAGCAGGAAAGATCCAAAATTGACATCCTAACATCACAATTAAAAGAACTAGAAAAGCAAGAGCAAACACATTCAAAAGCTAGCAGAAGGCAAGAAATAACCAAAATCAGAGCAGAACTGAAGGAAATAGAGACACAAAAAAACCCTTCAAAAAATTAATAAATCCAGGAGCTGGTTCTTTGAAAGGATCAGCAAAATTGATAGACCACTAGCAAGACTAATAAAGAAGAAAAGAGAGAAGAATCAAATAGACGCAATAAAAAATGATAAAGGGGATATCACCACCGATCCCACAGAAATACAAACTACCATCAGAGTATACTACAAACACCCCTACACAAATAAACTAGAAAATCTAGAAGAAATGGATAAATTCCTCGACATATACACCCTCCCAAGACTAAACCAGGAAGAAGTTGAATCTCTGAATAGACTAATAACAGGCTCTGAAATTGTGGCAATAATCAATAGCTTACCAACTAAAAAGAGTCCAGGACCAGATGGATGCACAGCTGAATTCTACCAGAGGTACAAGGAGGAACTGGTACCATTCCTTCTGAAACTATTCCAATCAATAGAAGAAGAGGGAATCCTCCCTAACTCATTTTATGAGGCCAGCATCATCCTGATACCAAAGCCTGGCAGAGACACAACAAAACAAGAGAATTTTAGACCAATATCCTTGATGAACATTGATGCAAAAATCCTCAATAAAATACTGGCAAACCGAATCCAGCAGCACATCAAAAAGCTTATCCACCATGATCAAGTGGGCTTCATCCCTGGGATGCAAGGCTGGTTCAATATACGCAAATCAATAAATGTAATCCAGCATATAAACAGAGCCAAAGACAAAAACCACATGATTATCTCAATAGATGCAGAAAAGGCCTTTGACAAAATTCAACAGTGCTTCATGCTAAAAACTCTCAATAAATTAGGTACTGATGGGATGTATCTCAAAATAATAAGAGCTATCTATGACAAACCCACAGCCAATATCATACTGAATGGGCAAAAACTGGAAGCATTCCCTTTGAAAACTGGCACAAGACAGGGATGCCCTCTCTCACCACTCCTATTCAACATAGTGTTGGAAGAAGTTCTGGCCAGGGCAATTAGGCAGGAGAAGGAAATAAAGGGCATTCAATTAGGAAAAGAGAAAGTCAAATTGTCCCTGTTTGCAGATGACATGATTGTATATCTAGAAAACCCCATTGTCTCAGCCCAAAATCTCCTTAAGCTGATAAGCAACTTCAGCAAAGTCTCAGGATACAAAATCAATGTGCAAAAATCACAAGCATTCTTATACACCAATAACAGATGAACAGCCAAATCATGAGTGAACTCCCATTCACAATTGCTTCAAAGAGAATAAAATACCTAGGAATCCAACTTACAAGGGATGTGAAGGACCTCTTCAAGGAGAACTACAAACCAGTGCTCAATGAAACAAAAGAGGATACAAACAAATGGAAGAACATTCCATGCTCATGGGTAGGAAGAATCAATATCGTGAAAATGGCCATACTGCCCAGGGTAATTTATAGATTCAATGCCATCCCCATCAAGCTACCAATGACTTTCTTCACAGAATTGGAAAAAACTACTTTAAAGTTCATATGGAACCAAAAAAGAGCCCTCATTGCCAAATCAATCCTAAGCCAAAAGAACAAAGCTGGAGGCATCACGCTACCTGACTTCAAACTATACTACAAGACTATGGTAACTAAAACAGCATGGTACTGGTACCAAAACAGAGATATAGATCAATGGAACAGAACAGAGCCCTCAGAAACAATGCCACATATCTACAACTATCTGATCTTTGAGAAACCTGAGAAAAACAAGCAATGGGGAAAGGATTCCCTATTTAATAAATGGTGCTGGGAAAACTGGCTAGCCATATGTAGAAAGCTGAAACTGGATCCCTTCCTTACACCTTATACAAAAATTAATTCCAGATGGATTAAAGACTTAAACGTTAGACCTAAAACCATAAAAACCCTAGAAGAAAACCTAGGCATTACCATTCAGGACATAGGCATGGGGAAGGACTTCATATCTAAAACACCAAAAGCAATGGCAACAAAAGCCAAAACTGACAAATGGGATCTAATTAAACTAAAGAGCTTCTGCACAGCAAAAGAAACTACCATCAGAGTGAACAGGCAACCTACAAAATGGGAGAAAATTTTCACAACCTACTCATCTGACAAAGGGCTAATATCCAGAACCTACAATGAACTCAAACAAATTTACAAGAAAAAAACAAAAAACCCCATCAAAAAGTGGGCAAAGGACATGAACAGACACTTCTCAAAAGAAGACATTTATGCAGCCAAAAAACACATGAAAAAATGCTCACCATCACTGGCCATCAGAGAAATGCAAATCAAAACCACAATGAGATACCATCTCACACCACTTAGAATGGCAATCATTAAAAAGTCAGGAAACAACAGGTACTGGAGAGGATGTGGAGAAATAGGAACACTTTTACACTGTTGGTGGGACTGTAAACTAGTTCAACCCTTGTGGAAGTCAGTGTGGCCATTCCTCAGGGATCTAGAACTAGAAATACCATTTGACCCAGCCATCCCATTACTGGGTATATACCCAAAGGACTATAAATCATGCTGCT
This sequence comes from Pan troglodytes, assembly GCF_028858775.2. Taxonomy (NCBI): domain Eukaryota; kingdom Metazoa; phylum Chordata; class Mammalia; order Primates; family Hominidae; genus Pan; species Pan troglodytes. Next base: position 62,808,333 of record NC_072411.2, on the reverse strand, counting down.
ATAAAGACACATGCACACGTATGTTTATTGCGGCACTATTCACAAGAGCAAAGACTTGGAACCAACCCAAATGTCCAACAATGATAGACTGGATTAAGAAAATGTGGCACATATGCACCATGGAATACTATGCAGCCATAAAAAATGATGAGTTCATGTCCTTTGTAGGGACATGGATGAAATTGGAAATCATCATTCTCAGTAAACTATCACAAAAACAAAAAACCAAACACCGAATATTCTCACTGATAGGTGGGAATTGAACAATGAGAACACATGGACACAGGAAGGGGAACATCACACTCTGGGGACTGTTGTGGGGTCGGGGGAGGGGGGAGGGATAGCTTTAGGAGATATACCTAATGCTAAATGACGAGTTAATGGGTGCAGCACACCAACATGGCACATGTATACATATGTAACTAACTAACCTGCACATTGTGCACATGTACCCTAAAACTTAAAGTATAACAATAAAATAAAATAAATAAATAAAATGATAAAAGATCCACTGCTTCTTCTGCAACTCTGTGTAGAACAATCTGAAATCTGAATTTCCATGGGAAGTATTTCAATGATCAACAAAACACAAAAGGATAAGCTCAGGAGGAAAAGGAAAGCTAATGAGCTGAGTTGAAAATAAATGTTCCTAAGTGAGGATTAGGCCAATCTCTTTGCCAGAAAAGCTGGCTGTTGGCTTGAATTTTCCAGATTGGTGGCCAGCTTTATCATGCCATAATCAGACAAAAATGAGCACATAAAGGTATTAACAAAATGACTCAAGCTGTCATGTGATCTTTAAATTTCCATTTTGAAAATGCTAACACTTGTGATATTTATTAGATGCTATAAACTCTTGATAGGGAGTGGCGGAAGGGACTGGACTATACTCTTTCTGTTACATCCTCCAGGAAGACACTAGCATCAACATTTATTTAGGCTTAGCATTTCAGCACATGGTGCCTCACTAATCACACTCCCTCATGTAAAGAAAATTGAATTCAGTAGCATTTCCTAAAACTCCTATTTTTGTAGGATGACTATGAAGAAGAGATATTAAGGACATTTGCTGGCTACCACCTTGCAATTTTTACATATGCTTACAACTTCAGAGGATTATGTTATAGTGGCTCAGACACTGGGAAAAAGCACCTTAATATGAACTGAAGCAGAAATTCAGCTGCAATACTGATCCTTATTTGGGATGGAAGTAGCAAAATTATAGATATAATATGCAAAATCTGTTTTCAAGCCATATTAACTACTTAGATTTCTGGCAGTGTGGTTGTATGCTATTCGTGAATGTGTAAATGCCATGCATTTTCCTACAATGCAAAAAATAAATTTCCAAATATACTTGCAAAAATATCCTTGATCATGGAGTGTGCTGGCTTCCTTTTGGCATAATGATAAATGACACTTCCAATTATGTATCAAGAGAAATTTGTAAAATCTATTAGATTTTTAAAGAGAGTTGTATTTATAACACCTTTAATACTATATATTATACACTCATGGGAAATAGAGTCTTAAGTGCAAGAATCTTCTGTACGGTTCCTCTATTATCAAATAGTTAGCAAGCAAAGCTTTTTGTTCAGACAAAGCCCAAATTCTGTAAGAGTGCATATAACTTGTAGTCAAGAATGAAAGCATACTTTAGGATGTTAAAGAACACCCCCAAAATGGCTTTATAATTAAAAAATATATACTATAACTATACAAATCCTTGGAATGATGCCATGCTAACTTAAAGAGTTGTTTCAGCAATATGACAAAGATAACTCAGAGCTTTGTTGTTTATTTATGAAGATATATAAATGCTAGATATATTCAATAAAACAATGTTTAATGGCATACTTGAATTCAAAAACAAGAAAATGACAGATAAATAGGAGGTACTTTAAATTCAGGACCTAGGACTTCAGCAACAAGAGGCAAATTGCCCAACATTTAAGTCTTCAGGTATACCTAAAGGTGTTTTTAATGCCCATGTAGGTACAGAAGACATGGCTTTGGGCTCAGGAAAGTTGGGGGAGCTAAAGCATCATGCCCACCATAAAGCTGGGATAAGAGAAGAGCTGCTGCCTCAGTGAAAAGGGGATAAGAACAATTCTACCCACTGATACAGAAAGCAAAAAGGAAACTTGTCTTTGTTGGGATTCTGAGGAGAGGAAAAAAAGTCACCTGTGAAAACTAAAAACTCCAAGCCTGACCAAATTTATCTCATCTATGGGCATGGACATTCCTAGTTTGAAAAATTAACAATAAGACTTATCTAAGTTTGGTGAAATCCTTGGAGCATCCAGCAAAAACAAAAATGAAAACATTCCCAACCAGAACTTCTATGTATGCAAGAACTCCAATAGGAAAAAAATGAAGCTAAGACAAGAACACTTTTCTGTTTAAATAAACTCTCACACACAAATAAATTCTAAGCCATGGTGGAAAGTGAGCACACACAACAAATATAAGAATTATGTACTCCTCCTTACTGTCAAATATGATATAATCAAATCAAACAATGTGAAATCATCTATAAAACCAAATGATTAGAGTAAAAAAGGGAAAAATAAATATCAAAACATGACACTATAAAAATATATGATCAATTTGAAAAAGAAAAATGACCTTTAGATAAGAAGAAAAAGTCCTTGAATAAAAGCTAGTTGAGGCCGGGCATGGTGGCTCATGCCTGTAATCCCAGCACTTTGGGAGGCCGAGGTGGGCGGATCACCAGGTCAGGAGATTGAGACCATCCTGCTCAATCAACATGGTGAAACTCTGTCTCTACTAAGAATACAAAAATTAGCCAGGCATGGTGGCATGTGCCTGTAGTCCCAGCTACTTGGGAGGCTGAAGCAGGAGAATTGCTTGAACCCAGGAGGTGGAGGTTGCAATGAGCCAAGATTGCGCCACTGCACTCCAGCCTGGCGACAGAGCAAGACTCTGTCTCAAAAAAAAAAAAAAAAAAAAAAAGCTAGCTGACATAAAGCTTAGACAATTTAAGAGGGAATTAACAAATGGAAGGCAGACAAGGAAATTACCCCAATTGCAGCACAAAGAGATAAAGAAACAGGACAAAACAAAGGCTTAAGCACAGAGTATAGAAGATCGAACATATGCTGAAGTAGGAGTTATAGAAGGAGAGAAAACACAGAAGATGGGGGAAATATAATATTCAAAGGGATATTTGTTGATAATTTTTCAGAGTTGATGAAAGATATGAATCCTCAGATAGCAGAACATCAAAGACAATAGGAAAATCCTAAAAGCAAACAGAGAGAAAAGACTACCTACAAAGGAAGGATTAATTTCTTGGCATAGAGAAAGGAGAATGGAATGGGAATAAGCATTTAGTTGTATCTGTAATATTTTATTCCTTCAAAAAATAATCTGGAGCAAATATGAAAACATGACTGTAAAATACGTGTGGTAAGTATAATGGTGTCTGTTACATTATTTTCTTACTCCTTTACCTGTTTGACATGTTTCAGAGTTAAAAATTAAAATACGAAAAGTTGAAAAGGAGTAACATTTATCAATAAAATAGTGTTTATCACAAAAACATCTATTGTCCCATTTCCATGGACCAACTCCCCATCCCAGGAAATAGTAATAAAATAGAAGTGAGGGGGCTCATACTGGTATTCAGCTTGGAAGAGGCTTACCAGTTACCTTAATGATGGCAATATTTAGATCAAAGATTGTCAAACTATGACCCTGGGACAACCACCTGTTTTTATAAATAAAATTTTATTGATACACAGTATACTTATTTGTTTATATATTGTCTGTAGCTTCTTTGACTCTATAACAGTGGAGTTATTAATGATTATAAGCCTAAAATATTTACTACCTAGCCTTTTAAGAAAAAGTTTGCCAACCCTTGACTTAAATGATGCTGTTTCTTGTCATTTCCCTTTAATAAGTTAGCAATGTATTTTTAACTGAAGTCACACATTTACATAAGTTTCAAGATAATAATTAACTAAGTTTAAAGGTCTTAAATTCATACATAGGAAAAACTTGAGGTAAGAGTAAAAACTGAGAAATGCTAAAATATCTTTGAGTGTTTATTTAGTTGGATTTTTCTACCTTCAAGATTCTCAATAATCAAGCAAAACTGGTTTGGGTAACATGAAAGTTCAAATCAGTCATCGGATTTTGCAATATGACCCAATTAATCTTGTGTGTATTACACTTTCCCATAATCCCCACTTTCAGCCAAAGTTACACTAATTTTATATTGGCTTAGAAAGCAGGAGAAAAAAGTATTTGTCTAGGCTTGTATTTTTTAAAATTCTCTTTCCATACATATTTTAGTTCCTAAGAGCTGGAAATACTGGCTCTTCATATATTTAAGATGCCTGAAAATTATATTTTTATGCTATTTAATACATACTGTGATGTTTGAAGAGAATGATTCATCACTTAGTCATGACCAAAAAGAGAACTGGAGTTTTCACCTCAGTGTTTGCTTAAACCTCAGGAAATCTTTTTTTCTTTCAATTGGAGAAACCCAGATTTTATTTTTTACTAAAGACTGGAGATTTTACTGATTTAATCACTTGTCAATAAAAATAATAATAGCTCCTTTGAAGACACAAATTATTACTTGCCCCAGATATGGCAAGGAAAATTACCATCACTTTACTCCTTCCAGTCTCTCTGTCACCAGATTCTACCTTCCCTCTCTGATCTTATCACATTCTTTGGACTTGCTCTTTTCAACCACAGCCTACCCTGCCCCCATCCCTCACCCATCTCCTACATATCCTTGTAGTGAATGCCTGTTTAGTGCCTTTTTTACATCTTTCCGATGCTTAGTTCCAACCTCACCATTATCTAGTGGTCATTCACAAACGGGTATTAATTAATTAGTTAATCTTTATTAAATATCTATAACCTAAAATGACCTTGCCCCTCTCTAAATTTCTACAGTTTTTAGTTTAAAAAACAAGAGCCCTAGATTATTTTCCATTTGTTACATGAAAATAAAACATTATCTCTTCTGCAAACTCTTTCAAGGTAGGAACAATGTTGCATGTTTTTAAAAAAATAGCATTGAAAAGACTCAAACAAGAAAGAGAAAAAATAAAAGCCGCAAAGGGCATGCCAGACAATGTGACGAAGAACCCGGTACCTGCTTTAATACTTACTGGTTTGCTGTTTTATGTATCACATATATATTTGCTATTTGAAGATAAAACTACTTGTTAAATGTCGTACTTTTAAAAAATCATTTTACATTAGGGAGACATACATTGAAATCCATTATATAAATTTGTTAGGGTGGAATAAGCCTTCTTTAAACACAAATCAAGTGCAGAAAGAAACAAAAAGCAAACAATGCAGTGCCACTCGGATTCTAAGTCCATTAACATAGTAATTTATAGTTGGATTTATCTTCTAAGGGCTTGTGGAATTGAGCCTGAAAACAGGCAAGTGTGCATAATTGTTCTTTTTCAAGCCAGAAACTATTTTTCTTTCTCTTTGAAGGTTAAAGTCAGATTTGTAACTTACAACTTAAGCCTCTTTACTATTTTTCCTATTTTCCATGGAATGATTCACCAGTGTTTCACACCGAAGGAAAAGGGTTGGAGAGAGACTCGACTTTTTGTTTTATCCATCAGATATTCTGAGGTGTTCAAATGGGTAATTTCCAAAGAACAACACTGACAGTCCCTAAAGCCAGTAATAAATTAAATTGTAAAATTATGTTTGTTTGTAGAAAGCTTATAGATTCTTACAAAGCCCTCACCTTGTACGTCAAGCCACCTCCATCCCATTTTGCCCTCTATTTCTTTTCCTTCACCCCTGCATAGAGCTCTTGGCTCAGTTTTGGTCTGTAACTGCCTTACATTGGAATAGCCTTTCAACACGCATTGGCTGTGCTGTCCAAATAAAATGGACCTGTGGGCTTTCCAACCTTTTGGGTTTTTTTTTAACAAAATGTCCAGAAACTCTGTTTTGCCTTTTGGGCAGGATGTCAGGGAAGGCAGGTGGTTGAAAGGAAGCCTGGAGATGAAAGAGATCATAAAAAATGTGCTCACATTCTGGTACATACTCCTACCTTCCCAGGACAAAGACAAGTTTGGGAGTTTTCTTTAAAGAAGACTGGTAATACGCTAATGGTGCAGCAAGTCTGTCCCCAAAGAGTGGAAGTGAATGAGACCTGGGTATTTTCCATGGAATGATTCACCAGTGGTTCACACCTAAGGAAAAGGGTTGGAGAGAGACTCATGACCATAATTCATACTGAGGTCTCTTTGAAGACAAGAACCCTATTTTTTCATCTTTGACTCTCCAATAACTTATAAATATTTGTTGTATAAATATTTGTTTAATAATGATTGAATGAGTTTTTATTCTGGGCTTTGCTAAATAGCACCAATACTAAATTCTATGTGTGTTCAAGTGACTATATTAGAAGAGCTGTGCATATTTTGTGTGTTTGTGTGTGTGTGTTTGTACTGACATAGAAGTGGCATGAGTGGGGAAATAAATATGAATAGGTAGGCTTTGCAACTGAAGTAATTTCAACCAGAGAGCACAGAAAGTGATTATCATTGATTATTAATGGATGTGCCTATCAAAAGATGGAAAGGTGCATTTATTTATTCAGTCATTCAGTAAGAATTCAGTGGGAAGTTACTGTGTGCTTTAGCCCTGAAGCAGGTGTTGTGAATGATACAAATATAAGTCAGATGTCCCCACAGGTGATTTTTCTGGCTGTGCCACACCCAGCATTATAAAGGACAGGGCATCTCTGACCATCAGCAAACAGAATCCATTCCCACTGAGCTCCTTACTGGGCAATGCTGATTTTATTGAAGATTCCATCAGGGAGGCAGAGAAAAAGTTTATATTGCATCTACCATAGCCCTCAATGTCTCGTATACCTTGTTTAACATAATTCTTCTCCTTAGTCCTTGTACCTCCCCTAGGCTTCTCTTTCCATCATTCTGGTACACAGCTCTGTGACACTCATCTCCTCTCTCCATGACTTTTCTGGAGCAAATGTGTATATATCGTACAGATGCCACCAGGGCTGTGTTCCTACATCCTCAGACCTTACCATTATGTGCATGTAGACCCAGCTCCTGATCCCAGCTCTCATCTCTTTGCCTAAGATAGATAGGTAGGTAGGTAGATAGATAGACAGACAGACAGACAGTTATTCCCATGGAAGAGCAGCTCCATCTGTTTTTTGTAGTCCTTGGTGTAATCAACCTACTAGCCTGAAAGGCAGGATTCTTACACACTTCTCTCCATACCTATTTTAACCTAGGTTCCCCTAGAAGCAGATCCTGATTTTGAAGGATTCAGTGCTAATAGTTTATTTGGAAGGTGAACCTAGAACTCATAGAAGAGACAGGGAAGGGTGGGGAGTGAAGAAAGTATGCAATATCAAGTTGCCCCTTTAGGTGACTGGAGTGGAATCTTGTTAGGCTTTCTGGTAGTCGGTGTAGAACACACGTTAGAATTATTTTACCAATGGTTGAGCACTTGGTTGAGGCACTTACTGGTTGAGGGCTGCTCCTTGGTGGTGGGTGTCAATCTCCTGGTATTTCTGGCCTGCCATGTGCACAGGCAGAGTGGGATCTGGCAGAGCAGGCACTGGCTGTCAAAGAAAGCCCTTAGACTTTCTCTTCTTTCAGAGAAAGAAGAGAGAGGAAGCCTGTGCCAGGCTGACAGCCAGGGAAGGCTCACAGTCTCCAGAGGGCAGGGTACCTTGCGGGGACAGTATACTGTTTGGCCTAGCATTGAGGTGGGTGTGGCCTGAGTCCTCCCTAAGATGGGATCAGTATAAATTTGCCAAGGAGCCCTTGTGACAGAGGAAGGGCTGTTCTCTATCATTATCATCCCCCCTTCAGTCTTGACCACCAGGATTGTAGAATTGACACATCTTCACTTCTTGACTTCCTGCTATCACCTGGGAGTGGATACATTGTTTTCTTTGGCATTATTAATAGAGATAATAGTAGCCAAGAACAGTTATTGAGCATTTATTATAGGCCAGACACTGTGCTAGATGCTTTTCATGCATTCGCTTATTTAATCCTTCCCTAAACTCTGAGAGGTAGATACCATCATTGGCCCTGTATCAATGGAAGATGAGGCAGTAACTTCCCCCCAGATCTTGCAGGTATGAGTGCTGGAGCTGATATTTGAACACAGGTAGCCTGGTGCCAGAGCCTGCACTCATTTACTCTTGCAGAGACTATTCAGTCTAGGCCTTTTGCCTTTCTTCACACTATTTTGAGGTGGTTGAGATTAGGCATATTTGAATGAGGATGGGTCGGAAGGTGTGGTGCACAATGCTCCCATGATCCTCTGGGGGGAATGCAGGACTCAGGGTGGTTCCAAGAGACTTTTAGTCCTGAGACTCCTCACCCTATATTCACTACCTCCGATGTTTTGCCACCATCTTAGAAGAGGAAAAAGAAGTCCCAAATTATCGTCTTGTGGGAATGGAGATAGAAAAGTGCAGTTTTATAATTTTGCCTTGTGTTAGCAAACTGTAAAAGCAACTTTCTCCTGCTTCTTCCCTGACTCAGGGCCCAACATTTGAAGCCAGAGCCCTGAATGTCATTTCATCTGAGAGCTTCCTGCCATCTCTCCTCCCTAGCCATGCTTAAGATAGGGAAGGATGAAGTGGCTTTCTGTGACTTGTCCTGTTTCAACTCAAGAGCCATGACTTTGAATTGGAGAAACACCATTCTAGGCTTATACCCAGCCTTCTGGCAATATTTTCCTTCTCCTTATGCAGCAACTTCCAGATTGTGCTGTTCCTTGGCACATATCTGATTTTCTTTCATTGGATCTTTCTAAAAGATGGATAATAACACTATTTCTACTCAAACTGATATTTTCACTCTATCCTGGGAAACGTATGATCCCCTTTCACCTCACACGACCCTGGAACTTAGGCTGCACTGATTAAAAAAGCAAACAAACAAAAAAACCTAGGAAGGAGAGGCTCTTCTTTGTACTATAAATTAAGCAAGTTATAAATTCTGCCTCAACACAGTTTTGGGGATGTAGGAAGGTTATTCCAAAAAAAAAGAGAGAGGTGAAGAATTCTTCAGCAGTTCTATTATACATAGGAGAACTTATTTTCTCTGGATTAAAACAACTCCCATGGTCACTTCCTGTACTTTCATCTGTATACTGATTTATTTTTCTCTAAGTGAATTTAGGTAATGAGAAAGGTGCCTACTTGACATCTCCAGAGAATAAATCCTTCTAATTATCCACAGAGAAGAAAAGCAGAAAAGTAGTCACAAAGCAGGTACCTCCTACAATATTTTAGAGATGCATCTCAAGCCTGAACTATGCGGAAAACAACTAAAAATTAGCAAATTACTCAGGCTGAGTGACTTAGGAAATATTTTGGCTATTCTAATAGTTGCTGGTAAACATGCCAATTACTATGACTCATGACAGCTGCCAGATGTGGGCACAGTTTTTTTAAAGTGAAGACTTGAAGTGGCACCCCCACTCCATGTAGCTCAGATCTCCACGCAGATATGAGACAGTGATAGACAGATAGATATGCTGCATCCCCCCTTCCCTCCCACCCAGAGTTTCTCTACCTCAGCACTACTGGAAACTGGATAATTCTTTTTAAAAGGAGCTATCCCATGCACTGTAGGATGCTTAATAGCAACCCTGGTGTCTACTCACTAGATGCCAATAGCACCTCCCCACAAGCCCCGAGTTGTGACAATAAAAAATGTCTGCAGTCATGGTCAAATATCTCCTTGGGGCAAAATTACCCCAGATGACAGCCCTGGCAGGGAAAAACTTTGGACTCACCACTTGAGGTCCTGGAACCTGCCTATGTGCATATTCTCTGTTGTAGAATATGTTTTTAACCAAATGTATTTCAATTCTTTTTAGGGCTATTGCTTTTTTAATTTCTCAGCTATATGATGTAAGATAACCCATAAGTGTATTCTTTATTTCAGTAAATACAGATATTCTTTTTAATGGCTTTATACTATTTAATTATGGGAAGATGCCATAATTTATTTATCCAGTTCATTGTATTATTTCCAGTTTTTTATAATTACATATAATGTTTTAATTTGCGTATCCCTTAATTCAACAAAAAAATTTTTGTGTCCTCCATTTCCAGTAATCGTATTAGGTGCTGGTAAAAAGGACACATAAGCATGGACTTTGCCCTCATTCAGCTTACATTTTAGCAGGAAGAAAATACATTAATAACTAAATAAAGTAATTACTAATTCTAAAAATATGCATAACTATATAATTCAGTTAGTGCTAACTTCCGTGAAGGAAATAAAGAGATGAGAAAAGAGCAACTGATGACATCACTTTAGATAGGGTGGTCAGGGAAGACTTCTCCTGTTAGGGGACATTTGAACCTAGACCTAAAGGATGAGAACGAGGCAGCTGTCTGAAGAGCTAGACCAGTCTGAGCAAAGGGAAAAGCAAATGCAGAGACCCAGCAGGGAGAAAGGGCTTGGGGTACTTGAGGAACAGAAGGGAGGCCAGTGTGGCTGGAGCACAGAAGGCAAGGATGAAAGTAGAGAGATGTGAGGTGGGTCATATATGGCAGGAAGTGGAAAAGGCAGGGCTTTATAGGCTATCATAGGGAAGAGTCTACATTTTATTCTGAAAGCATTGGGAAGCCATTTAAGGTTTTAAGAAGAGTGGCATGATCCTGTTTATGATTTAAAAAATTACTCTGGTGAGAAAATGAACTATTAAAAGGGAAAAATTGAATTAGAAAAAGCAGCTAAGGGCCTATTTAAATTGCCTAATTGGGATTTAATGATAGAATGATTCCAATAAGGGCAGTGGAAATAAACAGAAGTAAATGGATTAAAGTGCAACAGTCATCTTGGAGAAGGATTGAGTGGACAGACAAGAAAAAGAAAGTGTAATGGGTGACTCCTAGGTCTGGGTCCCAAACAACTGGGAGGCTGATGGTGCCACTTACCAAGATGGGAAGAGTGGGCAACGATGAATTTTGGTCAAGCTGAGGATGAAGAGTGCCATTTTTAATGTATTAAATCAGCTATGCCTGTTAGGTAGCCAAGTAGTAATGGCAAGTTAGACATACAAGCTTAGGGGAGAGATATGAGCTAGAGAAATAAAAAATTGGGAGCCACTGCATCTAGATGGTGCTTCAAGCCATTAGACTGCAGGGGATCATGTGGGAAAAGAACTTAGAAGGAATGAAGGCACAGGGCAGAACCGTGAATAAGACCAAGAAGAAATAGCTGGCAAGGTAGGAACAAACTAGAGGAGTAGAATGCTGTGAAAGCTGGGCAATAACAGTACGCTAGTAGAAGAAAATGACCAATAGAATAATCAACACATTTCTGTGCCTCTGTGCAAGTCGTTCAATAGGGTAATTTCCTAAACATGAAATTCTTAAATGATGGCTATAAATATATTATAATTTTAATAAATACCACCAAGCTTTACTTGCCTACCAAGGTCTTGAAAACATTCCCGTGTTTTCTTCTAGGAGCTTTATAGTTTTGCCTTTCACATTAAGATTTAAAATCCATCTGGCACTTATTTTTGTGAATATGTGAGACAGGGGGCAAGATAAACTTTTTTTCCCATATGGATCGTCAGTTGACCTAGCATCATTTATTGAAAAGACAATCCTTTTCCCTCTGCACTGTAGTGTCACTTTTGTCATGAATCAGGTGTTCATAAATGTAGTTCTGTTTCTGGAAGCTCCATCCTGTCCTACAGACTGTTTATTCTTGCTGCAATACCACACTGTCTTAATTATGGTAACTTTACAATAAATCGTGGTATCTGGGAGTGGAAAGCTTCCAGCTTAGATCTTTTTTGAGACTGTCTTGGTTATTCTTGGCTCTTTGCTTTTCATACACATTTTGGAGTGAGACTGTCAATTTACACACACACGCATACACACACACCTGCTGGAATTTTTATTGTGATTGCATGGAGATCAATTTTAGGGAAAACTGACACCAAGTCTTCCAATTCATGAGCATGGTGTAATGAATATGGAAATAATTTTTTACTCAATAAAGATTTCAGCCAAGGGCAGCTTTTGTGAGAATATGGTCCATGCTGACTCTCTAATTTGTTTTGTTTTGTTTTGTTTTAAATGGAAGGGAATGTTTCCCAAGGCTTAACTGATCACCAGAAAGGTGTACCTGTGAAAATATCAATCAAGGTAATTTATATAGAACTGGCCTTTAATAAACCAGTGAAAACTTGGAGAGGCTTCCCAAAATACAGATCAGAAGAAACAGTCTCTAGGTCTTCTTGGCTAGCTGGCTGGAAGTTGCATGTAGACATTTTCAGAAAAGAAGAGCTTTCATTTTTTAACCTGTACCCTTTTCCCTGCCCTCTGACTTAACACATGGCTGTGCTGACAATGGCTGTCCCCAGTGTTATGCGCCATACATTTGGCATACCACAGAAAACTTGGTGTTTTCCCAGCTGATATTGTTTATTAATAATTAACAGTAATGTTTCTTATGAATCATTTCACTCTTAAAAATGCTTCACTAATAGCATCTATAAAATTTTTTTTTACATACAGTTTTAGTGCTCTTTAAATGTTCTGAAAACATGGTTTCTGTGTATATTCAGTACTCAGTGCATGATTTTACCATCAAATGTCATATCTAAATATGCATTCCCATTCACACACAAGAAAAGGCTTAAGGGATTTATTATAATATCAGTTTATATATTTTTCCTATTGAATGTGGTTGTACATCTACCTTAAAATTCTCCTATGATAACAATTATTGACAGAAATGTTGTTCATGACTCTATACTTAAAGTAATTATGCATGAACCCAGCCATTTATGGTTGAATACCATCAGTCTTTACATTAATATATCTGATTTCAAATATCAGTTCTTAGAGTGCCTCTATTCTATACCCAATCTTATTTAGATAATTCTACTTTAGATATTTTCCTTTAAGTTCTGAAAAAGACTGAACAATTTGAATATCTCAATCTTTACCCAGTTTTTCTTCCTCCAGATTCTCTAGATATGCTCTATATTTCTGCTTCTTGGCTAAATCTCAAGATTTCTAACAAGCTAACAACAGAAATCCCAGAATTTGTGTACAAAACTTCATGCTTCCAAGATTTCCTAGGTGGATATAAATCTTTTCTCCACGGGGTTCACAAAACTCAATACAAATTTAATTATCCTTCACAACATGGCCAAAAGGGTAAAAAATGAGATGAAGTTCAGACAACAACAACAAAAAAAACCAAACCCAAAAAACAATAACAACTAAACATAACTCTCCATATCAGTATGTTCCCCCAGGTTAAAAACAAAAGCTTTTAAGTGATATTGTAATTAATCATTCATATTATTGTGTAGCTTAAGAAACATTTGTCATTCATATATATTACAAAGCTAAATACTACTAAAGAGCATATAAGACAGTATTTAGGAAGACATTTGGCATGCAGAGAAACATATGTCCTGCTTTTAAAAGGGCATCCTAAATACATCCCCCTAGTCAAATAAATTTTAACATATATAATTTTTTAAAAAGAAATATATAATTTATTCATTCTCACAAATTCAATTTTGGAGGCAGGTAGATTTGATGAAATTAACTTCTTAAGATTCTCTCCTAATGTTCGTAGGTGGTTCTAAGTCATGTCCTGCATGTCTAAGTGTGTCCAAAGCCATTGTTGACATTTGGCGAATTGCCTCATGAATTTTCACTTGTGAGTTTTTGATTACTTTCCATTTTACAATGTAAACTGAGATGCTGTGTGCGGCTGTTTGATCCAAGATCATCAGGTGGCCATGTGCGGTTTCCATGGGAACCAGAACTTTATCCAGCATATCATAGGCCACCATTTTTTTCTCTATTATAAAGCAGCTATTTTTCTAATAGGGGTGTACTGCACACTGCAAATGTTATCCTTGAAACTGCCTGTTCTCTGAGAAAGGAAAATGTTTTCACTCTTCTGAAAATTAAAAACTGTTATGATTATTGTCCATAAGCCCAGAAGTAGAAAGGAAATATTGTCATTATTTATTATAGATGAAACTTAGAGCTTGAAATATAACTTAGAAAATTATTCTCCTATCTAATGGGCTAAAAGCAACAAGCAGTAAAAGTAGTAAAGGCAAAAAACTGAGTGAGAAGCAATTTAATTTGGAAAATTTATGGTAGGAAACATAATTGTTTCTCGATAACCTTCCCCAATGCCCCACTCTTACACTTTTATTTTGTAATTTTTAGGAACTTTAATTAACATGTTTTAAACAAAGATTCAGAAAACATAAGGTCATTAAGACAGAACTTGTAGGAGGAAAGGCTTTCAACTTTGGGATCATTGAGCCATGAATGGAGAGTTGAAAGCACCCTGAGTCTTCAGGTTCATATCCCTTTTTCCGAAAATGAAGAAACTGAGAAGTATTAAGTGGCCAGCTCTAAGCCATGCTCTTATTTGATGGTGTAACTGGGACAATACAGATCTGCTTTCAACACCCTGCACATGTGATCTCGGTGGTGCTAGGATGTTCCTGAGTCATTGTCCACAGCAGCACTGGAACTCTGCTCCCCTGATGTCACCATTATGCAACCCAGTACAATTGTCCCTCCATTATTCAGAAATAATGTCTGTTATTTGTATAAATAATGTCTTCCATTATTTAGGATAGTGAGGTCTGCTATCTCATGTATCCTTGTGTTCCAAATGTTTATTTGTAAGTAGTTTGTTGCTTTCTGTGGGAAAATGCATTCCCTTACTTTCTCCTATCTCAAAGTCATTAAATATGCCTACTCAAGAATGCCTTTGTCTCCTTTTCACCAAACCATGCCTCTGTCTTATTTAATACTCTGTGTATGACTTGTTGATAACATAAAGCCTCACTAGGTTAATTCTTCCTCACTCCTCACTTCAATGCTTCCTTGCTCTTCCCCTCATTCCTTTTCTGCCTCCCTAAATGTCATGTGTACTTCTCTTAATGCAATTTAAAACTGTTTTTTCATATGTTTATCAGCTAGGTTTCTTTTCACTGCAATTAATTAAATGTCAGGGAGGCAAGGGTTGAAAAATTATCCTTCAGGTACAACGTTCACTATTTGGGTAATGGGTACGTTAGAATGGGTACACTAGAATCCCACCAGTATGCAATATGCCCATGTAACAAACATGCACAGGTACCCCGAGTCTAAAATAAAATGACATTTAAAAAAATTAAATGCCAAACTAACAGTGGCTTAAAACATAAGGCCATCTACTGTTTACATAAACAGAAGTCTGAAGTTAAGACTGTGCCTGGAAGACAGGAGATCAAAGTAGACTCAAAGCTGTTTTATGGTTTCTGTGGTGGCAGAAACCAATCCGATTACTGTCAGTCTGGGCTGGCATGGTAATTGAAAACACCTAGCTGAAGTGGAAGATGTGTGGGCAGAAGCAACCAGCAGGCAGATCATGTCAGAATTGAGAATAACACATTCCAACCTATTAAGATAAGCTATTGTGAAGGACTCTGCAACAACTGGGTCCCACAGAAATAGTAGGCAACAAATTTGTTTTCTGTGAAAATCAGGAGTATTGGGGAAAGGGGGCTGGGACTTTAATGAGTAGCTTATATTCATTCATCACACATTAAATTACTACCTGTTATCACCCAGCCATTCTAGCCTCAGGAGCTCAGGAAATTGATGATTAAAGACTATCCTTGTCCTCAAGCTCATACTCTGGTTGAGAAGGCAGACATACAAATAATTACAATTTTGTGTGATGATTGTTCTAACAGTCATACATAAAATTGTATGAAAACTACAGCAGAGAGCAGTTAATTCTGCCTGAGAGTGTCAAGGAAGGCACCACTGAGAGGGTGACTTTTAAGCAGGGAAAGAGAAGGAGTGCCAAAGACCAGAACATACCAGAAACATGAATTCAGTGGCATGAAATAATGCAGCATTTTTTGGTGAAAACAAGAAAGTTCATGTTGCTGGAATGTAATGAGCACATGGGCAAGATTGGAGATGGGAAGTTGAATTTTAATAAGATGGTTTAGTTAGCCTATGTTTGAGGATTTTCAGGGTCAGAACAGAAAGTGATCAAGGGGTGAACAGAATCTGTGAGGATGCAGGTGAGCGTAACTAAACACACCAACAGTGGGTATAGATATGGGGAAAAGTGACATCAAATGAGAAACTCACAACTGCAGGTTTTAATAAGTTCAAAGAGTAGGTTTGGGATAGTCAAGTGGGGAAAAAGTGGTTATGTAGTTTGTTCGAAGGATGGAATTCTAAAGTTTAAGATTTCACATGTGGAACAGTCCCAAGGAACAAAAGCTAGTACATGTCCTTGAAGACAAAAGTAACTGGACTATAAGGCAAAGAGGAGCTGTCTGTATGGACTTTGAAGTTATTCTCTTAAGTTGTGTTCCACTTGATGTAGATCCTGAAACAAGGATTAGAGCACAAGTTTATTTGGCAGATAAATTCCACGGTTTTGGCTCATATGCTTTTATAATAGTGTGTCATTAAGTCACTAAGTGCTCGGCTCACCATTGCTGTACAGTCAACTGACATTAATTGATGTTAACAACTCAGTAGAGTTGCCCTTCTCAGAGCTATCAAGAACAAGATGGCTTTAGGAGCACCAGCTTCCCTGTTAAGGCTCATCCTCCTGGCCTTAACTCTGCTTGATCACTCTCCTGTGTTGGGACTCAGACCCAGGGAGAAGGTACCTCTCGTTGAGGAACATCACAGAGGGAGCCCCTCACTTAACCACTTCTTGTGTGTCTCCCAAACCCTTTCTGAATTAAGAAAAGATTCCACAGCTTGCTCTTGGTTGCTTCTGTGTTTGTGGAGTTGATCTCTGCTTTGAGGAAAGAGCCTTATAGAACTGTACGTCTCTCTATTTTAGTGTCTATTTATTATTCTTTGTTTTCTTACCATTTTCAGTTTTAAGCCATTAATTCAAGACAATAGCTTTTAATATTCTACTAGTGTATAATGACAGTCCCCAAGTTACGAAGGTGTCATGTTCTTCAATGTACTATTTATAAATTGGGATTTCATATGTAAATCCCAACATAATTGTTTTTGAAATACTGTGTTTTTAATCTACCAAAATGCTACCAGATATATCTGTCCAAAATTCACAAACTAAGCATCAAATCATTTCTTCATATTTTAACACCACATTATGTGTATGTGTGTATGCTTATTATGTAAATAGTTTATTTAATGAAAATGTAAAGTATAATACCACATACTTTGGTGAAATGCAGGCTCCAACTGCATTGATAGATGTCAATGGATTTACATTTATCACCTATTTCAAAGCCCTTTCCTCAACAGCAAAACTATTTATATACGTGTGTGTGTGTGTGTGTGTGTGTGTGTGTGTGTGTGTGTATCACAGGAAGGCTTTATTAAATTTTCATTTCTGTTAAGGCCATGAAAGTAACAAACACACATTTACAATACAAAGCTTAATAAGCTAAAGAAAACAGGAGAAACCATTATTCCCCATTCTCACTACAAACAGCTGAAGAAAATTTCTGCATCTAAGTGACTCCTGGTATTTCTCAAAGTGATAACAATATGACTACTGTATAAGTGTTTGTAGTTTGAATATGACATAGTGATACATAACTACACATATCTGTAGTTCAAGAGTTACATTCAAGTTATTAACATGTATATAATCTCTTGTTCTACATCAAGCAATTTGACTGTATAAGAATGATATATATTCTACTTTCTGTATTTACTGTTATTTACAGAAACTGAGTAGTGGATACAGTTGCTTCCTGTGGGCTGCTTGGCAACCTAAATATTAATAATGTTTAGGGAGTGAAATAAAGGAGAGAATGCTTAAGCTGGAAAACTGAAATTCTGATCTAGTTAAAAGCTCACTACTTTCAAAATACAAATCAAATTCTTTTTTTTTTTTTTTTTTTTCTGACATGGAGCCTCATTCTGTTGCCCAGGCTAGAGTGCAGTGGCGTGATCTCGGCTCACTGCAACCTTAGCCTCCCAGGTTCAAGCAATTCTCCTGCCTCAGCCTCCCAAGTAGCTGGGGTTACAGGCCCACGCCACCATGCCCGGCTAATGTTTGTATTTTTAGTAGAAATGGGGTTTTACCATGTTGGCCAGGCTGGTCTCAAACTCCTGGCCTTAAGTGATCTGCCCACCTCAGCCTCCCAAAGGGCTGGGATGACAGGCGTGAGCCACTACACCTGGTCACAAATCAAATTCTTAAAGTTTTATGATAAGGATTCTTAAATATCAAATAATATATTCTTTACTATCAATGCTGTCCCCTAGACCTTACAGTACCTGTTTGTGGTCCTGCTTCAGAAATAAAGCTATGCCTTTAATTTATCTACCAGTCATAATAAATAATATGTGGCACACTCTTGGTTTAATCTTCAAGCTAAATGAAAATCCTTTAAATTAGCTGGTGAGAATATATGGAATTGCAAGCCCCATACAGGTGGGCATCCAGATTGCATCTTTAGAAGATACAGAGCCCAGTTTTGTTCTGAAGCCATACTCAGCTAGCTTAGTGCTCACAGCTCTACTATACTCAGCTGCAGGAGAAGTCTGTCAGGAGCCTGATAGCTCCTGGAGGACCGCTGCTCATCTGAACTGTCCTTTAGAAAAAAATATTATCTTTCTACCTCCTAGGTTCATCTTCTACCTTCTTAAGACTAAGAATTACTTTTCCTTATGCATTAATTAATGTTAATCATTAACAACCAAATTGTAACCATATAGCAGATGTACCTAAGATGCTACCATAGGAAGTTAGACATTTAGTCATATGCAGGGAGGTGCCCTATTTCCTCTATTTTTAGAAGCTAAAACTGATAAGTGGAGAACAAAGGAGTACAGTAAATTTAAAGAGGATCTTAGACAAGGCAACCTTATTTCCATTCTTGAATTCACTGAAGGCCACACTTGGATTAATTCAGGATTCTCAACTTCAATACTATTGGCATTTTGGGCCAGATAATTCTTTGCTGTGGGAATTGTTCTGTGCATTGTAGGATGCTTAGCAGCATCCCTGGCCTCTGCCTTGATTCCAGTAGCTTCTCCAAGTTGTGACAATCAAAAATGTCTCCAGGTATTGCAAAATGTCTTCTGGGGAGTAAAATACCCTTAGTTGAGAGTCACTGGATTAACTGTAAGGTGGAAGGGAGCTGCTTTGTTCACAAAAGTAATAAAACTTACACAGAATTCCTGCTGGAAATAAACTCATGCAGTCGAAAACAGGTTGGCTTTTTTATTAGTTGCCCTAAACATCCTCAAGCCACATTCTAGATCATTATTTGAATGTTGACAGTGAAGTCTATTTTTCCAGTTTTTTTTTTTTTAAATAAAGCCACTGAAATGTTATATGATATGGTGCCCCATAATTGTCAAGTATGGGAATACTATGAGCTCTGGTCCATTCGTTAATAATCTATATAATAGTTTCCAAACTAATTTTTGTGTAGGACCCATTCAATGTGTTTTAAAAATTCTAAATATAGTCTTGGTTTAAAACCCCAAAGTTTTCAAAATAAGAATGATTCTTACAATTAAAGATGGAAATCCATCAACCATAGACCTGATATAATTAAGTAATTCACTAAAAACAAAATACCAGGAGATAGGCACTGGGTTTCTCATTTCACTGGACAGTCCCTGAAAACTCAAATGCCGCAGGATCTATTGTCTCAGCCTGCAACTGTGTTTGCCGGTTAAGGTCACTTCAATGTGAACAGAAAGGGGAGGAATTCTGCTATGGACATTTAAGAAAGTATAATTCTGCCATGGGCATTTAAAACAGTATTTTTTTCACAGTCATTTTCTACCCATCTTCCCCCAGCCCCCCGATATTCAAACATATGCTCAGTACTTTCAGGAAGGAAGGAAAGCTACCCAGGAGGTAGAAAATGAGTGTGATTCAAATGTTTTGTCAGCTGGAGTTCTAGCCAGCAACCAATTTTCACAAACTCTTGTACTTTATTCAAATTATCATAATATTATTCAAATAATCATAACACAGCATTGGGTCTTTGACCTATTAATTATCCTTTCATCCATTCCCTCCCTGCTGCCGAGTTAATTAGTCAGATGGCAGGGTCTCTGCTTTATGTACATTATCTCAACCACAGAAAGCCACAAAGTTGTGTCAAGAACTGCAGTGTTAGAGTCATCCTTTTCCGTTCTAATAATCATGTATGCAAATTATTTTAAAATCTTTTCCTTCTTGCTAATAGCGTTACTATTCAGAGGAAAACAGGCTTCCCTTCATCCCTTTTCCACTGTGTGTGTGTGAGAAGAAATGAGTGACAGCCAGCCACCCACCACTCCAGATTGCATCCTTGTCCTAGTTTTTTCCCTCCTTGAGGCAGAGAAAACTACTTCTTAGACATGTGGAATTCTCTTTATCCTGCCCTTTGTGCCCCAAAGCCATGATTGAGTATTCTTGATTGACACTGGCAGTGGGATATGGTGCTGTCCTCTGCTCCACCAACACCACTGGGCTCATCATTCAGAAATCTAATCCCAAGCAGTTCACAGAGTGGCTTCCTGAAATTCTTTTCTTACGTACCCATAGAGCTTACCCTATGACATCAGTCTCCGTAAGCAAACAATGAGTCACATATCTCATGTCAGAAATGCCACAAGGGTGCTAATTTTTTATATACTTCTGAACAAACTGAATGGGTTTTCTGTCAAACTTTGTGCATTTTTTTTAAGAGTACAAGAGCCCTTTCAGATTGACGAGGAAAAAAATTTTTGTGATTGCAAGAATGAAGTTAGCACAGCTTTATTCTCCATGCTATCAGTGAAAGTTAAGTCAGGAAAACAGAAACTACTCTAGCTATTTCAAACAGTGAAAATGTAATATAGTGAATTGGTTGCACCATGATGGAAGAGCTAAGAAACCAATTAGGAAATGGAGGCAACCCAGAGATTAGCAACAGCAGGAAGCCACAAGTACCCACAGGGAGGACTCATTAGTCCTAGAACCAAGAAGCCAGTCCTTCCAGCTCAAGCTAGAATCATGGAGGTGGCTTCTCAGGGGAGGTGGGACCAAAGAGAAATGCAATCACTGCAGGAAACTACCCCATGAAGCCAAACTAGAAAGGCAGAAATACCTTGGCTGCTTCCTTCTTCCTGCAGTCTAATCTCTCAGTAGGCCCCCACGGATGGAATTTAGCTAGAAACCAGGTGCAAAAAAATCTGGAAAATCTTATTTGAAGAAGGATGAGAGATGAGTCTGGAAGTTGTATCCATCTTCTTTTGCAGTGATAGTTGAGTGAATACAGAGCATTTAATCAGCAACACTTAAATGACAAATCCATATACAGTGCACATAGAATATGCTCCAGTCATCTAGAATTCATGACCACTCACAAGAAGTTTACTGTAGTCTAAATAACTAAAGAGTAAGCTAGGCAAGTTAAAGTAATAAACAAAACCACCTAAGAAGCCAACTATTTCAAGGATTCTGGTATCTCTGGGATGCTGTGGTTGGCAGAATAATGATGTGGTTGGCAGACTGACCCTCCCAAATTTACATGTACAAGTCCTAATCCTCACAATCTGTGCATGTTACTTTACATGGCAAAAAAAAAAAAAGAAAAGAAAAGAAAGATTTTTCAGATGTGATCAAGGTTGAGGACTTTGAGAGTTTACCCTAGATTATCTGGGTAGGCTCAATCAAAACACATGAGTCCTTAAAATTGGAGAACATTTCTTGGGTGCAATGAGAGAAAGGAGGAGGATGAAAGGAGGTGTCAGAGAGATGGAAAGAGACACCCCCTGCTATTGCTAGTTTTGAAAATGGAAGAAGGGAGTCAGGGGGCAAGAAACATGGGTAGCCTCTAGAAAGGGAAACTGGAAATAGCAAGAAAACAGACTCCACCTATTCAAGCTTCTTCCATTCATCACTTTTTTCACTAGCTTCTCCATCACTTCCATCAGTAACACATAACCTTGCTGTTAGTTCTTCCATCTTATAAAAAATGAACTCAAAAACCTTCTTGTGACCTCCAACTCCCTATAGTTACTACTCCATTCTTTTGCTCCTCTGTACAACAAGCCCTTTAAAAGTATTATTCTATACTTGTTCTGTTTAATTCCATATTTCCTAGACTCACTTAAGCCCACTCCAATTAGGCTAACTGCCCCCTTTTAATGGTCAATTCTCAATCCTCGTGTTACTCAATTCTCAGACTTCATCTGACCTGCCTTAGCAGCAGCATTTGACATGGTTGATCACTGTCTCCTCCTTGGTGCCCTTTTTTCCCGACAGCTGGAATATCAAGTTCTTTCTTCTTTCCTTCTTCCTCAGTCTTCTTTGTTGTTTTTCCTTCTTATCCCTGACCTCTTATGTTGCCATGCCCCAGGTCTCAGACTTTGGTTATCTTCTCTTTGCTATCTACGCTCATCCCCTTGATGATCTCATTACTTCTCATGGATTTAAATACCACCTACACACTGATGATTTCCAAATTTTTTCCCCAGATAAGGATTCTCTGTAGAACTACAGACCCAGATATCCAAATGCCTAATTGCCATTTCTACTGGAATGTCTAATAAACATCTCAACATGGCCAGACTGAACTCCAGGTCCTCTCTCCAAATGTACTCTACCTTGGCCTTCTCCATCTCATTTTGTGATACCCCCATCCCCCCATTTGCTCAGGTTAGAAATCTCGGAATCATCCTTGACTCCTTTTCTTTTTACTCCCACCTTCAAAACATACACAGATATCAAAAACAATGAACATACCTGGCAACTACCTACCAATATTTAATTGAAAGGAACCAGTAATTCTTGGAGACATGGTTGATTCTTGGGCCAGGGCTGGCAAAGTACAAAATAAACCTGGACCATCTTAGTGTGCCACAAATGAGAAAGTACTCAAATTAGGACAGGGACATGTCAAAAGGACACAGGAACCATTTTAAAGGGCTCCCATTGACCAAATCTGAGATATTTGAGTACTTAAACAAATAATGATATTAATAGGTTAAGATTCATTGAACAAAGAATACATGTTGTTAATTAATAGAGGGAGAAGGGAAAATGTTCTGTTTCAGTAGAAAGCCAATAGTAAATTTAGAAGAAATGACAGAATTAGAAAAGTCATCATTCAGCATTGTGATAATTATCAGTTCATGGAAGAATCATCAATGCATGCCAAAACCAGTGGTGAAAGTTTGATAAGTGGCGGGATATTTACTGCATAGTTTCAAAGTATCTCCCCACAAGTTATTTTTTAATTAAAAAGAAAAATTAGTGACTTTACATTGGATAAACCTGACAGACACCACCTTAACTAAGTAACCTTAATAGAAGTGGGATAAATCAATGGCACATGTCTGTGCCTCCCATTGTATGATGCACTGTGAAAGACATAGCATCACCTCTGTGCCAAGAATGTATTCCTGCCAAAAATGCAGAACCTACACCTAATCATGAGAAAACACCAGACAAACTCAAATTCAGGGACATTCTAAAGACAAACAAACAGAAAACTGGCCAGCATACTTAAAAAATGTCAATGTTACTAGGGACAAAAAGACTGGAACTATTCCAGATTAAAGGAAACTAAAGAGAAATAGCAACACAAATATGATCCAAAATTTTCCTTTGCTTTAATGGATATAATTCGGACACATAGTGAGATCTGAATAAGTTCTGTAGGTTAAATAATATTATTGTATCAATGGTGATCTCCTGATTTGGATAATTGTTCTGGGGTTATATGAGAGAACGTGTGTGTGTGTGTGTGTGTGTGTATGCGCTCATGTGTGGGTCTGCGCGTGCGCGCGTGTGGAGAGAGCGAGAGAGAGTACGCAAATGTACCTGGGAACTTGTATTATTCTTGAAAGTTTTCTATGACCTTAAAATTATGTCAAAATAAAAACAATTTAATTTTTTTAGAAAAAATGTATAAATCCAGATTCTTTCTTCTCAAAATCCTTGCTGCTGCCACTCTCATCGCAGCCACCATCATCTTTCACCCTACTCACCAAAGTAACCTCCTCACTGGTCTCTTGCAGTCTGTTTCTGCCCTTGTCTCTTGCAGTCTGTTTTGAACACATTGGCCAGGGTGGTTCTTTTAGAATATATATCAGACCACGAAGACCCTCTACTCTGTGCTCTTTAGTTGCTTCTCATCACTCCCAAAGCACAGAGCCCCTACCAACGCTCAAAAGACTCCCCGACCCCAAACATGACTTTCCATCTGCTGATCTCTTCTGTCTTCCATCTCATCTCACTCTCTCCTCTTCAGTCATACTGGCCTTCTTCCTCTAATCTTTAAGGCCTTTGCACTGGCAGTTTCAAGTGTCTTCATCAAGCTGATCAAAGTTCTTCATCAAGATAACCAAAAGGTTTCCTTCAGTCTTACTTAAATATTTCTCAGTGGTGCTTACTCTATCATCCTATTTTAAATGACAGCACTTCCATCTCCATTACTTTGCTCTATTTTCTATTTTCATCATTTTTTTAAACCTTCTATCGTACCATGTGATTTGCCTATTTATTCTGTCTACTATAGATTTTCTATGTCCAACTATTAGAAGGTAAGTTCCATGAGCAGAGAGATCTCTGTCAATTTTGTCTACAAATATATCCCAATACAATGTTTGTACAAAGTAAATGCTTAAATATTTCTTAAAATTAAGAAATATTTCTAGAATAAATTAATGACTGTGTGCTTCTCAGTCTTGCTTTTTTTTGCTAAACATTAGGTGGTACCTGGGACTTATCATGTCGTGATATATAGTTAGAATTTATTCATTTCTCACTATTATACAGTAGTCTATCGTATGCATTTCCCACAGTTTACTAAAAATTTTGATGGATATTGGGTTTTATGCAAGTTTTTTCTTTGTTTGCTTAGATTATTACTAACTGTAGATACAGGTATAATTGGATATATTCCCAGTATACATATATAAGCTTTTCTCTGTGGCACAAATACACGAATAGAATTCCTAGGTAATGGAATATGTGCATCTTCAAATTTACAAGATAATGTCAAACTGTTTTCCAAAGGCATTGTCCAGAATGACATTTTAAAATTATATATTAGATCATGTCACTCTTCTGTTCTAAATACTCTGATGGTTTCCTGTCATATAGAGAATAAAACCCAGCTTCTCATTGAGGCCTCTGGTGTCTTACTTGATTTGATCCCTTCCAATTTCTCTGACCTTGTCAATCACCTTTTGTCTTCCTTACTCTGGGCCAGCCGCCTGCATCCTTTCCCTTTCAAAGAGGGAACTTACAATACCTTGCCTTTGCCTGCAATACTATTCCTCCAGATATTCACTTGGGTTGAGTCCTCATCCATTCAAATCTTAATTAAGAAATTACCACTTGAATGAGACTTATTTAAAGTACCTGTTGGAAGACAGAATAATGGACTCCTAAAGATGTTCACACCCTAATCCCATGGAAACTGTGAATAAGTTATTTTATGTGGCAAAAAGGAATTAAGGTTGTAGATGAAATTTAAGTTGCTAATTAACTGACCTTAAAATAAACAGATTGTCTTGGATTATCTGGGAGCACCCAATATAATCACATAGCTTTTAAAATAGGAAAGCCTTTCCTGGCTGTGGTCAGAAGAAGAGGTGACAGTGAATGAAGGGTCAGAAAAATGTGATGATGCTGCTTCACATCAGTAGAAGAAGGGGATAGCAAGCCAAGGAATGTTAGAAGCTTCTAGAATCTGGAAAAGCAAGGAAAGGGATTCTCCCCTAGAGCCTGCTGATGCCTTGATGCTGGTCCATTGAGACCAGGGTAAAACTTCTAACCTGCAGACCAGTAAGACAACAGTTCAAGTTATTTTAAATCACTAAATTTGTGGTAATTTGCTAAAGCAGCAATAGAAAAGTAGTACATACCCAAAAGGACAACCCCAATTCTCTGTACCCCGCCTGTGCTTTATTTTTCTTCATAACTCTGAACACTACTTGCCATTTTACCATATATTTGCTATTATTTAATATTAATGTCTGTCCCCAGTATGTTACAAAAGACAGAGAGTTTGTCTGCCTCATTCTCTGTTGTATCCATGGTACCTAGTGCAGTACATGAACAGAATGGACACGTGTCAATAAATGTCTGTTGAAAAAAATATTGAATTCATGAGTTTACCTTAATAGGAGTATTCATTTCTGAAGCTGCTTCTATACTATCAACCTGAAACTGCAGATTTAGAATTGCCATAACACCATCAATGTACTCTTCAGATTTTACCCTTAAAATTCTGTAATGGTGAAGTTCATTTTCCTGCAGGAAAACTTACAAAATAGTAATAAGTTGATGCACCCAGGGCTGATTAGATTTAGGACAACCCCCACTGATCAGCAGGAGGAACTCCTAAGCCCACTTTAATAAATGAATAACATTTCACCAATTTCACCTACTGTTTAGAGAACCTCCTCCAGCCATAAATCAGCTCTATGACCTAAGAACAGGGCAGGGGATTGTCAAAGTCCCTTTACTGAGTAATTCCAGAAATGCCTTAGAGCTCAACAAAGGAGGAATCTGACATTAGAAAGCTGGAATTTACAACCTAAGGGAAAGCCCCAGTAGGGAAAAACAAAACATCAGGCTGAACATCCTATGAGACCTTTTCAGTTTTGCTTACAAAAAGTCTTCATATCTCTGTAAAAGATGTTTTTCAATGAAGCAAGTTAATCCACTAAAATTCAGCCTCAGTGGTAACTATGACTGCAAATCTTTACCTTTGTCATGATTCTTTCTAATGTTCAGGAGGTGATCTTACAAACAAACTGCTGTAGGTCTGTTGGGCTGAAAAAGCAATGAAATGGCATTCTCCTGAGGACTTGACGGAAACCTTTGGATGCCAATGGTAAAGAGCTCAGGTCACTTTCTGTGACCTGTAAAGCTGCTTGAACTGCCTGGGTAAACACCAAGAAAGTTGAACATACCTTTCAACATGGCAAAATGTTTCGGAACAAGACTTTACTCAAGAGGTTATCTTTGATTCCTAACAAGGATGTATTTTTCCAAGATAAAAAATCACAATGACTTCCTTTCATCTGCAAGCACATCATGTAGATTTATTACTGTCATCAAATGAAGGAATGAGATTTTGATCTGTTGGTTTATCTTTTTCTTTAGTGCAACATATATGTTATAGTTCCATCTTATTAAAATCAAGATTCTACCAATTATTGCTACAAATCTTACAACCTGTTCTTACCCAGCCTAAAGAGTTGCTCATCCAAATTGCACTAAAACTAGGATTTATACTTAATCACTAGTTTGCTAGATTTTGATTTGCACCTGCATATAGGACACAATGTATATCTGTTGGATAAACTCAGATGTGAGACAGGCTTGGGGAGACTTTAAGACAACCAAAAAAAAATTACATGAAAGGAAATCATAGTTTAATAAGCTGAAATATTGGGTTGTAGGCTACTGAACAATTAAGCAAATAATTATTGAGCCAAGAGTTATTCATTCTCATACTGAAAAGTTTTTTTTACAAAAATATTTCTTCTACAAAACAATCTTCTTATTAAACTTGGCTTTTCACATATCTGCTCATGATCTTATAACTTGGAGAATAACATCTTATATCTGTAAATAGGTAGAAGGTGTATGTTTTAACTTTCATCAATGACCTGGCTAAAGAAATAGGAAACTCATTGATTTAGCTGACATAGTCACCTGGAGAGAAAGTAAACTCCTTAACAGATGGGACTGGAATTCTAAATGACCTTGCTAAGTCAGACAAGCAGATAGGTCCAGTCAGAAAGACACTAAGAATGATAAGCACAATAATTACTTTACAATAAGAATAGAGAAAAAAAAGCAGAAAAAAGGGGATAAACAGGGTAAGAAAAGGTGGGCTGTAAAGGACCCAAAAGTTGCTGAGCTGAAGCTAATTAAATAGAATAGAACAATTAATAGAGTAAATGAATAAAGTAAGCATAATATGTACTACAGATTTATGTCCACATGTAGAAGAAGAGTTAAAGTGAGATAAAAATCTCTATAAGTTCAGAGAATGAAAATTAGCAGGATGAAAGTCTCATAGAAAGATTGTTTTAGAAAAGGGAATATTAATTTATTCAGTGTCTACTATGTGTTAAGAAATGGAAATACAATGGTGTATTCCCATTTGGTCTTTAAGGAGCCTAGAGTCTCATAAAAGACATATAAGTAAGCAAACAAATGCAACATATAGATGTTTTGATAAAAGACTAATACGATTTTAGCAATAACCTTTAAGCATACATTATAATAATAGTAATGAAGCAACTAATGCAAAGAGAGATTAAGAATGCTGCCTTAAGTTGGTAAGCAGTAGAGGCAGAAATTCAACCCAAGAAATTTGACGCCAGAGCCATGCTCTTTTTTATCGAATTTTACATTCAAGGGGTACATACATGTGCAGGTTTGTTACATGAATATACTGCATGATGCTGAGGTCTAGGCTTCAGTTGAACCAGTCACCCAAACAGTGAACATAATACCCAATACTTAGTTTTTCAACACTTGTCTCCCTCTCTCCTTCCCCCTTTTGGAGTCCCCAGTATCTATTGTTTCCTCTTAATGTCCACATGTACCCGATGTTTAGCTCCCACTTGTAAGTGAGAACATCCAGTATTTGGTTTTCTGTTCTTCATTAATTTGTTTAGGATAATGGCCTCCAGGGTCATCCATGCAGCTGCAAAGGACATGTTTTTATTCTTTTTATGGCTGTGTAGTACTCCATGGTGTATGTGTACTACATTTTCTTTACCCAATCAACCACTGATTGGCACCTGGGTTGATTCCATGTCTTTGCTATTGCTTTGCTATTGCTATAATAAACATGTGCATGCAGGTGTCTTTTGAGTAGAACAATGTATTTTCCTTTGGGTATATGTACCCAGTAATGGGGTTGCTAGGTCAAATTGTAACCTATTTTTAGTTTTTTAAGAAATCTCTAACTAGTTTCCACAGTGGTTAGTGGTTAGACTGATTTACAATCCTACCAACAGTGTGTGAGCATCCTGTTTTCTCCACCACCTTGCCAACAACTGTTTTTTGTTGTTGTTGTTGTTGTTGTTTTTTAACTTTTAGCCCATTCTGATTTTGAGATGGTATCTCATTATGGTTTTGATTTGCATTTCTCTAATGATGATGATATGGAACATTTTTTATGTGTTTGTTGGCTGCTTCTACGTCTTCTTTTAAGAAGTGTCCATTCATGTCCTTTGCCCACTTTTTAATGGGGTTGTTTATGCTTGTTGATTTAAGTTCCTTATAGATTCTGGGTATTAGTTCTGGGTATCAGTTGTTTGTTGGATACATTGTTTGCAGATATTGCCTCTCATTCAGTAGGCTGTTTACTCTGTTGATAGTTTCTTTTACTGTGCAGGGTCTCTTTAGTGTAATTAGGTCCCAATTGTTAATTTTTGTTTTTGTTGTATTTGTTTTTCAGGACATTCTTTGCCTACGCCAATGTTCAGAAGAATATTTTCTAGGTTTACTTCTAGGATTTTTATAGTTTGAGGTCTTACATTTAAGTCATTAATCCATCTTGCATTAATTTTTTATATGGTGCAAGGTAGGGGCTGGTTTCATTCTTTTGCTTATGGTTGGCCAACTTTCCCAAAACTGTTTATTGAATAGGGTGTCCTTTCCACATTGCTTATTTTTGTCAGCTGAGTCAAAGATCAGTTGGTTGTAGATGTGCAGCTTTATTTCTTTGTTCTTTATTCTGTTCCATTGGCCTATGTGTCTATTTTTGTACCAGTTCCATGCTGGTTTGGTTACTATAGCCTCACAGTATAGTGTGAAGTTGAGTAATGTGGTCCCTCCAGCTTTGTTCTTTTTGCTTTGGGTTTCTTTGTCTGTTCAGGCTCTTTTTTGATTCCATATAAATTTTAAAATAGTTTTTTTCTAATTCTGTGAAGAATAACATTGATAATTGGATAGGAATAGCAGTGAATTTACAGTTTGCTTTGGGCAATATAGCCATTTTAACAGTATTGATTCTTCCAACACATAAGCATAGCAGGTTTTTCCATTTGTTTGTGTCATCTATCATTTCTTTCAGTAATGTTTTGTAGTTCTTCTTGTAGAGATCTTTTACCTCCTTGGTTAGTGGTATTCCTAGATATTTTATTCTTTTTGTGGTCATTGTAAATAGGATTGCATTCTTGATTTGGTTTTCAACTTGAATGGTATTTGTATACAGAAATGCTACTGATTTTTGCTACGTTGGTTTTTGTAAGTAGAAACTCTACTGAAGTCGTATATTAGGTCTACAAGTCCTTTGGTGGAATCTTTAGGGTTTACTAGGTCTACAGCCGTATCATCAGCAAAGAGAGATAATTTAATGTCCTCTTTTCCTAATTGGGTGCCTTTTTTTCTTTCTCTTGCCCAGTTGGCTCTGACTAGAACTACCAGTACTATGTAGAATTAATCATAGTGGACATTCTTGTCTTTTTCCAATTCATAGGGAAAATGCTTCCAAATTTTGCCGTTCAGTATGATATTGGCCATTTGTTTGTCATAAATGGCTTTTTTTTTTTTAAGTTTTGTTTCCTTGATGCCTAGTGGGTTGAGAGTTTTTATCATGAAGGAATATTGGGTTTTACCAAATGCTTTTTCTGTGTCTATTGAGATAATCATATAGGTTTTAATTCTATTTATGTGGTGAATCACCTTTATTGATTTGCATATGTTTAACCATCCTTGCATACCAGGAATGAAACCCACTTGATCATAATGGATTCTCTTTTTGATGTGCTTCTGGATTCAGTTTGCTAGTACTTTGTTGAGAATTTTTTGTATCTATGCTCCTCAGAGATATTGGCCTGTAGTTTTCTTTTTTTGTTGTGTCTTTGCCAGGTTGTGGTATTAGCATGATACTGGTTTCACAGAAAGAGTAAGAGAGGAATCTCTCCTCCTTGATATTTTGGAATAGTTTCAATAGGATTGGTACCAGCTTTTCTCTGTATGTCTGGTAGAATTTGGCTTTGAATCCATTCGATCCAGGGATTTTTGTGGTTGGTAGGGTTTTTTCTTATTACTGATTGAATTTTGTAACTCATTATTGGTCTGTGCAGGGTTTCAATTTCTTTGTGGTTCAATCTGGGGAAGTGGTGTTTTTCCCGGAATATATTCATTTCCTCTAAATTTTGTAGTTTGTGTGTGTAGAAATGTTCATAGTCTCTGGGGATCATTTGTGTTTCTGTGGGATTGGCTGTAATGTCACTTTTGTCATTTCTTATTGTGCTTATTTGTATCTTCTTTATGTTAACCTAGTTAGCAGTCTATCGATCTTGTTTATCCTGTCAAGCAATGAACTGTTCACTTCATTGATTTTCTGTATGATTTTCTTGGTCTCTTTCTTGTTTATTTCTGCTATAATTTTAATTATCCATGCTCCCAAGCTCTGTATTCACTGCCCCCACCCCCTGTGTTGTGTAAGGGAATAAAAATTAAAGGTTGTAAAGATGGTGCATTAGTGACTACCAAGGTCTAACATCTAATGGTCAAGCTTAGAAAGCCAATTTCTACTGACTCCTATACCAAAAAGCTAGCAAAGCTGGGATCCTTAACTTAAAAGGCAAATTCCACAGGCAACATGGAAATCCACACTCAGAGGCCATCATCTTTCACTATTGGATACATTCTCTTTCTTAGTACAATAAGAATTTTGGAGGAGAGAGGAACAGGAACTTACCTAAGTGAACCCAGGTAAAGTAAGAGTTTATTGTAAGAGTGGAAATAGAAATGAGTAAAGGAAAAAAAAAGAAATGGGTTAAAGAACCTCCACCAGCCAGGAGAATATTTTTTGAGAACACATAGAAAAATAAACCCCCATATCACCACTGACCCCACAGAAATACAAACTACCATCAGAGCATATTATAAACACCTCTATGCAAATAAACTAGAAAATCCAGAAGAAATGGATAAATTCCTGGAGACATATACCTTGCCAAGGCTAAACCAGGAAGAAGTTGAATACCTGAATAGACTAATAACAAGTCTGAAATTGAAACAGTAATTAATAGCCTACCAACCAAAAAAAGCCCAGGACCAGATGGTTTCACAGCCAAATTCTACCAGAGATACAAAGAGGAGCTGGTACCATTCCTTCTGAAACTATTCCAAACAATTGAGCAGGAAAGACTCCTCCCTAACTCATTTTATGAGGCCAGAATCATCTTGGTATCAAAACCTGGCAGAGGCATAACATAAAAAAAGAAAACTTCATGCTAATATCTCTAATGAATATTGATGCGAAAATCCTCAATAGAATACTGGCAAGCCAAATCTAGTAGCACATCAAAAAGCTTATCCACCACAATCAAGTGGGCTTCATCCCTGGGATGCAAGGCTGGTTCAACATAGGCAAATCAATAAACATAATCCATCACATAAACAGAACCAATGACAAAAACCACATGATTATCTCAACAGATACAGAGAAGGCCTTCAATAAAATTCAACAGCCTTTCATGGTAAAAATTCTCAATAAACTAGTTATTGATGGAACATATCTCAAAATAATAAGAGCTATTTATGACAAACCCAGAGCCAATATCATACTGAATGGGCAAAAACTGGAAGCATTCCCTTTGAAAACTGGTACAGGACAAGGATGCCCTCTCTCACCACTCCTATTCAACATAGTATTGGAAGTTCTGGCCAGGGCAATCAGGCAAGAGAAAAATATAAAAGGTATTCAAATAGGAAGAGAGGAAGTCAAATTGTCTCTGTTTGCAGACAACATGATTCTATATTTAGAAAACCCAATTATCTCAGCCCAAAACCTCCATAAGCTGATAAGCAACTCCAGCAAAGTCTCAGGATACAAAATCAACGTCCAAAAATCACAGGCATTCCTATATACCAACAATAGCCAAGCAGAGAGCCAAATCATAAATGAACTCCCATTCACAATTGCTACAAAGATAATGAAATACAGCTAACAAGGGATGTGAAGGACCTCTTCAAGGAGAGCTACAAACCACTGCTCAAGGAAATAAGAGAGGACACAAATAGAAAAACATTTCATCCTCATGGATAGGAAGACTCAATATCATGAAAATGGCCATACTGGCCAAAGTAATTTATAGATTCAATGCTATTCCCATTAAACTACCATTGACATTCTTTACAGAATTGGAAAAAACTACTTTAAATTTCATATGGAACCAAAAAAGAGCCTATATGTCCAAGACAATCCTAAGCAAAAAGAACAAAGCTGGAGGCATCACACTGCCTCACTTCAAACTATACTACAAGGCTACAGTAACCAAAACAGCATGGTACTGGTATCAAAACAGATATATAGACCAATGGAACAGGACAGAGACCTCAGAGATAACACTACACATCTACAACCATCTGATCTTTGATAAACTGGACAAAAACAAGCAATGGGGAAAGGACCCCCTGTTTAATAAATGGCGGGCACTGGGAAAATTGGCTATCCATATGCAGAAAACTGAAACTGGACCCCTTCCTTACACCTTATACAAAAATTAACTCAAGATGGATTAGAGACTTAAAGGTAAAATTCAAAACCATAAAAACCCTAGAAGAAAATCTAGGCAATACCATTTACCATTCAAGACAAAGGCATGGGCAAAGACTTCATGACAAAAATGCCAAAAGCAACTGCAACAAAAGCCAAAATTGACAAATGGGTTCTTATTAGACGAAAGGGCTTCTTCACAGTAAAAGAAACTATCATCAGAGTGAACAGGCAACCTACAGAATGGGAGAAAAATTTTGCAATCTACTTATCTGACCAAGGTCTAATATCCAGAATCTACAAGGAACTTAAACAAATTTACAAGAAAAAACAAACAACCCCATCAAAAGTGGGCAAAGGATATGAACAGACACTTCTCAAAAGAAGACATTTATGCATCTAACAAACATATGAAAAAAAGCTTAACATCACTGATCATTAGAGAAATGCAAATCAAAACCACAATGAGATGCCATCTCATGCCAGTCAGAATGGCGATTATTAAAAAGTCAAGAAACAGGCCAGGTGCAGTGGCTCACACCTGTAATCCCAAAGCTTTGGGATGCTGAGGTGGGTGGATCATGAGGTCAGGAGTTTGAGACTAGCCTGGCCAACATGGTGAAACCCCATCTCTACTAAAAATACAAAAAATTAGCCAGGTATGGTAGCATGTGCCTGTAGTCCCAGACAGGAGGCTGAGGCAGGAGAATTGCTCGAACCCGGCAGGCAGAGGTTGCAGTGGACCAAGATCGCACCACTACACTCCAGCCTGGGTGACAGAGCAAGACTCTGTCTCAAAAAAAAAAAAAAAAAAAAGTCAAGAAACAATAGATGCTGGCGAGGCTGTAGAGAAATAGGAAGGCTTTCACACTACTGGTGGGAATGTAAATTAGTTCAATCATTGTGGAAGACAGTGTGGTGATTCCTCAAGGATCTAGAACCAGAAAAACACTATTTGACCCAGCAATCCCATTACTGGATATATACGCCAAGGAATATAAATCATCCTACTATAAAGACACATGCACACATATGTTTATTGCAGTACTACTTACAATAGCAAAGACGTGGAACCAACCCAAATGCCCATCATTGATAGACTGGATAAAGAAAATGTGGTACATATACACTGTGGAATACTATGCAGCCACAAAAAGGCATGAGATCATGTCCTTTGCAAGGACATGGATCAAGCTGAAAGCCATCATCCTTGGCAAACTGACACAGGGAAAAAAAAACAAACACCACATGTTCTCACTCGCAAGTGGGAGTTGAACAATGAGAACACATGGACACAGAGAGGGGAACAACACACACTGGGGCCAGTCAGGGGGTGGGGGTCTAAGGGAGGGAGAGCATTAGGAGAAATGGCTAATGCATGTGGGGCTTAAAACCTAGATGATGGGGTGATAGGTGCAGCAAACCACCATGGCACACTTATACCTATGTAACAAACCTACATGTTCTGCACTTATATCCCAGAACTTAAAGCAAATAAAAAAAGAAATAAGAAATAAGAAAACATACACACACACACACACACACACAACCAGTCAAAACAGATGTTACAAAATCCATGCACAACTTGTGCATTTTACTCAAAATTTTCTCAAATCTTCAAAAAGAAATTAAATTAAAATAGAAAAATAAATCCCCTAACCTCATGGGAAAAATAGGAACTGTGGAGGATCAGCCTCAGAGAGATGAATAAGTTAGGGAGTTCATATCCAGGTTGGCTTTCGAACCCTCTTGATAGCAAGAGTTGATTTGTTGATTGAGCCTCTGTCATCAAAATGACTTGACTCTCGTCTTTGTTTTTCCTGATCCTAGAGCTGCCAGCCAACCAATTCACCCTTTCTTCCATAATTCTCTCCCTGTCTTAGTCACTTTGAGATGCTATGAAAAATTACCATAAACTGGGTAGCTTATAAACAACAGAAATTTATTTCTCACAGTCCTGGAGATTGGAAGTCTGAGATAAGGGTACCAGCATGGTCAGGTTCTGGCAAGGGCCCTCTTCTAGGCTGCAGATGCTGGCTTCTTGTTGTAGTCTCACGTGGTGGAAAGAGGGCAAATGAGCTCTCTTGGGTCCCTTTTATAAGGCACTAATCCCATACCCCCAAGCCTTAATCACCTTTCAAAGGCCCTGCTTCCTAATACCATCCCACTGGGGGGTAGGATTTCAAAATGCATATTTGTGGGGAACACAGACATTCAGTCCAATTTACTGTCTCAGAGTTTGGACTGGCTCATAGCTTCTGCCTCCTCATTTCAGCATATCTGTGGGCCTGACCACCTCAAACCTTGACTTGTTAGCTTCTTTTCATTCCTTTATAAATCTTATTTCAAACTTTTAGTGAAGCAGATTCTGATTGGCCAAACTGATCCCTATTTGGAGTGAGATTTTTGTGCCAATTTACTTTAAAAGTTGTAGGGCAGCCTATTAAATGTCTGGTTCTTGCTTGAATTGGCTGTATATCTATAGAGGTTTGTGAGATTTGTGGGGATGAGAGGGTATGTGAGAAGCAGGGCAGGCCTATGTGGGTCAGAAGTTGGCCACTTCTGCTCAAGGAATGTAAACCATTCCTTGTACTATTCAGCCAGATAGGATCCAAACATTTGTTGATCTTTAGAATGTGCTAAGTACATGCATTTCATTTAATCTCACATCCCTAAGAGGTAGGTATCATTGCTCCCATTTGCAGATGGTAGAAGTGGTTAAGGCACTGTCTATGACAGAGCCTAGATTTACAATACATCTGCCTCACTCCAAAGACTTTGTTTCCTCCACAAATCAATGCTACTTCTCATCATTTCACCCCTAAACACGCTGAGAACTGAGGGGACACCGAAGGCAATATAAATGACATGAGGCTCTATGAAAAAAAATCTAGATAAAACAGATATTCATATATATTTTGTTTCTTGGTCTCAGAGAGTTTGAAGAAAAGGGGCAAATAACATTCTTGCCTTGGCAACACCAAATACTGCTCAAATGCCAAAACCTGAACCGGATGATCTTTCAAAGATACAAGAAGAGCAAAATAGTTGTGTAACATTTATTCTGGGTTAAAAATCCTTTATTTGATATATATTAACTCCTTTAAGCCTCACAACAACCCCATGAAGTAGGTACTTTACCATCTCCATTTTACAGGTAGGGAAACTGAGGCAGGGAGCGGGGATGCCCATGGTCCCCCAGCTGTCAGCTGCAGAGCCAGGACTCAAATCCAGCCTGCTTAGCTCCATAGTCCACAGAGGCTGCGCTTTTCAATTGCTCTGTGCTCTTGTTCAGTGTGTGCACAAATCCTCATTTCTATAAGCATGTTCCAGCTGTCCGCTTTATAAAAGAAAATTTTTTCATTTTTTAGATGTAATTTTTGAAATTTTGCTATGATAAAAGAGGTGTAAATCCATCATGGATAAAAAAGCCTGTCATGGTTTTCAAAGCAGCTCCATATACCAATATTTGAATTATTATTTCAGAATACCTTCCCATCTGTTTAAGACTGACATGTGAAGAGCCATGAGTCACAAGGAAGTCTGTAAACAATATAGTATCAAGCATTAATTGTATCATTTACTCTTGAAAAAAAGAGATGATTCCTGAATACTGAAGTGTTCTCATTGTTGCTATAACAACTTCAGTTTGCTATTATGATTTTCTCTGTTCAATGGAAATGCTTATGTTTAACAGAAATAAGTTTCATGAGGTTTAAAAATATTATGTATCTAATTCATGGCACTTAGCAAATTCATTTATCAAGAAAAATAATGAGCAACTGGCAAAAGGTAATGAATGAAATTCCTCAAGAAATGAACTTAGAGAAGTTCACTGTGAAACGTGCTCTGCATAAAGCACTCTACTGACTGTGGCCATGAGTTATTCCTACCCTAGAAGGTAGGCAGCATGTGAACCAAGACTTGGGTGCTCTGTGCCTGTTGTAAACCTGGCACCCAGAACAATGCCTGCCACAGACATTTGCTGAATAAATGATAAACAAATGGTAGAATCCTCTCATTTAAGCCGACAGTCAGTCTTTAGTTTATCTCCCATTGATATCAAGTAGAACACATGACACTTGCCTTAACCCAGAGATTCAGATTTTCTGGGTTTTTAAGTTCTTGCTTGAATCTTGATTTTCCTGCATAGATGTGTACTCAGCAAGTAATTAAACACTGATGAATTGTTAACATTCAAGGAAACAGATACAAGTCTTATAATTTATAACTCAGAAAATAATCAATGATTTTTCCAAATTACAGAGCTAATTTAGTCCTTATTGCTCCCTTCAAATACACATGAGTCTGGCCAGTAAGAGTGCAAGGTACAGGTCAAAGGTGCCTAAAAACAAGCATACAGGCAGTATAGAAACAGTCTTCCTGCAAAAGAGAATTTTCCAAGGCTCTGCTGAGCCACTACCTTCCCATAACCCTAATCTGACAGTTGAAATGCCATTAGTCACTGGGGCAGGGGACAGACATCCCTGAATTCCCTGGAGTAGATGTTGCTCTGACTGTGATCACTTGTGGATTACTCACAAACCACACCAGCGGGGAAGGAAGCAGATTCCAAGACTACAGGCAGCAAATCCTGCAAAAACCTATGGGTGTGAATGAAAAGGAAAGAGCCACTGCACCAACCACATCAATGAATGTGATTCTCTCATTATCACGTCTCTTGCCTCACACATGTTGCACTTGAAGGCAGGTGCCCAGGATATTCTGGGGAAAGCAGGACACACCTGTCAGTATTTTTTGCCCTTCCTCTCCTCTTCCTACCTCTCTTTCCCCACTACCAACTACACACACACACACACACACACACACACTTAAGCATGCAAAACCAGGCCAAAAGTTTCTTATAGAGGCTCCTAGTCAAAGTTTTAGGATATACAAAATTGGAAGAGTTCGGGATGTTTGGAGGTCATGAGAACAATATTTGGAGTGGCACCAAAGAAATATAATAGTCAAATATCTCTGAAGGTCTTGAAGGAAAAATATGGTAACTGAAAAGTTATTTTTGGAATATCTTTAGAACCCAATTCTAAGATGCCACAAATTGTTAAGATGTGCCATAGATTTCATACAAGCTTCTCAGAAGAAAAAAAAAAAATCCACAGGCTGGGCGTGGTGGCTCATGCCTGTAATCCCAGCACTTTGGGAGGCTGAGGCGGGTGGATCATGACGTCAAGAGATCGAGACCATCCTGGCCGACATGGTGAAACCCCGTCTCTACTAAAAATACAAAAGTTAGCTGGGCATGGTGGTGTGTGCCTGTAGTCCCAGCTACTCGGGAGGCTGAGACTGGAGAATTGCTTGAACCCGGGAGGTGGAGGTTGCAGTGAGCTGAGATTGCGCCACTGCACTCCAGCCGGGACAGAGCAGGGGGGAAAAAACCCACAAGATAATTGTGCAAACATATACTTTTAATAACTGACGAAAGTATTCATATACTCTATAATTATACACTAACCTTCTCTTCAGTGTAATGGGTAAAGTTTAAGTCAAAGATCTGTTCAGATATATAGTCTAAAGAACCTTGGGATTCACTTTGAGCCACTGACAGATATGCATGGCATTATGGTGACAGGCTGTTTTTCATAACCAGTGCCCATCATTTTGGTTCCTTTTGCTCTTGAAGATTGACAGTATAATTCTGAGGGATATTGAAACATATCAGCATTTCTTCTGCATTTTCCATTTTGTTAAACTAATAGTTTCATATTTTTCCTTCATTAAATTCCATATCACTGGAAATTAAACAGCTTTTCTTGAAAGTCAGTCCAAAGCTTTTGACAGATATGTTACTCATAAAAGTTGAGTCTCTTCACAGCCCATCTTGGCATGGTGTCACCTTCCCAAGAAAAACCAATCTTAAAGTCCAGAAGTAATCAAAAAGCAATTTAAATTTAGTGTAATCTTTAAAAAATGCCCCCGAAATATTTTATTTATATGACATACAAAAACATTTTAAATACTCTTTCTCCATCTCTCTCTCACTCTTCTCCCTCTACTCTGATCCAAACAGAAATAAAACAAACAGCTCCCTAATAGTTTCTAAAGCCCATCCCTTCAGTTGACTGTTCTCCTCTCCCTTCTATTCTGATTTAGGATTTCTTTTTCTCTTCCTAAGAAACCCTCTCTCCTTCTCAGTGTGAATCGCCAAGCTGGCTTTGTCTTCTCCTCACCAGTGACCTGATATTATCCTATCAAGGGTAGATATTTGGGGCTTGAGTAATGATTCTTCACGTACATCAATAGATGACTCCCAAACTCTCCTAGCTTTGAAATATTTTGTTTGTTCAGAATTTAGCAATTTCTTCTGTCTTAAATTTGATCACCTGGCAGGTGTCGGTCAATCATAATGACATGTACCCAAGCATAATCATTTTGAGAGCATTTTAAGCAACACTCAACAAATCTAAGTTTAACTAAGGCTCAATATTAATTGTTCAAAGGCTAATTCTGTACATTTTGTACATTTGTAGATAATAACTACACCAAGACTTACTGTTCTACATGCAACTGTGATTTTCTCTTATCATTGGTTGTAAGAAATATCTGAATTTCAGAATGGTTATGTTATAAATTTGAAGAAATATGGTATGTGGGATACTCTAGGGTTTCTGTGGGTCACATGTACAATATTAAGAGGAAGTTGGTTATTAAGGGACTGAATCCATTCTGTTTTTCAAATTACACCAAAAAATTGTAAGTTAGGA
This sequence comes from Pan troglodytes, assembly GCF_028858775.2. Taxonomy (NCBI): domain Eukaryota; kingdom Metazoa; phylum Chordata; class Mammalia; order Primates; family Hominidae; genus Pan; species Pan troglodytes. The sequence continues at coordinate 62,768,077 of NC_072411.2, read as the reverse complement.
TATTTCTAATGAGTTTAGTAAAGCAACTAAAGTAATCCTAGTCAACTTTGCATTTTTCCTTCCATTTTAAAAATGAAGATATAATTTACATACAGTACTATTCACCCAGTTAGGGTACAGTTCTGCAATTTTTGACAAATGCATACAGTCATGTAACCACCATCTCAGTAAAAATGGAAGACAATCCTTACAGTTTTGCCTTTTCCAGAGTGTCATATAAGTGGAATCACACACTATGTAGTCTTTTAAATTTGACTCTGCCCACTTACAATATGCCATTCAAAATTCATCCACATTGTTGAGTGTATCAGTAGTTCATGCCTTTTTATTGCTGAGTATTATTCTATTGCAATGCACCACAGTTTGTTTCTCAGTTCTCCAGCTGACGGACACTGGTTTGAGCCACTTTGTTTTATGCCTTCCTCAAGGTGTCAACTCCATGTCATTTGGACCATAAATTTCAGTCCCTGATTCTCAGCCCAAATGTTCTCATATAGATTTTAGCTGATCTAATATAATTTTAAATAACTATCTTTCCAAATTTCTCATTTTCTAGTTAGCTTTTATTGACCATTATTTTTGTGGGGTTGTGAAATAAAACAAAGTAAATAGAGGAAAGTACGGAATTTGGAATTTTAAACAACCTGAATTCAAATTTAATACTCAACAGTTACTTAATCCCTTTACCACTCGGTTTCCCAATTGTAAAGGGATCAGAATGTCTATTCACCATCTTCTGATGAATTATGGTAATACATCTGCAGGAATCAGAGCTCCTGGAAGGAAAAAAATACTTAATAACATTAGCTCCTATTAATACTTATGCTCTTGATCTGATGGTATAGCTCTTTTGAGTATTACTTTATGGATTTAAATTTGTTTTTACTCATTTGGGATTTATATTTTTATTTTTGGTTTTGGTTTGCTTCTTTTGTTTCTCTTTCCTTTTCTCTCTTTCCATCAGGGACTTAGCCATAAAGGAAATAAGTGGCAGAAGAAGAACACTAAAGCTCCCTATAAGTCTTTTTTTGCATTTATTTCACTAAAAGCTGCAGGCTGAGTTTCTTGGAAGAAAGACAAAGAGAAACAGATCTCCCCTCTGCTAGAAGTCCTTCTTGGGGGAGGAGGTGGTAGAAGGAGTGGAAGGTGGTGCAGAGGAGGCTGGGATGAGTGAGAAAAGTACATCCTGACGAGGACACCAGCATAGTGGCACGACCCCACAAAGGAGACCCCGAGAGGAAAGGGAGCAAGACACACATCTAGCAAAATGGACTTTCAGCAACCTGTCCCAAAAATGCCTGTACCTCAAGCATGAGCAGGGAGCTGCAGGACACTGGGACCTGATGAGACTGTACAGACAGAAATTAAGTATATTTCAACAGCATTTTGTGGGTCCTACTGACTGATGTAAGAACAGCAGCACCCTCTCTCCCAAATTTGGGCATTGTGTAAGTTCTCAGAAACTTGGCAAAATTCCAGGAACTGAAGGAACAGGGGAGAGAACAACAACAACAAAAAAAAACCCCTAGATTTTCTCCCTTTTCTGCCAATCTGACAGAATTAATGCTTAGAGTCATAAATTAAGTTCAATTAGAGATATGTCTTGCACACCTGAGCTTGTGAACTCACTATAGCTATAATTACAGAGGAAGAATGCAAACATAATTTCCCTCCCCAACTCATGTTGTTTCACATGTTAATCAAAATGTATAAATGAGAGTGGCTATGAGGTGCATAGGTGTTATCATCAGTCAAGGGGGTGATAATCAAAGCCATATTTCTACAATAAACCAGGAAATTCTTAAAATCCTAAATTGTTTCCAATAATCATTCTTTATGAACAACACATTAACAAATTATATTGCCCTAATCACTTGGGAAAGGAGCAGGCTGAGAATTGTTACACTTTTTATATCAATCACCGTTTTCCTCAGGTGAACACGTTGAAAGTAAGGTATTACCATGCATATAATCAATAGCTTCCCTGAATATTTACTATTATATTTACTCACTATTTACTCATTCATTCATTTGTTCATCCACTCACTCACCAACTGCCTAGCAGGTTCTAGACACCATGGTCAAACATTAACGTCATCTGGATGTGTGCAAAGTCTTTGACTACTCTCATTTGACCTTTCTTTTATTCTTGACATGTATCTGACCTCCATTTTCTGAGGATGAAAATCAGGCCCAGGGAACATGCCTAAGACCCTGACAGAGTTCAAGGGTTCAGATTCCTTTCATTAGGAGAAAAGAATTCTAAGTGGTGAGAGCCCCACTGTTAACCTACAGTGAATTCCCAGAATCCTGCTAAAGGCACTTTAAAAAATAGAGTTTCTGCAATAATGGAAAGACATACTAACACTGTCATTATACTTCCACTGTGGGGAGATCCTGAAACAGCACAGGCTGACAACTCTTTTGGGATAAATTAAGAACCACTCTGAAATAAAACCAACAATTCAAACATTTGAAAGAAAAAATTCAAACATTTGAAAGAAAAATGCTACAAATATTTGGTGATTATTTTCTCTAAAGACCTTTTAAATTTGCTGGCATTATAGATGATTAGAATAAAAAATTTAAAATATCTGAAGAAGAGTTATTGTTTTAAATCTCAAGATATATTTAGGAAGACATTTGAGCTTGCAAATTTCTAATCTTCCTTTTTTAAATTTTGGATATTTTTTAGCCAAATAAAATTGACTCAGAAGTTCTTAGGCCTTGTCACTAACCTTTGCTCCGAGAAGGAAAATCTGAAAAATTAGTTTTGTGTTGCTAAGTAATAATAATTTATAGAAGTAAATTATCCGAGCTGGCCGATAAATTCTCAGAAACAAAGATAATTCTAGTGTTTTTTGTAAAGCAATCTAAGTAGAAAGTTCTAAACACAATTTGGGAATTTGAATCCAAGATTAAAAATGGTAAGATCTGAAAGTTAATACAAGAATGTTGAGAAGTAGCTGAATAAAAGATTGGACATATACTGCACACCTCAAGGTTAGGTCCTTGCACAGAAAGCAGTTTCTGTCTACTTCCCATGGCCACTCACAAGTATCAATATAGACAGCTATTGGAGTGGATCTCACTGTTAAAATAATCATAGCAACAATATAATAATGTAACTCACTCCATTCTGCTGAAAGTAGGAGGAAAATAGGACCTGATGTATGGAAGTTAGCCAAGTAGCTCTTGGTCTTAGATTTCTCATCTGTGAATTGACAGAGTTGAACTTTATCTCATCAACCCTATGCTTGTACTCAGTCCAAATAATTCTTATGTTAAATCACTCCGGATAATGAAGTAATGCTTTCTGGATTTAAGAAAAGTTTCCTGAAACTCAAAATTCTTCCATTTAGTAGTTTCATCCACCTGGACTCCTATGGCCCCTTAGCCACATAATCAATGTGGCTGTGATGTCCAATATTACATAAGTATTCCTGAAGTAAGTAACCTTAGGAAACAAATATTGTGACTCTGGAAAAACCTAAGAAAATTGTTTATAAAGTTCTGTTATAGTCCAATGATTGTATGCATTTAGGGGAGAAAACTACCTTGACTACATTAAGAAAACTGTCAAGAAAATAAATTAGTTGTATTAGATATAGATATAGATAACACAGTCACATATATACATTGAAAAATGTATACATGTGCTATCTATAACAAATTCATGTTGAAGAGAAAAACAAGATACATTAAAAGCAAAATGATGGAGAAAGATATACCATGCAAGCCACTAATCAAAAGAAAACTGGAATAGTTATATTAACTTCAGTCCAAGTAGATTTCAGGGCAAGGAAGATTATCAGGGATAAAGATGGACACAACATAATGATAAACAAAACAATTCTCCCAGAAGACAAGAAAATCTTAAATATTTATTTAACAACAGATCTTCATAAAACATGAAGTAAAAACCTGACATATCTGAAAGGAGAAATAGACACACCCACAATTACAATTTGAGATTTCAACACCTTTCTCTTGGGAATTGATAGAACAAGTCAGCAGGAAATCAGTAAGACTGTATACAACCTGAACAGTGCAATCAACCAACTTGGTGCAGGTAATATTTAGAGAGCACTTCACCCAACAACAACAGAAAACATATTCTTCTCAAGTGCATATGAACATTCCTAACACACACCATATTCTCAGCTATAACAAAACCTTAACACATTGAAAATAGAAATCATATAATGAATATCCTCTGACCACAACAAAATTAAACCAGAACAAAATAATAGAAAGATATCTGAAAATTTTCCAAATATTTGGAAGTTAAATAAAACACTTCTAAATAACATGAGTTCAAGAGAAACCTCAAAGGAAATTTGTTAAATTTTTGAATGAAATAAAATTATAGATATCAAAATTGGGGGGGATACAGCTAAGCAGTGCTTAGAGGAAAATTTGTAGCATTAAATGCATTTGTTGGAAAGTAAAAATATTTAAAGTGATAGCCTAAGCTTCAAACTTAAGAAACTAGAAAAAATAAGTTAAATCTAAACAAAACAGAAAGAAGAAAATAATAAATATTCAAGCAGAAATAAATGGAATTAGCCCCTAAAATCCGGAACAAGTCAAGGATGTCCATTCTCGCAATCTCTATTCAACTTTGTACCAGTGGTAGGGCCAGGGCAATTAGGTAAGGAAATGAAACAAAACATATCTAGATTGGGAGGGAGGAAATAAAACTATTTCTATTTGCAGATGACATAATATCGTAAAAAGAAAATCCTAAGGAATCCACTAAAAATCTATTAGAACTAATAAATGAGCTAATCAAAGTTGTGGGATATAAGAACAATATACAAAAATCTACTGTATTTAGGCACTAGCTATGAAAACTCAAAATACAAAACTAAGAAAAATATTACATTTATAATGGCATCAAAAAGAATAAAATGGAGACTGGGTATGGTGGCTCATGCCTGTAATCTCAGCACTTTGGGAGGCCAAGGTGGGAGGATTGCTTGAGCTCAGGAGTTTGAGATGAGCCTGGGCAACATGGTGAGACCCTATCTCTACAAAAAATACAAAAATGAGTCAGCTGTGATGCCGTGTACCTGTCGTCCCAGCTACTTGGGATGCTGAGATTGAAGGATCTCTTGAACCCGGGAGGTTAAGGCTGTGGCAAGCTATGATCACACCACTGCACTCTAGCCTGGGCAACAGAGTGAAACCCTGTCTCAAAATAAATAAATAAATAAAATAAAATAGAAATAGAAATAAATTTAACAAAAAAATATAAAGCATTGCTGAATGTTACTTGAGAAAATATAAGTGGAAGACACTCCAAGTTCATGGATAAGAAGATTTAATATTGTTAAGATGGTAATATGCCCCAAATTAATCTACAGATTCCATGCAATTCATATCAAATTTTCAGCTAGGCTTTTACAGATATAGACAGGCTGATCTTGAAAATCATATGGAAACTCAAAGAACCTGGAATAGCCAAAAACAATCTAGAAAAGAATAAACAAAATTGGAGAACTCTGATTTTCCAATTTCCAAATGTCATACAAAGCCACAGTAATCAAAACTGAATGGCACTGACACAAGGGTAGTGAAATGATTGTCATCAAGAGTGCCAAGACAATTCAATGGTGAAAGAATAGTCTTTTCAACAAATGATACTAGGACAACTGGAGAGTCATATGCAAAACATAAAGGTGAATCCCTTCTTCATATTATACACAAAAATTAATTCAAAATAGATCATATCTAACATCAATCCTAAAGGAACTAGAAAAACAAGAATAAAGTAACCAAAAATCTAGCAGAAAAAACAAGTAAAATTAAAAGAGAATTGAACAAAACTGATATCAAAATTCTTAGAAATTATCAAAACCAAAAGTTTGCTCTTTGAAAGGATAAACAAAATTCATAAATCAGTAGCTAGATTAACAAAGAAAAAAGGACACAAGATCCAAATAAGCACAATCAGAAGCAACAAAGGTAACATTACAACCGATGCCACAGAAATACAAAAGATCCTCAGAGACTCTTATAAACACCTCCATGTACACAAATTAGACTATCTAGAGGAAATAAATTTCTGGAAACATATAACCTTCTAAGGTTGAACCAGAAAGAAACTGACCAGATCAATATCAAGTTCTGAAGTTGAATCAGTAATAAAAAACTTACCAACCCAAAAAAGCCCCAGACCAGATGAATTCACAAATTCTACCAGACATAAAAAGAAGAGCTGGTACCAATCCTAATGAAATTATTCCAAAAAAACGAGGAGGAGGGACTCCTCCCTAACTCATTCTATGAAGCTAGCATCACGCTGATACCAAAACACAGCAGAGACAGAATGAAAAATGAAAACTGCAGGCCAATATTCCTAATGAACACAGATGTAAAAATCCTCAACAAAATACTGGCAAACTGAGTCTGGCAGCACATCAAAAAGTAAATTAATGTCTGGGTGTGGTGGCTCATGCCTGTAATCCCAGCACTTTGGGAGGCCAAGGTGGGCAGATCACAAGGTCAGGAGATCGAGACCATCCTGGCTAACACAATGAAACCCCGTCTCTACTAAAAAAAAATACAAAAAATTAGCTGGGCATGGTGGCGGGCACCTGTAGTCCCAGCTACTCATGCTGAGAATAGCGTGAACCCGGGAGGCGGAGCTTGCAGTGAGTCGAGATCATGCCACTGCACTCCAGCCTGAGCGACTGAGCCAGACTCTGTCTCAGAAAAAAAAAAAAAAAAAAAAAAAAGGAAATTCACCACAATCAAGTAGGCTTCGTTCCTGGGATGCAAGGATGCTTCAACATATGCAAATCAATAAATGTGATTCACCACGTAAACAGAATTAAAAACGAAAATTATATGACATAGAAAAAGCTTTCAATAAAATGCAACATACCCTTATGACAAAAACTCTCAACAACTTGGCATCAAAGGAACATGTCTCAAAATAATAAAAGCCATCTATGACAAACCCACAGCCAACATCATACTGAACGGGCAAAAGCTAGAAGCATTTCCCTTGAGAACTGGAACAAGAAAAGGATGTCTACTCTCACCACTCCTATTCTATGTAGTACTAAAAGTACTAGTCAGAGAAGTCAGGCAAAAGAAATAAATAAAGAGCATCCAAACAGGAAAAGAGAAAGTCAAGTTAACTCTCTACACTGATGATATGATTCCATACCAATCAGTTAAAAAAAAAAAAAGAGAGATTCTATCCCTAGAAAACCCTAAGAACTCTGCCAAAATGTGCCTGTAACTGATCAATGACTTTGGTAAAGTTTTAGGATACAAAATCAATGTAGAAAAATCAGTAGGATTTCTATACAGCAACAATGTTCAAAGTGAGAGCTAAATAAAAAAATGCAATCCTATTTACAATAGCCACAAAAAAAAAAAATACCTAGGAATACCTCTTAATCAAGGAGGTGAATGATCTCTATAGGAGAACTATAAAATACTACTGACAGAAATCACAGGTGACACAAACAAATGGAAAAAACTTCCATGCTTCTGGATTGGAAGAATCAATGTTCAAATGGCCATACTGTCCAAAGCAAACTACAGATTCGATGCTATTCCTATCAAATTACCAACATCATCTTTCACAGAATTAGGAAAAACTACTATAAAATTCATAGGAAACCAAAAAAAGAGTGTGACTAGCCAAAGCAATCCTAAGCAAAAAGAACAAAGCTAGAGACATCACATTTCTCAACTTAAAACTATACTGCAAGGCTATAGTAACAAAAACAGCATGGTATCTATAAAAAATCAGACACATAGACCAATGGAACAGAATAGAGAATCCAGAAATAAAGCTGCATAGCTGCAGCCTGATCTTTGACAAAGTGCACAAGAATTAGCAATGAGAAAAGGACTCCCTATTCAATAAATGGTTCTGGGATAGCTGGCTAGGCTTATGCAGAAAAATGAAACTCGACCCCTACCTTTTACCATATACAAAACTTAACTCCAGGTGGATTAAAGGCTTAAATGTAGGACTTCAAACTATAAAAACCCTAGAAGAAACTCTAGGAAATACCATGCTGAACATCAGCCTTGGGAAATAATTTATAACTAAGTCCTTAAAAGCAACTGCAACAAAAACAAAAACTGACAATTGAGAACTAATTAAAGAGCTTCTGTACAGCAAAAGAAACTATGAATAGAGTACACTGACAACCTACAGAATAGAAGAAAGTATTCACAAACTATGCATCTGACAAAGGTTTAATATCCACGATCTATGAGGAACTTAATTCAACAAGCAAAAAACAAATAACCCCATTAAAAAGTAGGCAAAAGACATGAACAGACACTTCTTCAAAGAAGACATATAAATGACCAACAAACATATGAAAAATGCTCAACATCACTAATCATTAGAGAAATGCAAATCAAAACCACAATGAAATACTATCTCACACCTGTCAGAATGGCTATTATAAAAAAGTCAAAAAATAACAAGCAAGACAGTGAGAAAAAGAGAACACATATATGCTGTTGGTAGGAATGTAAATTAATTTAACACTGTGGAAGGCAGCATGGAGATTTCTCAAAGAACATAAAACAGAACTACCATTTGACCCAACAATCCCATTACTGGGTGTATACCCAGAGGAAAATAAATCCAAAAAGATACATGCACTCATATGTTCTACCAAAAAGACAGTGCTATTCACAATAGCAAAGACATGGAATCAACCTAGGTGTCCATCAACAGTGGATTAGATAAAGAAAATGTGGTATATATCCACCATGGAATACTACACAGCCATAAAAAAGAATGAAATCAAGTTCTTTGTGGCAACGTGAATGCAGCTGGAGGCCATTATCCCAAGTGAATTTACTCAGGAACAGAAAACCAAACACCATATATTGTCACTTGTAAGGGAGCTAAGCATTGGGTACACATGGACATAAAGATAGAAACAATAGGCACTGAGGACTACTAGAATGGGAAGAGAGGTAGAGGGGCTGAAAAAGTACCTGCTGGGTGTTATACTCACTGCCTGGATGATGGGATCATTTGTACTCCAAACCTCAGCATCATGCAGTATACCCATGTAACAAACCTGCACGTGTACCCTCTGAATCTAAGACAGAAGTTGAAATTATAAAAAAAAGATAAGGAATGAATTGAATTTTAGCTTTAAAAAATGCATCATATACCTAAATATAAGGGCTAAAACCATAAAATTATTAAAGTATGAGAATAAGTGTGGCTACAGTTAACAAGATTGCATTTTATATTCCAAAATCGCTAGATGAAGGGATGTTGAATGTTTTCACCATAAAGAAATGATAAATGTATAAGATTATGGTCATGTTAAATACTCTGCTTTGGTTCTCACACATTGTTTAAATGTATCAAAACTGTACCCCATAAATATGTACAATTATTATGTGTCAATAAAAAACAAAGGAGAAAAGAAAGTATGGGAGTACATCTTCATGACCATGGATGAGGTAAAGCCTTCTTAGATATGACACTGAAAGCATAAGAAACAAAAAATAAAATGGGTAAATTGAACTTGATTAAAATTTAAAACTTTTGTACATGAAAGGATACTTTTAAGAAAGTGAAATGGCAACCCACAGAACAGGATAAACTAATATGCAAATCAGATAAGGGTCTAGTATCCAGAATATATAAAAAGAACTCTTACAGTTCAATAATAAAAATGCAAATAGCCCAATTTAAAAATTAGCAAAGGACTTGATAAATATTTCTCCAAAGAAGATATACTAATAGCCATCTTGAAGCTTTTTTACCAGCTGATTCTCAATAATTTTTGTCTTTCCTCCACTCTTGCTTCCGCATTGCCCTGGCTACACCCCAAAAGAGGACATCACAAGAAATTGTACCCTTTGAAATCTGAAGTACTTTCATCCCAGTGTCTCATCACTAACTGTGCCTACTTCATTGCTTTTTCAACCTCCTGAGCCCTCTCATCTCTTTTTTCCAGTCTATCAATGCTTCTTCTGCATACACACATAAATACACACACAAAGGAATGATGCTGGGTATTATATCCCTAGTGATGGACAAATAAACAAGGTGACAATGATGACAATGATTCTGATAAACGATACCAGTAAGTGATCAAGGGCCTCCCTGGAGTAAACCCCATCCCGCCGGGTGAGAATGTACTTCACCCCCTTTCCAAAATCAACAGAACCTGATCAAAGCAAAAGGATATGTTATCCCTCAAGAAACCTCCTAGTAGCTGATGGCTTTGCCAGTGTTATTGTTCTAAGCCCAATCACTTCAAATAAAATTATCATGCCACATTCTGAGACCTAAAGTATTTCCCTTCTCTGCTAACTTTGTCTCCTTTTCTCCCTCACCCTCCCTTGAAAACCCCTTTCTTTCTTAGAGTTCTCCCCACCCTCTGTGTCTTCTTCATCTTGGCTGGGAACACATGCTGGTCCCTCTGAGAGAAATGTCCGTTTAGCAGCCCTTGTTTCTCCGTGTGTTTTTGGTCCCCGTAGGCTGCTCCTATAACTTCTCCATACCTGCTCTCTAGACAGCTGATACTTATCAGTAGTGAAAACCTACCCCAATGTGATAAATATAATTTTTGTCTGCTTGGCAGCAGGTTACACACAAGGAAGTGCACAGAAAGTTGCTAAAAGGCACATATTCCCAGGGTTACCTGGCTAACAAGCAACGATAAGGGAAGAAAAGATCAAATGAATTGGATAAATGCAGTAAAGAGAGAAAGAAGAGCTCAATGTATGATAAATTGTAAAAGATGCAGGTTTTGAGAAAAATGGACCAACTTTATTAAAGAAGATTTTAAAAGTTGTTTAGATTTAGTAACTGTCATCTTTAAAAAAAATACATAAAAACAAAACATTTCTTGAATTTCCTGCTAAAAAGTTTAAATCATTACAGTTCTGTTTTGTTACTTTTTGCAATACTTAAACAAAAAATGGCATAAAAAGCCCCATCTTAGAAGACCCTGTTCAGAACTGTTTTCTTTGTCCCTCTCATGTTCATACCAGTTGGTGTCCTCTTTCTGCAGGGGCCTTATATCTGTTCTGAGCCACATCATTGTGTAAATGCTCTGAAGTATGAGGTAGGAGTGGCTCCCTGGCAGTGGTCTCTGTTTGCATGCCCACAGTGATTCTAGAAAACATCTGGGCCATATGGTGCTCAAGTCCCGGATGCCAATTTGGATGTACTGAAAGAAGAACTGAAACATAGAAGTAGAGATGCCAAGCAGAAACCAGGGTAAGAGCAGGCGAAGTTTCTTAGGTTCTTCTCTTGGTGGGGGGACCTCAAACCCTACCAGACCACCCAGCATTGCAAAAACCTTCCTGGCAGGGCTGCAATCTGGAAGTGCAATTCCACACCTCACCCTAACCCAGGTCTGAACTACCACCCAAGGGGCAGGGGTCAAAGCTTCCCATTCATACCCACGTTCTCTGATTTGCAATCTTACCCTCAGCCTCCGTGTTGTCATTCAATTCAGAGAAAGCCTTTCAACGAGGCCACAGAGGTCACGGAGACGACTCAAGCTCTTGCGAAGGCGGAGTTTCCCATTTCCTGACTTAACATCTGCCACTCAGTTTGAGGCTCTCTTTCTTCCTCTTAGCTTTAAAGAAGAAAAATTATTGAATAGCCCAGGGCTAGGGGTAGCAAAAAAATCTCATTACTTCTTCTCTGCTGTCTTCTCTCAGGATGCATTTCCTAGTCAATATTCTTGCAACAAATCATTTTTAATTTGAAAGTCACACTCCTCCATAAAAATGTACACAAATATTAGGAGGCTAGGCAGGGAATTGCTGTGCTCAGCATATTGTAAATACGAGAACTGTTTCCCTAATGCAAGAGGCATAAATTATCAATTTATCTTTCCATGGCTGTCTCATCTGGTTATAAATGATAGCAGAGTTTTAACTAAATATAAATATTGAAGTTCATTAAACAACTAAGATTTCATCCAAAAACAAAAACAAAACAGTAGAAAACTGGGGCTTATGTCGCATCTAAGCAAAGGAAAGCAGGGTAAAAATTGGTTTAAGTTAAAGAAAATAATATTTAAATGTTGCTTGGAAGTTGATTTAAAAAACAAAGTAAACCTAAAGACTTGAATAAAGATGAAAATGACCTTTAAATTATTTTTACTTTATTGCAAATAGAATTAAAACTAGTTATTGGCCCGGCACGGTGGCTCACGCCTGTAATCCCAGCACTTTGGGAGACTGAGGGAGGCAGATCACCTGAGGTCAGGAGTTCGAGACCAGCCTGGCTAACATGGTGAAAGCCCATTTCTGCTAAAAATATAGAAAAAAAAATTAGCTGAGCATGGTGGCATGTGCCTGTAATCCCAGCTACTCTGGAGGCTGAGGCAGGAGAATTGCTTAAACCTAGGAGGCAGAGGTTGCAGTGAGCTGAGATCACGACATTGCACTCCAGCTTGGGCAACAAGAGTGAAAAACTCCACCTCAAAAAAACTAGTTATTTACTTGCAAATAATTACTGAGATTCTATGAAGTTTAATTCTGCAAGTAATATTTGTATGTTGCTTATCATAGACTAAAGTAGGAAGAATGAAAGTTATTTTTGTGTTTTTCCATGGACTTAGAGAACACAGTCTGAGAGATACTCCACGAGTGAGTTCAAGTAAAGGAGGATCAGTGTTTTACATTTCTGAATATGAATGTGGGTGGAGTGTGTGTAAGTGTATGCATTTATGTGAGGGGTAGGTGTACATAAATAAAAACACTTTAAGATTTTATTTACTTCTGTAGAGTTTGAAGTTTTGAAATCAAGCATATATGTAGGCAAAATGAAAAAAATTAATATAACATCTCTGCAAATCATTTGAGAATTGAGAAGACATCTTAGTAATTATCTCTTCCTCCCCTAAATTTACCCATAAGCCAGTGAAGACCCAGAGGCAGCAAGCGGTTCTCATTCAATCTATGGTGTAGAATTCAGGCAGCCTCTTCATGATGCTATTTTCATGGTGCAGTCTGCTCAGGGCCTTCCTAGTTTTTGTTTGTTTCCACTTAACATTTTAATTTTTTTAATAAAAAACAAAGTATAAGAGCAGAACCAAGTAGAATCCATATGAAAGAAAACCCATTTCTGCATGGTTGCTGTAAATTGTAGATCCTTTGCCCTCAGGTGAACATGTCAGTGATGAAGCATTCATGTAAGCAACAAAGCTCACTTCAGAAAGACTCACATTTTAATTTACTTTGAACATCTTAAAGATGCTCCACATGTATACAAATGAGCACCTTTTATTCTTTTACGCTTATGAGAAATCTTTAATTCTTATGAAAAACACTACTTTTGTGTAAAAAAAAGTTTGTTATTTTTTGCTAATAAAGAAGTACTTTATTAAAAACTTTTTGTCAAAAAGAAAGAAAGAAAGAAAATGCCAAGTGGGTTATTTACTCTAGGTCTTTACGGGAGGCTACAAAACCAACCAGCAAGTATCAATTACAGTTGGTGGCAGGGGAAAACTGAAGCATCAGAGACAGAAAAGCAGTTCTGAGTGTCAAGTATGAGGGATGAAGCAAGACTATAAATAGGCAAACAAGTCAAGAGGTTGCACAGTGAATGCAGGAAACAGCTTTGGGAAAGAGAATGGGAGTCCCAATTTTGTGTGGCTTTGGCTATCTGGCAAAGAGGGTTCAGAATATTTGTACATCCTCCTTGAAGCCTCTGGAGGATTCAAGGAGAAAAAGTAGAAAACATTCACCCCAGTACTTCCTTTAGATCATCTCCATTGATTGCACATAACACATACTGCCCTAGTCTTTGATCATTTTGTGTATTGGTTAGATAACATTTGCTCTGTGGATTGTCTTCCTCAATTAGATTATAAGCAATTTATAAACAAAGGCTATATTTTACACAATGCAACCATCATGATGCCTAATAAACCTGTTTAATAATAGGCACTTACAGTATTTCTTTACAAATTACCAAATAAATTAATAGCAGGACTTTTGCAAGATATTATTTGATTATCCACCCAAAATCCAATCATATATTTATTGTGCACCTATTATGTATAAACTATTGGCATAGATGCAGGGGATAAAGAAATAAACCAGGAAAAAAAAAAAAAAAAGAATTTCACCCTATGTGAGGCAGTCAAGCAAACCCATCCTTATATCATTGGCTAGTGCCATACCTAGAAGCAGTGAAAGCTGAAAACAGGGTAACCAATCTCTTCACGGAAAGTCTAGATGGGGTTATCAGGGAAGGCTTCACAGAAGAGGTGACTTTTTTCCCCGAGTTTGAAAGCTAATTAGGAGATTTTTAGAAGGACAAGGTGCGGAAGTATGTAATACAACTCTTTAAGCGTGTCTCCATCCCAGAATTCTTGGGTTTAAAATGGTGAAGAATGATGCTGGAAAATAGGCATGGACCAGACTGCGAAGAGGCTTAGATGCCACAAGAAGAAGTTAATCATCATCTCATGAGGCAGTCATTCCTAGACTTTTGGATTTTACAGACCAGTGAATTTCAAAGACATTTTAAGATGGCCAAGTTTTTATGTTGCCAAATTAAATCATTTTTTTCAAACATACATTTGCAAACATCAGCATTTCATTTTAGAACATGGTTTTTAAAAAATAGCAGAAAGTAGGAAGGACGTAAGTCCCAGAAAAAAAACAGTCCCTTAAAAGTGGTCAATTTATTTCTATGAACAGAAAAGCCCCAACAATTTTTTTTTAAGTTTCGATACATTGAAACTTTTATCACAGAATTGTTCTCATTCCATGAACCTGAATCTGAGAACCTCAGATGTAGCCAATGAGGAACCAATAAAAAATATCAAGTAAGAGAATTACAGAAACTTTTTTTTTTACAAATAAAAATAACTCACATTCCATTTGGACCATTAGCTATGTGTTCCACAAATATTTCTATTTTATATAATTGCCTATTTCATTGTCTTAACAATATGGAGACCAGGATGTCAAAGGAGCATTAAGCATGTGGTGACAGCTATATTGAGGGCAGCAAACCCAAGGGAGATCAGATGTGGGCTTCAGATTCCACATACACTGCTAAATTTCCTCATGGAGGCGGAGTAAAGTAATCCAGAAAGTCACATCACACTCCTCAGAAAATGCTGTACTTAAATCACACAGAAAATATTTGAAAATATAAAATTCTAAGTAATTCTGAGACATAAATCTGGATCATTTTGCTCAGAGATCAATTTGATGTGTTTATTGGTTTGTTCATTTTTGCCCTTTTAACTCCACAGAGGAGCCCAAGTAGCCACACTTCAAGGGATCTTGCATTTTTATGATTAATGGTGACATATAACCCAAAATAGAGAAATGCAAAGTGATAGATGAAATTCTAAAGCTCTACAAGTTCAGTCCACTTGGAATTCACATCAAAATGTATGGAGGCATATCCCAGGCTCATGCTGAAACAGCTAAATTGGGCAGTAAATCTAATGAGAGTTCAGCACATGAATTCTCTGGTATTTCCTGTCTTTAATTTGTCTGGAAATACTTCAAGGATAGCTTTTCCTGTATTTCAGAACATGCTGTTGTAAAATGCGGACACATAGAAGGTATTTGGTTTGTATTAATAAAGTTGGTTGATATTTGGCTCAAGATTAGTTGTTATATTATTGAGACCAATTAATATATCCCCTAACCAAAGAAAACTCTTCACAAATAGCAAAAAACTATTTTGCAAGGCAACATAAGGTATTCTTTAATTTAAAAAAAATACTACTTACAAACCCAAAGTTATATCATATGGCAGAAATTCATAGAGACAGAAATAACATCATTTTTAGCTGGATGAACAAAACTTTTTTTCCCAAAGCCATCAAACTCTTCATATTCAGTGTACAATGCTTTTTTTTTTTTTAATCATTTCCCTGCTCCCATTTTCCCTTTCTCATTTTGGATAGCTCAAATGTCAAAATTCATTGACTCTGCAATCTATATCTGGTGCCCTCAAAATGATATGTGCACATTTTTCTTAGTCCAGTGGTTTATTCCTTTGAGGGGAAGTATCTGTAATCTACAAGCATACAAGGAGAGGCATGACATAACAAATGAACAACAAAGAACTTACTTAATCATTCACATTGCTAATGTACTTGACTAACTGATAAGCCTCCATCCCCATCTTTTTTTTCAAACTCTGTTGGGATACAATCTGGGATTTGGTAAATGATTCTAGTTAGTTTAGTGGCTGTCCTGTATAAACCTTATGCCAGCCTCTTGGCAAATAGTAAATTTGAGCTTCTCAGGGAAATAAGCATCTAGTGGACTTCATACATGGGTAGTTTCATGTTTTGTGGAATCTAAAGCTTATACAACTTGGAGATCCACCTTTAGGAGAAAGAATATAAAATTACAAACACAAAACTAGGCACAAATTAGGTGCATTTTAGAATGAGAAAGGGAATCACAAGAAATTTTCAGTCTTGGAGATTTCTTCTGAGACCTCCCATCAGAAATGCTTAATAAAATGTTTCCAGATTGCAACCTGACTTTCCCTGCCCACTTAGAATGCAACCAGCAGCTCCCACATCACCAGGGCTGCTGCAAGTGAGGGGCCCTTTATCTTATGAAAAAGTGTTCAAGAATAAAGTAGACTTTTGCAGTTCTTACTGACTTTTACAAGCCTTTGAATGGGGCTGAGTCAAACTATTTGAATTTAGAAGACTGATGTTAGGTTGGGTGTGGTGGCTCATGCCTATAATCCCAGGACTTTGGGAGCTGATTTGGGAGGGTTGGTTGAGGCCAGGAGTTCAAGACCAGCCTGGCCAACATAGGGAGACCCTCATCTCCACACACACAAAAAATAATAATAAAATTTTTAAAAATGGCATTGATGTCTCTTTAGAATTTTATGAGAGTATACCTAGCATAAGAGAAAAGGACGGTAGGAAAGATCTCTTGACTGGGCAGTTAACAATTGCCAAACAATTAAAACAAAGACAGATTTTGCCTTTTCTCCTAGTCTGATAACCATTTTTCATTACTTATCCAGCTATCAAGGGCCAACCTTCCTTCAACCAACCAACCTAAAAAGATTAGAAAATCAACAATTCCCTTACACATAATTAATATAGTTTTAATAAGAGAGTCTAGGGATGACTTTAATTTAAAAACAGAAAACGGTCTTACTATTTAAATATTACCACAAAGAAGGACCTTGATGATTCTAAAACCTAAAGTCAACCATTCTGCAACCAAATTAATAAATTTTTATGATTCTCTCCAACTTGTAACTAGTTTATGGATAATTATTTTCACATGATGAATCTCTCCATTTGGTAACTTTGGGTTATATTTTGCAAATAATTACTTCAGAAGATATACCAAGAAGTGTCAGGGATATAAAAACACAGTCAAGATGACTAGTACATACAAATCATTGTAGCTTTGGAAAAAGGCATCAGATTTTGGAATTGTGTTTTTTCATTTGTTTGCACTTTGGTGACGGTTTAAAATTGATTTTGATGAAGTGAGAGTCCAGTTCTGCCAGTGTGAGCCTCTTAGACTTGTAGGTATCCTCACATTCAAGCACATATCCTTGTGAAACCCTTAATTTTCACAGCTAGAAGCCTACCTACCTCCACAATGCCTACGCATACACACACACACGTACACACATCCCCACACACCAAAGCTTGGCAAACGGTTAAGGTGTATGATTTTCTACTTATTCTGCATCCCAAGAAACTGTTCCCTCTCAAGAAAACTGGGACAGTGGCTCATCATACTTACATGAAAACAAACATCTTGTAAAATAAGTCCCCCCGAGAATACAGATTGGGACTGGGTTCTTAACCTGGAATTTTCAAACCCTTAACTCTGGGTTTGATTGGTTAATTTGAGTTTAAATGGTTGGTAAAATTTGGTGTGTATGTGCAATTTTCTGTTCAGAGGTCTGCAGTTTTCATAAGATTTTTAATGTAGTTCACCTAGAAAACAGTAGAGGAAGCCTAGCTATGAAGGATTGCCTGAGAGATGTGTGGTCCATTTATTTGTCTAAATACCCTAACTGTTTTCTTCACTGCACTTTGGATGAGACCATCAGTTACTAGAACTACCCAGAGACATTTGCTGCTGTAGGGCTACTGACAAGAACACTGTTTTTCATGCTGTAAACAACAGTGGAGAGAAATATCTGTCTTGTCTTGCCATCAAAATTCATTTTCTTTTTCTGGGTAAGTATGCTTTTTTCTTATGGACAAATAACTGACCACATCTGTCTCCTCTTATTGTCCTCTAGACATCTTAGAAATGAATATCTGACCTGCCCATAGAGAGCATATAGCACTTCACGGTACATATTTTAGTACACACTGTAGATAGATTCCTGGTTTTGCGTTATGTTCCTGCCTATGTTTTTCTTTTGTTTCATATTTCTCACTGACTGTTATTCTATCAGTTAGGTATTAGGTTTGGTTGTAAGCATGAGACACTCCTCAGATGGGTGCTTAAAAAGTAGAGTTTTATTTTTTCACATAACCGGAGAG
Organism: Pan troglodytes; assembly: GCF_028858775.2. Classification (NCBI taxonomy): domain Eukaryota; kingdom Metazoa; phylum Chordata; class Mammalia; order Primates; family Hominidae; genus Pan; species Pan troglodytes. The sequence continues at coordinate 62,749,577 of NC_072411.2, read as the reverse complement.
GAGACTTTCTCCTTCACAATTGTCTTGTGCTCTCAAGATGGCGGTTCTACTCCAGGGCTGAATCCTCAATTCCAGGGATGAAGAGAAGCAGCACAGATATCAAAAGGCATGTGCCATTTCTGCTTATTTTCATTAGCCAGAACTTCTTCATATGACCAACCCCAGCTGGAAGGTACCCTGGGAAATGTAATATTTTTTTGCTGGGCCTATGACCACCTGGACAAAATCAGGGGTTGATTGACAGAAAAAGGAGGAAAATCACAACCTACAGTGACCACCAAAATTATCTTCTGGAACTTTGTTACCTTTACAAGCTACTTTGAGTCCTTTTGGGAGAGTGTCATAATAACAAATTAAATACATCAGATTACAATGGGCTACTGCAAAAAGTTCGTAAGTGGTTTCTGATATGATGTAATTACAACTCAAATATGTGAAGTATAATTCCTGACTAACCTGGGCTCTAATTCAAAATCTCAAAGTTGTTCCATGGTGAGAATTTGGGGTACTCAAGCAAAATCGAAGTAGACTGCCAAAGAAAGAGATCCCACTCCTCATTCCCATTGAATATCTGCCTTATGCCAGGCACTATGCTGGGTTCAGGGACTTGGAAAATTAACCAGGTTCAGTTAATTCCTAGCCCGAAGAAGCTCAGTTAAGTATAAGCAACAGAGAGCAGACCCACAATTGTGATAGTGTGATAAGTACATGTCCATGGCACCATGGGAGCATGGAGAAGAGGCTGTAACCTGCCTGGGGTGGGAAGGGCAGAGGAGACCTTCTGGAGGAGAGAACACTTGACCTTGAGGATGAGTTGGGATTATCACGTGGATGTGATGAAAAGGGGATTTATAGCCTGATGTACGTAAGTGGAGAGGTTGCAAATAGCCCTGAAATATGCCTGAGATGGCAAGCAAGAGATAATATTAAAGAGTTCCAGACAGTAAAATGCATGTACACTGAGCTAAGGAGTCTGGATTTTATATTCCAGACAATGGAAAAAGTAGCAAAAGTTTTTTCTCATGTGGAGAAGAATCATGTCCATGTATCTGAGTATTAAAAAGGGTACCTTGGCAGCTGTGCACTGCATGTATTGGAGACAGGAAGAAATGTCAGGAGGCTGCTGTAACAACCCAGGCAAGAGAAACTGAAAGACTGAGCCAGGACAGTGTCTCTGGAGGTAGAGGAAAGGGGAGAGCTGTTTTGAAAGCTGTTAGGATTAGAAACTTGTTAGGGCATGATGACTGATCACGTGGAGCAGGTGATTGTTACTAGAAGTTTAGTGTAACCCTATCCTCAGATTTATTATGTTCTAAATGAGGCTTCTGAGTCATAGGTTGATATCATTTACCAGAAGAGAGGATACAGGGTAAAGAGCTGGGAGCGAGGAGGCTGGGGAGGAAATTTCAGGAGAGGGGTACTGAAAAGGGGAGAGATGATTTCCATTTTTGACATATTGGAAACAACTCTGCAACACCCATGTGAAGTTGCCTAGAGGTAGTCAGAATTCCATTTCCTTCTAACTTCTCCAGGAACCTCCTGCGGCAATTATCCCTTCTCCCATCTTCATTTTCAATTTCACCTCCTCTGGGATCTCCTTCCCTATAGCCTGCCATGTTCCTCATATGACTCCCATCCCCATCTCCATCTCCATCTCCACCTCAACCACTTCCTACCTTCATTCTCTGAGCTCCAGCCACACTGTACTTCCTATTGGTTCCGGGTATGTGCCAGGCTCTCTCCTACCTCAGGGACTTTGCATTGCTTTCACACTGTGCCTAAATGCTCTCTTTCTTCTACTTCCTTCCTTTCACCTAGCTAACACCTATCCACCCCTACCCAAACCCATAGCCAACCTTTGTTTTATATTCCCAGAGCACCTGATATTTCATGTCATTTTTGTCTGATTATAATGTTTTACTTAATTATTTATAATTACTTGTTTAACGCCTGTCATTCATGATGGACTTCTGCTCCATAAGGGTAAGGGCCCTCCCTTACACAGAGTTTAGCTAAAGCACTCAGTAGACTTTTGCTAACTGATGATACACAAGTTTTTATCATCTTTAAAATGAAAATAGGAGGGGAGCAAGATGGACAAATAGAAGCCTACACCATTCATTTCCCCCACAGGAACACCAAATTTTAACAAGTAACCACACACAAGAAAAGCATCATCATAAGAACAAAAAATAAACCCACATGAGCTATCACAGTACCTAGTTTTAGTTTCATATTGCTGAAAGAGGCATTGAAGAAGGTAGGAGACAGTCCTGAATCACCAACGCCACCCTTCCTCAATCTGCTGGCAGCCACCAGTAGCACAGAGAGAGAGTCTGTGCATGTGGGGGAGGGAGAGTGCAGTGACTGGTGGACTTCACATTGAACTCACTGCTGCCCTGTCACAGTGGAGAGCAAAGCCATGCTGGGCTCAGCTGAAGCCTACACATGGAGGGAGCATTTGGACCAGACAGCCAGAGGAGAATCACCCATCCCAGTGGACAGAACTTGAGCTTCTTGGAAGGCCTTGCCAGCATGGGCCAAAGTGTTCTGGGGTCCTAGGTAAAGTTGAAAAAGGACTGTAATTGCTAGCAACTCCTAGTGCTGGGCTAGGCTTAGAGCCAGTGGACTAGGGTGGCAAGTGACCTAGAAAGACAACAGATGGACAGATGGAACAGCTAAAGGAGTGCTTGAACAACTCCTCCCCCAACCCCAGGCAGTGCAGCTGGGAGCAACAGAAGTGACTTCTTCCTTCGGCTTGAGGAGAAGAAAGTGAAGAGTAAAGAGGACTTTGTCTTGCATCTTGAATACCAGCTCAGCCACAGTAGGATAGCTGTAAGCGCCTACATCAAAAACGAAGAAAAACTTCAAATAAATGACCTAACAATGCATCTTAAAGAATTAGAAAAGCAAAAGCAAACGAAACCCAAAATTAGTAGAAGAAAAGGAATAAGAATCAGAGCAGAAATAAATGAAATGAAGAAAACTATACAAAATATCAACAAAACAAAAAATTGTTTTTTGAAAACATAAATAAAATTGACAAATTTTTAGCCAAACTAACCAAGAAAAAAAGAGAGGAGACCCAAATAAATAAAATCAAAGATGAAAAGAAGCATTACAACTGATACTGCAGAAATTCAAAGGGTCATTAGTGGCTACTATGAGCAACTATATACCAATAAATTGGAAATCTAGAGGATATGGATAAATTCTTAGACACGTACGACCTACCAAGATTTAACCATGAAGAAATCCAAAACCTGAACAGACCAATAACAACAAGATCGAAGCTGTAATAAAAACTCTCCCAGTAAAGGAAAGCCTAGGACCCAATGGCTTCACTGCTGAACTCTACCAAACATATAAGAAGAATTAATACCAATCCTACTCAAACTATTCCAAAAAATAGAGGAGGAGGAAATACTTTCAAATTCATTATTTAAGGCCAGTATTACCCTGATACCAAAACCAGACAAAGACACATAAAAGAAAACTACAGGCCAGTATCTCTGATGAATATTGATGTAAAACTCCTCAACAAATTAGTAGCAAACTGAAGTCTACATTAAAAAGATCACTTATCATGACTAAGTGGGATTTATCCCAGGGATGCAAAGATGGTTCAACATATGCAAATCAATTTTTGTGATACATCATATCAACAGAATGAAGGACAAAAACCATATGATCATTTCAATTGATGCTGAAAAAGTATTTGAGGCTGGGCACGGTGGCTCACACCTGTAATCCCAGCACTTATGGGAGGCCGAGGTGGGCGGATCACGAGGTCAGGAGATTGAGACCAACCTGGCTAACACGGTGAAACCCCGTCTCTACTAAAAATACAAAAAATTAGCCAGGCGTGGTGGCAGGTGCCTGTAGTCCCAGCTAATCGGGAGGCTGTGGCAGGAGAATGGCATGAACCCAGGAAGTGGAGCTTGCAGTGAGCCAAGATCATGCCACTGCACTCCAGCCTGGGAGACAGTGAGACTCTGTCTCAAAAAAAAAAAAAAAAAAAAAAAAAAGAAACAGTATTTGATAAAATTCCATATTCCTTAGGATAAAAATCCTCAAAAAACTGGGTATAGAAGAAACATACCTCAACATAATAAAAGCCATATATGACAGACCCACAGCTAGTATCATACTGAATGGGGAAAAACTGAAAACCTTTCCTCTAATATCTGGAACACAACAAGGTTGTTCATTTTCACCACTGTTATTCAACATAGTACTAGAAGTCCTAGCTAGAGCAATCAGACAAGAGAAAGAAAGGGCATCCAAATTGGAAAAGAAAAAGTCAAATTATCTTTATTTGTAGATGATATAATCTTATGTTTGGAAAAACCTAAATACTCCACCAGAAAACTATTAGAACTGATAAACAAATTCAGTTAAGTTGCAGGATATAAAATCAACATACAAAAATCAGTAGCATTTCTATATGCCAACAGTGAACAACCTGAAAAAGAAATCAAAAAAGTAATCCCATTCAGAAGAGCCACAAATAAAATTAAATATCTAGGAATTAGCTTAACCAAAGAAATTAGACATCTCTACAATAAAAACTATAATACTCTGATGGAGGAAATTGAAAACGCCAAAAAAAATATATATTCCATGTTCATGAATTGGAAGAATCAATACTGTTAAAATGTCCATACTACCCAAAGCAATATACAGATTCAATGCAATCCCTGCCAAAATACCAAAGACTTCTTTTGCAAAAATAGAAAAAAAATTCTAAAATTTATATGGAATTATAAAAGAACCAGAATAGCCAAAGCTATCCTGAGCCAAAAAAAAGAAAGAAAAAAAGAAAAAAAAAACCTGGAGCAATCACATTCTCTGACTTCAAATTATACTACAGAGCTATAGTAATCAAAACACCATGTTACTAGCATAAAAACAGACACATAGACCAATGGAACAGAGAGTCCAGAAACAAATCCATATAGCTATAGTGAACTCATTTTCAACAAAACTGCCAAGAACATATCGGCAAAGGACAGTCTCTTCAATAAATGGTGCTGGAAAAACTGGGTATCCAAATGCAGAAGAATGAAACTTGACTCCTATCTTTCTCCACATTCAAAAATCAGATCAAAATGGATTAGACTTAAAGCTAAGACCTCAAACTATGAAACTACTACAAGAAAACATTGAGGAAACTCTAGGACACCGGTCTGCACAAAAATTTCTTGAATAATACCCCACAAGCTCAGGCAATCCAAAGCAAAAGCGGACAAATGGGATATCAAGTTAAGCTTCTGCACAGTGAAGCAAACAAGCAACAAAGTGAAGAGACAACACACGAAATGGGAGAAAATATTTGCAAACTACCATCTGACAAGGGATTAATAACCAGAATATATAAGAAGCTTAAACAACTCCACAGGAAAAAGAAATACAATAATCCAATTAAAGAACGGGCAAGAGATTTGAATAGACATTTCTCAAATCAAGACATACAATGGCAAATAGAAATATAAAAAGGTGTTCAACATCATTGATAATCACAGAAATGCAACTCAAAACTATAATGAGATATCATATCACCTCAGTTAAAATTACTTTTTTTTTTTTTTTGAGACAGAGTCTCACTCTAGCATCCAGAAAGGAGTGCAATGGCATGATCTAAGCTCACTGCAACCTCTGCCTCCTAGGTTCAAGTGATTCGCATGCCTTAGCCTCCCAAGTAGGTGGAGTTACAGGCACACACCACCACTTTAAATTCCTATCCCTCCACTAATTCTGCTTGGGCAAATGTGCCTATTGAACTTATCATTGTGAAATATAATGGTTGAATTTCAATTATTAAGCTGACCCCACCCCCGCAGCATTTAACACTGTTGCCTTTCTGTTTCTTTGATGGCTTCTCTAACACTACCTTTTCCTGGACCCTGTCCCTCCACCTCCCACCCCCACTGATAATTTCTTCTCCATTCGTTCGCTGTCTTTGTTTTTGACTATCTGATAAATGCCAGGTTCTGTCCTTAGTCCCCTTAGCTTTTCCTTGTACACTGAACTAATCTCACCAGTAATCAAGTCACAATTTGGGGTGCCACCAAAATCCCCCGTGATGCTCCTGTATGGACCTATATTTCACAGGAAAAGGAAATTCCACTTCTTTCTGTGAAATATAGGTCCACACAGGGGTATTGTGGGGGATGAGACGGAAAAGGTCCAGCTTAGATGTAGGTAAGTTTGGAGGGTAGAGGCTTAGGAGTTTGCCTGGTGGCCTCTAATTCTTGGTGAGGAAGATAGGAGGTCTTCTCCTGGGACTGAGTGTGGCATATGTGGAATAATGAGGAGAGAGGTAAAGATGTGGAGTAGAGACTGAGAATTGGAGAAGCACCTGGCCAAGAGTGTATACTACATTGTCAAAGTACTACTCAAGCACTGAGGAGTGGGGGCCATCACAGAACTGGGAGAGTCTCTCTAGAAGTTTTCATGAGCAACTTTGGCTTAGTTCAGAAAGTCATATTGGCTGGATCTGCCCAGGGCTGCAGATTCGTATGATGGGTGTCATGAGAAAACAAAGGGGAAAGAGAAATGACAGTGCTGGGGAGAGGATAGGTGAAGACACAAAATGTAGAACCTAGGCTACGTTTAGAGGGAGAAAGAGGAGCCAGGAAAGCGCTAGTAGGCTGGGAAAAAAATTAGTGATCAAAGAATGTCTAATTCCTAGCAACCGAAGGGCTGCTCTTGAAGGATTTATCTCCATAAAGAAAGAAAAAGGAAGAGGTAGCCAATTCTCTTCCTTTTCTGACTTCAGGTGGCTTTCTCTTTGTTTTTGCATGTCCTCCTCTTACACCAGAATCATATGAACAATTGCACCATGAGCACTAGCTTTGGAGTTACACAGATCCGGCTCGTCTATCTACCATATGATCTTCGGCAACTAGAAAAAGGTGATAAAAATAGTCCTTCATTCATAAGGTTGGTGTTAGAATTAAGTGAGTCTACACATACAAAGCTCAGCAAGGTATCTGGTACATAGTAAATGTTCAATAAAAGTTAGTTCTTATTATCACTAGCATCTGGGGAAATGAATATTTGCTGAGGGTTACCTTCTGAACAGGAAACATTTCAGGTGATATTTCCATTATAAGTTATAAATTCTAGTAAGGATTTTCCACCCTGGGAGCATATCCTTTGCTGGATTGGCAGAATACTTGAATTGGTGTGACTCATTTCAGTAGTCTAGGTCTGATTCTAAAATGCCCACCTGGGCTTTTATTTCAACCTTGGAATACAGAAAGCTTGAGATTCACAAACTTTTGGAGAAACAGGCAACTTTATTCTGAAAGCATACTTCCTTGCCTGGGAGGGACAATTTATACTCCTCATTTGTCAAATTAATGTCCTTGGATTTATTACTTCACTTCAGTGTGCCTTAAGTTGGAATTTAGGGTGGATAATAATTTTCTTGAGCTGTTTTTGCCAATCACTGGAACCAAGCAATTTCTGAATTTGCTGTATCAGCATGACACTCTATTCAGTTGTCATTCTTCATAATCCTGTGGGAAGGAAGGCAGTTACCAGGGTGGTTACCAGGTTGTGTTTGGGAGTCAGATGGAGGTAATGTCTAATTCTGGCTATTTTTCTTACTGCCTTGTGATTTAAAGCAATCTCTGTAGGCCTCAGGGTACTCATCTCTAAAACGGGATAGTAAGAGTGCCTACCTCATAGACTTATGATGACTATCAAGAACTATATTATACAAGAAAAAATGTATACATACAGCACACATAGTCAGCACTCAGAAAATGTTAGCTAATTACAAATGTTTATTATTTTTTCATCAGTATAACTCATGTTGTTTTATCCACCTAAGTGAAAGAGCAGCTGAAAGAAACAAAACTAATCAAGTTATGGGGTCAGTCCTACCAAAAAGAAGTATGGCTGTCTTAGCCCTCAAACTAAAGACTTCAGTAGCTTCAAATGATTTAATCACTTCAAATATATATGAGTAAATCATCAAAATGGAAAATTTATTTTTCAAAATAGTGTATGAATAAAATGTAAGATTGTCAATCTATCTGACATTTCATGGATCAGGTGGTGCCATTTCCATGAGTGGGTTCAGCAGTCTTTGCTGTTGTTGTGGTGGCTGCCACTGTGCTTGGTAGTGTTTTGTGCTTGCACTACCATCTTTAGAGAGACAGCACAAGGATCAGGGGGCTGGGTACAAATCCAGAGAACAAGCCAACCCTGTCTCTGCACTTGTGGCCAAAATGCTTTTAGGGGTCATTTCAGTTCAGCTAAGATTTCTCAGTCTCTGCTGATCAGGACTAGAGAGGATGACACTGATGGAGAAGCCCTTCAATAGTTCTTGCCAAGCAGAGCAAGAGATTTACAGCCCATCTTTCCAGCTTGGACCTTGGAGATGATCCAACTTTAAAATATGAAAAGGATATCCCAAGCATCAGGAGTTGTTGTTTAAGAGCTCTTAAGGATGGGTTCCTCCGCCTTAACTTGAATTTCTCAAAGATTAAACTATTTTCCTGTGTTCTTTCCTCAAGTAGAGACAGATGGCAGAAATATAGGCAGGCATCATGGAGAGTGAGGGGGACACAGCACGTCATAATGACAGTCCACCCTTTATATTTTATACTCTTAGAAACCTCAAATCATAGTGCCTTTTCATCATATGCTTCAACATATGCTTCTCTTGATTTTGTAAAAATTATTTTAATTTTTAATTATCTTAATATTAGAAATCAATAACATTGTATGCGTCAACTCTAAAAGTATGCTTTTTGAAAATGACATGTAAATTATACATACTGTCACTGGCAAAATGGTCATTTTCAAAAAAATAGCGCTATAGATCCCACCTAACTGGATTCCATGTACTGTTGTAAACAGGCAATATTAATTTTTCAGTTAGTCTAAATAGCTGCTCAACTTCACTGGAGGTAAATTTACAGTTGGGATTTTATGGATCAAATCATATTTGATGCAATAGTAAAAAAAAAAAAGTTATTCTAAGGATCTGTCACTATCTCCGCTAAATAAAATATTTATGTAGCCTGGTTTCCGCAGAGCACAGAGTTTTTTCATTGATGGCTGTTCCATGTTACTTCAAGGTCAGTAATACTCTGAGACTACTCAACACAGACAAAAGTTCTATTCATCATGCACATTTCGTTCTATGGATTTAATTTCATATTTACGTTAGTTTGCCATAACTTCACAACAGAAATCCACACAAAAATTACCAACTAAGACTTCGAAAATGCTTCAGTTTGTAAGCTGATATTTTCCAAACACAGGCAAAGGGAATCCTTTTGCTGACACCACAAAATCTAACCATGCCTATTACAAGATTCAGGAAAATTATAAACTCAAAGCACACAGAGAAACAATCTATGTGAATTCAGAACACTTCCCATGCACCTCCCACCTCTGAAAAATTAGGCCTCTCAAGGTCAAGGAGGAACACCTGCCTGACTACTAATAGGCTATCATTTGTCCTGTGTAAATTACACTTCTGCAAACCTCCAAGTGAGGCTGATAGCTGAAAGAGAGGGGGTTTCACAATCTTCCTGCAGAAAACTCACTGGAGTTTTTAACAAGCTTTACTAGAGAGATTCTTCTTTGAATCTAAACTAAATCTTTGAGACACAGACCCCTCCTTTATCTTTTTCCTCTTAGGTTTGCTTTAGCTTAGAAAATAATTCCTACTCTTTCTACTCCTATCAGGAGGGCATGGTAAGCAGACCAGAAAGTGGAGCCAACATCTCTGCTCAGAATGCAGCTGTTCATACCTACAAGGGTCATGCTTATCATTTACAAATGTTTTTGTAAGAGAAATTTTTGAAAGATACACACATACACAAATACATACCTGCATGCACACACATGCAGACTCTAATTCTTACAAATAAATGGTTTACACTTTTTTGTGTGTTCTCATTCAATCACTGGCCATATATGTGGCAGATGGTTCCATCTGAAGGTGGTTGTAAAATATCTCCCATTCTGCGTGCTCTTCTGCAAGTGTCTTTGCCACTCCCTCATCAAGAAGTGAAATCTCATCACTCTCTCTTGAATCTGACTGGCCCTGGTGAGCTGATGGCCTATAGGATGAGGCAGAAGTGATGCCAAATGACTTCCACAGGTTGACCAGAAAAGGTCATGCAATGTCCATCTGGCTCTCTTGAAATGCTGACCCTCCAGACAGGGTCAGCATATTGGTGACTAAAGAAAGCCTCATTTAGGGTGTCCCTCTTAGAACACAGCCACCATGCTGGGAAAAACCGAAGCCACATGGTGAGGCCACGCATACAGCTTGCAGTCAGTAGTCCTAGCTTAGCCCACCCCTTTAAGTCCTCCCAATCCAGAAGCCAGAAAATGGAGAGAAGCCTCCAGATGATTCTAGACCCAGCTGATCCAGTCACCTCCAACCATTCAAGTTTTCCCAGCTGAGATCCCAGACGTTGTGACACAGAGACAAGAAATTTCCACCTACCTAATTCCTGACCAGAAAAAAAATCTATGGGCATATTAATGTGATTATTGTTTCATACCTCTAAAATGTTTGCTACTTAGCAATAGGTAACTAGAATAAAATACATATTTGCTTTTTCATAGAATGTGTGATTTTAGGCTTTTTTCCACTCAGGCTTTTATTAATCACCAATATGCTTATTGTCATCCAAAGGACAGTTTAAATAACATGGAAAGAGTGCAGGCTTTAGAGTCACAAAGTCCTGGCTATCTGGATATCTCAGGCAGCTGAGAGATAACTACTTATTTGTTCCAAGTTTCCGTTTCTTCACCTATCATTGGTAATACTAACATTTACCTATTGGGATTGTTGGGAGGATCAAATGAGATAAATCACATGATGCTTGACACATAGCAGATTTCTGGAAATGGCTTCCTTTTCCTGTGTAGGCTTCATACCTATCACTTTATTGGTGTTATAATTGCTTTAAAAATACAAAAATTTTGCCAACTTCTAGTTAATCAGTAGAATGGCATAAAAATAAAAACAATATTTTTTTAAAATGAAATCTCAGGTTTTTCCCCCCATATAAGCTGAGAACTTAACATCCTACATTACACATGTGCTTTTTATTTCCCCCCAGTGTTAACATATGAAAGAGTCTAGAAACCTGACTGGTATCTGGTGAATGCCATACAAGTGTTTAGCTTTTGTTATCACTTTCTACTTATTTCTATTGAGCTGTATTCTATTGGCTTCTGACTAGTGTTAACTTTACTAAAGCAATTTTGAAGTTGGAGTTTCTAGGCAAAAATGTTTCTGTCAGTGATCTCACTCTATTCAGTCTTTTAATGTCCTGGCACTCTTACTTGTCCTGTTAAATATAAAACAAGGTAACTCATCACATAGCCCCAAGTTCTGACTGAGGAACCACTTGCCTCTTACAACCTCCGTAATTGTACAGAAGTCTGAGAATACAATCTGTGTTTTCAAATCTATTTTGTGAGCTAGATTATTAATGAAAGTGAAATACCAAGTCTAGAACTTAACCATCAGTAGTACTATCTTTCAGATAATTCATTCCTATGTAGGTAAATTATTCAGGAAGGAGAATTCCCCATATCCTGACAATGTTCCAAAGAATAAGCGTCCATGATCTCTGATGGTTACATATCCCAATGTTTCATACCTAGAAACTCCTAGAAAAAAGGATTTTACTAATTTTTAACCTAAATTCCTCCTGCTGCAGATGAAGTTTATTCTCTCCTTGTTAAGTCATTCAGTAGAGACAAGTTTCACAAAAGCATCATCCTCCCAATATCACCGCAACTTCTTGGGGCCCTTAACTGCCCCCATAGCATTTTATCTATGAGACATGTAGGAAGCTGGCTTTCAAACTTTAAATCATGTATATATTCCTCCAAGTAGACAATGAACTAATAGTAATAGTTCTTTAATGTATTCCATATATCACTTTGATTAGTGTCTGTTAAAAGAAATCTGTCAGATTAACCCACCCTAAAGTTTGTCATGCCAAAATTTTGATGGTGATTCATCAATATATTTTTTCCAGGGACTTAAAAATGAAATTTTAAAATAATACTTCTCAATATATTTTGTAGATGTGAAAATTAAACATATTCTTTTATGCTCTTCAGAGTTATCTTTTCGAATAATATAGTATTACCTTCCCAACACTCTTACTCCTCTCAAATTCTAAAAAGTGATAGCAGCTGTATATGTAGTGATTTCAACAAATTCCTGTGGATATTTATCATATCTAATTTATTTTGAAATTCATCATCAGTTAATTCCTCATCCCTATCCATTCTCCAGATTCTGTTCCTTATCCTTGCTGATATCCTAATCTCCTAGATTAAGTAAAAAATGAATGCACAATGCCCAGGCTTCTAGTTGTTCATGTGTGATCTTGTTTTTTACCCGTTTATCTTTTATATTCATCTTCATCTTGAATGTGTGCATGTACATGTGCTGTTACACATGTGTGCATGTATGTGTGTAGGTTTGTATGTGTCTTTTTTCTACTACTCTCTTTTCGTCAGTTATAGAAACAACATATTTCTCAACATTTTTGTCCCTGATTTTTTTAAAAAGGCTTGTATTTCTTTCAGGTCCCTTTTATTTTAACTTACTCCTTAATTTAGCAGCTCTGTTTTTTACTGTTAAAACCTATTTTTTTTTTCCTTTTGGCTGTCTGTTTCTATTTTATTCACTTAGTCACAAATATCCAGCAAATGACCACTGAGTACCATGCACAGTGGTGGGCATAAGACAAATCCCCGAAGACGCAGGTCAAGGATCATGTCTGGGTAAATGTTGGGCTCAATGCCTGGTCTGCTCCCAGCCCCACAAGGTTTCTACTGGTGAAATAAGATAAAGATGAATATGAAAGAGAGGCTTGGGTAAAAAAGAAGGTCACACATGAACAACTAGAAGCTTGGGCATTGTGCAGAGAGAAACAGAATCAAGATCATAGACTGAGCACATGGACTCCTTCCCTTCATGAAAGTTCTGGGCATTGCTCTCGACATCAACCAGCACTCATTTTCTCTCCCTTCCTGTATGTCCCAGACTCCCTTTCCTCCAGGGGTCTTGATAAGTGTAATTTCTCCTAATGAGTTACATCTCATGCTTCAGAAGGCTGAAGGGAAGAGCCCTGAGCTCAGTGGAGGTGATATTTGCAGCAGTCCCAAGCTTTCTCCAGAGATTCACCAGCTTTGGTGCTCTGACTGTGCCAGAACCTGTGAGCTCAGTGACAGTTTTCTGTAGCTCTGATCCACGTTCAGTAGAACCTCAGATTCCTCCAAAGCTGGTGAAGAACCTTGGGGCAAGCTGAATCCCTTCCCTCACCTTCCTGGGCCTTCGGTTCTCTGGCCCTTCCAATGGCTTTTCAAGCACCCAATTTCCTGTGCTTTCTTCCTCGAAATTCCTAAAAGGCTCTCTGCTTTAGAGACTAGACATTGACTGGTACACTGCCCCAAATTCCTTGAAATGACAGGCAACATACTTTAAAATAGTATTAAACATACAATGTGCCATCAACAGACCAGAAAATTTAAGTTATGCTTGAAATAAGGCAAGCAGATGGAATCAGATCTATAGAAAAACAAAACTGAAGAAAGCCATCATTTTAAAAACGTGCATGAGAAAACTGTTGTGAAGGTGGGACTGGCACAGGGCGGGTAGTCCAAATTTAGAACCACTGGAAACAGGGAGTGAGACAGTACATGGCACATTTATCAGGGCGATTAATGGACTGGACTGCCTATCAATCAGTCTATCCTTGGCCTCCTGCCTGTGCTAAAGCAGTGAAGAGTAGTAGACGATTTCAGGTCAAAGCAGCCAGGAAGAGCATGGAAATAAAGGGGCACAGTCTTACTACCCAAGATAGCTGTTTGGCACCAGGAGGAAGTAGAAAGGTGGCTGAAAGGAAGACAAGCTACCAGAACACCCTGATGTCAACTTGTCCTGTCCCTTGCCTACAATTGTCAGTGAAAATATGTAATAAGCACAGATGATATCCACAGAGCAGTAAACAAGGATTTACAACTACAAAGATGAGTGAACAAACAAGAAGTCTTTTTTTTTTTTTTTTTGAGACGGAGTCTTGCTCTGTTGCCCAGACCGGAGTGCCGTGGTGCGATCTCGGCTCACTGCAAGCTCCGCCTCCTGGGTTCACGCCATTCTCCTGCCTCAGCCTCCCAAGTTGCTGGGACTACAGGCGCCCGCCACCACGCCCGGCTAATTTTTTGTATTTTTTAGTAGAGACGGGGTTTCACCGTGTTAGCCAGGATGGTCTCGATCTCCTGACCTCGTGATCCGCCCGCCTCGGCCTCCCAAAGTGCTGGGATTACAGGCGTGAGAAGAATTCTTTAAATATTTGTAGGAAGCCAGTAAATGCCATGAAAGAGAGGCCTGAAACTCCATTTACAAAAGAAGAATTTATCCCCAAGAAAAAGAAATTAAAACAGCAAGAGAGGACTTTGAAATAAGTAAAATTAATGTCTGCAAGGAGATTTGAAAGGATAATGCCCCTGTGAAAAAAATCTGAAAAATTTCCCATTAATTAATATTTTGTCAATAATATTAAAAATAAAACCTTAATTTGAACAACAGAACATTTACAGGTAAAAAGTAACTTGCTAAACTAGAAGATCATTCCAAAGAGTCTGTCACAGTACAGCTAAAAAGGACAAAACGGTGGAAAGCATGAGAGCTAAATAGGAGACATAAATGATAGACTCAGGAGTCCAACCTCTATGCAGCAAGAAATCCAGGAAAAGAACAAACAGGATGGAGAGTAGAGTACAGCAAGTGATCAATAAAACAATCAAATAAAATTTTAGCTGAAGGAAAACTTGGTTTCTCAGATTTAAGAGCTCAATTACAGAAATATAACACTTAGAAATGTCACAGTGAACTCTCAAAGCTGCAGAGAAAATCCTCAAAGTTTCCAAGAAGAAAAAAATCATATAATCATATTAAAAAGACAATCAGATTGGCAGCAGTTTTCTTATTGGCAATACCAAGTGTAAGAAAATAGTGGAGAGATTTATCAAAGTTAAAGAGAAAAAATATTTTTAATCTAAAATCTTATGTTTTAAAGGCAACTGTGGTATTTTAAAATACCAGGCAACACCAGACAAAATAGAATTCTAGGAAAAACACATTTTTAGAATGGGAAAATAGAGTTATATCTTCTGTTGATTAAAGGTATAATCAATCAAGAAACTTCACACAGCAAACAAAACTATATAACACAAAATAGGATAGGATTATAAGGAGAAACCGGTAAATACTCCATCATCATAGGAGACTCTAACATATCTCTCTCACAAATCAAAATAGCAATTAGATTGTGCATCAAAGGACACAATCAACAGAGTAAAAAGACAACCTACAGAATGGGAGAGAATATTTGCAAATCATATATCTGATAAGGGATTAATATCCAGAATAAAGAACTTATCCAACTCAACAACAAACAAATCACCTAATTTAAAAAAGGACAAAGAGCATTTCTCCAAAGAAGATGGCCAACAAACGGTGAAAAAATTCTCAGCATTACCAATCATTAGAGAAATACAAACTAAAACCACAGTAAGCTATCACCTCATCCCTTTAGAAAGACTGCTGTTAAAATACACACACCCACACACACACACACACAGAGACAGAGAGAATAACCAGTGTTGGCAAGGATGTGAATAAATTGGAACCCTGTACATTGCCAGTGGGAAGGTAAATGGAGCAATGGAGCAGCTACTGTGGAAAATAGTATTGCAATTTCTCAAAAAATCAAAAACATAATTCATGTATGATCCAGCAACTCCACTTCTGGGTATATACAAAAGAATTAAAGTCAAGTTCTTGAACAAACATGTGCTCACCTGTGCTCATTGCAACATTATTCGCAATAGTCAAGAGGTGGAAGCAACCCACATGTTCACTGACAGATGAATAGGTAAACAAAGTGTGGTATATCCATACAATGGAATATTACTCAGCTTTTAAAAAGAAGGAAATTCTGACACATACTACAATGTGAATGAACCTTGAGGACATTATGCTAAGAAAAATAAGCCAGTCACAGAAGGGCAAATACTGCATGATTTCACTTATATGAGGTACTAGAATACTAAAATTCATTGATAGAAAGTAGAATTGTGGCTATCAGGGGTTGGGGAAGGGAATAATGGTGAGTTATTGTTTAATGAGCAGAGTTTCCATTTGGGATAATGAAAAAGTTCTGGAGACAGATGGTGGAGCTACTGCCACTGATCTATACATTTTTAAATGGCTAAAATGATAGATTTTACGTTAGGTGTATTCAACCACAATAAAAAAAACAAATTTAAAAAGAGAAAGAAACCATAGATAAGGTTGGTGGCATCTTGGAAAAGAAAAGATTTGAGCTTTACTTGTCAGAATGTGGTTCCACTCCCCACTGGGTGAAGATACCTCACAGAGATTCTTCTCTAACATAGACTTCCACAGTAGAGTGGATATAGGGAAAATCAAAGCAAAAAGAAGCCTACAGTTTCAAAGGGCCTCATTGGGTGCTGTATTTGAATTCTCTCCACAACATTCATAGCTGTGTGTTCCCTTTCTAGTTTATCTATTTGTGGGTTTGTTATCTGGCCCTTCCCACAAGACTATAATCTTCTTGTAATCTTCCTTCACTGATCTATGTTTAAAAGAGTGCTGGCTTCATGAATATTTGTTGGATAAATACATATCTTGAAAATGAATCTTAGTGCTTATAGGCAAGTATTTCTGTAAGATGAATTCTTGGAGATAGAAAAGCTGCATCAAAGGGCATATGCAGTGTAGGTATTAGGATTGTCAGTATTTCCAGATGGTTCAAGGCACTTGAAGTAGTCAGTATGCATAAAGTGGGCACCACATCTGGGGAGCTCAGTGTGCTTGGGTTCATCCATGCATCCCCAGATGGTTCTAATGTGCAATCAAGATGAAGAACCACTCTTCTAGGCGATCTTCTATGTTGTTCTCATTATAAAACACATGAAGATTCAACTGGATGTGGTTTTCATATAATTGCTCCAGCCAATTCGTCTACAATTATTTACAGTGATTCGTAAAGCCCAGTTTTTTATTTATAGATGTCGACACTGGCATATAAGAAATAGAGAATGATTGTTTGCAGGAGTCATGTGGTTATCTAACATTTAATTACTCAGTCTTCCTGAAGTAAAGTTCGTGATTGGTGCAGCGTATGATGATAAACACATGTCGCCCATTTTGGCATTTGATTTCTTACATAGGTATGTTTATATAAGAAATGTGCATGCAACTGAGATGGTCACAGGGATGGGCTTTGGCAAATTCTGCTTATGTGGTCCGCAAATTCCATGTGGTTATGGACAATGGAATTCTTTTGCAAGAGCCCTATCTTTGTAAGAAGAGTAACATTTTTAAATGCCTTAGAAATGAAATATGTGAATAAAGAATCAAAATGTGTTGGTGTTTTATTGATGTTTAAAGATGTGCAAGAAAGATGTGTGTTATCCCAGGAGAGTTAGTGAAGAAAAAAATGGGCCAGATATAAAATGACAAATAGACACAGGAAATAAGGAGCCAAGAAAAAATTCCTAAAAATTGGGGTTTCCACACATACTGGGGCCTGTCAAGGGGTGGGGGGCACGGGGAGGGAGAGCATTAGGACAAATAGCTAATGCATGCAGGGGCCTAAAACCTAGATGATGAGTTGATAGGTGCAGCAAACCACCATGGCACACATATACCTATGTAACAAAACTGCACATCCTGCACATGCATCCTGGAACTTAAAATAAAATAAAAAATTATTTTAAAAGATTTAAAAAACCAAACCTGCATGTTCTGTACATGTATCCCAGAACTTAAAATTTTTTAAAATAAAAAAATAAAAATAAAAGCTACTCAGGAGTCTGAGGCAGGGGAATTGCTTGAACCAGGGAGGTTGTAGTGAGCCAAGATCACACCACTGCACTCCAGCCTGGGTGACAGAGCGAGACTTTGTCTCAAAAAAATAATAAAATTAAATTTTAAAAAATTGGGTTTCCTGAAAAAGAAACTATAACTAATGAATAATGACAATTGTAAAACTATAAGAAAATGTTTCTGAGAGAAACTGATATGTTCACACACACAAAAAAAATCAAAACTAAACTTATAACTAAGTAAATCCTGGAAAAAATATCTACATGACAAAAAGAAGAAACATAATTTTCAAGAATGCAAAACAAGAGCAAATTATCAGACTAGCCACATAACTGTTCAACAACCAGGATACGATTGTACTGTGACCCTAGAACTCTCAGATGTGTCATTCGTGTGGGTAGGCAATAGATAGTTGCACATGAGGGCTCAGAAAATATTTCATGCAGGAATTCTTTCCTTTTCTATTTTTCTTTCTTTCCTTTCCTTTTCTTTCTTTTCTTTTTCTTTCTTTCTCTTTCTCTCTCTTTTTCTTGCCTTTTTTTGTGTGTTTGTTTGAGACAGGGTATCACTCTGTCACCCAGGCTGGCGTGTAGTGGGCAATCACAGCTCACTACAACCTCCACCTCCCAGGCTCAAGAGATCCTCCCACCTCAGCTTCCTGAGTAGCTGGGACTACAGGTATACACCACCATGCCCGGCTAAGTTTTGCATTTTTTGTAGAGATGAGGGTTTTGCCATGTTGCCCAGGCTGATCTCAAACTCCTGGGCTCAAGTGATTCACCCACCCTGGCCTTTCAAAGTGCTAGGATTACAGGTGTGAGCCACCACACCCGAGTGCCTCTTCGTTTTCAAGAAAAAATAATTACTTGAAGATGTACTCCAGCTGACAAAGAAATTAATGAGATTAACAATTCCAGCTTTTAACCTATAAAATGAGCAATGATCAAAAAGCTTGATGGCACACAGTGTTGGCAAGCATGTAATGGGACATAGGTATTCATTTCTTATTCAGAGTATAATTTGGTGCCATCTCTTTGAAAAGCAATTGAAAATATTTAACAACATTTGAAATGAGTATATCCTCTAGTGTCTAGCAAACTACAAACTTCATGGAGCAGATACAGGAGGAGGCAAAGGATTGTCATGGCAATATTCCAGAGACAGCTGAGGACACCAAGATTTGTACAAAGGGTAGAAGGGTAGTACTCATGGAGTAAAATATTTGGTAGGGTGTAGAGAAAATGGGAATTTCTTAACAACTACTTGGATGCTGAAAATCCAACTAAGGAGAGGCAAAAGCTAAAGCTTATTGGGACAGATCAGAAAATAGTCATGGGCTTGGAGAGTAATGGGAAACCAAGATTAAATGCCACCTCTCCTTAGCAGAGGCCTGGAATCAGAGAGAGGACATGAAGAAAATTGTGTTTAATTGGTGAGATTCTTTCATATGGGCATCAGAGATGGAGGAGGAGACCCCTGACTATGAAGAGCACACACTGGACATTAAAGCTGTCTAACTTCCTCCTCTCCCAGTTTTATTTAATCGTCGTGATCTCATCTCTCTTAACTGGTTCAGGATCCATTGAGAACTGGGATTGGTTAAAGAATGGACATGTTACCAGTGAGAAGTGAGGGAAGGTTTGCTGAGGGCCCCTGGGAAAAATGTCCTCTTAAGAGAAATTCCTGGAAGACATCCTTTCTCCCTGCTCTGGGTGCTGTTTTTGTATGCATGGGAAGCCAGGAAAAAATCTATCGCCATTTTCTGGCCACTTGAAGAGTAACAACAATAAAAGAGGGAGACAGGACTAAGCCAAACTTAAAGCCTACCCTACTCTAGGACTTTAAGTCAGTGAATCATTTCCCTCTCTTATTTATAAGGTAGTGTGAGTTAGGCTTTCTTTCACAACAGTAAGGTCTCTTAAGTGATACAGAGGATACTGTGGGAGAGGCAAGCTAGCCCTTCAAGACAACTTGGGCATGCCTAGCCCTTACACAGTAGAATGGGGGTAAGTTCAAGCAATCCATCCTCACTCCCCTAGGGCCTTCTGGAAACTACTTCTGATTAAAAGGAAGGGGACTTCACCTGACACTGTGTAGCCTAGGTAAAAAGAGACTGAGATGGAGTGGAAGAGACTTGATATAAAGAATTAGCATTCAAGTTTCATGTAAAATGGGTTCCAAAATGAGTTCCAGGCTGTGTGCAGTGGCTCATGCCTGTAATCCTAGCACTTTGGAAGGCTGAAGCAGGAGGATCACTTGAGCCCGTGAATTTGAGACCAGCCTGGGCAACCCAGTGAGAATATGTCTCAAAAAATAAAATAAAACACTATATGTATATGGGTAGGCAGGGTGGGCCTTGTTTATATTCTGCTAGTACCTTCTGGGTTCAAGTATGTATTACTGCTGCATTTATCATCCCCAATGTCTTTTTTCTGCATCTTCTTTTTGTTTCTGAGCACTGCCCAATCCCTTGTCTCCCCAAAGACTGTGTATAGCAGACTCTACTGCAGATGTGAGGCTACAGAGGATGTTACAGGGGAGCAAAGCACAGCCAACAACTTAACACGGATCATAGACACCCATCTCCTCACAAAGTCCCCCTTATTTCTGGCTTTCTCTTCTACCTGGGCTTCAATTTATTGCTATATTGCTGATTCTCCTTGATCTTTTAAACTTGTTTTCCCAAACCCATTTACTCCCTTTAAAAAAAATCTTATTTCTTATGAGGAATATTTTAACCGTTTCATCAACTCATCCAGCCTATTCCAGCTATGCCCATAAAGACTTAACTATCTTTAAAATAACATATTTGGCTGGGCTTACTGGCTCACGTCTGTAATCCCAACACTTTGGGAGGCCAAAGAGGGAGGATCGCTTGAGGCCACGAGTTCAAGATCAGCCTGGGAAATATAGGGAGACCCCATCTCTACAAAAAAAAAAAAAATTTAAAAATTAACCAGGCATGGTGGCACACACCTGTAGTCCCAGCTAAGTGGGAAGATGGCTTAAGCCCAGGAGTTTGAGGTTATGATGAGCTATGATGGCACCACTGCATTTGAGCCTGGGTGACAGAGTGAGACCCTGTCTCAAAAAAAAGAAAAACATATTTTTTCTTTTTACACATTTACAAGAATAGTAACCAAACAATGAAAACAATCTAACTGCTCATCTAAGCAGTTGTAGTCCATTTATATAGTGGAATACCAAGTAACCGTTAATATCATGTTGTAATCTTCCATTTCAATGTGGCCAACTGAAAACATCTCAAAGTAAGAACAGTAAAGAAGTACAAAAAGATAAGTGGAATGGTCCCCTGCACCTGTCCTCCTAACCCCTGTTGGATTAAGAAAGACAAGACCAACCCTTTTTCTGGGGAATTACCTTCCTCCTTCCTGTGTTGGCCAGGCTGTTGGAACAGTGTGAGCTTTCTCAGTGATTTTTTGCAGTGTTGTTCCCTCCCTTGAGGCTGAGAGGAGATAACCACTAACCTAGGAATTCACAACAAATTTTTATTACTTTAAGCTGAAAAAAAAAATAAGTGGATAACAGTATTGTGAAGGAGAGGAGAAAGTATCAGGTAACCAGGGCTTTTGATAAATTTCTGGAAGAGAGAATGTAGAATGGATACTGAAAAGGCTGCAAGAGGGGTAGGAGCCATTTTCTCAGCAACAAAGTAAAAGAGAGGCTCTAAGCTTGGAGTGAGCTGGGCTAAAAAGAGGGACAGAAATCAAGATGATTTAGTCAGGGATTATTTACAGAGCAATTGTACTACTTGGCCCCTTCCCAACCCCATCCCACCCTCTATAAGATGGCCACAATGTTTGCCTCCACAATAAAACCAAAGAACTAATATCTAAAGAAACTGACCAGTATGCCAGAAGCACTTCAGAGCAAAGCTGTCCTTATTGGTATAAAACAGGATAGAGTTGGTCTGTTTGCCTGCTTGCTTTCAGATCTTACTTCCTTAAGTAAAGCTTTTTAGTGACCATATTCACACTCAGCTTTCAATGAATGGGAGAAACTTGTTGGTTCAACAAGACTAGACACTTGTGAGGAAACTCAAACATGCTCCCTGTTAAACAGCTTGTCTTTTTGTCCATTGTTCATAAATATAATGAGGAAATAAAACAATGACCTCGAAAGAAACAGTGATAATTGAGGGAATAAAAAATAACTTTCAACTTTAAAAATATTAGAGAACAAGTTGCCTATAGAAAACAAGAACACACTGCTAAGAAGAATATGCAATCAAAAAATACCAAAGAGTTCATGGAAATTTTAAAATGTCTTTGAAAATACAAGAAATTCAATAGACTTTGAGGAAAAAAATTCAAGAAATCCTCTAAAAGATAAAAAATAGAGCTAGGAAGAAAAGTTAAGACATAGAAGATCATGTCCCTGTTAGTTAGATCTCATCTAACAGGAGTTCCTAAATGATAAAACAAAGAATATAACAGAGAGGGAGAAAAGGTAATAAAAGGGAATTTTCTAAAACTAAGAATAATGTTTTTGAACTGAAAATTCTTACTAAATAAATCTGGTAGAGTGTTTCTAAAGATGGTTACAGTATCTCTTATCCCACATGACTGTTGCACTGAGATTTTGTCACTCTTTTCATCAAACTGTACTTCCCCTACCCTTAAACTTGCACTTCTCCTGAGACTTGCTTTTACCAACAGAATGTGGCAGCAGTGGCACTGGGTAGCTCCTGAGACTAGGCAGGATGAACCATTGTACCTTCTGCTTAGCCTTCTTTGGGGAAGCCAGCTGTCATGCTGCAAGAAAGCTCAGGTTAGAAAGTCAAATAAAGAACACCATCTGGAGAAAGCGGCCATGTGGAAGAGCACCAAGGCAACAAAGATATGAATGAAGCTTTCTTGGTCCTTCCAGCCCATCCCAGCAGTCAGCTGAACATAGGTAAATGAGCGATCCCAGTTAACCCCAATGTAGCAAAGCAATTGCTCAGCCAAGTTCAGCACTATTTCCTGGCCAATAGAATGATAAGAAATAGTAACTTCCTACTGTTTTAAAGCATTAACTTTTTGGGTGGCATGATATAATGCTGTTAATATTTTTTTAAGGCCCTTACTTGAACATATCCAGCATTTTTTCAGAACTCTGATGATAAAGATAAGATTCTACAAGGTTCCAGAAAGAATAGTTATGTATAAAAGATTGAGAATCAGAATGGTATCAGACTTTTTATAAGGGGCATTAGATACTATATTTCAGTTGAGCAATGCCTTTATACTACTGAGAAAAAAAACTATTTTGAATATATAATTCTATACCTGGGCAAAACATCAACCAGATATGAGTGCAGAAAAGATACAGTTTTGGGCATGAAAATAATCAGAAAGTTTATCACAACCCACAGACTATCTCTGAAAATACTTCAGGATATAATACAGCAAACTGAAAAGGTAATTTCAAAAAGATATGAAATCCAAGAAACAGTGATACAAACCCAAAGATGCAATACAATCTCAAGTGGACAGCAGTCAGCAAGTCTATACAACAACAGCTAAAACTTATAATAGTCACAGCCTCCAACAAGAATATTTTCAAGGGGAAAAATATTCATAATATATGATTAAATATCTAAATTATCTTTGTAAAAAATATATAATCATGCTCTAATGAGAGAGATGAAGAGAATGAAAATTAAACTATCCCTTTCCCTCTTTCTCCTCCTAATTTGTTTTAGTAATATTTTCTTTGGATGACACAGACTTAATGACATAAAAATACATGTCATATTTTCCAGAGACAAATATCATTTTATATTTTGAACTCTCATATGGTTTGAAATTTTGTTTGTTGTACATGTTACTTTTACAACTTTTTTATATATTATTATCAAATATTTGTAAATATTGCTGTAGAAAAAGTTTTTTGTTATATGGGAAATGCTTTTTTAATTTTAAAAAAGGATATGTATGGAAATAAAAGGTATCTTTTGTTTAGGAAATTATTAATGATATTTTTCTTTTGTGGTCTTTCAGATTTTCTATACTGAAAACTGAGAATTATTTAGAAAGAAAACTTACAGCTCTCAAAAATAATCAGAAAGTAAAAATTCATCAGGCAGGTCATGTCAGAAAAAGTGAAATGTTTTGTAATGGCCCATGCCTTCCATGCTTAACTTCTCAAATCTCATATTATACCTTTGAATATTAGAGGTTGACAGATCCATTTTTACATCCATTTTAGTTCTAGCTTTTAGTGTCTTAAAACCTGTGTATGTAATGTATACTTAGAGCTCTTGACATACAATGTCCAGAAGCTTCTACCCTGTTTAAAGTCTAAATATAAAAAAAGCTGAAACTAACACACTTTTTGTTCTCTAGGTAATTAATACTTTTAATTATATGAAGAGATTTTTGTCATGATGTAATTTTCTTATTTCTTTGTTGTTTATTTTTGTAAAGAAAGATATATGTTAGTATTTAAGCCTTAAAATTTTGCCAGAGACAAGAGCCAGCAGAGATAATGATATAAAGGTAATTGATTGGAGAATAGTTTAATTACCTCTTAACATCACCCATCTGGACATGGAGGTTGTATAAATCCTATAGGAACTAAAATGATCTTTAGTTGAGGTACAGGAAATAAACCAATGCAAAAATTTTTAAGTCAAAGTGGTTTGAAGGAGAACATGAAACAGGATAGAAGACAAAGGAGGTGCATGTTGGGCTATTCAATTCTGTCATATTGGTTTTGGAGAGCAGTTGGGACTGGACCCAAAGCATCTGGTAAGGTACTTGAATTAAAAATGAACCAAAATCCAGGGGAAAATAATGTTTTTCACAAGATAAAAACAGTTTTGATTCACTCGTTCCAAATATCCTTTCCAAGTAACACCAATTCTCATAAAAGTTGTTTGTTCCTGCCTGGTTGGAGGTCAATAGGGCAAATCATTTGCTGGCTACCTTGAAATAAAAACAGCTCCTCTATTATAAAGCTTGGTTTCTAAAGCCTGGAACTATAAATCTGGGTATAAGCAGCACCAAAATGCAGGCTCAGACTCCAACTCTGATTCTGGAAAACTGAGGCAGATAGAGGGCAGATAGAGAAAGGCTGTGAAATCACTGTCAGGGTCCAATGCCCTCACTCCTGGTGGATGGTGCCATTGCCAAAGGAAGACCTTCACTCAAGCCCTGGCACCTTTTGCTCTTACCAGGATGGGGCTTACCAAGATGAACAAAGAGGGCCCAGAAAGATCTGGAAAATAAATCGAAAAAGAAAAGGGGAAAATGAAAGAAGGGAAAGAGAAAAGACAGAAAGGAAAAGGGAAGAGGAATGAAAGGGCAAGAAAACAAATGCACCTGGCATGTAAAGTAGGCCCAGGGCAAGCTCAGGATGGGAGCGTGGGAGCAGCACTATGCCCTCTCTCCCACCTTCCCTCAAGTACTGCACTCTTACCCGGGCAAGAGGCTCCCTGCTCTGGATTCTGAATATTCCAGAGCCCTGAACTGCTCCTCCTCTAGCTGTGCTCCAGACTAAA
This sequence comes from Pan troglodytes, assembly GCF_028858775.2. NCBI lineage: Eukaryota > Metazoa > Chordata > Mammalia > Primates > Hominidae > Pan > Pan troglodytes. Next base: position 62,724,144 of record NC_072411.2, on the reverse strand, counting down.
GGAGACAGGGCCAAGTGGATGTGGTCGTCGTCTTCACTTCTAGATCTCATTCTGTGTACTTTAGACCCTGTAACTGCCTACACAAATGGCTCCCGGAAGCTATGCAGGCACCCATGGTCTACACGGGCCTCTTCCCTGCGCCATCTCCCAGAAGGTGGTCTGCACCTCTGATGTTTGTATTTCTAGGCCTGAGGGGTGGCCCAAGAACAGTCACTTCTAGTATGGCATTGTCTTACAGCTGGAATTTGGATAAGGAGTGGGTTGTTCACATGTGTGTAAATAAAGCCCTTCAATATTGGATGGATCTGGGGAGGGGAAGAGAAAGGGAGACAGGAGGCAGCAGTCAGGAGCAGCCTCTCCCATCACATTTGGCATAGAACTTCTATAATTCCAAAATTCTAAATTGAAATCTGACCTCCCAGGTTATTATAAAGGAATATTTGTCAAGGTAAAAGGAATAGAAATGACTTCACTTATATTGCTAATTTGATTTGAAACTATTAAATATTTAAATATACGATATGTGGTTCTCCAGCTGCACTCTTGCTCCAGGCCTGCAAAGCTCATAAAATAAGGGCAGGACAGACAGACTTTATGTGTATCTATATGAAAGAGAATTTTTAAAAAAAGAAAACATCATTAGTACTTCTATGTAACATAGTATAGTTAAGTAGATCTACAGTATACCTTGAAACATAAAATAAATGTGACTATTTTAAGTGTTGGAGAAAGATGCTTTCACATATAGTTACCTGATTTAGTAAGTTACTAAGTGTGGCAGATTGTGGTTTCCAAAAATGGCCACAACAATTCTTTTCATCCCGTATGTTCTTCCAGAGCCTTCTATATCTCCTTTCTTGAACCCAAGTCAGCTTTTGTGGTTTCCTCAATTAACGGTTCACAGAAAAAGCATCACCATGTAATTTTTGAACATAAGTTATAAAAGACAATACAACTTCCTCCTAGCTCCCTTTCAGGTCACTTGCTTTTCGAACCCAGTCACCATGCTATGAGGAAGCCAAGAACTTACATGGAGAGACAAGGCGCAGGCATTCCTGCCCACATTTTAAGCTGAAGTCTTAGCCAACAGCACCTACCATACATGTGAGTAAACAAGGCTTCCCAATATCCTGGCCTCCACACATCCAACCCTGGTTTATATCACATGGAACAGAGATGTACAGTCCCCTCCAACCCTGCACAAATCACTGGATCATGAGTTAAATAACTGATGGTTGTTTTAAGCCACTAAGTTTGGGATGCCATTTATCTACTATTCAGCAATAGATAAATTGAATCTTAAGTGTAAAATAATTTTATTTTAAAAAGTGTTATTATGTAACACATGCCTCATGTTTTTTAAATGAACTTCAAAAAGGGACAGGCAACTTAAGCAAAAACTGAATTATGGCTTTTTCTACATGTACAGGAGGCATAATTCTATTTAATAATTTTAATGTTTGAATGTAGTTAAAATTAATTAAGTCTGGGCACAGTGGCTCATGCCTGTAATCTCAACACTTTGGGAGGCTGAGGTGGGCAAATCACTTGAGGTCAGGAGTTCAAAACCAGCCTGGCCAACATGGTGAAACCCCGTCTCTACTAAAAATATAACAGATTATCCGAGCATGGTGGTGTGTGCCTGTAATCCCAGTTACTCAGGAGGTTAGGGCAGGAGAATTGCTGAACCTGGGAGGCAGAGGTTGAGGTGAACCAGGAGCATGCCACTGCACTCCAGCTTGGGCAATAGAGCAAGACTCCATCTCAAAAAAAAAAAAAAAAAAAAAAAACAATTTAAGTACTACCTCACAACCATTAAGATGACTACTATTAAGAAAAACAGTAAATAATAAATGTCAACCAGAATGTGAAGGAATTGATACCCTTGTGCATTGTTGGTGGACAAGGTTTAGCTGCTGTGGAAAACAGTATGGTGGTTGCTCAAAAACTAAAAGATAGAATTACCATATGATCTAGCAATCCCACTTCTGGGTATATACCCAAAAGAATTGAAAGCAGAGTCTCTAACAGATATCCATGTTCATAGCAGCATTATTCACAATAGCCAAAAGTTGAAAGCAACCCAAGTGTCCATCAACAGATGAATGGATAAGCAAAATGTGGAACATACACACAATGGAATATTATTCAGTCTTAAAAAGGAAGGAAATGCTGTCACATGCTACAACACAGGTAAACCCTGAGGACATTATGCTAAATGAAATAAACTGGTCACAAAAAGACAAATACTATATGATTTCATTTATATCAAGTATCTAGAGTACTCAACTCATCATGATAGAAAGTAGAATAATGGTTGCCAGGAGCTGAGGGCAAGGGGAATAAGGAGTAGTTGTTTAATGGATATAGAGTTTCACAGTTTTACGAGATAAAAAGAGTTCTGTAGATTGGTGGCACAGCACTTTGTGTACAAACACTACTAAACTGTATGCTTAAAATGGTAAATTTCATGTTGTGTATATTTTACCACAACTAAATGTTTTTTTAATTAATCAAGATGTTTTTGATCTCAATGATTCCAGAGTTCACCCTACTCTTAGTCATTCTCTCATCATATAGGCATAGCTAATATTTATTATCCAATAAAATCACCAGATTTCCTTCTAGATTTGCAGAAGCAAAATGGCTCATGAAATTTAACAATGTTTAGGCCAATAAACAGTTTGGGAATCAGACACTTATCTCATTGGTTCGTTAATAATGCATTCTATAACCAATGTATCCCAACACTATCATATATAACATCTTTTTTAAGGCTGATGATCAAGGTCTTGGTCAGTGTTTATTTCTATCAAAGTTCAAATCTTGTGATCTATTATAATTCATTCACATTTTATATTTCAAGTTTGAAATACATACAAACTATCTGATTCTCATACAGTTATATTTCTAGATGTGATTTCATTGATGTTTATGGTAGAGGATTACAATTTACAAAACTATAAAACCTGCTTTATTTGCCCTGTGTGGTAAATAGTTCAGCTTTCTCATTTTACATTGCTGAACGAGTTGAAAATATTTTGCAATTACTTCGGTTATTAATTTCAAAAAAAATTCTATCAGTATTTCTATGAGGGATTTGTAATTGTAATTTCAGAAGCCACATGCCCAACGGATGGACTGTTTTTTTTAAAGATACCCAAAAGCAGGGTTGAAGTTTGAAAACAAAGAGAAAAATCATAGTTAAAAAAATAGTATGTAGTTTTTTATTAAAATGAAAAAAAATCATGTAAGAAACTATAATGAGGCCAGGCGCGGTGGCTCATGCTTGTAATCCCAGCACTTTGGGAGGCAGGCGGATCATGAGGTCAATAGATTGAGACCATCATCGCCAACATGGTGAAACCCCATCTCTACTAAAAATACAAAAATTAGCTAGACATGGTGGTGCATGCCTGTAGACCCAGTTACTCAGGAGGCTGAGGCAGGAAAATCATTTAAACCAGGGAGGTGGAGGTTGCAATAAGCCAAGATCACACCAACGCACTCCAGCCTGGCAATAGAGTGAGACTCCATCTCAAAAAAAAAAAAAGAAGAAGAAGAAATTATAATGAGAACTAATTTTAGAATTTAAATTGTTCCTTAATGCTTTTTGTTTATTTATGTTGAAAAGGAAGGCTACTCATATCAGAGATACCTTCATGATGACAGTGCTTAGTAAGTGATTTGTAGTTACTTTTGCTTTCTGTCTTAATACTTGGGTATCACACACAGAAAAATTAAGAAGAAAAATAAAAAAAGGAATTTCCACTCAACATTTCCCAATTTGAGATTATTTTTCTATTAGGAATAATTTCAGAATTTTGTCAAGCAATTATCAAATAATAATACTTTTTGTGGTTTATAATACCATAATCCACATGGTTCAGTCTCAGAGCAGTATTATGGCTAAAAGTATACAGTCCTTGCAAACAAATTTAATTTCAAAATAAATGAAGCCCTTTTCTTGTATGTACTGAACACTATGATGAAGACACATGAGTTTCAGCAATTCTTAAAATCCTCTTTTTTCTCCCCTCCACCCAACACTATCATATATAATGTCTGTTCCTGGACCTTTCTCAAATCTCCAAAAAATCTCCTCTACCTTCAACCTACATGACTTTTTCTATTATTTTTCCACTTACTTTTCTTCTTCTAGCCCCTCATTATACAAATTGACATTATATATAAATGTGAAATAAAATATATATTGACACTAAATCATTCTCCCTCATCCTCCTACTATTCCAATGAATCTCTCTGCCTGTTATTCTATTCTTTCTCTTCAAAGTCAGGAGAAATGGAAAGACACTTTTTGAAAGAGAAAAAACAATGACTGAACAAACCTGAAATTCTCTTTTGCAGACAGGTGGTAAGTATGAGAGAGAAACTAAAAATCTTCATACACCCATAATTTTTAGTTTGTTGCATTCTAATGGCTACAAAATTTACTGCCCTTTCAATGAAAGTATAAAGCTGTTCACAGAGAGTATCTAAACTTAAAATCCTGAAACCATCATTCCATTCAGACCATAATTTTTAAATAACATCAGCAGCAAGAGCTTAATAAATTGAAGGTTCTCCTCACTTCCTTTTAAGTACCTCAGAGAATTTAAAACCTAGAAGAGAGAGTTAGTTCAACTGTTTTTGCTCTACACATTTTTGCTTTGGAGAGTTGTAGTGGTTTGGGTTAAAATTTTGACCCTAAGCACTGTGATATTCCCTCCCACGATGTGAGTCCCAAGAAACATCTGGAGTCTTCTGCAATGGGTCTCTGAATTTTCATTTCCCTACGCGGTACACATACAGGTTGCACATTATGATTTAATCAGCTGTCTAGAAAAATAGGCTCTTAGAATTCTAACACACTGGAACCAGTTGTGGTGTTTTTAAAGTAACAGCAGGATCACACTTACATCCTAAGACAGCACTCAGTCAAGAGTTCTTTATATCTCTTTTACAGTTCCTCTCTTCATACAAAGTAAACTTTTCTTCCTTTGGTCAAAAGGACATAGGACGAGCTATCTAAATGAAAGCACAGTTCTCTTGTGTCTGATGAATCACTAAGTGACTTGGTTCAACATTAGGTCACTGTGGAACACAGACTGTAACAGAAACACATAAAAGCTCTGACAGGGGAGGGGAGAGATGCTATTCTGGAATATCGTTGCCAGAGTAACATAAACCTTGTGTGTTTTCACAAGGAAATGAGTCACTTGTTTCTGTTGGCTAAAACTCTGTTTTCTTTAATTTCATATTTTAGCTGTCTAATATATGCTGAAAGAGCCCAGGGTTTCCAGTCTTCAGACGGAGATAACTTGCTAATTAAAAGCTCAACAGAGGGTTTTGCATGGTAATTAAACAGAACTGGATAAAAGAAACACTCAAGCAAACAGGAGCACATAGCAAATGCAAGGGTGAGAGCACTCAAACCACAATCAGTCCTCCAAGAGGGCCTGGGGAGGGGGAGCAATACCCATTGAGATAATTCAGAAGACAACAACAACTACAAATAACATTCACTGGACCCAATTTGCTAAGAAAAAAGTATAATATACTCAGACAAACTCAGGATATTTTGCCTGGAATTATTGAGTTATTTTCACGTTTTCCTTTTTTTTTTTAAGATTTACCATTAGAAAGACTTACAGCAGGGGCTATACACACAGAAGCCGTCTGAGCTTGGCTGGTGACAAACTAGTGATGCATGCTGACTATGGGACAACAGGGAGTGATGGGGACTATGGCATTCAGTCAAAAAGTTTAAAATGCTGTGCTTTGCATAATGTATTTAATATTTTATCTGTGAGCCAGATTCATCCTATAGGGTACTAGATCGGGACCTCTGTTCTTGAGTGGCAAGAAACACATGCTTCTTCATTTTTATTTGAAGACTGGCTTTCTTTTAAATATATCCACTGATAAAAATGTCAATATTCATTCAAACTTTTAAAATTATTATTGATATAGATGTCTATATTAAGAATCCTGATACTTAATATATACATACATACATATATATGTGTATGTGTGTGTGTGTGTGTGTGTGTGTGTGTGTGTGTAGTTCTCCTCCAGTTTCTTTGCTTTTACGTCCCAAAACTTATGGCCATTTGGTACTACTCTGGCTATATTTTTTCTCCCTGTTCTTCTTGATACCTCTTTAAGCAAATAGTCATTACCATCCACCTCTAATGGGTTACAGCCTCTTCTCCCACACCCCAGAAACCTATTCTCAACTGCCCACTTTACCGGAACTGTTGACCTCTTAATCGCCCGCCCTAGTGGACTTTCCAGCCCTGATTCCCTTAGGCCTCCCTAACTCTGTTAGTCCTTACTGGGGACACTCCTTGTTTGTAATACTCTCCTTCATCAGTTTCCCCCTTAACCAAACTATGTTAATTCTCTTTATCCTTCAGTCCTCTGTTGACTTCCATATTTAAATTATCCAAGTCTGACCTCTCTCCCTAATTACCTTCTGAATATTTTTACTGATATCCAATATTCCACTCCAACATAATATTTTAAAAATCACACTCCCCATTTTCCTCCTCTAAACCAGCATCTCTTCCTGACTTCTTTATCTCTGTCAATGGTACAATCATTCTCTCCACAAGACAGTCTCAAACCAAGAAGCTGTCTTTGATTCTTCCCTTTCCTTTCTTTCTCCTACACACAGGATTAGTCGCCAAGCTTGTTGGCTCTTGTAAAGTAATCTATTCTATATCCAAGCCTTTTCTGATCTCATAGCCACACCCTTGACCAGAACCTTGGTTATTATCACTTAATGCCTAATGTATTCCAACACTTCCCTAATCAGTCTCTGCCTGCAATCTCTCAGTGCTGCAACCCATCCTGCTCACTGCAGCCAGATATGCTGTATTTTAAACTCCACTGTCATGGCTGACCCCTGCTCAAAGCTTCCAGTGACATCCTGTGCCTGTAAGTGCAGACATGGCAGTGTAGTGTTCAGGTTCTCCAGGAGGGTACCTCCTCTTACATTCTTATTTTCCTCATCTCCCACCTGAAGTCCTTCTCTTTCTGCACTGTTTCACTCCTTGTCCTTGAGCCTTCCCACCACCCAAATGATGCCCCCCCCTTCTAGAAAAAATGACCCTTCCCATTTTACCCCTACCCACATTCTTGGCTCACCTCACCGACCACCTCCTCCCAGAAGCCTTTCCTGATCATATAGGCACTTTCTGCCATATTTCAGCTTGTGTTTATCAAAGACTTCATGAGTTTGGGTCTTGTGCTCTTCAAGAATTCTTAGCCCTCTAAACAGAAGAAGTCTTGTTCATGTATACTGTAGTCACAATGATATAGTTGCAATAGCTTTTCTATAATTATTTCTTGAATAAAGATGGTAATTATCTTAATACTGGCATCTATAGCTACTAAGTTGTACAGAGTGGAATATACATCTTAATGAGTGTGTTTTCAAGATTTTCATAACTTTTTACAGACATTTGTTCATCTTTCATGCATGTCTGAAAGATTTAAGAACATTAATTAAATGTCTAATCAATTTGTATCATAATTAACTTCTATCCAAATCCTTATTTAGCATCCATGTTCTTTCTTTTCTCCTTAGAAACATTTTCTTCTTCTCAGAGATATTTCTTCCTGCAATTGTATTTGTATCATATATACTTTATCAATTCTCATTTTTTAAAACCTGTTATTCAGTTTTTAGAATTTTAACTCATAATGTAGAATGTATATAGTCTCCCATTTCTCAATTGACTAGGATAGTCTCCAATAATAGAATTGCTGGGTCTAAGAGTATATGATTTTGTAATTTTGACAGATACTATCAAATAGCTATTTATAATAGAATGAACTATTTTCCTCCCACAAAGATGATGTCTAAGAGTGCCCATTTCTCCAAAGTGGGACTAACACAGTGCATTATTCAAACTTTTGGGGTTTTGTCAGTTTAATAGGTGAAAAATCGATTAAGGGTAGTTTTTAACAATTACCTTTGTTGCAGTATAATTTATATAATAAAATTTGTTTTAAGTATATAATGTTTTGAGTTTCGACACACATATATGATGGTATTAATGTAATTACAACCACAAACATTATATAGAACATGTATAGAACATCACACCCAAAATCCTTCATGCCCCTTTACAGCAAATTCCCTAACCCCATCCCAAGCCTCTGACAACCACTAATTTGCTTTTAGCCACCATGGTTTTGCCTTTTATAGTACTTCATGAGGAATCATACAGTAGGCACTCTTTTCTGTATGGCTCCTCCTATTAATAAAATGTTTTTGAGCGTCATCTGTGCTGATGTGTGTACCAATCTTTCATTCTTCTCTGTTGTAGCATAGTACTGCATTGTAGGGATAAATTAAAATTTGTTTATCCACTTACCAGTTAATAGACATATTGGTTATTTTCAATTTGGGCCTATTATGAATAAAACCATCATGAATAATTGAGTATAAGCATTCCATATGGACAGTTCTACGCAAACCTGCCCCCTAAAGCCTAAGGATGCTGACAGGCCAAATAAAGAGGCTAACAAATCCAGTTTCTTAAAAATAAATATTTAATAGGGACTTATAAGCAGAAACGATGTCTCAGGTGGCTGTGAGACAGTGGATACCCACACCTGCCCTTTGGAAAATATCTTTTCTATAGCAAGCTTTTAGGGCAAAACATGTGCAGCTGGTCACATCTCAGATTTTCTTGCCAAAACTCATGACTACTGGAGAGGTTGGCTAAGCATCTTTATGAGGGCTTATTTATCCTACAGGTATTGTTGTAAGACCTTGCTGCCAAACACCTTGGTATGCAGAAGTCATCATTGCTTCAAGATGGTGTCATTCTTGCCATACGACAGGTTGTTTTTCTATAATAAGTATTTGTGTGAAAATATGTTTTCAAAAACAGATTTTTTAATTTAAAAAAAAAAGAAAAAAGCAGGCCAGGTGCAGTGGCTCACATCTGTAATCCTAACACTTTGGGAGGCCGAGATGGGCCGATTGTTTAAATCCAAGAGTTCAAGACCAGCCTGGGCAACATGGCTAAACCCTGTCTCCACAAAAAATACAAAAATTAGCTGGTCATTATAGCACCCACCTGTAATCCCAGCTACTTGGGAGGCTGAGGTGGGGGATCGCTTGAGCCCAGGAGGTCAAGGCTGCCATGTGCCATGACAGTGCCACTGCACTCCAGCCTGGGAAACAGAGCAAGACCTTGTCTCAAAAAAAAAAATTAAAAAAAGAAAATACGTTTTATTTCTCTTGGATGAATCACTATAAATGGTATTGCTGAGTTGTATGATTTGTATTTTTAACATTATGAGAAACTTCCAAATTGTTTCCCAAAATTGCTGTGACATTTTCTTTTATTTCCATCAGCAATATATGAGAGTTGCATTTGCATCATACCTTTGCCAATACAAAGTATTGTCGGTTTTCAACTGTAGTCACTTTAGTGGGTATGTAATGGTAATTGAGGTTTTAATTTGCTTTTTCTTCAGACTAATGATGTTGAGCATCCTTTCATGTGCTTACTTGTCATTTATATATCTTCTTTGGTGAAGTGTCTATTCAAATATTTATTAGTTTTTTTAATTATTGAGTTTAAGTGTTCTTATATCTTCCAGTTAAGGTCTATTTTAGAACTATATTTTACAAATATTTTCTTTCATACTATGGCTTGCCTTCCATGTTCATAAAAGAGTCTTTTGAAAAGCAAAAGATTCTAATTTTGTATTTTAATGAAATCCAGCATAACAACTTATTAGTTTATAGTTTGTGTTTTTGGTTTCCTATCTAGCAAATCTTTGCTAACCAAGGTCACAAAGATTTCTTCACATACTTTCTTCTAAAAGTTTAATAGTTTCACTTTTATAATTCTATAATCCATTTTGAGTTAATTTTTAAGCATGATGTGAGGTAAGGACTTATGGATGCCTATTTGTTGACAAGACCATACTTACCCAATTGAATTACTTTGAAACCTTTGTCAAAAATCACATAATCGTATAATATGTGTCTACGTCTATTTCTGAGCTTTCTATTGTGTTAATCTATATGTCTACCTTGACATCAATATTGCATTGCACTAGTGACTTTATAATTAGTCTTAACTCAGATTGTAGAAGTCTTATAATTTTGTTATTTTTCAAAATCATATTGGTTATTCTGGGTCTTTTTTATTTCCATGCACATTTTAGAATCAACTTGCCAATTTCATGAATAGTGCTGCAATATTGATTGGTATCATGATGAAATCATAGATCAATTAGAGAAAAACTGACATTTTAATATTAAGTCTTCTAATCTGTAAACATGACCTTTCTCTTCATTTATTTAGGCCTGCTTTCATTTCTCTTGGCAATGTTTTAGACATTTCACTGTACGAATATTGAGTATTTTAAAAAACTTAATCCCAAATATTTCAGATGTTCTTATAAATTATATTTCTATTTCCATTTCCAAATATTTGTTGATAGCATAGGAATACATTGGATTTTTGTATATGACCTTATATCCTGAATCTTTGATAAATTGATTACTTTTCTACATACATGATCATGTTATCTGGAAATAGAATTTTAATTTTCTCTCTCTCTCTCTCCCTCTTTCTTTGTCTTTGTTCTATCATATTGCCCTAGCTAATAGCTTCAGTACGTTACTGGAAAAAAATGACGAGTTCCTTTGCCCTCTTCCGATCTGAGAGGGAAAGCTTTGGTATTTCATCATTGTGATTTAAAATGTAGGGTTTTTGTGGAAACCCTTTATTACATTGAGAAAGTTCCCTCCTTAGTTTGCAGAGAGTTTTTTTTTCATGAATGAACGTTGAATATTTCCTGTTTTTTGTGGATCTACTGAGATGATTATGCATTTTTTCTTTTATAGTCTATTGATACAGTGAATTGCAATGATTGATTTTCAAATGTTAAAACAACTTTATGTTCCTGTGATAAACTCTACCTGGTCACGATGTATTATCCTTTTTGTTGCTAGAGGTGATTCACCAAAATTTGGTGAAAGATTATTGCTTCTATGCCTGAAGATTACTGATCAGTAGTTTAATTTCCTTGTCTTTTATGGGTTTGAGTTTTACTGGTTGGTATTGGTATAACTCTGACCTCATTGTTTTCTGTAAGAAACTGTATAGAAATGATATTATTATTTTTATTAACTATTTGGTTAATTTACTAGTGAAGCTTTTGGAACCTAGCATTTTCTTTCTGGAAAAGCTTTTAACCACTAATTCAGTATCTTCAATAGATTTGGGACTATGTTACCTATTTCTCCTTATGTGCACTTACCTTGCATCTTTTAGGGGATTTGTTCCTTTTATCTTTACATAAAATTTAATGCCATTAAACATGTTTCTTTGTTGTCCTTTTAATGCCTGTAGAATCTGTTGTAATTTCACTCATTCCATTCCTAAAACTGCTTGTGTTTTACTTTTTTTCTGAACAATCTGACTATAAGTTTACCAATATTATTACTTTTTTGAAAAATATAACTTTTGGTTTCATTGTCTTTCTTTTTTGTTTGTTTTCTATTACACTGATTGCGGGTTTGTCTATATCATTTTATTCCTTCTGCTTATGTTAGGTTTAATTTACTGTTCTTTCTCTAGTTTCTTAAGATATACACTAGGATCATTGATTTAAGACTTTTGTCCTTTTTTTTAAATAAGCATTTACTGATATAAATTTTCTTCTTATAAACTGTATCTTACAGATTTTGTTTTGTTGTGTTTCTACTTTTACTCAGCTTAAAATATTTTCTAATTTCATTGTGATTTCTTATTTGAACTATGAATTATTTAGAAGTATGTTGACTAATTTTTAAATATTTAGACTTTCCAGAGATCTGCTACCAGTTTCTAACTTAATCTTGCTTTATGTAGATAAAATAGATTTTAGGATTTTAATCCTTTTATATTTATTGAGACTTGCTTTTCAATCCAGAATATGGGGTCTATCTTGATAAGTGTTCTATCTGTATTTATTTGAAAAGAATTTGTATTTTGCTGTTGCTGGATGCAGTGTTCTATAAATGTCAATTAGGTCAAGTTGGCTGATATTGTTTGAGTAGTCTATCATTTCTGATTTTCTGTCTACTCATTCTATCAATTACTGAAAACTGAAAGAGCAATGTTGAATCTCTGCCTATAATTGCAGGTTTATCTTTATTTCTCCTTTAAGTTCTATCAGTTTTTGTTTTCTGTATTTTGAAGCTCTGTTATAAGGTGCATGCACATTTAAAATTGTTATGTCCTCTTGACGAAATGACCTTTTTAAAGAAATGCTCCTCTTTCCTTGTTATTTCTTGTTCTGAAATCTATTCTGTTTGATATTAATAGAGCCACTCTAGCTTTTTTATTTAATGTGTTTGCATGGTACAAGTTTTTCCTTTTTTTACTTAAACCTATGTCTTTACATTTTGTATTGGTTTCTTGTAGACAGTATCATGGGATTCTGCATTTTTATACAGTCTGATAATCTGCATTTTAATTGAGGCATTTAGACTATTTAATGTGATTAACAACTTAGTTGAGTTTAAATCTACCATATTTCTACTTGTAACTTTTTGTCCCATTCACTCTTTGTTCCTTTTTTCCCTTTTCTTAACTTACTTTAGGTTGAGGTTTTATTATCCCATTTTTTGTTAACTATTCACATTGGCCATATCTCCATTTCATTCTTTCAGTGATTGCCTCAGGGCTTGCAATTTACATCTTTAGCTTATCACAGTCTACTTTCAAATAGATTCCTATTTCCTCTCTCCTGTCCTTTGTACTACTTTTGTTGTGCTTTGATTTTACTACCATATGTGCTATACCCTCCACAATACATTGTTAGTTTTGCTTTAAATAGATAATTAGCGTTTAAAGAGATTTTAAAAGTAAAACTATGCCTGTTATATTATCCATATACTTTCAATTTCTGGGGTTCTTCATTCATTTGCATAGACCCAAACTTCTCTCTTCCCTAATGAACTTAAAATATTTCTTGAAGTCAAGATCTGCTAATGATAAATTCTTTCAGGTTTTGTATGTCTGTCTTTGTCTACTTTTCATTTTAACTGGTTAAAAAAGTCTAGGTTGACAGATTTATTTTCTTTTAGTACTTTAAAGATATCTCTCTTCTGTCTTCTGGCTGTAGAGTATCTAATAAAAATTCTCCTATCATTTCTAACCTCGTTTCTCTGTATATAATGTATCTATATTCCTGGTCTTTTAAGATTTTTTTTCTTTTTTAGTGGTTTTCAACAATTTGATTAGGATGTGCTTTGTTCTGGTTTTCTTTATGTCTAATCTGTTCAATTCATTGAGCTCCTTGGATTTATGGTTTTCATCAAGTTTGGAAAATTTTTGAACAGTATTTCTTCAATAATTTTTCTATCCCTACCCCCATTTTTGGACTCCAATTAAATGCATATTAGATCACTTGATAGTTTCCTATAGGTCACTGCTGCTCTGGATTTTTTTAGTACTTTTTTTCTCTATGTGCTTCACAGATTGTGTTGCTGTATCTTCAAATTTACTAATCATTTATTCTACAGATGCTAATTTGCTATTAACCCCATCCAGTACATTTTTCATTTCAGACACTGAATTTCTATTTATTTGAAAACTTTACCCAAGTACTATTTTTTAAATGTCTCTCATTTCTCTCCTTGTAATCACCATGTTTTCTTAAACATGTGAAGCATATTTGTAATAGTCCTTTTAATATCATTTCTGTGTGTTTGTACAGATTGATTTTTTTTCCTGGTTATGGATCATAAGTTTTGCATTTTTGCATGTCTGATAGTTTTGGGGAGGATTATGATATGTTGTTTGTTGCTGGATTTCCAGTATTCCTTAAAATAATGTTGAATTTTGTTTTTACGTACAATTCAGTAATTTGAAATCATTTGGATCATTTCAAGGCTTGCTTTTAAACTGGGTTAGGATAGGTCCAGGTGGACGTGAGTCTAGGATCAACTTTGCCCTACTACTTATGATTCTACTTAATGCCCATGTATTAGGTCTTTCCACTTGGGCTGATGTGAACACAAACTATTACCAGCTCTGTGTGAGATCCTGGAATCTGTCTGTCCACTGATTTCCAGTGGTTTTTAACCTAGCCTGAAGCAGTTTTCTCTCATTCATCTGTAGATTAGCAATCAGTGAAAGACTCAGAGGATTCTTCTGCATCCCCTAGAGACTTTTCCTGGAGCCAATCCCTCCGCTCCAGTGTACTCCACAATAACTAGCCCTTGTCCTCCCTGAACTCCAATCTGTCTCCTCCTCACTGTAAGCCAACCTAGCTGTGTTGGGTTTCCTCTTTCTTCACTGAAAACCTGGAAATTCTCCAGGCACAAGGAGCTAGTGCAATTATTCAGGTCTTTATTTTTCTTTCTATTATTCTTTCTTTCATTATTGTTGTTTGCTTTTTTCATTTTTCTCAGGGTTCCCAGACCTGGACTGCTTGTTGTCCAAAGATGGAAAACTATTGTCTCAGATTGTGTCTAGTTTCCTACTCTGTTAAGGCAAAAGATTGAAGCTGGTCTCTCTTACTCAGTCTTGGCCAGAATCAGAAATTCCTATGAGTTTTAATATGAATTTCTCTTATGATAAATGAGGTTGAGTATCTCTTCATGTGTTTAAGAGGTTTTAATATTTCTGCCTTTCTCTGTGAATGTGTTCATATCCTTCATCCATTTTTATTGTGTTTTGGTTCTTTCATCAGTTTCAACAGCATCATTTAGCTTCACTGATTCTTTATGGTTCCAAAAATAGTTTTTATTATCCACTGATATTTCAATAGCTTTTCCTAAAATAATTTTCAATGCTGTTCTACTTGTGTCTTAAAGATTCTTTATCCAATTTGTACATCTGCATATTTTTATACTTCACTGTAAACATCAGTTAAACAAGCATTTCTTAAGTATCTAAGGCTCGCATGTAACTATTCTAAAGCAAAGAAAGAACAAATCAAGCAAAAGACATGTTTTATGATCTTAAAGATTTATGATATAGATGTGGAGAGAAAAAATATATGTATGTATATCTTTTAAGTTGGGGGTCGGGGGAGGGAGACAAAGCCAAAATTATAAAATGAGCTAAGAAAGTCATAAAATTATTCTTGGAATAGATGAATCTTGAGAAAAACTTTGAGCAAAGTGATAAAATCTAAATATTCTCGATGAGGTAGGCTTTCCAGGGTCAATTGAAAAATGAGAAAAGGAAAGAGAAGTGGAATGAGGGGGAAATAAGTCAGGGAGGCTCTGTGGGGTGGCAGTCTCCTCTCAGACCCCGCTTATATCCTGTCCATTAAAAGAAAGGAAGAGTTCTGAGAAACAGAAGTCTGAGTTCACAGAAGCCTAGAAAAGCTGATCTCAGAGATCTAAGAAAACACAGCACTGCCTCCGAAATAGTTAAGGACTAGATTCCCTCATTTAACAATGTATTAATATTTTTATGGATATTGATACATTATTGGGTTCTATTGGTGAGTTCATTGCAGTCATGTTTAACTTAGGGAGCATGAGGATACAGTAACAGATTTAATTGCAATTCTACATTTGTATAAAATTCTGGTCTTTCTTACTAGTGATCTCTAGGCTCCCCACCCAAAGAGGGATTGACCAATCTCCATTTCCCACCCCTTACTTATCAGCATTCCTCTGACCTCCTGGCCACATGCAACCAGATACTGTCTCCTAAGGCAGACCCTGGAAGACCTCCTGGAGAGGAGGTTCATGTTAAACCAGACTAAATGCTTGCATGCTCATCCTTCACTGCATTGGTAGCAGAAGCCTCTTAACCCCATTTTCTGACCTCTGTGGCTTGCCTTATAAGCCCTCTGTGACTATACAACAATGGGCATTATCTCTCATTTGTGTTTTCTTGATCCTAACTTCTTTATGAATCCACTTTTTTCCATTAGTGGCTCAAGCCCCTAAAATCTTATTAGTAGGAATGAAAATAATATCACCTCCTGAGGCTCATCAGTCACTAATGAATTGACTAAAGCCCTGAGGTTTTCAATACTTCAAAATAGGGGGTTGATGCAATAGATAGATAAATGTGTGTTTGATCAAAAGGGTGAGGAATGGGAAATACCAATGGTAGAATAGAAATATACAAGAAAACTTGTAAATTGACAAGGCAATTAAAGAATGAAAAGTTGATCAAACTTACAAAAATAAGAAGAAATAAGAGCACAACAAATTACTTCCTATGGATGGAATAAGATCAAGTATACCAATTGTAATACGGAATGTGACCAGGTTTTCCTATTTAAAGACAGATATTTTTACTTTGGTATTTAAAAATAGAAGTCTGAGCTATATGTTGTTTATCAGAAACACATTTTCAGTAATAATAATTTTTTAACGAACTGAAAACAAAATGGAGGGCAAAATAATATTAGGCAATCACAAACAAAAATAAACAGCATAGGCCAGGTGCCGTGGCTCATGCCTGTAATTCCAGCACTTTGGGAGGCCGGGGCAGGTGGATCCCTTGAGATCAGGAGTTCAAGACCAACCTGGCCAACATAGTGAAACCCCGTCTCTACCCAAAACACAAAAATTAGCCAGGCGTGGTGGTGCATGCCTTTAATCCCAGCTACTCGGGAGGCTGAGGCAGGAGAATTGCTTGATCCCTGGCAGCAGAGGTTGCAGTGAGCTGAGATAGTGCCACTGTACTCCAGCCTGAGTGACAAAGTCAGATTCTGTCTCAATAAAATAAAATAAATAAATAAAATATACAGCAGGAGAAATATTAATTTCATAAAAGTTAAATTTATGATTCAAAGCACTAAGCAGGATAAAGACAGAATATGATGACAAAAGTCACAAAAGTTATATAAGTCATATGTAGGAGCCTGCCTGAGAATACTGGGTGCTATAGGCTTAATAAATAATTAATTCTTTAAAAAGTCACATCTTCCAAAGAAGATAACATATAGATCTATATGCACAAAACAGCACATGAACAAGAAAAATCTTTAGAAATGCAAACAGAAAAATATTTAAAAGTGCAATTACAGCAGGAGACTTTAAAATCCCTCTTTCTGAGTGGTTTGATTAGTAAGAATAAGAATAAGAATAGGCCGGACGTGGTGGCTCACACCTGTAATCCCAGCACTTTGGGAGGCCAAGGTGGGTGGATCACCTGAATTCGGGAGTTCAAGACCAGCCTGACCAACATGGATAAACCCTGTCTCTACTAAAAATACAAAATTTGCTAGGCGTGGTGTTGCATGCCTATAATCCCAACTACTCAGGAGGCTGAGGCAGGAGAATTGCATGAACCCAGGAGGCAGAGGTTGTGGTGAGCCGAGATCATGCCATTGCACTCCAGCCTGGGTAACAAGAGCGAAACTCCATCTCAAAAAAAAAAAAGAATAAGAAAAAGGAATTAAACAGTACACTGAATGAGCTCATAATAATATAAGTAGAGATTCTTTAACTAGACAATATCCTTTTTCTTCCTACATGCACATAGCACATTTAAAAATCAATTTTGTACTGGCCAGAAAACAATTGCCCTTAGCAAAAGTTTTAAAACAGAGGCTTTTACAGGCCATATTCTGTACTCATAATCCAATAATATTAGAATAAATCATAAAAATACCCAAACAATTGCACCTACTTGGAAATTAAGACCCATACTCCTAAATAATCCTTGAAAACAAAAGTGGTTGCTAAAAATGGTATGCAGTAGAAGAGACCCACACCTTGCATGTACACAGCCCTCCCTGAGAGATAAGAAGTCATCCTTCATTCTCATCAGTCATTTTTATCTTTAGCAAAGCAGCTACACCTATTCATCTTATCTCCTGGTGTCTGTCTGGGATTGATATTTACTTGTTTATTTATTTATATCACTGATTTGTTCTGTTAAAAATAAACCAGTAATTCAAGAACAAATTAAACTGTCAACTTTTTAAAATCAAATAAAGCATGTGGTTAGTTTTGGTATTTTCAAATATGTAGTTTAATGTAGTTTTATGCATTGAAGTTAATAATGTGAAACACTTAGGGCAGGGCACAGCAGTGTGTCCCACATGCAACATTAGTTATTGTGTTCATACCTCAGTCCCTATCTCCTCAGCTGAGTAGAAAGTCCTCCCTCCCCAGCCCCAACCAACCTGTAGGTTCCTCCCCTAATGTGCTCCAAAGTCTCCCGTGGTGCCTTTTTCTCCCTATAGGGCCAGTTCCCATTACTCCCAATTCCTGGAGCTGGAATTTGGACATGTCTCCCTGAAGCTGGAAATACACCAGAGAACTTCTTAGAGCAGCTAGAGCTTCCCACGTAGCACTTGGCCCAGCTCCTCCTTTCTAACTGTGCTTGTTGCCTTCCCGAGAGAAACACAGGAGGGCCTTCTTTCCAGCTCTCTGAGAAATGGTCAGGAAGTAGAAATGCACAGCCCTCTAATTTCAGGTTCCAATGTCTGCCCAGAGTTCCCAAGCATGTAGGCCTCATGGAAATTACATTCTAATGCAGGAGACAGAAAATAAACAAGTAAACCAATAATAATATAATAACAGGTAGTGACAAGTGCTATGAAAAACATACAGCAGGATAGACCAATCAGGATCCAGCCAGGAAAACAGTCCAATAAAGAGTATTCCAGGATTTAATATGGGAAATTAGAACAGTGTCAGAAATGCTTAAAGAGCAAACATGACAATAAGGCAAACTGGGAATTTGCAATTGCCTATTGGGCTGGAGAATAAAGGAAAGAAGTGGTATTATTGAAGCCCAGAGGCCAAGGCCACTTCGCAGATGCTAGAATCATGGGGGAGATGCAGCCGTATCTGGAGATGCCACCCAAAGGAGAGAAAAGGTGAGAAATCTCCTGGGCGTTTCCACTTCCTTCTTTCTCCTTTCCCCCAAAAGAGTAATGACCAAAGTTAACTTGAAGCCAACTGGCAAAGGAGGCTAGGAGATGTGATTTGCAGAGATCAGCCTCCGCAGTAGAAAGAAAGTGGAGGAAGGTGGGGCATGGGTCTGAGATGAGACAGACAAAATCCCAGTTTGCTGATAGAGGGATTGCCAGTGGTGACAGATGATGGGAGGGGACTATTTTAGAGAGGATGGTTAGGAAAGATCTGTGAGGAGCTGACATTTGAGCAGACACCTGAATGAAGTAAGAGAGTAAGTCATCTAAAGATGTGAGGAAACCACACTGGGCAGAGGGAGGAGCCAATGCAGACTCTGAGAAAGGAACTAGCTTGGCACGTTCAAGGAGCAGACAGGAGGCGGATGTGGGTGGTGCAGAATGAGCAAAGGATAAAACAGCAGGAAAGGAGATCAGAGAGATGGAAGAGGCCAGAGCATGCAGGGCCTTCTAGGCCACCACAGCCAGGAACTTGGAGTTAGTGACAAATGTGATGAGAAACCACGAGAATATTTTGCATAATATAGTGATGTGAACTGATCAACATTTTTAAAAGATTATGTTCCTATTGAAAATACAAGTAACCTCAGTTGCTGAGCACACACTTGTTCCTGTGAATCTCTGTGTCGTTCTGCCTCCCATCCTGCCCCTCTGTTGCTATCACAGCAGCCCTGCAGAGCCAGGGTTCAAGGCCTCTTCTCAGAGCCCAAGGAAAATGCTCCTGAGTGTGCCCTTATCTTTGGAAATGACTGGTTGTAGTGAGAGAAAGATAACCTCTGACAGTCTCTGTGTAGCAAGACCACATCTCTGAGAGATGATTCCTGACACTAGTCAGGAAGGCGGAACTAAGTTCACTACGTCAGCCAGGGGTCCAGACTGCCCTATCAAGAAAAAGAAAAAAGTCTTTTAAAAAGATTCTGTGTAGGTTGTAAGAAACTTGTAATTCAATGTCCAAAGCCCTCCTACCTTAGCCACTTCCCTGGAAACTCTTACAATTATGGCCCTAAACTCCTCATACAGGATCATTTGTCTGGTTCTGCTGAAATATCCAGCCCCAAAGAGCACATCCTCTATTAGTCACATACTAAACTGTTAAGCAGAACATCCCACGACTCCCATCTGGGACTTGCAAGCTTGATACGGCACAACTACAGTGTGGGCATAGTGTTACTTTTTCCAGAGCAGCTCTATCACCACCATTGTCTGTCAAGCAGTCAGATGGAAGCAGGCTTGAGGGGGATGATGACTGAATTTTCCGGGTTCTATCAATAGCAAAGCTGTCTACTAGTTGGGATCAGAACTATGAAAAGGTCAGAAACATTTTAATGAGGAATACAGGTTCTTGGGGGTGAGGAATGCCAGATAGTTCTCTTCCCACCGGAATTCCAGCTACTAGGATTCATTCACCCTGTTCTTTACAGAAAATTAACTGGAATAAAAATATAAAGAAGTTTCATGTTTCAGAAAATATTATTCTCATTATCTTCTTCAACATTTAACAATATAAAAACCACACTTAGAGCCATATAAAAATGAGCAGTGGGTCATTTTTGACCCACTGGTTTGGCCTATGAGCCTCAGTTTACCAACTCCAGCCCCAGGATGGAGTCTAGCAGTTGACAAAACCCTTCCTCCATATAGAAAGCTTCTCATAGCTTGTTTAAATGTGAATGGAAAGCCAGAGATCACTAGACAGGTGAGGAAAGTCTCTAACAGAGGAGTAGGAAAACAAAATTTAAAAACAGCAAAAAAAAAAAAAAAAGGAACTTGCAGGGAACAAGACCAATGCAGAGAATAGGAAGAAATCCACCCCTAGTCACATGGGTCCTCAAAGGGACTCATGAAATGAAAAAGGAGAAGTGTCACAGACAAAAGATCCAGAATCAGAATGCCATTGGATTATTCAACTCAGCAGTGGAAGCTAGAAAACAATGGGGCAATTACTTCAAAATGTGGAGCAAAAATGATTTCCAACCTGGAATAGGTAGCAGGCCTTGAGAATAATCAGACTGCGTTGGAACATGAACATGGAGAGTTAGGAATGAATTAGTGAGTGTGTATAGATAACCAAGCTAACAAAAGAACAAACAATTATTAACAGGAAAAACAAGAAGGTCAACAAGAAAGGAAATATAATAATACTATACCACATGACTCAGCTGTGACTAAAAATCACATTCAGAAAAATACAAACACTGAATTGTGATCTACCTTGAAATTATATAGTTCTATAGAAAGTTAGGGTGGAACTGAAGAGGGCAGGTATTTAAGAAAGCTAAATTCTCATCTTCCATGGTATACAGGAATTCCAAATATAATATCTAAAACAGGAAAATCTAGTTTAAATATGGGATTTTGAAATATAGAGGAAATACCTAAAGAATAACTCTCAAGAGTTGAAAGTGGTTATTCCTAGAGACTGAGAATGGAGGTTGGAGAAGAGGTAACTCTTTGTTATTTATGTGAAATATGCAATTTGGAGTATAAAGTTGAGAGTCAAATGAAACATTCAGCTCTAATGCAAAAAAAAACTTCCCAGAACTATAGTTTAATGGTGACCAGATTCTCTGATTTTCATAGGATATTTTTCCCCATCTTTGAATCTAATTTTGTAAAACCATTCCTGTAAGATTAAATTTCTTGAATAGCAATGTTACAGGACCCTTGCAGTGTTGCTTCACCAGCCAGAAACCTCTGTGGCCAGTGGCGCCTCTGCCCGAGTTTTGCTGTGGCCCACTGAGCTCATTTCGCCCACTTGGCCTGTCAGGCTGCGCTTGGCTCCCTCTACCAGCTTGGATCCCATGCCTGCCAAGGGCGAGCCAGGTGTGGAGAGGTGAGGGGTGTGTGAGCGAGCGTGGGATCCGGCCACTGTGCACAGCCAGGCATACCAGCTGCAGCAGGACAGACACCTCTAGGCACCAGCATGGGCGCTAGCTCCCTGCGAGGCTGTGGCTTGATGAGACGTACCATAAGCAGCTTCCACAGCTGACACTGGGGAACATAGTGTGGCACCCAGAACCTTGGAGATGCCCAGAACCACAGAGCCCTAAAGAGGGTATTACATCCCTGGCTCAGGGATCTCCTAGGTCTGGGGTCCCCAAAGGGCTGCAGCTCTTTTCTCCTTCTCTCCTTGTTGCCGGCAACATGGTGGGCAAAGGTCGTGTTTCAGCCCTGTTTGTGCTACTGCTCCTTCAGCCCTGCCATTCAGTGGGCCCTGAGTTCTTATCCTGCCTCCAGGAAGAATTAGGTACGCAGACAAGTGGAGGGTAAGGAAGATGAAGAGGAGCTTTTTTGAGCAATAGAAGAGCTCAGAGGAGACCCGCAATGGGCAGCTCCTCTCCGTAGCCAGTGTCCCGACGAGTGTTCAGCTCTCAGCACAGGGTAGCTCTTCTCTACAGCTGGTCGTCCTATCATTTCTCTAGCTCTCAGCAGAGAGGGTCGTCCCATTGTCTCCCCAGCTCTCAGCAGAGAGGAGACTCTGGCGTGGGCAGCTTCTCTCTGCAGCTAAGTCTTCCCATTGTCTCCTCTAGTCTGGCTGAGTCCGGGCTTTCGCGGGCCTCAGAGGGGAGGAAGTGTACGCTGATTGGTCCATGGCCATGGGAAGGCCTGGAAAAAGGCACCACAAGTTCCCACTCTTGTCTGCAGGACTAGAAGCCTGGCCCCCAGGCTTCAGGACCTCCCTGGCTTCACAGGGGACCTGTCCCCTTCCACACAGTAGTCTGTCTGCTTCTTGCCACTGTTCATGGCGCCCAGGCTGTTTGTGCCAAGGGGCGCCTGCAGACCAGTGCCAAGCTGCCCTCAGTGCCCCCTCAGTCTCCCTCCCAAGCTTGTTGGCATCCAAAGTCCAGAGGGGGCCTAGGTGGCAGGGGGCTGGCTTGTTAGCATTGCCCTGAGCGTGAGCACACCTAGCCAGGTTGTGACAGCACCTGGGCTTGTCTTCAACTTTTCTCTGTGATCAGAGCAGGCGCTAACAGAGGGGAGAAGCCAGGCAGTGGGAGCAGATACCTCCGAGCCTGTAGGGGGAAGGGAAAGCTTTCTCGGGCCCAGGAGAGTACAGTTGTGCCTGGGTCCCCAGCAGCAACTTGGGCAGCTGCAGCCACGCCTGGGAGGGCAGGGATCCTGCCTGCTCCTGCCAGCTCTGTGGAATGTGGCACTGCCCCAGAGCCAGCTCCACCTTGGGGCCTCTCTCTGCCCACCCCTCTGTGCCTGACCGCGCTGCTCCCCCTCCGGTGGGAGACTGGCTCAGCTCCCAGGGCAGTGGGTGAGGTGCAGGTGGCGCAGCACTCGGGCCAACCCGGCACGAATGAACCTGACGCTCCTAGGGCCGGCCCTGCGTGTTCCAGCTGCGCTGTCGGCCAGGTATTCACCTCCCCCAGCATGCAGTGGGAAGTGAGGTTGAGGCCGCGGTGGAGGCCGGGCACGAGAGCAGGTGCTGCCCGGCCATGCGAGGGTGGGAGTGGTGCAGTCGGCTGCCTCGGGGACGCGGGGTACAGGGGACCCACCGCCACCACTGCTGCTCTCACAGCTGCTCCTGCTGCCGCCTCTTGCGCCTCCCCACTGCAGCCCACACGATAGCAGCGGCCCCTCCGGATGGCCTGCCGCTGCCATCAGCAAGGTGAGTCATTTTGTCAGTACTCAAAGAAGCCTATTTAAATGGTGTACCCCAGGATGTTCAGTGCACAACCTAGACAATGCTGTCAACCTGCCTCATACTTTTCACCTGCTCCATGTTTACAAACTGTAAGATAAAATCCAGAATGAGTGGCACTGATTTGCTGAAATTAGATCATCTCTTTATGGAACAAGTTGTGACTGTTTTCATTTCATTTAGCCAATTATTTTAGAATAAGCTTACTACCAAAAACCTAATAAACCGTATGGAGACATTTATGGGTATGCCAAACCAAGCTAGAATGGAGCAAAGCAGTATCTGTGGCAAAGAGCAAGCTTCTCAGAAGTGCTTTCTAGAGGCATTTTCCAGTAGAGGCACTTTCTCTCCAACCGTCTGTGTTTGCACCTGAATCACATCAGTGTAGCCAGATGCCAAGTCTCTGAGAACCACTGAAGAACACTGGACACAGATTGATGTCAAAATGGGGAAGCAAACCAAAGCAAAAATGCTACTTAACCAGAAAACTTGGGTAGAAAACAGCTGTATGAAAAATGACATAGCCATTCAAAGCACTCTGCCAACGTCTTCCCAAAGTTAGCATACACCCCCAAACACAGTTGCAACACCGCAAGCAGAGACTGAGAGAAAAGAGGGTGGCACTGGGGCCAAAGTTGATTTTTTTTTCTCAAACTTTACTTTGCTCCCTGCCTCCCTGACTCTAGCCCCAGGGCCAGGACAAGGGCCAGGTAGCTACTCCAGCCCCCACATGGAGGAGCGCAGAGCCGACTTTCAGGTTGCATGAACAAATCACCTATGTTGGCATCTTAACAGGTACCAGCCTGCCAGGTTTTATTACCTCTTACACAAACAGGTCTAAAGACCGCAACTTCTGGGGAAGTGATAAGCTTCAGCTGGTTAGCTTGGTTTACATTCCTCTCCTTTCTTTCCTGAAATCCTTTTCCACTAGCTCTTGGGCTTTCTGGGCTGGGCTCTGCATTAAGTCCCTTAACAAAGACTCTCTTTTGTTATACAATTAACTAGACAGTGTCTTTTTGTTAGGTGCTTCTTAATATGTATATTATTGTCTTAACTGAAATATCCAGTGAATTTTAGCACCTGGAAAGACTGTTCTATGTCTCCTGAATCTACCAGATCAACTGTCTGTTCTATATGTACCAGACACATGCGGTTAAGCAATTCACCCAGTCTTGTCTGAGTTTTGTTATTGTATTGTGCATTATTGTGCCCGATTGGCATGGTATCTTGGCCAAGAATGCAAAAAGGCAGTGATAGGTATAGCTTACTACAGCACACACACACTCATAGGCACACCCACAATACTTGCTGAAGCAGATGAGATTCTTGCACTGAAGCAGGTATTTTAAAAATACCTCCATGGAAAATGAGTCCTTCCTATTAGCAAACAGCGTAATTTAGAATGCTTTGGTGATTAATTTCAGAAATGCTAATTGTGTTAAATTAAGAGGACTAGATACTGCCAATTGACGACTAAATAGACACTCAAAGACCTGAGGTAATATGGAAGGGTACATCTAAGTTTATTCTGCTAAAAAATATCTGGGAATGTCCTCATAATTGACTAACTTTTGGTGTTTCTTAGAAACAGTGTCAGTTTTTCCTTTTATCAAATGGCAAGAAATCTTCCTACCAGACTGATGGGACAGTAGTAAAGGTTTATATACAAGAGGCTAATAAATTTCTTTTAAATACAATTATGTATTTTAAAATCAAAGGTACAGAAGTATAACCTATTGAACTAATTCTGCTAAGGCAGCTGTTATGCAGATGATAGTAGACAGTATCCAAACAGCACTAAATATTCATATTCGCCTGAACCATACATATATAGCAATCATGGCTCAGATTATTAAATAAATTTCATCTTTTAGATTGGTGCTTCTCCAGATTGGCCAAAGTCACCCAGGAACTTTTAAAAACTACAGATTGCCTGGCGTTCCTCCAGATGGCAATGTCCAGGAGTGAGTCTGGGTTTTTATTTTTTAAAAGAGCCTTAATGATTCTGAGCTAGGTTTGGATCACTGACTTAGAAGGCCAAGATAATTGGCTCTTCATTTGTTGGGTCTGGTTACATTGCTTGTCTTAGAAATCAACAGATGCATCATCTGGTCATCAGTAATATATATGGTTGAGTCAGTCAATATTCATGCAAAAATTTTTCCTAAAATAGAATCTTGGAGAGATCCATCAATGTTTCCTCATCCCTGAAACTGCATTAAAGACCACTCTCTTGATCATCCCCAATCTGATAAATTTAATTTATTGTCAGGACGTAAGAAAGCTGGGTCAATAGTTTAAAAAGCCATTGGAAAATTTAATGTAGTCCTGTTAATAATTTTGTGTCTGAGGCCAGGTGTGGGGGCTCACACCTGCAATCCCAGCACTTCAGGAGGCTGAGGTGGGCGATTGCTTGAGCTCAGGAGTTCAAGACCAGCCTGGGCAACATGGTGATACCCTGTCTCTAAAAAATAATAAAAACAATAATTTTGTGGCTGGATATTAGTTTGATAATTGCTCCAAGGCTTTTCCTCCTTGTGTTTCCACTTCCTCCTTCTCCAGTGTCTGTATCAGGCTTTCCTCCCTTGATTGTAGCTTCATTATCTCAGGGATAGAAAACAGAGAAAGGCTTCCTCCTGCTGTTTTTCAAAAGCCTAATCCCTCAGGAGAATGTATAAGACTAGAGAGCCAAAGTTAAGAAGGGACATAAATTTTAAAAGGAAAAAAAAAAGGGTAATCAACAAAAGCAGACAGAAGAAAGGGGCTACCCCCATTCCCCAAATATTAAAAATCCTCCCTGGGCTAGGAAAGGAAGTAAGGAAGGCATAAGCCAGTACTCCAGGATGTGTAAGAGCCTGAAGCTGGCCACTTGATATTCCAGGCAAAAAGATCAGAGGTTCTGGATGTTCTTGCTTCTAAAAACTACCTGAGTCCCAAGCATGTGAACAGGGACAATGGCCTGTTTAGCATTATCTATGTGGCCAGAAGATGACAGCTCAGACACACTGCCACCCCCACCCCTTGTTTCTTACATGGTATAAGGCTCTGAATTAGTTTGCTATGGCTGCCATTACAAAGTACCACAAACTGGCTGGCTTATGACAGACAATTATTGTATCACAGTTCTGGAAGCCAGCAGTCTGAGATCAGCAGGTTGGCAGGGCCATGTTCCCTCTGAAACCTACAAGGAGAATCCTTCCTTGCCTCTTCCTAGCTTCTGGTGATGCTGGCAATTCTTGGTATTCCTTGGTTTGTAGATGCATCACAGCAATCTCTGTCCCCATTGTCATAAGGCTGTCTTCTCTACGTCCCATTCCTCCTCTTATAAGGACACCAGTCATATGGATTAAAGGCCCACACTACTCCATTATAATCTTATCTTAAATAGTTATGTCTGTAATGACCCTATTACCAAGTAAGGTCACATTGTAAGGTACTGCAGGTGAGGACTTCAACATATCTTCATGGGGGAGATAATTCAACCCATAACAAGCCCTCAAATCTCAACCCGACCCCAGAATGAGAAGGATCACCAAGAATTCCTGAGGTGAAATTTCCCACAAATTGGTAAGATCAAGACTTGGATATCATATTAAGTTAAATGAGAGAAAGTAAAAGGGGGAGTAAAAAAATATATCTTGCATACTTGAGTTTGTAGACTGAAAGTGCACTATAATGTTCATTTGAATATTTAATAGTCTATGAGGTGCTTAATTTTTTTTTTTTTTTTTTTGAGATGGAGTCTTGCTCTGTCACCCAGGCTGGAGTGCAGTAGCACAATCTAGGCTCACTGCAACCTCCACCTCCCAGGTTCAAGCGATTCTCCTGCCTCAGCCTCTCGAGTAGCTGGGACTACAGGAGCATGCTACCACACCTGGCTAATTTTTGTATTTTTAGTAGAGATGGGGTTTCACCATGTTAATCAGGTTGGTCTCGAACACCTGACCTCAAGTGATCAACCCGCCTTGGCCTCCCAAACTGCTGGGATTACAGGCATGAGCCAGTGCGCCCAGCCAGAGGTACTTAATATTTTAACAATCTATTGTGTGCAATAGATCTGATACTTCCTGCAACAGCTCCCTATCCCCACCCTCTATGTTTATGTTTAGCACAGTGGAAGTACCTGTCAAATAGCAAATAAATCAATAAGTAAGTGTTTCATGAGCTATTTCAACAGAAAACATAAAATTGACAAGATATTAATACAACCTGCTATTTTTCTTTGAAGGTATCAAACTATTTAAAATAAAGTCAGTTTCTTTCATTTCTGAATCTGGTGCTACTATAAAAACCATTTCAGTTAAAGCAACCTAGTTTCATTTATGATGCTCTTTACAACTTTCATAGTTATTTTTATCATAAATTTGTTTTTTTTCTTCGTCTTCAAAAAGTAGATAGATCACTGGGGAGTTGCAATCTCTCCAAAAATTCTAAATGCAGGTACAACATTTAAAATTCATTTGATTAAAATCATTCCTTAGAACAGTGGCTTTTTGAAAGGTTAATTTTCTTCTAATGTAGTCAGATTTCTGAATCAGAATGCTAGTGCTCCAGCAGCTGTATTTCAGAAGTGTCAACCAAAAATTCAGACCCTTATCACCAACTAGGGAAATAAGTTACAGAACTCATGTCACTCTTAAGTTCTAGCAAAAGGACGTTATAGATTACACAGAAACATTTTTAAAGATGGGGCTTTGATTTGACTGACATAACATATTTAGTGACCTTGTTTCATGGATAAAAATAGGTAAACTTTCCCCTGTGTTCTCATCTTTTTGAGGAAGAAACATAAGGATAAAGTCAGATGTTCGCATTGTTGGGTTTGAGCTTCCCTACAGGGGGCATTTACAGCCTTTTCACAGCTCTTGAATTCAGAAAAAAAGATTTAGCTTTAAAAAAAATACTGTGTGCACCAGTTAGAATGGCAACCATTAAAAAGTCAGGAAACAACAGATGCTGGAGAGGATGTGGAGAAATAGGAACGCTTTTACACTGTTGGTGGGAGTGCAAACTAGTTCAACCATAATGGAAGACAGAGTGGTGATTCCTCAAGGATCTAGAACTAGAAATACCATTTGACCCAGCAATCCCATTACTGGGTATATACCCAAAGGATTATAAATCATGCTACTATAAAGACACATGCACGCGTATGTTTACTGTGGCACTATTTACAATAACAATGACTTGGAACCAACCCAAATGTCCATCAATGATAGACTGGATTAAGAAAATGTGACACATATACACCATGGACTACTACATGGCCATAAAAAAGGATGAGTTCATGTCCTTTTGCAGGGACATGGATGCAGCTGGGAACCATCATTCTGAGCAAACTATCACAAGGACAGAAAACCAAACACTGCATGTTCTCACTCATACGTGGGAATTGAACAATGACAACACTTGGACACAGGGTGGGGTACATCACATCCCCAGGCCTGTCGTGGAGTAGGGGGCAGGGGGAGGGATGGCATTAGGAGAAATACCTAATGTAAATGATGATTTGATGGGTGCAGCAAACCAACATGGCACATATATACCTATGTAACAAACCTGCATGTTGTGCACATGTACCCTAGAACTTAAAGTATAATAAATAAATAAAAATAAAAATACTGTGTGCATGCATGCATGTGTGTGCATATATGTATATATGTGTTCAGAAAAAAATGTTTGAGTTAACATCAATCTGAAAGACACAAACCCCCAGTCTCTGTCTGTGAAGGAGAAACATCATCTTTAGTGCTACTATAAAAGATGTCCAGCTGTTCAAAAACAATTCAAGCCCATGAAACTAGTTTTAAAAATTAAATTCTTGTTTCTGAAGTCATAAATATATAAGTCAAAGATAGAAGCTATAACCCACAAATAGATATGAGTTTAATTTTTAGTATCTGTTCAATTCATATCCATCCTACCACTTCTTTCCGCATGTTTTAGTATTATATGTTAGGACTTGTAAGACTAGAATCACAGAGCCGGGCACGGTGGCTCACGCCTGTAATCCCAGCACTTTGGGAGGCCGAGGTGGGCGGATCACCTGAGTTCGAGACCAGCCTAATCAACGTGGAGAAACCCCGTCTCTATTAAAAATACAAAAATTAAACCTGCACGTTGTGCACATGTATCCTAAAACTTAAAGTATAATAATAAAAAAATACAAAAATTAGCTGGGCATGGTGGCACATGCCTGTAATCCCAGCTACTCGGGAGGCTGAGGAAGGAGAATTGCTTGAACCCAGGAGGTGGAGGGTGTGGTGAGCCAAGATCACACCACTGCACTCCAGCCTGGACAACAAGAGTGAAACTCTGCCTCAAAAAAAAAAAGAGTAGAATCACAGAAAGATAAGTTTGAGGTATTCTATCCCTCCTTCTTCAACCTGAACTCTTAAATCATTCTTAGATATTGAAGTTGGAGGGTTTCCCAAACCATTGTGTGTGGGTATTTTCTTTTGAGTGTGCAAGGCTTGGGGGGAACCAGAAAAGCACAGTTTATGAGTCTCAGCACAATTCTCTGCCTTTCAAATGTTGACTGGACAATGAGATAGAATTAGAGGAGCCCACAAACATTTGACCCTATTTTTGGCAGAACACTG
Source organism: Pan troglodytes (assembly GCF_028858775.2). Taxonomy (NCBI): domain Eukaryota; kingdom Metazoa; phylum Chordata; class Mammalia; order Primates; family Hominidae; genus Pan; species Pan troglodytes. The sequence goes on along the minus strand of NC_072411.2, from coordinate 62,694,006 downwards.
GAAAAAATGCCTAAGTCCCAGCCTTGACCAAATTCTGTTTGGTTTCAGAGTAACCAAAGGATTGAAAGGAGAAATACTTAGTGCTCTCAGGGAAAAACATCACGGGGCTGAATTGGAGTAGAGTTCCACAAGAACTAAATTATCATATTGGTTTAGGTGACCAAGGGCATCTCCTTTATTCTAGAACCAGGCTTAAAAAAAAACAGTTATTTGCTCCAATCTTATCCTGGTCAGTGACTGTGAACTTCATTAAATGACTGATTTAGAGACTGGAAATCACTAATGAAGGTATAAGGTATAAAGAAGGTAGTTGTGGCTAGTATGTTATTCCACTGTGAATTAAGGATTATCTATATTTAGAATAATTTCCTTTTCTGTCCAAATCTTAATTAAACTTTTTTGAAATATGAAACTTTAAGAAAATATGTGGTCATGGTCAAATAAAAGTTTTGGAAGTAGGACCATGAGGGCAGATTTGAAAATAGAATTAGCCATCTATCTATTTAATAAACAAACATGTAAGACAATATATCTCCTAGTTATTATGCTAGGTGTTAAACATTCAAACATGAAAAGAGACCTATCTTTAGAGAGCTTAAAATGTAGTCCAATTTAGCAATAAAAAAGAATGAACTACTGGTAACTACTACAACACAGATAGACCTTGAAAACCACTATATACAGTAAAAGAAACCAGTCACATAAGACCACAGATCATATGCTTTTATTTATGTGAAATTTCCAGAATAGGCAAATCTATAGTGACTGAAAGCAGATTAATGGATGTAGGAGCAAGAGGGAAGGGAAAATGGGAACTTTCTGCTAACATATACATGGTTTTGTTTGAGGATAATAAAACAGATTGTGGCGATGGTTGCCCACTTCTGTGGACATATTTTTTAAAATGTAACTGTACATTTAGATAAATATGGTATTTAAATTATATCTCAATAAAGATGCTTAAAAATATTAGTAGATACAGATACATTCTTAAAATGTCATAAATGGCATGATTAGCTTTATGCTGAAAGTGATGAAAAAGGAGACTGGGCTTGGTGGCGCATGCCTGTAATCCCAGCACTTTGGGAGACTGAGGCCAGTAGATTACTTGAGTTCAGGAATTCAAGACCAGCCTGGGTAACAAAGCAAGACTCCATTGCTACAAAAAATACAAAAATTAGCCAGGTGTGATGGTGTGTGCCTGTAGTCTCAGCTACTCAGGAGGCTGAGGTGTGAGGATCTTTTGAGCTTGGGAAGCAGAGGTTGCAGTGATGAGCCATGATCATGCCACCACACTCCAACCTGAATGACAAAGTGAGATCCTGTATCAAAAAAAAAAAAAAAGTCATGAAAAAGGCATAGAATGCACTGAGAAAGGGACAATTAATTTCAAATACAAGGCACGAAGAGGAAGCATGTGACATTAATAGTCCGTAAATAATCAGTACATGGTCATCTCAGAGCATTTCTCTGTGATTTACTCAAAAATGAACTCTACACAATGATATAGTTCAGTGTTTCTAAATTAATATGACACTGAAGACACCTGGGTAAAAATGCAATCTTGAATGTATGCAATTATCTCCAATCATCCCCAAAACTAAAGTTCAATATGTTTTTCAAAGTTAACAAAAAGTCACAAAGTTAAAGAAAAAGCAAGAAGTAATAACAATGGATAAATGCTGTCAACACATTTTTGGAATTATTATCAGCAACATTGAAAGATGAAGGACAATGGAGCAATGCTTTCAAAGTTTTATAAAAACAATGATTTCTAATTAAAGTTTTATACCCAGCCAAGCTACCACTCAAGTTTGAAGCTACAAAAAAAAGACATCTCAAAAATGTATTCTCATGAAGCCTTTCCCAGGAAGGTAATAAGGAATGTCCTCAAAGAAACAAACAAAAATAAACAAACCAAAACAATTGAGTAAATCAAGAAAGATGTAAACATGGGACCTAACTCAAGAGAAAGATAAAGGGATTTTCAAAGATGGCAGCTCTTCAGGAAACTTAGAGAGCTGCCAGTCCAGACTGGAACACAAGAATCAAAAAGTACAAGAGAGAGTTCCCAAGGGTAGAGGTGCGATCAGGGACAAAACTATATAGATTATTTAATATGTTCAACAGCATTAAGATTTTATAGTTTTTAAAATTAGAAGTGTAGACAATTTTCTAAATGACAAAATGAGTTAATTATTAACTATTTAAAAAACGAAAGTTGTATAAGGAATTGTAATCTTAATATACTATTTAGTGAAAGGCAAACAATGTTTATATAAGTACACAGTAATATAAACTCTGACAATTGTACCAAAAATTACAATATAATTTCTTATAAAAAGGAAGGTGGGAAGTAGCAGAGTTTGGGGGTAATAAGAGAGGGCTAAATTTTCATTTTTCAAGAATCAAAAAGTCAAGAAATGTTATTTAAAAATATTGACTTAAGTAGCTCAACAAAAACCTACAAGACCTGAATGTGGTTGCCCTTGGGTAAGGAAACTCAGGGAGGTATGAAAAAAGAAAATGCCATTTTTATTTTATCTTATAAGAGTATTCCACATTTTTAACTTTGTAGATGTATTTCATAAAAATTAATTTTGTGAAAAAATATATACAGCACTGAAAATACTGCCAAGAACACATAGAGTTCAGTGACATGTTTTATTTTTCTTTGGGGTTTCCCGCAGAACTAAAACAGTGCTTTTAATATATTACGAGCTCAATAAGCATATGGTGTTTAATAATTACCACCCAAATGTTAGCTCAGTGGGTTTGGCAATGAATCTTATGGTATATAATCTGGGAACTAATTTTTTCCTACTAAAGAGGACCTAGAAGTCATAGTGTGCTATGCAGTCCTTTGTCTTGATATTGAAAAGAGTGGTTGGATGGCATCTGGAGGAAAACAGGCTAGTTGTATTCACTGTATAATATCTGGCACACTGTAGGTGGTCAGTTAATTAAACAATATCTTCCATTAGCAAGTGTAGTGAATCATAATATGAACAGGGTACTTCTTGTTTTTATACATTTTATGCCCTCTTGAGCTTTGTTTTCTCTTTCCAAGACTTTCAAAAGGTTCCTTTTCTTTCTTCAAAATCAATGAATTTAAGATTTACTTGTAAGAAGTATCAAGGATGGCAAATACACAGGGCTTATGTCACCTCTCCCCTACCTCCCTTACCTAGGCAAGTATTGCCATTTAAATGGCGTTCTCAGGTAGTGGAAATGGCATGGCATTTCCAAGGACAGGAAAGTTGATTGACTTGATGGAGCAGAAGTTTACATACTAAGTAGCTGGAGTATATATTAAGTAGCAAGAGTTCAAGGTGAGCCCCAAGCAAGAACAATTGATGCTTAGCCTTAGATATCTAGTTGAAGAATTCTAATGTGATTCATTGATAGTGGGTAAACTTTTTGAACTGTGAAGCAGCCTAATAAGTGATACAACACACAGCAAAGAGGTTCTGGTATTGTAGCACTAAGGCCCTGTAAAGATTGATTCAAAAGGTAATAGAAATGAAGCAGAGATGGAAACTAGAGTGACTACTAAGAAGAAAGAAAAATGACTTGGTGAATTACTAGATGTAAGAATTAAAAAGAAAGCAGAATTGTAGATGATAATATTTTTTAATACTTAATATGGCACCCAGGTGTTGTGCGAAACCAACTTTCCATATATTATTTATTAAATCCACTTAGGTAGACTCTATTACCACCATCACCATCCTATTCTCAAGTTGAGGAAACTGAGGCAATATAAAGTCACTTTCCCCAGAGTCTCACAACCAATAAGTGATTGATTAAATCCCAGATTTAAACCCAGTCAGTTTGTTTCCTGCAATAGAGAACCTGGGAAGGAGACTGGATATCCAAGTGGAAATGACTAGTAGGTAGCTTGTTATAAGGAATAAGGTTTTATGTGAGAGGTCAGAGTTTAAAGCATTTATAGGGAGTTACCACCATTTTGATACGACTTTAATTTTGAGAATGGATGGGCACAGGGTCAAGAACAAAGCCTTGGTAACAGGCATATGAGAAGGTGCTCAACATCATTGATCATCAGAGAAATGTAAATCAAAACTATATCTCACCCCAGTTAAAATGGCTTTTATCCAAAAGAGAGGCAATAACAGATGCTGGCAAGGACCGGAGAAAAGGGAACCCTCATACACTATTGGTAGAAATATAAATTAGCACAACCACTATGAAGAACAGTTTGGAGGTTCTTCAAAAAACTAAAAATAGAACTACCATATGATCCAGTGATCCCAGTGTTGAATATATACCCAAAAGAAAGGAAATCAGTATACTAAAGAGATATCTGCCCTCCCATGTTTGTTGCAGCACTGTTCACAGTAGCCAAGATTTGGAAGCAACCTAAGTGTCCATTAACATATGAATGAATAAAGAAAATGTGGTACATATATACGTGGAGTACTATTCAGCCATAAAAAAGAATGAGATCCTGTCATTTGCAACAACGTGGATGAACCTGGAGGTCATGATGTTAAGTTAAGTAAGTCAGAAAGACAAACTTCACATGTTCTCACTTATTTGTGAAAGCTCAAAAATCAAAATAATTGAACTCATGGAGATAGAGAGTAGAAGGATGGTTAGCAGGGGCTGGGAAGGGTAGTGGGAGGCTGTGACAAGTAGGGTTAATGGGTACAAAAAATAGTTAGAAAGAATGAATAAGACCTAGTATTTGATAGCACAACTAGGTGACTGTAGTCAAAAATAACTTAATTGTACATTTAAAAATAACTATAAGAGTGTAATCGGATTGCTTGTAACACAAAGAATACATGCGTAAGGGGATGGACACTCCATTCTCCATGGCATGATTATTATGCATTGCATTCCTGTATCAAAACATATCATGTAACCTATAAATATATACACCTATTATGTACCCACAAAAATTAAAAATAAATGAAAAATAAAGGAAAAAGCCATGGGTTGATGGTCAACAGGAGAAAAGCAGTGTCACCACAGAGTGAAGGAAGAGTTAAAGAGGTGAAGCAAAAATTCAGTATTATAGAGACAGAGCCTTGGACAAATTTTTAAGGAGAAAAAGAAAATCAACAGTATCAAGTACTTCCGAGAGATTTGATGGGGTAATAACTGAGAAAAATGACATGGGACTGGCATAAAGGCCAGGAAAAAAAGTCATTTCAGTTGTCTGGTGGGAGTGCAAACCAGATTGCAAAGGCTTAATATGAGAATTGGTGATGAAGAAATTAACATAACCAGGACATTTCACCTGTTCAGGAATTTGGCAGTGAAAGGTGACTGCGTTAATGCAGTGGCTTGAAAAGGCAATGAGGTGAAGCAAAGATTTATATTCCAAAGTAGGGAAAAACCTAGGCATCATTAAAGGCAGAGAATGGGTAGGGTTTTTCTCATGAAAGTCAATTTTAACCATAAAGAATATATCTCAAAACACTGAGAAACACTAAACTTATCTATATAAATGCAGTAACTAGCCAACATATCATTCCTTCCAGATAACCCTGGGTCTAATGCCAGGTAAAGTGCATTCTTAGGAAGATCACTAAGAGGTGATACACCTCCAACTCCTTGCTGCCACTCTAGGAGTGAGAGGCTGGCCAAGTGGAGCATTTTGGACATTCAGAGGAGGTGGCTGATTCTACCAGCCCAGGATCAAGGCCAGAAAGCTTGCTCCTGGGATTGGAGCAAGGTCAGTCAGGAAATGAGTGTCAGGGGATGGGGTGGGAGATGAATCAAAGGGAATACTCAGAGGCAGACATTTCACAGACGTTTGAGTGGGTGTTTATGTCACCACTTGGCAAATCTCACGGCAGAGTCAAGACCCAGAGATTCTGAGGTGGCAGTCTGTCTCAACCGAATAAGCAAGAGACTGTCTTGCATGAGAAACAGCCCCACTATCATTGCTTCTTATACCCATTAAACCAGCTAAAAGGACAGAGGCTTATAGCTACACAAGCTAGTGCTTTCCCACTATACAAACCTCCTGCACACCTGTGGGGGTAAAAGAGGAAGCAAATTTGCATATCTCCTTGATCAATGCTAGAAGTGAAGGAATCTGGGAAAATCAAAGTTTCATACTCCAAAGTTCCCAGTATGACTGTAGCAGAAGTGAAACTAGAATCCAGCATTTTTTCTTGCCCTGCTAGGAGAGATTTTCCCATTAACTGTGCGAATTCTCTGCTCTCTCTAATGAGTGACCCCTAATGCAACCAATTTGGTTATTTGACATTTATTATATTTTCAATTTGAATCAGAAGCTACTAATCTAGTGTTAAATCCTTAGGCAATAAGTTTGTCTTTTCTAAGCAGGGTGGGCAAAAATCCTCATCTTCTTTGAATGCCCAGAGCTAACAATTAACTTTCTATCTTTATTTCTAACTCAAATGTGCCAAAAAGAAAAAATCAAAAACATCCTCCCCGGAACGCAAAATTCAAAAGCTAAAAAACATCTTAAGAATTAATCTGTCTCCTATTCTTTGGCTGGCAGGTTAAAAACGGAATTTGCATAAATCCATAGCAGTCAGCCCTCTCTTGTTTGTGAGGATAAACGAGGGCTTTCTGTGCTAAAGGGAAGAGGGCTGGCCATGCTCTTACAAAGTGATAAAAAGTGGTACAAGGATGAGTTTAACAGAGTGCTTTAACTAGGAGTCTGGAGGTAATCTTAAGATAAACTATCTACAGGTTAATGAGGGAGTGAAAAAAGGTTAAGACTACCACCCACCGGCATATATAGACACAGTCTGACCATTGGAGGGAGGGGCAAGGAAAAAGACGACTGACGTTCAGATGGGAAGTTTACCTGGCATTTATTGACTCTGGCCCAGGCTAAAGAGCACTGTGACCTTCCAGTACTTTGTTCTGCCAGCTCCCTCCAGCCCACATCATATATCCTGAACTGACAAGTACCTATATAAGCTAACATTGGCATCTGTGTTGATTGGTTGATGCCATTTTATACCTCATTCAATATTTTAATAACACCCCTGGGTATATCCCAAACTACTCATCATCCACACTTAAAAGCTGAATTTATTTTCTTCTTTCCTAAAAATATTTCCTCTTAGTGCTTTCTTTCCTCTATGCCATCTCCATGTTCTTGATCACCCAGTTAGCCTCCGTTAGCTTTTGACTCTGGTCCCACAATTGCCTGCCTTCCTGTAAAATCCAAGCTGTTCCCAAAGCCATTGGAATCCATCAAGCCTATATTGACATGCTGCAGGGCACCATCAGTAATATACTAGAGAGACAGGGTTGGAGAGAGAAACAAAAGCAAGAAGAGGTCTAGCTGCTGGTGGCAGAAGTTCAGCCTGCTGAACAAGTATGAGATCAAGGGGTGCAGGGTACTCCAGCTATAAACCAGGTAGTGAGTGGGTTGGCAGGGAGGGACTAGGAATTGAGCCATCATTTATCTAGAGCAGGCAAAACTTGAGAGTTGTCACATGGTTGGTCACATGGTTCATGGTTGGTCTGTGGACAAGTGGCAGGGCTGACACCAGCAGAGTTCAGCCAGGGTCCCGACAATCATAAGGGAAGGGTGCAGTAAGACAGCGCAGACCAACAGCCTTTGGATATGATTGTGTTACTCAGCAATTAGCACAAGAGAAACTCAGGAATAGGGGTGAAGGCAGGTCAGTTTTAAGAACCATGTTATAAGGCAGGGAAGTTAGAGTCCAAGAATAAGAATGAATTTGGCCAGGCGCAGTGGCTCACGCCTGTAATCCCAGCACTTTGGGAGGCCGAGGCAGGTAGATCAGAAGGTCAGGAGATTGAGACCATCCTGGCTAACACGGTGAAACCCCGTCTCTACTAAAAACATAAAAAATTAGCCGGGCGTGGTGGCGGGCACCTGTAGTCCCAGCTACTCGGGAGGCTGAGGCAGGAGAATGGCGTGAACCCGGGAGGCGGAGCTTGCAGTGTGCCGAGAGGGGCGCCACTGCACTCCAGCCTGGGCTAAAGAGCAAGACTCCGTCTCAAAAAAAAAAAAAGAATGGATCTTCAGTGATCCGAATTTAACCGTTTAAGGAATATTTACCAACTACCCACTATGGGTCCTCACAGTGGAGAGTTTAAATATAAGTGTAATTCCGTGTGATAAGTGCCAAATCCACATAAGATTCAGATGCACCCAAAAGAGGAGATAGTCAAGCTCTGCGACATGGAGGTATTATGTGAGGCTGCAAAGAGGAGACAATGTTCAACCATGTTCTGGAATTATGAGTAAGCCCCAGCAATGAGGGGAAAGAACTTCAGATGGAGGGCATAGAAAAATGCTGCAGATGGGCTGTCTAGAGAACTCCAAGTGTTCACACCCATAGCACTAGCAGTGAGAATGGCTGAGGGTACAGCCATCAGATGGTATCATTAGTGGGTAAGCATCTCCAGTCTCTGGCTGGAAGTTGCCCTGGATATTCAAGCATGGCTGGGCTTGCAGATCAAATTTGAGTGAGGTGGAGAGGAATGCAAGATATATTTAACATATATCAGGCTTAATGTTTTTGTACCCGTCTCATCTCCCTTTTCCTGAACACTACTCCAATCCATACCAGCAAAACCTCATAAGCTTATCTAAACTACTGCCATGATTCTTTAACCAGTTTCCCCAATTAGACTCCTCCACTTCCTTCCTTCCTACACATAGTTTCGTGATAAATCTCCCTAAAGCACAATTTCGAACATGCTACTCCCCTGGGGGAAAAAAAATCCTTTCAACGGCTTGAAAAGATCCCTATCTTGGGAGAATTGACCTTCTTATTTGCATTTTGTTTGCACAGATCTTATTTGCATTTTGTTTGCACATTTGAAGGACTACATTAAATATTTACTTGTCTCACATTATGAAAACAATACAAAAATTCACAGGACACAGGGCGGCATTGACAACAGAGGTGACAGGTGAAAGGTGGAGAGAAGAATGGTTAGGCAGAGCTGAAACCACAGACTGATGAGGCCTGATCATCCTCTGATCTTCCATCTCTTAGAATCTCTTTTCTCACTCGATCTTTGGAAGAGTGAACACAGAACCAAGCAGCCAGAGCAGACGTGAATGACATCTTTGTAGCTTTTGTCATAGTGTCCTCTGTGACACTGCCTTCTTTTTTCAGTGGTTTTGTTTATATTTCTTGCTTGTTTAATGGCCTAGATCTTATATTTTCTAAATTTAATGAGTATCTCCAAGTACAGTTTTTCTGTGCCAAATTTATTATTTTTTTCATATGCACGTGGAAGAAAATGCATTTTGCTTGTTAAATCTCACAGGCACATAAAAATAGGTTTTGAAAAATATGACGATGAAATAAAAGATAACAAGGAGGTTAGCTATAATTTTTATCTCAACATTTAAAACTTTGAGCCAATGAGGCTTTAATTCAAAAATGGAAAGAAATTTCTAATTCTAAAATTTTCCATTTTTTAATGTTCAGTGTTCATATACACAAACAGTAACTACAATAATATATGATTATAGAAAGTGAAAAGTTATCTCTGTGAAGGAGTATCAGTCTAAATTGAAAAGCAACTTTTGGTATTATAAAAACCAAAAGGAAAGTAGACAGGTAAGATCAATATACCTTCTAATTTATTTTTTACAAGTGGCTCCTACAAGTTTCCAAAAATAGTATTGTATAAGTTCATAATTACCACTTTTTTTCTAAATACATATCCCTCCCATCATAGTGTAGTCTGAAGGTCTGGGCTCAATTTCTGATAATGATTGTAGCAGCGAAAACAGTTTTCCTTTTTAAGTAAAAGACCTTTTTATATATGGCACCATTTTCAAAGGACATAAATAGCTCTGTCTGTTAAAAATCTGCCTTTAAATTCTATGCCACTCACATGACTGAAGAGACTATAATTTATAGGCCATATTCAGAGAAATAAACTTGTCCTAAACATCTGTCTATCTCTAAAGCTAAAAGCTTAAAAACCACTGTTGACCCCAAACCTGAGATTTTGTTACAAATGACACAGGAATTTGGCACAGGGAGGAAGCAGGGTCAGGCTGCTGATCAGGGCTGGCAGAGCGAATTCGTCCAGCTTCCATCAGATAGAGCCAATTTCCAAGTGCAGCTGACCACAGCTGTGCTCTCTGCCACATCAGGGAAAGTTCGGAGAGTAGAGCTTACTCTGTCATGAAAGCACTCAGTCACAATCCCAGGGGCCACCTTCTCAAGGGTTGGAACACAAGGTAGGATGTAACAGAAGGGCCAACAGAGAGCGACTGGGGCAAAAAGGGCATTTATCATTTCACAGAGCAACAAGTCTGGAAGCAAGGGCAGTTCTACAACAGAAGCAAGAGCTTCACAGTGACACTAAGGACCAGGGCTCCTTTCCTTTTTCCAGTCTCCTCTACTCAGAATTTTGTTTTTGTCCTCAGCATTTTGCTCTAGTGATTACAAAATGGCTGCCTCAGTTCCAGGGTATTGTATCTTCACACAATCACTCTGAAATGCAGAAGAAAGACCCATTCTACATGCGTCTCTATATCTGGGAGGAAGAGCCTTCCCAGAAGCCCCAGCCAGCTGCGTTTCAGGTCCCTTAAGACCAGATTGGGTACAAACTCAAGCTCTGGCTGTACAGGAGGAAAGCAATATTGGGCATTTTCTTATCTTGCATTCTTGCCTGTCAAAGTCTGACAGCAAGATCAAGGTGGTAGCTGGGCACAGAACAGGAGCAGCTGCAGGGTGTAATTGGGTAGGCGATCAACAGTATCACTTACAGAAAGTTAACAGCTTTAACGGCAGCCCTTTTTAAGCATAAACATTTAAAGTGTGCTCCTTTATAACTCCATGTAACATTCCTTACCAGCATGCATTGCTAGCTTCGCACACTTAATAAATGAAAGGGCATATCTCTCTTCTAGATGATAATGAGGACAGATGCATAAAATATTGGCATTTGCAAAATATTTTTTCCAAGTAATGATCAATAAAACTGGAAATTTCCGCATGATTGATTTTTTCTCAGATAACAATTCTTCAAGACCTTATCTAGATACTTAAACCCTATGGCACAATATCCTCATACATAAAAATGGGTATAGCATGAATAACATTGTAGAGAGGGCTATATATATATACTTACTGTTAACAAAATGAATTTTTCTGACATTTTTTAAAAACTTGTATAAATAAGGATATCAATTATTGCATCTCTCCCCAAGGGCAGAGTTTGCCTGATGGTTATCATGGGAGGGCCCCAGTTGGTCTGTGGCAGAAAGGGTACAATAATCACCACACCATTTCACTAGGTTCTGTCAATATTTGTTTGATTTCCCAAAGCTACAGTACTGCCTATTAACAGCTCAATTGCACAAAAAAGTTAATCAACATTTGCTACAGAAATACTGTGCTAGCTTTCATAACCTACTTTACAGATGAAACATAGGTTCATAAGAGGGGAGAATTCATTAGGCTCTTTTTAGAAATTTTGACTCTACTGTGAATTGTTTTATGTACTTGATAAATAGGCCCACACAAATAAATGGCCATTGAGACATGTCACTTGACAATATCAAAAAACTTCCTCCCCACCCTCAACCTCACCCCCATCTGTCCTTACTCACAAACAGTACCCTCTCTTCACAGCTGTTTGAAATGATCAGTGAACTCTTCCCTATGTGCATGGAGGCAGTAGAGGAAAGGGAATTTGAAGCTGTAGAAAACAATGGTTAAAGGCCAGGCATGGTGGCTTCTGCCTGTACTCCCAGCACTTTAGGAGGCCAAGGTGGGAGGATCCTTTGAGCTCAGGCATTTGAGACCAGCCTGGGCAATATAAAAAGGTCTCGTGTCTACTAAAATTACAAAAATTAGCTGGGTGTGGTGGTACATGCCTGTAGTCCCAGCTACTCAGGAGGCTGAAGCGGAAGGATCACCTGAGCCCAGGAGGTAGAGGCTGCAGTGAGCCAAGATGGCACCACTGTACTCCAGCCTGGGTGACAGAGCAAGACTCTGTCTCAAAAAAAAAAAAAAGAAAAGAAAAGAAAAAAGAAAGAAAGAAAAAGAAAAAACAACAAGAAAACAATGGTTAAAAAGCAAATTGTTGCCTGGGAAAATCACTAATATCCAGTGTTCTGTTATCACATAGCAGGAAACAAGCCCTTCAGTTAGTGAAACTGGGTTGAGGGAGAGCAAGGCAAGCAGCAAGAGAAGGTGCTAGGGAAAGAGAACCGGAGAATGGTGCAGGCACTGCCTGCGAGCTTGTCAGAAATGCAGAGTCTTGGGCTTCTCCCCAGATCCACTGAATCAGGGTATGTATTTTAACAAGACCCTCAGGTGATTCCTGCACAGATTAAAACTTGAGAAGCACTGCACAAAGGCAGGAGGCAGTAATTCCAAGGAATAAACCCTGCCAGAGTGTCATGCTTGGAGCCCTGACAGCTACCTGGGAGCAGTCTCAGCTGAGGTGAGAGGGACGTTAGGCATGTGAAACAGGCAAGCATAGGTGCCAAAAGGGTAACGGTGGTAATTGTGGTTACAGTCAGCTTTAACGAAACACTGACAGTGTGACAGGCACTACCATACTACTTTCCATGCATTGTTTCTGATTTCACAATAACCCTGCAACACAGGTATTATAAAGAAACGGAAACTCAGGGAGGTTAGGTAACTTGCCCTAGGCTCAGGCCAGCAAGTAACTGAATCTGGATTCACTCCTGAGTTTTGGAATCAGAGAAATCCAAGCTCAAATCCTCTGTCTACTTCTTATTAGAAATATAATTCTGTTGAGGTCGCTTCCAAGATGGCCGAATAAGAACAGCTCCAGTCTACAGATCCCAGCGAGACTGACACAGAAGATGGGCGATTTCTGCATTTCCAACTGAGGTACTTGGTTAATCTCACTGGGACTGGTTGGTCAGTGGGTGCAGCCCACAGAGGGCGAACTGAAGCAGGGCAGGGTGTCACCTCACCCGGGAAGTACAAGGAGTTGGGGGATTTCCCTTTCCTAGCCAAGGGAAGCCATGAGTGACTGCACCTGGAGAAGCAGTACACTCCGTCCAAATACCATGCTTTTCCCATGGTCTTCACAACTGGCAGACCAGGAGATTCCTTCCCGTGCCTGGCTCAGTGGGTCCCATGCCCATGGAGCCTTGCTCGCTGCTAGCGCAGCAGTCTGAGATCAACCTGGGATGCTGAATTTTGGTGGGGGAAGGGGTGTCTGCCATTGCTGAGGCTTGAGTAGGGGGTTCTATACTCACAGTGTAAACAAAGCAGCAGGGAAGCTCGAACTGGGCAGAGTCCAACAGAGCTCAGCAAGGCCTACTGCCTCTCTAGATTCCACCTCTGGGGGCAGGGCATATCTGAACAAAAGGCAGCAGACAGCTTCTCCAAACTTAAACGTCCTTGCCTGACAGCTCTGAAGACAGCAGTGGTTCTCCCAGCATGGTGTTCGAGCTCCGATAACGGACAGACTGCCTCCTCAAGTGGGTCCCTGACCCCATTGTAGCCTGACTGGGAGACATCTGCCAGCAGGGGCCAACAGATACTTCATACAGGTGGGTGCCCCTCTGGGAAAAAGCTTCCAGAGGAAGGATCAGGCAGCAATATTTGCTGTTCTGCAGCCTCCACTGGTGATAGCCAGGCAAACAAGGTCTAGAGTAGACTTCCAACAGACCTGCAGCTGAGGGGTCTGTTAGAAGGAAAACTAACAAACAGAAAGGAATAGCATCAACATCAATAAAAAGGACATCCACACCAAAAACCCATCCGGGGGCCACCAACGTCAAAGACCAAACATAGATAAAACCACAAAGATGGGGAGAAACCAGAGCACAAAGGCCAAAAATTCCAAAAACGAGAACACCTCTTCTACTCCAAAGGAACACAACTCCTCACCAGCAAGGGAACAAAACTGGATGGAGAATGAGTTTGACGAGTTGACAGAAGTAGGCTTCAGAAGGTGGGTAATAACAAACTTCTCCAAGCTAAAGGAGCATGTTCTAACCCATTGCAAGGAAGCTAAAAACCTTGAAAAAAGGTTAGACGAATGGCTAACTAGAATAACCAGTGTAGAGAAGAGCTTAAATGACCTGATGAAGCTGAAAACCACAGTACGAGAACTTTGTGAAGCATACACAAGCTTCAGTAGATGATTTGATCAAGCGGAAGAAAGGATATCAGTGATTGAAGGTCAAATTAATGAAATAAAGTGAGAAGACAAGATTAGATATAAAAGAGTGAAGAGAAACAAACAAAGCCTCCAAGAAATATGGGACTATGTGAAAAGACCAAATCTACATTTGTTTGGTGTACCTGAAAGTGATGGGGAGAATGGAAGAAAGTTAGAAAACACTCTTCAGGGTATTATCCAGGAGAACTTCCCCAACTTAGCAAGGCAGGCCAACATTCAAATTCAGGAAATACAGAGGACACCACAAAGATATTCCTCAAGAAGAGTAACTCCAAGACACATAATTGTCAGATTCATCAAGGTTGAAATGAAGGAAAAAATGTTAAGGGCACCCAGAGAGAAAGGTCAGGTTACCCACAAAGGGAAGACCCTCAGACTAACAGTGGATTTCTTGGCAGAAAACCTACAAGCCAGAAGAGAGTGGGGACTAATATTCAAAAGTCTTAAAGAAAAGGATTTTCAACCCAGAATATCATATCCATCCAAACTAAGCTTCATAAGTGAAGGAGAAATAAAATCCTTTACAGACAAGCAAATGCTGAGAGATTTTCTCACCACCAGGCCTGCCTTACAAGAGCTCCTGAAGGAAGCACTGAACATGGAAAGGAACAACTGGTACCAGCCACTGCAAAAACATGCCAAATTGTAAAGACCATCAATGCTATGAAGAAACTGCATCAATTACCAGGCGAAATAACCAGCTAGTATCATAATGACAGGATCAAATTCGTACATAACAATATTAGCCTTAAATGTAAATGGGCTAAATGCCCCAATTAAAAGACACAGACTGGCAAATTGGATAAAGAGTCAAGACCCATTGGGGTGCTATATTCAGGAGACCCATCTCACGGACAAAGACACACATAGGCTCAAAATAAAGGGATGGAGGAAGATCTACCAAGCAAAGTGGAAAACAAAAAAAAAGCAGGGTTGCAATTGTGATCTCTCATAAAACAGATTTTAAACCAACAAAGATCAAAAGAGACAAAGAAGGCCATTATATAATGGTAAAGGGATGAATTAAACAAGAAGCGCTAACTATCCTAAATATATATACACCCAATACAGGAGAACCCAGATTCATAAACTTCTTAGAGACCTACAAAGATACTTATACTCCCACACAATAATGAAAGACTTTAACACCCCACTGTCAATATTAGACAGATCAATGAAACAGAAAATTAACAAGGATATCCAGAACTTGAACTCAGCTCTGGACCAAGTGGACCTAATAGGCATCTACAGAACTCTCCACCCCAAATCAACAGAATATACATTCTTCTCAGCACCACATCACACTTATTCTAAAATTGACCGCATAATTGGCAGTAAAACACTCAGCAAATGTAAAAGAATAGAAATCACAACAAACTGTCCCTCAGACCACAGTTCAATCAAATTAGAACTCAGGATTAAGAAACTCACTCGAAACTGCACAACTACATGGAAACTGAACAACCTGCTCCTGAATGACTACTGGGTACATAACGAAGTGAAGGCAGAAATAAAGAATTCTTTGAAACCAATGAGAACACAAGACACAATGTACCAGACTCTCTGGGACACATTTAAAGCAGTGTGTAGAGGGAAATTTACAGCACTAAATGCCCACAAGAGAAAGTAGGAGAGATCTAAAATCAACACCCTAACATCACAATTAAAAGAACTAGAGAATCAAGAGCAAACAAATTCAAAAGCTAGCAGAAGGCAAGAAATAACTAAAATCAGAGCAGAACTGAAGGAAATAGAGACATAAAAAATCCTTCAAAAAATCAATGAATCCATGAGATGGTTTTTTGAAAAGATCAACAAAATTGATAGACTGCCAGAAAGACTAATAAAGAAGAAAAGAGAGAAGAATCAAATAGATGCAATAAAAATGATAAAGGGGATATCACCACCAATCCCACAGAAATACAAACTACCATCAGAGAATACTATAAACACCTCTACGCAAATAAACTAGGAAATCTAGAAGAAATGGATAAATTCCCGGACACATACACCCTCCCAAGACTAAACCAGGAAGAAGTTGAATCTCTGAATAGACCAATAACAGGTTCTGAAATTGAGGCAATAATAGCCTACCGGCCAAAAAAAGTACAGGACCAGATGGATTCACAGCCGAATTCTACCAGAGGTACAAGGAGGAGCTGGTACCATTCCTTCTGAAACTTTTCTGATCAAAAGGAAAAGAAGGAATCCTCCCTAACTCATTTTATGAGGCCAGCATCATCCTGATACCAAAGCCTGGCAAACGCGACAAAAACAAAGAGAATTTTAGGCCAATATTCCTGATGAACATCAATGTGAAAATCCTCAGTAAAATACTGGCAAACCGAATTCAGCAACACATCAAAAAGCTTATCCACCACAATCAAGTGGGCTTCATCCCTGGGATGCAAGGCTGGTTCAACATACACAAATCAATAAATGTAATCCATCACATAAAGAGAACCAACGACGAAAACCACATGGTTATCTCAATAGATGCAGAATAGGCCTTCAATAAAATTCAACAGCCTTTCATGCTAAAAATTCTCAATAAACTAGGTATTAATGGAATGTATCTCAAAATAATAAGAGCTATTTATGACAAACCCAGAGCCAATATCATACTGAATGAGCAAAAACTGGAAGCATTCCCTTTGAAAACTGGCACAAGACAAGGATGTCCTCTCTCACCACTCCTATTCAACATAGTATTGGCCAGGGCAATCAGGCAGGAGAAAAACATAAAAGGTATTCAAATAGGAAGAGAGGAAGTCAAATTGTCTCTGTTTGCAGATGACATGATTGTATATTTAGAAAACGCCATCATCTCAGCCCAAAATCTTAAGCTGATAAGCAACTTCAGCAAAGTCTCAGATACAAAATCAATGTGCAAAAATCACAAGCATTCCTATACACCAATAACAGACAAACAGAGAGCCAAATCATGAGTGAACTCCCATTTACAATTGCTACGAAGAGAATAAAATACCTAGGAACCAAACTTAGAAGGGATGTAAAGGACCTCTTCAAAGAGAACTACAAACCACTGCTCAAGGAAATAAGGGAGGACACAAACAAATGGAAAAACATTCCACACTCATGGATAGAAGAATCAATATCGTGAAAATGGCCTACTGCCTAAAGTAATTTATAGGTTCAATTCTATCTCCATCAAGCTACCACTGACTTTCTTCATGGAATTGGAAAAAACTACTTTAAACTTCATCTGGAACCAAAAAAGAGCCTGCATTGCCAAGACAATCCTGGGCAAGAAGAACAAAGCTGGAGGCATCATGCTACATGACTTCAAACTATACTACAAGGCTACAGTAACTAAAACAGCATGGTACTGGTACCAAAACAGATATATAGGCCAATGGAACAGAACAGAGGCCTCAGAAATAACACCACTCATCTACCACCATCTGATCTTTGACAAACCTGACACACACAAGCAATGGGGAGAAGATTCCCTATTTAATAAATGGTGTTGGGAAAACTGGCTAGCCATATGCAGAAACCTGAAATTGGACCCCTTCCTTACACCTTATACAAAAATCAACTCAAGATGGATTAAAGACTTAAACATAAGACCTAAAACCATAAAAAGCCTAGAAGAAAACCTGGGCAATAGCATTCAGGACATAGGCATGGGCAAAGACTTCAGGTCTAAAACACCAAAAGCAATGGCAACAAAAGCCAAAATTGGCAAATGGGATCTAATTAAACTAAAGAGCTTCTGCACGGCAAAAGAAACTATCATCAGAGTGAACAGGCAACCTACAGAATGGGAGAAAAGTTTTGCAATCTATCCATCTGACAAAGGGCTAATATCCAGAATCTACAAAGAACTTAAATTTACAAGAAAAAAAACAACCCCATCAGAAAGTGGGCAAAGGATATGAACAGACACTTCTCAAAAGAAGACATTTATGCAGCCAACAAACATATGAAAAAAAAAAAAACTCATCATCACTGGTCATTAGAGAAATGCAAATTAAAACCACAATGAGATACCATCTCGTGACAGTTAGAATGGCGATCATTAAAAAGTCAGGAAACAACAGATGCTGGGGAGGACGTGGAAAAATAGAAACACTTTTACACTGCTGTGGGAGTGTAAATTAGTTCAACCCTTGTGGAAGACAGTGTGAGCTTGTACCTCACAATACTTTAGAAGCTGAATAAGTCTTATCCTCATTTTCCAGTGGCACAAACTGAAGCTTAGAGAGGGAATATTCTGACAAAATTATATATATATTTAAAAATATATTAAAAACATTAATATATAATGAAATGTTTACATACTTTTTTTATTGGACTTTAAGTTCTGGGTTACATGTGCAGAACGTGCAGTTTTGTTACATAAGTATACACGTGCCATGTTTGTTTGCCGCACCCATCAACCTGTCACCCACATTAGGTATTTCTCCTAATGTTATCCCTCCCCTAGCCCCCCATCCCCCACAGGCCCTACTGTGTGATGTTCCCCTCCCTGTGTCCCTGTGTTCTCATTGTATACGTACATATATGTATGTATACGTGCATATATATGCATATATATACGTATATGTATGTGTATATATGCATATATACACGTATATGTATATATACGTATACACACATAAATATGTATATATACACGTATACATACATATATGTATATATACATGTATATACGTGTATACATACATATACGTGTATATACATGTATATATACATATACATATGCATACATATATGTATACATGCACATACATAGATGTATACATACACATACATACATATCCATACATATGTATACATGCATGTACATGTGTACATGTATGTATATATGTGTGTATATACACGTGTGTGTGTATATATATATAGAGGTGCTTATGTTTCCATAATAGTAATATCATGTATGCATTAAATAGTAGTATATATTATTACTCCTTCCAGTATAATTATTCCAGTATATTACTAAAGTGTAATTTTTTAAAGTTTAGAGAATAATACTCATTCGACTATCTAATAACTACATATCAAAGACGGTATTCAACTCACTAATTAATGAAGAAACCAGTGAGATGTTAAACCTGGTTCAAATGAGAATTTGAGGAACAAGTGTTTGTAGACAACTTAATAAAGTAAGGTTAGGATAAGACTGCTAGGTTATATACAAAACTGGTTAATGTCCTACAGGTTAATAAACTGTAACCTTTGGAATTATCTGTTTTCACAAAATAGAAATTACAGGCATGCATCACTTAACCACAGAGATACATTCTGAGAAATGTTGTCATTAGGCAATTTCATCACTGTGCAAACATCATGGAGTGTACTTATATAAACTTATGGTACAGCCTACTACACTCCGAGGCTACACAGTGTAAGCTTATTGCTCCTAGGGTACAAACATTTACAGCATATTACTGTACTGAAAATCTAGGCAACTGTCACACAGTGGTAAGTATCTGTGTATCTAAACATAGAAAATGTATAGTAAAAAAAATATGGTAGTGTAATGTTATGGGACCACTATGGTATAAGCAGCCTGTCATTGACCAAAATGTTATTCGGCAATATGACTGTATTTGCATCTGAACCACACTTCCATGAGTGGTGAAAGGAGTATTTCCTGGTCTCTTAGCCTTACCACTTTCTAAACAGCTGGAAGGAGTTAGTTTTCAATCCTCCATATTCTTTGGACTTTCCTTTAAGTGTATTTTTGAAAGTCAAATAAAATGTGGGTTTAGAGAAATTCACAATTATCTGGAGTCATATTTGTGACTATATAGCATTGGTTCTTAGGATGCTCATACCGTTCAATGAACTTCAGAAGCAACTATATGTGGTAGAAAGGATCTTGGCCTGGGGGTAGTAAGAAGATCTGTGTCTATTTCAGCATTGCCATTAAATGGCTCAGTGACTCTAAGCCTCAACTTCCCATCTGAAAATGAGGGGTTTGACTAGATGGCCTCTAAGGGTACAGGTCTCAAACTTCAGTGAGCATCAGTGTTACAGGGAGAAACTTGGTTAAAAGAAAAAAAAAAAAAATGTAGATTTCCAGACTCCACATCCAGATTCTGAGTCAAATCCAAGTCTGTTGTTTTTAGCGTGTGTTTATTTTAACAACAGCCCAGGTGATGCCAGTGCAGTAGTAGACTGCACTTTGAGAGACTTTGCTTGGAGGTCTCATCCAGCTCTAACCATCCACCACTCGGTATTCCAAGGAGGGGCCCCAGAAGCCTGGATTGAGCTGCTGCTGATCCTAGTCACAAAGAGTTTATGAGTATCCATGAGGATTTCATTAGTCACTTATTTCCTTTTAAGAGGCTACATGCATTAAGAAACCGTTACTGGTACAGCACTTAATGCTCCTGAAAATAATGTACTATTATTGCAGAGGACCTTTCTGAAAGGATTTTAGGTTGAATATTGTTGAGCTCCAATTTATTGTTTTACTTACACAAGACCTCTGAGTGGAAAATTGCTGTATACATTGTTACAATGCATTATTTTTTCAGCTAACACTACAAAAGAGATTTTTCTAATCTAATGCAGCCAAGCATTGACAATTTTCTGAGAGCTAAACCATAAACTGTCTTGAGCGGTTTGCCTTTCATCTTTGGTTATATTTTTTAATTGATTTTTCTAATACAGTGATGCAGGTCATTTAAGTGAGTATTAGCAACATATAACCATCAGTATCAGACCTAGATAAGCTTATATTTGTTTGCTACAGGAAAACATGCTTATTCATTTCATTCTTTGTATCTATAGGAGGCTAACAATGACTTTCATTAGACTTACATAAGTAGAAACAAGATTTAAATTGACAAAAAAGGCCGGGCACGGTGGCTCACACCTGTAATTCCAGCATTTTGGGAGGCCGAGGTGGGCAGATCACGAGGTCAGTAGATGGAGACAGTCCTGGCCAACATGGTGAAACCCCATCT
Organism: Pan troglodytes; assembly: GCF_028858775.2. NCBI lineage: Eukaryota > Metazoa > Chordata > Mammalia > Primates > Hominidae > Pan > Pan troglodytes. The sequence continues at coordinate 62,672,920 of NC_072411.2, read as the reverse complement.
CTACTAAAAATACAAAAATTAGCTGGGTGTGGTGGTCCGTGCCTGTAATCCCAGCTACTCAGGAGGCTGAGGCAGGAGAATTGTTTGAACCCAGGAGGCAGAGGTTGCAGTGAGCTGAGATGGCGCCACTGCACTCCAGCCTGGTGACAGAGCAAGACTCTGTCTCACTAAATAAATAAACAAATTGATTTAAAAATCAAGGAAACTCAGACTTTGTACCTTATATACATTAAGAACTTTTTATGATCAAAGGACTAGAAAATTCGTATCTTGTTAGCAGAGTATATATGAACACACACACACACGTGCACTCCAAAATCACACACATCCAAAAAACATCAGAATTCTAATTAGAGAAAAACATAAGTAAACAGTGAAAATTCACCTGATGCTTAAATGTTACAAAAGCTTGTTATTCTTCAAGGTGGAATTTGGGCTTTCCTTTAGAATCTGATGAGCACTTCCTGCCAGGCCTAAAAAACAAGAGTACTTGGAAAGCCGAAATAGCAGAACAACTAAATTAGCTCTCCATCTCCTAGGGAAGACACAATCTCCCTCGTGGAAGGTGGGTGGGATATGCACAAATAATCCATGTTTAGATCTGAGTGAAGATTATCTGCCCATCTCCCATCCACCATGTGGTGGGTGATTTCAACCAAATCCCATGACAGCTTTGAAGAAATGTTCCCATCCCCCACACCTCAGGGGCATCTCTATCTGTCACAAGCTCTAACAGCAAACAGGATAAATTCTTACTACCTCTTTGAGCAGAGCCCTAACCTCATCCAGAAGGCCTCTATTTTAAACCTTTTCTTCCCAATAACACCAATCTTCCATTTATCTGGAATTTTCTTTCTCACCTGCTTCACACTCCCTCCTTTTCATATGCCTGTGGATGCACAGGAGATCTGTGTAAAGAAAAAGAACATTTGCCGCCCATCTTCCCTTGTTGTCCTTATTGGCAAAGAGTCTCCTAAGTCAGATGAAGGAATTGCTCTTTAGTACCTTGGCTGAAGCACATTCAACAATTTACCTAAGAGGTTCCTTATACTCTTTTAAAGTAAACTTTGTGATAAAGTATAACAAATATAATACAAAACAGCCCACAAATCTCAAGCATGAAGGGTGAAGACACCCATATATTCAGCACATCAAGAAACAGAAAATTACCACCACCCTAGACACATCTCATGTCCACTTTTAGTCACTAACTCTAACGGAAAACCACTCTCATTACTTCTAATACCATATATTAGTTTTGCTTGTTTTTGAAATTCATGTAAATGAATTCATGTATTATGTACTCTTCTTTGACTCTCTTCTTTAGTTCAACATTTTGTTTATGAGATTCATTCGTGTTGCTGTGGCAGGAGTTTATTCATTTTCATTGCTATATGCCATGCCATTTTACAAATACACCATAATTTATCTAGCCTACTTTTGATGGATATTTGGTTTATTTCTCATTTGGTGCTATGATAAACTGTGGGCTATGAACCATCTCATATGTATTTTTTGGTGAACATGTAATTGCACTTCTGTTTTATATACGGCCAGGACTAGAACTGCCGGATTATCTTTAGCAGATATTGCCAAATAATTTTCCAAGATAATTATACCAATTTACAGTCACACAACAATTACTTCAAATCTGGGTGCATACTATATATTATTATGGTTTTAATCCATTTGCATTTCCCTGAAGTTCAATGAAGTTAAGCACCTTTCTATATCTTTAGGATAATTCAGGTATCTACCTTTATGAAGTGTCTACGTAAATCTCCATTTTCTATTGGGCTGCCTGCATTTTTCTCAAATAAACTCCGAAATTCTTGGAATAAACTCTACTTGCTTCTATTGACTATTCATTTTATATATTACTGGATTTGATTTACAGTTTTGTTTAGGATTTTTGCTTCTAAATTCATTAAAGAGATTGGCTTGTAATTTGTCTTGTAAACTCCTTTTTAGGCTTTAGTAGCAGGTTTACACTGACCCCATCAAACAAGTTGAAAAGTATCTCTTTTTCTGCACTCTAGAAGCGTTTATGTAAGGTGGGTATTATTTATTCCTAAAATGTTTAGAATAATTCATCAGTGAAGTAACATGACCCTAGGGTTTTCTTTGTGAAAAGGTTTTTAATAATGGATCTGATTTCTTTGATAAAATAAAAAGACCCTTAATAACAAAGTGAATTAAAGGTTTTTTAGAAATTTGTCGATTTCCTCTAAGTTGCCAAATTCATTGGCATAAAGTTGTCTATAATAATCCAGTTTTCTTTAATATCTATATGACCTGTAGCAGTGCCCACTTTTCATTCTTGATATTAATTTGTATCTTTCCTTTTTCATGAATGGTCCTGCTAGAGTTTTATCAATTTTATTAATCTTTTCAAATTTTAGCTTTGTTGAAATTTTTTTCTATTGTAACTGTTTTCTATTTTGTTGACTACTTGTTTTATCTTCGTAATTTTTCTTCTGTTTTATTTGGGATTGCTGTTCTTTTTCTAGTTTCTTGAAATGAAAGCTTAGCTTATTCCTTTTATGTCTTCTTTCCTACTACATGCCTTTAAGCACTTTAGTTGTATCACATCAGTTTTAACAAATTGTATCTACTTCATCATCCAGTATACAGTATTTTCTAATTTCTGCATGTGACTTAGAAGTACATTGTTTAATTTTCAAAAAGTTGGGAATTTTCTAGTTAATTGGTTTCTAGTGCAATTCCACCATGGTCAGGGAACATACTCTGAAGGACTGAATTTTTAAAATCCATTGAGGCTTGCTTTATGACCTAGCATATGGACAATTTTGGCAAATGTTCCATTAGTACTTGAAAAAATTAGTATTCTGACATTGCTGGGTGCATTGTTTTATACATAAACATTAACTAGAGTAGGTTAATTTTATTTTTCAGATCTTCTGTAACCTTACTGATTCTTTTGTCTAACCCATCACCTATTAAGAAAGGTGAGTAAAGTCCCCAAGTATGATTGTGGATTTGATTCCTCTTTTACTTCCATTATCTTTTGCTTTATACACTTTGAAACTATATTATTGGGTGGCTATAGATTTAGAATTATAATATTTTCCTGGTGTACCTACTCCTTTATCATTACAAAATATCTTTCCATCGATTTTAACACTTCTTACCTTCAGGTAAGTGTCTGAAACGTGTACCTTTTCTCTGGTTAGTATTTACATGGTATACCTTTTATCATTCTTTTTAAACTTTCCATGTCCTTACATTTTAGGCATACCATTTTTAATTAGAACATTGAGGTTTTTTAAATCAAGTCACAAATTCTTAAATGTTCAATGGTAATTCTTAATCCATTTTTATCTAATATAATTGTGATAAATTGGGCTTTATAGTTACCATTTTTCTGTTTGTTTTCTATATGACCTATTTTCTCCTTTTTCCTTCATTCTTGTTCTTTTATTAATTAAACATTTTTGTTGTTATTTCATTCTCCTCCCTATTACCTTGTATTTATACTTTCTTCTAATATTTTTTCAGGATTATCCTAGAGATTACAGAATGCGTCCTTGGCTTACTATAATAAGATCAAATTATTTCTTTCACCACTTCCCAGAGAACACTAGACTTTAGGTCACTCTAACTCTACTTAGCCCCTCCCACCTTTTACATGATTTTTTAAGATTTCTCTGTATATTATAAGCCCAATAGATATTAATGTTAATGGTTTTTAACAATCGAGACTTGTTTAGATGTACTTGCATATTTACCTCTTCTGATGTTCTTCATTCCCTCTTGAGTTTCTGTTTTTCTATCTGCAGTGATTTTTCTTTGGATTAAAGTACTTCCTTTAGATTATTTTTAGTGAAGGTCTTCTAGCAAAAAATTCTCTTAGTTTGTGTTCCTGTAAATATATCTTTATTTCAATTTGTTTTTGAAGAATGCTTTTGCTGAGCATAGAATTCTATGTTGGCAATATAAAACAAAAAGTGAGACATATCTCAATCGATTTAGAGGTTTATTTTGCCAAGGTGGAGGATGTACCTGGGAAAAAGAAATGCCAGTTACTTTAGAAACACAAGTTACTTTAGAAATGCAAGATCTATAATCTGTGACTTTTTTCCAAGATGGTTTTGAGGACTTCAGTATTTAAAGGGGAAAGAGTGGGCAAGAGGAGAGAGAGGAAAGAAAAAAAGAGGGGAGGGTAGGCAAAGACCCAAGTGGTTACATTTTTGTGAGGCTTTGGTGCTAACTGAATCTATATTTCACATGTGAAAATACGGGAGTGGGGGGAAATTCAATTATGCATTGTCTCACGCTTAGTAACTCTACACTTTACATAAGGTCAAGTAAGCATATGAAATTACAGCTGTCTGTTTGGGAACAAAAGCAGGCAGTTTTTTGTTGGGTTTTTTTGTTTTTGTTTTGTTTGCATGACTCAGTTCCCAAACTTAACTTTTTCCCATTTACATAGTACATTTGGGGTCCCAAGATTGTATTTTCCTTTCACAGCAGATACTTTTTTCCATCACTTTAAGATGCCATTCTATTGTCTCATGGCTTTCATCATTTCTGTGATAAGTCAGGTTCAAATTCTTTTTGTTGTTCCTTTGAAGACAATTAACTTATTTTTGGTGCTTTAAAATTAATCTCATTGTCTTTGGTTTTCAACAGCTTTTAATGTGATATGACTTGGTTATTTTTCTTTTATTTATCCTGTTTGTGTTTGAGGCACTTCCTAAACCTTTTGGTTCATCAGTTTAGGAAAAATTTTTACTAATTATCTTCTGATGTTGCTTGTGCACTCACCTTTTTTATGTACTCAATTGACATATGTGATATAAAATGTTAACTGTTTTCCATGTATCTCTAATGTTCTTTTCTATACTTTTTTTTTTTTAAGACAAGGTCTCACTCTGTCACCCAAGCTGGGATACAGTGGCATCACCACAGCTCACTGCAGCCTCAACCTCCACAGGATCAGATGATCCTCCCACCTCAGCCTTCTTAGTAGCTGGGACTACAGGCACACACTACCATGCCAGGCTAATTTTTGTATTTTTTTTGTGGAGACAGGGTCTCCTTATATTGCCCAGGCTTGTCTCAAACTTCTGGACTCAAGCAATTTACTCAGCCTCCCAAAGTGCTGAGATTACAGGTGTAAGCCACCACACCTGGCCAATTCTTTTTTTCTCTGTGCTGCAATTTATTTTTCTATTGACTTGTCTTCCAGTGCACTAATCATGTCTTCTGCTCAATCTATTCAGCTGTGAAACTCATCTATTGCATCTTATTTTTTATTTCTAAAATTTCCGTTTAATTCTTTTTTAGTAAATTCTAATTCTTTGGTAAAATTTTCCATCTTGATTCCTATTTTCCTTACCCTTTCTCTACTTTCTTTAGCATCCTAATGATAGTTAAGATCCTTGTGTGTTAATGTCAATATCTGAATCAACCATAGGTGTATTTACATTCTCTATTTTTTTCTCTTATTGTTGGTCATATGATCCTATCTCTTGGCATACCTAGTAATTTCTTTAGAGAACACTAGACAATATATGTGTGTATACAGGTGTACACACACACACACACACACACACAATAGAAGCACCATATAATGTTAACTTCATCTAGAAAAAGTTTGTCTTTCCTGTGCTAGAAAGGTTAGAATCTGATCAACCTAATTTGATCAAGGAGTGAAATGACTCAAGGCTGACTGCAATTTTGTATGACTAAGTCTGCCTCTGGTTTACTTCACTCCTGGATAGGTCCTGAACTCTTATCCTTGTGTTTTAGCATGGCAGGACTGCTGAAATCTTTTATGTTTTTTTGTAGGCTTTCTGCTTAGCTTCTTACCCTTCTGAGCCACAGCTTTAAATTTTTAGCAAATGCATTGAGCTCTATGTATTGACTATGTGTCCATCTCAGTGTTCTGCCCCATGCTTTCTTAGCCACCCCACTTTCCCTCTCACCACTGCAAAATTCTCTGCTGGTTTTTCTGTACCCCCAGCAGTGGCCTTCCCTCTTGGAGGCAAATTTCAGATTTTCAGACTCTGCCCCATTCTCCAGGGTAAAATAAACAGATGCAGACTATTGGCTGCAATCTCTGAGGTTGCTCCTTTTTTGAATATTCCTCCTCCCCTCAGCCTTGGTTGCTTCAGTAGCTCTCCAATGCCATGAAATTAATTGTTTTGTTTCATCTAGCTTTTCTAGTTGTTTTGGGCTAAAGAGTGGTTTGTTGCTACTACTTCAACATAACCAGAAGCAAAACTCCATCATTTTTTTTAATGAGTTCTGGGGAGCCCTTGTTAAGGAACAAAAAAAGGACTGCTGGAACATACATCCTTTGGGGGGTTTCCTGGGTCATGTTTTACCTCAGTGTGTCCAAGAGGCAGTATAGTTGGTTGTAACCATGACTCTTCATTTAAGTGCTGAAAAACATAGGCCAGCCATTGAACTTTTTCTGCTTAAAAAGTGAGGACATTATCTTCCCTTCTTGACAGAACTGTCATGAAAAATAAATATTTATTTAAGAGTTTTGGAAAGGTAAACATGGCATGTGTTATGTATACAGTCGGTCCTACAATATCAAATGTTTGTTTCTCTAGCTGTTCATTGGATGAATGTCTTTCTCCCCCAGTTAGATTGTAAGCACTTTAAGAGAGGGCCTGTGTCCTCTACTTCCATCTTATTTCCTGTGGTTTCAAGCTTTGTGTGACTCACAAAATAGTCATCATTTAAGTGTTTTACTTTTAAAAAGCCACCTTACCCCATGTCTGTCCATATTAAAGTATTCTGGAAGGCAAGCTATCAGCCTTGCTGTGGTGTGAATGTTTCTGTCCCTTTAAAATTTATGCATGGAAATCTCAAGCCCCAAAGTGATGGTAGTGAGAGGTGAGGCCTTTGGGAAGTGATTAGGACTTGAGGACAGAGACCTTATGATTGGGATTAGCACCCTTATAATAATGAGACCCAGAAAGCGAGCCCACCACTTCCACTTGTGAAGACACAACAAGAAGACATCAACTATGAACCAGAAAGCAGGCACTCAACAGACTTCCCAGCCTCTAGAAGGGCAAAAAACAAATTTCTGTTGTTTATAAGCTACCAAGCTTATGATATTGTGTTATAGCAGCCCAAATGGACTAAGAAAAGCCTCATTTGGATTTCTGTCAATCTATGTTGGTAAACAACAGCTTTGGGATTTGTAATGTTACGTGCTGACAAATTTAGAGGACCAATTTTGATAATTAGTTTTTATTTTCTCTTTCATCCTTTAAACTAATAAAGTCTTAGGGTAAAGAAATTTCAACAGCATGAAACAGTAGATGACTTCACTTGCTGATGATCATTAGACCCACCTTCTTTTTTCGGTAATTACTAATATGTGGTAGAAGTGGATCACCTCTCTTAAAGACAGGGTACTTAAAGTGAAATGCTTCTATGTACCCATTCAATCTCCACCTCTCTCCACCAGACCCTTGCTTTCATCTAAAAACAAAAGGAACCAATTACTTATTCCAAGGTAGTCTTGAAAATCATTTAGACATAATTAAAGCTTGCAATATCCTGTAAGCAAGTACTATATTCTAATATTTTCTGCCAAGAACTGAATTTGCTAGGCATGACACATTTATTTCTGGCAGTAGATGTACCAAAACCTACCAACACCAGGGAATTAATAAATACCACAGCCCTCCTATGGAGCAAGTTGCATGAATATTTAATAGGAAATGCATGATGAATTTCTTGCATGATTATGCAGAAAAACATTTGGGAATGATTGCAGCTGTTACGTGAACTAGCTCAGTCTCCCCCATCTCTGTCTTTATCAATCTCAATATTGTACTTTAACTTCAGCAGTAAGCTATCTCCAATGATGAGTATTGCAGACACCTGCCAACATTTTAGGACATGTGTGACTCTTTATATATGCTATCTGTGTGTGTGTGCCTTACAACTTTCAGTGGTGCATTTTGAGGGAACTGAGAGAGAAGGTGAAATAAGCTAAAAGGTAATAGCTGTCACTCTTATGGGTGTGTCACATTTTCTCTGACAAGACCTTTACATCTCCACCTAAGCCCTGTGAAAATCTAATCTAATCTAAATTTGATAACGGTGGGATTTTTGCAGATTCTTAGCTGTTTTTAGTATTACAAAGATGTTTTTCTTCCTTCATGTGTATTGTATATCCTTTAACCATCCTCCCCTTCAAAATATGTACCTTTTCAGCAGGTGAAATAGTCCTTTAACATTTTTTAACTTTCTGGCACATTCATAAGGTTGAAAGATCATTGAACAACAAAAATTTTTTAAATCAAGAATTAGAAACAGAAGATCATTTATCAAATTTGAACAGGGAGGCCAAGTCAACATGTTTTGAAAGCCAGTCGGTTTGGGCCCTCCAGAGCTTCAAAGGGCATCTCTTTAAAATAAAAGCCGCTTTTTTATTCCATTCAAATTTCCCAATTCATAGTCGATCTTCAGCATCCTGTTCCCAGGAACTGGGGATTCCAGAAAACCCTCAAACCCTGGAACCTCCACAGACAGAACACAATGTTATCAAATCACTGCAGGGAGCTCAAACAGGCCCAGATTTTGACAATAGCTTGTGACCTTCTAATGAATTGCAGGTGACACAATGTCTATGCCCTCTAAAGCAATTGAGTGCTTACTAAATGCCATTAAAGAGTTGGGACTCCTTAAATTATCAAGTGGTAATTATATTATTGGCTTCATAACAAGAAGAAAATCCTTCTAAATTACATATTTGTTCCCCAAGCGTGGTAGTGAGATGAGTGGTACCTACAAAAATGGTGACTTACTTTACTGCTCTCACATGTTGGAATCTATTTTTGGTAAGAGCTCTGGTCAACCTGGACAGAGGCTCTGCAATCACAAAGATAAATGCATCCTCACTGAATCATATGTTTCTGTCTGAAGAAAGTGTAGACACAAGAGAGGATGTGGTAAAAATCCAAAAATTTCAAGATGTGCACCCAAGTTAAACAAACAAACAAAAAATCATGAACAACACTAGAAAGCAACTTCTTTTTCCAAAAGTTAAAATGTCACAGTGAGGCAAGACAGTTTCTATCCTGGCTTCCCTATTTCCCACTGGAATCTGAATGTCTAATATGTGTGCATCCTTTGACAAGCTCACCAGAAAAGGCCATACAAGGGTTTCCCACTATTGAGGACATCCAGTGCTGCACTGCAAAACCCTTACAAACACGTTACACACAGAACATCCCCTTGTCAGCAAAAGTGAATACTCATCCTTACCCATCACAGAACCTTAATCAGCAGCATAGTGCCTCGGTGATATAACTTAAGGTGAAATAGACTCACATCACCCCCACCTTCCATCTTGCCAAAGTCTAAAATTAACAACCAGTTCTTGTGCAAAAAATCAAAAAGGAAAACTCATCGTGTGCTAGAATTAACCTAAATGCTTTATTTATGGGGGTCTATCTTTGGTACTTTTAGAATATTTATATGCAGGCAGAAATATGTAGATTCAAGGAGAAGAAAGCCAAAGGGCCTTTGCTGTGCTGCACAGATACAGTTGAAATGAATTCCAGTCTGACCATTAGATTATTTCTATTGTTAAAACATAAACTTTAGTTTGTGATGATGACTTAGTATATACCTCAATTAGAGCATGATTATAGAATGGTAGAGAATTCTAGTTCTAATGATCCCTAATGACCTTTTTCTTAACCCAGCACTATCAGGTATAGTCAATTAAAATGGCCAAAATATTTACACTAACTCACCTAAGAAAAGGTATTTTGAGGAAATTGTCCTTGCTTCTTTTTGTATCTTGCAGGAGAGTTCAGTGTTCTCTCTCTCATGTGAATGAAAATGAGAAAATGTTCTTTGTAAATGAATAATACTGTTTAGAGCTAACCTGCAATATGTTAAATTTTATATTTGGAAACTGACTTGACCCAACTCAGACTTGCTCTAAAGGAGGCTGATTCAAGCCACCCATTGGGAAGGGGCCAAACAAAGCACAGCCACCAGTTTCCTGTTGCCTGGATCTTTTATTACATTGGCTCATTAAAACTCCTTGTTTGTATTTGCATTTTACTCTTGGGCAATTTTACAACATAGAATAGTGATAAGCTTGCAGGCTGATCCTACTCATTATGTTTAATCATGACTGCAATAAGGGAGATCATCATATCATGCCTCTATCTCAAATACACTGCAGTGATTTTAAAATAGAATCAGTACCTTACAATAGCCTTGGCACATGCTCTCTCTTTTTTCAAGATGAGTGCTTGAAACATAAAATAAAAGGCATACAATGAAGTTGGAGAGGTCCCCATTTTTAATCAGAATGTATGATTAAAATGAGGGGAAAACCTTACTGGAAAGCAAATGTGTGGAGAGAAAGAGAGAGAGAATAGATGAATATCATTGAAGAGTTTAGTTGATCTTCTGTGGCTGCCCCACACACCCCTACTTCAAGACATCCATCTGAGTGTGGCCCAAGAGGACCCTCATGTTGTCTTGGGTTGGTCTTCTGCACATTCAGGTTTATATTGTAGTTTAAGAGAGCCAGTGCTTCAGTTTCTGGCATCAGTTACTAATTTTCTTATGTTAATGAAAAACACACATCAGCTCCTTGAAATTCCCAAAAGCAGCATCAGTTTTGCCACTAATTGCGGTACTTTTGGGGTGGTGGAGGGAGAGGGGGAGTGATTCCAATAGCATTAGTTGGGACAGGGTTCTTTGCCTCCCTGAGTGGTCCTCTAACTGAAAACATTTGTGACTTGCTCCTTCTGGCCTTGAGTTCTCATGAATTTTGAGAAATTGGAAGCTCCCAGGAGCACCAGAGCATGATGAAATAATGGAACTCTGGAGGAACTCTAGAGGAACTCTGACCTACGAGATATGAGGTAGAAAGTCTGCCTCAAACTTCAAACCCCAGCAGAAGGGAATTTGAGACATATCCATTTGATCTTCTGTCTCAACCTAACAAGATATTCCTCTTCAGGGCTAAATGCACTCCTACAGGCTCTTCCAGCAACTGATATCTTATGCATGAGAATATTCTAATGAATGTGACAAGCACAAATATAATAAATTGATTTTCTATGAAATGTAATTTTTGAAATAACCAGAGGACTTTGGGATGCTGAGAATTCCCCCCAAAACTTAGGGAGAATCACTAAAGTGGGAATTTGAGGGATTTTTCCTCCCCTGAAACCCACTTAGAGCCTTTCTCATTCTAGTTACCAACGCATAAAAATTAGCTTTGCTCAATAGAATGTGTTCTATGGATAAAAACAGAAATGTCACAAAAGGGTTGAATACCCCATCATACATTATATCTCAACTTTTGCATACTCAAAACACACATGCTCAGCAGACACTTTGCTAAAATTATTTGCTGCAAAACATGAAGCAGGCAGGAAGCCTATGCACAATGAATTGATTTCCAAGTCTTATTTGTGGCTGATTTGAGGTTAGAGAGCATTTCTGTGCTGGGTGGAGTGGTAAAATGAATGTTTATTGTTTAGGATTTAAAAGGTCCATTATCATTCAGGCTCAGTAAGGTTCTGCCACACAAAACTGAGTGCCAGGCCAGCAGGCAACTGATTCAAGTGACAAGAGGTGAGCTGCAACAGCCTTTCCATGTTAATAAAACATGTCCCAGCACTCAGAAGGAACTCTAGCACAGTATGAGAGCAGATAGAATTTATTAATCAGAACTACCGTTAACTCTAATTATAGACTGCCCCCAAGTTACAAAATAAATGGATGCCTTGGAAATAAAGCAATGTTTTGTATATTGAATCCCATATTTCCACTGAATCCTCTTATTATAATTGAAAGTGAGTTTTGATAGAAAAAAGTCTAATCCCATTAATAGAGACTGCCAGATAGCTCCCTATCCAATTTCCCACTTTTAACCTTGTAATCTTTAGTTCTGGCTGAAGTGCTTGTCCAGGAGTCAGGAACAATGGCATCTGGTTCTGATTCTGCCAGTCATTAAATGTGGCACCTTAAGTCAGTCAGCTTTCTCATCTGCACAAGAGGAGGTGTTAAACTTGATCAGTGCATCACAAATGTTGGGAATCTTCTGAAAGCTATGGACCCCCTCCTCAGAAAGATACATGTACACACATACACAAGACCTGTGGGAATCAATTTCAGGAGTAAATCAACAGAAGCCTATTGAAGAATCCTAGGTTTAAAATCCCTGAAGCAGATCATCTAAAGTAATTTGAGCTTTAAAACTTTCTGTGATTTTGGTTTCTCAACCAGCTTCTGCATGGAGATAATAAATTACAGACATTAGTTGCATTGACAGGTCTAATGTGTGTGAGTGAGTGAGTGTGTGTGTGTGACGGGCTCAAACTCAGCTCACTGCAACCTCTACCTCCCAGGCTCAAGTGATCCTCCCTCCTCAGCCTCCCAGGTCTATTCTTCACTGACCAAGATAACTGTGTACCTCTTTCTTCGTGTCAGCTGCCTCTACACAGCATGGGCAGAAAGAGACTTTGCTTTAAGTAACACATATTCTGGTATATCACATACCAATCTGTACCACCGTAAAATAAGGGACATCTGTATGAATAGACCAAAATTTCAAACGCTGCAAGTGCAAGCAGATTGCCTTCAATAAGCCCTATGGCATGATGTCACTCTGGAGTGACGCCACAGAGCCTCTGGGTCTAGCAGCAGTGTTACAGTGCACAGCTTTCCATCTCCACATCTTGTCTATGCTGTGGAGTTCTTGCTACCATTTTGAAACATAAAAGCAAATCATTTGACATTACACCTAAACAAACTGCTCTTTTAGTTTTTAAAAGTACCATGCAATATATTTAAAACCCTCCTTCATTAAAGCACTCATGTCATCCTTGATACTATAATCCCTACCTTCAATTTATCCTTAAATACAATTTAAATACAATTTGAGGATCTGAGGAGGTAGAGACAGAGAGAGGATCAGGATGAGGATGAAGATCAGAGGTAAAATGGGGGTCAGCAATAGTATTGGTATTAGTAGCTAAGGACTTTCTATTTAAAAGGTACTGAATTCACATGCTTTTCTTTCACTACATTTAGCAAAACTTGAATCCCAAGGAGTGTTTTTTAGTCCCTGTAAAGCCCATATGCATATTAAGAAAGGTTTACACCTCCCCCAACCCCCGCAAAAAAAGAACCTTGAGGAAATCAACTCAGAATTACTTCGAGAAGTTTGATATACCTAGTAATTATATACCAGAAAAATACAAAATAGTAAATATTAAGTCAGCTTATGTCTGCCCAACATTGGGGCACTAAAATTAGTTTCAGTATTGACATCATTAGCCAAGTGACAAGGTAACAGTACTGCAGTGGGAAAAGATATTTATAATACATACAACCAACTCTATCCAGGATTTACAAAGATGTCTACAAGTCAGTAGGAAAAATACAGCCAATTCAGTAGAAAAATGGTGAAGGAACTTGAAGATACACTTTGAAAAAGAGAATCTCTAATGGCTAATGAATATTTTAAAAAGTGCTCTATCTCATTAGTCATTAGGAAAACGCAAATTCAAATCTAAGCAGATACCACTATCTGGTAGAAGACACAAAAGGGAAAATGGTTGACAATACCAACTGGAATAAACATGTGAAACAACTGGGACTTTCATACATGGCTGGTAGGAGACTAAAGTTGAAGATACTGTTAGACCCAGCAATTTCATTCCTAGGTATATACCCAAATGAACATGCACATGTACAAAAGAATGCTCACAGTAGCATTAGTCATAATAGACCCAAACTAGAAACATCTCAGACATTCAACAATAGAAGAATGTATAAAGATATTGTAATATAGTCACACAATGGGAAATCAAATGACAAACTACATTTACAGGCAACAAAACTAGTGAATTTCACCAACAAACCAAAAAAAAAAAGCAAAAGAACCAGACACAAAAGAATATAACTGTAGGAATACATTTTATGCAAAAGTAGGCAAAACTAAACTGATTTCAGAATTTAAGCTAGTGGTTACCTTTGGGGAAGATGGAAGGGAGAGTGATTGAGACAGCATTCAAGAGACAGTGCTTCTGTGATTTTTAAATTTCTTGATAAAAGTGGTGTTTTCACACATGGAATCATTTTGTGATAGTTTACTGCAGCATGCATTTATAATCTGTGCACTTTTCTGAACATATTATTCTTTAAAGAATAGTTAAGAGAGAAAGAGAACATAGCTTTGGGGATATATACAAGATTTCAAGTGTTGAAATCTTAATTTCTCACTTGCAAACTGTGACTTTGGCAATTTATGTAATTTATCTGAGCCTCAGTTTCTTCATTTTTAAAATGAAGATAATAGTGATTATCGGCTTTGTATTACTGAATGGAAACATTCATGAAAATTATTTAGCACAGTAAATGTTTGCTGATCTAGTCTATCCCCTCAATTTACAAATGAACAAACCAAGAGACAGAAATGACATGTCTTGTTCACAATTCCTACCTAGCCTGTTGTCAGAGCCAGAATTTGGGCTTATAACAGATAAGCAGTCACAGGCAAGGGTGACTACTGTACTGTGAACTGAAATTAAACAGAAGACACCCTTCAGACCATTCTGTTTGCTTCTTCCATGTGTGTCAATAACAGGAGTTACACATTTTTTTGCTCTGATTCTGGCTTCACAGTGACATTACTCAGCCAGTCTCTACAGAGTGGCTTTGGAAAAGAGATAGCAAAGTAAATCAAGTAAGTAATTAATTCAATTCAACACATATTTACTGAGCACATACTATGTGCCAGACACCATTCTAGGCCCTTAGAATTTTCCAGTAAACAAAAGAGAAAAAATGCCTGCCCTCCAAGCACTTATTCTAGCAGACGTAGGGCAGAGAGGGAGGAAGTTGGACAGTGAAAATTAACATGATAAATCACTTATATATTGTTTTTAAAGGTAATAAATGCTTATTTTTAAATGTAGGCTTTATTATTACTCAAATATGGTGAGGCAAATAGATCAGGAGACAACTGCCATTGTAAAGACAACTGTTATATTCACAGGTCCCAATTTAGGCTTATAATGCATACGCAGTCACAGGCAAGGGCGACTACTGTACTTGAACTGAAATTGTATAGAAGGCACCCCTCAGACCATTTTGTTTGCTTCTTCCATGGTTTTCAACAACACAAGACACACAGGGGCCACAGGCGCCACAAAGGGAAGCACCAGAGTGGATCAGGAGGCAGGAGCAAGACAAAAGTACAGACAAGAGCCTTTACTGTGGCATCTACAGGAAGCAATGGATAAGGCAAGGTAAGCAGGTTTAGGATTGGTGAGTTTGAATAATTTCAGCAGGCCCTGGGGTGTAGGTACCTGGCCTTGGGATGAATGTAGGAAGGGGAAAAGTGGCCTGGAATGTGAGAGCTCAATATAGGAAGTGGTTGGACATTTGGGCTCTAGATTGGTTTGTTTGCATTCAAAAGACATGCTCACAAGCCAGTCATTTACTAGTTCTAGGAATTGGCTAGCTCTGAAAGGATCACTCTTCAGGGTCAGGAAGGCTTCAGATGTCAAAGGACCAGAAACTCATGATTAATACAGTGGTCTGAAAAAGAGGGCAAGGAACAGGGACTAAGGAGTTACTGATCATCATCCAATTTAGAAGATTTATCAAATAGATCACCAAGTGGGCATCTGACTTTTGTCGAACTAGATTTATATGTTTTCTTTTACATTTTAATTTTAGTCCTTAGCTGTCAGTGCAGAATTGACTATCCCATGTAGGGGGAAACATGTCATATATAAAAACTAATTCACATTTTGTGACTATGCTCCATACTAAAAAATAAGAAATGGTGGTTTGCATTTGTGTCTATGTACTTGTGTAGCTTGGAAGCCACCTAGCCAGAAATAAGCCTAAGTCATCATTCTTCCAGAACAGCTGCTTATGTGATGCTTACATTCTGCACACTCAAATGATAATCTCATGGTCAGGTCCGTACCCCCACTCCAGGACCCGGATGTAACTATAGCTGTATGGAGATATAGAATGGAGATGATAGCACAATTCATTGTTATATAGAGTTTACTATACATGGTTCTAAATAATGAACAATAAAGTCTATACAGTGAATCTGGGGCCAATCTTTAGACTTTCCTCATTGTAAAACAATTACTATCTTTAATTTGTGTGGTTAAGAGGATAAATAGTTCTGATCTAGGTCTATGCTTAATCCTCTTTTCTGTCAGTCACCAACAAATAGAAGCCATTGGGTGGTGGTAGTAGGGCAGACCTTGGGAAGTACAGGAAATCAGAGTGGAAGACAATCAAAAGTTGGCAAAGCGTTAAAGAGTTATAAATGATTAATCCGAAAAGGAAATGACAAAAAAATGCTTCTGCAAACATTTTAAAAACACTGCTACTTTACTCATAATCAAGGCAATCACAACCTGTTCGAAGCATGTAACACTTGTGAATAGATGTCTGTCAGGCAGAGACTGGGGAGTTTTAAGAGGCCCCAGAGTGGTTAATGGGGGAATTAGCACAATTCAGAAAAGACATTAATTAGGTCAATCTGCAGTTTTGAAAAACTTTAGCACCTCTCCAATGCTATTAGTGAATTAATGACCCCAGTTATTGAACAACAGACAAAGATTAACACAAAAATTTGGGCTGTTAAAGCCGACTTTAAAAGGGAAGTCCAAAGAGAACTAACAAAGTTGGAAAACTACAATAAGAATTAATGGAAGTGTGTTCATGAATTATAAAAACAGACAATGAAATAATGAATCTTTTATAAAGAACTCTTCAGCACAAACTTACAACTAAAAGGAAGAGAATGCCCAGTGATATTTAGCCTAACAAGAGGTTGTATAGCTTCTCTAAAAAAGAAATTTTAATTTGTATAGTAAGTATGAATTTGCTCAGTAATACTTGGGAATAAGAAGTATCCCAATAATTTGCTGATCTTTAAATTAATTCTGGCACCAGCTCCCCCTCTCATGGTGCGGTGTGTCATATTTTAGGAGCCTCTCCTTTAGGCATTACAGAATCCAGACACTTACGTAATGTCTCAACACAGGGAAAGAGCCTGTCCCTTTATGTCCCTTAAGGTGATTCCCATGCCTGCTGCTCCTTCTACTACTTGGTGATCTTACACACCTGGCCCTCCACTCTGTGTCAAACAATGATGCTCCAGAAAGAACGGAGCTGTCCTTCCCTGCAGTCCCCACCAATGACCACTGAAACCCTTGTAGGAATGATACAATATCACCCGATAGGGCTGATGGGTTAAGTACAGACCCTTTCCAGATAGCATAATGTTTTGCAATCTGTGTGTGGCAAATAATACTCAATTGTTATGGAGAGGCCTGGGATTATATAATTTAAACATGCTGCTTGTTTCCAAACACAGAATAACGTAATCAAGAAATTCTGCCATTGGAAAAAACTATGCGACAACCAATAATCAATAGAATATTAAGACTTTATTCCCACTTTTTTTATGGGAAAGCCAATGTCTTTGGCATATTTTGCCAACCAATTCAGGATGTGTTACATACAATCTTCCTTACCATTCTGTAAGAATCAAAATTCATTGTTAAGAGCTAACATTTCTGTCTCCACACAAATAATTCCTGAATATATTGGGAGTAGTGTGGCTTGTACAAAAAAAAAAAAATATATATATATATACACACACACACACACACACACATATATATGAAATGATTGTTTTCCAGAATAACTATTGTTACCAGAAAAGGGATTCTTTATGAATGACAAATCATGTTGACTGACTTAAATTCCTCAGGATAGTACCTCCTCCACATCTATCTTAAAATTTGTGAGGTGGGAGGTTTGCTTGAGCATGAGGATTTGAGACAACTCTGGGCAACATAGTGAGACCTCGTCTCTACTAAAAATTAAAAAAAAAAAAAGATTAGTCAAGCATGATGGTGCACACCGACAGTCCCAGTACTTGGAAGGCTGAGGGGGAGGATCACTTCAGTCCAGGAGTTCAAGGTTGCAGTGAGCCATGATGATGCCACTGCACTCCAATCTGGGTGAGGCCTTGTCTTTAAAAAAAAAAGTTTACTATGTGGGACTTCACACAGTTAATCAATCACAGAGTTTAATCAGCTTTAGCAGGTGGAATAAGGAAGCATTTTAATACTAACATTTCCAGTGGAAGTGGAACAACATAATCTGGAATCTGTAGGGAAAAAGAGCTAAAGGCAAAAACAGAGGACATTTGATGATGTTCTTCCAGATTTACAGACAAGACTATAGTAGTAGAGATTGGACAAAAGATTCCAAACTTTTTTAGAAGGCCACAATTAAAAAGTTTAGTTTCTTTCTAGAAGAGAAGCTAAAGGAGACAGCACAAATTTTAGAGGCACCTTTAATGGTCATTGTGGAACTCCTCAAGAGCAAGGGCTTTGTAAGCCATTTCGGCATAGTTCTGCATTACAGATTACACTGTTCTTGAATATTAGGAATTAGTGCTTCCATGTTCCTTGTATTTGCACTTGACTATACCCAACCCCAACACTGAGGTGAAGAATCAGAAACAAGAAATGGTGGGTTTTGGTCATCTCAATGTACTAATCATAAATTCATGTCAAAATATACCCAGCAAATCAATCAGCCTGTCAACCAGTCTTGCCTGGTTTTCTCACTCTTGACACCAAAACATTGAATTACTTAGGTAGGTAAATGACTCAGGAATCACAAATAACAATCCTTGAATTGTTTCTCAACTTGAGATAGTATGAAGAAGACAGAGGACTTACTAAGAATGACTAAACTACATTCAGTAATGAGAATTTGATTCCATTTACTTTACACATGTGTACACAATAAACTACAATGTAAAAAAGAAAATGATTCTCCAGTTCCCTCACCATGGAACTGATAACCTTTAACTGGAGTGATAAAGGAACAGTCTGGTCCAGTCTGTATCCTCTTTAGAGCTTTGCATGTCCCTTGTCTTACATTTTCTCATATGTGCTGGGACAGTCGAGTCTATTCTTGAGAAAAACAAAGTCATGCTACAGACCTTTGGGACCCTGAGAGCTCTGTGCTTGGGATAAGGAGTAGAAAAAGAATTCTTACTTAAAATAAATATAGATGAAACAAAGAGGAAAAAAGGGAAGATGATGGGTCTGCATGGGACACCAGGAGTCCTCAGGTCTGCATCTCTCCGAACTTGAACTTTGTTCTCTCACTCAACTCATCTCTGCCCTAAGAGCAGTAGGAAGAGTCACAGGTGACAAGAAAGGCAGCTTATATTTTTGCAGTATCTTTCAAATTTTTTATCTTGCTCATGCCACACACAAGGGCAGTGTATTAATCAGGGTTCTCTAGAGTGACAGAACTAACAGGATATATGGATATATGAGATGGAGTTTATTAAGGAGAATTGACTCACACAATCACAAGGTAAAATCCCATGATGGGCTGTCTGCAAGTTGAGGAGCAGGGAAGCCAGTGGTGGATCAGTCTGAGTCCCAAAACCTTAAAAGTAGGGAAGCTGACAGTGCAGCCTTCAGTCTGTGGCCAAAGGCCTGAGAGTCCCTGGCAAACCACTGGTGTAAGTCCAAGAGTCCAAAAGCTGAAGAACTTGGAGTCTGATGCTCAAGGGCAGGAAGCAACCAGCACAGCAGGATTTTGTCCTGCCTGCTTTCTTCTAGCCACTCTGGTAGCTGATTAGATGGTGCCCACCCAGACTGAGGGTGGGTCTGCCTCTCCCAGTCCGCTGACTCAAATGTTAATCTCCTTTGGCAACACCCTCACAGACACACCCAGGAACAATACTTTGCATACTTCAATCAAGTTGACATTCAATATTAACCATCACAGGCAGCATTCTTTAAGCTGTAGCAATGGGAATATCCAAACCCCTTTGGGTTAAAAAAAAAAAAAAAAAAAAAAGGACACCACAATACTTTCTAAGTAATACTATTAATAATAAACATCCCTCCATAAAAACTGGCTTCAGGTGTTCCCAGTAGGTCATTTCTCACCCAAAACTGTCACGGTTACGATACCATGGATTCAAAAGCCAATGGATTTAATATTCTAGAAAGATCCTCATGCTTGGAAATCCAAAGTTATTGGATTCCTTTCAATCTGTAAAGTTGAGTAGCTCTAGAAGGACCACATTTATGTTTTATTTGCAGCCTGGGCCTATCACAGATTATTACATTTTCTCTTTCTTGGCTGGAATTAATACTAAGTACTTTACAAAGGAGACACTGGATGTTCCTGATCTTTCTTTGGCAGCTAATTATCGTAATGATGAGCGCCTATATAAAACCTAACCATGAGTTTGCCCTCTGTCAACTGCAAAACTAAGGAATCTAAATGCGGAACACGTCCAAGTTTTAGAAGGCAGTATCTGGTTCAGGCATCAGAGGATGCAGGAGTGATGACTGGGCATCTACAGCATTAACATGAACCATTTTGAGCAAGAGCCATTACTGAAAAGACTTACATCCCTAAAAGCACAGTGAGGAGCTTCCTTCCCTGTCTGCTGAAAAGGCTGACCCAAGGCCAGCCTGGGGCTGCTTAGGTGCCTTAGAAAGTCATTGTATGACTAAACAGTTCAAGGGCTCCTTGACTCAAACTCTCTTCATATTAGAGATTTGAAATTTTCAAGGAAAAATAGATAAGAAAAAACAAAATGTGTGGAATGACTATTTGCCATGTGCCAGGCACTTGCTAAGCATTTTATGAACTTTATGCCAATTAAACTTAATACAAACCTAAAAAGTGGAATGACATGCAAAATATTACACTCTACAACAAATACAACACTGGCCCTGACCAATTAATTTAATGGACACTTTTTTTTTTTTTTTTCCAGATGGAGTTTTGCTCTGTCACCCAGGCTGGAGTGCAGTGGTGCTATCTTGGCTCACTGCAACCTCCGCCTCCCAGGTTCAAGTGATTCTCCTGCCTCAGCTTCCCAAGTAGCTGGGATCACAGGCATGTGCTACTGCACCCAGCTAATTTTTGTATTTCTAGAAGAGACAGGGTTTCACCATGTTGGTCAGGCTGGTCTTGAACTCCTGACCTCAGGTGATCCACCCATCTTGGCGTCCCAAAGTGCTGGGATTACAGGCGTGAACCACCATGCCCAGCCAATTTAATGGAAACTTAACTTATCCATAACCCCTCTAGTTATTATGCCATACCAGTATATAACTGGCTGAAGATTAATCACATTTTGCAGGTGAGAAAACTGAGGCTTAGAGAAGCTGAGTAACCTGTCCAAGATATACTGCTAGAAAGTGGAAGAGTTGAGATTTGCACATCTGCCTGATTCCAAAGCTTGAGATCCCCTTCTTGCTACCATACATGTTTCCTCTTGTTAAGTGACCGGTTCCTTAATAAGAGGATTTTTGTCACCATTAAGATGCTGGATGAAAGGCTATCCATGAAGAAACCATGCTGAACACTCCCAACATCTACTGTGTGTGCATTGAGGTTTTTATCTTTTGTATATCTCCCTGGTAAGCATCTTCAAGCTCTTCCCATTGTCTACAGACTCTAAACTCCTTAGCTCTGGCCTCGTAACTTAATAATCCACTCTAAACTCCACCATTCCTGTGGATCTTATACTCCAGTCACTCTAGGTGCCTAGTCATTCCCCAAATATACTTGAACTTTCCTTATTTCTTGTCTTTGCTCATGCTCTATCTAAGTCAGAACTGTTCTCTAGCCTTTAACCCCAGTTGAAATCGAGGACCTCTTTTTACAGCCAATTAAAAGTTGCCCCCCTACATTAGACAGTTAACTTACCTGCCCCTATCAAAACCCCTGCAAGGGGCAGCCTGATAGGCCATGTGGCGCCTTCATTTTCACACTGACGCCCCTCAGCAACAGCTGACCCAAGGCCAGCCTGTCCATCAGCTAGTTAGCAACCAATGAGATTGCTAACTTTATCTCTAAAGGAGAAAGAGAGGCCAAGCGGGGCTGAATACAAGACTCAAAAGGTCCTGTCAAACTAGGATGGGCAACATGTAGGGCTGAGTGAGAGTAGAGGAAACAGAGAGGGTACAAAGAGGGACCAGAGATTGCTTCTGCAGCAGTTTATCTGCCTCAGGCCCCCTTTCTCATGAGGCCTGGATGCATTTTGATTTTCTGTGATCTTCATATTCTTTCAACAATCCCTCCCTTACTTGAGTTAGCATGAGTAGGCCCCTTCTGGAAAACAAAGAACCTTGCCTAGAGATCAGGTTTCTCTGCTCACTGTACAAGATTTAATACCCTCCTGCTTGGCAGTCCACTAAGGCCTTTTTTATTTATACTTCAATTTTGGCACTTTTATCTCACCTTCAATTAATGTTAATTATGCATGTATGTCTGTCTCACCACTTTTCCTTCAGACCACGTCCATTCATCTTTTCCTTAGCAGTGAGTAGAACCTGGCACACACTAGAGTGTTAACAAATGTTTATTAAATTGGGTACTTCTTGGTGATGTCAATAACCATGCCACCAATGGGGCTTTGTGAAATTATATTATTGATATGTCACAAAAGATTTTATCATCACTACCACCCACATACTTGGAGTGTCTACTCCAAAAAGGTGACAAAAGAAGGAAAGGGATGCAGTGATGTTTAGCCAACCACCCAACATTTGTGCTCTCCTTCTCCAGCATAGAGATGTAGCTGGTAAATGCCTTCCCAGACAGGAACCATATTTCCCAGCTGCTTACATATAGGTAGGGTTAATGTATACTTCTTCCCCACAGAACGTGAGCCATGGTGATGGAAGCCTCTTCCAAACCAAAGTGCTTAATAAGTGCTTGTGAGGACCATACAATGTGGAAGGAACCTGGGTCCCTGAAAATTCCCACAGAAGGCTACTGACCAAGAAATCTTTCAACAGACTGTGACAGGAGCAAAGACTACATTTTTATTGGGTTAAACTACAGAGATTTCTGGGTGTATCTGTTACAGCAACTGGTGTTAATTAAACAAATAGAGAAGAGCACCGTTCCATTTTCTCTTTAAGGTTGGAGTATTAAATTGCCTCTATTGTCTCTCTTACGGTATTGATATTTTTTGATTGATTGATCGACCAGGTTTCTTTACTATCAATTCTTCACCTTTAATGGGCCCTCTTTATATTTTTTCTACATATCCCTGCATTATATTTTCTTGATGTTTCCCGGGACATCTTAGGGGAAGGAGGGTGGGTAAATGGTGGGATGCGGAGCCAATGATTCTTCTGAACTTGATTCAAGTCTTGCTGGCTTCCACTGACATGTGGATAATTAAGGTGACCTGGAATACTAACAGTTTTTGGATATCAATCTGGCAGAAAGAAACATTCATCTTATGGAATCTGCACCCTGCATCTTTGATTCATCAAGCAGAATGTGGATGTTAGCATTTTCTTTTCTTTTTTAGGGGTAGGTGGGAGTCATTAACATGTTGATTTTGATTCAACTGAAGAGGCCTCACTGGAGGGTTTCATCATGAACTTCATATACAGGGCAATCCTACAATATATCATCAAAAGCAATTTATAAAATTGTGGTTTTGAGACAGATGGTGCAGCTCTGTAGTGTGAGTAGTAAATAGTAGTGCCCTTGTAGTGGTAAGATTCCTTTTGTGAAATTTAAACCTCTGAATGATGATTAAGGGTACTAGAGGAAAGCATGCTTTGGATAAAGCCCCAAGTTCATCAGATGCCTTGCATGCATTGGCATGTGTTTGGATCCCACAGATCATTAGGAACAGAGTGAGCTTTGGTTCAAGGCCTTTACTTGGTTTACATTTAAACCATAATGAATGGCCCTTAGCTTATGAATCAAAGGAATCTTATTCATGAACTTCCCACTATATAATATGCTTCCATTTGACCCAAAGCCATGATTTTAAGCAAAGCATTGGCTCAGTTTTTCAGATGAAAGCTATGTTCAAATGTTTGCTGGTAACACTGAAGCACAGTAATAATAGTTAACATTTATAAAGCTATGACTACACAACAGACTTTTGCTAAGCACTAAGCAGTTTGTATTATCTCTCTAATCTTCACATAACTGTATAGAGATGTGCTGTTACCAGTGCTGTTTCAGAGTTGAATTTTTTGCAAGGTTTATAGAAGTCAATAACTTGCCCAAGTTCACATTATTAAGCCAGGACCAGAACTGTGGACTGAAAACAAGACATTCTAAATCTAGTGTTTAAAAAGCAAACAAACATAAACCCCACAATATTTTATGAAAACATAAGTAGTACATGCATGAAATTAAAAAAAAATACAGACACACATACATAAGAAAAATTACAGCGGCCGGGCGCGGTGGCTCATGCCTATAATCCCAGCACTTTGGGAGGCCAAGGCAGGTGGATCACAAGGTCAGGAGATCGAGACCATCCTGGCAAACATGGTGAAACCCTGTCTCTACTAAAAATACAAAAAAATTAGCTGGGGGTGGTGGCAGGCACCTGTAGTCCCCAGCTACTCAGGAGGCTGAGGTAGGAGAACGGCGTGAACCTGGGAGGCGGAGCTTGCAGTGAGCCGAGATCACGCCACTGCACTCCAGCCTGGGTGACAGAGCGAGACTCCATCTCAAAAAAAAAAAAAAGAGTATCACATTCCCACTACTTAAGAGATCACCACTAAAACAACTTAGACCAAATTCTTCCAGATCCCATTCTATATATACAAACACAAAATATATGTGGCAAGAACTGACAGAATTGGAGAGAGAAATAGACAAATCAACAATAACTGAAGACTTCAATACTCCGTTTTCAATAACGTATAGAATGATGGTTCTATACAGATCTTCTGTCTGATGGACAGAAGATCAACAAAACAATAGAAGACTTAAATAATGTTATAAGCCAACTTAACCCAATAGATACTATAGAATACTCCACCCAACAAGAGCAGTATACACATTCCTCTCAAACATATATGAAACTTTCTCCAAGATAGACCATATATTAAGCTATAAATAAGCATCAACATATTTAAAAGGGCTGAAATCATGCAAACCACTATGTTCTCCAACCACTATGGAAAAAATTAGAGGAATTAATAATGAAAAATTGGGAAAATTCACAAATGTGGAAATTAAACAACATAGTTCTAAATAACCAATAGGTCAAAGAAGAAATCACAAAGGAAATTTCATAAGAAATCATAGAAAATACCTTGAGATGAATAAAAAATTGGGACACTATGTACTAAAACAGATGGGCTGTAGATAAATCAGTGCTTAGAGGGAAATTTACAAGTAAAAATTTCCCTCTCAGCACTGATTTATCTGCATCCCATAAATTTGTACATTATATGTATCCCATTGTTTACATTATAAAAGAAGATCTCAAATCAATAATTTAGCCTTATAACTTTAAAATACTGGGGTGGGGGGATAGTAAAAGCAAGCAGAAGGAAAGAAATAATAACAATTAGAGCAGACGTTAGTGACATAAATAATAGAAAATAGAGACAAGCAACAAAAACAAAAGTAGGTTCTTCAAAAAGATCAAGAAAATTGTCAGATCTTTATCAAGACTGATGAAGCAAAAAGACAATTCAAATTACTATAATCAAGAACAAAAATAAGACATTACTACAAATCTTACAGAAATTAAAAGGACCACAGGAAATCCTGTGAACAACTATATGCCAATAAATTAGATAACTTAGATGAAACAAGCAAATTACTAAAGAGACATAAACTACAGAAATTGACTCAAGAAAAAATAGATAATCTAAATAGACCTATAGTAAGTAAGAAGATTGAATCAGTAATCAAAAAACACAAAGGAAAATGCAGGCCCAGATGTCTTCGTTGGTAACTCTACTAAATGTTTAAAGAATTAGTATCAAGCCTTCACAAACTTTTCTAAGAAATTGTAGAACAACTATTCCTAACTCATTACATGAGGCCTGTATTACTGTGATACCAAAACCAGACAAAGGCATCACAAGAAAACTGCAGACCAATATCTCTTATGAATATAAGAAAACATACTAGCAAACTAATAACATATTAAAAGTATTGTACACCATAACCAAGCGGGGTTTATTCCAGAAATGTAAGTTTAGTTTAACATCTGAAAAATCAATTAATATATACATTACACCATACCAATAGAATGAAAAACAAAAGCCATGTGATCATCTAAATAGATTCAGAAAAGGCATTTGACAACATGCAACACTACTTCATGATAAAAACACAAAACAAACTAGGAACAGAAGAAAAATTCCTCAACCTGATAAAGGGCATTTACAAAAACCCACAGCTAACATTACAATTAATAACTTACACTTGAAAGACTGAAAACTTTTCCCCCAAGATTAGGAACAAAACAAGGATGTATAGTCTTGCCACTTCTATTCAACACTATACTAGAGATTCTAGCCAGGCCAGTCAGGTAATTTTAAGGTAAAATTAACTAAAAGTCATCCTGATTGGAAAGGGAGAAGTAAAATTATCTATATTTGCACATAACATAATCTTGCATATAGACCTTAAGGATCCTGTATGTAGAAAATTATACAAATTCACTAAAAAGCTATTAGAACTAATAAGTCTAGCAAGGTTGCAGGGTACAACATCAATATACAAAAGTCAATTGTATTTCTATACACTAGCATAGAATAATCCAAAAGTGAAATTCCAAAAAGAATTTCACCTACAATATTACCAAAAAATTTAGAAATAAATCTAACAAAAGAAGTATAAAACTTATACTTTGAAAACTACAAAACAATGTTGAAAGATATTAGAAAAGACATAAATAAATTGAGAGATATCTCATGTTCATGGACTAGAAAACTTAATATTATGATGGCAATACTCTCCAAATTGATCCACAGTTTCAATGTGCTTTCTATTATAATCTCAGCTGACATCTTTTGAGAAATTGGTAACCCGATACCAAAATTCATATGACAATTCAAGGGACCTATCAATCTTGAAAAAATAACAAAGTTACAGGAATTTCACATCTCAATTTCAAAACTTATAAGACAGTATGGTATTTGCATGAGGACAAGTAGGTAAATGGAATAGAATTGAGACTCCAAAAATAATTCATACATCAATGACCAATTGAGTTTTGACTAGAGTTCCAGACAAATCTTTTCAACAAATGGTGGTGGGAAAACTGGAAATCTATGTGCAAAAAATAAATAAATAAATAAATAAATAATGAATTTGGAGCCTTACCTCACTCCATAAAAATTAACAAAAAATGGATCAAAACCATAAAAGCTTTAGAAGAAAAACAGGAGGTATATTGGATTAGATTAAGCAATGGTTCCTTTAAGATGACACCAAAAGCATAAACAACAAAAGAAAAAATAGGTAATCTGGACTTCATCAAAATTAAAAACTTTTGTGCTTCAAAGAACACCATAAAATAAGTGAAAAGGCAACCCACAGTATGGGAGCAAATAATTGCAAGTCATATATATAACAGATTTGTATCTAGAATGTATATTTATAAACTTTTACAACTCAAACATAAAAAGAAAATAACCAAGTTGAAAACTGGGCAGACTATATGAATAGATGTTTCTGCAAAGAAGATATACAACCAATACACACATAAAAAGATGTTCGTCATTAGCCATCAAGGAAATGTAAATCTAACCCATAATGAGATACCATTTAATACCCACTAGGATGAACACAATAAAAAGACAAAAACAATGTTGACTAAGATGTGAAGAAATTGAAACTCTCAAACATTGCTGATGGGAATGTAAAATGTTGCAAACTTTGAAAACAGCCTGGCAATTCTTCAAAATGTTAAACACAGATTTACTGTATGATTCAGCATTTCCACTGCTAGATACGCAAATCATTTATTCACACAAAAAACTTGAGAAATGAAAAATAAAAATTTATGCCTGCACAAAATCTTGTACATGAATGTTCATTGCAGCAATAATCACAGTAGCCAAAAAGCAGAAAAAAACACCATGTTCATTAGCTGATGATGGATAAATATGGTATATCCATGTAATGGAATATTATTCAGCAATAAAAAGAAATGACATACTGATACCTGATTCAAAATGGATGAATCCTGAAAGTATCATGCTAAGTGAAAAACAGCCAGTTACAAAAGACCACACATTGTATCATTCTATTTATATGACATGTCCACAATAGGCAAATCTATAGAGACAGAAAGTAGATTAGTGGTTGCCTAGAGCTAAGGGTGATGGTTGAGGACAGTAACTGCTAATGGGTGTAAGATTTTTTTTTTTTTGAGGTGATAAAAATGGTCTAAGATTGTGGTAATGGTTGTGCAAGTCCATGAATATACCAAAAAATATTGAATTATACGATTTAAGTGGATTAATTATAATGTCATGTGAATTATATTTCAATAAAGCTATAACTAAAAAGAGAGAACGAGAGAATTAGGACATTGAGAAGAATAGTTCTTTCAACGAGTTTGCTCTAATTGGGACAGAGAAATGGGACAGCAGCCTGAGAGATATGTGGGGTCAAGGAATGACTAGTTTCTAAATGAAAGATATTACATATGTTCGTATTTTAGTTAATGTTCTAAAGGATGATGATGAAAGAGAGAGAAAGCACACTTGCAATTAGGCAGGAAGTGATGAGAGCTATTGCAAAGTAGAGGAGGTAGCCTTAAGTCAAACCCCATAACTTGCAGTTCAACTCATCCATTGCAGTAGGGCTGGCAGAAAGTACAGTTACAGATGCAGAAATGTTGGCAGATTTGTGCCGTAGGCATGAGAAATTCTTTGTGAAAAGGGAAAGGGGGAAGTTGATGTTTTGAAGAGAAGAAAGTATAGAATAGTCATTTAGAAGAATAAGAGAGTGGTAAAGTGAATAAAGGGCAGAAATATACTGTTACTGTCAGGTAGCATTCAGAGCCTAACAGTTTGTGCTTACATGTTTAAAGTGAGACCACTCAGCACAGCTGAATATATTTATCTTTCAGAGGCTTAAGGGTGTGCCAAGAGTAGGAAGGAAGGTTGAATTTTACAAGGGTGTGATCGGTGAATACTTGGTGGGCTGGGTAACAAACAGTAAAAAGTTAAGCCAGTGGATTAGAGGTCCTGGAATGGTGAGAGATTTGTCAAAGGGAAGATACTGGAGGGAAGGAGAGGGAGGAAAATAGGAAGGACCCAGGGAGGAAGGAGGAAAAGAAGGAAAGAAGACAGTGTTAAAAGAAAAACTTCAGCTGAATTAAATTTAAAGGAGTTTAATTGAGCAATGAACGATTTGCAAATCAGGCAGCACCCAGAATTACAGATTCAGAGAAACTCCAGTGCAGTCATGGGGTGGAAGAAGATTTATAAACAAAAAAAGGAAAGTGACATACAGAAATCAGAAGTGAGGTACAGAAACAACTGGATTGGTTACAGTTCAGCATTTGCCTTACTTGAACACAGTTTGAACACTTGACAATATATGAGTGGTTGACATATGGCTGCTGGGATTGGTCAGGACCCAGCCACTATTACAGGCACACACTTCCAAGTTAGGTTCTCAATCTTGTCTACCTATTAACTTATGTTGTAATTCGTCCACAAAGGACTCAAATAGAGAAGTACAGAGTCCTTCTCAGGCCATATTTAGTTTGCTTTAATGGAAAGGAGGGGAAGGGGAAGGGAGGAGGGGAAGGGGGAGGGGGAGGAGAAGGGGAAGGGAGAAGGGGAAGGAGGAAGGGGAAGGGGAAGAGGAAGGGGGAGGGGGAGGAGAAGGAGAAGGGGGAGGGGGAGGAGAAGGGGGAGGGGGAGGGGAAGGAGAAGGGGGAGGGGGAGGGGGAGGGGAAGGAGAAGGGGGAGGGGAAGGAGAAGGGGGAGGGGAAGGAGAAGGGGAAGGGGGAGGGGAAGGGGAAGGGGGAGGGGGAGGGGAAGGGGAAGGGGGAGGGGGAGGGGGAGGGGGAGGGGGAGGGGGAGGGGAGGGGGAGGGGAAGGGGGAGGGGGAGGGGGAGGGGAAGGGGGAGGGGGAGGGGAAGGGGGAGGGGGAGGGGGAGGGGGAGGAGAAGGGGGAGGGGGAGGGGAAGGGGGGAGGAGAAGGGGAAAGGGGGAGGGGGAGGAGAAGGGGAAAGGGGAGGGGGGAGGAGAAGGGGAAAGGGGAGGGGGAGGAGGAGGGGAAGGGGAAGGGGAGGGGGAGGAGGAGGGGAAGGGGGAAGGGGAGGGGGAGGAGGAGGGGAAGGGGGAAGGGGAGGGGGATGAGGAGGGGAAGAGGGAAGGGGGGAGGGGAGGGGAGGGGGAGGGGAGGGGAAGAGGGAAGGGGGAGGGGAGGGGAGGGGGAGGGGAGGGGAAGGGGGAGGGGGAAGGGGGAGGGGAGGGGACCGGGGAGGGGGAAGGGGGAGGGAAGGGGAGGGGGGAGGGGGAAGGGGGAGGGGAGGGGGAAGGGGAGGGGGAACGGGGAGGGGGAAGGGGAGGGGGAACGGGGAGGGGGAAGGGGAGG
Organism: Pan troglodytes; assembly: GCF_028858775.2. Classification (NCBI taxonomy): domain Eukaryota; kingdom Metazoa; phylum Chordata; class Mammalia; order Primates; family Hominidae; genus Pan; species Pan troglodytes. The sequence goes on along the minus strand of NC_072411.2, from coordinate 62,642,491 downwards.
GGAGGGGGAACGGGGAGGGGGAAGGGGAGGGGAGGGGGAACAGGGAGGGGGAAGGGGAGGGGGAGGGGAGGGGGAGGGGGGAGGGGAGGGGGAGGGGAGGGGGAGGGGAGGGGGAGGGGAGGGGAGGGGGAGGGGAGGGGGAGGGGAGGGGGAGGGGAGGGGGGAGGGGAAGGGAGGGAGAGGGGACTGTGGTCAGAGAGAGGGTTGTTTAAAAATGAGGTCAGGAAAGGGGAGCAGTTTTTGACAATGAACATATCTCAGTTATGAGCGTGGATGTGGGTAGCTGAGGAGCAGTAGAGGAACCAAGAGTCCAGATTGTTAGACTGATCACTTATGTCAATATGGAATCACCATGTAGTGATGGAGAGACAGTGAGTCAGGTGCTAAATTCTTCAGAGAATGAAGGACAGTGACCTAAAATCAATAGTTATCTGAACCAGGAAGATTAGTGTGTGCTTTAAAGACACTTTAAGGGAGGTGAGACACTTTGCAAAGAATTATTTTAGGAATTTTAGAAAGAAATTTTATTTAAAAAATGATTGGTTTGCAAATGACAAAGAGGAACTAAGAGGATGACTTGCCCACCTCCAGTTCCTAAATGAGAAAACAGGTGCAAGAAACACAAAGACCTCAAGGACAGCCAGGTTTCAGTCACAGGAGTATTACCTAACTTGTTCTTTTTTATTACCCCCGCTAAGGAGCCTTTTTAGGTATTACCCGATTGTCCCCTGTGAAATTGTGAAAGATCTATGTTTTGTATGTAAAGAGTATGATTTTTTCACTGCCCCTGCCCAACAAGAACTAATTTTTGCCCACATTGAGAATTCATATATTAAAGCAAGAACGTAAAGGGAGTAGTCAGAGAAGAGGTTGAAAATAAATGAAGCCCGTTACTGGAAATACACGGATACAGGCCCATTCACTCATATCATTAAATTTCTTACTTAATCTATGTTCAATTAGTTAACCAAAGAAACTTTAGGGCCGGGCGTGGTGGCTCGTGCCTGTAATCCCAGCACTTTGGGAGGCTGAGGTGTGCAGATCGCAATGTCAGGAGATCGAGACCATCCTGGCTAACATGGTGAAACCCTGTCTCTACTAAAAATACAAAATAAAAAAATGAGACAGGTGTGGTGGCGGGTGCCTGTAGTCCCAGCTACTGGGGAGGCTGAGGCAACAGAATGGCATGAACCCGGGAGGCAGAGCTTGCAGTGAGCCGAGATCACGCCACTGCACTCCAGCCTGGGCAACAGAGCGAGACTCTGTCTCAACAAAAAAAAAAGAAAAAGAAAAAGAAAAGAAAGAAACTTTAAAAAGAAAGAGGGGGAAAAAAATGAACAGGTGGAAGTAAACATTGAAATTATGAGCCTCCATTTGCAGCCAATGTCTGGTTCTCCATGATGGGGGAGGTTATGATACAATAGATGCTATCTTCATACATCTCCGTATTTTTGCATCCCAGGTACAACTGTTGAATATCCTTAAAAACGTTTTTATTCATGAGAAGAAAACTCTAGTCATTTAATACCATCTATATTTTTCAAAGCATACCAAAGCATACCAAAGATAATTCTGTGCTTTAACCAAAATGACATGACATACATTTTGGGGGGTAAGACCTCAAAAGCACAGATGACAAAAGCAAAAATATACAAATAGGATTATATCGAGCTAAAAAAACTGCTGCACAACAAAGGATACAGTCAACACAGTGAAGAGACAGCCTACAGAATACAAGAAAATATTTGCAAACTATCCATATGACAAGGGATTAATAACTAGGATACATAAGGAACTCAAACAACTCAATAGCAAGAAAACAAATGACCTGATTTTTAAATGGTCAAAAGACCTGAATACACATTTTTCAAAGACCCACAAATGGCCAACATTTGAAAAACTGCTCAATATCACTAATCACCAGGGGAATGCAAATCAAATTAATGAGATATCATCTCACTCCAGCTAAAGTGGCTAATATCAAAGACAAAAAATAAGAATGTGGAGAACGGGAAATGCTAGTAAACTTCTGGTGGTAATGTAAATTCGTGAAGCCACTATGGAAACCAGTATGGAGTTTCCTCAACCAACTAAAAATAGACCTACATATGACCCAGCAATCTGCTTGGTATATATCCAAAAGAAAGAAAATTGGTTTATTGAAGAGATATCTGCATGCCCGTTTTTGTATCATAGTTCACAATAACCAAGATATGAAATCAACCTAAGTGTCAATCAATGGATGAATGGTTAAAGAAAATGTGGTGTGCATACACAATGAAATATTATTTAACCATAAAAGAGAATGTAATCCTGTCACTTGCAGCAACATGGACGGAACTGGAGGTCATTATGTTAAGTGAAATAAGCCAGGTACAGGAAAACAAATATCATATATTCTGACTCATATGTGGAAGCTAAAATAGTGGATCTCATGGAGGTAGAGAGTAGAATGATAAATACCAGAGGTTGGGAAGGATTGGGGGGAAAAGGGGATAAAAAGGGGTTGATTAATGCATATAAATGTACAATTAGATATTAATAGAAGGAATAAGTTCTAATGTTTGATAGCACCACAGAGTGACTATAGTTAAAAATAATTTACTGAATATTTTAAAATAGCTGGAAGGGTAGATTTGAAATGTTCCCAACACAAAGACATGATAGATGTTTGAAGTGATATATATCCTAATTACTGATTTGATCATTACACAGTGTATGCATGTATCAAAATATCACACATGCCCCATAAGTATGTATGATAATTAGGTACCAACTTAAAAAACATTAAAAGAAGTTTCAGAAGACTTTCAACTAGAAACTAGGCTTTCAACTAGAGAACCATAGCTACAAATGTCAACATAGTCCATCTTTCACTCCTCATGCTTCTGATCTTACTTTACTGTATTATAGGACTCATTTTCTCTCTCCCTTTCTACTTCCCAGTCTGTTCTCTTCTGCATTTCTTCTTATATATTCTTAAAACTTCAGTCAAAAATCTCCTATCGGCCAGAACTAGAAGAGGGGGTTATGAGCTAGAGGTTGAAGCCTGACCTCCAAATGCTAGCTGATCAAACAGCAAGCAGAAATCCAGCACTTCTGTCCTCTTGCACTCTGCTTAAACAAGGCATTTGGTTCACAGTGTGAGCCTTGTTAACCAACCAATATCTTTGCTAATGATGGACCAACAAGGACCAATGCCTACTTAGGCGTACTGTACCATTTGGAAGACTTTGAGGCCGGATTCAGTGGCTCGCACCTGTAATACTAGCACTTTGGGAGGCCGAGGCTGGCAAATTGCCTGAGCTCAGGAGTTCGAGACCAGCCTGGGCTACATTGTGAAATCCTGTCTCTACTAAAATACAAAAAAAAAAAATTAGCCAGGCATGGTGGCGTGTGCCTGTAGTCCCAACTACTCAGGAGGCTGAGGCAGAAGAATTGCTTGAACCCAAGAGGGGGAGGTTGCAGTGAACCGAGATAGTGCCACTGCACTCCAGCCTGGGTGACAAAGTGAGACTCTGTCTCCAAAAAAATAAAAAATAAAAAATAAAATAAATAAATAAATAAAAGACTTTGAAACAGGGTCTTAGTCAGATCAGCTCCAGATCAAGCATTCAAAGCACTGGTGAATACACAAAGAGGATCACAGCACAAATGGCCATGTCAGGAATCCCATGCAACAGGGGCTTCAGGGTAGTCATCAGGTGAAAAGACGACTTTCAGATGAAGCTGTATTTGGTCAGAAAACCCATGTGTGTCTGTGTGGTTTTTTGTTTTTGTTTTTGTTTTTTACCTACGTTGTATGAAATTGATCAATTAAAGTGGCAAGTTTCTATGAATGCTTAGTAGTACTTTTTATTTGAGCATTTCTATAGTATGATGTATTTGTATTTGACTTTTGTTATTCTCGTTATTTGGAGTAGCTTTGGGGAAGCTGATAGAGATTGTTGAGGGCCAAAGACTCACCCCATCTCTCTTTCACCACTTGAATGCATTTCTCAACTATGAAATGCTTAACTCAGTGATGGTTACACCAGATTCTCTGACTGAGGTCTACAAGCTCCATGCACTAGAAGCAGCCTGGAAAGAACAGCAGGGGACCCAGGCTCTGCAAACAGCAAGTGCAGGTGAAAATTAACTCCTCCTCAGCAAGCCATTGCCAATCCCTTTTTAAAATTGAGACACAATTCACATACCATAAAAGTCACCATCTTAAACTGTACAATTCAGCGGGTTTTAGTACGTTCACAAGATTGGGATCATCACCACTAATTCTAGAACATGACTCCAGAAAGAAAGAAATCCTATGCCCATCAGAAGACATTCCCCATTCCTCACTTCCCCCAACACCTGGCAACTACTAATCTATTTTGTGTGTCTATGAATTTGATCATTCTGGTCATTTCATATAAGCAAAATCATAGAATATATAGTTGTTTGTGCCTGGCTTCTTTCTTTACCATAGTGTTTTCAAGGTTCATTCATGTTGTAGCATGTATCAGTACTTCATTTTTTACGACTAATATTCCATTATATGATTATATGACATTTTGCTTACCCATTTATCCATTCATCACTTGACAGACATTGGATTGTTCTTTTTCACTCTTATGAATAATGCTTCTATGACCAACCCTTTTTGAAAGGAAGCTTCTGGAGCCCTAGAATTCTTAAGAACTCCAATTCTCTTGCAAATACCTTTTCAGCATCACCATTCTCACTAGCCCCTCTCCAGTTTTACCTCGTCTCTCCTTCTTCACTCTATCTCCTTCAAGTTTATGGCCACATAAGGCAGGAAATGAAGGTCATGACCCAGGACTTCCTTCCATGGAGCTTGCAAAGAAAAGTGGTGAGAGAGGAAGAGCAGCCAGAAAAGGGAAGAGAAGTAGCAACCAGGCATCCATGCAGTGGGCCTGAGGGATCTGGGTGGGAACAATGCCTCTGCGAGGAATGGGACCAGCAACCCAAGACTGGCTCCTAGCAAGGCTGCGGTGTCCCCATGACCCTGGGTACTGTGCTTCCCTTAGTGGGAGAACAGATATAAACACTAGTGGCCAAGTTCCTCAGCTCTAGGCAGTCAGGCCCAAAAGGGGAGTGATAATAAAGGCACTGCCCCAGTAGGTCTTCTGCCCTTTGACAGTTCCACATTTTACCTACCCTGGATCCATTGTCTGCTTGTCATGTCATTTACTCTCTCCTCTCCCAATCCCTCTCCCAGCAAGTTTGATTCTAGATTCATCCATAAACCTACACATTCACATCTGTGCTTGAGTTGGACCCCTTCCTGCTGTGAACTCCCTAACTAACCCCTGACCGCCCCGATCCTGCTATTCCCTTCACAAATGCCTCCCTATGCCTTGCTTCTGACCCTAGCCTGCCCTGGCCTTGGTTTTGCTGTTCCCAGCTTGGCTCTGACAATTCCTAGTGATCTCACCCCATTGCTGATCCCAGATGGGACAGTTGTGTTCAGAAAGGTCATCAGTCAATGGGGTGTTTGGAACTCAAAGAATTTCCTCATAGAAAAAAATCATGATAAATAGTGGTATGGTTCCCAGGCCAAACCACAAAGGCCTATTTAACCAACCATGGTTCTGGCATGGCTGTTCTAAGCCACAGGGTCCCCTAAGTGAGAGTGACATGGAGGGAAATAGGCGAGAGAGTAGAGGCCCCTGGCAACTTAACAATTCCCATGGAAACATGGAATGAGGGAAATTCCAGTGGGAAAAAAGGCAAGGAAGAGATTGAGCAGTATCCCATAGGTCATCCAAGGAGAGATGAAGCATTCAAGATACAGAGCAGAGGGCACCCTGCCTGGAGAGGGTTTGCAAAGTAGATACTATTGCAGACTGGACTGGGAGGAGTCCAGGGGCAAAGAAGCAGAGGCCAGCCCTCTGATCATTCATAAGCAAAACAGCATTATTGCAGGCCTGCCCTTGCTGAGTACCTGCCTTCCTGCTAGCTCTGTCCCTGTCTCTCTTCCTATGAAATTCCTGATTCTTCTCTGGCCCTTTGACCATCTCATTCTGCTTATTGGACATCCCTGATAGCTGATAGATGGCTTTTTGCATAGTGAGATTGGCTTTCACTGGTTTGCTTGTTTTTTGGTCAAGGGGCCAATTGTTTTGACTGTTTCACATCCACTCCATTCCATGTCCTTACTTTGAGAAAATGCACCATGAGTTCCTTTAAGAGAATCCCTCTCTCTCATTGGATACAGACTAGGGGGTTGTTGATCAAGGTACCATGCCCTCCTCTAACAACAGATCTACTATCCTGTCTTTCTAGCTCACCTTTAAGCCTTCCTTAATCTTCAAAGGCCTCCCTAGCCTTTTAGTGAAATGCTTTGTGCTTGAGCCCACTAGATTTGCAATCAATGATCTCTAACACACACAGGATATCAAAGCGTTCTGCTTACGGCTTGATACTTTCTAATACACTCCCTGAATGCTTGCTGATCACTTGGCCCCAGTTCACTCCTGCACAGACCCTGCAGTACCACATGTGCCCTGCTTGCCTGGCACCTCCAAATGGCTGCTGCTTGGGGCACACTGTAACCTGTGCTATTGCTCTTCCCTGTGAGGTTTGGGCTGAAATGAAAGCAAATATCCATTACAGTTGCCTTCTTAGCCCCCATCATGTCTTCCCCTTCAAAGTACACATTCCATTCCTCTAGGCCCATGTATCTCAGAGTCACGTGGGTGACATAATTAAATGCAGATTCACAGGCCCCAAGCCCAAGAATGCTGTTTCAGTAGGTCTGGTGTGGAGCCTATGAATCTGCATCTCTACAAACACCCCAGGTGACCACACAGCCCATGGTCTGAGAAATGCTGCTGTGCAGTGACTCCAGTCACGCCACACGCCTGTCAGCTGAGCTATTCACTGGGTGTGCCTGAGCTGTTGCCCTGACCGAACCCTTCTTTTGTGAGATCGCAAGGCTTTGGGTAAATATTCTTTTTACTTTCATGGGTAGTGACAGAGAGAGACACAAATAGAGAAATAGTAACAGGAACAACAGATAATAGTTCCAGCCCCAGGAATCAACTGGCAAATTTCAAAGTTAACAGTTTTTGCCAAGCTGATTACTGGTCAAATTTTTTTTGACTGGCAAGGTGAGAGAAAATCTGCATATTGATAAAACTGTAGATATGTTGGTGGAAAGATATACACATTTACACCCATTGTCTTTATGTCATCATTTTACAGTCCGAAGAATAAAAACGCATGTGCACAATGAGTTAGCCAACCTACCTGATCAAGGGGAAGCAGAAATAACTCAGAACTTCAGATCTGTAAACATCTAGTATATTAACACTGTCCCAGAAAAGGCTTTGTGTATCAGACTGTGAGGAAGACCTGCATCAAAGGCAGGAGGAGGGGACGACTGCAGAGCACAAAAGGATTTTCAAGCCCTCATTTCTGTCCTGTGCAATGGAAAATAGCAGAAATGTTGGCAGCAAGACAAAACAAATGGTATTTCAGACTCTTGAAAAGTATTATATTACATGCAGTTCCTAATGATATCTAGTATTAATCTAAAACTAACACCCAAGGTCAACTCTACAGTATGTTTTATAATTACTAAATGATACAACATTCTGAATGTCTGGGAACAGACATTTTTGCATGGGAGATGGCCTAGAGAGCTAGTAAGAAGCTTGTTTTTCTTTGTTTCAACATTTTCCTCTCCAACTTCCTATCACTCCCTTCTTTAAAGAAGAAGAAGGAGGAGGAGGAAAAAAAAAACTATTTGTAGTAACTGCTCTAGTTTCTGCCCTTAGAAATCTGCTCTATTTATTAACTACTCCTCCGGTGAAGAAATTCCACTGAAATTCCTTCAGGGCCTGGCTGCCTTTCAGCTTCTCTCTGCACATTCCTGCCTCTATGTATGTCACCATCTTAAATAGCTGAGCCTTCTGTGCTTTAATAAGGTCTCTCTATAATCCTTTTTTTTTTTAAGAACACAGACCTAGTTTTGCTAAATTTCTGAATACCTTGGATTATAAAGCCCCCATAATACTAATTAATTTCTGTTCTACCTTGTCTCTGTCCTCACTGGTCGGCTAATAACATAAGGACCAGAACTGACCTCATTATAATAACTTCTTACATTTCTTACAGCGTAATGGAAATGATTCCTCCAGGCTGGTATTTGAATTACATCCCCCTCCCTCCTGCTACCCCCCCATCCCCAACCCCGAGGCACTATGTTAAAGATTTAGATGTGCATTCTTCACAGATTTCAATTTTCTGGGTCCCAAAATTTGGGTACTAAATTTTTTACAAGGCATATTCTTTTTCTTTGCAAAGTTCATGACATGTCCAAGCATTGCACTGTCTGCATAGAAAACTAAACATTGTTAAGCATGGTTCTGAATTACCATCAGCCAGAATTTATCAAAAAAAAAAAAAGAAAGAAAGAAAGAAAACTGTAAACATCCTATTGTCTTTCTTATGACAGGGCCTTACTTGAAAAGAAGCTTCCAGAAGCTCTTAGTAAGAGCATCTCACCCCTTAGGGTAAAAGGAGTCAGCAAACATTTTATCTTGATTTTACCCAGATGGAGGCTTTTGAGTTCTGATCCTATGAGAAAATCCCAGAACTCTCTCCACAAATTTAGATTAGTGAAGTATTTCATAAATGCATCTTTTCCCTTCCCCTTCCCCACTCCACTCCCCTTCTTAAATTATCTCCAGACCCTTGTAGCAAAAACTAGTCTTGGAGCTGGATGAGGAATAATTTCCAGTGTTCTATACCACTGTAGGATGACTATAGTTAACATTAATATATTATATACTCTCAAATAGCTAGAAGCAGGATATTAGATGTTCCCAACACAAATAAATGGTAAACATTTGGGATGATGGATGTGGTAATTATTCTGATCTGATCACTATACATTCTGTGTATTGAAACGTCACTGTGTATCCCATGAATATCTCCAATTATTATTTTTCCATTTTTTAAATTTTTTAAAAAAATCAGTATTGGAGCAAAGAATTGACTGGCTCTTTTTGCTGATTCCTCAGCAGGATGAAAAGTACCCCTGTCCACATATTGGGACCCCTTCGATTTTCTATTCAAGTGGCTTTCTGAGGTTTTCCGTTGAGCCCTGGTGCACACTCAAGGCAATCGTTATCTATATGAGCTGTCTGTGTCATCCTGAATAGTAATCTTACTTGGGGCTCACCAGGGCCCTCCTCTGGCTCATTCTTGCCCTAGCTCCCACTACCAGTGATTTTTAACTTGTTGGTTTACATGGTCATGATGTCCCACATGGCTTGGGCTATAATTTTCTTACTGACTTGTATTCCACAGCTCACATTCAACCTCAATGATACCCTTAAATCATATCACATAAATGGAAACTGAATAGTCTGAGGGAATTATTTAGACACTCCGTTGGAGGCTGTTATATTGGAGGATCTCCCTACTACATCAGGCTGTGGCAGCTAGTGATTTTGTCACATAGCATGATTTTCCATCCCCTTTGAAACACAGCCCTCTTTCCTTTGAGGAGCTCCTATGCTTGCCCCTGTGAAGCTAGAGACAGAGCTTTACCACTAAATCACAGGGGGAGGCTCACATGGGCCAGGTCAGGCCAGTCACAAGACGTCATCTCCCCCCAAGCCATGTCAGTCAGAATCTTTCCCTGAGAATGATACTCAGATGCTAGATGTAGGTTTGGATACAATGGGTTGGTGCAGCTCTGGAGCTAATGATGGCCATCTTCTCTGCCACATGGAGAGGGTAGAGAGGGCCACGCTGCAAAATGAGGCTCAGCAGAGGCAAGAGACAAGAAATGAGTCCACAGTTCTTATCCCTAAGGCTCCAGCACTTAAAGCTCTTCTGTGAGCCACTGTATCTTCTTGAGCATTTTCTGTGAGCTCACTTCTGTGAGTCTTCATATCTTAAAATCAGAGCTAATTCATTATTTTATGCTTAAGATCATTCATCTTGGGTTTCAGTCATTGCAACCAAAAACACTTTGTCTAAAACCTCTTCCCTTGGGAATGATGGAAATGTACTAGAGACTGCATTGTTCCAAGGAAATTCCAAGAAACATAAGATAATGCCAGTCCTTGCCTAATTAGGGTGAGCACAGAACAGGGTGAGTACTAGTAGACATCGTGGGAAGGTCTATGGCAAAAGTATTAGAAAGCTTCCAGGTAAGGAAGTGAGCCACAAGATCAGTGATAGCATAAAATGGCTGATGCAAAAAAGGAATAAGAGGCAGGAGCTACAGTATTGAAAAACAAAAACAGAGAAAGCAGCCAAGTAGAAAAGATGAAGATAAAAAACAGCTATAGGTTTAACCACAGAAGACAAGAAATGTCACCTCATTGCAAATACGTCTGACCAAATTACATCCAGAAATGTGTTTTCAAATGTAGGTTTTAAAGGGAAAATAGGGGGATGACATGCTTACATTCCAAGGCAATACCACCATGGCCAGAGCCAGGCCAACCACAACGTGGCTCCAGGACCTCGGTCCTGTAGGCTGTTCCAGGGGGACCATGAGGTGCAGACTGTGTCTAACAGCCCACCGATCAGATCACCTCAGCCACTCTCCTCCCAGGTACTCCCACAATTAAACCAGACATTTGGAGGCCCCCAATCTTTGGCTTTATGTTGGCCATTTCATTTTGGAAATGTTTCTTAATTTAAAAAAAATTATTAGTGGAGCAAGGAAACATTCTTGGCTTGCAGCAAACAGAAAGATAATCAAAATATAGTTAATTCTATTTGAAGGAGCTTAGATGCTGATGGGAGGGCTATGTAGATAAGGAACTCACTTAGAGGGAGAGGGAATGGTAGGGTTGTCCCTGATGGTGTTCACTGACCTCAGGATAATGCCTTTAAACACCTCCCTGCAAGGCAGACAGCTAACTGGAGAAGGACACAGCCTCTGAGGGCAGGCAGCCCAAATCTAAACCTGGGCTCTGCCTCCCACTGATACAATCTTGAGCAGGTTGTATGGCCTCTTTGTGTCTCAGCATCCTCACCTGTAAAATGGGGAGAGCAATAGTATGCATACCTTACAGAGAGAGGTATTGTAAGGACTAAATGAGTTACTATGCATAAAGAGATTTGAACAATACCTGATATATGGTAAGTGCTAGGTAAGTGCCATAAAAGTGCTGGCAAGTATTGTTACAATCCCAGCTGAGTTGGAAATAATTGACTGCTACGTGGCTATGAGGTAGGACAGCAGGACAGATTTTAAAATTCTTTCCCAGAAGAGCAGCTTCTTGTGGCATTATGTGTTCAGAGAGCAGCTTAACCCTGGACAGATCCAGGGAATATCAGGCACATCCTTTCATTGCCTCACTCCTCCTGTCTCAATACATATCGTACTCTCCCATCCCTCTTCAATGGTTATTTCTGCAAACAATTTTATACTTTTCAACAGTGCAACGTTTTTGTTTGAAAGAAAATCTGAAATGTCATCTCCCCAATGTAAAAAACAATAAGCATTCTCTTATTCTCCTCAGCACCCCATTTATTTCCAAACTGTGTTTGGTTGGTTGGTTTTGATTATTTCATTCATTCATTGGTTTTATAGTACCAAGAAAATCCAGATTCTCAGAGATAACAATTGCAAACAGTACTTTTTTAAATTTAACATCTTACCTTGCATTCTTGGGAAACTTCAAGTAAATAAAGATAGCAACAAACTCTGGCAAAACTGGTATATAATATAGTTAAAAATGTGTATTTTTAAATATAAATTTTAATCTAATTAAAGTATACTTTAGGTAAATTCTAACCCAATATTTCAACACCCTTAATTTATAGCCTGTAACCTTGTGGTTGGCAAAATTCTAAGATAGTCCCCAGGGTTTGTAACCCCTGATATATACACTCTATTTGTAATCGCCTCCCCTTGAGTGTGGGCAGGACCACATCATATGTGAATATGATGGGATATCACTCTCATCAGTAGGCTGTTATGTGGCAAAGATGAAGCGATTCTGCACATGCAAATCATGACCCTACTCAATCAACCGTCCTCAAAAAGAGGTTTCCTTGGGTGGGCCTGACCTAATTAGGTAAGCACCAAAAAGAGACTCAAAGCAACAGTGGATAGTCTCCACTATCCTTGAAGAAGGAAGCTGCCAGGCTGTGAGAGGACTACATGGCTAGGACCTAAGGGAAGCCCCTAGGGAAGCAAGGAGCACTTCCAGCCAAAAGACAACAAGAAATGGCGACCTCAGTCCTACAACCACAAAGGACTGAATTCTGGCAAAAATCCTTGAGCTGGGAAAGAATCCTGAGCCTCAGATGAGATCAAAGCTCTGGCCAACACTTGAATTTCAGCCTTGGGGGACTGCTGAGCAGAGGACCTAGTTACTAGGACTCCTGACCCACAGAAATTGTGAGCTAATAAATGGATGTCATTTTATGCCACCAAGTTGTGATAATTTATTGTTTACTAATAGAAAATGAATATGATCTCTACAGAAGACAGTATGTGCTCAATGTTAGAGAATGCCCAGCTAGTAGTCAGGGTATCCTAGGAGACTTTCTTGAAGTTAATACGGGTATCTCAGAAAAAAAGCCACTACTCAGAAAAGCAAAATTAAAACCCTCGTAAAGTCATCCATGAGAGAAGGAAGCCCAAGGAACTAACAGCAGTGTTTATAGCCCAGGAAAAAAACGAGTGGCCACGGACCTAATGGAGGTGTTGAAAATACCTTCTGTGCACACATGGAGAAAAAATGAATATAAGACATGAAAGAGGGCTACAACATTATAAATAACATTTGTGTTTTATTCCAATTCCTAAAATACACACTTATTGAAGTTTAAAAATTAAGATATAAAAAGAAAATATTTTGATGTTGTTGTAATCACATGTATTTTGTATATTTTGTATTTTGCTTTTTTTTTTAAGTTCAGCAGTACATGTGCAGGTTTGTTATATAGGTAAATTTGGGTCATGGGGATTTGTTGTACAGATTATTTCATCACCCAGGTATTAAGCCTAGTACCCATTAGTTGTTTTTCCTGATCTTCTGCCTCCTCTCCCCTTGACCCTCCCCACTGTGTGTTATTCCCCCACATGCGTCCATGTCTCATCATAATTTAGCTCCTACTTATAAGTGAGAACATGTGGTATTTGGTTTTCTGTTCCTGCATTAGTGTGCTAAGATTAATGGCCTCCAGCTCCATCCATGTCCCTGTAAAGGACATGATCTCATTCTTTTTTATGACTGCATAGTGCTCCATGGTGTATACGTACCACATTTTCTTTATCCAATCTGCCACTGATGGGCATGTAGATTTATTCCATAACTTTGCTACTGTGAATAGTGCTGCACTAAACATATGAGTATCTGTGTCTTTGTGACAGAATGATTTATATGCCTTTGGATATGTACTCAGTAATGAGATTGCTGGGTTGAATGGTATTTCTGTTTTTAGGTCTTTGAGGAATCACCACACTGTTTTTCCACAATGGTTCCACAATGGTTGAACTAATTCACACTCCCACCAACAGTGTAAAAACATTCCTTTTTCTCCGTAACCTCACCAGCATCTGTTATTTTGTGACTTAATAATAGCCATTCTGACTGGTGTGAGATGTTGTCTCATTGTGGTTTCAATTTGCATTTCTCTAATGATCAGTGATGTTGAGCTTTTTTTGGTATGCTTATTGGCCACACGTCTTCTTTTGAAAAGTATGTCATGTCTTTTGCCCACTTTTTAATGAGCTTGTTTTCTTGTAAATTTAAGTTCCTTAGAGATGCTGGATATTAGGCCTTTGTCAGATGAATAGTCTGCAATGTTTTCCCCCATTCTATAGGTTGTCTGTTTACTCTGTTGATAGTTTCTTTTGCTGTGCAGAAGCTCTTCAGTTTAAAGAGATCCCATTTGACAATTTTTGCTATTGCTGAAATTGCTTTTGGCATCTCTGTCATGAAATCTTTCCCTTTTCCTATGTCCAAGGTTTTTATAGTTTGGGGTTTTACATTTAATTCTTTAATCCATCTTGAATTAATTTTTGTATATAGTGTAAGGAAGGGGGCCAGGAAGAGAGCCAGACTTTTAACATAACAAATGTTATCCTGAGTCATTGCATTTTGTCATCTGCATCATTTTAAGGGGTGCATATTATTCCATCTAATGGCATGGGCTGTGATTTACTTAAACATTTTCCGATGTTAAAGCCGTTCTAAATTTTAAAATATGTATTCTGAACCTGGGGGAAACTTTCAAGCATCAAAACCTATAGGAAATGGTGTTAGTTCATAGAGCTTCTTCCCTTGCATTTGACTACTCACCATTTTAAAAACAGTCTAAAATAAAGCTAGTAGGGGTTCCTGCTAAATAAAATCCTATCTTATCCTTAGAGTTTCCTCTGTCCTTGGGTATTCTTTTTGTTCAAACATGCTCTGACTTGATCCAGATTACTTATTCTCATTGCAATTTCCTCCCCTGGGAAATCTGTTCTTTCCTGGCCTGTCTCCCTCTGTCTCCTTTGTAAACACTAAAGTATGATATGAGATTTGTCCTAAGTAATGTTTACTTTCTCCTTTAGTAAAACGGCTCTTCCATCTCTGAGAAAGCCCTATTGTTGCTATGACTAGTCACTCATTCCTTGTACACATGCAAAATAAGCCCTACAAGCCTCTCAGTGATCCTCCCATCCTCCCACTGCATGACTTTCATTTATCATGTTTTCCTTATACTGTCATGAATTTACTTTGTCATCTCTCCAGCTTGCCTCTGCCTGTGCTGTCATATGTTTGTACCCAGCACAGAGAAGCCACAGAAGCTAGTGGATGGTGGCTTGGTCTAGAGGGCAGGCCTTGAGTTCTGGTCTACCTTTAATGGGTGACTGGTATATCAGATGGGAAAGGGGCTCCATAAGGGAGATGCCCTGCACCATGTCTTTGGGGAGTGGTACAATGTAGCTCATGTAACATGGGTTTTAGAACCAGACAGACCTGAGGTCATTATCAGTTTTGTGGCCAAAGACAAGCTACTTTCATTCTTTCAGTTTCCTCATTTGTAAAATGTAATTGACAATAGTACTAACATCATTAGGTGGTTGTATGGATTAAATGAAATCATGCATGTGCCCTTAGCATAGTCCTTAGCACATGGTAATAGGTAAATTTAAAACCATGACTAGTATAAGTTGCTCCCTAGTTGGGACATATTAGAGAAGGCTTCCTGAAGGAAGTGAGGCCCAATCTGAGATCTGAAAGTAAAGGGGTGAGGAAGTAGGCCCAACAAAGAGAATTTCAAACATAGAGGACAGCACATGCAAAAGGCCTGTGGTTAGAGGGAACTTTGCTCATTAAGAATATCAGAAAGAAGAACAGAGTAGCTGGTACAGAAAGTGGAGTGACTGAAAAATAAGAGATGAGCAGGCGTCAGGCCCAGTAAGCCTGTATGGGATGTCTGTGATTTGGCTCTTGAACCCAAGTGCCATGGAAAAGCACTCAAATATTTTCAACTGGAGATAGTGGGAAGGTGGGGATGATGGAATCATATTTTTATTTCAAAAGTCAGTTATTTCAGGAGCAATGTGAAAAATTAACTGAAGATGAGTATTAAAATTAACATGGAAGACCTTTTAGCAGGCTATTGCAGTAGAAGAGACAAGGGATAATGGTAGCTTAGGCTGTTGGTTTTGATGATGGAAAGAAGTAAAATCAAGAGACATTGACAAATAATAAGGAAGAGGGAAATTTCAAGAATAACTTCAAGGATCTAGGCTTGCACAGGCAAGTAGATTAAGGAGCCACTACTTGAGAGAGGGAACTTTGGAAAGAAACTGTTTAGGAAGATAATGGCATGAGTTTGAGGTGCCTTTGAGTCATTCTTATGAACATGTTGGGTAGGAGGCTGAGGATGTCAGTCTCAATCTCAGAAGATGGTGAGTCATCCAGAGGGAGGTGGTATTTGAGGCAGTTGGCATGAATGGAATTGGGAGTACTGGATGTGATCAATTAAATCCTAGTGTCTAGGAGTGCAGTCTGGGTAGCAGTACTTTTAAAAACTTCAGGTGATGCTAACATGCAGCCAGGATTGAGAACCATTGCACCTGCTATTCTGCTGTGCTGAGGCAGGAAGAAGGAATTGACAAGGATAGCGGCATCTTGCATAACTAGTTGCTCTTGTGGTCTGCTCTCTGCTGGCTTTCATTCCTTTTTTGACCAATGCTGAACTGACCTCAAAATCCTCTGGCTTCTTTGTAGGGTACGCTGTGAACTCTTCAGAAGGCTCTTAGTTCTGCTATGGGGAGCCACTCCCAGCTGACCCTCCTCAGTTCTCATGACCAGTATTTCATACCTCTTACTATTAAGATTCCCACAACCAGGGGTCCTCTCTTGTGGGTAGAGCAATAGCCTGAAGACTCTAGCCAGATGACACAGTGATATTCCTTGGCACAGAGGAAATTCAAGACAAACAGTGGACACATGGGTTTCTCCATTTCACCTTCTCTCTTTTCCCTGCTATCCCTTTCTCATCCTCTTTTGTCCTGCTCACGCAAAGGACGGATAAACCAACAAGTCTTCTGCCTGAGCCCAATATCCAGCTGGGCTCTCCCTAAAACATTCTGATTTCTACACTCATATTAAAATCCTGACTACCCACTTAGCTTGGCAAAATTTGGGTAGGAAACACCAACAATGTCCACCTTTTGGTTGGGCAGTGGGGATAAGCTATGACGACGAACACTGCAGTCCTACTTTCATTCTCTCCTCTCCTCTACAGTATCATGCATATGTCGCCTGACTTGGAGCTGAGGATAAGGCTCTTTCGAGGCCTTGTAATAAGCCCTGGAGCAGTGTGTAGCATCATTTTTTAGCAGCTGTCTTTTGAGTTCGAGTCTAGCTGAAAATTAGATTCACCTGGGAAACCTTAATTAAAAATACCAATGCCCCTAGATCCAAGCTCCAGGAAGCTTTTGTTCAATTGGTCTATGGTATATCTCAGATTTTTGTGATTTTTTTTACCTTTTATAACTTTATGGCTTTTTTCATTCTTTTGTTGTATATAATTGTACACTCACATGCAATTGTAGGAAATAATACAGAGCAATTCCATAGACACTTTACCCAGTTTTCCCCAATGGTAACATCTTGCAAAAGTTTAATACAATGTCACAAGTAAGATATTGACAATGATACAGTCAAGACACAGAATATTTTTATCAATACAAATTACCGTTTTTATCAACAGAAGTTGCAGCCACTAATCTATTCCATAATTTTTCCAATTTAATAATGTTACATAAATGGCATTATACAGCATGTAATATTTTGGATTTTATCACTCAGTATGATTCTCTAGAGATTCTTCCATGTTATTGTGTTTATAATGCACCAAGATTTTGCTCCTTTTTATTCCTGAGTAGTATTCCACGGTATGATGTACCATAATTTGTTTAGCCATTTGCCTGTTGAAGGACTTCTAGGTTGTTTACAGTTTTTGACTTATGAATAAAACTATTATGAACATTTGGGTACAGATGTTTGGGTGAATATAAGTTTTCATTCTTCTAGGATAAATGCCCAAGAGTACTGTATTAGTCAGGGTTCTCTAGAGGGACAGAACTAATAGGATAGATGTATATATGAAGAGGAGTTTATTAAGGAGTATTGACTCACACGATCACAAGGTAAAGTCCCACAATAGGCCATCTGGTGAGGAACAAGGAAGCCAGTCTGAGTTCCAAAATCTCAAAAGTAGGGAAGCCAGCAGTGCAGCCTTCAGCCTGTGGCCAAAGGCCTAAGAGCCCATGGCAAATCACTAGTGTAGGTCCAAGAGTCCAAAAGCTGAAGAACTTGGAGTCTGATGTTTGAGGACGGGAAGCATCCGGCATGGGAGAAAGATGAAGGCCAGGAGACTCAGTCAGTCACGTTCTTCCAACTTCTGCCTGCTTTATTCTAGCCATGCTCGCAGCTGATTAGATGGTGGCCACCAGATCAAGGGTTGATCTGCCCCTCCCAGTCTACTGACTCAAATGTTATTCTCCTTTGGCAACACCCTCACAGACTCACCCAGGAACAATACTTTGCATACTTCAATTCAATCAAGTTGACACTCAATATTAACCATCACAAGTAGTTTCTAGGTTGTATGGTATTCATAGTTGCATGTTCAGTTTTATAAGAGACTGTATTGCCTCATGGTCCAAGACAGTTCTTTGAGTGAACCATAATTACCTGAATTTCAGATGACAGAAAGAAGTAAAAGGGTAAAATAGTACATCTCCAATTAAGTAACTTCTCTTTATGCAGACTTCCCAGGAGTTTTAGACAACACTTTAACTTAAGTCTTAAAGCTAGCACTTAGTTACCTGACAATACCTAGCTGCAAGGGAGTCTGAAAAATATCTCATCTGGGTGCATGGCCGCCTGAATAAAACCAGGGTCCCATCTATCTGAATAAACTAGATTATGCTGCAGTAACAAAAAACCCTCAAGTCTCAGAGGCTTAACCACAACAAAGTCTTATTTTCCTCTTTTGTTACATGACCATCCTGGATTAGTTAGGGCTTGGCTCTGCCTGTCTTCACTCTGAAACCCAGAACCATGATCAGGAACGTGGCCAAAGAACATGGTAATTCCTACTTTATTCTTTAAAGTTCACAGTGTATTAGCCAAAGCAAGTCACCTGGCTACATCTAACTGCAAGGGGTCAGGAAGTATAATTCTACCATTTATCAAAAGGGGGAGAAACAGAAATGTTTAGAGACTATGAGTGATGACTTATCACAGTAAAGGAGGAAGGGGAGAATAGATGTTTCGATAAGAAGCAATCCCTGCCACAATCTCAATTGTCTATGTGTTATTTGTAACCTGCTTTTGCTCTACCTTTTGTGTATCAATGATACTAAGGGTTTAATTGTCATTACCTAAATACACTATGCTACTTCATTACTTAGTATATTTATTAATGGGGTTTGCATACCCTGAAGTGTCTTTCCCCATTTATCTTCCATGTTCTCAAGACTGGGCTCAGATGTCCTTAAGCCCCATGCCTTGTGCCTGTCTCACAGCACCTTATCTGTGCTTGCCATTTAGGATTATGTACAGCTGTAGTGGTTCCAGATCTTGACCTAGTGTGGCAGCTCTGCTTCCCAAAATCATCAGGGATCCAGTGTCCTTCTACTTTGCACAATGTAACTCTTTGATTGCCATATCATATCCAGTTTGGCTGCTTAAATTCCAACCATCATACCTTTAACCCAGCACATAGGAAGGATGAATAGTCAAAGACCAGCACACAACTCCTCCCCTTGAAATACCTTTTTGATTAGTTGCAAATATTTCTACTTACATCCCATTAACCAGAACTTAGTCATACAGCTATACTCTGCTGCAAGGGAGTCTGAGAAAATGTAGCCTTTTTCTGGGGAGGCATATATTCAGGTCAATATTGAGGCTCTATTATAGTACTAATGAAGAAGGGATAATGCTGAGGGAGACTGAGGTATAAACAGTCTCTGCTGCAAAGATGAACACGGCAGTCCATTGCTTCATCCTCCCTTTCAGTCTTCACTCAATCAAAACTTGTCTATTGAGTTCCTACTGTCTAGAAGAAAACAAGACAGGCATGTTCCCTGCATTTATGAAACCTCCAATCCTTAAACAAATAACCACCCAGATGAATACATGATTGCAAATTCTGATTAGCACAATAAAGAAAAATTTCACGGCCAGGCGTGGTGGCTCACGCCTATAATCTCAGCACTTTGGGAGGCCAAGGCGGGTGGATCACCTGAGGTCAGGAGTCTGAGACCAGCATCAACATGGAGAAACCTGGTCTCTACTAAAAATACAAAATTAGCCGGGCGTGGTGGTGCATGCCTGTAATCCCAGCTACTCGGTAGACTAAGGCAGGAGAATTGCTTGAACCTGGGAGGTGGAGGTTGCAGTGAGCCGAGATTGCGCCATTGCACTCCAGCCTGGGCAACAAGAGTGAAACTCTGTCTCAAAAAAAAAAAAAAAAAAAATTGACAGAGCTAATTCAGACGGAAGGAGGGATCAAGGAGAACCTGTTAAGGGTTGTGGGGGAAGCATGGCTGGGGAGGCTGGCACAAGGATCAACAGTGCAGCAGGGGTGGTGGGGGGACTGTTCCAGGAAGAGGGGGAAATATCTGCAAAGGCCCTGGGGCAAGAAGGAGCTTGGTGTATTTGAAAAACAGAAGGACAGTCATGTGGTTGGACCTAGTGCACAGAAGAAGGGAGGTGTGAGATGCAGCCGGAAATCTAGGCAGAGGCCAGATCCCAGGCTTTGCAGGCCACGCTAAGGGACTGGGAGGATTCTAGGAAGAGTGACATGATTACCAAACACTAAGCAAATGAGGAAGTTAGAAACTGGTTTCTTATTTTTCATGTGTTACATTTTTCCATACATCAACCTCCTATTTTTATCATTCTTTGTATAATCATTTTTCTTTGAACATTTTTCCTCCTTCTATTCAGATTCATGCAGTAGTATTTGCATTCTTTTGAATTGGCCTTGTTAAAATTCATCATTGGTTTATTTTTATTCCTTCTTAGGTCCCTGTTTATCATTTGCTATTCTCCAAAAGAGGTAGAAAAACATAGGGGGATTCATTGAGGAAAAAGAAATGGTTATTTAAAATACTGCAATTTAGGACCAATCCCTGGTCTTTCTTCTGAAACTATTATCAGCCCTGTTTTGTGATTTCACAGGGCTGGTGCAAACCATGAACTTCTAGATTCATCATTGGTCTGCACAACCGCAGTGATGAGATGGAAAGAAGGGGCACCATGGAATTCTTCTGGCTGTGACTTTCACGATTTGGCCCTGCTGTGATTCCCACATTCTGATTTGGAGTTGGCCCTTTACTCCTGGCAATAACATAATCCAGCCTGATGTTAGCTGTACCTCACTAGACTTCTTGTCCCCAGGCTTTCTCTACAGACCTACAGAGTGGCCCTGCTGCTGCTCTGGGAAACTCTGCCTCCAGCCTTGACTCTTTCCTTTTTTCCTACATTTTTATATTTTTGGTACCTTATTTATATCTAGCCATAAGTCTAGGCAATAGAGGAAATTTTTGCTAAGAGAGACTAACGGGGCTCGGGTTTGATTCAGATGGAAGGAAGAACCAGGGAAAGCCTTTTCAGGGTTGCAGAGAGAAGTATGGCTGGATACCCCCTTCAGTGGGGTGGGTAGACATGTATTGGTCACCTACTTGTGTCAGCACTGTGCTAGGTGCTTGGATGCAAGGATACACTGAGAGAATCAGGGAAGGATTCACATAGAGATGCCTGTTCAGCTAAGACTTGAGGCATGAGTAAAGGATAACCAGGGGAATACAACGTGGAGTGCCACAGCAAGGAGCAGCAGCAGCGGCACGAGTGTGTAAATGTGAGAGTACAGTCTGTTGTGACTGTAACACATGGGGGCTCGTGTAGTGGGTGCAGAAGGCACAGCATCAAGATGCAAGACTGGAGAGCAAGCAGCCCTTGATAGAGCGAGCCTTGAATCCTGCTAACAATGGAGGTTGATTGACAAGAGTTTAAGTAGGAGGTTGAGATGAAGAAATCTGCGCATCAGTATGAACCAGGGAAGAGAGATTTGAGGGAGGTCATCTGGAAGCAAGAAAGTGAGTCTTTGAAGTAGTCTACCTGAAAATTAGTGAAAAACTAACCTTGAGTAATGGTAATAAGATTTGAGTGATTTCACATACAGGGAGGCAGAATGGACATAGCTTGGGAAATAACTGAATGAGTGGTGTCATTGACAGTCAGGGATCAGAGATGAACCTCCAGTCTAGTGGGTGGCTGGTGCTACTGAGTGACGCACTGAGTTAAGCAATGCAGGGAGAAGAGCAAGTTTGGTAGGAAGGTTGACGAGTTTTCAGACATGTTGAGTTGGCTGATTTGAATGGACAGAAAGCAAGTTGATTTTAGTGCCAATCTATTTATATTTCATTCATTCTTTAGTGGATGTAAAAAGTAAGAGTAAAGGAGATGAACAAAAAAAGAGATGAGTGAAAACGGAACTAGGATATATGAGCAAGCAATCATGCTGCTATAAAATTCATGGCAGGTCATTCATTTCCTAAATATTTACAGAACATGTACAATCCCCAAGGTAGTATTCTATAGAAACTGTAAAGATAACTAAACTATATGTAACAAATAATAATAACATTCAATTAGTTATCATACAGGGCTACAAGAATGCCAAAAACAAAATGCAAAAGTAAAAAATGTATTTATATTCAGGGAGATCTAGTAGCCATGGCCTTATCTAAATGATCAAATGTATTATCACTGGAAGCTGGACATCCTGATGTGGTATATTTCCTAGTGTGATGCAATATGAAATCAACAGCAGCATCTATTAAGTATTCTTGCCAAAAATATTTATCTTGACTTTAATCAAGCCTGTATAACCTAACTTCTGGGTTATAGAAACTAGAGTTAGGAACGAGTCCCATAGCACCAAGAAGAAAAGTCAGAAAAATTCAGGGATGTTCTAGAAGACCACTGACCTAGTCTCTTTAAGAAGTCAATATCATGGTGGGGCATGGGTCAGGGGGCAGGCGAAGGAATTAGTGAAATTGTTCTAGATTAAGAGACTGAAAAGACTTAACAATCAAATGCAATGAATAAACTTTGGATTTAGTTTGAAACAGTCACTATAAACTGCATTTGGGGAGCAAGTTGAGAAATGTTAATATGGGCTGGAGTGTTATATGGTATTAGGGAGGTATTCTTAATTTTCTTAAGTGATAATGGTATCGAGGTTAATAAAAGAAGGTTCTTATTTTTAGGAGAAATGGGAAGAATTTAAAGGCTGTGTTAATCAGAATCAGGAAAACAGAACTCACACACACACACAAAAGGGTGTTCAAAAGATGGGATTCAATACAGGGAACTGGCCTAAAAAGTGTCAGAAGTGAAAGGGCTAACGGGACAAAAAGGCAACCCAGAGATTAGCTAAAGCAGGAAACCACTACCACCCTGGGATTGAAGAGACAATGGAAGGAGGTTGTATTACCAGAGTCCAGGAGCCAAGGCTGTCCAGTGGGAACTAGCCAGGACTCCCCAGTGGAAGCCTGGATTGTGGAAAAAGGGGCTGACAGAAGTAAACGAAGTCATTTCCCAAAACACAGAGAGTGGTAGAAACACCCTGTCTTCTCTTCTCATCCAATCTCCAGCCCATGCTTTACATTGGCCAAAACCTACAAAACCCAGTTGCAAGGGAGTCTGGGAAATGCAGTTTGCAGTAAATGGCTCCCAGAGGTACATTCACAGTGTAGGGTGAAGAGCAGGGAATGGATCAAAGGCAAATTACTGGCCCCAGAAAAATTGTCATACTTGCAACCTATTTTCGAATGGTCCAGGGAACAAAATATGTACATACATATACATACAGATAAAAGAAGTTTGGTAAAATGTGGAATCTAGGTGGGCGTATAGATGTTTGTTATATTTCAGTTTTTCTATATGTTTGAAGTTTTTCACAATAAAAAGTAGGTGAAAAATCCATTCTGATACTCTATGAAAGAGAAGTTAGGAACCTGATACGAGGTCATGGCCATGAAAATAGAGGAAATACTAAAATTGAATTTGACAAAGTTTCTTATTAAATTCTTATAACCAAGATGAAAAAAAAAATGTGAGCCAGGGCAGCATTTATCATTTTTTTCTACCACTACACTTTTGATAGTTGATTTTTTTAATTTCACTCTCCCAGGGACATACCCACTATTATTCCCATGCCAGCTATAACACCTAACCCTGTATACCACATGCAAAAAAGTCTGATAAAATGGAAGTGAATGAGAATGGCTTTAACTTGGTGGTAATCTTTAGTCTGTTCTATTTTTTAAAGAAACTAGTTATGAAATACCTCACAGTCAATTGCAAAACACCAGTGTGTTGTGACATTAAAGTTGAGAAACCTTCAGCTAGAAAAATAGTATAATTATAAAGCCACACACACGGTTTCATACTACCCAACTACTACCCAAAGTAGTTGACTAATGCAAAGATGTCAGCCTGGAGGGAGGCTTCTCATAATGTACCAGAGGGTGTTTTTTAGTTTGGCCCTGTCAGTTTTACACATTTATCAATGTCTTGGATGAGATTTAGAAAACAAGATCATAATTGCTAATAGCATGAAACCTAGAGTGAGAGTGAATGCCAGCTCAGGATCCATAAAGATTTGGATCAGAGTGATGAACAAATATAAATTGGTTTCTAATAGAAATATGTGACCAGTCTTTCATCTGGATCCAGAAAAACCAATTAAGCATAACATGTCTGGTACATAGAACTAGACAGCTTTAGTTCATTCTCTAGTTCTTCCACTAATGACCTGTATAAACTTCAGCAAGGTAACTTTATATCTCATTAAGTGCCTCCATTTTCACACTGGTAAACAGAAACAATAGTAATATCTACTCCACAGTAGCTTAAGAGAGTTCATATACATTAAAGCATTTGAATAGTCCCTGGCCCAGATAACAAGAAATGTTGCTTCTTATTAGTGATGTGTGTAGAAGAGGGCTGATGGCTATAGTATCTACTAGATAGGATAAAAAAGATTGATAATACACTCAATAGATTTCAGTTGTGGGACAGAGTTAGTAGTCTATGACACAAGACTATTTTGCTCAATTTTTTATTGTGGTAAAATGCACATAACAAAATTTACCATCTTAACCACTTTTAAGCATACACTTCAGTAGCACTAAGTACATTCACATTGTGTTACATTACCATCCTCCATCTCTGGAGTTCTCTTCATTTTGAAAAAGTTGAACTCTATATCCATTAAAGAACCCCCATTTCTACTCCCCCTAGCCTCTGATAACCATCATTTCACTTTCTGTACCTCTGATTTTGACTACTCTAAGTATCTCATAGAAATGAAATCATAAAGTATATTTTTTGTGACTGGCTTATTTCACTAAGCATAACGTCCTCAAGATTCATCCATGTTATAGCAAATATTGAATTTTTTTCCTTTTTAAAGCTGAATGATATTTCAGATATAAATACACATTTTGCTTATCCACTCATTTATCGAGCATCTGGGCTGGTTCCATATTTTAGCTATTATGAATATAGATATACAAATATCTTTGAAATCCTGCTTTTAATTCTTTTGAGTATATACCCCAAAATAGAAATGCTGAATCATATGGTAATTCTATTTGATTTTTTGAGGAACTACTGTATTGTTTCCACAGTGACTATTCCATTTTGCATTCCCATCAGCAGTGCAAAAGGGTTCCAATTATTCCACATCTTCAACACTTGGTATTTTTCTGGGGGGTTTTCTGATAGTAGCCATCCTAATGGGTATGAGATGGTTTCTCATTATAGTTTTGATTTGCATTTCCCCAATGATTTTGAGCATTTTTTCATGGCTTTTTAGCCATTTGTATATCTTCTTTGGATAAATGTCTTGGCACTTTTTGAATCAGGTTGTTTTGTTGTTGTTGAGACTTTAATAGAATCTCACTGCTGTGAATAAGACTGACGAAAGTCATGATTTACTTTGCCCTGCTCGGGCTACAACTTGAACAAGGGCTTGAGATCAGGTGTCATAGTAGCAAACTCTCATAAACAAATCAGAGTCTGTGCAGTACAGAGCTGAAATGCAGGTACTGTTGATAGAATTGGAGGTGTCAGACTGTCTAAAATTTTAATGAGCTGTGGAATAGAATGTTGATGTTGTTTTGTGTGCCCCCCATTGATTTCTCCAGAGCCAATGAGTAAAAATTACCATGACATAGATGCTGAGTCCACATAATGAAAACCTTCCTTATGATTGGAAGAGCTGTTTTGGGGTGTGCTAAGTTCCCCGTCCCTGCCATGATAAGACATTATATATTAGGGTGACTGCTTGGCAAGGGTGTGATGGGACTTAAAGTCCAGATGTGTGATTGGATTAGGTGCCTTTTAAGATTGACTCCCAGAAATTCTGAGTTTTTATCCAATGAAAATCTTAGGATTCTAGATTTGTTTCTAATTACATACTTAACTGCTTCCTACACTGCTGCCTTTAAAGCTCTTATTGGGTGTTTTTAGGCTCTGGGCCAACAAGACTGCACTTTTTTTTTCCTACCACCAAAGAGGTTAAATACTCAGTATGTTCATTTTTTAGGAAATGAAGTTGAAATGATTAAACAGGAAATATGCACTTACCTCCTAATGTTAGCTACATCAAGACAAAATCAATTTCATTTCAAATGGAATGCTATTGGAGAGCTGTTTAGAAATTTGTTGATAGGAAAGAAATATTGAAGGTGAACACACCAGACACAGGAAATGAGAAAATTAAAGATATCTTTCAATGCTAAAAAGCACTCTGTCTTTCCTGTTCTCAAAACCTTGAAGAAATCTTTAAAATGCTCTACTTATTTGAGACATAAATATCTTAGACTAAAAGTCAACAACACCTGGATCAAGAACCAAAATTTTCTCTACTAGGTTGTCTATGGAAACTCAGAAACCTGAATTCTGAAGATGCCCAAATCACTGACCACACATACCTCCATGAATATATAGAGAGGGGGAAAAGCCAGAAAAATCTTGCTAGTTCTAACACCTTTATGTGAACAAGGTCATTGGTCATACCCCACGTGGCCTCTGTTTTCAATTGGTAAGCATTCTTTTTAAGCCTAAGAAGTAGAATTTACACATTATACACAGCAGTGCTTCATTTCCTTCTCAACGACTAGCTCTGCTGCTTTGGGAAAGGGAAAATTTCCAACTCTCCCAAGGCAGTTGAGTGGCTTATGCCAAACAGTGTAAGTTTTTCATCACCTGCAACTAGGTTTGTGAGTCTTATGAAATAACCAAAAAGTATGTTCAGAATCTCTGGCCTCCAGTCAAAGACGAAGATGGAAGCATGAAATTGAGGTTGAATATATTATACCTTTCTCCATCTTAGGTTTTTGTGTTTTACCTATAGGGGAAAAAAATCAAATATGTATTTTAAAGATTTATATTTTACATCAAATACATATTTTAATATATCATTGGGGAGGATTTTGTAATCTTGAAATTTAATCAGACTATTCTTTTCAAATTTTAGAACACAAACTAATTTAACATAGCTTCCAGAAACCAGAAATAAGTAAAAATTTGTCTTGCAGTAGTTGAAAATCTGATGTTCTATCATGAGAACTTAAGAGTCTTTCTTTTCTGGAGTTCACATTTTTCACTTCTATCTAGATCCCAAACTCTTTAGTTCACCAGATCTTGAGCCAGGTGATACAGATTCCTCATTAGAAAGCATCCTCACTTTTAGGTCTGTAGGCCTTTCTAAAGAATTATGAAACGCTCCCTCTACTATTATATTAAGAACATAAGGCTTTTTCTTTTGTTTTACTAGGAATTCCATCAGCAGTGAGATGGAAACAGTCAAAACCAGGAATACAACAGTATTGATAAAAATAAGACAGTTTACATTATCAAGTAGATCTACATTTTTGGATATTTGTTTTTCTGAATGTAATATACAATCCTAAGAAATAAATATTGGCAATAATATTGAGAAAAAGAAGCTTTTGTAATTCTGAAATGGCTAACAGCATCAGCCTTTTCATTATTTATTAGTACATCAGTAAGTTTGACAGGAAATTATAGCTAAAGCATGTGGGCAAAGTGTGGGGAGAAAGAAGCAAAAGCTCCAAAAAAGGACATATTCTTCTCCCCAGAAAACTTTGCAGGTATATCACTAGTGAAAATTTTGGCTCCTTCTTAACTTACCCCAGATTTCCCTGTCAATAGCACCCAAAAATGGAATTAAAAAAAAATATTTAATAGAGGATGACTTTCAATTCCCAAAAGTGACCACCCCTAGATTGAAAACTATGAGTCTTTTATTTACCTGAGTCTTATGTGATTTGCAACAGAGTAGACACTTAAATATTTATTGAATAAGTCAGCAAATAAACAAATGAATAAGAGGATAGACAGAAGCAAAATAGAAATACATTATGAGATGATAAGAAGTAACTGAATTTTCAAACTGAAGAATCTTTTAGGATGACTCTAATGATTCATAAAGTCAAAGAGCTATCATAACCCCACATCATTATTTACTACATTTTCTGATTCTCCTTTAAGTATATGCCTAACAAGCAAATACCTGTGCATTTCAAAAAATCCAGATGTATAAATTGCACGACCTTAGACATGAGACTTAAGCTGAGACTCGATTTCTTTATCTGCAACATGGGAATGATAAGTAAAGTTAAATGATTTAGTGTTAATAAAGCACTTAGAACAGGACTTGACATACAGTAAGCACACAATAATTATCAGTTAAAATTGTGATCTTCATCCTTTACATCTTCTTCAGTGGATTCATTAGATGCAGAGAAAGTAACAACAAATTACTTTTAAAAGATTTTCAAAATCA
Organism: Pan troglodytes; assembly: GCF_028858775.2. Taxonomy (NCBI): domain Eukaryota; kingdom Metazoa; phylum Chordata; class Mammalia; order Primates; family Hominidae; genus Pan; species Pan troglodytes. The sequence goes on along the minus strand of NC_072411.2, from coordinate 62,614,099 downwards.
GATCATTTTATAACGGTTTTAATTCATCTTAAAGTCAAGTGCATAAAAATGGAAAACAGATTCAAAATTTTCCTCTCCTTAAGGGCAGACGCAATGCATCATTTAGCTTTCTATCTCCCAATGAATCTTTCAAACTGTCTTATCGACACACATGTAAAGCAGTCAAGATCTGTTTGTGAAATATAAGAACTAAATATATAATAGAACAAATTCTCCCATCTTGAGTTGACCTCACCAAAATTTTGTTCATGAGGATTTCTTTTACGTTGCTTTTTTAGCAACTTCAAGAATTTCAGTTCCATATAAGAGAGTGCTGAGTCAGTCCTCTTGGCAGTAATGAGAAGAGGGGAACATGAGAACTGGAAATAGGAGAGGAAGGTAAAGTATGTGGTGGAACTGGAGTAGAGAGTTTTGTAATGAAGATTTTTGCAAAGAAGAAAAGAATGTCGAGAGAGAGTAAATCCCAAGCTTAAAGTTACACACTTATGTTTGTAAGGAAGACAGGCATGAGATACTAGTAAAAAGGTAACCAGCAGACTTCACAAGCTTTGGCATAAAGACTCTTGTCAATGCTCATTGAGCCTTTACAATGTACTACATAGATCCGATCATTTAATCCATCCTCACAGCAACATGTTGGGAGGGCACTATTGGACTGACTCTGTAGACAAAGATACTGAGTCATAGAAAAGTTTAAAATGTGCCCCAGGTCACAGCTAGCAAATGATAAAATCAGGATTTGAACTCAGGCAAGTCTGACTCCAGACTTAAACCTGATGACACATTCCTCATGACTAAATCTATATGACCCTCTGTACTATGGCCAGGTATGAGATATGCTTAGTTGGCTATGCCAACAAGGTTTTAAAAAAAGCTAAACAAAGGTTTTACATCCCAAGAGTTCTAGTTATTCATTATTGGGCCCAGAAAGAAGAAAATCAAAACTGAGTTAAAAATTAGAAAGATAGGCCGGGCGTGGTGGCTCACGCCTGTAATCCCAGCACTTTGGGAGGCTGAGGTGGGCACATCACTTGAGATCAGGAGTTCGAGACCAGCCTGGCCAACATGGTGAAAACTCATCTCTACTAAAAATACAAAAATTAGGCAGGCGTGGTGACGCATGTCTGTAACCCCAGCTACTCGGGATGCTGAGGCAAGAAAATTGCTTGAACCTGGGAGGTGGAAGTTGCAGTGAGCTGAGATTGCGCTATTGCACTCCAGCCTGGGCAACAAGAGTGAAACTCCGTCTCAAAAAAAATTAAAAAGGAATGAGGTCGATGCAGGGGGTAGGGGGGCTACAGAAGCCTCTTTTGTGAAGGTTGTCTGCAGCAATCCAAAAACATCCTATTGAAACTCTAAAGAAGGAATATTCTAAAGATTTACTTAAAAGATCTTAAAGAGGGCCGGGCACGGTGGCTCATGCCTGTAATCCCAGCACTTTGGAAGGCTGAGGCGGGCGGATCACGAGGTCAGGAGATCGAGACCATCCTAGCTAACGCGGTGAAACCCCGTCTCTACTAAAACTACAAAAAATTAGCCTGGTGTGATGGCGGGCGCCTGTAGTCCCAGTTACTTGGGAGGCTGAGAGAGGAGAATTGCTTGAACCCGGGAGGCGGAGGTTGCAGTGAACTGAGATAGCACCACTGCACCCCAGCCTGGGCAACAGAGCAAGACTCCGTCTCAAAAAAGAAAAGAATCTTAAAGAGAATAAATGAAAACCAACTGCATGCCTCTCCGTTCACCCACTGTAGCTGTGGTATTCACCTTGCGTGGTCCATACTTCTCGTCTAAACAGAGCCTCCTGGTTTTCCTTTAAGAATTCATCCTCCCCCGCTCTCAGAGCAAATTCTAGTGAGGCTGACTTCACTTTCAGCCTGAACATTAAAAGTTCTGCATCACTCTGATCAATGTGCATAGAACTCTGATGATCAGCCATGAGATTTTCAATGGAATTAACAAAGAGAAGGATTTTTCCCAGGAAACGTCAAACCGGTGTGCTCTAGTCCTGGACTTAGTGATGGTCATCTTTTTGCACTACTGGGTGAAACCTGTCTCAAATGTGGACAATATAGGGTATATGGGAGAGACACAAATTCCTGGGGGTCTCCAAGTGCACCGGTATCCTGCCGAGACTACCAACTTGCCTTTCCGGTTATATGGGCCAAGGGGAAAAGATGTTTTTAAGTTAGTTTGATTGGGCTTTCTGCCACTTACAACAGACAATCTGGAATAATACACTAATATAAGGCATGCAAAAGGCCCAATGATAGTCCGTTTAGACAGATATCTTTAATATTTTAATTTTGTGTTCACACAAATAAATATATAAAAGAATAGCTTTTCTTAGGATTTTAATCCATCAACCTCTCTATTCCCGTAAATTCTAAAATTTCTTGCCTGTGAATTCTCCTTCCATGGCGGGGTTTTTTGTTTTTTTTGGGGGGGGGGGTGGAGACGGAGTCTAGCTCTGTCACCCAGACTGGAGTGCCATGGCGTGATCTCAGCTCACTGCAACTTCTGCCTCCCAGGTTCAAGCGATTCTCCTGTCTCAGCCTCCCGAGTAGCAGGGACTACAGGCATACGCCACCACGCCCCGCTAATTTTTGTATTTTTAGTAGAGACAGGATTTCACCATGTTGGTCAGGCTGGTCTCGAACTCCTGACCTCAAATGATCCACCTGCCTCGGCCTCCCAAAGTGTCCATGGTGTTTTTAGGAACCTAAGCCTCACATATCAGGACTATCACATAGTATCTTAAATATTTACTCATATAGATGTTTTATTAAGATGCTATTAATAAGTGCAACAGGCCAAAGACTTTATTATGAACTTAATATTGTAGAGTGCCTTAAGCACCACATTAGATTATTTAGTAAATTTCTTCTTAAAAAATTAACATATCTGGTTGGGTGCAGTGGCTCATACCTGTAATCCCAAATCTTTGGGAAGCCAAGGCAGGAGAATCACCCAAGACCTGGTGTTTGAGACCAACCTGGTCAACATAATGAGATCCCATCTCTACAGAAAATATTTTAAAAATTAGCCCAGCATGGTATTTGCCTGTAGTCTCAGTACTTGGGAGCCTCAGGTGGGAGGATCCCTTGAACTCAGGGGCTCCAGGATGCACGGAGCTATGATCATGCCACTGCACTCCAGCCTGGGGGACAGAGTGAGAACCTGTCTCTTAATAAAAGTTAATGTATCTAATAGAAATCTGAAATTAATGAATATAGGTAGAACAGTGGCCCTCCAATTTCAAGGTGCATAAGAATCACCTTGAAAGGTGGGAAGATTAATGAGTTGAAGATTCCTGGACCTTACCCTCAGAAATACCAATTTGGAAGTTTTGGCATGAAACCCAGGAGTCGAAGTTTTCCCTAAGCTCTGGAGGCAATTCTGATATAAGTAGTCTCAGGCCAGCCTTGAGGAAATCTTGATGTTCTCATTGACCATCAGCTTGATTTTGTAAATTGTGGATCTGTGTCTCCAGAGGCAGTCAAGGATTCCTAAAGATAAACCTGAAAATCCTGCGCAGTTAACTTCAATAAAATGTGGTCAGGATTAAATGAGATAATGCATTCAAAGGGCTTTGTACAGTTTTAATGTGCTGAAAACAATTTTTTAAATTTTTTAGGTTTGGGGGTACATGTGAAGGTTTGTTACATAAACACATGTCATGGGGGTTTGTGGTACATGTTATTACATCACCCAGGATGAAAATCATTACCCAATAGTTATATTTTCTGCTGCTCTCCCTCCTCTTGCCCTCCCACATTAAGTAGACCCCAGTGTCTGTTGTTTCCATCTTTTTGTTCATAAGTTCTCTTCATCAAGCTCTCACTTACAAGTGAGAACATACTGTATTTGGTTTTCTGTTCATTAGTTTGCTAAGGTTGACAGCCTTCAGCTCCATCCATGTTCCCACAAAAGACCTGATCTTGTTCTCTTTTTGGCTACATAGTATTCCATGGTGTACATGTACCACATTTCCTTTATCTAGTCTGTAATTGACGGGCATTTAGGGTGATTCCATGTCTTTGTGAACAGTGCTGCAATGAACATTCACGTACTTACATCTTTATGGTAGAATGCTTTATATTCCTCTGGGTATATATCCAGTAATGGAATTGCTGGGTCTAATGGTAGTTCTGCCTTTAGCTCTTTGAGGAATTGCCATACTGTTTTCCATAATGGTTGAACTAATCTATACCCCCACCAACAGTGTATAAAGGTTCCCTTTTCTCTGCAACCTCACCAGCATCTGTTATCTTTTGACAATTTAATCATAGCCATTCTGACTGGTGTGAGATGGCATATCACTGTGGTTTTGATTTGCATTTCTCTAAAGATCAGTGATATTGAGTTTTTCATATGCTTGTTGGCCACATGTGTCTTCTTTTGAGATGTGTCTGTTCATGTCCTTTGCCCACATTTTAATGGGGCTGTTTTTCTCTTGTAAATTTGTTTAAGTTCCTTATAGATGCTGGATATTTGACCTTTGTCAGATACATAGTTTGCAAATATTTTCTCCCAATCTGTAAGTTGTCTGTTTACTCTGATGAGAGTTTATTTTGCTGTGCAAAAGCTCTTAAATGTCATTACATCCCATTTGTCAATTTTTGCTTTTGTTGTGATTTGTCAAGAGATCTTTGACTGTTCCTATGTCCAGGATGGTGTTGCATAGGTTGTCTTCCAGCATTTTTATAGTTTTGCATTTTACATTTATGTCATTAATTTTGATTTTTGTATATGGCATAAGGAGGGGGGTCCAGCTTCAATCTTCTGCATATGGTAACAGAGTTATCCCAGCACCATTTATTGAATAGGGAGTCTTTTCCCCATGCTTGCTTTTGTCAGCTTTGTCAAAGATCAGATGGTCATAGATGTGCAGCCTTATTTCTGGGCTCTCTGTTCTGTTCCATTGGTCTATGTGTCTGTTTTTGTACCAGCACCATGCTGTTTTGTTCACTGTAGCCTTGTTGTATAGTTTCAAGTTGGGTAATGTGATTCCTCCAGCTTTGTTCTTTTTGCTTAGGAATGCCTTGGCTACTCAGGCTCTTTTTTGGTTCCATATAAATTTTAAAATAACTTTTTCTAGTTCTGTGAAAAATGTCCTTGGTAGTTTGATAGAAATAGCATTGAATCTGTAAATTGCTTTGGGCAGGATAGCCATTTTAATGATATTGATTCTTCTTATCAATGAGCATGAGATGTTTTTCCATTTGTTTAGCATGCTATTATAATAGAACTGAAAGACAACAGACTTAAGCATCCTAGTATATCTTTGGAGTCCAGCTCTTATCTCTCTCTGAAAGTATTAAGAGTCAAGAAAACTAAATACTATGCTGGTTTTTTAAACTTTTCTTTCTCAATGCCAAACCTCTGGGCCTCTCTGGATTTGGGGAAAATATATATCACATTTGTGTGTGCTTCTCTGATCAAATAACTTATAAGGCTGTAAATTTCAGCATACTCAGTAAGAGAAGGTTCTGCAGCAAGTCCAGTCTACAGTGCAAGCTGCTCTGCCTCTTCAATTTTATGGCTCAATAGATCCAATGGTTCTTGAAGTAGACTGACTTCACCCAAGACTGTTACAACAAGAACCCCAGATGCCAAAAACCTTTGCTTACTCTCACTTCTTTGTATATATTGGGAGTTTTACTTCTTGGTTATTTCCTTCCCTCTTTGCTGGTTTAAGGTTCTTAATTGTTCATAAGCACTCCTAGCCTTCAATCACAGTACTCTTAAGATCCTTATCCCTGACAGTAACTAGATATGGGACTAATTATTCAGATACTGTCAGAGTAATCCATATCCAAATTAATGGGAAAAGCCACCTGATTGAGGAAGATCCAAATAGATTATGAGACATGTCTTCATGGCCCAGATTTGGAAGTTTACCTAGTATTTTGAAGTACCTTGCAAAGTTTAATAATCCTTATCTTAGTATTTGTCTGGGTTGCCGAAGCCAACTGTGTGATCTCCAGAGTCTTGTTACTACACAGCTGCTGTCATGCCACATAATTCAACAAGTGATCATCCAACAAAGAGAACAAGAAGTCCTGATGATTAAAGAGATAAAAACAACTACCACTGAAAACTCAACACCCAGTTATGACCCCTCAAAGAGTGGTATAGATCTGGATTGATCACATCCTGAATGGTCCATCAGAAAGGGATTCTGATTAAGTAGAAAAATATAACCTGTTGGTAGCTGTGAAGGGGTATCTGAGAATTGAGGCAAAGACCACAATTTGTAAAACTGTACTACGACTCACAAAACAGATTAACTGTCCTAAACTGTGACATGCAAGACAAGCAATAAAAATTCAAACTGTTAACAGAGCTCATTTAGACTCATGTGTTCCAAGGACAGACCACTGACCAACTGATCAAATGGCAACTCTGCCTGAACTCATATGTTAGAGACAAGGCCAATGACTGTGCCAGCAACTTGTCTGGTCTATAGATTCTGACTAATCCCTGACAAGACCATTTGATATGATTTGGCTGTGTCCCCACCCACATCTCATCTTGAATTTTAGCTCCCATAATTCCCACATGTTGTGAGAGGAACTGGGTGGGAAGTAATTGATCATGGAGGCCGGTCTTTCCCGTGCTGTTCTAGTGAAAGTGAATAAGTCTTATGAGATCTGATGATTATATAAAGGGGAGTTTCCCTACACAAGCTCTTTTGCCTGCCATCATGTAAGACATGACTTTGCTCATTTACCTTCAGCAATGATCAGGAAGCCTCCCCAGCCATGTGGAACTGTGAGTCAATTAAGCCTCCTTCCTTTATAAATTACCCAGTCTCAGGTGTGTCCTTATTAGCAGTATAAGAACGGACTGATACATCATCCTGTGACTAACTCCAGCTCCCTAAACCCCATAAATGCCTTCTCTAATTCACCCATTGTGAGACATCCCTTGGTTCCCCAATATGTGCATTCTCTCTTGCTGCAACAACCTAATAAACCTAATTTTGTGTTTCTGATGCAATGTAATGCTCAGAAATGACTAGTCTGATAGAACAGTGAATGACTTACTGAAGATTCTGTTACAATACCAGTTATGAGACAATATCGTGAAATGTTTGGTTTCTCCCTTACAGGCTACCATAAGCCATGAATCAGTGACCAGTATGGTGTCATTTCTCACAAGCCAGAATAGATGGGTCCAGAAATCATCAAAGGGTAAGAAGTAGAATTAACTTCTTTCAATATCATACCCACTCAGATTATTTGACGCCTGTTCCCCCCAATTTTGAACTTTGCAGGTTTGGAGGTTTTAGAGGAATACTTCCACCCAAAAGACACAGCAATGATGCCACTGAATTGGAAGTTGGAAATGTTACCTGGTCATTTTGAGCTCCTTGTGCTACCATATCAGAAGCCAAAGAAAGGGGCCACACTATTGACTGGAGCAATTGATCCTGAGTACCAACACAAAGTTGTGGCTATAAAATGAAAGCAGAAAGGAAAATATACATGGAACCCAGAGTATTCTTTCAGGTGCCTCTTAGTACTTCCATTACAATAGCAAAAGTTATTGGAAAAGTATAACAAGTGAAGGAAGGCATGACCACAAAAAATACACTTTAATAATGAAAATTTGCATCACCCCACCAGGTAAAGGGTTTAGACCAGTTGATATGCTGGCTGGGAGCAGTGAAAACACAAGATGTTCAGTAGAAGAAAGAAGTTATAAATATCACTACAGCCTTATAAAACTAGGACTACAACAAGAATGCATATTTTCCTCCTTGTTATATAAATACAATATGATATACTGCCTGATGTTATGTTATTATATAGGTTATATTTTTATTTTATCTTCTATGATATGTATTATAGGCAATATAGTGTTTTATATTATAAATTATATAATTATGTTATGTTAATATAAATATATTTTTTATATTTATTTATATGTATATAAATATTTATTTATATGTATATAAATAAATATTTATATACTTTATATTTATATAATATTAATATAAATATATATTTATATACATATATTTATATACTTATATTTATATACTTATATCATATATTAATATAAATATATATTTATATACTTATAGATTAATATAAATATATATTTATATACTTATAGATTAATATAAATATATATTTATATACTTATAGATTAATATAAATATATATTTATATACTTATAGATTAATATAAATATATATTTATATACTTATAGATTAATATAAATATATATTTATATACTTATAGATTAATATAAATATATATTTATATACTTATAGATTAATATAAATATATATTTATATACTTATAGATTAATATAAATATATATTTATATACTTATAGATTAATATAAATATATATTTATATACTTATAGATTAATATAAATATATATTTATATACTTATAGATTAATATAAATATATATTTATATACTTATAGATTAATATAAATATATATTTATATACTTATAGATTAATATAAATATATATTTATATACTTATAGATTAATATAAATATATATTTATATACTTATAGATTAATATAAATATATATTTATATACTTATAGATTAATATAAATATATATTTATATACTTATAGATTAATATAAATATATATTTATATACTTATAGATTAATATAAATATATATTTATATACTTATAGATTAATATAAATATATATTTATATACTTATATATTAATATAAATATATATTTATATACTTATATATTAATATAAATATATATTTATATACTTATATATTAATATAAATATATATTTATATACTTATATATTAATATAAATATATATTTATATACTTATATATTAATATAAATATATATTTATATACTTATATTTATATATTAATATAAATATATATTTGCATATATTAACTAAATTTATATATATAATATATATAAACAAATTTTTTTCTTTCCCTCTCTTTTTCCCTAATTATTGTGAAAAAAATATTGGTAGTGATTAAATTTATAATTTAGTCATTAAATTATAAAATATTTGTAAAGGAATGGAAATGAATTTAAGGAGTAACTAATATCACCAAGAGGTACATACCATGATTGTCACCCATATTAAATATTAAATATGTTAAGATATGATTTAATTTGACTATAGTGAATTTTTATGTCCCCTTTCATAGAGAGAATGAAAACACCTTTTATATGAGGGATACTTGGATATATTTGTTATTGCTGCTGTCAGAAAATTCACATGTTTAGACAGATGTATATGGAGACTGAATAGCCTAAAATTTGGACTGTGCCCTTTTTTTTCTTTTGAGACCAAGTCTGACTCTGTCACCCAGGCTGGAGTACAGTGGCGTGATCTCAGCTCACCGCAACCCCTGCCTCCCAGGTTCAAGTGATTTTCGTGCCTCAGCCTCCCAAGTAGCTGGAATTACAGGTGCCTGCCACCACACCCAGCTGATTTTTGTATTTTTTAGTAGAGACAGGCTTTACTGTGTTGGCCAGGCTGGTCTCGAACTCCTGACCATAAGTTATCTGCCAGCCTCGGCCTCCCAAAGTGCTAGGATTACAGGCATGAGCAACTGCACCCGGCCTGGTCTGTGCCCATTTTTTTAGCTATTGCCTCTCAGCTCTACACCCATCCTTCTATACTCTGCCTTGGAATCCTGGCACTAAAAATCTATCAACTATTCCTCCTTTGGCAACCAGCTCTTTGATAGCCTGTGTTAATGGAGGGCACTAGAGCAAGACTGGCAGGCTAGAGGAGGAAGAAGGACTGTTTTCTTCCTATCGGCAGGGCCCCAACAACCTCATTGTACCACCTCAGACATACCAGCTCCAGCCAGGCAGAGCCACCTCCTCGGAAGCTCAATCCCAGCCCTTCAGAGTCTCCATTTTGCTGGGTTCTAATAATTCCAAACTCTTCCCTTTGTTCTTCCAGCCCCGGAGTGGTAGCTCTTCTTGCCATTACTACTTCTATAAAAGTGCAATGTCCTTTGCCTTTTTATTCTCAAGAAAACATTTAGCCAAGGTCTTAAATTATCTTTTTAAATAACTAGAATTATTTATGACTGGACAGTAGTGGACACAAATACAAACAGCACTGTTGGCTTAAGATAGTATTTAGAGAACAGGGTTCACCTATGTAACTACAGTACTAGTAACATTCTACTCTCATGATACAGATCAACAATCCCTGAATTCAAAGTTTTCAGGGCCAGAAATGTTTCAGAACTCTTCAGATTTTAGAAAGGCAATAGAGCATGTATGCATATTAAATTATGTAATAGTTCCAATGGGATGTGGGTCAGTAGCTCATAATTAGACACTTACGGGGATAAATATTCCCTCAAATCAGTTCAGGCCAGGTTTTGCCACCAAATGAGTTACCAAAAAACAAAACTCTTTAATTTTGAAATTGTGGGTAAAACATCTTGAACCTGTATTAGGAAAAGCTACCAAATGACTAATTAAAGGACTTGGTTAAAAAAAAATCTAAGATTGAATTAAAGTGTTTTCAAGAAAACACTGAGCAAATCTGGGCAGGGAAGCAATGTCTAACTTAAACATAAGGGGAATGACAACAGAAACAAAGCTTTTGCAGACTACTCTGGCAGTCTTCAGGAAAAACTGCCCCCATTTACCTGAGATTCAGTGAATTGGTTCTGTGATGGTAAATAGAAAAATCTAACAGCAAACTATAAAGAGTCCTTGTTGAGACTAGGTTAATGAAATTGCATGCAAAATTCAGATAGTGCAACTCTATCAAGGGAATCATGACAGTACACAAGGAGCATGTCCCAACACGCCAATTTGTTGTTTTTTGATGTGTTACAAAATTAAACGACATAAAAAAGATGTTTATATATATTTTTGGTGATTTACATATATCAAGCTAGCTGCCAGAACTCGAAAGAGAAACAGGTGAAAGATAATTGCTCTTGAGAAGCGGGACTGAAGAAACGGAAAACAGGGGAAAGGCAGAGAGCTGTTTAGGCTTTTCTGTCTTAGTCGCCCCTTAGTATTCATGGAGAACTGGTTCCAGGACCCTCCTTGGCTACCAAAATCCATAGACACTTAAGTCCATGATATCAAATGGCATAGTATTTGCCCATAACCTATGCACATCCTCGTGTATACTCTAAATCATCTCTAAATAAATCTCTAGATAACTTACAATACTTAGTAAAATGTAAGTGCTATGTAAATAGTGGTATACTGTATGTTGAGAGAATAATGCCAAGAAAAAACTCTGTACATGTTTAGTACAGATGCAACCATCTGTTTTTTTCCTAATATTTTTCACCCATGGTTGGTTGACTCCACAGAAGATGCAGAATCCACCAATACAGAGGACTGACTGTATTTGATTTGTAACTAGATGAATGTATTTTTTTAATAAAAGAGTTTCAGTTACTGTTTTAAAATGTAGAGACTTAGAATGAAACATGTCTCTGAGTTGTAAAGAACAAGTGATTAATTTATAGGAAATAAATGCTGGTTTTATACTTTCTGAATAGCAATTTAAAATCTGATTTAATAAAATTGATTTGAGTCAAATTGACTCAACTTCTAGTTCCACTTGACTTAGTAAAGATCTACTCCCCTCCCTGAAACCAACCTAAACAATAAGCAGAATGATAAAAACAGACAAAAACTTCATCTGCAATGAAACTGGAAAATAATCCCAATCCCAAACCCAAACCAAAAACTATGAAAAACGGCTACCAAAGACAGAAGATTCTGAACCGAATTGAAAGAAGTTGGGAGGAGAGACACCACATGACAGATTGTATGCAGTACAACAAGTTCCCCAAAATCAGCATATGGTTCTGAAGAGCTCAATCAGTGATCCTTCAGTTGGAACAGCAAATTCATAGAGTTTGCTCAGAAATATTCAGGAAGCCTGCTTCAACCTGCTAGCCACAGGGGATGTGGTGCTGGATGAGAAACGACACGGCATGACCTTTGTACAAGAAGTCTGCCAGTGTGATTTCATGGAAAAGAGATCAAAAGAAGCAATCAGATTTTATAGCAGGTGATCACAGACGGCTTTATTTTTAGAAACATCTAGTGTTTGCTCTTTGCCAGGACTATTCAAAATTCTTTACACATTTTAACTCACTTGATCCTAATATCCTTAGGAGGTAGGTACTATTATTATCACCATCCCCATGTTGCTGGTGAGGAAACTGAGGCATTGAGGGGTTAAGTGACTTGCCCAAGGCCACAGCTTGTGAATGACAGAACCTAAATTCATACCTAGACAAAGTGCCTCCAAAGTTTGTGTTCATAACCACTAAGTTATAGTGCCTCTTCAAAGAGAAATATGAATGAATTTTTAAAAAACAAAGGAAGAAATAAAGAAAGGAAACCTCACATGCAAAAACCATTATTAAAATGCAAGCCATTTGCTCACCCAAGGAGGGTACAAGAGAACACTGAAAACATGGGGAAGAGACATTCTGAGACTTTCAGAGTTTCCATAAACTCTAAGATTTCTCAAACTACTGTTATTTCAACTTAATCCTCTGAGTTGAAACTGTCTGATACCTCAGCTCACCCTCTAGGTTCCTTTCCTCCAAATTCTTGAGGTCATAGCTAGTTATGAGCAGATCGTTTTCATTCAAAGATGAATGGTAATAAGAAATGGAATTCTGCAGCCAATGAAAAGGAAAAAAGCAAACAAAGAAAAGCAATTACACTATGGAAAGACATGCAAAGTGAGCAGGTGAAAAAGAAAACAGTAAATAAACAGGAAAAAGGAGACTTAACAGTGCTTAGAGAGTCAAGAATATGGAGGAAATGGAAATCTAAATCACACATGCATGCGTGCACACACACACACACACACACACACACACTACATGTCCTATATGGTACAAGACTTCACTGTAAGCCGGGGAGAAATCACACCATCCCAGAGACAGTCCAAGTTCATAAGCCAGTGTGCTAAGGAGAGAGGATCGGAAGACTAAGATTTCTCAAACTACTGCTACCTTAGCTCAGTCCCCTGGCTCTTCTCCCACATTTAGCTTAAAATAGCCAGTACAGGAAGAATTTCCTTCATTTAGAAATCAGTAGTTTTCACAAACAGGATCAGCTTAGAATCTACACAATACTTCAAGAAAAAGAGCTGACAGAAAACAAATGAGGAACACATGCATACACATGCACAATGTTTTTTCTTTACCATGAAACAAGAAGTTCTTTATTAAATAAGAGAACTTAAAACAAGACTCTTTATACAACAAAAAGTCGAAGTGTCTCTTCTATCTATGTTTTGTACCTATTAACCATCCTTCCTTATACCCCTCTGGCACTCACTCCCCTTTCTCAGCCTCCAGTAGGGTGACTATAGTGAACAATAATTTATTGTATACTTAAAAATAACTAAGAAAATTGAATTAGGATGTTACTAACAGAAATAATAAATGCTTGAGGCTATGAAGAGCCCAATTATCCTGATATCATTACACATTGTATGCTTCTATCAAAATATCACATGTACCCCATAAATATGTACAACTATTATGCACTTATAATTTAAAATTTTTAAAAGAAAATAAAGTCAAGGTGCATAGCTAATATTTACTGTGCGATAATTAAATCCTAGGCACTATTCTAAGTTAACTATTTAAACTTAAATGATCAAAAAGATAATCTTGTGAGAACTCAGGCCTAAGAATAAGAATGTCAACTAAAGGATTAAAAAATAAGCTAGCTTTGCTTTGGATTTCTCCACAGCAGTACTCAACTCTAGAAAATAATGGAGAAATGCATACAAGATTATAGGGAAAAATCCAGCTAAACATTCAAATATAAGAATCGCTATTTTTAAACATGCAAAAATTTAGGAATATAGTTTACCCACATCCTCTGAAATAACTTTGAAGAACTTCACTGGCCAAGAGACAAGTGGAGAAAATGTGGCTAAAGTACTGGCAATGATCTTTAAATTGACTCAAATGTAGAATTAAGATTAAACACGAATGAAGTTACAAAATAAAATGTAAACATTATAAACCAAAGCAATATAAAAATGTTACTTAAAAAAATCTAGAAGTTGATGGGTAGAGATGGGATCATGTTTCATAAAAAAGGACATGGTCAATTAATATTATTTTAAAATCAATTAAGTCAATAGCTAGAAGAATTTGGATACTTCTACCATTATAAAAAGAGAGTACATGGTGATGGAGATCCCAAGTCCACTGATTTGATCTTTACAAATTATAAAATGTATTAAGTTATCACATGTACCCAGAAACTTGTTTAATTTTAAATATATATATATATATATATATATATATATATATATATATATATATCTCAGTGAAGTCTACAAGTATCATACTTAGTGATGAAAGTCTGAATGTTTTTCCCAAAGATCAGGAATGAATCAAGGAAGTCCATTTTCATCACTACTGCAGAATATGGTGTTGAGGATTCTAGCCAGAGCAATAAAGCAGGGGGAAGAAATATAAAGCATACAGATTGGAAGGGAAGAAACAAATGTTTTTACTTCAAGTCTATATAATCTTCCATAATCAGCAAAAAGCTAAAAACTATAAAATCTTGATGAAATAAATCAAAGAGCAGAAAAATGGTAAGATATGCCATGTTCATGAATCAGAAGATGTCAATTCTCCCAAAATTCCTCTGTAGATTCAATGTAATTCCCAATGAAAATTCCGGAAGTTATTTTTATAAAAATTGACAAGTTGAGTCTAAAATTTATATGAAAAATCAAGTCCCAGAATTGCCAAAATGATTTTGAAGAAGAAAAACAAAGTTGAGGGACTTACACTATCTGATTTCAAGATTTATAAAGCTATCATAATGCAGGAAGTGTGGTCTTGGCAAAAAGATACAAAAAGATACAAAACAGAAGCCCAGAAATAGATTCATGTATTGGTCTATTTGGTATTGATAAAGTACATAGGTAATTCCATAAAGGATGGTCTTTTCCATAAATGGGACTGGAACAATTAAGCATTTATATGTTAAAAAAAAATTGATCCTTGACTCAAACCTCCAATTATGTATTTTTAAAAAATCAAAATGAGACTGAGTACAGTGGCTTATGCCTGTAATTCCAGCACTTTGGGAGGCTGAGGTGGGAGGTTCATTTGAGCACAGGAGTTTGAGACCAACCTGGGCAATATAGTGAGACCCTCATCTTCAAAAAGAATTTTTAAAAAGCCAGGCATAGTGGCTTGCTCCTGTAGTCCCAGCTACTCAGGAAGCTAAGGCAGGAAAATTGCTTGAACCCAGGAGTTTGAGGCTGCAGTGAGCTAATGATCACACTACTGCACTCCAGCCTGAGCAAGAGTGAGACCCTGTCTCTAAATAGAAAAATTTTTAATTAAAAAACAAAAAGTAAAAAAATATATATTCAAAATGAATCATAGACCCAAATGTAAAACTTGAAACTATAAAACTTCTAGAAGAAAGACAAAATCTTCAGAACATTAGGCTAACAAGTATTTCTTAGCACTCAAAGGCACAAACCATAAAAGAAAAAAGATTGATGTGGCCAGGCATGGTGGCTCACGCCTGTAATCCCAGCACTTTGGGAGGCCGAGGCAGGCAGATTATGAGGTCAGCAGATCGAGAACATCCTGGCTAACACAGTGAAACCCCACCTCTACTAAAAATACAAAAAATTAGCTGGGCATGGTGGCGGGTGCCTATAGTCCCAGCTACTCGGGAGACTGAGGCAGGAGAATGCGTGAACCCAAGAGGCAGAGAGCTTGCAGTGAGCGGAGATCGCGCCACTGCACTCCAGCCTGGGTGACAGAGCAAGACTCCGTATCAAAAAAAAAAAAAAAAAATTAGCTTGAAATGAATCTTTGATCTAAATAAAATTTTTGTAACACTGAGCTAGCAAAATTTCTTAAGACACAAAAGTACAAACAACAAAATTTAAAAATGATAAATTAAACTGGTACTCAGAAAATATATAGCACTCTCAAAATGCAGTAAGAAAACAGCCCAATTAAAAAAAAATAAGTAGGAAGTTTGAACAGATACTTTGCCAAATAAAAGGTTCAAATGGCAAACAAACATAATAATATGTTAATTATTATTATTAGGGAAATTGAAATTAGACCCTCAATAATAGACTATAATGTACCAATTAGAGTGGCTAAAATGTTAAAAGTTGATAATACCGAGTGTTGACAATAAAGCAAAGCAACTGCATCTTTTATATTATTTCTGTTGAAAATGTATATGTATTACAGCTGCTTTGAAAAAGAGTTTGACAGTTTCCTATGAGGTTAAACATACAATAAGCAATCCACTACTAGGTATTTATCAAAAAAAATGAAAACATATCCACCCGAACATCTGTATTAAAGTGTTCAAAGGAGCTTTATTCGTAAGCCCTACAAACTAGAAATAATTCAGATGTCTATTGACCTGGGAATAAACAAATTGTGATATATTCATAAAATGAAATCTACATTCAGAACAGAAAAAAACTACCGAAACTTGGAACAGTGTTGATAAATCGTAAAACCATTACACTAAATGAAAGAAAGCACACAATAAAGACTATAGTATGTAGTCTTTACTCCATTTATAATGACTTTTTTTTTAAAAGAATGGCAATTAGGATCAGTGGTTGTCAGAGGCTGAGGGTGGAGTAGGAGATTATTACAAAGGCCTACAGAAAGCATTTTTGCAGTCATGGAATTATTCTACTATGTATTGATTGTGGTAGTGTTGATACTACTGTATACCCTTGTCAAAACTCATAGAACGGTATACCCAAAAAGGATAAATTTTGCTGTATGTAAATTAAACCTCAGTACATCTGACTCTTAAAAAGAAATCAAATTCAAGAGAAGGAAAAGACAAGCCACACACTAGGAGAAAATATTTGCAAAAGATGTATCTGGCAAAGACTGTTATCTAAAACATAAAAAGATCTGTTAAAACTCAATAAGAAGAAAACAAACACCTCATTTAAAAATAGGCCGAAGACCTTAACACACACCTCATCAGTGGAGGTTTACAGATGGCAAATAAGCTTATGAAAAGATCCTCCACATCATGTGTCATCAGGGAAATGCAAATTTAAACAACAATGAGGGCCTGGCACAGTGGCTCAGGCCTATAATCCCATCACTCTGGGAGGCTGAGGCAGGCAGAATATCTGAGGTCAGGAGTTCAAGACCAGCCTGGCCAACATGGAAAAACCCTGTCTCTACTGAAAATACAAAAAAAAAAAAAAAAAAATTAGCTGGGCTTGGTGGCGCACACTTATAATCCCAGCTACTGGGGAAGCTGAGGCAGGAGAATCACTCGAATCCGGGAGGCGGAGGTTGCGGTGAACCGAGATCACACCACTCCACTCCAGCCTGGGCGACAGAGCAAGACTGTCTCAAACAAACAAATGAGGTACCTCTATACATCTATTAGAACTGCCAAAATCCGGAACACTGACAATCCCAAACACTGGTGAAGATGTGAAGCAACAAGTTGCGGGATCTGGAACTCTCATTGCTGGTAAAAATACAAAATGGTACAGCCACTTTGGAAGTCAGTTTAGTGGTTCCTTACAAAACTAAACATACTTTTGCCATATGATCTCGTAGTTGCACTCCTTGGTATTTAACCAAAAGATCTGAAAACTTCCTTCCATACAAAAAACTGCATATGAATGCTTATTAGCAGCTTTATTGATAACTGCAAAAACTTGGAAGCAATCAAGATGTCCTTCAGTAGGTGAATTAATAAACTATAGTACATTCAGACAATGAAATATTATTCAGTGCTTAAAAGAAATAAGCTATTAAGCCATGAAAAGACATGAAGAAAACATTAAACTACATAATACTAAGTGAAAGAAGCCAATCTGAAAAGGCTACATACTGTTATGATTCCAATTATATGACATTCTGGAAAAGGCAAAACTATGGAAAGAATAAAAAGATCAGTGGTTGCGAGGGGTTAAGAGATAAAGAAGGACTAAACAGCAAGAGCACAGAGGATGTTTAGGGCAGAAAAAATACTTTGTATGATACTATAATGGTGATATATGTCATTATAATTTTGTCCAAACCTATAGAACATGTAATACCAAAAGTGAACCGTAATGTAAACTATGGACCTTGGCTGTAATGAAGTGTCAATGTGGGCCCTTCAATTGTAACAAATGTACCACCACTCTGGGGGGGAAATTGATAATGGGGGAGATGATGCATGTGTGGGGACACAGGATACATGGAATGTCTCTGTACCTTCCTCTCAATTTTGCTGTGAATCTAAAACTGTTAAAAA
The DNA here is from genome assembly GCF_028858775.2 of Pan troglodytes. Taxonomy (NCBI): domain Eukaryota; kingdom Metazoa; phylum Chordata; class Mammalia; order Primates; family Hominidae; genus Pan; species Pan troglodytes. Next base: position 62,595,818 of record NC_072411.2, on the reverse strand, counting down.
AAGAAAAAAGAAAAAAACCACTAAGACTTTAAAAATAATCAGCCACAACTATGAATTAAATTTTAAGGTTGCAATTCTCATAAAAAAGAAATGTATATAATCATGTAAATTATAAAAAAGAAGAATTAAAATAATTAAAATTAGAAGTTGAATGAGAAGTGTGTGGAAGTGAACATAAATTTTCTTATTCATAGTAGAGTCAATAGGTACTCTCAATAGTTGATAAATCAAAATATGTAAGCTTAAATATATCATTTAAAGTTATAAAATAAGCAATAAGAGGCCAAAAAGCACATTATAAATCTTCTGAACTATAAGAAAACACACATACAATAAAATATAAATTATTTAGCAAAATAGAAAATAAAGCAGTAATGGCAGAAATCACAAAAAAGAACTGAGAACAAACATAGCTGTATATTAACATATATAAATGAGATAAAGCCATTGTCTTAGTCCATTTGTGCTTCTATAACAAAAATACCTTAGACTGGGTAACTTAGAATATAAATTGATTTCTTATAGTTCTGGAGGCTGGGAAGCCCAAGATCAAGGTGCTGACTTTGGGTCTAGTGAAGGTTGCTCTCCGTTTCCAAGATGACACCTCCTTGTTGCTGCATCCTCACATGGTAGGAGACAGAAGAGCAAGAAAACCAAACTCACTTACTCAAGGCCTTTTACAAGGGCACCTGATCCGCTTCATGAGGGTAGAGCCATCATGACTTAATTGTCTCTTAATACCACATTTTAACAGCATTAAGGCCACACCTCTTAATGCTGTTACATTGGGGTTAAGTTTCAACATGAATTTTGGAGTGATATCATTGTTCAAATCACAGCAGCCACTCATTAAAAGAAAAAATTCTTAGGTAGGTTTCAAAAACCAAACTCAACTATTTGTTGCATGCAAGAGATACATTTTGAGCAAAATTAAATACTGGGCACATATATGAGACGATTACCCAAAAAAACCACCTAACAGAATAATTACATTTTTAGTATCAAGCAAAGTTGAATTCATGACAAAAAACACTAAAGATGAATAAGTTCACTTCATAAAGATAAAGAGTCAATCTACAATAAAGATCTGTCAGAGATCATTAATACCAAAGGCCCTGGAGTGAAAATTCTTAAAGCAAAAACAGCATAAAATACAAGGAGAAATAAAACTACAGAAGTATCAGGGAAGGTTTACTCATTCTTTTGACCAATGACAGTACAAGAAAATAGTACAAAAAAAAAAATTTTTTTTAAAGTACGGATATAAGATCAGATTCTGTAATTCATAAAGTCTCTCTAAAAAGCTCTGTATCACACCCTTCATCCTGAAAACAAAGACTATTTCATCTTTGATTGCCAAAGAATATCCCCAAACCTTCAGTATACGTTGAACCACAAAATACTCCCAATACATTCAAGTAGAAATAGGGCAGATCATATTCTCAAGATATAATACAAAAAAGTAGAATTGATTTTTTAAATAGAAAAAATCCCCAACTGCCTAAAAATTAAGACTATTTAAAAAGTTGACTTAAAGGCAATGGTAAGTGAAATTGAAGGATGTTTAGAAAATAACAGCAATAAAAACACTACACATCAGAATCCATGGCTAAAATCAGTGCTTTGAAGAAAAATTCAGAGACTTAACCAAATTATTAAATAAGAAAAAAGAAAATAAATGAGTTTATATTTAAAGCAAGAGGTAAGAAAAATGAATAAGAAAAAAATCCAAGGAAAATTTTAAAAATGAATTAAAGACAAAAGCAGATATTAATGATTTGGAAAAAAAAATATAGAAGCAATAAACATACAAACTGATGTCCTGAAAAATATCCACAAAAATGGATAAAATGACAGATTGTCTCACTTTTTAAACGAAATGTAAGGAAAACAAACACATAAACCCAGCAATTATAATGGGTTAAAAGGAAACCAAAATAATTGTAAGAAAATACTTTGCACAAAATTCTGCAAATATACCTGAAAATCTAGATAAGTCAGTTTCTAGGGAAATACAAATTATCAGAATTGTCCTTAGAAAAGATTTGTAAAAACAGACTAATTGCCAGTAAAGAAACTGAGGTGGTTATCAAAGATTAACCCCTCACAAGAACACAAGGCCCCTTCAGTCTCACTAATGATTTCATGCAAAACTTCTAGGAACACATTATTTCAAATCCTAAGTGATCCCTAAGCATGGAGAGAGAAGGAAAGAATGACACTGACATTGAGCCTAACATAGTACAAAAAGGGAAACTAAAGGCCAGTATGTAATTTATAAATAGTGCCAGAATGTCATAGAATATAAGCAAGTTAATTAATTAATACACAATGATAAAATGAGATTTATTCTTGGAATGCAAGAGATAGTTCAAAATTAGAACACCTATTCATCTTTTATCGTATTAATAGATTAAAGGAGACATCCCACTTAATCATCTCACTAAATGATGAAAAGGCATTTTGCAAAGTTGAACATACTTCCCTGATTTAAAAGTCATATATGGCCAAGTATAAGTAGCTCAGGCCTGTCATCCCAGCACTTTGGGAGGCCAAGGCGGGTGAATTGCTTGAGCTCAGGAGGTTGAGACTACCCTGTATAACATGGCAAAACCCCTTCTCTCCTAAAAATACAACAAAATATCCAGGTGTGGTGGCACATGCCTATAACCCCAGCTACTCAAGAGATGGAGGTGGGAGGATTGCTTGAGCCTGGTAGGCAGAAGCTGCAGTAGGCCAAGATCATGCCACTGCACTCCAGCCTGGGTGACAGAGAAAGACCCTGTCTCAAAAAAATAAATAACTAAATAAATTGTATATAGATAGAATATTGATATAGGTTCACATATGTATGTATTCACATATATATATATACAGATATATCGCACCCATACGTATATATGTTTATGTACACATAACAAAAAACTATCATCATTAGAAGAATCACTAGAATTCAGCTTAATGAAGAATCACTAGGATTATCTCTATTACCATAAGAAACAAGATGGATAAAGACAGCCTGCGTGAGAGCAGCACTGGAGTGAGACATCAGGGGAAGCCCAGTGGTAGCTGGTAATAATGAGAACAGCATTAGAATGTGGAGGAGGGACATTTCAGTGCAAGCCAATACCTGTGTCCCACTCAAGGACAATGTCAAAATCAGACAGCAGGGACAGCCTGGCAGGATGGGGAAATTAGCTTGTCCATAAAGGTGACTGGACAAATAAGTAAATTTTCTAAGAATAATGAGTGATAGGTTTCTCATAAACGAAGAGAAGAAATACAAACAGGGAAAAGATGAAAGTGGAATAAATCCTGTAGTACTGAATTGGAACTGGAGCTATGCAACTCAGGAAGAGATAGAAATGAATATGATTTGTCTGTACACCTAGTGCTGCTCCCACCGAGAGGGTCTGGGAGCAGCCATACCCCAGTAATCATGAGCACACTTGCCTCAAATCTCCCAAACCCCACTCTCTGCTAAAGGAATCAGGACTTCTTGGAGAAATGGCCAATTCTAGGGCTAGGCAGGAAAGGTAGAAGATGAGCCTAAAACATCCTGCTATGCCAGAAAATGTTCAAATAATTAGGGGATGTGTCAAAGGGACACAGAGGAAGCTTGAAGAGGTTTCCAATATGAAAATCTGGGCCAATGGAAGCATCAAAATAAATAAAAATGGTAGTAATTATAATCCATGAATGAAAGTTCTTGAGTACACACTGATATAAATAAGTGAATAAATAAATAGGAAGAGAGATTTTTCTTACTATAGAAAGTCAGAAAATAAACTATAGAAGAAATTATGGAAACAGAAAATCATTTGGCAATCTTCATAGTAATAACGCAGATAAATATCAATGGATGCTAAAAACTAGTGGGTGAAAATAGGATAAGAAATGTAATGCTTACATACCTGAAAAGTTTCTCCTCACAAAGTACTTATTAATTACAAAAAGAAAGAAAAGTAACTTGATAGTAGAGCTATATAGTAGCAGACACCTCTTAAGTACTCAAAGTTAAGGCCATGAGTAACAGTACAAACTGATTTCATGTGACAAAGATAGCATACAGCGAGGAAAACGCAGCCTGACTTCTGTGATACTCCTACTAATGATGCATAACCTGGATTCAATCATGAAGAAATGCTGGACAAACACAAATTGAGGCCTATTCTAAAAAAGAAATGCCCTGTAATCTTCAAAAATATCAATGGCATGGAACTCGAGGAAAGGCAGTTGAAAGCATTCTAGATTAGGGAGACTGAGAAAACATGATCACTGGGTTCAACACCTAATCCTGGATTAGATCCTCTTGCTAAAAAAAGACATCTTGTGAAGGTAATTCATTTAAGTGTTGATGATCAAATTCCTTTATTATAGTTTTCTGTTTCCCTTAGCAATTAGTGAGAAGGTGTTTTGGTGCCATGAGATAGTCCTTTCTCTACAACTATTTCTCTCCTAATGATTTTAGCCTTTAGCATCCACAGATCATTCTTCCATAAATCAATTATTTCGCTGGGAATTGCAAAAGGATGGTTTTCTAATTCTTTCATTTCTTCTACATTAGCTGTTATTCTTCTATAAAGAAGACTTTTTTCTTGTCATCTTCTAAAAAGATATGGTAAATAATTATTTCCCTTTAATTACAGATTTTCAGAATGAGGATTTGATGTAAAAGTCACCTTCAATGTGGCACTGAGACATTCTCTCTCTCCCTTACTCTCCCCCTCACTGTGGATTTAAGGGTTATGATCAGTTACAGTTGATGATCTTTTTAATGTTAAAATTGTCCCAAATTTGGCCAGTGGGAGCATCTGCAATCTGTCTGTCATGTGCGTTGGTCTTTTTTTTACTTCCTTGCTTTTGGGTATAAGACATCCCAGGTTCATGTTGTACTTCCTATGTCACATACCTGAGAATCAGCCATGATTTCTTTCAGCTCAAAGGTACTTAGAAACCAAGATGGGGATGTTAAGTATAAATGTTGCTACTGGGTATCATTGCATAAGAAGAGACATATAAATAACTGAAACAGAATAGTGTGTCCAGAAATAGACCCACGCATACATAGAGAATTGATTTTTGACAAAGGTGCCAAGGTAACTCAATGTGAAAAGGATAGTCTTTTCAACAAATGGTGCTGGAACAACTGGATATCCATATAAAGAAAAATCGATCTTGGTATTTCTTCACACAATACACCCCCACACAAAAATCTCTAAATGGATCATAGACCAAAACATAAAAGCTAAAATTATTAAACTTCTAGGTGAAAACATAAAATCTTCACAACCTTGGGCTAAGCAGAGATTTCTTAGGACACAAAAATCATAAAAGAAAAACTAGATAAACTGAAATTCATCAAAATTAAAACTTTTGCTCTTCGAGAGATACTATTAAAAAATGAAAAAGCAAGTCACAGACTGGGAAAAATATTTGCAATACATTCACCTGAAAAAGGTCTTATATCTAAAATATATAAAAATATCTCATAACTCAATTTTTAAAATGTAATCCAATTGTTTAATGGGCAAAAGATTTGAACAGCTACTTCAAAAAGCAGATATATAAATGGACATTAAGCACATGAATTAGTCAACATCATTAGTTTCCAGGGAAATGCAAATTAGAATCATAATGAGATGCTAGGACACATCCAAATTAAAATGACTAAAATTAAAAAGACTAAAAAAAAATAAGCGTTGGCATATAATTCTCATACTTTGCTGGTGAGAATGCAAAATGCTATAGCCATTCTGGAAACACTTTGGCAGTTTCTTAGAGTTAAACATACACTTACCATCTGACCCAGAAATTCCACTTTTAGATATTTACTCAAGGGAAATGACAACATAGGAATGTAAACATACACAAATGCTCGTGGTACCTGGTTATATCCACTTTGGGTAGAAAGAGAACTGTCCCACGGTTTGAAGGTATATGATTCAGAGGCAGTGGCAAATGGCCTAGCTCTTTTGGCCAATAGAAAAAAAAAAAAGTCAAGTGGTCAGAGACCTGTAAAAGGGAAATTGGAAGATTAAGTGCAATAAATTCTAAGATAGAAGCATGTGAATAGATATGGGCATGGGCACAAAGTATGAAGATCTATATATCACATGAGAGCACCCACCAGAGACCATCCACCATGGAACAGACACTAACCAACCATGTAGAATAACCTGGACATCTGACATCAGCAACCTCACTTCTTGGACCCCTGCCATCCTGGAAGGGTCAGAGATTTGTTCTCCCAAAATAGACACATACTCCAGATACGTATTTGCCTTTCTTGCCTGCAAGACCTCAGCCAGCACCACTATCCAGGGGGTTAACAGAGTGTCGGATCCACTAGCACAGGATCCCACACAGACCAGAAGACCCACTTCTCAGCAAAGAAGATACAAGTCTTCTGTGGCTATGAGTTCATAGCCACAGAATTTTATCCTGCATCACCCACAAGCAGCTGGCTTACTGGGAGGATTTGCTATACACAATAGTCTTTCAAAGTCACACTTGAGTTATGGTTTGTACCACAAATTGGTCAGATTCACCCATAAATCGTGTTTAGGTTATTTCCTCTTCCATTGGCTACTTGTAATGACTATCCTTATGAACACGGACGTCAGCTAAGATGTTTCTCCGACATGGGGTCTGAGAGCTATACTCACACAGCTTGCTTGTGCTGCTTCTGGTCCTGCTTGTGCTCAGCCCCAAATGTATCACTGCCATCTATACTGGAATGGTGACTGGGCCTGCCTGGCCTTATGACCTTGTAGGACTGACAGAACTCAGATCCTGATCGGAGGTTCAAATAGATAGTCACTTGGCCAGGCACAACTCCATCTCTACCAGGGCTCAACTTTACTAAGATGACATTTTCAATTATTTCAATGTTTACATAAAGTAGTTTTGCTATGCAGTCTCCAATTTCTGTACATAAAGCATTCCAGATACATGCACAAAAGTTGAAAATGTAAAATTAAATCAGCAGACTTATATGTCTTAAAGGACGCCAATTCTCAGAAATTAAAAAAATACAAAAGCCAGGCATAGTGGTGGGTTCCTGTAGTCCCAGCTACTCCAGAGGTTGAGGCAGGAGGATGACTTGAGCCCAGGAGTTCCAGGTTACAGTGAACTATGATTGTACCACTGCACGCCAGCCTAGATGACAAGAGCAAGACCCTGTCTCTAAAAACAATAAAACAAAACAAACTGTAAAAGTCCTAGTCTTACTTCATGTTCAAATCATAATCTTGTTTTGTTCTTGTTAATTTTGTTCTTGAAATTGAAAACAAAGCTTGAGTTCAAATAGATGGAGCACAACTCAAAGACTCAAAAAAAAAAAAAAAGAATTCAGGTTTTTGGCAAGCTTTATGGTTTTCGTCTTTGTCATTATTAAGCATATAAAAAGTTCAATGATTAATATTAGCACTTCTATTTTTCATTAAGATTGGGACAAAAATTAAAATAAAATATGCAACTAATTGCCTAATTCAAATAACTGACAAAGATGTTGATACCACTATAAAAAGTTGTCAGAATAAAAATGGAGTCACTCATGTTAAAAACAAACTGAAAAACAGACCTGGGGAAGGACATGAAGGGAGGGTTCCCACACACATATGCTAGATAACAAAAGCTATCACAAAAGACTACAAAAACCACAACCTTGCAAAAAGGCCATCAAAGCCTTACACAAAAACACACTTCTGTGAGGATGTCTGCCCAGCAACTGCCTATTTAAACTTGGACAGATGCCACTCTTGTTATTGATCCTTGTAGCCAAGGATAATTATCTCAAAACAATTATGTAATCCTCCTCGTTTTCTTTAAAAACCTTTGCCTTCCTTTACCTCCCTGAATACATAGTTTACTACGGCACATCTATTCCCATCGCAATGCTTATTCCCAAATAAACACTATTTTCTTTCAGTTTTTGTTATTTAGGTTGACACTGACAAAACTGAAAAATTAACACCCAGTTTCACCACAGAAAAGATTAATATTCGTTTATCAGCTTATGTACAAAAATCTAAATTCAATATAAAAAAGAGTTTTAGGCATTTATAAGGTTGTCCCAAAGTCAAAACAAAAATGTGTTGTTTCTTTAAGTTGATTTTAAAATTTAAGTTGAATTACTATTCTAATAAAAATGGTATTGGCTGTTCCACAAAGCCTATATATGAGAAGCCTGTTGGTAAATTGGCTGTGAGCGATTTTACCTGGAGTTACCATGTGTAGTTAATGCAGTGGCACCCTGCCCCCATCCTTCAGGCCTGACCATTTCTATGAGCTCCAGCACTTTCAGCTGCCAGTTGAACTTCATCCCTTTACCTGAAGGTGTGAACAATGCAGTCTGCAAGAATGAACACCCCTCTTCTACCTCCCTCTCAGCTGTTCTTAACCAATGATTAAGAGGAGTTGGTATATCAATATTCCAGCTCTCTTGCCTTTCATTAGGATAACCCTGGGAAATGTTTTATGCCATTTCCCAAGACTTCCCCATGGATTAAACTCCAGCCACCCAGTGCTTGATTATAGGTGCTTGATAATGCACCCTTTGCTGGTGACCTTTCCTATCCCACTTCCCCACTCTTCCACCAATGTTTCCTGTACTTCCTATATAAAATGGGCATGCATGGAAACCCTCCTCTTGGGATGCGCTTTGCATCATATGACCCCAACACCACAGCCACAACTAATTGAAACAGCAGTTGCCTGGCCAGTAACCTCTGAAGTGACCTATTTTGAGACCTTACAGGGTACTGAATACTGAATAGATTGATGAACCCAACCAATCCTCTCCTGGGAAGGTTAAATGTGAAATACTTGAAAACAGAGCTGGTCTCAGTGACAGAAACTCAGACACGCTAGGGGAGGCCAGGAGAGCAGTAAGAAGATCAGAAGCAGTGGCACAAAACACCTTTAACAGTTGTGGGAATCAAGTTTTTTACATGTGTCAAGGTTTCATTTTATAATGAATGAACCTAGAATGAAAACCAGTATCTTCTATCTTTAATGTATCTACTCAGATCTCTATACTTTTTTATAAGTGAGCGATAGCATATATATATATATATATTTTTTTTTTTTTTTTTTTTTTTTTTTGATATGGAGTCTCACTCTGTCGTCCAGGCTGGAGTGCAGTGGCACGATCTCGGCTCACTGCAAGCTCTGCCTCCCGGGTTCACGCCGTTCTCCTGCCTCAGCCTCCTGAGTAGCTGGGACTACAGGCGCCCGCCACCGCGCCCAGCTCATTTTTTGTATTTTTAGTAGAGGCGGGGTTTCACCGTGTTAGCCAGGATGGTCTCGATCTCTTGACCTCATGATCCTCCCGCCTCCGCCTCCTAAAGTGCTGGGATTACAGGCGTAAGCCACCGTGCCCGGCCTGGCTTATATATTTCAAATATTTTTTTCAAGTATCATTGTATCCCTAAAGAATTTTGCTCCACACTGGACAGCCCAAAGGTTCAACAAAGTAGGTTAACCCTGGAACTTTACCAATTATTTTTAAAAAGCCCTAAACTGAAATTTTTTAGATTTCAGGACTTAAGTATAATGTTCCTCTTTCTTTTGCAATTTGCTTATTTCCACACTTCTGCGTCAGAAAAAAAAAAAAAATCTTCAAAATATTTGCATTTTGCTTCTGGTTAGAGGAGGTGTAACCTATATCTTCCACTTAAGTCACAGCCCAAATTGTAGCTAAATACACAGTTCTGTAACTTGGGGTGCAAAGAGATTCTCAGTGTTGTATAAATGTTAATGATGCTTCTTAAAGCTATTTAAAAGGAAACACAAATCCTTTTGCAGTTTTGAGTCTAGTATAGATAACAATGTGTTAGGATTTTTTGGAATGTTTATAGTCATTATCTTATGTTCTTAGGTCAGGGACCCATGAGATAAGAAGGGCAGATATTATCCTACATTTGAAGTATGAGGAAATGGAAATACTAAACATTTAGTTAATTTCAACAAGGTTCTAAAGAACTGTTGGTAAAGTCAGGACCTGAGCTTCCTGACCAGGGACTCTTCGTCCTCCATAACTCAGAGATTGGCTCATCTGTAATCTATGATTTTAATATTGTGAGTCCCTTGGGGCCAGGGCTCATGTCTTCCAATTTAATGGCTTAGAACACTGTGATACACATGGATTGCACTAAATAGACATATATCTGTGATAGTTTATAATATTTATAACAGTTTGTGACCAGCCTGGGCAATATAACGAGACCTCATTTCCACAAAATTATTTAAAAATTAGCCAGGCACAGTGGAGCACATGTTGGTAGTCCCAGCTACTCTGCAGGCTGAGACAGAAGGATAGCTTGAGCCCATGAGTTCAAGGCTGCACTGAGCAATTCAAGGCTGTAGTGAACTGATTGCACCATTGTACTCCAGCCTGGGTGACAGAGCCAGACTGACTCAAAAAAAAAAAAAAAAAAAATTCTAATAGGCCCAAAATATGTTAAAAGAGTCTTTGAACAAAAAAACCATCCTTGAAACTCATATCAATTTTGAGAGAACATGGATTTTGATTTCTTAAGTTAGAAATACTCCCAAGATCAATCTGTCTTCATGTTTGATCTAATACTTTCTTTTAAAAACTAGGAAATCAAGAATCCATATCATCTTTCATTTTGAAAATGAAACACAGCTTTTTATATGTATCTAAACTCAATTTCTAACTAATTCCAGGAGCATTGTGTCCCATTTTGTCCCTTAATACTGCTTGGTTAATGAGGTCGTAATTATTAGCAAGTATTTTAACAAGTATTTTTAACGTTAAAGAAATAAGCATCAGTTTACTATGACTTTATAGTTTAGAACCTATGTGTTCTATTTTGAACAAAACTTGAGATTTTCTTTTGCTACTTTTAAATACCTAGCATTTTATTTCTATACACACTAAATAATGAAGAGGTGGCATGATTTCTACCAGCACTTCCTTTTAAGGAAAAAGTCTGTGAATTAAAGTACAAGGCCTCTACTTTTGTATTTTCAGACTTAACTCAGGACAGGGATTTCTAGCTGAACTATAAGTCAGATGACCTTTATTTCTAGTTAACAGTGGCATGGGAGCTCAGGAATCTCATAATTATACCCTGTGGACCAGCTCCAGAGGCAGCTTCCAAGAAGCCCTTTGGAGTGTTGTTTCAATGACAGTCCTTAGCTTTAGGGCAGCAGGGGCCAGTGCTCTCTTTTACCATAGCTGAATCTTCTCATTGCTCTTGGACGTTTATGGGCAGATGCCACCGTCTGATAGCTAGTCTCCAGGTTCTCCATTATTTATGTGGAGGTGCCAGCCTTTTAAACTATATTTCCAAAATCCCACAGCTCTCAACTGGTAAAATCCAGAATTCTTTTCACCTTAATTTGCATGTGTGTATCTTTCTAGGCAGTGTTTCTTACTCTGCCTTCACCAGGTAAAGATTGCTTTCCCTTCCTCATCAAGGTCACCTTTAAAGCCCCTGTGGAAATTTTTGAAAGTGTTGGGGTTTGGGCTGTCAAAGCATATTCCTCAGATCACAAATCATCCCTTTCTCCCTCTCCTGCACAATTCCTAGAGCTCACAGCAAGCTGCATTTGAGCTGAGAATTCTTGAATTAACATTGATTTTCAGTATGGACTTACTATCCTGATAACCAAGAACAAATTCATTTGTGAGGGTTATCAGCAAACTCTGACAATATTGTTTCTTGGAAAAGGCTGATGATAGCATATTTATATGTGAATCTGATTCACAGATTCTAAACTTCTTGCCATGGGTATATTTGCTTTACTTGAACATATATACTGGGTTGACAGAAATAAAATCTATGGAACACATCCTGGATAACTTAACCAGCAGTTCTTGTTCAACTGCAGACACAGAAAAGGAGAGATCAATAAATAAATGAGCAAATAATTGCATAATTAAGAGAAGTCAATTAACCTGACCACCCTTTAAGTCCCTAAGGTATTAGAATAGGCATGAATACAATAGTATGTGTTAAATGTTAAGATGCCTTTAAAGATAGTATCTACAGTGGGCATTAGTCATTTCTGTCTGTTTGGAATCCACCTCTCCATCCTCTTGGTCCAATTTTTCTGTGGACACCTCGTATTTCAGAAGCCAAATAACCCAGATCCCCTCTCCATCCTCCCCACAACAACCAGGAGAAGGATACATTACTGGCCTCTCCTTGGACTTTAAATGCTAAGTCAGGGATAAAATTATTCTGGGTGGGTTCAGGATGATCTGAGGCGGAAGCACGTGACCCAAACATATCCATAGCGCATGTCCATAGCCTTTATGGTGGCTTCTGCCATGCTCTTGGACCCCACTTTGCCTCCTGACCACTCTCAAGCCTTGTCGTCAAGCTTCGTTAATTCTCAGCACCATGATATCCTTCTAACCCTTTAAAAGGCTGAGTTGTTTTCTCTTGCTCATAAAAAAGAACTCAGGCTTATATTGCACTGGAGGATACCAGGAGAAAATAGAATTCCATTTACATGATTCCTCTAAAGAGACTTTAATAATTCACAATTTACAGAGGTGTGGGGAAGGTTAAAGGGACCAGTGAGGGGTGTGGAAGCCACCAGAGATCAGCACCATTTCCACCTCTAGGCCGGAGGAGGAAGGAGGGGAAATGGTGTTGCTCAATAAGAGCTGAAGCCAAGAAGGAAAAGGCTCCGCAATATAGGGGAAGAAATACTCCAGCATTTTTCTTCTCTTGCCCCCCGCCCCACCCTACAGGCTCCTGTCTGTGCTCTCATTGACTGAGTTCTACCAGAAGCTGTCAGTAAGGAAGAGTAGGTGAGGCAGCACTGAGGGGACCAGCCTCCCAGGGAACAGAGCAGGTCAAAGAAGGGCAGGAAGGGATCTGAGTGAGGGGCATCAGAAGACAAGCAGAGAACAACCCATACAATAATAATGGAGAGGCTTGATCTCATCAACATTTTCTATATCACCTGATAATTAACTACAGACAAAACATTGTCATCTAGAGTTCTTATGCTATTGTTTGATTGCTTGTCATTTTTATTCACCAAAAGTTGACACAGAAGGGTCTTTCTGAAATTAATATGAAAAATAAATTGAAGGCAACATTTATAATTATCCTCTACTAAAATAGTGTTTTGTGGCACCCAATTTTAAAAAATTATCCTACATTTTCATATTTTCCACTTCAAATGTATTTGGAGATTATAGCATATAAATTTACATACATGTTATAACAATCTGAAAATGTAAAATAGGTAGGTTATGTGCATAACGCAACATAGCATATGATTTTTAAAGAAAAAAATCAAATTATCAATATTAACTTATCTCAATTGATTTTGTTGTTGTTCATTGTTTCTTTATCAAGATAAACTATTTCTTGGCCCACATTTTCATGTTTCATAATAGTTCAGGAACACATGTGGGTGACAAACTTCTAGGTAATATAGTCCAAAGAAATTCGTTATGTTCCGAAATCACTTTGTACTCTGAAAGATACAAACCTTCCTCATCTCAAAATCTTTCATGGACTCACAATTTCTGTAGAAATCTGTGTATGTCTTTTTTGTTTAGCCACAGCAAACTTAGAGAGCTGCAACCCCCCAGGGATACAACAAATGCTCCAACAACATGAAACCTTCCAGCCATGCGTTCGAGGTTTCATCAAAGCACTGGAAGCAATGGCAGTTACTGTTCTTGATAGGAATATCAACCTCAGCACCAACGTCTTCCTTGGCTGAGAGACCACCTCAATTGATTTTTAATGAAGCTAAAGATTCATTGTTCAGCCAAATGATGGAGTCTTATATATACATAAACTATGTCAGAAAAAAAAAAGAAAGCAGTGATTACAATATTAATATCAGTCCAAATAGAATCCAATGCAAAAACCATATTAAAAGGGAAAATTATGTAACAAAGGGATATTTTATGTTAATGAAGCGATCAAAAAAGTTATTAAAAGTCATGAAAATATTTCAAATAAAATACATAAAGTAAAAAAGGTAAATAAACAACACAACAAATACGGATGGCTTACATATATCTGTCTTACTTTTTTTTAAATAGAGACAGGGTCTTGCTATGTTGCACAGGCTGATCTCAAACTCCTGGGCGCAAGCAATCCTGCCATCTCAGCCTCACAAAGTGCTGGGATTACAGAGGTGAGCCATTACACCTGACCTTACTACTTCTTTCTCTGTTTTGTTGTTGTTGTTTTGTGGTTTTTTTAAAAAAGGAAGAAAAAATAGATATATTAAGTGGATCATCATAAAAATCTTCATCCTTGTTGCTTCACATTGAGGGTGGCCTTATTTCTTGACATATAAATCAAGGAAAAAAGTATAATACTGAAATGCTGAATACTATTATAAAGTTGATCTAATAACTACAAACTGAACATGGTACTCAACAAAGAATACACTTTCTATTTTAAAGATCCATGGAAAATGTGTAAAACTGATCATGCATTTAGCCACAAAGAAAAGCTTGATGAATTTCAACAAAACAGAAATCATGTAAGACATAGATTCTGACCACAAATTATAACTAGAAATTAATTCCAAAAATATAAACTGAAAACAAACATTTTGAAATGAAAAGAGAAACCACTAATAAATAGCTTTTGGGAAAAATCTGAAATTACTGAGTTCTAAGAAAAGAGCAATAATGAGAACATGACATGTCAATACTAATGAGATATGGCCAAAGCATTTGTCCGAGGCAAACTCAGTTCATTTTTTGTTATCGTGTTTTAGGTATTTAATTCAAGAAATCAGGAGGCAGCAACAGAACAAGCAAGGAAAGCAGAAAAAAGAAAAAAAAATTAAGAAATAAAAATGACCCGAAAAACAGTAAAACAGTAAACAGACAAAGTTATGTAAGAGCTGCTATTCTGTGGGGAAAAAGATACAACAGACATCCCACTACTTAGTCTAATACATTGAAAGACAAAACACAACTACATAAAGCTAATAAGAGAACTTAGCCACAAACATAAAGAGACATTGAAAATTATAATATTATAAACCTCAAAGCAATACATTTTTTAAATATCAAAGAAATGGACTTTCTAGAAAAATGCAAATGACCAACATTGACTCAGGAAGAGATAAAAGATCTGAACAGACTACTTATATGGAAGATATATAAAAAGCTATAAAAGCCAAAGTCACTCTGCTGCCCAGGGTGGAGTGCAGTGGCACTATCACGGCTCTCTGCAACCTCTACCTCCCTAATTCAGGAGATCCACTTCAGCCTCCAGAGTAGCTGAGACAACAGGTGCAGGTCACCACGCCTGGCTGATTTTTTTTTGTTTGGTAGAGATGAGGTCTCGCCATGTTACATAGGCTGGTCTCAAACTCTGGAGCTCAAGGGATCCTCCTGCCTCAGCCTCCCATAGTGCTGGGATTACAGGCATGAGCCATTGCACCTGGCCTATCAAAGCCTTATCTCTATGAAAAGAACAGGGCACAGAGGGTCACTTGAACAAGGTTTTTCAGACTTCAAGGAACATGCAATTTCCATGCTATCTCAACAATTTTGGGGCATTAAAATAATAGACATTTTCTAAATTCAGATGCTGAAATCTAAACATTACAATGAGAATAAATGGATAGATGGATGGATGGACAGATGGGTGACAGGCCAGTGGACAGATGGGTGAGCGGGTGGGTGTATAAATAGATAACTCTCACTCTTAAATATAGATGCAAAAATATAGACAGAATTTGACTACTTCTCAACACTTTTACAGCAACCACCCTGGTCCCAGCTGCCATCATCTGTCCTTTTAATTATTCAATAATCCTCCTAACTCCTTGTCCCTGATGCCACCCTAGTCTGCTATGGCTTATTTTTCACACAGCTGCCAAAGAGATCTTCTTAAAACATAAGTTACAGAGACACACATAGGCTCAAAATAAAGAGATGGAGGAAGATCTACCAAGCAAATGGAAAACAAAAAAAAGCCAGGGGTTGCAATCCTGGTCTCTGATAAAACAGACTTTAAACCAACAAAGATCAAAAGAGACAAAGAAGGCCATTATATCATGGTAAAGGGATCAATTCAACAAGAAGAGCTAACTATCCTAAACAGATATGCACCCAATACAGGAGCACCCAGATTCATAAAGAAAGTCCTTAGAGACCTACAAAAAGACTTAGAATCCCACACAATAATAATGGGAGACTTTAACACCCCACTATCAACATTAGACAGATCAATGAGACAGAAAGTTAACAAGGATATCCAGGAATTGAACTCAGCTCTGCACCAAGCGGACCTAATACACATCTACAGAACTCTCCACCCCAAGTCAACAGAATATACATTCTTCTCAGTACCACATCACACTTATTCCAAAATTGACCACATAGTTGGAAGTAAAGCACTCCTCAGCAAATGTAAAAGAACAGAAATTATAACAAACTGTCTCTCAGACCACAGTGCAATCAAACTAGAACTCAGGATTAAGAAACTCACTCAAACCTGCTCAACTACATGGAAACTGAACAACCTGCTCCTGAATGACTACTGGGTACATAACGAAATGAAGACAGAAATAAAGATGTTCTTTGAAACCAATGAGAACACAGACAACATACCAGAATCCCTGGGACACATTCAAAGCAGTGTGTAGAGGGAAATTTATAGCACTAAATGCCCACGAGAGAAAGCAGGAAAGATCTAAAATTGACACCCTAACATCACAATTAAAAGAACTAGAGAAGCAAGAGCAAACACATTCAAAACCTGGCAGAAGGCAAGGAATAACTAAGATCAGAGCAGAGCTGAAGGAAATAGAGACACAAAAAACCCTTCAAAAAAATCAATGAATCCAGGAGGTGGTTTTTTTTGAAAAGATCAACAAAATTGATAAACCGCTAGCAAGACTAATGAAGAAAAGAGAAGAATCAAATAGACGCAATAAAAAATGATAAAGGGGATATCATCACTGATCCCTCAGAAATACAAACTGCCATCAGAGAATACTATAAACACCTCTACGCAAATAAACTAGAAAATCTAGAAGAAATGAATAAATTCCTCGACACATACACCCTCCCAAGACTAAACCAGGAAGAAGTTGAATCTCTGAATAGACCAATAACAGGCTCTGAAATTGAGGCAATAATTAATAGCTTACCAACCAAAAAAAGTCTAGGACAAGATGGATTCACAGCCAAATTCTACCAGGGGTACAAGGAGGAGCCGGTACCATTCCTTCTGAAACTATTCCAATCAATAGAAAAAGAGGGAATCCTCCCTAACTCATTTTATGAGGCCAGCATCCTCCTGATACCAAAGCCTGGCAGAGACACAACAAAAAAAGATAATTTTAGACCAATATCCCTGATGAACATCAATGCAAAAATTCTCAATAAAATACTGGCAAACCGAATCCAGCTGCACATCAAAAAGCTTACCCACCATGATCAAGTGGGCTTCATCCCTGGGATGCAAGGCTGGTTCAACATACAGAAATCAATAAATGTAATCCAGCATATAAACAGAACCAACTACAAAAACCACGATTATCTCAATAGATGCAGAAAAGGCCTTTGACAAAATTCAACAGCTCTTCATGCTAAAAACTCTCAATAAATTAGGTATTGATGGGACGTATCTCAAAATAATAAGAGCTATTTATGACAAACCCACAGCCAATATCATACTGAATGGGCAAAAACTGGAAGCATGACCTTTGAAAACTGGCAGAAGACAGGGACGCCCTCTCTCACCACTCCTATTTAACATAGTGTTGGAAGTTCTGGCCAGGGCCATCAATCAGGCAGGAGAAAGAAATAAAGGGTATTCAGTTAGGAAAAGAGGAAGTCAAACTGTCCCTGTTTGCAGATGACATGACTGTATAGTTAGAAAACCCCATCATCTCAGCCCAAAATCTCCTTAAGCTGGGAAGCAACTTCAGCAAAGTCTCAGGATACAAAATCAATGTGCAAAAATCACAAGGATTCTTATGCACCAATAACAGACAGAACCATATCATGAGTGAACTCCCATTCACAATTGCTTCAAAGAGAATAAAATACCTAAGAATCCAACTTACAAGGGATGTGAAGGACCTCTTCAAGGAGAACTACAAACCACTGCTCAACCAAATAAAAGAGGACACAAACAAATGGAAGAACATTCCATGCTCATGGATAGAAGAATTGATATCATGAAAATGGCCATACTGCCCAAGGTAGTTTATAGATTTAATGCCATCCCCATTAATCTACCAATGACTTTCTTCACAGAATTGGAAAAAACTACTTTAAAGTTCATGTGGAACCAAAAAAGAGCCCGCATTGCCAAGTCAATCCTAAGCCAAAAGAACAAAGCTGGAGGCATCATGCTACCTGACTTCAAACTATACTATAAGGCTGCAGTAACCAAAACAGCATGGTACTGGTACCAAGACAGATATATAGACCAATGGAACAGAACAGAGCCCTCAGAAATAGTACCACACATCTACACCATCTGATCTTTGACAAACCTGACAAAAAGAAATGGGGAAAGGATTCCCTATTTAATAAATGGTGCTGGGAAAACTGGCTAGCCATATGTAGAAAGCTGAAACTGGATCCCTTCCTTATACCTTATACAAAAATTAATTCAAGATGGATTAAAGACTTAAATCTTAGCCCTAAAACCATAAAAACCCTGGAAGAAAACCTAGGCATTACCATTCAGGACATAGGCATGGGCAAGGACTTCATGTCTAAAACACCAAAAGCAATGGCAACAAAAGCCAAAATTGACAAATGGGATCTAATTAAACTAAAGAGCTTCTGCACAGCCAAAGAAACTACCATCAGAGTGAACAGGCAACCTACAGAATGGGAGAAAATTTTTGCAATTTACCCACCTGACAAAGGGCTAATCAGAATCTATAAAGACCTCAAACAAACTTACAAGAAAAAACAACCCCATCAAAAAGTGGATGAAGGATATGAACAGACACTTCTCAAAAGAAGACATTTATGCAGCCAACAGACACATGAAAAAATGCTCATCACTGGCCATCAGAGAAATGCAAATCAAAACCACAATGAGATACCATCTCACACCAGTTAGAATGGCGATCATTAAAAAGTTAGGAAACAACAGGGGCTGGAGAGGATGTGGAGAAATAGGAACACTTCTACACTGTTGGCGGGACCGCAAACTAGTTCATCCATTATGGAAGACAGTGTGGCGATTCCTTAAGGATCTAGAACTAGAAAAAAACCATTTGACCCAGCCATCCCATGACTGGGTATATACCCAAAGGATTATAAATCATGCTGCTATAAAGACACATGCACATGTATGCTTATTGCGGCACTATTCAGAATAGCAAAGACTTGGAACCAACCCAAATGTTCATCAATGATAGACTGGATTAAGAAAATGTGGCACATATACACCATGGAATTACTAAGCAGCCATAAAAAAGGATGAGTTCTTGTCCTTTGTAGGGACATGGATGAAGCTGGAAACCATCATTCTCAGCAAACTATCTCAAGGACAAAAAACCAAACACCGCATGTTCTCACTCATAGATGGGAATTGAACAATGAGAACACTTGGACAGAGGAAGGGGAACATCACACACTGGGGCCTGTTGTCGGGTAGGGGGAGAGGGGAGGGATAGCATTAGGAGATATACCTAATGTTAAATGATGAGTTAATGGGTGCAGCATACCAACATGGCACTTGTATACATATGTAACAAACCAGCATGTTGTGCACATGTACCCTAGAACTTAAAGTATAATAAAAATATATATATAAATAAATTTACAATTTTTTAGTTTAAATTTAGAATTTAAATTTAAGATTTAACAATTCCTTCTAATCCTTAGACTGTGTATAATTTTCCCAGTTGTCTCAAAAATATCCTTGTACAGTTGATTTGTTTGAACAGGACTAAAAACAAGTAAAACAAGATCGAGATATTGAATTTGTTTGATTAAAAAAATAAATAAGTTACAGCATGTCATTCTTCCACTCATATCCTTCCAATAATTTGCCATTTCCTCAGAGTAAAAGCTAAAGATTTTACAAGGGTCTATCTCTGAGTATTTACATGATTTGCCCCCCACATATGTACTCCCACCTCTCAGACCTCTCCTTCTAATACTTTCCTTACTTGCTCAGTTCCAGCCACTCTGGCCTCTTTGAAGTTCCTTAAACATAGCAAGCACACTTCCATCCCAGAGTCTCTGCACTTGCTAGTCCCTCTGCCTGCAAGCTCTGACCCCAGTTAAAGACATGGCTCATTCCCTTACCTCCTTCAGATATCTGCTCAAATGTTGCCCTCTTGATAGGTCCTCAGAAGGCCCCACTCCCAACATATCCTTGCCTGCTTTATTTTTCTTTTTCTCAGTGCTTACCACCATCTGACCTACTACATTTTATGTATTATGTCTTTCTTCTCATTAAAATATAAGCTCTATGAGGGTCGGGATTATGTTTTATTTACTCCTGTATTTACAAAATGTGGAACAGTGCCTAGCATATTAGATTCTCAAAAAAAATAATAATAATTAGTGGAAAGGTTGAAAACAATCAGGAAAAACAAAGAATGAATGAACACTCCCAACAAAAAATAAGCTATTTGCTAAGAACAAGCCAGATAAAAAAATTAATTTATTTTTTAAATTAACTTTACTACCAGTTGAAAAACTGCAAATTGAAACAGTAAGGTATTTATCCATTAAATTACCAAAAAACTTAATAATCATCAGTGCTGAAAATGGGGCGTATCATCAAACCTTGCTGCTTGTGCTTAAATTGGTAAAACTGGCCCCGAGAGCTGTTTGGTATATTTATGGAAAGCCTTTGGAAAGTGTTTTTATCCTTTGTCTCAACTTCTGGAAAATTTAAGGAAATGAATGAATATTCACAGATTTGGCTGCAAAGATAATTATCACTGTCTGGTTTATAATAATATAAAGCATGAAGAGATAAATATTATCAACACAAGTGTCCCTAGCCTTTCCCCACGCCCTATGGAGAAATTCTGACTTTGTCAAATTGTATGCTGGGCTTTAGTGCTGCTGAATCTGTTAAATGGATAGAAACAATACTAGAGAAGGGCATTTGGTGATTTTAAAGAGAAAAAAAGACTAAAATCTAACAATAATTATCTTGGTGTGATGGGATTACAGCCGATTTTTACTTTGTGCTTTTTCTTATTGATGAAGAGAAAAAAAGCCCCAGCTCAGAACGTACATGGAAGAAGCTACAGCCAATGAACGAGACAACCACAACCACATAGTTGAACCCAGAAAAGGCTAATGACTCAACCACAGCCAAGTAGGACCAAAAGTTGGGAAAGAGTGTGGCTGAAAATTGGGGAATCATTTCCAGGTGAATATACTTAGCAATCAATGCATCCCAGTTTCCTACCATATAGAAGAGCTTGCAGTCAAGCTCTTAATGCAAAGCAAACTTATTTGAGGGTTCTCTTCTAAAGAAATGGAGCTGATTATCTAGGAAGAACTAGAGTATAAGTGTTGGTGCTCCATAGTGAAGTTCTCTTTTTTACGCTTATTTCAGTGTCCACTTCTGACTCATACTGACAGTAAGTTTTCCAGTCAGTAAGTCTCACCCACAAAAACAGCATGAAGTCAACTTTGCAGTCTGATTTTTTAAAAATGTGAATAGACAACCAAGATTCATTAGTCATAGGAATAAAGCTTGCAATGTGAAGTAGAAGACCAGTAAGAATAGCTCACATGTATTGAGTGCTTACCATGTGCTGGGAGTTATCTGAGTATGCTTATAAACAAACTCTCTAGATCTTCACAAAATTAATATAAGCTTAGTTATTATGCCCCAGGAAACTGAGGCAGAGATGGCTTAAGTTACTTGCCCAAGTTTGGACAGTTAGCTCTTATTAGAGGTGGGGTTTGATTTGCTTCCAGTTTGCAGTGATAAACTACTATGCAATTTTGCCTCTCATGATAAATAAGCAGAAAACAAACAGAAGAGATAGCTTAGAGCAAATAAAATTTAACTAGAAATTCCAGAAAATAGAACACTTATAAAATAAAAAATACTGAATAGGGAACTTTTGAACATTTCAAATATAATTTCAGAAAAATATTATCAACCCAAGGTAGGACAATAATTCATAGAACCTGTTTTAAAAAATAAAACAAAAACAACAACAACAAAAAACAGAGTAAGGGGACAAAGAAAATTAACCAAAAGGTCAAATATCTACCTAATAGACATGCCAGACGGAGAATAAAGAAAACAGCGAAGAGAAAACAAAGGAATTTCGTAAGTCACATTCCAGACCTGAAGGGAGAAACACATCTTCATATTTGAAAACTCTTTTCCTTCCAATGAAAGACACTCAGGATACCATTGTCTAACTTTGGAACCAAAAATAGGAAGATTCCAAGGGCCTCCAAGAGAAATCAATAAATCATCTGCAAAAGTATGGTATTAAAATTCTCATCAACAACTAAAAGATTAGGAAGAATGGCTTCAATATTTTAAGAGAAACTTTTTTAAGGCACTGTATCAATTAGGGTTCTCCAGAAAAACAAAAAAAGGAGATACACACACACACACATATATATATATATAAAGGAAGTGGCACACAAAATTGTGGGAAATGGCAAGTCTAAAATTTGTAGGACAGGCATGGAAAATCAGTCAGGGGTTGATGCTGCTGTCTTGAGGCAGAATTTTTTTTTTTTTTTTTTTTTTTTTTTTTTTTTGTGCTCTTAAGGCCTTCCCATCCACATTAGGATAATCTTTACTTAAAGCAAAGCTTTAAATTGACATTACTTAAAATCAGTTGTAGATGTAAACAACATCTACAAAATATCTTCACAGCAATATCTAGAGTAGTTTTTGATTAAGTAGCTACATTCTATAGCCTAGCCCAGTTGACAAAACTGTGACAGGTACTTTAGCCTGCCATCCCTCCCCTCATTTTTTAAAAATTGTGGTAAAATACACTTAACATAAACTTCATCATAGCAAACTAATAGACACTGGGAAACAAGTAGTCTAATTAGTCTATGTTTCAGGGTTTCAATTTCTCTACATCCTGGACAACACTTGCTTGGTTTGGTTTTTAGCTATGACCATCCTAGCGGATATGAAAGGGTATCTTATGGTGGTTTTGATTTGAATTTTCCTACTGGCTGATGATGTTGACCATCTTTTTATGTATTTGTTAGCCACTAGTATATCTTCTTTAAATAAATGTCTATTCAAGGTTTTTGCCTATTTTTAAACTGGGTATTTATTTTGCTGTTGTTGATTTGTAATAACTCTTCATATATTCTAGATATCAGACTTATCATATATATGATTTGCAAATATGTTTTCCCCTTCCGTGGTTTGTTTCACTTTTTAAAAAAATTATTTTTATTATTTTTAAAAATTTTTTGCAAGTGTAGAGTAGGAATATATATTTATGGGGAACATGAGATGTTTTGATACAGGCATGCAATGTGAAATAAGTACATTATGGAGAATGAAGTATCTATGCCCTCAAGCATTTATTCTTTGAGTTACAAACAATGCAGGCCAGGCGTGGTGGCTCAGGCCTGTAATCCCAGCACTCTGCAGAGGCCGAGGCGGGTGGATCACAAGGTCAGGAGATGGAGAGCAGCCTGACCAAGATGGCAAAACCCTGTCTCTACTAAAAATACAAAAATTAGCTGGGCACAGTGGCAGGCACCTATAATCCCAGTTACTCGGGAGGCTGAGGCAGGAGAATTGCTTGAACCCAGGAGGCAGAGGTCGCTGTGAGCAGAGATCACTCTAGCCTGGGTGACAGAGCAAGACTCTGTCTTAAAAAAAAACAAAAACAAAAAACAAACAAACAAAAATCTAATTATGTAATTAAATCATTTTAAAATATACAACTAAGTTATTATTGACTGTAGTCACCCTATCATGCTATCTCTTTTCACTCCCTTGATAGTGATTTTTGATGCATAGTAGTTTTTAATTTCAATGAAATTTCATTTCTCTATTTTCTTTTGCTACTTGAGTTTTTGGAGTCATATCTAAGAAACCATTGCCAAATCTAAATATCATCAAGATTTACTCCTATACTTCCTTCTGAAAGTTTTATAGTTTTAACTCTTAGGTCTTTGATCCATTCTGAGGTTTTTTGTTTTATTTGTCTTTTTGAGACAGGGTCTCATTCTCTGAGCCAAGCTGGAATGCAGTGGTGTGAACATGGCTCACTGCAGCTTTAATCTCCCATGCTCAAGCGATCCTCCCATTTCAGCCTCCTGAGTAGCGGGGACTACAGGCATGTGCCACCATGCCCAGCTAATTTTTATATTTTTTGTAGACATAAGGTTTCACCATGTTGCCCAGGCTGGTCTTTAATTTTTGTATATGGAGTAAAGATCCAAATTAATTCCTTTACATGGGGATATCCAATTGTCCCAGCATCATTTGGTGAAGAGGCTACTCTTCCTCATTGAATGGTCTTGGCACCCTTGTTGAAATCGGTTTGCCACAGATCTGTGATTTCTGGACTCATGCTTTTATTCATCTATATGTTTATCCTTGTGCCAGTATCACGGTGTTTTAATTACTATAGCTTTGCAGTAGCTTTTGAAATCAGGAAATGTGAGCTCTCCAATTTTGTTGTTCTTTTTTCAATATTGTTTTGGCTTTTGAGGGGCCCTGCAATTCCATATGAATTTGAAGTTTAACCAAACTTAATCAAACCAAAAAATAAATAAAGAGGCTGTTGGAATTTTGATAGACTCTGTATTGAATGTTTAGATTGCTTTAGTATCGCCATCTTACCAATATTAAATCTTCTAATTCATGAACATGTTATATCTTTTCATTTACTTAGGTCTTCCTCAATTTCTTTCAGCAATGTTTTATAGATTTCAGTGCAAAAATCTTTCACCATCTTGGTTAAATTTATAAGGTATTTTATTATTTTGGATAGTATTATAAATGGCACTGTTTTCCTGATTTCTTTTTTGGTCTCTTCATTGTAGAATTACCACTGAATTTGTGATCTTGTATCCTGCAACTTTGCTATATTCATTTATTAGATCTAATAATTTGGGGAAATTTTTAAAAATTTTTCTAAATATGAGATCATATCATCTGTCACTAGTTTTGCTTCATCTTCTTGAATAATTGCTCTAAAACTTCTAGTACAAAGTTGAATAAAAATGGCAAAAGCAGACCTCCTTGTCTTGTTCCTTTGTCTTAGGGAGAAAGTGTTCGTCTTTCCATTGAGCGTGATGTTTGCCGTGGGTTTTTCATAAATTCCTTTTATCATGTTAGGGAGTTCTAACGGAATTTTTTTTTTTTTTTTGCAACCTAGAATTCTACACTCAGTCAAGCTTTCAGAGGTGAGAGCAGAAGAAATGACATTTTTAAACTTGTAAAGTCTCAGAACATTTCATCCCATGTATCTCTTCAGAAGTAGTTTCTTAAAAATGTACTACAGCAAAACAAAGGAGCAAAGTAATCAAAGAAAAAAATGTAGGATCCAAGAAAGAGTACATCCATCCAATCCAGGAGCACAGTAAAAGGGAGCCATAGAATGACATAAAACCTAGAAAGTAATCAGTCCAAATTATAACACTAGTAAGGTACAAGGATTCCAAGGAGGAGATCTGTGGGAAAATTTGGGAGAGGGGTAACTATGAAAGTATTAGTCCACAAATGACCAAAGTTGTCAAATTCAAACAAAGTCAGGAGCTTTAGGGAACAATAAAATAGATTCCAAGTTATAAAAAGAGTATGAAAGGAACTAGTTAGATACATAGTGGGGAAAGCACCATAACAAACAATCCAAACTAGAAATTATGAAACAAACTAAACTGTGGAATGATTTTAAGCAATTGGTGGCATAAGAAAGGTACCTTAATTTGAATTTAACACAAGTAATAGTCCTAAGAATGGCACCAAATTGTACTATCAGGAAGCTTCTGAGTGACCAATATTTACATACAAGAATGTTAAAGCAATGTATTGGTTTTCAGCATTCACAAAGCTGTAGACAATCATAGGAAGGTTTAATTATGGTTATAGAATACAACAAAATGTAACCAACAGTTCAATAGGAAGATAAAACAAATGGTTTGCATATCTCTTGGGCAAAAATTTAACAATCTTTTGGTCAGATTGGTTTCTTCATGGTAATGGACTCTACTAACAAGCCCATCAAGATGTGTAGGGAGAAATGGCAGGTTTATAAGGCAATGTGAAGATCGGTGGCATGAAGTCCTGAGAAGGAGTTTGAAAGGAACCTGTTCAAAAGCATTGGTTAAAAAATAAAAGTACGTTGCGTGTGGTGACTCATACCTGTAATCCCAGTGTTTTGGGAGGGCAAGGCAGGAGGATTACTTGAGGCCAGGAGTTCAAGACTAGCCTGGGCAATGTAGCGAGACTCCGTCTCTAAAAATAAAAAATTAGAGAGACATAGTGGTGTGCTCCTACAGTCCTAGCTATGCAGGAGGCTGAAGTAGAATTGTTTGAGCCTATGAGTTCAAGGTTACAGTGAGCTATGATTGCATGCCACTGTACTCTAGCCTTGGTGACAGAGTAAGACACTGTCTCTACCAAAATTAGAAGTAGGATGTTCTTTCGTCCTCTCAGGAAGAGTGAAAAAGAACTGGTGATAATACTTGAGGTTGAGGGAAAGTAATTTCCAGAACAATTTGCCAGACTACTCTAAAAGTTCCATCACTATTTAGCTAGTTTCTAACGTTTGTCTGAAAACTAAGAATGGTGTATCACATTCAATTCATTTTAAGTATAAATTTAAATCCATGAATAAAGTTTTTCATTTTTGCAGACACCACGCCCTTTTCCTGTTCTCCGGTTCTTTTCAATTTTGTTCCATAAGACAATTGTGCCATTATGCTCCATGGAAACCATTCCATGCATTCTTGGCATCAGTTTTTGGTCCTCTTGGTGTCTTTAACTCCTACTAATATGAATGGGCATGACCTCAGTATCAAAGGGTCATTTAATTTGGTGTACAACATGATAACAAATTATCTTCTGTGCACATAATATATACAAATTCAGAGCTTGCCCAGAATATAAATAGTTCTTGAACATATTCTGTCCTTTTTGAAAAGCAATGCTGTATGCATGTGCACAAGTTCCATGATTTCCGTGATTTCTCCTAGACATTTTGGACATGTTACATGTGGCTTCACCAGAAAAGGAAAGTGGAAAAGTCAGGCGATTATCTAATGAACGTACTTAATGGAGGCAGTCAGTCTGGAACACATAGCAGTAAAGCAATTTCTCAGAATCCCTTTTTGAAACTTGAATTATCAATAATGTCACCTTAGCCCCTCAGTGATTTGTGTATGTGTTGCAAATTACTTGAAATGAAGACATTTAGGTGGCAATATTTTGCCTATTTTCATAGAGAAAGAAGAAACTGACCTTGTTTAAATAAATGTCAAAAACTTTTAACGTAGACACTGGCAAGTTTAATTTTTTTTTCCATTGAGGTACATGATGTACCATAAGCTCCAGCTGAATTCTGAAGCTGTTGCTTAGCTCTTCCTGTGGGCCTCCTCCAAATACAACTTCACCTAACATGCTAGAAGTGGAAGAGGCAGGAGGGAGAACAAACGCCCCTCGAGATTTCAGTGACTCATCTTAAATGGCCTTTTACACGCCTGTGTACTTGTGGTTAAGAACCGTGGGGCTCAGAGTGCAAATATGTAAACTACATAAATTAGTACCTTGAATCAAAAGCCAAGGTATGTTTTTTAACCAGCACTGAAATATAGATAAGCTCTCCCTCCCACTCTCCCACCCGCTTAAAATGGCCCCACAGGAAGCAGGTAGGAAGATCATTTTGCTTTCCACCCTCTCCAGCCCTACGTTTCTGTCCCAGGCAAAGGCAGCTCATTGGAATTGTCCCAGCAGGCTTGTTATGTCTGAGAGTGAGGAGGAAGATGCTGAGAGCTGGGCTTTGTTAGTTTCATGTTTTCTGGAGCACAGTGTGGGTGTGCTATGAATACTGAGATGACATCAATCACAGAAGGTAATACAAAAACTCGCTTAGCATTAGGTGTAAGACAAGGTCAAGCAAATCTTCAGCTGGACCCAGACCTACCACCTGTTTTCAGGATTAGTTGGCAAGACAATATACTTGAGAAATCTCTGCAACAATCTACTGATCTCTAAAACCTGCCTCTTAGTCCCATGGGGACTACTGTCTTCCACAGTGTGTGTGAGCATCTTCACCCCCCAGCATTACACTCCCTGACACTGACCCGATAGTCCTTTAATCAACCAGTTTGCTATTTCTTCCATCTCTAACTCTAATACTTATGAGTTAATGTGCCTCAACCTCCAAAGTTCTCTCCCTCGAAACTCTCCACTCTGAAATTCCCCATAATCAGAGAGCCTCCCATTGGATATCTCCCCATGCATCAGTTCAACTTCATCCACATTGGGTTATCAACAAACTTGAAGTATGTGAGCCACTACATTTTCAGCTTTTCTTTCCATCTTACTTTCTGGTTCATTTGAGCTGCCATTTAAAATTTGCCACTTAAAAAAATGATCCTTTCTTCCTTTTTTTTTTTTTTTTTTTTGTTGTTGTTGTTTTTAAAGACAGATTTTCACTCTTGTTGCCCAGGCTGGGGTGCAATGGCACGATCTTGGCTAACCACAACCTCTGCCTCCCAGGTTCAAGCGATTCTCCTGCCTCAGCCTCCTGAGTAGGTGGGATTACAGCCATGTGCTGCCACCACACCCAGCTAATTTTGTATTTTTAGTAGAGATGGGTTTTCTCCATGTTGGTCAGGCTGGCCTGGAACTCCCAGCCTCAGGTGATCCACCTGCCTCGGCCTCCCAAAGTGCTGGGATTACAGGCATGAGCCACCGTGCCTACCTGATCCTTTCTTTTTTCTACTTACAGAAATAGAACATGCTCATGAACACTTTCTTCCTTAGTGTCTTGCTATTCCATCGTCTTGATATATGTTAAACAGTTGACCATTTTGACAATGTGCTCGTCTAGAATCCTTTATAAATTTGCTGTCTTGCCAACCACTATCTCTTCCCTCTGTAGGTTGTGTTCTGTTTTCTCCCTCTCCTGCTTCCTGGTTGATAAATGTCATTTGGAGTGAGTCACAAAAATCTGTTGATGGAAGCCATTTTTTATTCATGCCCTCCAAGCTCACCTGATTCCTTCTCAACTATTAGTGATCTTTTAATGCCTTCCTTGCCAAGTCACTAAGTCTCAACAACTGCTATCCCTCATTTTCTTCACTTCCCCTAAGCTTCAAGCTGCTGTTGATTTTCCTCTTTCTGGGCAGATGCTTTAACATCACACTTAATTGAAAAGAGAAATCATCATCTGAGTTGACATATCCTGCAGAATTTCTGTGGTCCCTGTACTTGATATTCTTTAGCAAATGCAAATCTAAGCTTTCCCCAACCCCCCAAGCTGCTCTCTTCCCTGCATTTTCACACACAGGTTAAATGACTGCCCACACTCAACATGGCTTGCAGGCAGCAGAGCTGGGCTTCAAAGCCAAGAAACCTGGCTGCAAACTCCTGTGCTTAACCACTACACTGTGCTGCTTCACACTTATGCTATTGCCTTCTTTCTTCTTCCCTCATCTCCCAAATATCTGAATCATCTGTGCTTCTTGATTCAATCGTTACCATTCCTCTCTAATCCTTTGCAATTTCCCTTATAACCTCACCTGTGTCCTGAAATTATTCTCTCCAAAATGTCCTCACCCAAAAACTTTTTCTTGCTTGCAGCATCCTCAACTTTTCTAGAGTACTTGAATCTATTGGTGAAGGGAAAAGGTGTGGGAAGAGAATTTGCATTTCCTAAGTGGCTGCTAGGTATCAGAAGTTTTGCATATAGCTAACCTAATTTCTTACAATAGCTGTATGGTATAAGTAATATTTTTCATAAGAAAAAAATTTGCAAAACACATTTGCTTATGAATTTGTCTAAATGAGGCTATTTTAAAACAAAGAGAACTTTTTAGGATTTAATAAGACACAAAGCCCAATTTTTAAAATGAACAAAAGATTTAAACACACACTTTACCAAAGAGGGGTAAACAAATACTAAAAAAAAATACTTAACATCATCATAGTATCAGTCCATTTTCATACTGCTATAAGACTGGGTAATTTAGAAAGAAGAGAGGTTTAATTGACTTACAGTTCCGCGTGGCCGTGGAGGCCTCAGGAAACTTACAATCATGGTGGAAGGAGAAGCAAGACACCTCATTCACAAGGCAGCAGGAACGAGAATGAACACAGGAGGACCCATCAAACACTTATAAAACAATCACATCTCGTGAGAACTCACTCACTATCACGAGAACAGCATAGGGAAAACTTGGCCCCATGATTCCATTACCTCCACCTGGTCTCTCCCTTTACACTTGGGGATTATGGGGATTACAGGGATTGCAATTCAAGATGAGATTTTGGGTGACACAGCCAAACCATATCGATCATTAACCATTAGGAAACTGCAAACTTAAAAAATACCACCTACGCACACACACTTGAATGGCCCAAATAAAGAAGACTCAAAATACTAACTGTTGACAAATATGCAAAACAATAGTATACATTGCTGGTGGGAATGTAAAATTGTGCAGCTAATTTTAAAACAATTTGGCAGTTTCTTATAAAGTTAAATATACATATACCATATAACTAATCCCACTTAGGCATTTACCCAAGGAAAATGAAAATGTATGCTCACACAAAGACTTGTACTCAGATATTCATAACAGTTTTATTCATAATTGCCAAAAACTGGAAACAACTCAATTGTCCATTAATTGGTGGACACATAAATAACCTGTGATATTTTCAAAAAGTGGTTAACTAGTCAACAATAAAAAGAGAATGAATTATTATATCTGGCAACAACATGGATGAATCTCAAAAGCATTATGCTAAGTAAAAGAAGTCAGGCATAAAATATTATATATGTGAAATTCTAGAAAAGCCAAAACTATATTGATAAGAAGCAGATCAGCTGTTGCTAGCAGCCCGCAGTGGAGGGAAGGATTTAGGTGTAACGGGTATGAGGGCATCTTGGCTGGTGATGAAATGTTCTGTATCGTGATTGTGAGGCTAGTTTCACAGCTATAAACATTTGTCAAAAATAATCAACAATTCACTTTAAATGTGTGAATTTCATTGTACATAAATTATCCCTCGATAACACAAAAATATAAAAGAAGGGGTGAGAAAATGTCTAAATAATGAATGATTAGAAGAGCTTCATTGACTGTAACTGTGTTCCCTCTTCATTCCCTCATTATTTCTTTTCTTTCTAGTCCTTCCATATTCCTCTACAGTCTTTTTTCCCCAACCCACAAGTTTTTATTTTCACAAGTGATTAGCTCTGCAAATTATCTGGTAATTTTTAATAATAGAAAGTGACTATTACATGAACCGGAGAGGAGACAGTCTTTGTGGAACTGTGTGTTGCAGAGTTTCTCGTGACTAGATAAGGGAAGCTCTGTTCAAGTGAAATGTGGACATAACTACGTTATTATAACGACGGCTGCCAGGAGGGCAGAACTGAATTTGATGCTCCATCACAGCAAATTTATCAGCCCTTCAGGTTGACATTTTTTCTCTCTCCTCCTTTCCATGGTCTTGATTTTCTATTTCAGTTTCATCATCCTTATAATAATATAACCTCTTCTTCATGAGCCACCTAAATTCCTTTTGGTAGAGAGAAGGAATATAAATAAGGGGAGTAAAATAATAGTAACAATGCTTATGATAATGGAATTATTCTTATGTATGGAAAGGACTAAGGTGGTTTATACTCTGCTTATAGTGCTTTTCCCAAAACACAGAGGTAATTAGTACTTCCTAGTACCAGTGTGTAATGGTCTGAAATTACAGGGAAAAAAAAGTTCTCATTTGTTTTTTACATATAGGAAGAACTAAATCTATTGCTGCACTTGTGAAGGCAACCTCATTTGAACTTCTTTTTTTTTTTTTTTTTTCTTTTATCTTGACTTGACTCATGGGAGGCACAAATAGGAGGGTAGGAGGAGGATAAAACTGGATCTTTATTCTCCTGGCTCTCTTTATGGCAGCCCACACATTAATTGAATTTCTCTTTCGAAAGCCACACTGCTGTCAGGTACCTCCCTCCCCACCCTACAGTGATAGTGATTGGCTCCAGGTTCCATTGTGTGCTTCCTCCCCTTTCCCCTGCAGGCCTAGGTGTGGTAAAGACAGACCTCACAGGGCCTTGCCATTCCTTGTTGGCTTCCCCCAACCCTGCTCTTGTGGATTGAATGGTGGCCCCCAAAAAAGACATGTCCACATTCACAGAACCTGTGAATGAATATGACCTTATTTGGAAAAAGGATCTTTGTAGATGTAATGAAGCTGAAGCTCTTGAGATGAGGAGATCATCTTTCACTATTGAGGTGGGCCGAAAGGCCAATCTCAAGTGTCCTTATAAGAGAAAGGCAAAGGGAGATTTGACACAGACAAAAGAGAAGAAGACAAACCGAGGAGAAAGTGATACAAAAGTGAGAAAGGACAGGAGTAAGTGATACAAAGACAAGGGCAGAGCTTGGAGTGATGTGGTCACAAACCAAGGAGGCCAAGGATTGCCAACAGCTACCAGAAGCTGGAAGAAGCAAGAAAGGTAATTATCTAGAGCCTCTGGATGGAGTGCAGCCCTGCTGACACCGTAATTTTAGATTTCGGGACTCCAGAACAGTGAGAGAATACTTTTCTCTTGCTTTAAGCCACCAAGTTTATGGTAATTTGCTATTGCAGCCCTAGGAAACAAATACACCCGCCCACACCTTGGTAAACAGACCCTCTTAAAGTTCTCGCCAGTTACACTGTTTGCATGTGCTTCTTATCTCCTGCCAAGGTCTACCAGATAGATCATATCTTCCAATGAGCAAGTGCCTCATTATTATAACTGAACTCTAGGACAGTTCTGGTGATATAAAATGCAAAATTAGCATTTATACTACTTATTAAGTGTTATTTAAATTTGTATATACTTTCTATTCAGCATGAGGTAGGTCTAGATGCATAATGTAAGCTACAAATTCCCCAAATGACACTACTGCAGTTTTTTCCAGTGAAGATGGTTCCATAGTAAGGATCACAGTTTTTTTTTAATGTTCTATGAAAGTTCCTATGAGGTGGGAATTGATATTTGGAAAAGGAGACTTTTGGTTAGTTTCATGAATAATAATTTTCATGTCTAATTTCCAAAACTATATCAAACGAAGACTAGAGGCTGGGTGTGGTGGTTCAGGCCTGTAATCCCAACATTTTGTGAGGCCGAAGCAGCCAGATCACTTGAGTACAGGAGTTCAAGACCAGCTTGGGAAAAATGGTGAAACCCCATCTCTACAAAAAATAAAAATAAAATAATTTGCTGAGGAGAAATGATCATTTGAGCCCTGGAGGTAGAGGCTGCAGTGAGCTACGACAGCACCACTGCACTCCAGTATGGGCAACAGAGTGTGACCCTGTCTTAAGGAAAAAAAAAGAAAAGAAAGACTCGAGTCACCAGGTAACCTACTAAACCAATCTTTGTGGGAGACATCAAGCCAACAGCAGTGTGAATGTTGTTTATAGACAGGTAGAGCTATGACAAAGTCCAGGGAAAATTAGTCAGAGAGGAGTCTCAGAACAGCTCTCAGGGGAGCACCTATATTTAAGGTTCAAGAGATGGAAGAAGAGATAGAGGAATAGTTGGAAGCACAGGAGGAGAATCAGGAGAGTGAGGAGTTTCAAGAAACATGGAGTGTTTCTAAATCTGAACCTCAGAGGTTCAGAGGAATGAATACAAAAAAGGCCATTAATTTGGGGACTTTCAGGAGAGTGCATGGGACAAAAGCCAGATTGCAAGAAAAGGGTCTGCTGATTACTGATAAGGGTTTACTGTGCAAGTCGACCTTCAAATACACAAACCGCAGCTCTTCAGAGCAGTGGCTCTCAGTGCTGGTTGTACTTTCTAATCCCTGGAGAGCCCTTAGGCAATATCAACCCTGGAGGCATATCCCAGACCAATCCAATCAGAATTTTAAGGAGTGGAGTTCAGGAAATACCACTGCTTAAAAGCTGCTGGGTTCTTCTAACAAGCATCCAAAGACTGAGAATCACTGCTATGAAGGGATTCAAAAACCCAGGCCCAGATCCAACATGCTGATTAGTTTTATAAAGTTTATTGGAAAATAGCTGCACCCATTCATCAGCTGGGATATTGTCAGTGGCTGCTTTCATGCTACAGTGGCAGAGTTGAGTAGCTGTGAGGGAGACCACATGGCCCACAAAGGT
This sequence comes from Pan troglodytes, assembly GCF_028858775.2. Classification (NCBI taxonomy): domain Eukaryota; kingdom Metazoa; phylum Chordata; class Mammalia; order Primates; family Hominidae; genus Pan; species Pan troglodytes. The sequence continues at coordinate 62,561,520 of NC_072411.2, read as the reverse complement.
GGAAATATTAACCATCTGGCCCTTAATAGAAATAATTTGCAGACCTTGGTATAAAGCAGGATTTCTCAGCCTTGGCACTTTTGACTTTTTTTTTTGGAGAGATGAGGTTTCACCAAGTTGCCCACACTGGTCTTGAACTCCTGAGCTCGAGCAACCCACCCACCTTAGCCTTCCAAAGTTCTGGGATTACTGGTGTGAGCCACCACACCCGGCCACTTTTGACAGTTTCTTTTTCTTTTTTTTTTTTTTAGATGGAGTTCTGCTCTTGTCGCCCAGGCTGGAGTGCAATGGCAAGATCTTGGCTCACTGCAACCTCCGCCTCCTGGGTTCAAGTGATTCTCTCACCTTAGCCTCCCAAGTAGCTGGGACTACAGGTGCCAGCCACCATGCCCAGCTAATTTTTGTGTTTTTAGTAGAGACAGTGTTTCACCATGTTGGCCCAGGTAGTCTTGAACTCCTAACCTTGGGTGATCTGCCCACCCACCTTGGCCTCCCAAAGTGCTGGGATTACTGGTGTGAGCCACTGTGCCGTCACTTTTGACAGTTTTGACAGGTTAATTCTTTATTATGGGGAGCTGTCCTGTGCATTGTAGGAAGTTTAACAGCATCCTTGTCTTTTACCCACTAGATGCCAATAGCACCATCTTCTGATCCCCCACCCTCCACCTAGTCATGACAATGAAAATGCCTGTAAACATTGCCAAATGTCCCTTGGCATACAAAATCACCCTGATTGAGAATCACAGCTATAAGAGTATTAAAGAATGTATAGTCAGTTTTTGTGATTCATAGTAGTTATATTCTATAAAGTCACTATAAACACTGGATTAACAAATACTGTGCCATTGCTCCTAGAGGAAATACAGGGATAGGTTCCCACAAGCCTCCGGCCACAAGGTTTTTTGTCAACTGATCAATATATAACTTTATTTTATGTGTGTTTAAAGACACCATATTTAATATATATTTCTAACAAATAATTATATGCAGTATTTCTTTATAATAAAACACTAACTTAGAGGGGTTTAACACTTTCCTGACCTTGGGTAACATGACCATAAATATCTTTGGTTTTCAGCATCATAATTCATCTCATGAATCCACAAATTCAGCAATTTTTCCATTTTTCCCATAGCTTCATCATGCACTATTGATGCTATGTGAGCACTTTCCAGAGAGGTCTCATGTATAGATTGGTGAATTTCCTCTTCCTTTTTCTGAATGTATAGTATTACTGATTTCCTAACATTGAGCTTACAGCCAACAGCACTATAACTCGTGCTTGAATGAAGTTTGCCCAACATATATTTTCTCCATACCGCACAATACAGTAAACTTGTCTTTAGAAACTCCAGGCAGCACTTCAGCATTATAGTTGGGGTTTTTAAAAACAGGGAAGTCACCAACAAAAACACTAACATGCAAAAATAAATAAATTAATTAATTGAAAAGTGGCAATAAATAGACTGCAAAAGGACCGCATGAGGGCTGAAACAAGAAGGCAGAGTATCGCCTTGTTCAGCCTCAACTGGAAATGTGCATAGCAAGGGACTCAAATTTTTCACCAACTCTGCACATATCTAAAAATGATTGCAAAAGTGCCACAAGTATTGACTTTGGAATTACAAAAAAATTTTAGCAAGTAGGCTAAATGATAATGAGGATCAACTATGGAATGGATCAACACTAAACTACTGGAACGTAAGTTTGGACACATGGACTGGAAGCAGAGTTGATTTATCTTTATGTATCAAGTGCTTAACCCATAGGAATGTTCAGTAAATAGTTGTCTAATAAATTAATGAATACTCAAAATGGGAAAATATTTTAATCTGCTTGTGATGCTTTTGAAATTAAACAATTCCTACATAATAGCATGAAGAAGAAGGAGAATTTACAAAAGACCTAGTGATTTTTATGGATTGCTCTATATCATTCAAAGAAGTTTGAAACTTGGCAAGTGCTTATCCAAATGTGGAGAACACAGATGAAACTTAGAGATAGCACAAAAGGACAAGCAGAGAAGATGACAAGTATGAAGTTTAGGCAAATTGCAGGTTTCCTTTAACTAAAGGAAGTTTGGAAGATCGATGCCCACCCATCCTGAGCTCGGAAAGCTTGGTAAGATCAGGCCAGCTCTGTAAATCTCAAGAAAAGTCATAACTGCCTCTGTGAATCTTCATGACATTCAAACTGAACTTTAAGATTCAGTTAATCATCCAGGCCTGGTGGCTCATGCCTATAGCCCCAGCACTTTGGGAGGCTGAGGAGGGAGGATCAGTTGAACCCAGGAGTTTGAGACCAACCTGGGTAATATAGGAAGACCCTGTCTCTTAAAAAAAAAAAAAAGTATTCAGTTAATCACAAAATAGTGGTAATTTTGATCAGTAAAGGGTAAATCCTCTTATTCATGTTTACACACCACCCAGGAGTTCCTTTACTGTCTGGAATTTCTATGAAGAATTCCTATTCTCTTGGCAGTCATTTTCAAACACCATAATTTTTGCTAATGCCCAAGATCACTATAATAATAGTGGCAATGATATCTTACATTTTAAAATGAGCAATAATAGCTAACATATGCTATCATACATAGTGCTCATTATGTACCAGGCACATTTCTCAATGCATATATATATGTGTGTGTATATATATATATATATATATATAATTATATATTTCATATGTATAAAATACAACAACCTTTGAGAAGAAACAATTGTTGTTCTCTCCATTTTATAATGAGGAAATTGAAGCACTGCGAGGTTAGGTAACTTGTCCAGGGTCACACAGCAATTAAAGGCAAGGGCTCAACAATAACAACACAAAGGTAAGTATGCAAGGCCATGGATATGTTAGTACGATTGTGGTAATCATTGCACAATATATCCGTATTTCAAAAATCACATTGCATACCTTAAATATGTGAAATTTTTGTTAATTATACCTCAATAAAGCTGGAAAAATTAAATCAGTAAACACATAAAAACAGCAAGAGTTCAAACCTAAGTCTGTCTCCAGACTTTCTCTCAAAAATCTATCTGTATAAACAATAAAAAGAGACTGCACTATACTTTCATATTATTAGGAAATACATTTTTGACTAAATTTTCTGAGTGTGCAGACCTATTAGCCACTCAGTAATATTTGTTGATCGTACAGCCACTGAAAACTGGTAAAATACAAAATTGTATTGCGCTTGAGGAGTTTATATCTTTTTACCAGAGCCTGACAGGAAAGACATCTTTCTGCTTTGTGGTTGTTTTATTTCGTTATCTGTTTCACACAATCTTCTTTTTCTCTTTTTCACTAGTTTAACTTGCCTCAAAATTAGTTATAACATGAAAAATAAAGTCATGTCTTTGTCATAGGGGTTTTATAAGTCACAGAAAAAGATCAAGATAATCTGTCAAAGTGATATTAACCATTTTCTTTTCTTTTCTTTTCTTTTTTTTTTTTCCAAGACGGAGTCTTGGTCTGTCATCCAGGCTGGAGTGCAGTGGCACCATCTGGGCTCACTGCAACCTCTGCCTCCTGGGTTCAAGCGATTCTCCTGCCTCAGCCTCACAAGTAGCTGGGACTAGAGGTGTGCGCCACCATGCCTGGCTAATTTTTGTATTCTTAGTAGAGACGGGGTTTCACCATGTTGACCAGGCTGGACTCTCGACCTTGTGATCTGCCTGCCTCGGCCTTCCAAAGTGCTGGGATTACACACGTAAGCCACCAGGCCCAGCCACCATTTTCATAAGAATGAAAATATGATCCTAGAAAGCCCAAGAGGTACTGTAGCATGAATGGAAGAAAACAATTGTTTCAACCTGACATGCTTTACTCCACATAAACTAAGATGATTTAAGGGCAAGTATCACCTGATACAGTGACTGCCAGAGAAACCTAGAAAACACTATGTTTTGCCCATAACAAAATTAATCATGTGCAGAATGGCTAAATCTGATAGACAATTCTTATCTAGTGCTTGCGGCTGCATATCAGTCTCAGTGCCAAACGGAGAAAAAGAAAAAAACAAAACAGACAAGAGGAGACTGAAACAAGGGGAGTGTTTACACTGTTGTTTACATTCTTCACAACAGAAATTTTCCTTAAAAAAAAAAAACAAAAACAAAAACAGAAAATGAAGCAAGCAGGCCTGTCAGAATGTTATCAGAGTCAAATAATTAATCTGTTTTTGTAGGATACGTTTATAAAATAAAGTAGCCCAAACGAAAGCAATTAACTCATGATGCTTTAGGAAAGCACATCTCACCTACTAAGAAAGATTCCTGTGCAATCCAGAACAAGCTTTTGATTTGAGGCAAGGGCTGTGTAGAAAACATGAAAGTAAGGATGCTCATCAGGTCTGAATCAAAGTCACCAGTTCTATCCTCTACTAATCTTTGTCCTTTTAAAAAGCCTCCTTAAAATTTTCAGCTTCCTAGTGTTTAAAAGAACTAAAATAAAAGTTGATGGGAGGCAATCAGCAGAACATCAGCAGTATGGTAAATAGTGATTTTTTCTTTAAAGCAATCGAACCTCATTGAATAAAAATAAAACTATAGTTTTTTCATTCTTGCGTTTCTTAAATAAAATCTCACTTAAATATTATCTAATCTCACTAAGCAAGAATAAAATCATTGGCGGGTGGGGGGCTTGTAAGTGAGGGCATATTGTTATCTTCTCTCTTAAATATAATCATATTCCCAGTCACATGTCTCCAGATATTTAAGATATGTATTTACAGTTTATAAAATTTGGGATTTTTAGTAAATAATATTGGCTACTGTATATCCTGTTATAAGATAATATGACATTATACTGATACATCTAAAGTCACAGACAATCTAAAATGCATATTGTTTTCTATGTGAGCCCTATTTATTATTTCCTTAATTTTAAGTTCATGAAAAATGTATCCTATATTAGATATAAAGTTTTAAGAAGTGCATGGAGAGTCTCTGTTAATGGCATGAAAATTAAACAGGAAGTGTGAATACAGGTTTTGAAATGGGGTTATTGAGGAAATGAGGAATGCTCCCGTCCCTGGATCTTGTTAAAAATAGGACAGAGTCTCATCTGTCTGGGCTGGTTTTGGGTGTGGCTCCGACTGGAGGCAAAAGGATAGACTAGAATAGATGACCGCACACTGTCCCTGACATCCTGAGGACACTACAATTCTAGAAATGCCTGGATTCGGGCACCATGGGAATGAGTGAGAGAAAAACTCTTCTGAGTTTTTATTGAACCACCAAGGCCTAAGAAGTAAACACATCCTTCATTTCTGTAGGTTTCTGTAACTGAATAACACCTAGAATATATCGGTATCCTCATTTTACACAACCAATGCATTAATCATGGTGGTGCTAGAAAGGATCTCAGAAATTATCCAGCCTTAGGGAGACCTTCACATATTTTGAAAACCTGAATTTCCCCAGGGATCCAGAGGAGCACACTATTTAAAGGAATTCTATATTGAATCCTTTTGTTAAGAAAATATTCAGCCTGTTTTGCATTTTTTGCTTGTCCATAATTCTGGTTTTCCTAAAGTGAGGTATATTTGTACTGCCTTAATTTTCACTGCTACATTTCTTTTATGATTGAATATTTACCGAGTGCATTATTGTATAGTTACTAAAATTATAACTATAAAAGCTATACAACATAGAAAAATGTGAATAAAATGTTACATGAGGGTGATTGAACCTGAAATTGTGCATTTGTTATGATTATAACTGCATAAAAATCATAATTATATGTGAATTAAGATCAGAAGAAGCTTTTACAAGATGAGAGTAGATAAATACACAATGTTACAGAAAATTTACATAAATGTTTCTACTAATTACAAAATTAATTGGAAAATTAACTGAATTGTTTATATCATCCATTGGCTCTTTGCTTAAAGTGAAATAATGAGGCATAATGCAATGAGAATAAACCCCATCCAAATCATGATTCCTCTACTCTGAAGGCTTGGGCAAGATGTAACCTCAGGCAGTTTTGTCTTCTTATCTGCAAATGCAAAGACAGTAACCTACATAGCAGGGGGATCGTGAGGATTAAGTGAGGTGACATTAAGTAATTGTCTGACATTGTATAAGACTTATCAAGTGTAAGAAATTCATGGAAGTCAAATGTGAGCATGACCTCTAGGAAGCCAACTAGAAAATGGCTGTTTTTCATGCAGGATCCTGGTAGGTGCCCTGACCTATACAGACTCTGCCCATTCTCCACCGACACCAATTACCCAGGAGTTTAGTAGATAACTAACTAAGTAGGTAACCCAGGAAATTATTAGGTGATCTCGTCTCCCTGCATAACACTAAGGTATGTTAGCTCCTCCCTCTGAGCACATATAAGACCAATCTTTCAAAAAGTCTAGTTATCCTAATGACTGCACAGCAATTAACATCACTGGCCTGTAATCCCATTATTCAGGAGTCACTTTCTTCCAGACATCAGGGTGTAGTTTCTGTTCTTCTGAATGCTGGGTTAGATTTCCTTCAACTCGCTAGGCCAGGCATCTTCCAAACAGAAAAAATTCCCAACAAAAGCATTTTGGCAGCACAGAATTACTTGCATTTCATTACCCTTGCTGTGTCCATCACAATGTATATGCCAAACACAAAAAGTCCTGGCAAAGATTGGATGTTTTACCATCACTGCATTCTACATTGAGCATACAAGAAATGGAAACAACTGAGGTTCGTATGAGCTGGAATTTAGTCCTGTAGACAGATTTACAGTCTTGCTTACACTCCAGTGTCCATTAAAGTGCGAAGGTTGCAAACATAAAAAGTCTTATGCAATCCTAGGAGCATAATTTGATGGAGAGTAATATCCCCAAAAGTGCAGGCGAACAGCTTAGTGTCAATCTGCTTGAAATCTACCACATTGGGATGAATTTTAGGTCCCCAGTGTTGTTCAGTATCCCCTATCAGTGACAAAGAGGAATTGGGAAAATTTTCAACCCTGGTATAACAAATAGGACAAAAGTATTAACACTTAAAAATATAAGAAGAATATTGGTTTTTTTTAAGCAAATTAGAGATATATGTAAAACAAAAGATTTTAATCAAAAATTTTGAAGGAAATATTAACATGTACCCTGAAATTAAAATACTGTCTACTGATAGAATAAGAGAAATAAAGATCTAGACATAAATGCCAATAAATGGGCTTGAGCTCATAATGGAACACACGTTAAAGATACTAGTAAATCAATAGTGGGTTTGTCTTGTTCTTTTTATAATAACAGAACATGATACTATCTTAAAAGAAGGATTCACGAAAAGAACTCAGTAAAGCACATACTTTATTGAGCATGATAGCACCCTACTAGATTATCCAACTGAATCATGATGTAGCAAATTACAGGAGACCTAGAAAATGCATCTAAATATGAGAAAATATCTAAAGGAAAGATGAAAGGCCTGGGATTATTTAGTCAAATAGAAAAGATGCCTGAGAAGCTATTTATATCTTAGAGCACTGACAAAACATTATCTATCTATCTAAACTTTATTGAGCATGATAGCACCCTACTAGATTATCCAACTGAATCATGATGTAGCAAATTACAGGAGACCTAGAAAATGCATCTAAATATGAGAAAATATTTAAAGGAAAGATGAAAGGCCTGGGATTATTTAGTCAAATAGAAAAGATGCCTGAGAAGCTATTTATATCTTAGAGCACTGACAAAACATTATCCACAGAACAGAATGGGATTTCTTAATGTCATAAATTGCAATTTGAGCACCTAGAAATAAAAGGGGATTTCTTAATAATAAAAATGACTAAACTCTTGAGTAAGTAATTGAAGGAAGTTATATAGTTTTATAAAGTTCATAGGTTAAGAATAAATGAGAAGCTCTGCCTATGTAAGCTGGTTTGATGCTAAGGATGCCCAAGGTAGTAGATCAGAGAATGTCTAAAGATTTTAGCCAAGTCTTTTATGCCATAAATATTTTGACTTAATTCCTACCCTTGGTCCATTGTTCTTTTTTCTGTGCATGCTCTCCTTAGGTGATCTCATCCTTCTTTTATTTATTTATTTATTTATTTATTTTTGAGGCAGGGTCTCACTATGTCGCCCAGGCTGGAGTGCAATGGTGCGATCTCTGCTCACTGCAACCTCCGTCTTCCAGGTCCAAGCAATTCTCCTGACTCAGCCTCCCAAGTAGCTTGGATTACAGTCCCATTGCCACCATGCCCAGTTAATTTTTCGTATTTTTAGTAGAGATGGGGTTTCGCTACGTTGACCAGGCTGGTCTCAAACTCCTGACCTCAGGTGATCCACCCGTCTCGGCCTCCCAAAGTGCTGGGATTACAGGCATGAGCCACCACGCCTGTCCTTCTTTTAATTTTAACCACAACCCATATATCATTGCTGACTCTCAGGTCTGTCTCAATCTCTGACCTCTCCTCTCAGCTTTAGACTCACAGGCATGAGCACCTACTGAACACACTCAAATGTTCACTGGCATGTCAAAATCAGTAACACCCAACCCCTACAAAATACTTTTATATAAACATTCATTACAGCACTATTCACAATAGCCAAAAGGCAAAAACAACCCAAATATCCATCAACAGGTGAATGGATAAATGAATTGTGATATATACATGTATATTATATAATTTAACATATATATGTGTGTAACAATATTATTCAGCCATGAAAAGGAATGAAGCACTGAAACATGCTACAAGCAGATACACCTGAAAAAAAATATTATGCTAAGTGAAAGAAGCCAGGCAAGAAAAGGTCATAGGTTGTATAATTCCATTTATATGAAATATCCAGAAGTGGTAAATCCATAGAAACAGAAAGCAGATTGCTGGTTACCAGGGGCTAGGAGGAGCGGGAAATGGGGAGTAACTGCTTAAAGAGTAATTTTCTAAATTAACTTCCAAGTAGCATACGATGTTTATTGTATGAGTAAGTAAGTAGACTAAGTAATAAGAATGTTTTCACCATATACATTATGGTGGTAGCCAGCCTCCAAGAGGATCTTTAATTTTGCTCACCCTAGTATTCACCTTTTTGTGTAGGCAGTGTCCCTTGCCACATGGTGACTAATAGAATATGGCAGATTGATGTTAAGTCATTTCTGAGATCAGGCTATAAAAGACACTGCAGCTTATGTCTCAGTCGATCACACCATCTCACACTCTCTCTCTGATCATTCACTCTGGAGACAGCCACTGCCATGTCAGGAGCAGTCTTGTAGAGAGAGGCTCATATAGAGAGAAGCTGAGGATGCCAGTCAACAGCCATATGAGTGAGCTTGGAAGCAGATCCTCCAGCTCCAGTCAAATCTTCAGGTGACTGCTTCACTGGTTAACAGCTTAATCTCATGAGAGACCCTGAGCCGGAACCCAGCTAAGCCACTCTTAAATTCCTGACCCTCAGAAACCATGTGAGATAATAAATGTTTGTTGTTTAAGCTGATAAATTTGGGGAATAACTATTCATCAGTAATAGATAATGAATACAATTATTAAACCTCCACAGTAACCATGGCAATTGTTTGGAACTCAGACCAACAAAATATTTTTTGAGGGTGTATACTTATTACTAATATTGTTTAGTGATAAAAAGTGTGCTCAGTGATAATGGAAAGCCGACAGATTTTTAGTTATTTTCTTATTGTTGTTACGTTCTCCACAGACAATGCACTCCTTACTGCCTGTACCTAGAATGGATCAGTGACACTGCTTTTATACATCTTGGCTCTAGTTTAAGCCATTGTCACTTCTTCTCCAGAACAATTGCTGTTTCTGATTCTAGTCTCACTTATTCCTCTTGAATCTATCTACCATCTTGATGACAATGTATTCTTTCTAATCATAAATCTGACCTTGTAACTTAGATTGCAATTCAGATTTCATAAAACCCCTCAGTAATGCCCTTGGGTCAACAGAATAAAGCCCAGATGATTTATAAGGCTCTTTCTTTCTTTCTTTCTTTTTTGAAATGGAGTTTCACTCTGTCACCCAGGCTGGAGTGCAGTGGTGCCATCTCGGCTCACTGCAAACTCTGCCTCCCAGGTTCAAGCAATTCTCCTACCTCAGCCTCCCGAGTAGCTGGTATCACAGGCGCCCACCACCATGCCTGGCTAATTTTTGTATTTTTAATAGAGATGGGGTTTCACCTTTTTGGCCAGGCTAGTCTCAAACTCCCGACCTCAAGTGATCCGCCTGCCTCGGCTTCCCAAAGTGCTGGGATTACAGGTGTGAGCCACCATGCCCGGCCACAAGGCTCTTTCTATTGACTATGCTTAATATATTTTTAAAATTTCACTCATTGCACAGTGGTATTCTAATAAAGTTCTCATGATGTGGGCCCCTACTTAAGTATTTCCAGCTCCAGTCTCACTCACCTCTGCATGTACCTTAAGAAAATGCATGTGCTATAACAAAATACCACAGAAATAAACTGTAGGAATTTATTTCTTACAGTTCTGGAGGTTGCCAAGTCCAAGATCAAGGTGCTGGCATTCAGTGTTTGGTGAGAGCCTTCTTGCTGCATCCTCACATGGCCAAGAGCAGAAGGGCAAAGTGGGCCCAAACTAGCTCCCTCCAGCCCTTTTATACGTCACTAATCCATTCATAAGGGCAAAGCCCTCATGACTTAATCACTTCTCGAAAGGTCCCACATCTTAATACCAACACAATGGGGATTAAGTTTCAACATGTGAATTTTGGGGCCATTCAGACCATAGCAGCATGTACTTGGCATTGTAAGTCACAATGAATGATTTGTAGATCTCCAGGCATACACTTTTGCACATACTCATCTTTTTGCCTATAATTCTCCAACTCTCCTCCAACTCTGCTCCTCCTCCATTCCAGTTGTGTTCTTATTTACTGAATGAATTCATGTGATTGATGTTTGGAGAGAGGTTCAGACTGGGAACCGTGGGAGGGGTACTTGACCCAACCTGGTGGCTGAAGAAAGTCTGGATAGAACTGAGTCTTGTAGAAAGAGTAAGAATGAACCAGGTGAAGAAAGGTGAAAGGTGCCCTAGGCAAATGGATTAGAAAAGGCCACAGTTGGTCTTCCAACCCTCCAACACTTCCAACCCTCACCATACAACAATATGGTGAGGGTTGGAAGAAGCAGGCAATGGAAGGGAGGAAAGAACTCTGTGCCAAGAGGTAATATAGTGGAAATGAATCTGGAAAAATGGGAAGGGCCTGGTCAGGAACGAAGTTATGAGTTGTGGTAAGAAGTATGAAGTCAATAGTGCTTCTCAAGCTCTGGTGGGGTTGGGGAACACATTCTGAGAATTTTAAAATGGTATGTTTCATTTTAATGAATTGTTTTTAAAAGCATATTACCATTTATAAAGAAAATATTTTTCTTTAGCAATGACATAAAAGATTTTAGTTTCTTAATTTAGGGCTTCACAAAGTAGGGTCTGACGATTAATATCTGAGGAACATCAGGCTAGAAGATTTATACATAAACATTCCTGCAGATTATAAAACAATTCCCTATTCATGATGAAACCTCATCGTAGATTATAAGTATTGGTTCCCTTTTACCTATGTTCTTACTTGTTTAACCCTCTAAGAATGCTAACATATATGCCAGCAACACTTTCATCAAACTACTGCCTTTCTGTTTAAGTGTTCAGTAAATGTATTGCAGATATAGCCTAGTTACCTACTATAGAAACAAGAATAGTAACCACTCAGTAATGTTCCAAGTTCTGCATAAGACCTTTCTCATGAACCTAAATCTCATTTACAATTCACTAATGCTGTAGCACGGGGGCTTTTTGTAGCAAAATGTCTCATTTTATCCAATTATTCCAACAGTCTCAGGCAGACGGCATTAGAACAAAGGCATTAATCAAAACTGATTTGTTTGGTCCACTTCTGATTAACTATAAAAAATGTTTACCTTTGGTTATAAGAGAAAACAGATTGTAGATCTTGGATGGACTAGTTCATGCCTCAAGGTTTTTAACTTGCTGCTTCTTCTGTAGGAATGCAACCCTCCATTTTTTACTCCATAAAAAGTTCTTATGGCTGACCCATTTTTATTCATTATACTTCCTGGAAGAGGTTGTCCCCAACTACTTTACTTAGGATTCGTAACCCAACTCCCACAAAGTTACTCTCCCTCTATTATCCTGTTGCTTTCTTCATAGAGTTTATCACAACTTATCATTGTTTTACTGTCTCTCTCACGAGACTGTAGGCTCCATGAGGCAGGCATCAAGTCTGCTGTATCCCCAATGTCCTGCACATAGAGGATGCTTCTTCAATGCTGGCACAGACGTCAATGTATAACTTCTTTCGGGAAAAAGCACTTAATGGGTCATGCTTTCCTAGGTCATCTTGGCACAAAGTTTTATTAAGATTCCTTCATGAGCTCCTTCCCACAAAAGTGCTAAACATGTAGTACATATTTTTAGAAAATTTGTCATTATTTAAAATTTTTAAGGCAAGCTGACTTTTTTTTTTTTTTTAAGAGAAATGGCTGATAGCTGACTCAGATCTGGGTATGAACTGTATAAGAACCCGGGACAATCTTATCATGCTAAAAAGCCAAAAGAAAAAAAAAAAAAAACTGTCAAGACTATTAGAGTTTTTTTTTTTTTTTTTCCACATGAGGCAATTTGAAGGGGCTCCTATTGCCCAAAAATGGGACAATTTGAGCACCAACAAGAATAATGACTGCAATGGGTTGAAGCAATTCAAATACAGTACATTAAAATCCACAAATCCAGAATCTTACTTAAAACTAGTTAGCTTTGGAGTTTCCTAGGGCACCAACTCATTCTCCTAAAAATTGATAAATAGGAGAAATTTATCCTACCTTTCCTTTGCTACCTGTATTTTAAGTTAACCAAAGAGTTGAAGACAGAAAGTTCTTCTCCGTAGACAATTTCTAACTAGTAAGTGCAGAAGAAATTATAAAAGGAGAAAAACCACAATTTGTAACTCCTAATTTAAAAAAAAAATGGATTGAGGTAAAACTCATGAATGTAGAAAAACATCCTGTGAATGGTTGATGGGGAACTTTATAATGAACAAGTCAGACTGATAATGCCTGAACTTCTGATCAACTTAACATCCCTAAAAATGAGACAACCAGACATTATGGTTTTCTGATGGGATACACATCACATCACATTCCCTATGTGTGTTCAGTACCATCTAGGAACTATACTTTGTCAAAAAAATGTGAATCTGCATCTAATCAAACCTCTAGAACTAACCATCATTGCAAATGACACCATGAGGTTGCAATCAGCCATGAGGGAAATTCTGCAGGACAAATGACCCAAATCCTTTAACAAGTAAATATCAAATTTAAAAATGAATGGGGACAAACTTTTTTATTAAGAGAGTCTTAAGAGACATATCAACCAAATTTAATATGTGGACATTGTTTTAACCTGATTTAAATAGACAAACTACAAAAAATGATTTTTAGATAACAGTGGAAAATGAACAAGAATTGGGTATTAGCTCACATTAACAAATTATTGTTAAATTTTTTGGGTGTGACAATGGTATTATGTTTTAAAAAAGTTATTTGTTAGAGGAAGGTAGTAGAATAGTTACTGGTGAAATATGATGCTTGGGATTTGCTTTGAAATACTCTAGAAAAATAAAAGTAAGTGTGTGTGTGTGTTTGTGTGTGTGTGAGACAGAGAAAGAGAGAAGAGGGAAGAAACAAGAATGACAAAATGTTGATGAATGTTGAAGCCGGATGTTAGGAACAGAGGGTTCCTCTGCTTTTGTATTTGTTTGAAAATGATCATGCTTAAGATTAAAAGCTGATTTTGTTTTAAAATGTTTTCACATGAAATACAGCAAAAATACAAAAGAACTTATGAACATTAAAACAAAAGTATTGAAATGTAGTCTCATGTATCAATAACCCAGAGCAAAACATCCAACATTACTATTTCTAGAGGTCTCCTTCGGCCCCTCCTTAAATACTTCATCCTTCTTCTTCCTAAGAGATACTGTTTTGAATTTTATGTTATTTTACTTTTGATTTTCCTTATAAAAGTTTTTAAAAACTACTCTTGCACCTATTCTTACATAACATACTGTTTAGTTATTTTTTGTTTTTGAACTTCATACAAATGGAATCATCCTTTATGCATTCTGTTGACTTGCCTTTTTCATTCAACATCAGTTTTGAAATGATCCATGTTGATGCTTTTAACTGCAGCTTATTCATTTCTGTTTCTGCAACGACTCCAATGTGTGCATATACTAAAACCTTTTTAATCCACTCTACAGTTGGTAGACATTTGAGTTATTTTCTGCATATTATGAACATTCCTGTATATTTCTCCTGGTGCACATATAAAATTATTTAAGGTACGTACCTGTTACTGTGTTGTAGGAAACATGCAAATGAAATTCAGGAATGCCAAATTGTTTTCTAAAGTGGTGGTTAGACCAATTTATACTTCCTCCAGGAAGCAGTGTTTTCAGATTTCCCCCTCTTCCACATTTTCACCTACTCTTAATATTTTTAGAGTTCTTAATTTTTGCAAATCTGGTGAATATGAAATGGTATAGTAGTATTATTTTAATTTGCATTTCTCTTATTACTAATGAACTTGAGCATCTTTTTATATGTTTTCTGAATATTTGTGCTTCTGTGAAATACACATTCATTCTTTTGTTCATATTCTAACAAGTTCTCTTTTTTTATTGATTATTTATACATTCTGTATACTAACCTTTTGTGTTATATGTATTACAAGTATTTAGTGGCTTTTATCGCTTTTTATAAAATCCTTCAATGAACCAGTGTTCTTAATGTTAACAGTCAAATCTGTCAATCTTACACTGTTGTTCCCCTTATTTAACCAATCTTTCCTATTTCAGGGTCAAAAAGGTATTCTTCTATATTGTCTTCTAACAGCTTTATACTTTTGTTTTTCACATCCAGGTCATGATTCACCTCAGTTTTCCCCCCTCCTCCCTTGGTATGTGTGAGGCAGGGCTCCCATTTCATTTTTTCCATACGATTGCCAGTTGACCCAGAATCATTTATTGAAAAGTTCATTCTTTCTCCACTGCGCTATAATACCAACTCAGTCATAAATCAAGTGTCTATACAAGTGTAGGTCTGCTTTTGGGCTCTCTAAAACAGGCTGAATTTCCATCATCCAGAAAAAACAGTAAGTAGAACAGTCTAAGTTTGGTAGTTTCCCTTATTACCTCAAACCTAGAACTTCTGCGATTGTTCTCGATTTACTTCTCTTCCTTCTGTCACTCTTCCAAACCATCATTCCTAGTCTTCCTAAAGCACAATTTAGTTCATGTCAGTTCCCTGTTTAAAAACATTAAAAGGACCCACATTGAAACAATATGGGAAATATTTTAGGCTCCCCTAGTCTGACAGTGACCCATTCCACTTTTCAGGTCTGCATGCACCTCAACAGTGCCTACAATATAGCAGACACAGTAAATATTAGCTTCCTTGTAGGATTTTACATAGGTAAATGAGAGGGACATGATTTGCCTCCTGGCAGAGCCAAAATGTTCTCACCTATACTTATATTTATTTTGTTTTTGTCAAACATGTAAGATCTAGAAATTTGTCTAAACCATAGAACGATTATAAGGGTTTCAGGTCCTTATTTTGTCATTGTTTTAAAGCATCTTACTAAACCTATTTTAAAATGTTATCATATAAAAATAATAACTGTTTAACAAAATAATGCATTCCAGTAGAGTTTAATTTACCTTGTGCTATTAACAAAAGACTCTTCAAAAACCAAAATGACAAAGTAAACAAGGTCTATTTAATAACAAACACAGTTTTTTATTACATTTTATTAGATGTGCCGGAACCCTAATTTGAGGATGCTTGCTTACCTATGCTATCCGTATGTACATTTTGGTATTAGCTCTCTTTTTGAGCTGGAATATAAAAGTCTTCTGCAGGCAGCTTCGGGGACCAATTAATTCCATTAAATTATATCTAGTTATGTAGTGAACTGAACCACTGCTGGTCTGGGGCTGTCTAGAGCTGTGACAATTAGGAGATGGAGAGAGGCAGAAAGAGAGATTGATTTTATATGTCACTGAAGCACACTGCAACAATATGCCAGCGTGACTTTCAAAATGGCCTTAAAATATTCCAAACTCAGGGAGTTTCCTTGCTCCTGAGTGGGAGTTGACAGACTGTCTGGCAGCATTAGAAAGAAGCAGAGAAAAGCTGATGTCTATATTGTGTCCTCTAATAACATTCTGCCTCTTTGCGGCATCCCCCTCTTAGAAGGATCCGTCTATTTGTTGTGAGGGGTGTGTGTGTGTGTGTGTGTGTGTATGTATGTGCTTTGCCTCCCCTTGTGCAAGGGGCATGATTTCACGTCTCACATCTGGGAAAACCAAACCGAAGGACGCTAACCCTCCCAAGGTCACCTAGATTAGTCTTGTGGCCCCGGGTCGGGGGCGGGTGGGAGGAACAGAACCCAGGTGTCCAGACTCCAGCTTTGTTGGGCATTAAATCATTTTCCTTCCCTTGTGAAAAAAAATTACTGGGCGGTGGGAAGTGAAAGATTAATCAGATTTCCTCTTTTCCCTTATTTCCCCTCCCCCTTACGAGGATAAAAACTCGGGAAAGCAAAAGAGGTGCCCGCCCTGCAGTTCTTAAGCTGGGTCCCCCCGCATTCCCCCTCCACCCCCACTCCCACTCCCATTTCCCCACCCCCGACACAAAGCGATCTGGACTCACAGGGCTTCCGCCCGTCCAACCGCGAGCCTGGGAGGTGAGGAGTGGTTAAAACTCAGCCCTCACCTCCAGCGGGTCCCGGGCTCGGCGGCGCCCAGGCCCCGCCCCCGCCCGCCCTTCCCCCACGGCCTCGGAACGCCAGCCCCTCTCCTCTCTCCACATCGGGCGCACCCACCCCAGATGCCGCCTGGCACCAAGCGCAGCCGCCGCTGCCGCACTTTCCACTTGTATTGATACCTCTCAGCCCCGCGCAGCCGGCTCGCCCGAGCGGACCGCGGCCAGCGCGCCAGCCCTTGGCAGCCCCGGAGCAGTTGGGCTCCGGGAGGAAACTCCTTGGGAGCGCCCTGTCCGGGGTGCCCTCTGCGCTCTGCAGTGTCTTTCTTTCTGCCTGGGAGGAGGAGGAGGAGGAGGAGGAGGAGGAGGAGGAGGAGGAGGAGGAAGAGGAGGAGGAGGAGGAGGAGGAAGAGGAGGAGGAGGAGGAGGACGTCTGGTCCCGGCTGGGAGGTGGAGCAGCGGCAGCAGCAGCAGCAGCAGCAGCCGCCGCCGCCGCCGCCGCCGGAAAGGGAGAGGCAGGAGAGCCCGAGACTTGGAAACCCCAAAGTGTCCGCGACCCTGCACGGCAGGCTCCCTTCCAGCTTCATGGGCAAAGTGTGGAAACAGCAGATGTACCCTCAGTACGCCACCTACTATTACCCCCAGTATCTGCAAGCCAAGGTAAAGGGGCGCCGGGGAGAGGTGACGGCCGGAGGAGGGGGCCCGGGGACGCGCGCAGGGTCAGGCCTGGGGAGGGGGGCGCGCGGCGAGCCCCCGCCACCCCCGGGCGGAGTTGCTGGAAGGTTGCTAACTATAGCGCCGGCCTGGGCAGAGCCGGGCGGCGCGCGGGGCGGCGGCTTCCCTGGGAGCGGAGTGCGGGGATCGGGTTACAGAAAGCCGCGGGGGGAGAGACTAGACAGGAAAGAGCCACCAGCCCCTTCCTGGCCCGGCCAGCGGGGAGGGTCGTGGGGTCGAGCGGCACCCCTCGCCGAGCCCTGGCTGGCCGGCGGCCGTCGCCTGGTGTGCGCGTCTGGATCCGCTGGTGGCCCGGCTTTTCGACCCCTTCTCCAAGGGCCTCGCCCTGTAAGCTGTAACTCTTCGCTCCCCTCGCCGTGGCGCGGAGCCTCCCGCCCCCCAGGGACGCCCCTCCACCTCCCGCGCACGCGATGACTGGGGCTGGAGGGGCGGCGGGGCCGGGATATTTTCTTCCCCGCCTCCGGCCCTGAGCGCCCGCCCCTCGCCTCTGATCTTTGTGCGGTGTGGCACTTCACCTGGTTACTGATTTCTACGTTTACGCTGGTGTTTTGGGTAGAAAAGTGGCCAAAGTTCACTCGCGTTCATTGATGTCCCTTCTAATCTCTAGAGGTTTTGCAAAGGAGGGATAATGGGCAGATTTCAGTGCAGAGAAAGAAGTGACTTCGTGCTTGGTTAAAAAAGAAACAAAAACAAAACTAGCTTATATGTTTGCCACAGATCGATTTCCAATGTTGCTTTTTAAAAAGTGACCTCGGCACACTCTTGGGTAACAACAGCTGATGACATGTAGCCATACAAATTGCGCCTGGCTTTCTAGGGACCCTGGGTACTTTGTTAGTGGGCCTATCTTATTTTTACAATAAGAATTTGATGCCTCCCGAACTCATTTAAAAAAATTATTTGGGCCATGAAGACTGGAAATTTCACTGCTTTGGAAGCAGCCGCCAGAATCTGGGAGGGTGGAAGTTGGACGCAGCAGCCTTCTTCAGCCATTAACATCTATCACAACTCTGGGTGCCCTTCTAGATCACAAAAGAATCAGGTATGGATGCAGTGTCCGAACTTTCTTTGGGAGGTCGTAATCATGCTCTGCTTGCTGGTAGTTGGGCATTTCCGGCCTGGTACAAAGAATCTCTGATTCAGCCTTTTCTTTCTTAGAATGTGTGTGGTCCACGTTTTCATGTACTTACGACATAGCCCTGTATTTGTCTACGTAAAAAGGACACTTGTCAGTTTCGAGGCCAGAAATGTCCTAGCAATCCCGGGCCTCATTTTCACTTCCCCCAATTCCCACTTTACTTTGGGTCACCAGAAAGCAGCAAGATGGTAGCAGCAAGGATACCCCTTATTCATCTCTGTGTAGTTCTCACAGTATTTGTTTTCAGGAACTTGCAGGAGATGCTAGTTTTCTGTGAGCTACATGGTAGCTGTTCAAAGAAATTTTGTGGCATAATCAATGCACTACCTTTCAGATATCTTATATATTTAATGCACTTGTTTAAATTATGCAGCATTGAGTGCCTAAAGGACAGCTTATTCAACACTTAACAATATGAATAATAAATACACCCACTCAGGTGAGGAAGAAAAAAAGCCATGTTTCTACAGGCACATTTACCTTAGTAATTTTTATATACCATTAGTAAGTTAGAAACCAAGTCCATACCATTTAATGTAGCTAATGCAATGCCATTTGGCTTTTTTGCCCTGTAAATAATTGAAGAGAGAGACAAACGGCAAGAGCCTGCTCTAGTAATTAGGGTCGGATCCCAGAAAGCTTTACGGCCCATTTTCTGAAAGTGTGCTTCCTGCATAAAGCATTTAATATTGATTTGTGTTGCGGTAAATGACATTCTCAAAACATTTTGCTAATTCTACAATTAAATCTGAAATCCTATTATTCGGAATTCCTTTGTTTCTGGAGAAAGGTATACATACTCACTTGACCTATATAACATGGTATTAAAGTTTGGTAATTAAGTCTAAATTCCCTGTTGTACAAGTATCTTGATTATCTCAGAAGGGGACATCTTCTAAAAATGGCACGTGACTAGATGCAAATTTTAGGTAAGCAGAGTTCGGAACAGGCAGCCCTTTTTTTTTCTCTCGCTTATGTATCTGTTGGTAGCATGGTAGTAATGTTGAATCATTTAAAAAAAAAGTAGACTTTGATTTGTAGTTAGTTTAAAAACAAGTGTTGCCTAATCTACCTAAAGAGTTAATAAACTCTCTTAGGATCTGCTGTCTGTCATGATTCTTGCCTCTGTGTGTGCTTTAACCTTCCGAAAATATGGGATAGAAAACATCACTCTGTTTAAAGTACAGTGATGTGTTTGCTAGGCAGAGTCATTTTGAAACTTCTGTTTGGAAGCTATATCAAAAACTGAAGAATGGCATGGTCATCTAAAAAGTGATAGCTAATTTGTACTCAAGAGATAGATGTGATTTTCTCAAATCTGATTCTTTTAATCAGAAGGAACAGATAATACCAGGTAAAATGGAACTTAACAGTTTGTTTTGTTACCATACTTTTAAAAGTTATATATGCCAAACCATTCTTCTTGTTTTAGTGATCCAGTCTATTTTGGTAAACTTATTTTGTAATTTTCCCCATAAAAACATACTAGTTACTTCCACATTTTATTAATAAAAAAATACCATCCGTTGGGCTATATTGGAGCAAATGACCATATTGGTATGCTTTGTACTTTGACAGAAAGAAAAAAAATCATTAGAAAAAGTAATATGTCTCCATGAAACGTAAAATAAACTTGAGTGTACTATGGAAGAGCAGGACATGAGTGGAAATGAATGAGATTGTATAATATTCATAATACCTTGGTGTAGAGTTACATAAATTTCAAGTAACCTGATTTCACATGCTGTTGGTTTTTTTTTTTTTTTTTTTTGTATTTCTCAGTGAGGATGGTCTTATCACAGCAGGTTCTTTTTATCAGCTGACACATTCATTCTGAAATGTAGCTTGATGTAGCTTTATAAACATAACCACATATTGTCCTAAATAATTTTCTCAATTTTAAAATGACCTATGCTGTATTATATTAAATTTAATATCCATCTTTTAGCTACACAGAAAAAAGATGTTGATTAACATATTTTAACTTAAAGATTTGTATGTACACATTTTCAACCAGTGGCTGCATTAATTTCACTTATTGTAAAAGCAACCCTTGAATTATGGTCTGTTTATTTCAAAGATACTACAACATACATTATTGCCAGTGCATGTATGTAAATAGTTATGGAGATTGAAATACTCTGTTTCTTTTGAAGAAAGGGAAGTACAAAATTTTCTTTCCATGATTAGTTAGCTACATATTTTGTACCAACTGAAAGCAATTTGGGACAGTTGTAATCTTTATTCACATAGTTCTAAGAATATATTTCTATAAAATTAATGGAAAGCTTGATTTTTTAAAGTTTTTGTGTATGAAGAAGTATTGTTTTCCATGCTAAAGAAATGTCTATACGAAAGATACGTTTCTTTCTAAAACAAAACAATTTTGTTTTTACGCCATTTTTACATACGCTTATGACACAGAATATATCTGAACCTAGCTTCAGAATCTGAAAATAATAAATGATATAATTTATTCTATTAATAAAGGCTACTAGAACAAAGCAGTTTTTCTGCATTGAACTTTTGCATGCATTTTTTATTGAATTCCTTAACTCTTACTTACTTCTAGCCAAATGAATATTGTATCAATCTGTTTCTCCAGAAATTAGTAGTCCTGATTTGATACATAAAACTGTTGCATCTAATGAAGTGGAAGTACACAGGCATAATATTCAGGCATGGGGCGCTTTGTGTCATAAGAAGTAACCACATTTATGATGTAAATAAAGTTTGCTTAAAATATGTCAGTTTGGTAATGCAGTATTTTACACTGATGAATCAACCTTATTTCCTTAAGTGAGTGGGGTATTATATATGACTATCTGGAAGTGGTATTGAAAGGCTGAAGGACATGTAACTATTAAAATGAAGATGCATTACAATGCAACAGTGTAGCACCCTTCTCTTCCAATAGCTATTTCTTTTGAATTTCCCATACAACTTTTTGTTTTTTCCCCTATGTTGGGAGCCAAATCTTAAGTTCCTTGAAGGGAAAAGGAAAAGATAGGTGAGCTAGGAAAGTATTCAGTCATTTAGTATCAGTATAACTACATACACCTTACCTCTTAGGCAATCTTGGCTTTGAGTTTAAATTCAAATGTGGGGAATTTCCATGTAATATACATTCAAGAAAAGAATTTTTACTAATATATTGCTCTGACTTTGTATTTTTAATAGTTTATTGAAACCATTTCGGCATCTAGCTTTTAAATTGAGACAGTAAAGTTTTATCCTATTTATTGGAATATTATAGAAATAATAGAATATTATAGAAATAGGAGTATGTCAAGTTACTCTCGAGTGGAAGTGTTTTATGCAATCTAAAATAGCTTATTTTAAAGAAATGTAGTAATGACATGTCAGTTGTTCAAATGCAGCACCATAACATTTGGTATAAAACCAAACCAAATATTCAAAAGTTGAACATCGGCTTGGGGATTTTATGTGGAATGAATTTAAATGTTCTGTTTCCTCTGCTGTTTTATTTATTTATTTTTGAGATGGAGTCTTGCTCTGTTGCCCAGGCTGGAGTGTGGTGGCACGATCTCGGCTCACTACAACCTCTGCCTCCCAGGTTCAAGCAATTCTCCTGCCACAGCCTCCCAAGTAGCTAGGACTACAGGCGCGTGCCACAATTCCTCCCTAATTTTTGTATTTTCAGTAGAGACGGGGTTTCACTACGTTGGCCAGGCTGGTCTTGAACTCCCGACCTCGTGATCTGCCGCCTCAGCCTCCTTTCAAAGTGCTGGGATTATAGGCATGAGCCACTGCGCCCAGCCTCTGCTGTTTTATTTTAATGAATAAATAATGAAACCTGATGGAACTCAGCTGTGCCTCATGAGAGGCAGCAATGGGACGATGGAGGTCTACCATAGGTAGTTTGGTTAGGTGATACAGAGCAAAATGTAATTTTAGAACAAATGGTGTGTGTTGAACACACACACAAATTTGAGTACATATGCAAATTTGATAATAGAAACAAAGCATTTCTTAGTCTGGTAGATATGAGGTCAATAGAAGAGTGTAGAGAGGATGGTAACAGCTAAGCCAACCACAAACTGAACATATATCTCCCATAATCTAATTCCTCAATGCATCTAGTCTCCTTAACAAAATTATGTGAATATTTTAATTTTTCAAACAAGCCCTGGAAAATAAGCATGTCAAAATGATGAGAGAAAAACAAAAAGGAGAGAGAAAAAATCAACATCTGAACCTCCTAGGGGAGAAAAGTGTATAAAATTAAGCATTGTTGTTCTCTCCCCATGTTGTCTCTTAACTAATTCTTAAATGGATGCATTTTAGAAGATTGAGAATATGTTGGACGTTGAATATGAAAACCTAGATTCTAAAAGTGAGGTTGGATGCTGATATGAACAGTTAGCTTGCATGTAGATCTGGCACTGTAAACATGCTAAATCAATGTTGGTGGGTGATTTCCTACATTCACTGTAATATCTGTGTTTTGGATTAGGTAAAGATTTAAGCTGGTAGTTGTTGTAAAATTGCTGAGGCTCATCATGAAGGACTAAAACACTAGCCAATCAATTGTATTTACTGAGTGACCCCAATACATCATTCTTTGCACTTGACATTGGGAAAGTTTAAAGAGTTGAACATCTGGTACCTGCTCTTCAGCACCTCACAAGCTACCAGGGAGGACAGAATAGACACAAGGCAAGAAATAAGCACAGAATATTTACAAAGTAGCGCACCCACGAAAGCAGCACACCAGCTGATGTCCTGGGTTTGAGTGACTGAGAAGGCACTAAGATATATGTAGGATTAAACACTTTGCCATGTCTTTTGCAAGAAAGTGAAAAGTGCTAATAAAAGCTACAATAAATCTGGGAATTTTAGAAAGACATAAGGCTTTAAATGAATAAATGAATTTTTTTACTTATCAGCATTGTTTTGCATTTTTTCTGCTGTATAAATTCTTTTAAGAGTACTTAGAATTTTAAATGAATAATTTTTTTGTACTTTATGTTAACTTCTCCTTAAAGTTTCATATTCAATTAATTTATTTCACCCTATTATTTTTCTAGTTTTATGCTTACAAATGTGCTGTTAAGCCAACCTATTAGAGGTGTGGCAGGTTGGAAATGTACTCCTTAAATGATGGCATAGTGGTTATACAGAAATATAACTTTGATTGTTTTGAGCCATTTGGAATGATGTTTATTTCTCCTAACTGATTAGCTTTGCTTCCGGCAAAGGGGAGGAAATAAGTTTGGGGTTTGTAATGCTGCTAATTAGATCATTGCTTGCCTGCAATCTACACATTTATAATGTGTCTAATGTGGGCTGGCATTTCTTCAGAAAATAAGATGTTAAAAAATTATTCCTGATCTTTAGTGGATATCTCTTTATCTGGTCATCAGCCAGCTTTAATTCTTTCAAAATAAGATATTCACCTCTGCAACTGGATCCAAGTGCTTCAGGAGTCCTGTTGTCCTCTACTTGGCCTCAATGTGGGCCCTGGAATCCATTCC
Source organism: Pan troglodytes (assembly GCF_028858775.2). Lineage (NCBI taxonomy): Eukaryota > Metazoa > Chordata > Mammalia > Primates > Hominidae > Pan > Pan troglodytes. Next base: position 62,537,369 of record NC_072411.2, on the reverse strand, counting down.
TCAGGCTGCCCATTGAACAACATGCGCTATGCAGTTGGGCTGCTGGGTCCCAGATAAACAGTGATTTCAGGGAAAGATTTTGTGCAACAAAATGAGATCATTTCATAGATGTCATAAACATTTTCACTGGTCCTGAAGGAAAAATGCATCATCTTCCCAGACCCATTTCACACAATACTAGAGGTGTTTCTTCTACAAGTTGAAAAACTGAATACTTAGAATGGCAGAATTGGATGGATGCATCATAGAATGCCATGCTCCGAACTTGAGTTTCTTGGACTGGGGGTGGGGGGTGGAGGACAGGGAATCAAATTGCGAAAACAGAATTTTATATTATGAGCTTACATTTATATTATCCTCAAATAATACTATACTATTTCCCCTGTTAAATACTTTTTAAACATGATGATTTTGAGTTGCAATTGGGAGTATATTTGAATTGGAGAACCCCTAAACCCTCCCTTACCAGTAGAATTACAATGAAATATTTTCACAGTTTATATAATAAGGTCTCAGATAAAATATTTAGTCATTAGGAAAAGTAAATTATATTGATATTTGTAATATCGTCAACTTTACCTTTGTCTTCTCAACAACAATTTCGTTTCATCATCCAACAGGTTTTTGACAAATGCAGACATTTATAAAAAGAAAAATTTGCCAGAAAAATGTATTTTCAAGTCACTAGCTGAAATACTCCCACGACTCTCTTTGCCTCCTACAAAGTACAGCTCTGATTAATTTCATTGTTTCTAAAATGACATTCTTTTAAAAAGGTGCCTAATCTCAGCCTCTTTTTAGGTTTCATTCCATATGATCATTTGTATACTTCTATTTAAAAAACAATAAACACAGAAAGAATTACCTATCAGAGAACTGCCTACTAGATGATGTTTTTCTCATGCTCTATGTGATTTGTTCAAAAATTGGGTATACCTTAACTTATAAGTGAGTTGCATTTCCAACAATTTTATTCCAAACAGTTCGCTTGTCATTTGGTTATTTAAAACTTGAAATTCATTTCATAAATAAATAGTTATCCTTAATGATATGGTCCCCAGCGAACCTGTAAGAGTCTGTAAAAATAACCCACTTTATAATTCACGTATAGTTCTCTACTAACACTGCCATTGAACCAAATCACCACATCAGATGTTTCTTGGAGAGAGGGGTGAGTTTTCAGAGTTAGATTTCCAGGAACCCGTCTTTACTTTCTTTGGGTGAGTGGGAAGACAGGGTTCTTCTACAATCTTTCAACAAGGCTTTGCGCTTTTATGGCAGGGGAGGGGTTTCAAGAAGATAGGAGGTGCAGCTTGTGAAGTCACAGGGATCAGGGAGTTTGTGCTGGAGCTTCCTCTGGGGGTCCCCTGAGAGCCCTCTTCACTTCTAGACCCACTCACCTGTTTTCTTGTGCTGGCCTCAGAGATAAACTCGTTCCCTTTTCCTCCTAATTAAAATAAAATCTTTTCCTTTTAAGAGCCGAGGGTTCCTAGTACTGCTTCTCATGCTGAGCTTACCACTACTAGATTACTACAGCCTCACAGCTTTTCTTTACTCTCCTTCAGCCCTGAATCAAGCAAACATCTCTTGAGGCTGGCAACCAGAAGGAAACAAAAAGACAAAGTAAAAATTCTGTCTATCTCTTCCAATTCTCTTTTTACCTTTTCCTGGTTCGTTGATGCTTCGTAAATTTTTTTTTTTTTTTTTTTTTTAGACGGAGTCTTGCTCTGTCGCCCAGGCTGGAGTGCAGTGGCACAATCTCAGCTTACTGCAAGCTCCGCCTCCCGGGTTCACGCCATTCTCCTGCCTCAGCCTCCCGAGTTGCTGGGACTACAGGCGCCCGCCACCATGCCCGGCTAATTTTTTGTATTTTCATTAGAGGCGGGGTTTCACCATGTTAGCCAGGATGGTCTCGATCTCCTGACCTCGTGATCCGCCCGCCCCGGGCCTCCCAAAGTGCTGGGATTACAGGCGTGAGCCACCGCGCCCGGCCAATGCTTCGTAACTTTTTAGGGAATCCCCAGACCCTAGACCTCCTTGAGAATCCGATGATGGCGTACATTTTTGTTGTTGTTGTTGTTGGGACGGAGTCTCGCTCGCTCTGTCGCCCAGGCTGGAGTGCAGTGGCGCGATCTCGGCTCACTGCAAGGTCCGCCTCACGCCATTCTCCTGCCTCAGCATCCCGAGTAGCTGGGCCTACAGGCGCCCGCCACCACGTCCGGCTAATCTTTTGGATTTTTAGTAGAGGCGGGGTTTCACCGTGTTAGCCAGGATGGTCTCGATCTGCTGACCTCTTAATCTGCCCGCCTCGGCCTCCCAAAGTGCTGGGATTACAGGCATGAGCCACCGCGCCGGCCTATGGCGTACATTTTTATTAGCCTCAAATGTTTACCTAGAATCAGCCTGTGGAGCACAGGTTAAGAATCTTACCCAGGGTGGGGAGCAGTGGCTATGCCTGTAATTCCCACACTTTGGGAGGCCGATGGGGGAGGATTGCTTGAAGCCAAGAGTTCCAGACCAGCCTGGGCAACATAGTGAGACACCGTCTCTTAAAAAAAAAAAAAAGAAATTTATCCTGGAAGGAAGACAAATACTGAACAAATCTATGCTTAAGAGGATGAATCAGACAGACCAGAGATCCCTTCATGTTTTTTTCTGGGTTGTAGCTCAACAGACTCTGTGATGAAGAGCTGCACAAAAGCCAGTGTCCTGCAGAGTGGGCTTGGGTGGCATGAGGTCCATACCCCTATCCAGCAGGGTCTGAACAGTTTCAAAGTGTGTTTACTTTCTCTCTTCTTCACTCCTGCTCTCCAATTTGCTTCTTGTACTCTTAGAGTTAAGCCACTCTGGACTGACTTCTGTCCACTAACAGGTGTGTGTGATAGTGGTAGATGCACCAGTGTGACCATCGTATAAGCTACTCCCACTCCATCTGCCGGAATCAGGGACCAAGTGGGTCTGACATAATTTGGCTAAAAAATCTTTACTACCTCTTAATGCTGTAGATTACGATTAAGTATTTGCTAACAATTGCCCCTGATTTGGGTTTTCTCTTCTGATTCTTTATCCAATTTTATATGGAAATTTTAAATAAAATTTTATTTGGTAATGTATAAGTGTGCTATGGAACCATAGACTTGATGTAATACTTTGAACAAAAGTACTTAATTAGCATAATAGAAAGTATTTTTATGATAAATGTATACTCCTAATGAGATTGAAACTTAAATGTGATAAAGTCAAATAGCAAGCAGTTTACATTTTTTTCTTAACCCATGCTAAAATTGAAAATTACTTATAACCATTTTTTCTACTTTTTGAATACTAATTATTCTTTACCTAAAAAATAATCACAAAAAAGTTGTGTTTTTTCAATTGGCAAAAACCTAAAAAAAGATGTGTTTCTTATTTGGTAATAGTTTATCAGACTTTAGGTTTAGCAGAAGAAATCTTTAACCTTGATTTTGTTTGCTTTTTTTTTTTTAAGAGAGATTATTTTTTAACCTACAAATAGGATTTAAACTGACAGTGGGTGATATCTGGTGTTCTTTTCTACCTCTCTGTCTCTGTCACAAAATTCAAATACATGTTTCAGCAGTACAGGATGTTCTTCAGTACACATCCTTTGAGCCTTCAAAATTTCATTTGACTGTGTGGTCTGACGATAGCATGTTGAGATAAGTACATTGTGATAGTAATCTGTGCCTGAGCCCTGATGAGCATCTGCTTTCTAGGGCGCCACAACAGCACCTTTCTTTGTTTCCTCTTCCTTTGCTTCTTTGATTTGAATCTTGTTAAATCCTGCAAATGGGTCATTTTTGTTTGTTTTTCAGTATGCAAATCCTCCTAGCTCCCTTTTTTGGGGAAAAAGAAGCCAGATATTTTAAATATAAGTGAATGCACTGGGAATTTTAAAGGAGTTTCAGGAAGTGCACAGCCATAGTTCTTCTATTAGCAAATCAGACATATTATTCTAAAAATCATCTAGTTAAGTTGATACAAATGGAAATACCTGGTCAGTTTAATTAAATTCAGTAAATACTTACTGTCCAGGCATGGTATTAGGCCCTGGAAGGTGTGATATGTAATTAAAACATAGTGTGCATCGTCACAAAGTGCAGTGGAATAATTTTATTTGTTTATTTAAAACTTATATAGTGCACAAATTTTAAATCTGTAGGTTGATATACTCATGTAATAACCACTCAGGTGATGATATAACATTTCCAGAACCAGACAGCATCCTCACTTGTACCCACTAAAGGTAACTACTAGTGTGACTTCTATCTTTGTTGGTTGGTTGTATCCATTCTTGTACATCATAAAGATGAAACCATATTGTATGTATCCTTTTGTGTCTGGCCTCCTTAGCTCCTTATTATTTTGGTTTGAGTCATCGATGTTGTTATGTGTGCAGTTGGTTCTTTTTTTAATGCTATGTGTATTGGATTACAGGATATATTGTATCAAAATTTATCCATTATATTATTAATGAGCATTTGGATTATTTCAATTTAAGACTATTTTGAATACAATTACTGTAATTGTCTTGTTCATATCATGTGTTCAACATATGCACTTACTCCTAAGAGAGGAATTTGTAGGTCATAGGATATGTGTATGTTCAGCTTGGGTAGACACTACCAGTTTTCTCCTGCCAGCAGGGCATGAGGAATCTAATTGCTCTATGTCCTCACTAAAACTTGATATTGTCAGTCTTTTAATTTTAGCCCTTCTGGTGAGTGGATATCTCATTGTGGTTTTAATTTGCATTTTCCTGATGATTAGTGATGTTGAGCACTTTTAAAAATATATTCATTGGCCAATTAGATATCCTCTTTTGAGAAGTCTTTTGCAAATTTTTTGATCATTTTTTAAAAATAACAACTTTATTGGGATATAATTTACATACCATGCAATTCAACTTTTTGTTCACTTTTTAAATTGGGTTGTCTTTTTTATTGGTTTGTAGGTTTTAAAATATATTTTGGATACAATCCTTCATCACACATATGTATGAAAATATCTTCCCTTAATTTTCAGTTTTCCTTTTTACTCTCTGATTGATAGTTTTAATAAATATAAGTTCTTAATTTTAATGAAGTAAAATTTACCAATCTTTTATAATTGCTTTTCGTGTCTGTTTAAGAAATCTGCTTACTTTAAGATTGTGAAGTTTTTTTTTTTTTTTTACATATCCTACTAGAAGCTGTGTTTTATCTTTCACATTTAGGCCTGCAATCAATTTCCAGTTAATGTTTGTGTTTGGTGTGGATAGCATCAAGATTTGTTATTGTTGTTTGTTCCACCTCGCCCACCCCCGGTGCCCCAGTATGGCTGTTAATGATCCAGCCTAATTTATTGAAAAGACATTTCCTTCTTTGAATTTCATTGTTGCCTTTGTTGTAAACTAGGTGAACATGTTTGTGTGGTTCTTTTTCTGGACTCCTGCTTTTTTTTTTTTTTTTTTTTTTTTAAGGCAGTCTCACTCTGTTGCCTAGGCTGGAGTGCAGTGGCGTGATCTAGGCTCACTGCAACCTCTGCCTCCCAGGTTCAGGCAATTCTCATGCCTCAGCCTCTTGAGTAGCTGAGATTATGGGTGTTTGCTACCATGCCTGGGTAATTTTTTTGTATTTTTAGTAGAGATGGGGTTTCGGTATGTTGGCCAGGCTGGTCTCGAACTCCTGGCCCCAGGTGATCCGTCACCTCGGCCTCCCAATGGATTCTTGCTCTGTTTCATATGTATCCTTGTGTCAATACTAATTACTGTAGCAATATAGTAAGTGCATATTCTCCAAAGTGGTCTTAACTATTCTAGGTTCTTTGCATTTCCTTATAAATTTTAGCATCGGCTTGTCAATTTCCATAAAAATAAATCTGCTAGGATTTTTATTGGAATCATACTCAATCTATACATCAATTGGGGGAGAATTGATATATTAACACTAATGAATCTTCCAAACTTTAAGGATGGTATATCTCTTATTTATTTATGAATTTACCCCTTTAAGTAATTAATAATAAAACACAATGAGAAGTTATTGTTTTAAGTACTTGTTTCTTAAATACATCCAATGATTTCCTCAAGATCTGTATTATGGTAGTTGGCATAGGTTCTATGAAGAAAATAATTCTTTTGAAGAGAGAGAGTATGTTTATTATCACAGATCAAAATTAATTTTGAAAAGGAGCTTGCCACTGAAACCTACTCTTTAAGAACAGATGATGTTCTTTTTGATTTTTCTTGCATGCATGTCAAAATATAACTGTATTTCCCCTTTATACTCTTTATTCTCTTTGTTTATTTGATGGCTTTGTTTATTTGATGTTGTTGTGACACCCCATCACCCTGCCTTATATGTTTATAAACATAATAATAAATTGAAAATTAGTTTTTTTTGGAGGATTTTCTGACATCTCTTATGATTTTTTAATATGCCCCTGATATTGTGAAAGCAAAGATTGGGAATTGCTGCTTAGATACCAACTTCTAAGCAATAAAACATGCTGCTCAATGGGCTTCAGTTCCTTCAAATCTTTTCTTAAATGTTTCAAAAATCTTATATATATATGTATTTTTTTCATGCTTTATATTGAAAGTTTTAAGCTTTGATTATTGCCATATTCAGCTAGCCAAAAACAACTACATAGAACCTTCAAAGCTTATTGATTCTGGCTAGGTTAGCCTAGGTTGAGTAGGAGGTTGAATAGATGACTTCTGAAGTTCCTTCAACTCTAAATTTTATGATTCTGGGAATTTATAACATCCAAGAATCACAGAATGTTAGAATGGGAAGGAACTTTAAGATCATCTAGTCTAAGCCACTCATTTTACAGATGAGAAAGGCTACCCAGAGTGTAGAGACAGAAGCAGAGCTCTAGGGAGGCAGAGAGAGGGGAAGTGGCAGAAGGGCCAGAGCTGGGGAGGGTCTGGGCATAACCTCACAGGAGTGGTCAGTCCATGGCCTGCAGAGGAAAAAGGGAGAAGGGAGACCACACAGGAGCTTCAGCATCACTCCAGGAAACTGATCACAGGTTGGATGGGATGCGAATGGGGCCAGTGGCACCAGCTGGTGTCTGAACAGGAATCAGTAATGGTCACTCTGTCTGAGGTCACCTGGCAGTCAGGGCCGGCCAGACTTTTGTGCTTTCTACAGCTAGCATAGCTGCTTCTCATGGTTTGGCAGAACAGCAGCATCCAGAGCTGATTCTGCCTTGCTCTCACGTGTCTAACCTGTTGTAGATGAGCTGGGTAGCCCAGAGCTGCGCCCTGCTCACCCTCCACGGCCCCTGGCCTATTCATGGCCTTGTTGTGTTTCTGAAGTCTGTCTTTGCCACATTCCTAAAGATTTTTGTTGTTATGGCTGTGGGCCCAAAACCCTCTTCACTTTTTCAGCATGCCTGGAATTTTCCCAGATGGGCCGGATGGACTCTGCTTCATTCTTGGTAAAGTTTCTCTATCCTGCCATCACTACCTGTTGTAATTAGTTTGGTCAACAACAACAACAACCCAGTGAGGCTCTGATTAAACACCACCTCTCTCTGTTGAAGCCAACCCTTTCGTTCACCACGCTGATGGGAACCACCTTCCTAATGCCAAGCACTCCACACCGGTCTCTGTTTTTTTCCCTGCGCTATCTGAATACACTTGGCAGGTGGGCAGCCTTCAGGAATCATCATACAATTAGGCTTCAGGAGCTCTGTTTTAGTCAATTATGTGGATAACCTTGGAAAAACAAAATGCACAGTAGGTGGCATCAACAAGCTCGTTGTGCCTTTGGGCACAGCTTTTCCCTCGTGCTGTTTGGATCATATACTCATTAAGTCCACCCGCTGAAAATGTCACAACTGGCTGTGTGCCATGCATTAGGAAAATCAAATACAGGAGAAATTGGGATATATTGAGCAAATAAGAGAGAATGATTTTTCCACAATTTACAAAAGATTTACCAGTAAAAATGCCACCTTAGTTCATTTACATATTTCAAAGATGATTACAGGTCACTAACTCTTTGATAGAAAGTATAATTTAAACTTAAGCTATCAGGAACCATGGCATACTAAAGATTAATTAGATATTAGGAGAAATGCTTTGTGCAATTTCCTAAGTCTTTTGAAAAGGATGAGTTTGTTTTATTACATTTGATTTTCACCCAGCTTCTTAGGATTGTATGATTGAGTAAAAGCAAGGTACAATTGTAGCTAGCTTTGTTTGTTTGTTTTTGTTTATTTCTCACTGTTTTAAGTGTCCTTTGCCCTGGTTGGTTCAAAACTTTTCTTCCCGTAAGTGTGTGTGACCATAACTGGTGAATTCTCGAAGTGTTGGGATACACAGAAGGAAAGGACCGTGGACAATTTAAAATCGTGCTATCTGTAAGAAAACCTAAGTTGTATGTGTACCATTATTATTTGACAAGTGTCATAGTCAAGGAGGTCTCCAGTGAGGAAATGTGTTTTAAGAATGGGGAGAGACATGCCTTTGTAGACAGCATGCAGTGCCTTTTTGGTAGAAGAGCAGTTGGCCCGCTAGGACTAGAAGATTGGTTGGAACTGAGAGAATCATCTTAAACAACATACTGAGCCAAAACATTTTTTGATGTTAATAATATTCATGTGTAAATAGATTGTTTCAAATCTCTCCGAAAGCATAGCGGTAGCTTTGTACTTGGACTTCCTTTACTTGTTTAATTTTCAATGGTGAAAGATGGGCATGATGAACACCTTAAAAGTCATGTGGATTATTTTTCTGAGTTAAAAATGTATACATTCAATCAGAAAGATATAAAGTCTAAAAGGAAAGTGAGGGTCAAATAAGCAGATGAGGAATTATTATCCCTGGAAATACAGGGAATTTTCTTGTTGATACAAGTTTACTTCCTAAAATAAAAGTTTCTGGTTTTAGTACCTTTCATCAAACTTTCTTAATGTATTAGGAAGCTTTTAGCACAGTTTACCCACGTTCTCTTAGAATCTGCAGGCAAATTAAAAAAAAAAAAGCCAGACATGGTGGCATACATTTGTGGTCACAGCTACTTGGAGGCTAAGGCAGGAAGATCCATTGAGCCCAGGAGTTTAAGGCTAGTGAGCTAGGATTGTGCCACTGCACTGCAGCCTGGGTGACAGAGTGAGACTCTGTCCCTTAGGAAAGAAAAATGCAGGCAAACTGAAGCAAGTATATAAAATTCTTTTAATTAATTTTTTGTTGTTGTTGTTGTTGAAACAGAGTCTCGCTCTGTAGCCCAGGCTGGAATGCAGTGTTGCAAACACAGCTCATTGCATCCTCAACCTCCTGGGCTCAAGTGATTCTCCTGTATCGGCCTCCGAAGTAGCTGAGACCACAGGCATGCGCCACCACGCCCTGCTAGATACATGCAATTCTGTGTTGGTTGTTTGTCACTCTTAGGCCGCCTGTAAAGTTTCATTCTTTCGTTGCTTAAAAAATGGAGACTGCTTACTAATTTGATTTTTGCTTCTTCTTATATTTTAACTTGCATTAAGTGACATTTCATTTAGACTATGCTGTATAACATTTAATGCTAGGGGAAAAAGACTGAGAAAGTCACAAAATATCAGGAAAGAAAAGGCATAGCATGAGGTTGCATGTGTATTTAGAAATCGTTTTATATCGTACTTTATAAACAGCAATTTGTGTACATGCAGGCTTCCTTTACAAGAACATAAGATCCTTAAAGACAAGAAGTGTGTTTTGTTCAGTTTTGTGCCTATTACAATGTTTTGCACATAGTAGGTACTTGGTAAGTGTTCATTGAATTGAATCCATATTTTTTGTTTACCAACATGTTAAAGAGGAATATGAGGCACAGACAGAATTCTTTAGTGATGAAATTCTTCTGCTTCAAATACATACGTGATTAGGATAAAAATGAGCTTTTAGCCTAAATTACCTAAGTAATATTCTCAATCTCAAGCTTTACTATGAGACTTGCTCATAGTGTCCCCAAAGGCAATCACTACTAAGTTAGTTTGTCGTTGTCACATAAACACTTCATAAAATGCAAAAAACCAAGTATTCAGTGACTATCTTAAGTTAAATATAATGAATGTAATGTGTATAGAAAAGGGGGGCGGTGGACAGGTGTGGTGGCTCATGCCTGTAATCCCGGCACTTTGGGAGGCCGAGGTGGGTGGATCACTTGAGTCCAGGAGTTTGAGACCAGCCTGTGCAACATGGCAAAACCCCATCTCTACAAAAAAATACAAAAATTAACTGGATGTGGTGGCTTGTTCCTGTAGTCCCAGCTACATGACAGGCTGAGGCGGGAGGATTGACAGAGCTCAGGGGACGAAGGTTGCAGTGAGCCAAGATCACACAACTGCATTCCAGCCTGGGTGATGGAGTGAGAACCCTTCTCAAAAAAAAAAAAAAAAAAAATGGGGGGGCCCATTCTACTCTATTAGTATAATTTAAAAAATAACATGGATGGGGCATTATTAATTGAAAAGCAATTAAATTTTAAAAAGCAAAATAAATGGCTACATATCTAAAAACAATATTTCTCAGGATTTGCTAAAGGTTTCTAAGGACCTAAAACTGTGTCTGACAAGAATATGTGATTATATTAGTTAGGATTCTGATAGGCAATGCATGACATACATACGCAAACTTGGTATTTAAGGAATGTTTACAAATGTGTTGGCAGGTCTTAGGGAAACCTAAAAGAGACAACGACATTTTCTGAGGCCAGCAAAATACGAGTGCTTTTACTACTCAAAGTCTGAAAGAGCAAAGGGTGGGAGCAGTTACCAGAACCTGGAGGGGAAGCCCAGTGCTGGGGGCTCCCTGAGAGAGGTGATGACCTTCAGCCGAGGACTAAGCCCATGTTGACCAGTTATCTCTCACTTTCCTCCTACCCTTAGATCTGCCAGTGCCTCCAATTGGAACCAATAGGAAGCCCGAGAGAGGAGGATACCAGTGATGCAGGGCCTGTGGTCGGCCCCCAGGGCACAGGATAGAGGGGAGAAGGTGGAGAGGCGAATGAAGTGTGGGAATCAGTAAATTTTGTTGAATAAAGGAATGGCTGCTTACTACTTTTCTTAATGGATAGTTTCATTTCTTTCAGTTAACATGGCTACCCATTGCCTTTTTAAAAATCTGCTGTGATTACTCAAATGAATTAGATAAGCAGTAGTGAGTGCCTACCATAGCATTTTTACAGGTCTATTGCAAAACAATAATGGAAACTTTCTAAGAAAATTAGTTATTAGTGGGATTTTTTAGGCTGTCTTCAGAAATCTGCATTATCTTAAGTCCATAACCTGAAAAAAACAATCACTTGAATCTCATAATTATTCAACAAGGATGTGAAAGATTATCACACCATAAATACGATATATTACTTGCGACGCAACTGAAAATACTTTGCAGGACATTGAGTTAATGGATATTTGTTTTCTGGTTATTCTTACACTACTCAAGCCTACTTTTTGCCTACCTTTTCCACATTATGCTTTATTTAATCTGTCTTTAATAGGTCATAAGAATTATATCAGAGATTTTGCATTTTAAAAGGAACAAGCTCTAAGTTTGATTATGACAAATGTTTGAAATGACTCTTCCTGTACATACGTACTCAAGAAGTTTTGTTTTGTTTATTGTGGTAAATAATGTTAAATTTGTCATTTTAACCATTTTTGTGTACAGTTCAGTGGCGTTGAATACATTCACATTATTAGGCAACCATCACGACTGAAGAATGTTTTTTAATCCTTCCTATTGAGAGGTGGTGTTTCTGGTTTCACGGAGATGTTTTTCTCTTTCAAAAAGAACAACCGCAAAATCCCATGATCTTGCAGTCATATCAGTAAAGAAACATCTGCCCAAATCCTATCAAGTGATGTTTTAAAGTGGTATTAAATTAGCAAAGCTATTGTACGCTTGTTCATCAACACACACAAAAAAGAACTTGTTGGAAATAACTTTTAGAATGAACATGTCCCTTTAAACAGGAAGATGCTGTTATTTTGTTTCTTTTTATTTTACCTCTGAAGGAATTTTGTCAGAAGTCCAGCTAACACTCTAGACTCGTGGTTGTAATGTATGGGATATGCCACACTTTGTGACTCACCTTTTTTTAAATATATTTTTCAAATTTGAATAATAATATCCAGACTCAAACTTATGTTCCTTTGTTCATTTAATTGAGTTCTTGAGATGGCAATAACACAGCAGAGAAGTTTTTAACCTTTATGTATGATAAAACACATAATTAACTCATAATGCTTTATGAAAATATAAAGATAAAACTAGCTTTCCTCTACAACATGAGTTCTTCTTACCTGTTGTCATAGTAACCAGGTAAACACTAATAAAACCAAACGGGCATCAAAAAAGTTTTTCATATAAAAGGTATTGAAAATATTTATAGGACCTTTAAAAAATAGATTATCTGAGTAGAGGAAGAAAAGACTCAAGTAATAGAGGAGAAGTAGTCAAACTTTATTTGCATATGGAAAGAGAGTTGAGGGGGTGGAAATCTGCGTTGCTGAGAAAAAGAGTTTTCAGAGCAGACTGTTCTGGTATTTTATACCAATTATGTGCAGCTATTGCTTTGAATAAATTTTGCTGCCCTGCTGAGATTTCCTTTTTACAAATCCTAGAGCAATTATAAGATGGAAGTCTGGAATGTATAAACAATGTCCTTTGAACAGTAAATGAGCCTCATTCTTATAAAACTCAAGAGTAGGAATGTACTACCTTTTATCCTATGTTTCTCTGCCTTTCCTTCCTCCTTAATCATAGCACAGAAATTAGGGTCTGCTTCAAGAGTATATAAAAACATGAATTTTGCCTAAAAATACTTTTAAATGACAAATTCCATGAAATTAACAAAATCTCTCTGTTGCTACGTAATACCAGTGTACTTAATACATGTTCAATACAGCAGTTGATTGAATATTCCTATTCTATTCTATTTCTAGCCTTAACACAAGAATCTGTAATAGATTACTTTTTTCTATAGACCTGGAAACAAAACACTGCACCAGGTCAGTGTGCATGGGGAAAAAGTGACACCCTTAGAGCGCAACATTAGGCTGAGTTTCCAAATGCCAGCTTGTTTTACGTGACAGAGCAATCTGCACTAATCAAGGCAAACAATATATACAATCCTAAAGAGAAGTCAACTGTCACTTAGCGTTAACTGTAAAAGCCTGAGCTCCATTATTTTGCCAAACTTACAGACCTTATACAATGTTTACAATAAGGTTTGGAGAGTTGCCTAGCATTGGAATATATACAATTAAACAACATAGTTGAGTGGCCCTTTTATGTCAGCACTGCTAAAAGAGCACCATTATGTGTACTCATGATAGTCATTCTTGGAACTCTTAACATAAACAGGAATAGAGAACATTCATTTGTAATTCTATCTGAGTACATGTGGGATTTTATTTTATTTTATTCACATAAACCCCCATGGAAACTAAAGATAGCAATAATAAAAGGATCACTGAATGAGAATTATTTCTGTGACTGTCAAAGAATGCAATACTTATATTGTTTGCAACTGAGCTTAAGCACTCACCTTATTTGGACTTTTATTTAAGCTTGTATAAAAAAGGGAGATTGTATTTAAATTAATTACAAAGTGAATTTTATTTGTTTGAAAATAACACTAGAAATTAATACAAAATGCACTTCCTGATTTCCTCTTTCAGACATTTTCAAAAAATAGCACATGCAAAGAGGCAACAATATTATCGATTAAAATGAAACAAAACACAAGCTAACTTTTAAGTTCACATCATATTTTGTTAAAGTTAGTTAGGCTAATTTTATAGTTATAGCTCGGCCAGAATGTTTTATCCTTCGGTGTTGTTAGCAACAGTAAAAGGGAATGACACACAATTGAAGCAATTTTTTCTGAGGAAAATAGAAATATTTAAGAGATTGATTTATAGTTCTATCACTCAGAAATACAAATATATATATTTTTAATCTAGGTATTGGGTTTTTATTGAAGTTTTCTTTCTCTGCCTGTTTCCCAGAAATGTTTGGCTTTGTAATTCTGAGAAATAGTTTACATCAACACCAAAATAAAATATAGTTATGTCAACTGACACAAAAATGCCTGACTCAAAACGAGGAGGAAGATTTGGGCTCAATTTAGGTCACTGAAGCCAGTGACGCCAGCTGTTTTTGCTTCTGTTTTCTAGTCTGTTGTCTGAAATTTGGAAATTTGTTAAGCATGTTTCTAGAGAGAGGATTTAACTGCTTCATACAAGTTTACCTGTTATTTAGCAAAAACATAAATAACTGTCAGCCTGATAAATAGATTTACAGCAGGATACTTGAATGATTGAGTGCTAGTGTACCTCAAAATATCAAAACAGTTCCTAAAATGTAATTTTTCAATGAGAAATGAAATGTTTGCCTCCCTCTAACCTGGCCTGAAACTTGTAGTTTAAAGCCCTTAATACAAACAACTTTTTGTCGTTTACTTTCTCTTAGAGTATAAATCCTCTTCACTTCTTCTAATACCTAGTGGGCTTCTACTTATAATCAGAATGTATGAAAGGTTATATACATATATATATATATATATATATATATACACACACACACACACACACACACACACACACACCAAAGGATTTCCCAAACATGATTTTGTCTCTACTTTTGGAAATGAGGGAGGGAGTTTCTTGGAGTACAAGTTGTGAGTTGCGAGAGATCAACCAGTTGCTCCAGATATTCTTTAAACAACCCAGCATTGTGATTCACACGTATTTGTAATATGCTTCTCTCTCCCCAAAAATATGTATTTCAAACATTTTCCTCTATTCCTAATTTTTCCATAAGTTGATGAATAAATTTAGTTATGACTTTATAAACTTAAAATATCTCCTTTAAATTAATATTTTTCTAGATTAGAGACTCCTAGTTTTAATATGTATACTTACATAGAAATGTCTGTATTCCTTGAATCATTTTAGTAATTCTGCATTTCATTGTTTTCAAAGGGCAATCATTACAACCTCCTAGAGTGACCAATTTACACGCACTTGAATTTTGTACATAGAAGCATTATGTTTTCAGTTTTATTTCCAATAAATAGTTTTTATTTCCCTGCCCAGCATTTATTGCCCTTTTGAGTTTTGGTTCATATTGGGCTCCTGCCTTTCAGAAACTGTCCAAAATAACTCCCAAATGGTTCCAGTTAGAACTGGTGGTTTAGTGGGCTAAGTCTTGCTTATGGATATTGAAGATCATCTGTCACTTTTCTGTCCCACTTTTCCCACAGCTTATCCCCATCAGCTCAGTATGTCAGTGCAATGAAAGGGTAGGGTGCTATATGCAGATTTGGAGATTTTATTGTGGACAGATGCTTTCTAATACTGTATAAAAATGTTGAAATAAAAAGACATGGGTCCGAGAGAGACCATTCTTGGAACTGAAGGCAAGAATTACACCATGTTGGTTTCCTGTTACATTTTCTTACATTATAACATTCATTGCACAGATATTCTTAACTAGGCATATGGGGGATTCATAGGTTGGTCATACCCCCCCCACTCTGAGAGCGAGTACAGTACAGTCTGATACAGGAAATAGAATATAGTAAACAGACATTAACAATCTAAGATGAGGGCCACGGATGGTATCAGGAGAGAGATCTGCAGAAAAACTAGAGAAATAGACCTAATTTCTGTCCAGGAAAGATAAAAAATGTTCTATGGATGAGGCAACATCCATCTTGCATAGCTGTAGGAATTTCCTGGCAGGTATAGACTATGATAGAATTTACTATAATAAGGAACGTTGTTATTAACAACAATAACGATAGTAATGATAGTGATTACAGGTAACATTTTTAAATATTTACCATGTGATGGGCACTGTTCTAGAAAATTTATATGTATGCAAATCACTATTGTTAAAATATAAAACATAGATAAGTATGAACGTATTTTATGTTAGAGTAAGTAATAGGAAAAAGGAAGAGGACAACAAATTGATGTGGTTGATAGATAGAATAAATTTAATTTATAAATGTTATACTTTTTCATATAATCAGGAAAATACCTGTCTACTGTGAGAAGTAAATAATGTTGTTGTTTTCTACTGACAATCGAAAAACTCTGTAATACAGATAATTAACATACGCTAGGAAGTAAAAATAAATTGGGTTTATAGAATAATATTGGGGAGTGTGATGTGGAGCTATTCCAAGCAGAACACCAGCTTGCATTTGTTTTTCTTTTACATCTACACCCGCACAACAGCCTCATGGGTTTAAAAATATATCTATGCAGTTCTACTGTCTTGGCTCTGGAGTACCATACTCAATGAAATCCTAGTTACCAGCATAAGGCTTCAGATGTTGCCAGTACAGGCCAGACATTTTTTATTAAGAATCTTCTTTATCATTCCTCCTTTCAGAAATTTCTAGCCCCTCCCTGATTTTCACTGTTGTGTATTCATTACGAGGTCAACTTTTCGTCTCCTTTATTTTATTTCAGCTTTTTGAAATCTGTTAACCTCTTTCCAAGTTACATTCCAGAATGAGTCTGCCCTGTAATTCTATGTTATCTCATGACAGCTCTTTGGGTACTTCCCCAGAATCATTTCTGCGTTGATACGCTTGTGTGAGAGTTAGTTACAGAATGCCAATAAAGTCCTGAGAGGAAACAGAAGGTCTGGGTAGAAATGCTGAGGGAAGTGACTCCCTGAAGAAAAGGGTCTGTGGAGAGGTGGGTACCAAGATGGGAAACTAGAAAGCGTTGGATAGTGATTCTTGCAGAGTGTTAGCCAACTGAGAAGAAACTAGAACCCACTAAAGAAACAACACATTTAGAGAATGGTTGGAAGCTCTCAAGGCCCTGCAGCCCCGAGTTGCAGACACCTTGTGTGGGCGGACTCCAGGGAAGCCTGGAGTCAGGGCTGGGTGGCAACAAGAACCAAAGAGATGAGAAACAGCCCCAGGCGGGAAGCTCTGGGTCCTGTCCTGCCTCTCTGACAAAGAGGACAGGACGCTGGTTTGAGTTAAGGTTGAAAACGAGGGTAAACTCAGAAAAGAGATTGCAAGTGCAATGAAAGAATGATTTAATGTGTAAAGATGAGCCAGACCATGTGGAATTTGAAAGGACACCTATGATATGTCTAATTTGTATGTAGTTTATTTCCTAAGATTCTCTTTGTGTTTTCTTGTAAACAGTTACCAGGACCCAAATCAGGGATGAGGGTATTCCAAGAAAAGTACAAAGGCATGAATCCAAGTGGCTCTGTCTTTGGAGGGGAAACCTGTATTCTTTTAGATGATGGTAACGGAACATTTCCCAAGAAATGGCATTAGAGACTGTGTTGAAGGGTCCTCTGGGGCTGGGTTTTGGCATATGTATATATAATAATTCTAACACAGGTAGCCCTATCCATGGGTAAGGGCAAAACTAATGCTAACAAATAATATTTTCTGTGAGCCATGATTTAGCTAACCCCTGATACTTCCTTTCATGCAAGAGTTTGAATCTCTCTTGACCAAAATATATGTTCACTTTTCAAAGTTGAATTAATGGATACAAATTACTTTAATGATGTCTTACATTGTAGATTTTTTAAAAGCCTTCAAGATGAAGTTACCTCAAACTTTCCTGCCCCAAATAGAAGTTAATAATATCTACTTAATCTATACATTTTAACCAAATGATCAAATTTACCTGTCCCACATACTGTACATAATACTATTAGTTTGAGTGAAAGCTAATCAAAGTAATCAGAAAATAGATTGTATGTTTTTTGTTGAAATTGAAGGAATGAAAATAAGTTTACTTATATTAAGGCTGACTTTTCATAGATAAACTTCCAATGCTAGGCAGTAAAAACGCCTACTCAAGATTGGAGCAGGGTGCATTTACCTGTCTAACCATTTTGTAACTGTGCCATAACCATGTTGGCAAACAGTCCAAAACTAAATCAGATAGAAACATGAATCCATGTTCTCAGAGATATTGTTAATGAGCCACTTGTGAGCAGGGATCGTGCCTTCAATTTCTTTGAAACCTTTGTTACTCATGTAGTGGATACCCACTAATAAATATTTGTTGAGTGACCCAGACCCATATATATAATATCACCTTATTCTTTTAGGAAAATGGCTACTACATTTCTTTAATTCTAATGCACACCTTTCCTCCCCATTCTTTAACATCCCTGAAGTTGGGGTGTGTCTTACATTTGATGGCATGTTTCAGTGGGTCATCAGCCTGGATTAGAGTCAAGCTCTTCAGAGGAGATTTGTGTTTGCTTGTGATAGCCATTCAGGGACACTACCAATATGAGACTGCTTGATATTAAATTACCTGCTTGAGGTTTTCTTGTACCACACTGGTTGTGTGGATGCAGTACCAGTTGGCAGTTTGCATTCTCAGAGATTTTTTTTTTTCTTCAGCTGGTCCCAAGCTTGAGATATACATGTCTACTTGCTGTTTCTTTCAGCGTGGCAAGTTTATTTCTTGTTAGCCCTTCCCTAGAAAATGTGACCCTTTGGTGTCTCAGTTTTCTGTAGCAGTCTTC
This sequence comes from Pan troglodytes, assembly GCF_028858775.2. Taxonomy (NCBI): domain Eukaryota; kingdom Metazoa; phylum Chordata; class Mammalia; order Primates; family Hominidae; genus Pan; species Pan troglodytes. Next base: position 62,518,837 of record NC_072411.2, on the reverse strand, counting down.
TGTCAGACTCTTCATTTTGGAGCATTTAAAAAATTTATTAGTGGTACATAGACTAATGGTGTATCCTACTGTTGATGGCATTTTAGACCTGATGAAAACTTGTTTATGTTGCTATATATCCAGCTGATCCATGACATTTGAAAGCCCAGACAGGTTTTGCCTTGTTGACTGCCAGTGGGACCAAAAAGCTTATTTTGTATGGAAGATGGTTGTGGTGCTCTCATACATTGAAAATTATGAGTAAGTCTAGATGACCATGTCTTCACAGTGTTATTTCTGCTAAACCTCTCTGACGTTTGGGAAACAAACTTGGCTGTAGTTTCTTTCGTCACTGTTCCTTGCTGTGCATAAGGTTCACTTAGAGATGGCACTCAGGCGATAAGACTAGGAATCCAAGTGGTGTTTAATCAGAAATCCTGGTTCTTCTCCTTGGCTCTCACTAAATGAACTTTCTTCTCCTTTGTGGCTAGGCTTTCACCTTGTACACTTACTGGTCAGCTGCGTTCATTTTGCATTCCTCACAGCAGTTGGTCCTTGCCCACCTTTTTTTTTTTTTCTTTTTACCCCCATATGATCTGCAGGAACGCCCATCTTTTTGTTATCATGTGCGGACTAGAATGTCCTCCTGACTTATAGTCTTCACTGGGTAACATTCTATGCATTTCTCTCCTTCCATAGTGTTGCTCACTTTCCTAATGCTCTCTCCCTGGATAATTCGCATCTTGTTTGGGAAAAGAGACAAGGAGAAGAGAATTAGTTAACATTTATTTATTTATTGCCTACTATTGTCAGGCACTTTAAGAAATTATTTTATCAACAACTGTAGCAAATAATTATTATCATCCCATTTTACATAAGAGGAGGCTGGGGTTCACAGAGGTGAAGCAACTGCCCAAGGTCATATGGCAGGTAAGGAGTTGAGCCAGGATTTGAAACCTCCGTCACACTTCAAAGTCACTGTTTTCACTCCACCTCACTGCTTCCCTTGAAGCAGAGCTTCACTTAGCTTTTTGTTTTTGTTTTTCTTTATCTCCTTTTAGGTTCACTTAAGTTACTTATCCACAATAAAGATCAAAACTATAAAGAAGTCAACTAAAAGCAGATACAGCAAACGATGGCATCATAGGTGTGGGTTCTGGAACTTGAGATTTGGGCTTTAATTTTGTTCTGTTTTTGTTTTTGTGTGTGTTGTGTACATGTTGGCTTTCTGTTACTGTGTTAACATTTGAGAAATGAGTATTTCAGATAAAAACAAAAGCTGAGGACTTCACTGTTCCAATTCTCAAATTTAAAAATCTTAAAATTAGCCTGACATCTGCTTGGTGTCTCATTTTCACATGGATGTCTAATTTAGAGGGTTTTTTCCTCTTTAACTAGAGTTTGGCAAAGCATCAATTGAAAGCAAACAATATTTTATATTTATATTTTGTTATATTCAGAGGAATCTCTAGAGTATATCAGTACTGTATAATTTATTGAATACATTTAATGCCATAAAAGAATGATTTTAGGAGCTTTGGTTTTTATAGGCATGATTGGCAGAATATAGAATCTCTAGAATATATCAGTACCATATAATTTATTGAATACATTTAATGTCATAAAACAATGATTTTAGGAGCTTTGGTTTTTATAGGTATGATTGGCAGACATAATGTAACTCACTCGAGATGGTAATAAATTGCAATAAAAGTACAATAAAACACTTAAAACACTTTGTGTGTATATTCCATATGATAGTCATACATAGATACATTTTAAAATAATAAACACTTTTCTGATAAGTGTTAGAATTATCAAGACAGGGAGGCTGTGTGGAAGTTAGATGACATTCTTAACTACTATGTAAAGATTGAAATTCTAGAAATTGTGTGTGTGTGTGTGTGTGTGTGTGTGTGTGTGTGGTGTGGGGAGGGTGTAGCTCTGCCAAAGCCCCTTTGTACCTGGAGTTTTGTTGCCTGTTTCTTGATCAGACCCAAGCATAGGCTTAGATGATCTGAATCAGTTTCGTAATCTGATGAGCTCTGCTCTGAGCTTTGGTAACTGTTGAGAACACTCAGGAGAAGGCCCTAGAGAGAAGAGAAGATTCTGCCCCACAGTCCTCCGGCTTGGTTCCTGTGCCAAGCCTGCTTTAATGATTCAATGCTGGGATTCCTTACTCCTGAGATTGGTTGTAACCCGGTTAGTGTCTGACCTTTTCTTACCTGAGTAAGATCTAGAGTACTTCTCTGAGAGTAAGAGATACTTAGGTAGCCTGAAAGCCTGAGGGCTGACATGTGATGACCAAAAAAGCGGTGCTTCTTTTATCAAATAAAAAATCTGAATAAAAAATGTAGGATTGAGTTGGGCAGGAGCAATGTTAGAGTTAGCCAACAATATCGAGTACTGTTTGATTTTTTTGTTCAGTATAGTTGTTGATATTTGTTATGCAAAGACTATTGGTGGCTACCTTAGAGATAGGATGAACCAAACACTTAATCTTGAATTTCTAGAGAATTGCGTCATAAGATGTTGGAAGTACAATCATAACGACTATGCCAAATACAAGTTACACCACATCACATGCTTTTGTCATTAATGGTGACAGGTTGGCCAATTAATCTGTCTCTTTGGAAAACCTTCAAAGAAAGATTAGCTTATTTGACTTTTTGTCATGGTGATTATTTGATGATAACTCACTTTGGAACATCCTCAAGATTCATTTGCTTAGATGCCCTTTAATAAAAACTCTTGACAAGAAGATAAAGATAAATATTGACCATTTTATTTATGGAACTACAGTAGCATACTATTCTGTAAATAAGCACATTGCAATTATTCTTGGACAATATCAAACCTAGTGGAAATCCTTCCTTATGGTGTACAGAAACCTACTTACGGAATATGACAGGATTCTTAAATAAGAATTAGTCCATTTCATGTGGTTCTTGCAAGGGCAAGAATATTTTCTTAACTCTTCACATCCTAGGATTAATGACATGTTCAATAGATATTTGTCAAATGCATAGGTAAATGGGCAATTGAATGAACTCAAGAAAATGTGTGACTTTTAAATGGAAAATAGTGAAAGCTACACAATATTTAAAAAGTAACTTAATATTCAAAAAGCTGCTGAGGACAACATAAAAGATACCAATATAACCACCTGATAGTGTTAACAGATTACAATATTGACCATATGCTTTACCTCCTTTTTTCTTTTTAATAAAAGAAAATATTGCCTGCCTTTCTTCCTCAGAGGCACCTCTCACCATGAATTTCAAGTCTACTCTTAATATGCACACTTCTCCTACATTTTTGTATGTTAATAAAAAATACGTACAACTGTATTTTATGTTTTTAAATCTACATTTATGATGTCATAATCTATGTATCCTTCCGCAGTTTTCTTCATGCAGCATTGTTTTTGAGAAATGTGTTATTTTATTCATTTTGTTGCATAGTAGTTTTCTGTTTTTTAATTATATCATAATTTGCTGAACTGTTTACTTTTTGATGATGTAAGCTGTTGCTGGTTTTTCCAGTTACAGATATGTCATGGTGCCCATCCCTGTGTGGATCTCTGTGTGCATGTGTGGTAGATTCTCTGAGACACGTGTCTGCAAGTGGAGTGGGGAGTCGTGGTGTGGCATGGTGTGTGTTTCCTGAAGGGGATGTCTTGATTTATCCTTCCACTGGCATATAGGAGAGCACTTTGCTCTATACTTCTTTTAAAAGGCTTTGTCATTTAGTTAGTAAAATAGTGTTTTGTGTATGTGTGTGTTTTTTAAGTTTATCGTAGGTGGCTTAACTGCATTTAATTTCACAAAATTCAAATTCCTTTTCATAACCATAGAGAAAGACAGACCACATAATAAACAAAACACTTGTGAATGAAAAAAGAGAACAGCCATGGAATGAAATAGGAGACATAAAGTTAAATTGCCTTTTTTGCTCTCCATCAAAGCTGCTGTTTTGTTTTTTTGAGACGGAGTTTCACTCTTGTCACCCAGGCTGGTGTGCAATGGTGCAATCTCAGCTCACTGCAACCTCTGCCTCCTGGGTTCAAGCGATTCTCCTGCCTCAGCCTCCTGAGTAGTTGGGATTATAGGCACCTGCCACCATGCCCGGCTAATTTTTGTATTTTTAGTAGAGATGGGGTTTCACCATGTTAGCCAGGCTGGTCTCGAACTCCTGACCTCAGATGATCCACCTGCCTCGCAACTCCCAAAGTGCTGGGATTATAGGCCTGAGCCACCGCGCCCGGCCGCGAAGTTGCTGTTGAACTCACTGAAGTGCGTCTCATTCTGAAAGGGCCGGTGGCTCACCCTCCTGATTACAATCCTGGTTGAAAAGACTACATCATTATCATTTTCAGCCCTAAATACTTAGTCTTGTATCAGCCTGAATTGATGTTTTTTGAGAGGCATGTTATAAAATGAAAGTAGATATCTACTGAAAGGTTCTGGATTTAATAGCTTAAGTGAGTAAGAATCAGCTTTTACAGTTATTGGATTAACCATCCTGACCACTCTGAACATCTTTTTGAACCTCTTTTTTCTAGAACAGGTTATCATTTCTTTTATGTGAAAACTACTTTTGGCAGAAATGAAACCTGGTTTTGTCAGAAGGGGAAGAAAAAGCATCTGGCTAATTTTATGGATAACATTTTTTTTTCTTTCTTCTCTTGACAGCGGGTTCCATTTTCTTCTCAGTTCTGCAGGAAGAGCCCATTTCCTTGCTATGATTTTCCTTTCATGTATACTGTAAATAACAAATGTTAGACTGCCTTCTAACTTCCCATCTCTTCCATTCTTTTTGGGGTTTCATTCTTTAACTGAAATGTCTATCTAAGTTTAGAAATGATTTTGGCTGGCCAGGTGCTGTGGCTCATGCCTGTAATCCCAGCACTTTGGGGGGCCGAGGCTGGTGGATCACCTGAGGTCAGGAGTTCAAGACCAGTTGGCCGACATGGTGAAACCCCATCTCTGCTAAAAATACAAAAATTAGCTGGGCATGGGGGTGCCCAGCTACTCGGGAGGCTGAGGAAGGAGAATCGCTTGAACCCGAGAGGCAGAGGTTGCAGTGAGCCGAGATTGCGCTATTGCACTCCTGCCTGGGCGACAAGAGTGAAACTCCATCTCAAAAAAAAGAAAGAAATGACCTTGGCTAATATGATGTTCCTTATCTTTTGCTTAAAGTTTCTATTCCTCTTGCCAAATATTCTTCTTGTTCAGAGTATTATTTCTACTTACCCAGTACTAGAATCTCAAAAACCGCCTAGGTTTAAAGTCTTCCACCCAGATACCACTCACTGTGCTTTTTCAACAAAATAGCACCTTTTCTTCTTTCTTCACCTCCTTCCTTTTCTGCCCTAATTTGACTGGTGTCATATGTTAACATTAAAGGCCTGCTCAGGGCTGCTACCTAGAAATCTTGGGCAAAAGGCATAAGACAGAGCAGAGGGCAGACATCGTGTCCTTATACTAAGCATGGTCAAATGCTTGAGTGTCCACTTGCCAGTTATTTGTGATAAATAGCACAAAACAGATTGGTTTTTCTCACACGGCAACAGGTTGTCAGGTCACTTGAATACCCTCGCCCTGGTGAATCTGATGCACATCCAAGTTTGGGGCCCGTTGAGCTAAGCAAAGGAGAACTTGGAAAGGAAATTGGTGAAGAGCCTGTGAGGCATCCACTAGCTGAAAACAATAGTAATAACTCTTGTGCTGTCTGTTGTTCAGGGCCATCTGCTCTGCCACTTGCCTTCCATTGTCATAGAAAACTGAATATTGATTGAAATTATTAAATCAAGAAGATGGCAATAATGATTCTACTCGACAGTCTGCAAGCCTGAGGGATTGTTTTACAACGAAGCAAATGGCCACTTCAATGGCTAATGCCTAAAAGAAAATAACCAGCAAGTCCAAGGGCAACGAAACTCTCTCTCCTTGCTATGATCTCCTATTATTTTCTACTGGAAATGTGTATTTGTGAAGAATTTCTGAATTGTTAGCTGTAGGCAAATACTTGTGTGAGCCTAATGGAGTACAGAGCAGTGAAAGTGGAGGTTATAACGCAAAGAGGAAGGCAGCGGTGAGTGGCAGTGATGGGTGTGAGCCCAGCTGGGGTATCTTCTGCAGCCTTTGCAGGCCTGCACACATGCTGTGGCCTATAGCGCTCCCGAAGCTGGACCAGCCAACCGCAGCTTTCCTTCCAGAGGTGATGAAGGTGCAGGCTCTTGCCCTTAGTGACTGTTGCGCTGACTTTACAAAAATGAAATGAAAGGGACAGGAAGTCATTCCTGTCCCTCCACTTACTGGAATTAAAGTGAAGAACTTCAGGCAAGGCCACGGCCACCCTGCCTCTCACTCAGATGCTTGAAATGCCACCATTTTCTCCTTATTCTTTTCATCAGAGAATTATTATTGATTTTTTCAAAAGAGCACATTTTTTCTTTCTTTCTTTCTTTCTTTTCTCTTTCTCTCTCTCTCTCTCCCCCACTCTCTCTCTCTTTCTTTCGAGATGGAGTCTTGCTCTGTTGCCCAGGCTGAAGTGCATTGGATCAATCATAGCTCACTGCAGCCTTGAACTCCTGAGCTCAAGTGATCCTTCCACCTCAGTCCCCTTGTTGCTGGGACCACAGGCATGCAACACCATACCTGGATAATTTTTTTAAGAGATAGGGTCTTGCTGTGTGCCCAGACTGGTCTCAAACTACCGGCTTTAAGTGATCCTCCAGCCTTGGCCTCCCAAAGTATTGGGATTACAGGCGTGAGCCACCTTACCTAGCAAGAACACCTTTTCTAGGAGGGATAATATTAAGTTTTATTGCTCATTTAACTCTTATTATTGTAGACTAGATGAAGGACGGAGATGACAAGAGGATGCTGTATGTCTTACAAGATCATAGGAAAAGGGAGGTTGAGGGCACGGATGTTTCTCACAGAGCTTAGGGACTGGGGAGAAAACACACATCCTTTCTTCTACCTCGCCATTCAATATGGTTATATTAGTGAAACCAGAATAAGATATATCAGTGAAATCAGAATAAGATATATTAGTGAAATCAGAATAAGTTGACTCAAGGGCATCATTAAAAAGAAGCAAAACAGTCAGAGAGGAAATTGCGGAAAAGCAACAGGTTGTCCAATGGCCTGTGTTAGAAAAGGAAGCAGGCACTGTTGTGTAGTGGCAGAGCCAGGACTCCCTTCCCCTGGTAACTAGCTAGCTGATAACCTGTGGTCACACCCCACTGACCTGTGGTCATATCACAGTTGTCCTACGTGACCTTACGTGAGACTGCTAGTCTCTCTGAACCACAGTGTCCTTATCTGCAAAACTGGGGAAATGATGCTGACTTTGCAGAGCTGTTGCCAGGATTAAATATATTGTCATCTGCAAAGCCCATGGATTGAGGTGTGTGTGTGATATGTGTTGATTCCCTTACCTCATGGTGACATGCTGAGTGGTGAAGGCACCCAGGCTGGTCACCACCTGCTTCTCCTCCTGTTCCTCTGACTTGGTGCCTTTCAGAGTCATTGCATGCCCTCAACTCCCTATTCCCCACAAAAAGCAAAAAGCAGATGCCTCTTCAAAGTTATGACCAGAATCAGGGCATTCACCTTGATTGCCTTGCTTTGGGTAAGGACAACCACTGGGGGAGGAGTGGAGCCATCACCTGCTTCAGGGAGCATCTGCCTTCTGTGGGCCCAGAGGTTAGTTTTAACTTATCTACAAGGTTAATGGATTGAATTGTGTGTTAGATTGTAATTAAGAATTTTCCCCAATTAATGATGCTGGTGTAGGAAAAGCCATAAATCCTCCCCTGGCTCAGCAGGCTTAGGCTTGAAGTAAAGTGGTGTTTAGAGGAAGTTCCTGTGTTCCTAATATATACTTTTGTGCACATTGGTTTCAATCAATATTGATGAACTGATCTCTTAGAAAGAAGATATGTGCATTAGACCTTATATCATCTATTTAGTAAATCAGTGGCTATGCTTGGAGTATTAGTGTCAGGCCCTATTGTGAAACATTACTTTCTAAGTAATGGAAAAGTGGAGTAAATTATTTATTGAGAACTTTGGTCATAAAATACCTCCTGGTCACTGGAGGCAATAAGATTAACCATGTAACATGTGAAATAATACATGATTTTGGTCAACAGTTAATAATGATAAATGTGGAGGAGAAAGAGGAAAATGTTTTTTAAATAGGTCAGAAACACAATGCTTATGTTGGTTTATACTTCTGCTTGAAATTTTAAAAGATTAACATGTGTATCACTTTCAGTTATTTGAAATATGCTGTTAAGAATTAAGGATTTAAAAGTTTCCCCAAAATATATTTAATCTTTTAAGAATTTGCACTATTAAAAAGATCATGGAGGATCAAGTAAAAGCATTTTAAATGTAAATCTTAGAAGCAGAAAGAATGATAGTACTTTGTGTGGTGTCCTGTTTATTTTTCTAACATGAAATTAAATGTCACGTACTTGGGAAGCCACCCAGTGTTTTCTCTAAATAGTAGATACTTATGGGAAGTAGGAATAAATATGCCAGTGCTAGAAATGAGACAAATAAAGCATGAATTTACATGAATGAAAACCATCTATTAACGGGATTATTTGGAACATAAATAGAGAGCGACCCTAACCCAAACAATCTCAAAACAATTGCATCACAAAAAATGATTAGACTGTATGATGGGTATTAGGTCTTTTCTCCAAAACAGTATCCTCAAGGTGCTGCCTGAACTAAGGAACTATTTGAGCTCATGCGATTTTTGCTTGAGCACTTCTGATTTGTGGCTACAGAAAAGTCAAAGCAGCACATAAGGGCTGTGTGCATCTAAAGTGAATGCAGTGTAAGGGCCCGCCCCATCCAGTAAGCCATTTCTCCATAACTCTGTGCATATAGTTTACATTATTGGCCTTTGTGTTTAAAAAGTTACTTTGGAGATTTTTTTTTTTTTTTTTTTTTTGAGACAGTTCGTTCCTGTTACCCAAGCTGGAGTGCAATGGCACGATCTCGGCTCACTGCAACTTCTGCCTCCCGAGTTCAAGTGATTCTGCTGCCTCAGCCTCTGGAGTAACTGCGATTATTGGCATGCGCCACCACGCCCAGTTCATTTTTGTATCATTAGTAGACATGGGATTTTACCATGTTGCCCAGGCTGGTTTCAAGCCCCTGATCTCAGGTGATCCACCCGCCTTGGCCTCCCAAAGTGCTGGGATTACAGGTGTGAGCCACCGTGCCCGGCCTGGCAATTTCTTTTAGTTAGTGTTTTCTGACATCCAGGAAACCAAGATGTGACCAACAATTTTTACTACAGATCTGAGGAAGTTTTGTGGAGTGTGGTTGCCATGTGAAGACCTCTCTATCCTGTGTAAAGATTTAAGTAACTTTAAATATGAGTGAATTGGGAAGAAAATGCTTTCAAATGTAATTTGACATTGAAAATAGTTTCCGTGGCAAGTTTCTGGATCTGTTTTTTTTAGATATTGACAGTTTTAGGCCAGATGCCATGGCTGGTGCCTGTAATCCCGGCACTTTGGGAAGCCCAGAGAGGAGGATCACTTGAGGCCAGGAGTTCAAGACCAGCCTGGGCAACAAAGTGACATTCTATCTCTATGAAAAATAAAAATATTAGCTGGGTGTGCTGGCAAGGACCTGTGGACCCAGCTACTCAGGATGCTGGGGTGGGAGGATCACTTTTGCCCAGGAGGTTGAGGCTGCAGTGAGCAATGATCACACCACTCGGCCAGGGTGACACAGTGAGACACTGTCTCAAAACAACAACAACAACAACAACAAACAAACCAATAACCCCAAAAATAATTTTAAAAAATGAGTCAGAGAAACCTTTATTTTTTGCATATTTGTTTTACCCTCACACAATAATCTGCCTCAAAAGTAGTGAGCTGCACCCGAGAATGCCAGGAAATCACCGAGAAAGTCACACGATGTGTGAAAGTGCGACTTTCAAGCTGGCACCTGTTAGTGCATAGGCAGCCCTGCCCAGCTGATCATATACTGTATGTTGCCTATTTAGCAATCTCTGGTCTGTGCTCTGAATCCTTATCAAATTGTAAGATCATCTTTCATGGTGGTATCATTTCAATATGAATCTGTAATATTATCCAATACTTGCCATACAGCAAATACATAAAGCAAATTGTAGCTATTTCTTGAAGCCATTAGTTCTGCAAGAAATGGTTGTGTTTCCCTTCTCCCACACCATTTATGGCAGTGAAACATGAATCAGAAAGACCATGTTCAAATCTCAGCTCTGCTACTTACCAGCTGTGAGAGCCTCAGTTTACTCCTTTCAAAATGAGGATACCGCGCGGTGGCTCACGCCTGTAATCCCAGCACTTTGGGAGGCTGAGGCAGGCAGATCACCTGAGGTCGGGAGTTAGAGACCAGCCTGACCAACATGGAGAAACCCTGTCTCTACTAAAAATACAAAATTAGCTGGGCGTGGTGGTGCATTCCCGTAATTCCAGCTACTCGGGAGGCTGAGGCAGGATAATCACTTGAACCCAGGAGGCGGAGGTTGCAGTGAGCCGAGATCGTGCCACTGCACTCCAGCCTGGGCGACAGAGCAAGACTCCGTCTCAAAAATAAATAAATAAATAAATAAATAAATAAATAACTAAATAAAAATAAAATAAACATAATAAATAAATAATAATAAATAAAATAAAATGAGGATACTACTGCTAATTCACAGGCCTGTCAATCTTTTCAGACTCTAATAAGATATACAAAGTCCCTCATATCTGGCTAGCTGAAGTTTATTAGAAAAGAAGTGCCAGGTTTTTTGTTGTTGTTTGTTTGATTTGGCACACTATCTCTACTATCACTGTTGATAAAATAGCCCACAGAGAACAAGTACAGGTCAAAGTAGACTTTGTGAAAAATGTATTGAATTGAACTGATTGGAATTCAGCTGGCAGTGGGTGGCTCAAGGGGAGGTTGGAGAAGAAGCCAAATTGGAAGAAGGGGAGGTCACATTGCTGCTGGAGAGTGGATCACTTGGCAGTGAGGGAACAGACAGTCAAAATATAAGAAATAGGAACAGCTCAGGAGAGCATTCAGCTTCCGTGTGGTGAAGGAACAAATCATCCTTACATATCTTAGCAGCTTGGAGGCTGTTTTACAGTAGAGCATGATAGCTAATGTTTAAATTATGCTCAGTCTACTGTGAATTATTAAGGGAACTTTAAATTATGCTCAAGGTATTGTGTTTAGAAGAGAAGGAAAATTTACAATATGGCTTAGAAAACTTTCCATTAGAAGGAGTAAGGTAACAATCTATACTGTATTTTATTTAAGCCTTAATTATCTAGATTAAAAATAATAACAAAAAAACTTCCCTGGAATTCCTTTGCAAAAGTGCCAGATGACTTCATGTACACCTTTTAGCTTCCTGACATTGGATTGAACAGCAATTTCCTCATCTTTCCAGTGGAAAGAAAAAGACGACTCACCCTATAGCTGGTAAGAGGTTTAAATCAGACAAACCATAGAAAGCACTTAGCACAGTACCTAACATGTAGTGTGTGCTAAATACATTAGGTTCTATTATTGGTGGTGGTATTATCAATGTTACAACTACTATTTTACCTTTTTTAAGTTTGTTTGTTTTTTCCTGAAATTATTAGGTCCACTCTTTTCACATTGCCTATAGGTCCTTGCTCTCTGCTCCCCTGTTTGATCTGTATTTCTTTTTCTTTCACTGATTTTCCAAATATTGCTTTTATCATGGATAAATCACTGCCCATAAAAAGCTTGGGAATGGAGTTTATATTACATTGTATGTGATGGTTATAATTTTCTCTCCCTTCTCTTTCTTTCCTTGGCTTGGATATTCCTTTGGTGTCCTCTCCAGGCAGGTTCACAATTTTCCTCCCAAGCAGTAAATAGTATCCATGCAGCATGACTGCTTGCCAGCCACAGTTAATAAACTGAAGTGTGCAAGTGTGTTCCTGTTCATTTTTGTTCAGTCTGCAATTATATTTATCTGCTTCTTTCTTCTCACCCTTTCTAGTTGTAAAATTTCTCTTGGTTTAACAAAATGTCACAAGCACATTCTAAAAAATGATACTGCATGTTATCTACTTTTTCTGACATAATTGTAACTTGAGCAAATTTGTTCGCAACAGAGAGGAGTGTGACATTTCTAAACAAACAAAAATAACAGCCTGTACCATGTCTTATATTGCCATTTATAAAGCATCAGCTCAGGTAGAAAAGGCCAGGTTTTCAACTGAAGTAAAAATGAAAAAATTGAGTTTCAATTGACATCAGATACCAGTCTTTTTCTTGACAAGAGGCTTTAAACTTTTTGGAATGATAGTTCTGATTAAACATTTAATGGCATGTATAATGTGGCATTCTAGGAACCAGGATCTGCATTGTAACTTTGTATACCTGAAGTATACGATTCAGAGAAAGAGAGACAGCTACAGAGGTGGTTTGAATTTAACTTTTAAGAATGATCAGAGACAAATATTTGACTGATGAATACAATATTTACTGATGGATGTTCAAATAATTATTATTCTAAGTATACTGAAAAATCAAATAAATGGAGAACTTTTCCATCTCACTAGAAATTCTACCTAAAAGAAATTTCAATTGCTCATTTCATGGTGGTATTTTAAAAACGTTAATCTGATCCTGTCACTGTCCCAGCCCCACCCCCACTACCTAAAACCCTTAGTGACTTACTGGTGCCTTTACAAGAAAGTGCAGGCTCTTTCACAGGACCAGCTCCTTAGAGGAGTTCTAGGTTGGCTCGCCACTCCTCTTCTTCACTGGGTTCCAGGCATGCTGGCCTTCACTTCCTTACACACGCCCAGATCCTTCCTGCCTCAGGACCTCCCAGTATATTCCCCTTCTTTTGGGACACTCTTTCTCACATTCTTTACATGGTTAATTCCTCCTCCACTTTCACTTTGCATTGTTCCAGTTGCTTCCTTAGAGAGGCACTTCCTGGTACCCCAGGACCTCAAAGTTGCCATCCTTCATGGTCTCCTGTTCTTTCTTTATATGGCACCTACTGCATTTTATAACTATGCATTTATTTGTGTGTTTCTTTAGTATCTTTAGCATCTTATTCACAACTGTGTACCTAGCACAAATAGTAAGCAGTCAGTAACTGTGTGCTAACTTGGTAAATACTCATGTAACATTGCATGAAAAGAGTAAATAATTGAAATGGTGTGTTGTCCTTGCATCCTTTCTATGTCTAGTTTAAACAGTCTACCTCTCATGAGGTTTCCTCAAAGAAACCATTATATGATTATCTTAATTTGAACTGTAACAACACAGACATTTATTGAGATATGATCTGGATGTAGCAACAAAGGTAAAGTAGATATGGCTTCTACTTTGATAGAACTCAGTATAAGCAGGAGATAAACATAGAGGTCATTACAAGGGCTTGTGTTTGGGGGCGAGGTGGAGAGAATAGAAGAAACGTTCATAGAGGAGATGACATTGAAACTTAGTGGGTTGGGAAGGAGGAGTGAATTTTGTTAGCTGGAGAAGGCTGGAAAGCCACTCTTGGTATAAAAACTATCATGAGCTAAGGTAGAGGGGCACCAAAGTATATACTGGATTCAGGAAATTGGTGAGAAGTTCTATGTGGCTGAGGGTGCTTGTGAAGAAGGGTGGGTAAGGAGAAGCGTGGTAGGAGATGACACGAGAAAGATAGACTGGATGTAGGTTCTGGGTCATTTGGGTGATTTTCCTGAGGAGCTTGGGTGTTATTTTGTAGGCCATGAAATGTTTGAAGCATGGGAATGAGAGAGCAGATCTGTGTTTGAGAAACATGATGCTGGAGTGGTGGCAATGCATTGCTGAGTGAGTGGGAAGTGACATAAGAGGGCAATGAATACAAGTCAAATTTGGCAGAAGTTAGGTTGTTATGGGGAGAGAAAGAATGAAGGGATCCCTTTAAAAATTCTTTTTTTAAATTACGAAAGTAATGCATGCTTACAGGGATAATTTGGAAAATGCAGAAAATTATAAAAAAGAAAAGAACTATCATAATATGGTATGTGGAAAGAAAAGCAGAGTCAAGGGGAAATGCTTTTACGATGGTAAGGATGAGAGGGGAAACTTTTGGAAAGGATCCAGAAGGATCCTCCCTTTTAGAGATCTCTAGTTTATTTCTTTTTTACAGGCCTTAATTTTGTCCATCTGGAAGCACCACAACCTTTTGGATCTCCAGGGTTTTGCACATATATATTTTTTTCTCTTTGGACTAGTTCCTCCTGCTATTCCCTTCTCTCCCTTTTGCCTGGCAAACTTTTATTCCTTATTCAGGCCAATAGTAATAGTAATAATAAGCATCATCACCATCATCATCATCATCATCATCATCATCATCATCACCACAGTAGTTGCAGAAACACACAACAATCACCTATCCAGTGCTTGTCCCTGTGGTTAGTGCTTTGTTAATCCTTACGTGAGTCCTGTAAGGTAAGCACTACTATTACCCCATCCTACAGATGAAGATACTAAGGCATTACAAGGTTAAGTGACTTGAGCAAATGTAAATATCACAACTTATCACTTCCCTCACCAAGTCTGGAGTCCCTGTAATGTGATCTCATAAGCTCCTAATTTCTCCTGGGAGACTTTTATCATACTCGTACTTGTTTGATGAATGCCAGTTTTCTCTGCTGGACCGTAAGCCCTGTGAGAGCAGGTAGTACGTCTGTCTTGTTCTCTGCTATACCCTCCAGTGCTTAGCTTTGTGATTACATGGTACAAGCACTTGACACTGTTGATTACCATTCTCGTAATAAGGTCATTCTAAGCCTGTTGCACTGACCTGTAAAAGTGCACACCTTGGAAGGGAATACAGTTGGCCTTCCATATCTGCAGGTTCTGCATCCATGGATTGAACAACCACAGATTGAAAATATTTTTTAAAATAAACAATGAATAACAATACAACAAAAAAAATATAGTATAACCACTATTTACATAGCATTTATGTTGTATTACGTGTTATTAATATAAGTAATTAAGAGATCATTTAAATATACAGGGGGATGTCCCTAGGTTATATGCAAATACTTTGTCATTTTATATAAGGAACTTAAGCATCTGGGGATTTTGGTGTCTTCTGGGGGTCCTGGAACCCATCTCCCATGGATGAGGAACGACTGTACTTATTAGCTCACCATGATAGCCCTGGGACCTTTAGATGAGGACTTTGGGATTTCCTGGGAGCTCAGAGGCCTCCATATCAATCTGTATCTCTTTTTTTCCATCTCCTCTAAGTTCCAGTAATTCCATAGAGCCTTCTCATAACTGATCTGATTTTCTAGGCCTCAAACTAGATCACATCCCCATGGAGGTCCAGATGACAAGGACTCTAGTCCTGCCATGATTGATACTTAAATTCTTTGTACAGCCTCTTTAAGGGGTTCAAGTTTGCTTTTATTCAGGTTTTATTTGGTTTTCACTAGATAGATAAAACCTAAATATAAGATTTTATAATTTGAAAAAAAACTTAGATGGAAATAATAAAAGGATGATTTTTTAAGATACTGCTGCATTGGCCAGGCGCGGTGCCTCATGCCTGTAATCCCAACACTTCAGGAGGCCGAGGAGGGTAGATTACCTGAGGTCAGGAGTTCAAGACCAGCCTGGCCAACATGGTGAAAGCACCATCTCTACTAAAAATACAAAATTTAGCCGGGAGTGGTGGCGCACACCTGTAATCCCAGCTACTCGGGTGGCTGAGGCAGGAGAATTGCTTGAGCCCAGGAGATGGAGGTTGCAGTGAGCCGAGATTGCACCACTGCACTCCAGCCTGACTGACAGAGCAAGACTCTGTCAAAAAAATAATAATAATAATAAAAAAAACAGTGCTGCATTAAACGTTTTATTTCTATATTTTGTCTGGTGCATTGGGTTTAAGTAGATTTGAAAATTACTAATAACACACTAAGGTTATTTTACTACCAAAATGATAAATTATTGATGTTTACATTTTAATCCAAATATAGATTATACTTGTACATTGTAAAGGAAATACTTTTTTTGGATTAGTTTTGTACCTGTTGCTTCTTTATTTCATTTATCAAAGGAGATAAAAACTGTGAAGGCACTGGAAGGTGAACACTCATCAGGGTTAATCATGGATATTTTGAACAAAACAACCAACACCCAAAGAGCAAACATTGGTTTAACACAAGCAGATAAATTTAGAGATCCTGAGTGTTTCTTTGACAATTAATACAAAACATCAAGACAATAAACATGTTATGATATTTTCTCTAGTTTTTATTTATTTATTTTTTTTTTCTGAAGCATGGTCTTGCTCTGTCACCCAGGCTGGAATACAGTGGTGCTCATCACAGCTCACTGCAGCCTCAAACTCCTGGGCTCAAGGGATCCTCCCACTTCAGCCTCCCAACTAGCTGGGACAACAGGCATGCAGCACTATATCTGACTGATTTTTATAGTTTTTTGTAGAGATGGGGTCTCACTATGTTGCCCTCGCCTCAAGTGATCCTCCTGCCTTGGCCTCCCACAGTGCTGGGATTACAGACGTGAGCCACTGCACCTGTCCTTTTTCTAGTTTTAGATACTTGAGTTTGTTGTTGTTGTTGTTTTTCTTAATAAAAATCAGTCACAGTATTAAGTAAGGTATTTAAGTCAGGTCAACACAAGTTTCAAAATATTGGCTTGGGAGCTACTTCAGTCTGTATCTTTATCTTCCTGTTTAATTATAGACTGGAAAAGGAAGACAGCATTTCCTGCTTTTACAGTTTCCTAATGATGATATCTCAGCTTGTAATGATTTAATCCAAAGGAAGAAGGCATTCTATGTACATCTGCAAAACAAACCACCACTATTACAAACTGGGTTAATGTTTTTTTTGTTTGTTTTTTCTATTTTTTATTTTTTATTTTTTTTGAGATGGAATTTCACTTTTGTTGCCCAGCCTGGAGTGCAGTGGTGCAATCTGGGCTCACTGCAGCCTCCGCCTTCTGGGTTCAAGCAATTTTCCTGCCTCAGCCTCCCAAGTAGCTGGGATTACAGGCACCCTTCATCACGCCCAGCTTATTTTTTGTATTTAGTAGAGATGGGGTTTCACCATGTTGGTCAAGCTGGTCTTGAATTCCTGACCTCAGGTGATCCACCCACCTCTGCCTCCCAAATGCTGGGATTACAGGTGTGAGCCACAGCACCTGGCCAATGGGTGCAAGGTTAGTACCTGCGTACAGCACTGTGAAGATTGCATGAAGTGATTCCCATAGAGTGCTTAGCACCCTTCGTATATTCCACAAAAAGAGTGTTTCCTCTGTGCCTGGTATACAGCAGGTGGCAGTTGTCATTCAGGATGGCAGCAAGTGCTGGTATGGTTGGTGTGGTCAGCAGGGTGAAGGGTGTATGATGCAGAGTGGAGGGGGTGAGAAAGGAATCTGCAAAGGAAGGAGGGTGGGTTTGAGGTGGGGCTTGTTTGTAAGTCATACTGAGGGCAGCAGGGAGTCCTGTGGCCTCATCAGGTTGGAGATGTATAGAGCTGAAAATGAGAAATGAGCTTTGGTGAAGGGGAGAGCCACATTTAGCACCAAGCAGGGCAGGTATTCTTTCCATTCATCCCCCATTTTTTAATTTTTTTTAGTATTTATTGATCGTTCTTGGGTATTTCTCGGAGAGGGGGATTTGGCAGGGTCATAGGACAATAGTGGAGGGAAGGTCAGCAGATAAACATGTGAACAAGGGTCTCTGGTTTTCCTAGGCAGAGGACCCTAGGGCCTTCCGCAGTGTTTGTGTCCCTGGGTACTTGAGATTAGGGAGTGGTGATGACTCTTAAGGAGCATGCTGCCTTCAAGCATCTGTTTAACAAAGCACATCTTGCACCGCCCTTAATCCGTTTAACCCTGAGTGGACACAGCACATGTTTCAGAGAGCACGGGGTTGGGGGTAAGGTAATAGATTAACAGCATCCCAAGGCAGAAGAATTTTTCTTAGTACAGAACAAAATGGAGTCTCCCATGTCTACTTCTTTCTACACAGACACAGTAACAATTTGATCTCTCTTTCTTTTCCCCACATTTCCCCCTTTTCTATTCGACAAAAACGCCATCGTCATCATGGCCCGTTCTCAATGAGCTGTTGGGTACACCTCCCAGACGGGGTGGCGGCCGGGCAGAGGGGCTCCTCACTTCCCAGACAGGGCAGCCAGGCAGAGGCACCCCCCACCTCCCTCCCAGACGGGGCAGCTGCCAGGCAGAGGGGCTCCTCACTTCCCAGACGGGGCGGCTGCCGGGCGGAGGGGCTCCTCACTTCTCAGATGGGGCGGCCGGGCAGACACGCTCCTCACCTCCCAGACGGGGTGGCGGTAGGGCAGAGACACTCCTCAGTTCCCAGACGGGGTCGCGGCTGGGCAGAGGCGCTCCTCACATCCCAGACGGGGCGGCGGGGCAGAGGCACTCCCCACATCTCAGACGATGGGTGGCTGGGCAGAGACACTCCTCACTTCCTAGACGGGATGGCGGCCGGGAAGAGGCGCTCCTCACTTCCCAGACTGGGCGGCCGGGCAGAGGGGCTCCTCACATCCCAGACGATGGGCGGCCAGGCAGAGACGCTCCTCACTTCGCAGACGAGTTGGCGGCCGGGCAGAGGCTGCAATCTTGGCACTTTGGGAGGCCAAGGCAGGCGGCTGGGAGGTGGAGGTTGTAGCCAGCCGAGATCACGCCACTGCACTCCAGCCTGGGCAACATTGAGCACTGAGTGAGCAAGACTCCGTCTGCAATCCCGGCACCTCGGGAGGCTGAGGCAGGCAGATTACTCGCGGTCAGGAGCTGGAGACCAGCCCGGCCAACACGGCGAAACCCCGTCTCCATCAAAAAATGCAAAAACCAGTCAGGCGTGGCTGTGCACGCCTGCAATCCCAGGCACTCTGCAGGCTGAGGCAGGAGAATTAGGCAGGGAGGTTGCAGTGAGCCGAGATGGCGGCAGTACAGTCCAGCCTGGGCTCGGCATCAGAGGGAGACTGTGCAAAGAGGGAGACGGGAGAGGGGGAGGGGGAGAGGGAGGGGGAGTTAATGGTTTTCAAATCCCCAAGTAGTCAGGTGATTTCTACCATTTCACTTTATTTAAAAATGAATACAACTTTCTAAAAAAATTATTAGACTAAAATATATTAAAGCTGATATTATGGAAAGAATATAAGAATAGACAATATTATAAAAGGATATAAAGATAATTGTTATAAGCCGGTAAAAACTAACTGTTTGACAGCATTTTATGGCTGGTCCTGTTATCAGATTTGGTTACTCTTGGCATGAAAATGAAAGTTAACATAGCCTATGATCTGATTAGCCTATTTATAACAATATTTTTCAGTGTTTTACATTTATTCGTTCAACCGTTTCTAAGAGTGCTGAGTGCTAAGGATTCAGTGATGAGTAAGACTCAGATCAGAGTCCTGGGGAAAGGAGATGGCTGCATCTTCCCCATGGTTATCAAGGGCATCATCCAATTCTCTGTAAGAGCTACTGTAGCATCTCTTGACCCCCAGCACTCAGAAGAGCATGCTGCAGTATCTCTTGATCTTTGGATTTTCAAGTACCATTTTAGCAATCTAGTTAGGAATTGCAGAAAGAATAGACAAAGACTCATTCGTGCTGTCTCAACTATAAATGGACATTTGTAGCAGGAATGTCCTGCACTACATTCTAGCAGTATAAAAATGAAGGCCACATTGCTGGCCTCCAGGAACTTACAGTTCAGCTGGGGAAAGAAACAAGTAAATATGCAGAATTTCACCACCCAGTGGAGCAGTGCTTTTATCCTTTTATAAGTATCCTTTTCTAATACTGTATATTCTTGTATCATTTTAAAAATACCAGTTCTAGTAATATCAGTAAGCATAGACTTTCACGAAGAACACAATAGAATTATGAATTTAGCAGCCCTGTTTCATTTTCTTCCTGCAGCTCCATTTCTTAGCTTCTTTGCAGTAAGTTTGGAGGCCTGTGATTGAGTTGTGGTAAGTGGAATGTGGGCAGAAGGAACATATACCACATCTTGGCCTGGGCATAAAATCTCCTATACAAGCCTTCATGATCTTTCTTCACTTTCTGAGATGACCTTGGAGGTCAGGTGTAGAAGGTGGCCACATTCTCGGACCTTGAAGGATGGCCGTGTGTAGCTCACTCGCCCACCTAGAAATACTCTCCCTGCCCCTGGACTATTGAACTGGAATATAAATGAGAAGTAAACTTTCACTGTGTCCTTAAGATTTGAAGGTTATTTCGTAAGTACTTCATCTATACTAATTAACACATTCTACTTTGCATTCTCAGGCCGCCTGCCTGGAGTAAGCATTAGTTACATGAAGAAGGGGCGCAAGGTGGTGTTGGTGGAGAACAACATGAGGTGGCAAGAAAGCTTGGAACTTTCATGTGCCAGTCAGTAGTCTGGTGTGGCCAGGGTGCAGTGGCAGTAGAGGGCAGTATTCATGACAAGAATGGAGAGGAAAGTCAAGGCAAGCACGTGGAACGTTTTGTGGGATGGGAGAGGAAAGCCCTGTCAACCGGAGGGGACAGCAGTCCGAGGAATGGGGAATAAAATGGGGTGGACAAACAACAAAGAAAAGGTGCTAGCTGGTATCTGGTAATTAGTTTAAAACAGAAACAATTTCTTATAATAGAGATAAGTTTTGATAGTGGACATGTCCACTGGGTTCTCTCACATACACGATTTCCAAAGGTATATATCTTAGACCCTTCCATTGATGTTGATGTGTCCATGGATGTGAACAGAGCATGAGAAAAGTGAAGATGCTGAGAACGCTTTGGCCTAAGAGGAAAGAAAGACCATAATCTCTACCTTCAAGTGTCAGAAAGGATCGCAAGGAAAAGAGGTGTCCTACTTGACTAAGTGACCCCTAAGGGTGAGTTAGAACAAACAGGTAGAAGTGTAGGGAGACAGATATGGGCTCAGCATAAGGAAGAACTTTGTCATAATTGCCTGAAGAGCAATCGGCCAATCCTGGAGAAGATGGCAATGAGTTTATGAACAGGAAGAGTTCAAATAGACTGGTTCTTAACATGGAGGGACTGTCATAGACAGGGTTCAAGTATTGGATGAGGCTGGGACTAGGTAACTTTTGGAGCCTTTGCTTATAGTCTCATATTCTTTGATACTTGTCTGAAATGTAAAACTTTTTGAAGGTGGATGTTATTTAAACTCTGATTTCAATGTGAGGGAAATGTTATGATAATGATATAAGGTTGAAAAACTTTCAAAGAAAGAAAACTATTCTTGCCCAGATGTCTTTACCTGGAGTTAACCACTTGACACTTAATACATTTTTTTTTTTTTTTTGGAGCTGATGGATATGCATTTAATCCAGTTAACATAGCCAGATAGGCCTTGCAGTGATATCACTGAACAGTATCTCCAAGAGAATGTCAGACCTCAGCAACAAGGCAGTGGGGTGAATGAAAAGGCAGATACTATCTTCCTCTGAGATACTGGGAGAAGAAACTTTCCCTTAACTCCCTTATTTATAAAAACCAGATAGCTTAGTTGTTCCTCTGAAACTGTCAGAATTTCTCTCATCACCGCCTCTGAACTGATGGATGGGGATTGGTCTTGCTTACTAAATGTGCATTGTAGCAAGACACAACTTTACTTAAAATACCATTAAGATGCAAGCACATTATGGCTACTCTGAAGGCCTTCACTTACAACATGAATTATTCAAATAGCTTCTTAATAACTGTATTGATTTCCACAGTTAAAAGCAGATCAGATTATGGAATCTGCTCAATACCACTTAAATGTTTATAGATGTTAGAGTTGACAAAGACCTTTTAGACACTGATAATTCCTTTCACTGATCAGAATGCTAGAGAGTTGGCATTGCTAGTAATGCTTTGTGATTATTTTTAATAAATCAGGAACACTGTAACAGCAATCATTTAAGGTCTTCATTCTTATTCCATTTTAGTCCCAGAGTCATTGCCTGAAAATCTAGTTATGCTAAAAATCTGACCAGAAACTTTTACATTTATATTGATCAGAAGCTTTTATATGTTTCTTTTGCAAAGATCAATGTAGTAAACATGTCTTAACCTGCATGTATTGATGTGAATATTAAAAAATATCTATGAATATTTATAATGATAAAATCCAATAAGGTTTCAGTTTCTCAGTTGCTTTTAGTACCCTGTGAAAAGGTAAAAGGGGGCAAGTGTACTAGTATAAGAAGAAATTATAGGTGGAGTAAAAATTAGATCTTTTATTCTTTCTGATTCTCCCCTTATTTGGAAGTCTCTGGGAAGGGAAATTTCCAGAGTGGATTGATTAGTCTGCTCGGGCTGCCATAACAAGATACCATAGACTGGGTGGTTTAAACAGCAGAAATTTGTTTTTTCACAGTTCTGGAGGATGGGAGTCCAAGATCGGGGTGCCAGCATGGTCAGGTTCTAGTGAGGGCTCTTCCTGGCTTGCCGAGGGTGTCTCCCTGCTGTGTGCGCATGTGTCCTTCCTTAGTGCATGTGTGTTTGGTGCTGGGGTTGGGGGATCTCTTCCTCTCTCTTCCTCTTCTTGTAAGGCCACCAGACCTGTAGGATTAGGGCCCCAGCCTTTTGACCTCATTTAACTTTAATTACCTCCTACAGCCCCTGTCTCCAAATACAGTCATAGTAGGAGTAAGGGCTTCAACATAGCCATTTTTGGGAGACACAGTTCAGTGCACAGCACAAAGGCAGTGGGTTCTGGAGTCAGACTGCCTGAGTTTGAATGTAATCCGGGGCAAGTTGCCCTTTTTGTTTCTCGGTTTTCTGTAAACTGAGAATAGCGATAGTAATTTCACAGCTTTATCATGTTGAATAAATGAGTTGAGTAAGACACGCAAAGTACACAGAACAGTATATGGCATTTATAAAGTGCTCAATAAAAGTTAGTTATTATTAATAAATATGTAACTAGATATTTGTGCTTTTAGCTGAGACTTTTATGATTTTATGTATGTGGTCTCCACGTACTTTATGTTTACATATCAAATGATTTTTGGCATCAGGATTCAGAGTATGCTTTGAAAAATTTCTCCATGAATCTTGATAGATGCTTAAATATAAGGGAATAGAGTGTGTTTTATTTTATAAAATGTATTTTATAATATTTGTAAAGAAGTTGTTCCATTTTCCCACTTAACTCTTATACGCACACACACATGGTTTTCTACCTGTACAATAAAAAACAGAATGTTGTTGAGACCTTATTACTGTGGAAATCAAAGTACTTCATTCATAACAAGAAATCCAGCAATCTTTGGACTCTTCCTAAAGAGAGTTTGGGGTCAAAGATATCCCCATTGAGTTAGTATCTGGGAAAGCTAAGTAGAGAGCAGTTGACATCTTACCAGAAACTCTACAAGTAGAGTTTCTGCAAGTACAGAAGTACAGAAGTACAAGTACTACAAGTACAGAAACTCTACAAGTAAAGTAGAGTGGCCTAATTCATTGGCCAATATTCTATTTCTTGTGTTAATGGAATTTGAATTAAAATGTGACAGAAAGCACACTGTGCTAGGCCATTCTTGCATTGCTATAAAGAAATATCTGAGGCTGGGTAATTTATGCAGAAAAGAGGTTTGATTGGTTCACAGTTCTGCAGGCTGTACAGGAAGCATGGCATCGGCATCTGCTTAGCTTCTGGGGAGGCCTTAGGGAGCTTTGACTCGTGACAGAAGGCAAAGCCAGAGCAGGTACTTCACATGGCGAAAGCAGGAACCAGAGAGAGAGTGGGGGTGGGGGGAGGTGCCACACACTTTTAAATGACCAGATCTCGGTGTGAACTTAGATCAAGAGCTCACTCATCACCAGGAGATGGCCCAGGCTATTCATGAGGGATCCACCCCCATGATCCAAACACCTCCCATCAGGCTGCATCGCCAACATTGGAGATCACATTTCAACATGAGATTTGGGTGGGGACAAATATTCAGACTATAGCACATGCTTAACTGATTTTCAAATCTTTCATGATTGTCATTATACTATGAGGCTGTCTTCAGTTCTTCTGGGCTGCTTCTAAGTCCAGAGGAGGGGCTGTGCTCTCTTTCTGTGTAAGTCAAGGTTTTTTTTGTTTGTTTGTTTTTGTTTTCTTAAGACAAGGTCTCACTGTCACGCAGGCTGGAGTTCAGTGGCGCAATCTTGGCTCACTGCAACCTCCGCCTCCTGGGTTCAAGCAATTCTTCTGCCTCAGCCTCCCAAGTAGTTGGGATTACAGGTGCCCGCCACCACACCCGGCTAATTTTTGTATTTTTAGTTAAGATGGGATTTAACCATATTGGCCAGGCTAGTCTCGAACTCCCGACCTCAAGTGATCCACCTGCCTCTGCCTCCCAAAGTGCTGAGATTACAGGCGTGAGCCACTGCGCCCAGCCTCAAGGTCATTTTTATTTGGCAGGCAGGGTTTAAAAAGAAACAAGAAGGAGAAAAAAAGAAAGAAACTGCCCATGAGTTCCCTTAGTGCCCTTTCTAGCAGGCGGTTGTTCCTTCCTGCCTTCTGCTGCCTGCGTTGGGCCTCCTGTTGCCTCTCTATTCCATTTCAAGTACAGGAACAAGTCGTGGATATTTTACACTTAGAAACATTTCATTCTAAATAGTTGTACTTATGAGTCAAATTATAAGACTTTCACTAAAATTAGAACCTAAGAGTCTTTTTATATCTGAGCTCCTGCTTTAAAAAAATCAAAGTGAAATATTTATATAACACAAAGTCTCTAGCTGCTGTAGGATGTGCAGTTTAAATGATCTATCCTTGTAATACTTCTCAGTATTGGGATGGCTAGTTCTACTAGAATGTTGAATGCAGCAGAAAATAAAATCAGCATGGCGTGGGCATGTACAACTTACATGTAAACTAAGGTGTTTAAATTATATTTCAAATACACTGGATACTACTATTTCCCAAACTATGGGCAAACGTAGTACTAAGAATCAGTCTCTCTGGGGAAAAAATGAAATTTTATACCTATTTCTATACTAAAAATTTAATTTGAATTGAGTTATAAACCCGAATATAAACTCGGAACTGTAAATCTTCTAGAAGAAGACATGGAAGTGTCATTGTGATCTCAGAGTAGGCAAAGCTTTTTTGCACATGACACAAAAAGCACAAATCATAAACAAAAAATTGATAAATCGGACATTATAAAAATTAAACATTTCTGCTTACCAAAATATACTATCTTTAAGAAACTGAATAGACAGGTTCCAACTTGGAAAATGTTCGTAGCATATATATCTGACAAAGTATTTGGATCTGGAATACGTAAAGGATTTCTACAAATCTACCATAAAAAGACAAACAATCCAATTAAATACTTGAAAAGACACTGCACAAAAGAAGATATATGAATGGCTAGTAACCTTGAAAAAGGTGCTTCACATCATTAGATATCAGGGAAAATGCAAATTATAGCCATAATTCGAGGCCATTTCACATTCACTAGAATAGATAACATAAAAAAGACGGCCAACACCTACTGTTAGGGAGGATGTATAGCACTTGGTATTCTTAATCATAGTGGAAATGTAAAGTGGTCTAACTATGTTAGAGAACTGTTCAGCAGTTTCTTACAAAGTTTTTGTCTCGCTCTGTTGCCTAGGCTAGAGTGCAGTGGTGTGAGCATAGCTCACTGCAGCCTCAAATCTTGGGCTCAAGAGATCTTCCTGCCATAGCCTCCCTAGTAGCTGCAACTACAGGCACATGCCACTATACCCAGATAATTTTTTAAATTTTTTATAGAGATGCAGTCTTGCCATGTTCCCCAGGTTGGTCTTGAACTCCTGGCCTCAAGCAGTGCTCCTGCCTTGGCCTCCCAAAGTGCTGAGATTACAGGTGTGAGTCACTGTGCCCGGCCTCTTAAAAGTTAAACATACGTTTAATATATTTACCTTGTATGACCCAGAAATACCACCCTTAGGTATTTACCAACAAGAAATAAAAACATAGGTTCACAAAAAAGACTTACATAAAGATGTTTTAGCAGCCTTAATTTTAAAGCCGCAAACTGGAAACAATCCAAATGTCCATTAACAGGAGAATGGGTAAACAAATTATCTTAAAATGTCATACTACTTAGCAATAAAAAAAGAACAAGCAACTGATTCAAGCAACAATATTGATGACTCTCAAAAACACTCCAAGTGAAAGAAGCCAGTTGCAAAAAACGTCTTTATCCTATGATTTCATCTACATGAAATCCAGATACTGGCAAAACTCCTCCATGATGACAGACGTCAGACAGTGGTTGGAGAGGGAGTTGACAGGAAAGGGACATGAGGGAACACTCGTGGAAGGGAATGTCTCGTGTTGTTTTCAGTGGTGGTTACACAACTGTATACAATTGTCAAAACTCATGAACTGAACACTTAAGATCTATGTATTTTATTCTATGTTAATTATATCTCAATTTTTTTAAAAAGCAAAACAATCTACCTTCCCCTGCTAAAATGATTACACACTGATGAATAAACCAAGATGGAAACCTAGAGGATGTGAGAAGATGTTGTAAGTGAGATTTCTTGGGAGAAGGTGATAGCTGCCTCCAATGTGCACAAATACGTCTGTGCTATAAGAATCCCTAGAAAGAATGTTACAGAGAGTGACCTCGAGTCAACAACCTACTAAGGAAATGGAAATGGAAAGTATTGTATATTTCCACTTCTGTACCAGCAGATCTAGGGACATCACCAGAGAGGCCATTTTAGAGTGACTAGATTTTGGTGAGGGTGGGGGAGAGATGGGGACGGGCTTTGCTAGCAGTAAATATGGTGGCCCTCATGCCTCATCCAGTGGAGAAGGTGGTACATGGAGATCCTTCCTGGGGTATTTGAGGTGTTCTTCAGCTTGGGAGTCAAACGATGAATGAAAGATCAGTTGGTAAGTGTATGCTGAAGGTGGAGCTAAGGTGGAAGCATCATCAAGTCAGGGATGCTGGATTCGTTTTAGGTGTCAGAATTGTTCTTGTACATTGTTTCTTGAGGCCAGGGATGTTGGGTCCTGCCTCAGATAGGAGATGAAGTTCATGTGGTCAGGCTTCCTAATGGAGAAGGATAAATCCTTTATGTTCACAGTTACAAGAAAGTATTGAGCCTCTGAAGATTGCCTTTCGTCTGCATAAACAATGGACTTTTTATATAACTTGATTCCCCTATGGAGTCTGCTATAATGATCTCAAAGAATATTCTTTACTTCTGAATGCTTTCAATGCTACTGAAAAGAAAAAGGACTTGAGAAGTTAGAGAGGGTATCAACATCAAAGTGACTTCTTCCCTTCCAGCAATGGTAGGAACAGGAGGACCCTAAGGCATTTCTTAGTTTTTGTCCAGGTCCTGTCAAAAATCTTAGCTAATCTCCCTGATCACAGGAGTAAAAGTGGTATGAACAAGGTGATTCTCCTGCCTTTTAAGAGTCAGGCTCTTAGAAACTGTTTTAGAGAATTTCACTTGTGTATCATTAATCCCTTAAATGAGGTAGTGTCAATATGGTGATAATTGGAACTTGGTTTTAGAAAAACTGTGACATATAACTCAGGTCCCTTGATAATCAGTGCCTGTGATTTTTCCTGAATGACAGCTATGTGTGTAGCACAGGCAATATGGACCATTCCTTTGTATCTGTAGCCCTCAGAATTTGAACATCTATGTTATACATTCTTAAGATGCAAAAATGTCCTGAGACATTGTCCATCAAACCCTTGGGAAGTCGATCCAGACGAAGTGTCATATTCACATACTGCCTTTGTTCATATTGCTACGGATATTTCAAGATTCATTTGTCAGGCACAAAGTTGGTCATATTTCAACATCTGTTACTCCTTCACTGTTACTGATGGAAAGATGAAGGTTCTGTGTAGTGAATACTTGATTGGAGTGTTGACATTTCTGACAGAACTGGCAATTTTTGAAATTGAGTGAGGCATTAGGTAGACTGCTTTGTGGATTCTATATTACTTTCCTATGGTTTATATACTATTCTTGCTAATTGTGCAAAACTGGGAGGGACTTCAAGAAAAATGAGAACAATCTAGGCTTTGCACTTCTCCCTTCTCAAGAGTTCCTTTAGAAGGGCTCAGGTGGGAGCAACAAACTAGACCAAAAATGAAGCAGGTGGCAGTGGTGGAGATAAGTTTGGTGTCCCTAAGGGCAACCATGAAGTTCTGGGATGGCGGCCTTTGGGATAGTAGTTGTCAATTTGCTATTCTATTTCTGTGTAAGTTTTCTTTTTTTCCTTTAACATCGCTCTTCCAGGGTCCAAGCTAAATGAATGGGGCACTATACAGTAGGTTTTACCTTGGAGAGTATTCCCTTTGAGCATTGTAGACTTCTCTAGCTATGCTCCCCAGGTTCGTCTGGTTATTTTTCTTCATTGCCCTTCAAATTTCTGTATAAAGACCTTAGCTACAGATTCTTTTGCTAAACACATTGTCTTCAAACAATGTGAAAATGGAGGCTATGCTTTTCCAGGAGCCCATTATTCTGTTAGCTCCTTTAAAATTTTATTTTTATTAGATGGTGGCAATAAGAATGGGACGAATGTAGCAGGAAACCTCAGGGATGAGCTTTCTGTCTGGGTGGGCCTTTTCCATGACAGCAGCACCCTCGGAAATATTTGTGTTCAGCCATATTTAAACTTGAGTGAAAATGGACAGCTGAAAGTTAGTTCTTGTATAAAGAATGAGAGAAAGAGAGGTTACTACTTTTCAAGTTGCTTTTAAAATTCAGAATAAAAAGGAGAAATAGCAAGCTTGGTAATCAAGTAAGGTAATAGATAAAACATATCAACCCAAAACTTTGTGGCTTAAAAAAGTAATGATTTATTATTTCTCATGATTCTGTGGCTCAGGAATTTGGAGGGGCAGTTGGCTGTTCCACATGTCATCATCTGGGTGAGGCAGTGGGCTGCATTCAGCAGGCAGCTTGGATGGGCTAGAATATTAGGAAGGTTTTCCTTTTAATAGCTGGTGCCCCTTGCTTTGTTGTTAGCATTTCTGTCTCTACACGGGGAGCTTGGCCTTTCTCACAGGTCAGTGGTCTCAAGATACTTGGACTTTTTACGTGGTGGTCAGCTTCCAAGAGGAGAGGAATAAGCTGCCAGGAGCAGCATCACCTCTACTACACATTATTGGTCAAAGCCACTCACCATGCCAGCCCAAATTCGAGCAGAGACGAGGTAGATTCTACTTTTTCAGGTGAGTACCAGAAAGGAAGGAGTTGACAGTGGCTCATTGGAGATTATCTATCACAGTTACTTACATATGTTACTTAAGTTGGAAGGGACCATTGTAGCAGTTAAACTGGGTGACTTTAACTTTTTTCAAGTCAAGTAGCAATCATGAAACCTTTATTGATAATCTCTTGGACTCATGGAAGTGACTTGATGAATCCTGTAATGTTCATCAAAACTGCCTCCTGCTCCTCTATACCCCAGTCAAATTATCCATTTTCATTAAATAATAACTTGGCTATTGATGGAACATTTAGTTACACACTCTAAGTCGTTAGGATACTATAATGAATGCATTCTTGAGTGCTAGGAAATTTAGGCAAAGAAGATTAATATAGTCTGGACCTAAAATAATTCAAGATTTTCCATCATTCTATTTCAATTGCTCATATAACTTCTTGCTTTTCCTTGCTTTTTATGTGAGGAGTATAGGTTTCTTTTCTCATAGCCAGAGATGATCTTGAAAATAAGTGCCTTTTTTGACAGAAAAAAGTAAGGCTGGAATTCTAATGTAAAAGGTCCTCCAAAATACAAAGAAAAGCCTAAGGCTTGGACAATATAAAAATCTGCCATTCCTATTGCATTCCAACTATTAAACAGTAAAATATACTATATAATCGTTACTTTATTAAATACTCTGAAGAAAGAGATGTGGAATAGCAATCAGAGGACTGATGTTCGAGTCACCTTTGGCAAATCACTTAACTTCAAGCCTTTCTTTTAATCTATAAAATGAGGATAATAATTTCTTCTCCACCTACCTCAGTGTTTGTGAAACTTAAATGAATAAAAGTATTCAGGACCACACATAAGGCATAATAACTGTATGATTAAAAAATTGTTGGTATACCAATAAAAAAGAGATAAAAAACCCCAATTAAATATTTATATGTCCCCCATAAGGGGCTCATGGTGTCAACAGAGTGTGTATCCAGTAGGTTATTTAGTTAAGGTGTAGTGATAGTTTAAAATAACCCCACTCTTTCCATAGAAACTTAGCAAGATCTTTCTTTTCATTTCTGCTTGGTTCTACTTATTCTGTAGAAAGTTGGGGTCATGTTGAACTGCCCTGGCTAAAATACCAGTCCTCTTTAAATGTCTAATTCCTGAGAAAGCTGGGTAAGATGGCAGAACAGTAACAATAGGATTCAGGGTTGGGCTTGTCTTTTCGGCCCTGGGATTCTTACCATTTCTGGCCATCTTTGACCAGGAAGTCAAAGTTCCTTTTATTTATCTGTAGTCCAAGCTCTTTTTCATGGCTGATTTAGTAATGATTTTTAAAGATCATCAGATAACCATTAGATAAAAATAATTCTAGACTCCTGCTGGCCACAAGATAATTGCCATATTTAACTGATCATAAACAATAGTTTCATTTTTCAGGGATTTAGTTAATTATAAGCCTGTGCTGTCTAATAGGGTAGCCACAAACTCTATTTAAATTTAAATTACTTAAAATTAAAAATTAAGTTTCTTAGTTAGGCTAGCCATATTTCAAGTGCCCATTAGCTGCATGTGGCTAGAGGCCACTGTATTACCGCAGATGTAGAATATTTTCATCGTCACAGAAAATTCTAATGGATAGCACTGTTAGAGACTTCTTTCTAACCTGTGCGTTGCTGTTTTTTTTCCTTTCTGTCTCCCTCAAAGGCTCTTTCTTTCATATTTGTTTGTTTTGGGTGAGCAATGTGGGGGGAAAAGGAGCTCACACTCATGCCCTATTTTTTAGTAGTGTCGATGAAATAGTTGGTAATTGGATGGACTGAAACTATTGGCTAGAGTAAGATTTTGAAAATATTTTTGAATTTAATATATATGTATTGCCCAAAGCAGTAGTTGTAGAGGTTTTTATTTGGTTTTTAAATGGACTAGAATCCTGTATCAGCTAAACACTTCTCATGAACTAGTGACTACAGTTTTTCTATTGAATGTTATTTCATTACTTTTAAAAGTTTTATTTTATAACAAGCTCCTTTACTACAGTGAAAATTCGGCTCCTGTGCTCATATCGAAGTCATTTGAGCTAGTATATGCCCTTTTCTCAATTTAAACACAATTTCTAATCCAAGATCCATTCAGATCTTGATATATGCCAATTAAAATATTGACTTTAAACAAAAGGGTCATAAAAAATGTGAGATTAAAATGATTAGGAGCTGAGTCCTTATCACATAATCCAAAGTAAACGAGGATTGCACAATGCCATACTTAAGAGGAAGCGCAGTTCAGTTGCACAGACATGTTCCTAGATATTCCAAACTGCTTTGAAATTATAGTGCTTTGTGTTGAAAGATTGATATTAAAATATACTTGGGAATTAAAAATCACTTTATGAAGAATTGTTGCCAAAAGGCTTTAAGATAGCACTGTGAAGACATGATATGAAAAAGAACAGTCTCCAAAGCCAAGCCACATTTCTGCAGATCAGAATCAGAAAATTTTATGTAGGCAGTGTGGCTTACCAAATGTGTCTTTCATAACGGAAGCCTATTTTTCACTTTAACATTGACATACTTTATGTAAATCCAGGAATCAAAATTATACCTCAGTGTCACTTAATGTTTGTTATTTGGACCAAATTTCACTTGTTTTAATGGTGAAGCTAAAAATGGAATTTTGTTGCTGAAAACTTGAATTCAGTGAACTCAAGTTCTCATAACTGTGAATAAACTTGTTTTAAAGTTTTTTTTGTGTTTTGTTTTGTTTTTTTCTGGCGACAAGGTCTCACACTGTGGGCCAGGCTAAAGTGCAGTGGCACAATCTCAGCTCATTGCAGCCTCAACTTCCAGGCTCAAGCGATCCTCCTACCTCAGCCTCCTGAGTAGCTGAGACTATAGGTGTGCACCACCACACCTGGCTAGTTTTTGTATTTTTTTTGTAGAGACAGGGTTTCACCATGTTGCTCAGGCTGGTCTTGAACTCTTGAGCCCAAGCGATCCACCTGTCTTGGCCTCCCAAAGTGCTGGGACCACAGATGTGAGCTACCTCACTCAGTCTAAAAATTTTTTTTTTTTAATATTCGTATCAAAACCAGTGAGAATAGGTGCTCATCCCGGAGATGTGACCAGTTAGCTAGGAGCCAGGAACCTCAGAAGAGAAGAGTAGCTCATAACTCAGCTTGCTGGATCCAACAGGATGAGAATTCTCTGAGGATTGGGCAACTAGGGTGATCTCCCAGATCTGATTCTGCTCTGTTCTGGGTATTTGGGCAGGCTATGTAGTATATCCAGAATTCCAAACCATTAAGTGAAATGCTTGTCATTAGTGATACCCAGTCATTGTTTCATGACACACCAGTGTGTCACAAAGATTTCCTGCAGTGTTGGCAGTGAGCCTCACTTTTCCCAAAGCTCTGGCTCCTTCTCTGACACATTGCCACCAGGTGGCCTGTGTGACCTTTACTCCCTTTTCCCCGCCCAAACATCTTACATTCCTTATACCTTATATCTGGATTTAAGAAAAGACTTCTTTTGGACAGTTGATTTGCAGTTCCTAATCTGAGTTCTTACACAGTTGCCAAGCTATTATTGCTGCAAGGAGTTAAATCGGTTTTCACACAGTTCTAATAGTTTATTGTCAAAATGTCATTTATTTGAGTTAAGCATTGCCAATGCCCCATTAAACCACTGTTTCTTTTATTTCCTGGAGTTTGGAAGGCATTCGGGAATACCAAGTGAAAAGGAAGAGTGAAGAACAGAAAAATGTTAGTGGGATGGCAAACACTGTGAACATTGCTGTTTCTAGTGGGCCAGAAAAATGTATGTATAAATCTTGCCTGTTCTTAGAGGTGCTTTCAGATTCTTCTCCACAAAGCTTCCTATGGTCACCATTTAGAGTCAATCCCCTTTTCCCTGTTCTCCATGGTACGTTATTTAGTTCTCTTCATATTACTGGATCAGAGTCTGCTTTACCACTTGGTCATTTGTGCATGTCTTTTTCTTACTGAAACTGTCAGATTCTTCTTTGTATCTTCAGAAGTACATATAATATAATGTAACATATGCAAGTTTATATGTAGACATACATTTTTAAATTCTTTAAATATAATAGATTCATGTTCAATAAATAGTATTGAATACCTATTCTGTACTATACAAAACACTGGTGATAAAACAATGAGCAAAACAGGCACAACCCCGTTTCTCAAAGAGCTTTTATGATGAGGCAGAAAGGATGGACATTAAATAATAATTTAGATTGCAGCTTGGTGAGTCCAGAAAAGGAGATATACAGTATGCTATATGAGGGTTATATAACAGGAAGACCCAGCCTATTCTGGGGATTAAGAGGGAAGATTTTCTGGTATAAGTAATTTAAGCCGAGCCTTGAAGAATAAGTTGGAGTTAACTAGGCAAAGAGGTAGAGAAGGAGCATTCCATGCATAGAGAATAGCATGTGTGAAACATACTGCTGGATTGGTTGCCTTGCAAGTATAAGGAACTGAAAGTCCAGATTACCTGGTTCTTAGTGGTGAGGAAGAGAATAGTGCAAGATAGTACTGGAGAAATAAGTATGAGTCAAGTCTTGCAGAGATATGTGGGCCATGTGAAAGATTTGGTTCTTTAGCCTAAGATTATGAAACAGACTTTGGAAGGTATCAAGTAGAAGATGCTTAATCTACATTTATCCTAACAGCCTCCCAGTAGATTCCTGGCTTCCAGCCTCTATAACTTAACATTTATACTTATTGTTCTCATTTGCATTGTGACTGCTGTGGGAAACGAGGAAGTAGCATGTCTTCTGCAGGTAATGAGAACCTCTCTACCAAAAGACAGTGGGATGCTTGCTTCCTCAGAAAAGAATCTGGCTAGTAGGTTGATTCGGTCTGGATCCAAAGCTTTCAAAACTTGAATTTTATTCTGTCTTGAATGTGGACCACTTAGTTTATTCTGAAAATCTGATTTCTAGCAGGTTTTCAGAATAAACTAATAAATCCAAGAATGGCCTGGGTTACCTAGGCAATAGTCTAATTTTATTAGACTATTTTATTAGACTATTGCCTAGGTAACCCAGGCCATTCTTGGATTCTGAGACCATTCCTCCTGCCACACACAACTCCCCGCAAGAACACTTAGCTATCAGTGGGAAAAATCCAGTGTCTTTCTCTTGCTGGGACTGTCATGTCCATATCAGTCATATACAGTATCACAGGTAACCCTGGAGGAGGGAAAGGGGGATGGGGAACCAAAATGCAAAGGACCTGGTGCTAAGCGCCCCATCATTATTTCGTGCAACTGAAAGTCAAGCAGATAGGAGAGTTGTAAAACTTGTCTACAATGAGAATAAGCAAGGAAAGAATTAAGGGTCATTTCACATTTAAAATTCAGCTTACCACTTGAAGCTGTCAGTGCTTTGTGTGTAGAACTTTCAAATAATTAACATTTCTGAAACATCAAAACACAGCTAGAGGTGTGCATAAATAAAGAGGCACAGGTCCCAAAATACTATTTTTACTTTTTGAACTGGTAGGACTAATAGAAAAATAAATGAATATAATTGTTTAGATTAACTAGTTCTTATGGAAAAGAAGCACGGGAGAGAGTAGTTGTTAACCAATACTTATTTGATAATCACTACTACATAAGATAAAAAGTAGAAAAATAGGGATAGGTAGCATTTACTTAAGAGAAACATCTCTCTCTTAAACTTTGTATTTGTTTTTAAGCACTCCAAGATCTTGGCCAGGATATTTAACCTTTGATCTAGTTTCCCACTGCATGGTATGGCTATAGGAAATAGTGGATGTAAAAGGGCTTTTAAAAAATATAGACCATGATACAAACATATTTACTAGTAGTATTGTTTCAATTATCTATTATGGAGTAACAAATTACCTCCAACTTAAAACTTAAAATGACTTAAAAATGACTTAAACTTAGAAATGGCTTAAAACTTAAAAATGACTTAAAATTTTGCATTTTCCTGGGTTGGCTGGGATCAGCTGGGTGGCTCTTCTGCTCCATTTGACTTTGGCTGGGTCACTCAGGCAGCTGCATGCAGTTGGGAGGTCAGCTGGGGATAGAATGTCCAAGATGGCCTCATTGACATGCCTCACAGTTGGCTGGCTGTTGACTGGAGTGCCTACATTCTCCTCTGTGTAGCCTCTCATTCTGTACAGCCTCTCTTTCCATGTGGATTCTAACTGGAAGTCAGACTAGCCCAGATTTCTTTACAGGGTGATTGGCTGAAAGCCTCTTCAGGCCCAGATCTGAAAGTCACTCAGCCATACTTCTGCATTCTCCTGTCACACAGGGCCATCCCATAGGCAAGGAGAGGTGAAACAGGTTCCAGTCCTGGACTTTGGAGGAGAGAATCACATTGGGAAAGCACATGCAGAGTGGGAGGGATTGTGGGCAGGTATTTTTGGAAATGTCTACCACAGTTATTATTAAATACAGCTTGAAAGAGTAAAAGATTACAATCCCAATGAATAAGAATGCTTATTCATTGTACTGCTTCCAGATATTAAAATTATTAAGTTACCTTTAATATATGTGTGCTGTACATAATAACCATGGCATATATTCACCGTAGCTATTCTAACTGAAGGAAAAGATATATTCC
This sequence comes from Pan troglodytes, assembly GCF_028858775.2. Taxonomy (NCBI): domain Eukaryota; kingdom Metazoa; phylum Chordata; class Mammalia; order Primates; family Hominidae; genus Pan; species Pan troglodytes. The sequence continues at coordinate 62,482,996 of NC_072411.2, read as the reverse complement.
CTAAAAACCTAATTCTTGATTTAGTCTTATTGTTTAATTTTTTAAAAAGTGTACTACAATCATAGTTTTTATTGTTTCAGAGGTTAAATGCACTTTACATATTTACTGATACAAAGGGAATTTTGAACTCCCTCTAGTGGCAAAAGATTTTCTTTTATTTTTTCCAAGAGCTTACTTAATAAGATGGCTGACATGTATAACAACATAGTTTCAAAAATGACCTGTTCTTACCATCAGAAGATGCCCACTTTCTCCTGTGTGAGTTACGGTAGGTCCTTTAATCTCTTATGAGAAATGTTAACCTTTCCAAGAAACATTGATCATATTATATGAAAAAAAAGGAAGAAAGGAGACTTCCTGTTAACTTTAAAGTGCAAAAACTGCTAACTGCTCCCTTTAGTCAAGGCCTTAAATAAAAACTATTATATTTTGACAATTAAAATATCATTTTCCCTGACTAAAAAGTAAATTAAATTTTAAATTTTTGCCTGAAGAATTATTTTTTGAACAGACAAATGTATTTAATTGAAACAATCTTTACATAGAGAGCAATAGATAACTGTTGAAAAGTGCAGCTTGGAAAGCACTAATAGCCAAACTAGGAGGATCATAGGGATCCCAAAGTGTTATGCTTGTCTTGAGTTCAAATTTGGATTTTCATAGCCAATAGGGAAGGAACATGGTTATCACCATTACGCCATACAAAAGGAAGCACAATGTCAAAGGGCGGGAATAGAAAAACAGCTATTACAGACTTTGTAAATTAAGTTTTCTTATCCCCACCCCATTGCCAAAGAGAATTAATAATACTAACTAACTTAGTCTGTTACGGGTCCATCTATAGACAAATTTATTCTGGTTCTTTATATAGTAAAAGGACATTTCTGTGATGCTAAAAGACATTCTTTAAAAATGCTCTTTTCCCAGCTATTTGTGGAAGCCGATCCAACCTATCCTGTACTGTCTCGTAGGTTGACACCCAAAACCTCTGTTCTCCTACCCACAGTAGTAGGAAAATGGCCAGGGATGGTAAGAATCCATAGGGTTTTTTTCTTCTTCTTCTTCTTTTAAAGCTCTAGAAAGTGGAACCTAGGATTATAAAAATAATTCCCCGATATGTTGTTTTGTTTGGGACTAAACTATGAAATAGCAAGATTTCACTACAATAATTAATCCAGCCAATAAAAAGTTAGACTTTGTTTCTTTCCAATACCTCTTTTTAGTTCGACATTTATAACTAAGTCTGTGTCTCTTGTGGTCTCGATTACATCCGGTGTTTTCAGCTGGCAGCATTTCCTCTGCTGAGGCCACCCCACGTTTTTTGCCAGGCTACATTTCTGTGAATATAAAGAGAGAAAACCAAGTTGTATTAGAGAGTGAAATTTAAGGAGAAATTGAGTATAACTTTGATTTTTGAAACAAAAACCAAGCCACTGTATTTGTTATAAACAAACTGGTGATTAAAATATGTAGGCTCCAGAAGTACATGGAAAGTCTTATAGCCATCTCGTAGCCATCCTGCATGTTTTCTCTTGAATATTTATAAGAACCTAATTTAACTAACAAACAGAGACCAGAGATTCCCTTCCAGCTTTGCTTGCACAGATTTGAAATAATGAAAGTGAATTTGCATTTCTTAAAATGGTGTTTTCTTCCAGCTCTCATAGAAATGTTTTTGGAACAGTGATCTGTGCTAACAGCTGTATTCAATCTTGAGTAAAAGTCACTTCCTGAAGAGAATGAAATTCAACTTAACATTCGAACTTGCCTAGAACATAATCCTGTAGGGTGAGTGTACTATGTGATTATGAAACTGGACACAGGCACCCTGCTGAGATGATTTCTTGTAAATAATACCCAACAGAAACCATTAATCAGTGTCAGTGTTTTTAACTGAAGAATTAATATTCTAAAAGTGTTCCTTACTCATACAGATAACCGTCTTAGTTTTCAAGAATTTTAGTCTTTGATATTTTAAAAATGTAATTCCCTTGTGGAATTGGATCTATATGAAATCTCTATGTATTAATATATACCATCAGATAGACATAAATATAGATACAGATAAACATATATGTTTATATATTTAGGCTTTAACAATTTTTTAAATTGTGTCATTCTTGATTTTCAGGTAAAATTTATTTTTGACTCAGTTCTCTTTACCTATTCACTCATTTATTTATTGCAGTGAGCTCAATTTAAATAGAATTTTGTTCCTGGCCTCATAAAATTAGTTGTAGGTATATATATGGGAGGTACAGTTTTAGCTATGATGGATTTAAAAAATATCTCTTAGATAGTTATTATTGACCTCTACTTTCCTAAATATTATACTTCTTTATTTTAAAGAAGGAAAATGTTGTATTAACGTAACTTGGATATTGCTAAAACCTTAATGGAATCATCCCTTAGATGGAAAAGTGTTCACTGAATCTTCTGTTTTCTTTATGGATCATTATTTTGTCATCTAAACAATGAATGTGGAGTTTTCAGTCATAGGCTATCAAATTGATTAGAGATAAAGTCTAACACGTTAAGGCAGAATTAACAAACATACAGAAAAATTCCAGCCATCTCAATTTGTAGGAATCAAAACCGTTTTCGGCCTTACTTTGGTAACAAAAAAGGAGCTAGGCTTTCTTCCATTCCTTGACCAAACCACTAAGTTGCCTTGAAGACCTTTGTTTATAATGTCTTCTTACATTCTTTCCCCCCTGACATGCTCCCCTCCCTCCAGCAGTGAGATACTAATTAAAGAGAGGCCACTGTGACCCTAGGTTGTTTAGAAGTCACCCGGAATGAGGTGGCGGCACAGATCTGGAGAGGAAGCGCTCATTCCTAAATATAACACAATCCTTAAGACCATCTTGTCAAAAATCTGTTGGCTTCTAATAGCAAACAAAGTACCTCCTTTGACTTAAAAGGTATACACTTGAAACTAAAATGGAATCTCTAAAACCTACTTTAACAACATCTATATCCACTTTTTATAAGAATTGGCAACAAATAAAATTAACTCATGTATGTCATATGATAGTTTCTTTCAGAGACACTGAAATATAAACATTAAAAACATTTTAAATTTGATAAAGGATAATCTAATTTTTATGTTTGTTGAGGGAGAGGGAGCATGTATCTTGCCATTCCTTTTAAAAAATTAGAGACAGCTTAGATTGTGTATGAGAAGACTCTTTTCTTTTTTTCCCTCTCTCCTTCCCTCTTTCCTTCCTTCCTTCCTTCCTTTCTCTCTCTCTCTCTCTTTCCTTCCTTCTTTCTTTCTTTCTTTCTTTCTTTCTTTCTTTCTTTCTTTCTTTCTTTCTTTCTTTCTTCTGTCTCTCTCTCTTTCTTCCTTTCTTTCGTTTGGACACCAGGCAACACTTTAATTGGGATGATAAAATGAACATGGTGCCTGCCAATCATGGAAGTGCAAGGACTGCAGATTTTTCTTAATATAAGTGTTTTGAAAGACATGGAAATAATTTAATAACTTGCCTTAAATGAGCAGGTGGTGCTGCCTGACATTAAATTATTTCCTTCTTAAGTGGACTTGCTATTGCTAAGTACTAACTTACAAGAAGCAGTTTCTTGCACAATTTTATTAGTGTTTGTTTAGCAGGATACTTCTGATTGCAAGCACAGTAATAGGGACCCACTACTGTTTGTGTTAAGTAATGAGGTGGAATTGTTCTAAGAATATATAAGGGAATAAGAATCTTAGTTATGAAACCCGATCTCAACAGAACCTGAGAAAGCAGCCTCCTAGGTGGGTCTATGGAGACCAGTTGGATGACAGTTTTCCATTCAAGGCACAAAATCAAGAGCAGGAGTTTTGAATTTTTCCTCTTGAACTTCTGCCATTTCTGCCACTTAGTTGCTCTTTGTTTAGCTGGGTTAGAGTCCGGCTGCTTTGCTTCTTACTGTCTACTACCATTCTTCTACTCTCTGAGTCTCACTGTCCTGTGATTCACTTTCCAAGTGATGATTCCTCTACCTCATTGCTTCTCCTTCCTTCCAGCATTGCTTGCTCATGGCCCCTCAGCTACCTTATATAAGGCCTCCTTCTCCATGCACAGTACCCGGTGGTTTTAGGCTCCCTGTAAACACTGACTGAATGAATAGATGAGGAACATTGTTAGGGAATTATAAAATGTAAGCATTTTGTGTTTTCTTTTAGTTAGCCTTTAAGGGAGCTAAGAAAATATAAATTAATTAAAAGCCAGCTGGAAGACAAATGTTATTTTGAAAAATGTAAGAGACCTAATCATCTCCCTTTAGGTTAAAAAGGATTCACTGTAATAGTAGTAAGAAATTATTTATTTACAGAGGCACTGAACAAGTGTATACCGTTAAACTTGAGAGTCTGGACTACCTTATAAAAAATAGTAGTGCTTTTACATGCTCTCACTTCACACTGCCCCATTTAAGCAGCCACACTGGCAGGAATGGAGATGATAATTTAACTTCAGACTCCAAGAAGGGAAGCAGTCATTTTTTATTGACCATATTCCATTTAGGAGCCAAAATTAAGGTCTAATAAGGATCTGAAGACTTTTTTTTTAATCCTTCAGATCTTCATCTTAATAATTTATCTGTGAATAGATGATCAATTCCTGATTATTTTTAAGGCAATCTTTTTTTAAGGATTTTTAAATCCCCCACCTTCCTATTGCTGCTCATTTTTTCCCCCTTTTTAGTTGCCCAGGGGACAAAAATAAATACCAAGAAAGAGTTCTCAAGTCTTCATCCCTTTGCTGCCTTTTATTTTTTTAACATGAAAGGTTATAAACATTCTGTAAAATCTTTCTTAATTTCTGCTATTCATATAGTCATTTGCGAGTGAATAGACAGTAGTCATAAGAAGACCCAAATATGTATTTTTTTAATCATATAAAGTTTTTAACTGAATGTTGGGTTGAAGAAGAACCCAAACAGCAGTTTAAAATTCAGTTGCTCAGCTTCCCAGTTATAGCATGAACATCCAGAAGTGGCCAGTTAATGGGGCTTCATTCCCCTGCACTTTGGAAATGACCAGCAGTCCCAAATGCATTTGAGAGTATTTTCACTCATGAGAGAAAACGTGCTTCTCAGATTCTGAAGGCTTTCTGAGTGAAAACCAGACAAAACAGACAGTAAGAGTGCTAATAAGTATGAGACGTCTTTCTTTTTGTTTTTTTCCCCCCCCAATCTCTCACCTCCGGCTTAAATTCTTAATTTTATGAAATGATACTTGGCTGGGTGCGGTGGCTCATGCCTGTAACCCCAGCACTTTGGGAGGCTGAGGCAGGTGGATCATTTGAGGTCAGGAGTTTGAGACCAGCCTGGCCAACATGGTGAAACCTGTCTCTGCTAAAAATACAAAAATTAGCCAGTGTGTGGTGGCGGGCGCCTGTAATCCCAGCTACTCGGGAGGCTGAGGCAGGAGAATCACTTGAACCCAAGTGGCGGAGGTTACAGTGAGCTGAGATCGTACCACTGCACTCCAGCCTGGGCAACAGAGTGAGACTCTGTCTCAAAAAAAAAAAAAAAAAAAGAAATGGCACTTTTTTTCTTGAACTTCCAAGTCAATAAATTTTAAATAACTTTTCTTTCTAGAGTTGCAACAGTGTACAAGGCATTGAGGTAGACCGGATGCTCTGGAGGAGTTTACCCTCCAGTGAAATGGACAGATAGATAGAACCAAAGTACAATACAAATGGCCTTGGGGGGGCACACCAGTTTCAGTGGTGATATCAGAGAGAGAGAGGAGCGAAGGCCAACCAGGGGACACAGGACCTCAAGGAAGTTTGAACCAGAGGTCTAGATCCCAAGAGAAGAGCCAAGATTGGAGCTCTGGCTGTGGTATTCTTTTGTTCACTGGTGATTACTGAAATTTTAGTTGTGGGTGAGATCATATGTGGAAAAGAACCTAGAGCAGAGAAAAAAAGATGGTAAAGGAGGACCCCAAAAGAGTAGACAACTTGGAATTCCATGAAGATGAGTGGCTGGTGCTGTCATAAAACTACATCATGTTGTGTGGGGACAAGTGGGAGTCAGAAGCCAAGTTATAGTGGTCTGTATCTGGAATGGGCAGTGAAGTGCAAACGTCCACTGACGGACAGTCTTTCAAGAACTCCAGCAGCGAAAGAGAGAAGGAATAAAGTAGCATAAGAAGCAAGGGACTCATTTCCCTCCCCCCCAACCCCGCTTTTTTTTAGAATAGAGAGGACTTGAGCAAGTTAGTTTACTGGAAAAATGCCATTGCATCTGCTGTTCACATTTTTAAAAGGAAAATATATTAATGTATTACTTTTATAGTAAAAAATGTATTAAGTTGCCAAGAAAAATTGAAAGAAAAAAAGAAAAGAAAAATAAAAGCAAGCAATCAAACTGGTATAGAAGTTGGGCTGGGGAAAGTCAACTTCTCTATGTTATAGAGAAGTTCATTAGAAATCAAGGATGCAAATGGAAACCTAAATCTTGAACACAGAGAAGCTATCTAGTTAGGATAGAGAAGAGTGCCAAGAAGAGATGCAAAAGTATAGATATGTATTTGAGAGATAACTGAGAGAATTTCATGTAAATAATGAATGATCTCTACCTTATCATTGTAGGGGTAGGATTAGGAATTTGAGAAAAAAACTAAAAGGTTTGGAATTAATTCTCCTTGGGATGGGATAGGGAGCCACTTGCAAATGAGTAAAATGAATGCTATACAGCAGTAAAGGTATAACTAAAATTGAGTTTTTAGCATAGTATGATTTGCCTGGGAGGTTGTGAGTAACTCAGGAGAGTAATAGAAAAATCTGGTGAAAAAAATGCTTATTTTAAAGATAGGATGAAAGGGCTATGAATACCAGGCACTAGAAATAACAAACTTGAATTGGCTGACTGGGGAATTTAGATTTGTTAAGTAAATTAAATGTGGTGGGGCGGGGGGAGCTGTGAGGGGTGGGTGCTGGTGGTGCTAGTGGTGGTGATGGTGACCTCATAGACTAGAGGATGGGAGAATAAAGAGAATGAGGGAGGAACTTACATTTCCACGTCTGAAAATGAGAATAATAATGTGGTGTGGGGATTGATGAAATAATGCCTGTAAAATACTTAAAACAATGTCTGGCACAATTAAAATGTCTAATGCTATAATTTTTGTGAACAAGAGTACAGAATAGATGGAAGAATTGGAATTACAGAACTTGATGATACACAATGATGTCAGTCAATGAAAGAAAGTGGATGTGTAGGTTTTCTTGAAGTGGAACTGTCAGGCTTATCACGACCCCCTAAACTCAAGGCTTAGGTTTAGATGAAAGGATATCACCCAGGAAGAGTGCTTAGCTATATGCTACATTTATCTGAAAAAGGTGGGCATTAGAAGAAGGTAAATAAATGATGATAAATATCTTTGTCATTTAACAAACTGAAGTGTCTGCTTTGTTTCCTACAAAAACTCTGTGAGGAAGATATTGTTGTCTTTTTGCTTTTTACAGCTGAACAGTAGATTTAGGTGAAAGTAGCTAACAGCCAGTAGAACTGTCTTTTTGACACAGTAGTTCTTCTTGAAAGCCCATTCCTTGCCTGCTACTCAATACTATAAATGGCAGCAGATAGAATGAGTTAGAGTGAAGACATTTATGCAGCCAACAGACACATGAAAAAATGCTCATCATCCCTGGCCGTCAGAGAAATGCAAATCAAAACCACAATGAGATACCATCTCACACCAGTTAGAATGGTGATCATTAAAAAGTCAGGAAACCACAGGTGCTGGAGAGGATGTGGAGAAATAGGAACATTTTTACACTGTTGGTGGGACTGTAAACTAGTTCAACCGTTGTGGAAGACAGTGTGGCGATTCCTCAAGGATCCAGAACCAGAAATACCATTTGACCCAGCCATCCCATTACTGGGTATATACCCAAAGGATTATAAATCATGCTGCTATAAAGACACATGCACACGTATGTTTATTGCGACACTATTCACAATAGCAAAGACTTGGAACCAACCCAAATGCCCATCAATGATAGACTGGATTAAGAAAATGTGGCACATATATACCATGGAATACTATGCAGCCATAAAAAAGGATGAGTTCATGTCCTTTGTAGGGACTTGGATGAAGCTGGAAACCATCATTCTCAGCAAACTATCTCAAGGACAAAAAACCAAACACCGCATGTTCTCACTCATAGGTGGGAATTGAACAATGAGAACACTTGGACACAGGAAGGGGAACATCACACACCGGGGCCTGTCGTGGGGTGGGGGAAGGGGGGAGGGAATAGCATTAGGAGATCTATCTAATGTTAAATGAGGAGTTAATGGGTGCAGCACACTAGCAGGGCACATGTATATATATGTAACAAACCTGCACGTTGTACACATGTACCCTAGAACTTAAAGTATAATAATAAAAAAAAAAAAGAAAAAAGAATGAGTTAGAGTGGATCTCAAGGGCTGTCCTGCTGTACCTTGAAGAGGAAAAGGAAGAGACAGGTGCCTCTTGGTGTGGGGAAGACAGAACGGTCAACCATTGGAGTTTCAACAGAAGTTGTGCCATCCGGGGAAAGTAATTCTTGGTTGCTTTAGTCATTCTAAAATACATCGTGGTACCATCTTGGGTTTTAATAAATAAATGCTCACCCAAGATAACAGTGAATCATTTCCAAACCTTCTTAGCTCAAGAGGCTATAATTTTTATGTATCTGACAGCAAAACTTGTTTTATAGCAGAGAAAGTTGTAGGGGGTACTGAGGTTAATGCTTATCTTTTCTGGGTTCCTGTAACCATGTTCTGGTTCATTCTTTGTAACAATAATTTTCAGTAAAGTTGGGAGCATGTGTCCTCATAATTTCTGGCTCAGGATCATGTAGAAGTGAGCCACAGTGACTGAGGGGAATATATCATAATCCTCAGGTGAGCTGGACTGGAAAGGAGGCCGAGAACTACTGACTGACAGTGAAGCCAGGTCAATGGGTACTTGCTCACTGTCGCAGGCTGCATTTCAATAGAGTATGTATGGGGAGTATGTGCTAAATCTTGGCCATCATTGTGTCTTCAATAGAGGAGTTTATAATGTAAAGACACTGAGTTGCCCTAATTTAGGCATTAATACCATCCTTAGAAAATGTAGCAAGAGGTCTTGGAAAATAGATGAGAGTAGGAAAAACTCAGAGTGGGTAGACCATGAGGCATGATTTCAACAGAGTAAATGGAGGGATGAGTGTGGTTTGGCTGATGGAAAAACAGAGGCTGTTTCCTGGCAAAGCTCAGAGCCAGAGAAAAGTGAGTTCATGGGCAGCCAAGACACAAATAGTAGCTGGAAATAGAGGTAAAGGGACAAGGCAGTTAGAAAGTGGAGAGCTTTACAAGTGCTGTTCAGAAATTTGCATTTGATGTGGGAGTTTTAGGAAGTAGAGTGATACAGCCAAAGAGGCCAGAAAAAAATTATTTTCGAAGCAGGGTATACAACAATTTGGAGTAAATAAGGACCAGTCAGAGGGAAAAACAGAAGAGTTCCAGCAGTTCAAGCTCGAGAAAACTCCATAAAAGATATGGAGAAAGAGAAGAGTCAGTATGAATCACAGATAAGCTGCTAATTTAAAAATCATGTATTTTCACTGTCAAATGTAGAAATTAGCAGCCTCCTATTTGTTTCATCACTCAGATTTGCAGCATTTCTCAATGGGTTTACTGTAACCTTTGTACTATCCAGACTGTAGTCTCATATTTCAACTTTTTAAATGTTTTTTTTTTCCCATTTTCTTTTTTAGGAGAGATTCATGAGGAAAAGGTAAATGGGCAGATAAAGTAGTTATTTAAAAGAAAACTTATAACCGGCTATGTAGTCACTTCCTAGGTGCTGTAGCACCAAGAACCAGTTTACTTTGGTTGTCTGGGATCCTCTGAATCAACCTCACAAGTCTTTTAATACACTGACATCCACTAAAAATACTTGAATTGTGGACATTTTCAAACATACAATAAGGTGGAAAGAAAAACTTCAGCAATTATCAGCACTTTGTCCATTCTTATTTACTGATATAACCTTTTAAATGTTAAATGATAGAATGAAACGAATGATATGATTTTGAACTACAAGAGTTTATACACCTAGGAGTAGACATGGGACTAAAACAAAATTTTTTTTAAAGAGTTTATACACCTACTTTAAAAAATCTGTCAGTCACTAAAAACTTAAATTGTGATTCATTTTTAAAATAAAGGGCCAGACGGGCATAGAAAGAGAGGAAAACAGTTCCTACAGTGATTTGCAATATTTTTTAGCCTGATACATTTAATAATGTTCATAGCAAATAGCTTAAGTGAATTCTAAGACTTCTTAAAAGAGTTCCCCTAAAATAGAATATATTTTCAAATCAATCAAGAAATTACAAATTACAGAATTTAGCATGATATTCTTTAATATTGAGGAAGTTTGGCTGGTAAATTAGAATGTAAAATTTATCACTGAATTAACCGTGATTAATTATCTCACCCAAGATAACAGTGAATCATTTACAAACCTTCTTAAGTATTTCAAAGTCATAAGCTTGTTTTAACTTTATAGAATAATAACATCTGTTTGAATAGGACTTGCATACATTTTTAATATATTGCTTATTCATTCATTCCAACATTCATGAACCAATATTCAAACACTTAATATGTGCCAAGCCCTGTGTTAGAGGCTTGGCTATATCAGTAGTATGGTATGTTAATAATTCTTATTAGATGACTTTCAAGGTGAGATCAATTATAATTTTCTTTTATAACAAGGGGAACATTACAGATAAATGAAATTAATGGATAATCCCCAAGCCTCAGGTTAATCAACCTGCAGTCAATAAATAAATTGGCCAGTTTGTTTCAGTTTTTCATGTTGGTTTTATCATTACACCAGCAGTTAAATGACTAAAAGGAATGCTGCATATGGAAGAAGAGGAAATGCAAGGAACTAGTCAGTTCCTGAACAAATATGAAGTATCAGATACTAATAGTCGTTGTTCCAAATGTGAATCATTTACATCTTTTCCTATAACTGGGTCATGTTAACTGTTGTTATTGCTTTTGATTCACTTTGTAATTTCATATCAATTTTAAGGACTGTGATAATCATTTCAGATATATGTCTTTTTATCTGATTTACCTGATCTATGTAAAAATTACTTTTCCAATCTGAAGCCCCAGAAAGACTAAGAACTGGCACTCCAGGTACCGTAAAAGGGTGGAAATTTGTGAGGCTCATCAGTTGGAATTGATGCCGTGTGCCGGAACAGTACTGATGACTGATCTTTGGAGTGTATGCGTGTCTGTGTATATGCACGCATTTGACTAAAACTTGCCAAAGAAGTAACAGTCCAGTATTCATGTTCTCAAGGTATGTTTGCAACTGACAGTTTAAAGCAGTAACAGCAAGAAGTGTACAGTGGCAAAGTCTGATAAATATAGATTTAGGTTCATCTCCCTTTCATCTTTCTTATTATATAAATGCACTGAAAAACACTTGAAGTAGAATGACGTGATTGTGGAGAGAGAGCTGAGGAGGGAAGCAGACAGCTCAGCTTGTTCCTTTGTGATGGATGTCTTTGTGAGATTAGGGTAAAGTTTCTCATTCTGATGCGTGCAGACTGTGCCCACTACTTGTAAGAAACACTGTCAGATCTCCTTGGAAAAACTGAGCATATGAGTCATTTACTTGTAAAAACTTAGTAGCTCTGTGTTCTTAGGAAGATTAAAAATGAGTGTTTGACAAATATATTTCTAAAGCCAAGGTTATGAATAGAAAGGACATGGATATGCATTTGCATGCTGTGTACTCATGTACTTGTATGCCATGCTTTATAGATTCTAAGACTCACCTTTTTTACATTTCAACATCTCTGCAGTTGAAATGCAGGTTGTAAGTTATGGTGTCTTTTAATTACTGTAGTCCACTTTTTTCAAATGTCAATTAACATCTCTGTAATTTTCAGGCAGCTCACAATCAGTGGTATCTTAGATTGCATGACATACAGTTTATATCTGAATATTTGTAGGACACTGATACAGAGAGATGAGTGTGATACTTCTCTTTTACCCAAAAAATAAAGTGAGAAGATTTATTCTGACAATTAATGGTTGAAGTCAAGAGAAACTATTTGGTCATAGAATCTCATTTACTGAATAAGTAAGTCACATACAGTTGCAAAATGCAACACTTATTTACAGTCTCTCTTTATGATCTTAAGTAATCTAAAGATTAGGATGCAAATTCACTATGTAGTTTATAAAGCATGTTCTTTCTTATTTGATTACTGCATCACTACATTTTTTACATATAACTCTTTTTAACCCAGATATTCATGGTTTTGAAAAGAAAGTGAAAGTTATTTCTGTCCTTTGTGTGTGTGTGTGCATGCGTGTGTGTGTGTGCACGCGCAAGAAAACTTTTACCTCATCCATTCATGCCTGCAACAAAACATAACTATGTGCAGGACATTAGGTTAAGTTAAATTGTTAGAGATTTACAGACTGTTTAAGCAATCTTATAAGATTCTTAAAGCTCAAGAAAAGATGACTTAGCTCTCACTTTTATAAGTTGACCAGTACAGAATACAGAGAAAAAGCACTATACAATCTATAGAAGCCACCGATTCTAGTCCTGTGGTAGAACTATGATGGATGGTTTCAGATTTCAAGGCTGTTTAACAAAGTTTTCTAGTAGATATGGCTAAATATGAATAGACGGAATGAATTTATATTTGGTCTAGGTGTCCAAGGAGAGACAGTAGCATTCATTCAATTACTGAAAGATTTATTGATAATGATTATTGTATAGCAGTTACAAGGACTGGCCCTTAATAATTCTTTCCACCTCTGAAATTCTATATTTCTAGGGCTTCATGTCAGAGGGCAAGTTGCCTGATCGACCTGAGGGTATCTACCTGTTCAAAAAAAGGTGGGCAGTGGTGGTGGGGCAGGGGCAGGTGGTAAGAATACCTGTCCTGCCTCCTTCCCCTAGACTTTAATGAGATAATGCATAATAAAGCATTTTATAAATTGTAACATTTTCATAAATTCATTATGTCTTACATGTGAAAAATGTAAATAGCCCCCAAAAATGTAAATGTCTTCAGAAGTTATCTACTTCTTCCTTCTGGCACTTTCTCCAGTTTAAAAGAGTCTAACTGAATTTTAACACTTAATAATAATGACTTGTTTGAAACATTGTATTTGCCACTAGATCAAACATTAGATTGGGAGGTGAAGGAAGGGTGGTTCTGGGAGTATCTAATATGTTGTCAGCGTTCTGGGAGTGTTTTTTACAGTTTGGAATTAGGAATCACTGATGTCATGATCAGTCACATTGTCATGGCAACATCGGAATTTCCTCATTTGCCTTCTCTTCGCTTGGGGAGTATCAGTTTGCCACAGGTCTGTCATCAGTTCACCCCATGTGTTAAACGTACTAGATAACCCAGAACTAGTCATTCTTAAAGATACTCAGGGTAGGGAATTTTTATAAACTCCTTAAATATCCTATTTCAGTACTCTTAACTATGTATCCTTATGTTGGAAACTTTACCTTCATACATATTCAACTGAATAGAAATTCATTTGTAATTCTATATCTTCTTGTTTGAACCTTTATAATTCAGGGGAGAATGAAAGGCTTTTCAGTACTCTCATTTACATAAAGAACATCATTAATTATTCTAGCATCCTCCTCTTTAAATGAAATAGACCTAATTTAATGGTAATTTTAGCAACTGAGGAGAAAGGAAACTTACTGTTTCTTTCCTTCTGTGTATTGAATGCTTTAAAACCTTACTTGTGCTATCCATCTTAGGTTTTGGATAGACATTGGTTATGCACCCTCTCCCTACAGATAATTAGGAATTTCTTATTAAATAACCTTTTGCAATTGTTAGCTTACATGAGGGTTTTGTTTTTCCCGGGTACAGTTTGCTGTTAAAGTTAGCTTTTTACTCATGTAAAGGACATGGTCATTCCAGGTTCAAATTAATTTTGTTTCCCACGATATAAAGATTTTTGGCTCCAGTTTTCCACAATTTTTTTTTTTAATTTCCTAAGTACTTTCTGTCTCTTCCTAGGTCCTAGTAGCAAGAGTGGATGTGATCAGAAATTTTCCCAGCACACCCATTCCTTCCTTCCTCACCTCAGCTCTTGTCTTTTACCCACGGTTTGCTCACATACATAGGTAATTATGTTACTTCCATCTCTTTGGAGTCAGAGAGACCCAAGATCAAACTCCAGCTCTACTACTGTAATTTCAGAGATTACCTAGTAATATCTTTCTGTCACAATTTATGAGTTTTACTATAATTCATGGAAAATTCATTGAATTAACTTGAAATATTCTGAAAATAAGCACTTACATTTTTATAGGCTTACAAAAGGCATGGAGAATAACAGCTCCATACTAGATTTTCACAATCAGAGTATAGAAGATTGAGACATCGTCCAGTCAATTTAGGAAAACAGCAATTCACAATATATGAAAAATGGACCTTCTCTTTGTCTTGGTATCCCAAATAGTTTACTTATTTTGCTGTGGAATTTGATCTATAGCTACAAATTCACTGTTGTTTAAACCAAAGCAAAATCTTGAATTTTAATTTAAATGGCATTTTATTCAGATGTTGTATTTTTGAAAAGGATATGACTCCATGTACCTGTTTTTATAGATTTTTTTTTTTTTTTTGAGACAGGGTCTTGCTCTGTTGCCCAGGCTGGAGTGCAGTGGTGCAATCTCGGCTCACTGCAGCCTCAGCCTCCCAGGTTAGTTGGGCTAGCTAACTCAACGATTTTTTTAATAGAAAAACGTAGGGACAGAAACTTATAGATAACCCTTATGCCAAAAATTGCTGTCAGCTTTGAATTTTTATTAACTATTATGCCAGAGCAGAGCAATAACTAATTTATGAACAGATTAGATCACAAAATGTTTATAAGTTATTTGTTTCAAATTTGGAGGATGTTTCTTCATAGAGAGATGTTGTAAATGGTGATTAGGATTTTAGTTGACCTAAAATAAGCATCTATGAATCTCATAACGTAGCTAATATCTAATATGGTCTGTCACCCTTTTTTGAGGGAAAATAAAACTTGGTTCCAGTTCAGGATTCTGGAAATAACTTTCACCTAACCACCATCTCAGCCAACCTACAATATCCCAGAAGATAAATTTTTCTGCTTCTCTCCTAACTCTGTCCCACCAATGATTCCAGAAAACAAACAAACAAACAAACAAACAAAAAAACTGGTTTAAAGAGAGGAGTTATACCTTAGCAACCATCAGTGAAGTGAGATTTAGATGCTAGGTTGGGGCTGAATATATATACCTGTACTATTCACCATATTTGAATATTGGAAAGTTTGCCTTTCTATTCAGTGGAATGGAAATTCAATGTAAATCCACATGCTTTTACAACTGAGCAAATGGGGGCTTCTAGAAGGGATAAGTGCCTTGCCCAATGTCACACAGATGGTAAATGGTGAAGCCAGGATTCAGGGTCAGGTGTTCTGATGCCCAAGCTTTGGCTCTTAATACCATGTAAGTTTTTCTCTATGGGGCTTGGACTTGATCCATAGCTAATAGTAGTAATAACCATTATTAATATTATTGGAGACAGGGGACTTTGGAGTCAAAGAGACCCAAGATCAAACCCCAACTCTACTATGTATTGGATTTGTGACCTTGGGCAAGTTACTCAGTTTTCTCTTTGGTAAAATGGGATAGTCATTCTTCTGTCCTGGGGTATGTGTGTGTAATGTGCTTAGAAAGTGCCTGGAATATAGTAGTTACTCAATAAATGACAGCTATTATTATTTAATACCACATGCAGAGAAGCAGCAGTGGGACAAAACTCATTTATTCTGTTTTGTTAACCAGGACAGAATAATCAGACTATGGCTTCTGGTAGGACTCATCAGAATATGGCTGTGTTTGTATTGTTCTCTATACCTTCTAGGATTATAGCTATAGTTTTATTTTATTACAGTGGTTTCAGTTTTATACACATGTACTTTTATACATGTCTAGGGAGCCTTTACGTTTGGAATAAGAATTGCAGATTTTTTAAAAAGCAAAATAGTAAATAATAGAAAATGTTGCTGCTACTTTAGAAATAGGGTACTTTATCAACTCTATTTTGTACGAGGAAAGAACAGAAAGAATCTGCTGACCCCCTATTTTTTCTTCTTTTTTTTCCTCCTGTTTTGCTGGGAGCCAGAGGCTTTGTGAGCTCTTATACATAGACTCTCAAAAGTAAATAGGTTTTTTTTGGTGTGAACTGCATATACTAACCTATACAGTGTGGCTATATTTTATGCATTAAAGGTTGCAGTCTGATATAGTGTTGAATGAATTTTTCCTCTTAATTCCTTTCACCTTTCAATTTAACCCAAATAAAAATGGGTGCTTGAAATGGTTCAACAGCAATAGAGGGATAGAACCTGCTGTAGGTCAGTTCTTTTCTTGATAGAGGTGTTCTATTCTTATCTCTTGGACATCTTCTCTGCCCCCATTTTTTTTCCTTCTTTCAAAGCTTAGCTTCGCCACCATACTTTCTTTGTAGTAATTTCATTCAAAGCTTACTCTTTTATGTGGGGCTCGGTAATATGTGTATTAGGGTGTTGGGTCCTCTAGGACGCCTCACCTTGCCCTTTTAGGAAGTTCATCAATTAGCAATGATTTCATCAGTGATTACCCCAAGTCTGCATTGTCCCTCATGCTAGCCTTCTATCTGTAGTTCTGTTTTTCTGATCATCTGCACAATGCTTCTTTCTGAGTATCCCTCTAACAAAACATTTATACAGTTGAGCTTCCCACGCCCATGTTATATCCTGTATTGATCTCTCCCTGCTGTGGACTCCCATAGCACACGATTGTCTAGAACACTTGCCTGGCACTTATCACTTAATGTCTTGCATTATTAGTGTACAGCAAGCAATTTGGGTGCTCTATGGTTTACGAGTACTCACCTAGGAACTGAAGCATCATCATCTATAAGGCTTTTTTTGAGATGCGGCGTTACAGAGTTTTAGAGAGCGTAAGACTTAGTAAATCTTTTAACCCTAGACAGGTCTAGATTTTAATCCTAGTTTGCTACTTGCTTACTAGCTTTGTGGATAGGTCACCCAGCCTTAACTTTTTTTCTTTCATCTGTACATTGAGGCTTATAACCCTTCCAACCTCAAAGGTTGTTGTGAAAGTTAAATGAGACGTGAAAGGTTTAAAAATGAAACTTTCATTTTAAAATTGGTGCTTTGGGACAAATGTCTTTCAAATTCAATTCTCTAATTTCAGGTATATGAGCTCTTTTAAGTGTCAGAAGGCATTATTACCTATGTGTGTCATCTCCTATTTTAGATTGCAGGCTTCTGCATGTACTGGTGGCTGCATCCTTATTATTCTAGTTGGTATACACCTCCTGGCTTATGAGAGTGATCTCTGATACTGCTCACAGTCTTCCAATTCATTCAAAAATGGCTCTTCTCCAACACCTAACTTCTTTAAAGGAAACCGGACAAAAACAGATGAAGAAAAACTTCAGTGCACCTAGGCTCTTGAAACAGACCTTTTTTTAGACTTTCGTTTTCCTTTTAAAGTTAAATCTGCAGTATACACAACCTTAGAAAGAATATTCATTCAGCCATTTAACAGTTTTTTACAAAAATGCCCTCCCCTTGCCTAAATTTGCTTGTCCTTAATTCCTGCTGTACCCTTGCTCCTGTTCTTTGATGTTCAGCATCAGTTATTTGCACAGTGCAACCATTTAAATCTAGGCATCACCATGATAAAACCTGGAAAAAAATAACAACAACTGCCATTTACTGAGTTTGACACTTTTGTCCATGTACTGTACTTAAGACAATTTTGTGAGGAGTCTGGCACTCAAGAGAGGTTAGCAAACTTGCCCAGAGCACAAGTGGGAAGCTGAAATATGGACCCAGATCTGCTTGGTTCTGCTTTAATTCTGTTCCTTGGATTGCAAAGTCCAGATTCCTTTAAGCTTTCTGAAGAAGGGTGTTTTAAGTACACATGTGGAGGGGCTGTTGTAAGTCTTAAGAGCCAAAGCAGCTCTAGGGACTGCAGCCCCCTCCATCATTTCATGGCCAAATGCTCACCCACTCCTGGCATGCTCTACTCTCTGCCCGCTGCCAGTAAGCTTCCTGTTTACTCATAGTTTCTGCTTCCTCATAACCTTGGCTTGCATATGGTTTTGGCTTGTTGTGGCCTCAGCTCTACCCCTGGCACTCTTATAGTTGCTGGCTCCTTAGTAACTGGTTCAGCCATTGGAGTTTTCAGAATCAAATCCCCAAGGGTGAGAATTGGATTGGTCCTGCTCATTTTTTCAGTCCCAGCCAGGTCATAGGTCACTGGCCTGTCAGTTGCCCTTGGATCAGATTCCCACAGCTTCTTTACCTACCAGCTGAGTGAGGTGAGGGAGGAAGCCATAGGACAGCCCAGGCAGCAAAGTCTGTTTCCCTTGAAAGAGGATGAGCATCGGCGAGGTGCGGTGGCTCAGGCCTGTAATCCCAGAACTTTGGGAGGCCGAGATGGGCGGATCACGAGGTCAAGAGATCGAGACCATCCTGGCCAATATGGTGAAACATCATCTCTACTAAAAATACAAAAATTAGACAGGCGTGGTGGCACATGCCTGTAGTCCCAGCTACTCGGGAGGCTGAGGCAGAAGAATCGCTGGAACCCGAGAGGCAGAGGTTGCAGTGAGCTGAGATCGCGCCACTGCACTGCAGCCTGGTAACAGAGCGAGACTTCATCTCAAAAAAAAAAGAGGATGAGCATCTCTAGGACAGGTTCTTCCAAAGCCCCGTTTTTACCATGATAACTTGCAGTCTCTCTGGACTGTTTTCTTACTTTCTATGTGTTAGAACATATTTGTTTCAAAGGTCGAGGAACTTTTTCAGATGAACCTCACCAGGATCTGTCCCTGTAATCACTCTTACAACTAAGCACTTATGAATAATCTATAATTGAGTGTGTATGTTATATACAGGGTCTCATATTTTTTTTTCTTACGTTGCATTCTTTGTGTTTGAGTGACTTCATTACATTTTATATTTTGTTGAGGGTAGACAATCTATCTTATCTCTTTGTAATGCTTTACTTAAGAACACAGTACCTAGTTAAGTTTGGAACTTTTGAACCCCGGTGGACATTGTTTTTTTAAAACATATATGCCTTATATTCTCTCCTTTTATGTCATTCACCATTATAGAACATACATTTTGTTGGCTTTTAGATATCCTTCTCTAGTCTTAGAGTCTTTTAATTTTTTTTTGTTTTTTGAGACGGGGTCTCACTCTGTCACCCAGACTGGGGTGCAGCAGCGTGATCTCGGCTCACTGCAAGCTCCGCCTCCTGGGTTCACGCCATTCTCCTGCCTCAGCCTCCTGAGTAGCTGGGACTACAGGCGCCCGCCACTATGCCCGGCTAATTTTTCGTATTTTTAGTAGAGACGGGGTTTCACCGTGTTAGCCAGGATGGTCTCGATCGCCTGACCTCGTGATCCGCCCGCCTCAGCCTACCAAAGTGCTGGGATTACAGGCGTGAGCCACCGTGCCCGGCCAGAGTCTTCTTAACATTCTTTTAGTATTCTTAGTATATCTTAGTATTTAGTATTAGAATTCTTTTAGTTTTCTAATTTAAATTTCATCATCACTTAAAAACTTTTCTTATCCCCATAAAACTATTGCAGAGTGTATCCAATCAAATTTTAGCATTCTGGATTGCACAGCATCCAAAATATCATGACCTTAGAGTACAGCCATAGAAAAATTAATCTATTCTCTTCTTTTGTGGTTTACATTGTGGTTTCCTAAGAGACCACTCTTGACAACTGAGGTTGTACAGGGAATTTTTTCCATAGATGCACAGACGACAGGTCTGAGCTGCTGGGGTGTTGAGCAGTAAGTTATCAGAGAAAGGCACCTATGACTTGAACATTCTGATGAATGTTTTCTATTTTATACTTGTGCTTGATAACTTGCAGTAAAGGGTCCTAGTGAGAGGAGACAGCAAAAGGGAAGTCAAAACAGTTGTCTTATGCATGGAGTAGCAGAAAATAGTTCCACCAGATACACCAATTTTCAATGAATGCTCATTATACTGTGTTTGATACTTAATCACTTTAAAGGACAGATTTTTATGTGAATTTTGTCTGGCAAGTTCTTACTCGTCCATTGTGCACCTAGCACTGTGCCCAGAATAAGTTACTTTGCTTTTTTTTTTTAATGAAAAGAATCAGGAATTACATGTGTGTTTTATACGGTTATTTATAATAGGTGAGGCTTTCCAGTTATCTGGCTGGAGAATGTTGGAAGAGCCTGAGTATGGAAGAGGTTCACTAAGTCACCAGCAGGATATCTAGGATGAATATTTTTTCCAATTCCTTGCTGCTAGAAAAGCCTTTGAATGGCCACAGCTTTGCCAGAAGACTTCATTTCCATAGAGGACACTGTTTTCCTTAGGGAAGCCAGAAGGCATACGCCTTCACTTTTTAGACAAGTTAGGATTTTTCATTATCATGGCAGATGAGCCTTTCCAGGAAGGTATTAAGAGACCAGAAACCAAGGAAGAACTCTGTAGTATTTACTGCAGCGATAGTATTCTGTAAAAGTCACCGTGGAATAGGCCAATCTGAAGGATGGCAAGCCCGTCCCAGTGGCTTATCCAGAGACCGCAGGCTCTGTCAGTCCGGGCTGCTGTGGAGGCCTTCTGCCCTGCACAGGTTCGGGGCTTCATACGTCCACGGAAAGGTGGTCGAGAAAAGGGACGGCTTGAGCAGCCGTAGGTCATTTACATCGGGAAACAAAGGGAAGACCCTCCTCCCTTTGTCTCTTTTTTGCCGAGTTTCTGTGTCCTAAGAAAACACATTTGTGTCGCATCTAATAATTAACATAAGGAAGGATTACACTGTTCCAGTTTTTAGGGAGAAAGGTTTACCAAACCGATGGCCTTAAATGATTTTCGCTCCTTGATATTATCATCTTGAAGGGAAGCTGGTGAACTCTGGCTTAGGGATAAAACAAAACTTTACCGATCGTATTTGGGTGAGGGGCTGGGGAGTGGAGAGCTGTTTCCTCTGCTAAAATTTTAGCGTGTGAATCGGGGGATGGAGATTTGCAGAGGTTTGACGGGAGGGTCGTGTGTTCGTTGAAGTAGGGGTGATTGTCCACACCTTTTCTTGAAGAGTGGCGCGGGGGGCCTAGTTCGAAAGGTGAAGAAGAGAGGGAAGACCGAGGTGCCAGAGTGGTCCCCGAAGCGACGACCTTAAAAGGGGCTTCGAGCCGGGGTGCAAAGCTGCCGCTGGTGCTTAGGCAAGAACCGAGGGGGAAAAAGAACAGAGGAGGGGGGTTGGCTACTCCGAGGAATGTGCGGCATGCGGGGAGCCAGACCCAACCATTGCACCAGAGCGGGGGCGCCGGCTGCTCCCCGGGCCGCCCGGCCCCGGCTCCGGCCCCGATCCCGGGAGGGAGAGCGCGGGGGCCGGGCAGGCGATGGGGCGGCAGGCGCCGCGCCCAGCGGGCGGGCGGGGAGGCGCGGGTGGGCCTGGGCGCGGCGCGAGGCGGTGCGCTGCCGCCTCCCCGCCCCCGGCCGGCGCGCTCTCAGGGCGGTGGTTGAGGCCGCGGTAGGTGGGGACGCGGCGGCGCTGCTCCTCCGCTGCCGCCGGGAGAGTCGGCGACGCCGCCAGCTCCGCGCGCGAACTCCCGTCCATGGCACGCAGGGCGGCGGCTGCCCGAGCTGCTCGAGTCTCGCCCGCTGCCGCGCCATACTTTTAGGCGAGTGCGGAGGTCGAGGGCGGAGGGGAAGTCAGCGCGGAGCTGCAGCCCCCGCCGGCCGCCGCCGCGCGGCGAGAGGGAGTTCCCAGAGCTGCCGCGGCCCCGGGCCCGGCCGGCCCCCTCCTTGCGCCCTCCCCCTCGCGGCGAGGCTGCCCCGCGCCCGCGCCCGCGCCCGCACCCGCCGCCGCCGCCCGCAGCGATGATCTTCCCCAGCAGCAGTGGCAACCCCGGGGGCAGCAGCAACTGCCGGACGCCCTATCGCAAGCAGGTGAGGCGGCGGCCGGGATGCCGCGCCGAGGTCGGCGAGCCCCGCGTTACAAAGGGGGCCGCGCTCAGGGGCTCCGCGCCTCCTCGGAGGGACCGGCTGGGCGGTGACCTTGTTTCCCAGGAAGGCGGCCGCGGGGACTGCTCGGCCGGCGACCTGAGCAGGGGAGATGCCCTCGCCGCCGCCACCCGGGCCGGGCAGGGTGGAAAGTGGAGGAAGGGGCAGGGGCAGGAGCGGAGAGCCGGCGAGGGCAGAAGCGCGCCGGGCCGGGGGCTTCACCCAGCTCTGCAACAAGTTTGGGTTTTTCCTGAAACCTTTGTGTGTAGCGGAGTACGGTAATAAGTCGTCACGCTGGTGTGCAGTCTTCGCTAGGAACCTCAGAGAACCTGTCTGATTCGTAGGAAACCCGGAAGACGTGTGTCTGTGTGTGTGTGTCTGTGTCTCTGTGTG
Source organism: Pan troglodytes (assembly GCF_028858775.2). Classification (NCBI taxonomy): domain Eukaryota; kingdom Metazoa; phylum Chordata; class Mammalia; order Primates; family Hominidae; genus Pan; species Pan troglodytes. The sequence goes on along the minus strand of NC_072411.2, from coordinate 62,460,489 downwards.
TGTCTGTGTGTGTTCGCGCGCGCCCCCCTCATTTAAAGAAAAAAAGAGAAAGAAACAGGAACTTCTACTGTCACTTTCTCAGGGTTTTCAGTAGCACAGGGAAATCCTGTGACATCCTAGTTGCAGAAGATACTTGGATATGCCTGAGTCATACACATGCTCTTTCCTATTTTAATACCGTTTCATACATTTTTTAACAGATTGAACTCGAAAGCCACTTCAGTGGTTAGATCACAATCCCCTGCTGGGAAAAGGACTGGAGCTGGGAGCTTATAGTTGAGGCCTTTTGTTTTTCATCTTTGTTTTTAAAAGAAGGTTACTGAAGCCATGTTGTGATAGATCTCACAGAGCCTTTCAGCAGCAGCAATAACAAAACGTAGCTTTAAATTATCTAAAAAATGTGCAAGTCTGTTTAGAAAAGGTTAAACTGATTTAGAGGTCAGTGGCAAGATGCTTGTTGAGAAAACAAAAACAGGATTGCAGATATTTTTCCTCCATAATAAATCTCTTGTCTGCATCCTTAGCCACTGAGACAAATCAATTAAGTTATTATCCCAAAAAGGATACAAGCGAACTGTAGCCTTCCATGCAGACCGTGGCTCTCTTAAGATCACGACCGATGGCAGGGATGCTTGGTGGCTTCCCTTTAGGTATTTACAGGATTATTGATTATGTTTAGGTCTTCTTGTCAGAGTCATTCTTTTTTGTGTGTATGTCCTAGCGTAAGTGTATTTGCAAGTATTTTGGCAGTGTCGAAAAGAAATGTTTTCTGCCTTCTGGTCTTTGGTTCTTTTCTATGTTAACTTTCCTTTAAAGAGGCAGTAAACACACACCGTGGTCTGTGTGCCCTTGATGTGGAAGTCCATGGAACTTTTACCTGGGTTAAGAAGTTCTTTCCTTTAATTAATTAAATAAATAAAATCTGCATTTATGACTCGGCTGAAGGATATGCTAAGTTAGTCAAGATTCAGAAGCAGGCATCTCGAAGTCATTTCATGTGGCTTCATTTAAAAGAAATGCTCTCGGATCCAGTACACTTACATCAACTTCATAAATGCAGCCAATTTACAATAAACATTCCCCTTGCAACCCCTCCTCCCCCACCCACCTCACTCTACCTGAAAAGATGGCTAATTATGTTAGGACCTTGTGTATTCATTTATTTGTTGTCAAAACCCGGCGGGGTGTTAGCTCTGAAATGGGGAAAAGGCTCTGAGGGCGAGGCCTTTGGCTGTGAGGGGCTGGAGGTTTTGTGTGTGAAGGGGGGTAGCCTGCTGGTCTGGAGCACGCTGATAAGATGCTCTTCTTTTCACAGGGCTCTCCTTAGATTCAAAGACTAAAAGGGCTGACTGAATCAGAAAAACAAACAGACTTTCTTTTTTCTATAGGCAAAGAAAGAAATGAATGTGTAGGCATTATACAGACACAAGACCCCGGGTACCAGTGGTATTTGAGTCAAAGGTTTCTTTTGTTAGTATTTAGCCATTCACTGGGAAAGCACACTTCCAGCGCGGGGACCTGGTTACCATGAGTGACTTTGTGATCTCATCCTGGCTTAGCCTAAATGGGAAGTCTAATTAATGCTTTTTATAAGGTTTTGTGATGTTAAGCTTCAACCTTGCAGTTCATATTAGTTTGTTCATTTTGATGAAAGAATTGGCAGATTTTAGGTATATGATGCAGTTTGATTTTAGTCTAGAAATACATAATCAGCTGTTAGAGCTGATCTCAGCTAATTTGCCAGAAAAAAAAAATGGAATGTAAGGAATACTTTACAGTCACCTTTGGAAAAAACACCGTAATGGTTCGGAATCACACTTGCATTATACATACATAGTAGTAGTAGCTAACTTTCATTGAGTACTTCACTACCTGCTGATTGCTGTTCTGAATGTTTTTGGCAGATTAACTCATTTAGTCATCTTAAAAGCCCTGTGAGGCAGGCAATATTTGTATATCCATTTTACAATTAAGAACACTGAGGCATAGATTAAGCAAATTGCCCAAAGTCTATTCAACTCAAAGTGCAGAGCCAGGATTTGAACCCTGACAGTCACTCCCTTCCAAGCCACCACACTACGGCTGCCTGCCTACATGTACTGCTCAATAGCAACCCATAGAGAACTTATCTGCATCATCGCCCATCACCCTTCTAATCTCAGAAGTCCAGTTTAGGGATTCCTCCCACCTTTTTGGGGAGGGAGAACTTGTGAGCTAGGAGGTGAATGATGAAGCAAATGGATGATACAGATGGTAAGTTTGTGATGTTTGGAAGCAGCATTGATATAAAAATGTGGCTGTACTGAATGATTGTACAACTCTTAAAGCTTTTTACATTTTACATATACAGTCATCTCTCAGCATCCGAGGAAGATTGGTTCCAGGATGGCTCAAGGTCCTGATATAAAATTGCGTAGTATTTGTATATAACCTATGTACATCTTCTCGTATTCTTTAATCTCTAGATTACTTATAATACCTGATACTATGTAGATGCTATGTAAATAATTGTTATACAGTATTATTTTCAAATTGTTTTATTGCTATTTTTATTGCTTTTCCCCGAAATATTTTTAATCCACAGTAGGCGGATGCAGAACCTCTTTATACGGAGGGCCGACTGTGTAGGAGTGAGCTAGTTTCAGTTAAAGCAGCAGTGGTTGGTACTCATCTCTCACCTGCCCCCACGTAGTGTAGCTAGGGCATCAGGGAGTACTGATCTCTGGCATCATCTGGGATCAACAGGATTTTCCTGCCTCACAGGCCTGTGAGCACATTAGAAATACACCTGCTCAGCGCAAGTCAAAGTGAGAAGCTTTTGAATGGAGTGATAACCGAGTAGGCAGTATCTAAATAAAGATGATTGGTTCAAGTCTCAGTGGACAAATGTGTACGTTCTATTACTGTTGACTGTGACTTTGAAGTATATGGTGTTCATTAAGCAAATCCAATCTGATTGTATGAAAAGAGCACCCCAAAAACCAAAATGAAACCATTTATCAGGACTTTTGTAGCTATGAAAATATTTTAGTGTGTTTTGAAACAAAAAAAGTGATTTATACTCAAAGGCTTTTAGATATAGAAAATTGGTATTTTCATTTTTCCTTTGTGTTGTTTCTTGAATTCTTTTATTAGCTACTCCTCTTCCTGTTTCCTTCCATTTTGGAACTGCTTTCTTGAGGTAGTTAAGTTACAAACCAACCATACTTTGGTTTCTGCACATCGTGGCATGTAGGAAGGCCTTTTTTGCTAAGCAGTATGTTGTCCTAGTGGTTTCCAGTAGGGTTTTGGAGGTAGGGGAGTGAATGCAAAATTTTTCTGTGTGTGTGTATGTGTGTGTTTATATCTGTGTGTGTTTAATGGTCTTGCCCTCCAATAGTTGTACTTGTTAAATGTTGCTAACTTTTGATGAGGGAAGTACTTATCTTCCCAGTTTAAGTAGATTTACATAGTTTACTGCCTTCTTCAAGATTAACTGGGTGTAGCTGCACGTGAGGAACTCAACAGTGATTCAGTGTGTGGCCTTGTTTAGAGGATGACATACAAAGCTGTTGATTAATCCTCTTCAGGCAGTTTCTGTTCACAGCAATTTGTGTTTAGTAGATTGGGTTTTGTTAAAGTTTGAAGATTAAACTTGTGCATAGAAGATATTTAAATGAACACTGCCTGAAACAGTCCCAATTTGTTGTTGTTTTAAAGAAAGTAAACGTCTTCAAGCTACAGAGATTGGAGGTTTAGTGGAGAGTAGCAGAAAGGTAAATTGGTATGTATAAGTAAGGTATTGGCCCATTTTTATGTTATGTTATCTCTGTGTATTTGTGGTCAGGTAGGATCTATGAGTCATGATGATGATATTTTAAAATCTACCCATACATAGCCATTTGAAAACTGTACAATTCATCGTGATTGTCCACTTTTTCTACTAGGGACCGTTTTGGCATCTCATTACATGTTCCATAGTTCACTTCAGGTTTTGAACATACTTCTAGTTTTTTGCTTTTCCTTATTTTTAGAGATTACTGTCAACTGGGCTCACCATATATTAGTACTTTTATTTTTGAGACCTTTCTTAGGAGGGTAAGAGTCTATCTGATCCAGGTTTCTGAGAATATATTTATAAAGTACTCACCCAATAAATAAATATTTTAAGGATGTATAAACCTCAGTCATATTTAATCTTCATAGCATCCATATAGAGAAGGTCTGGAGTTTTGAGGCAGTGACATTAAGTGGCCTACGTGGTGAAAGCTAGGTCCCTGGAGTCAAGAGCTGTGTCTGCTACTAGGAAAAAGAAAGCCCGTCAAGAACAGCTGTGGCCTCACTACACTTCCCTTTACTTGGCCTCCCAAAGACATGTGGCCCACAGTGTCCAGATTTCAGATGTGGGAATTGTAGCTCTTGAATGTATTAGTGTTTTTTTGTTTGTTTTATAAAGGCTTTCACAGATGACATACTAGACACTGAGTTAAATTTGAATTTCAGATAAACAGTGAATAATTTTTTAGTATAAGTATGTCCCAGATTTTCATCATACTGCATTTTTGAATTTGCTAAATCTAGCAGCCCTCTCTCAGGGAAATCCAATTCGCTTTTTAAAACTCGTTATAAAAAAAATCATGATAATAAGACATACTATTACTTTTTCCACTGAAAAGTTTGCCCCTTAGCATATTCCTTAGGCCCTGATAACGCACGTTTCACATTTTACCTCCTTGAACCATTTGGTCCATGCTTCCGCCTGCACTCTACCTAATTGAAAGACTATGGCTTAAGTTCTGGCTCTACCATTTGCATGCTTTTTCACTTAACCTCCCTAAGTCTGAGTTTCTGCTAAGTAAAGATAATAGTGCCCACTTCACAGGGTTGTTGTTGTTAATCCTTCTAAGGTGCTATTATTAATGTCCCCACAGAGCAAGCAACAGCGGGTGGTCCTAGGAGACTTCTGTGTGGTCTAGGGAGACCTTGACACAGTCGCCTAAGAATGGACCGTGTTTACAGCCTCTAAGAATGGACTGTGTTTAGAGTGAGGGGCAGCCTGAAAAAGGGTAAGGACCTGAGGTTGAAAATGAAATTCTCAACCACATTTTTTTAAAAAAAGAAAGTACCAAGAAGTAGAAAAGTGGATCCCACCATATTTTTAAACAGTTGGTCATGGTTTATGCCCTCGATAGCAGAATTTGCTTCCTCTCTGGGGAAGACTTTCAATCCTTTCTTCTTTATTTCATGCAAATATATTAGGAAGGTAAAAAGAGCATTGATCATTCTTATCAGTGAAAAATGCTACTTTTTAATTTGCTGGAAAACAGATTTGATTATTAGTATATGCACAATTATTTCCTGAATTCTTTCCTTTGTCTTGTTTGTGTATTTGATTTTCAAAGATATCGTCTTTGCATTACTCAGAAAAATAAACATTTTTTTTGTCCTTGGACATCTGTAGGTGTTTAGTGGGTGTTTGTTTTTAAACTCGCATCTGTACAGAATGCTTTGCTTAACACATTCTAAAATCTTGGCGTAAACTTTAAAATAGTATAGAACACACTGTGAGGAAAGGAAGAAAGCATTTCCTGGAATTAGGATAAGGTGAAAGAATTAAATGGAGCAAATGAAATCCTGGACTAAAATAAAAAATCAATATAACTGTTGGGACTTAACACTTACTATAACGACAGCAGCAGCAAGAAACTTGGTGTTACGCAGAACAGTACCCTAATACATAGAAATCTATGTTGGCTCCACTTTATTCATTTAAACATACGGAATTTCATAACAGTGTAATGTAAACTAGAGAAGATTATCTTTTGTTTGTCAATTGTATATGCAATACAATCTCAAAAATGTATTTTTAAAAACTGGAAGGAAATATGCCAAAATATTAACAAATGGCTTCCTCTGCTATAGAATCACAAATGACTGTTTTTTATGATCCTTTACATTTTTTTCAACCATCCAGTCTCTCTTGTCCCCCACAATGAGCATGCAGTCCTTTGGTTATCAAGAAAAAGACAGTGAAAAAACAAAACAAAACGAAACCTAGAAAATTGTATTTTTTAAATGTCTCAAAATTGTGGTGAAATTGCAAAGAATTCATTTTGAGAATTTCAATCACACATGAAGGTACTGCTTGTTTCTAATGCCTGAGTTTTGAGGGGTGGTCCTTTCCTATTCTTTATGTATTATTTTTGTTTCCTGCAAACTCCTGTCCTACCTTTTTAGAAATCACTTGTTTCTGACAGATACTTTTTAACTTAATAACTTAAAATTTTCCTATTTTTTATACATATTTTAAATATGCCTTCTGTACTTTTTGAAACATTTTTAAGGCACAAATTTATGTACATGAGTTAGTGAGGGGGAAACGTAGCTATATATATGAAATTTCATATTCTAGATTACTTTTCAGGAGAGTAGCTGTTCTAAATATTCTAAATATAGAGGCATTATCACAATCACCTGTTTTCATTTGACTTACAGCTGTTTTGTGGACAGATAAATTTTCTCCACATTTAATTTCTGTATTAAATGTGACAAGCCAAGACTGTTCTACCTATGTTGGAATCCTTTGGGTTTATTTTATTATGAATACATATGATTGTCTTCATTGCAAACTTGCTTTTTGGCTCTTAGCTTCTTTTTTTTTTTTTTCCTCATATATATGTTTGTATTTTTCATTTTGTTTCTTTTGTTTTTTAAATTTAATTTAATTTAATTTCCAGTTCCGAGATACATGTGCAAGCTTTTCCCTATTTGAAAGGGCCGTGCAGTGGGAGGTGTGGCTTCTTTAGAGGTTTCTTTAATGTATAATGGAAGAGTAAGGATTTCTGTAAGAAGTACAAGGTACAGATAATGTCAGCATTGTAGAAGCAGCTGTTAGTGTATAACCCAGGGGAGTTTTCAGTGTGTCTGGGGAGTTTTAGGTGTGCACTGCAGAGGCTGCAAAGCTCCAGAGCAAGAGGGGGGAGGAGCAGGGAGTGCTGAAGAGAGGGAAGGGGAAGTAGGGGCTAAGAGAGAAGAAAGCACTCTTACCTTGTTTGTTTCTTACTTTGCTAGTTGATGTATCACTTTGCAAAATCGGTTCCAGTCTCATTGTTTTGGTGCTGTGTAGGTTGGGAGCAAATATGTAGCCTCATTGTTTTGAATTATCTCAGATTCTTAAATCTCCCCCTTTTTTTCTTAGTTATCAGTCCTATCGTCCAGCATTTTCTTTCTCTGTTCTAAGACAAAATCTCTTTGTCTCTCTCCTCTTTGGAGAACTGCCTATAAATCCTTTTTGGAAGACCATTTGTGATCAACCCAACCCTGCCAATTCAGATATTCTAGAAAGTACTTTGGCTCTATTTTGTATTCTCAGTTTTATATGTTAAATGTATCAGACCAATTCTAAGACAGTGAATAGTTCTTTTGTTTAAACTGAAAGTTTAAGAGGGGCTCAGAAACATTGAGTTATAATTAATTGAGTTGTAGGTGTAAGTGATTTAAAAAAAAAAAAAGCAGACAGGAATCTTTGCGAAGTAAACTGGTGGCATGCAGGCGATAATACTGGTGCACATTAGGGGAGAAACTGGGCAGGGAAACCAGCTAGCTAGTTGTTAAAACTGCTGAGAGCTAGTGAGGACCCAAAAGAAGTCAGTTAAATTGTAGGCAGGAGGAGTGACCAAATTTTATAGATACTGAAATACAGGAAGCCCTTAAAATTGTATGCAAAATGTGCATACATTGGCTATTTCTTTGGTAGAGATTCATAGCTTTCATCCATTTGTCAGAGGGATCTGTGTCCTCCAAAAGTTTTCGTGACTGCATTTGGAAGGAGAGGGAGAAGAACTTGAACAAAATTTCTAACTCAGGAGACAGGATAATTGGTTGCATCATGGAAGGCGACATTTCAGGTAAAAAGAACATTGATTCAGCAAAGATTTGAAGATAGAAAACATGGGCTTTATGAGGGAAGTAGTGGGTAGGTCAGGTTAGGTTGACTGCAGGGTAGAGTTTGAAGAACAGAGGTCAATAGGAGCAAGCTTGCTAAAATGGGTGAGAGCAGAGCCTGAGTTTAGAAGGTATTGTCTCAGTTGAAATAAAGATGTAAAATGTGGCAGTGTGAATGTATTAAATAGAATGGATTCAAGATATTGTGTAGAAAGAATTGACAAGATTTGGCTGGTGACTGGCTGGATGGGGAGGGGAAGGTCTCGGGAATAGACCATCCTAGGCTTCTAGTCTTAAATGATTGGGAAAATGAAAAGTTACTGCAACCTTTTTTGCTCTGGGGCTCAGTGATGAGGAAAAACCCAGCCTTTCTATTACAGGGATTTTCCACATCATCATCATCATTATTATTATTACTGTTATTATTTTGCTATTAAAATAAATTGGAGAGGGATTGTTGAATTCTGATACTAGTGTCCAGACACCAGGGATACTTAATATCCTGCAGTGTCCAGCTCAGTTTCTCATAAGGAAGAATCGTCCAGCCTAAATGGCTAATCACACACCCCTAGTGAAAACCACTTTAAGAAGTTATTTTGGTTGGGGAGATGGTTGTAAGCATTTCTTTACCGCTCCCTTGAGATTACCTTGAAGTCAGAGTAGAAGCTGCCTCACATGTCTGCATGGATTTTCGTGTTTGTCCTGGATCTTCTCAAACACATTGTTATATGGCAAATTTCATTCTTGGTAATATACGTCATTCATAACTATACAGTCACCTTTAATATCTATAGTCTAACAAGTACATTGGTTATATTAAAACATCTCCCACCTCAAAGGAATATGGAAGATGGGCAGATATAGTGGTGAGTGGTTTAGAGTATTCAGCCTACCAAAATAAGAGTTTCTGGGGGAAAGGCAGTGAGTTTGGTTTGGCCATTTTAACTTGTCCACATGAATTACACATTATTCTTCCCACTTGCCATCCCAGGCAGAAATTTCTAGCAAGCAGTTAGAGAACCGGAGCTCTGGGGAAGAAGCACAGAAACTTCTCAGATTTAATAGGTGGAGCACTGGGAATGGATTAAAGCACTCCGAGGAGAGAATGTGTCAAGACAAGAGATGGGACAGACTTCAGGGAGCACAGATTCTATATTGGGCAGGAGTAGGGGGGAGCCTTAGGCAAAGTGGGAGGAAAGAAGTGGCACAAAACTGAGAGAATCCGGAGAGTGTCACAGAAGCCAAGGAGAACAAAGTTTTAAGAAGAGGTGGTCAGCTCCATTAAATGTTGCCAAGAGGTCAAGAAAGACAAAAGCCTAGTAAAGGGCCATTGGAAATACCCATTGGGAGGTCTTTGTAAACTTTTAAAACAGAAGTCTCAGTGGAGTCCTGTGTGTGTAGTGGGGCAGGAAAGGAGGGTGGAGACAGGGGTGAGGGAAGCACATTCCAAAGGGTTTAAAGAGTGAATGAATGAAGAGGGTGTGTCTTTAGGAAAGTCAGACCCAAAGAGAGAGTTTTTTTCCTGAAAATTTCAAGTGACAGCCTAGAGACAAGATTATTTCAGCATCTGTGTTTGTAGGTAAAGCAAGGTGCTAGAAAAAAGAGGGAATATTTGGAAATAGGGCTTACTTTTATGAAAGGTTGAGGCAGGATTAGTCTTACAGGAAAGGGCTCCTCAGAAGTCTTCCTGACAGTGATTACAGGAAGGAGAAAATGGGTTATGCTAGAGAAGGCAGGAAGGCCAGTGAAGCTCACCTTTTTATGAAAGCTTAGGATTCAGTAAGGAGGCGAGGCTGTCTGTTCAGATTCTGTAAAATAAAAAAGATGGGATTTTCAGTTTAAGGAGTATGACAAAAGATTTGGAATAATGCTCTTGGGAATTTGGTGAGCATTCAAACAGAAATGAGTGCAAGGATGACTCAAGCAGTAGTAAGGAGCCATGGGAGTTCAGAGGTACGAGTTGGCATGGTATCCTGACCCTCCACGAGCAATAAGTAAGGGAAAGCATCTGGATAATGGGTTTATATAGGGTTTGACATTGGTAAGATGAGTATGCTCTGAAAATTGAGAGCACTGTTCCAAAGGCTAAGGAAACGTGAAATCAAGAAAGACAATGAGCTTTTGGTATAGGGTGGGGCATGGAGATTCTGATAAGATCCTTCCGCCTAGGGGAAAGTCCCCGGACCTCGGGCAGAGAGTGCCACGTGCATGCGCAGGTAGACATTGCCTACGGCTGGGCGCGGTGGCTCACGCCTGTAATCCCAGCACTTTGGGAGGCCACGGTGGGCGGATTACGAGGTCAGGAGTTCGAGACCAGCCTGACCAACATGGTGAAACCCCGTCTCTACTAAAAATACAAAAATCAGCCGGGCTTGGTGGCGCCTGCCTGTATCCCAGCCACTCAGGAGGCTGAGGCAGGAGAATTGCTTGAACCCGGGAGGCGGAGGTTGCAGTGAGCTGAGATGGTGCCACTGTACTCCAGCCTAGGCAACAGAGTGAGACTTCCTTCGTCTCAAAAAAAAAAAAAAAAAAAAGATAAAAAGAAAAGTCCCTGGGAGAGAGAGGTGAAACAGGCTGCTTCAGAGAGGAAGTTCTGAGGTAAAAGCCTTCAAGGTAGAATAGTCCTGGGATCCTTCCTTGTGGAGTTGTTTGGAGGATTAAATGAGATAGTACATATGGGTCTGTCTGGCACCTAGTAAGAACTCAGGTGGTTATAATTATTAAGATGAAGTTCTTGTATAAATTACACCTCCCTCTAACTACTGTTGTAATATTTGTGTAAATCAAATCATATTTCAAACAGATTCCACAAACCATGAAACACAAACCAAAATAAAGTGTTAATTTTTTTCAACTGAACCACATGGCCAACGTCCATTTAAAAAAATTTCACTATCAAACCATTTCAAAACACAGGTTGCTTTTAAAGAAAAAAAGGTGGACATTGGTGTGGATCCCAGCTCTTATCACTCGAAGGGACATTTCTTAAACTTTCTGGGTCTTAATTTCCTTGGCAGCAAAACCAGGGATAATAGTTACTCAGTGTTATTGAGATGATTACATGACATCATCTGGGTGACAGCACGTGGCACATTACCTGGCACAGGTACTCTGGATGCTTCCCTCCTTCCTTGGGGTGTCTCCTAACAGGTCAGTTTGTATACAAAAGAGGATTTTGGAGGAAGGGTCAAGGAAAGCCTACGGTTATAATCGTGGAAGAAAATTGTGATCATTCTGTTCACTAGCCGAAAATCCTTGTGATGAGAAAGACTTGTGAGGATTATTATATTTGTCCTTGCTTCTCAGGGTTAAGGGTCAAAAGAGTTAATGTAAGATAAAGTGCTTTATGATATGTAAACACTATGGAGATGTTATTACAGTTTCTGAAATAGATGCCCTCGACTATTATGTGAGCATTTTCCTTCTTTCAGCATCTGATTTTTTTTTTTTTTTTTTTTTTTTTGAGACGGAGTCTCGCTGTGTCACCCAGGCTGGAGTGCAGTGGCGCGATCTCAGCTCACTGCAAGCTCCGCCTCCCGGGTTCACGCCATTCTCCTGCCTCAGCCTCCCAAGTAACTAGGACTGCAGGCGCCCGCCACCACGCCCGGCTAATTTTTTGTATTTTTAGTAGAGACGGGGTTTCACCGTGTTAGCCAGGATGGTCTCGATCTCCTGACCGCGTGATCTGCCCGCCTCGGCCTCCCAAAGTGCTGGGATTACAGGCGTGAGCCACTGCACCCGGCCTTCAGCATCTGATTTTAAATTCAGAAGTTTATTGTTCAAAGCTGCTTTCCTTAATTGTGCTTACTAAGATACACGGATTCTATTAAAGGTTGAAAGTGTTCAAGGAATTAAAATACTCATTTTACAAAGAAACTTCGGAAACACTACATACTATGTAGTATTGTCCAGGAGAGTAAAAGTGTAAATTAGCAGTAAAAAGTCTTCAAGAAGTCCTACAGTGGAGATATTTGTCTGACTTCATGATTTGTTTTCCTAGAATTACTTGATCATGGAATAATTTAGTTTTAGAATATTTACTAATTGTGTTCTTGGAACAGTTTGGGAACCACTTATTTAAAAGAAGCTTTTGCATTTTAGTGTTGGAAAGGACATTAGAGATTATCCGGTTCAACCCCTTTAATTTACTCCTGAGTAATTAAAATCCAGAAACATTGATTTGTTTAAATTCTCACAGCTTGAAAAGCTGGATCGTCTGACTTTTACTTAGTGCTTCACCATCCTACCTTAAAATCTTTGTTTTTCCAAGTATGGCACACACTTGCACTAATGTTTTTCTAATGAATGTTAAAGAGTGTATCTTTTTAAAAAATCATTGATAGAACTTCAGAATTGCTTTTATGTGAGGTTTAAAAAGTCATTCTCTGAACAGAGTAGGCCTTTAGCAATAGTAAGTTGCATGTTAACTTCAGGCAAAATAAACTAGTATCTGCCAACTCTCATTTCTTTTTTTGCTTTTAATTTCTCCTCTGTTAAGGTCAGTTTTTCCACCTGTTTTATTGCTTTTTAAAGCATTTACAAAGTCAAGAAAGCTGACTTGAGAAATCAATCTAGTTTAAAATGTCAGTGATCTGGAAAACTCACACATTCTAATAATGAATATTCTTTTGTCCTCTAAATTTGTTTTGTCTTTCTCATATAATTGGCTGTGGGTAGAAAAATTTGCATACTTTCAGTCCCTTCCTGCCTGACTTATTACAGCATGCAGAATTTACTCTGTGGTTTCTAGGTGTAAGTTCCTGTATAGAAGAAACCACAGTTAGGACTTTACAACCCTACTGTGGAGAAGGCTCGTCTGTGAGGAACACACTGCTATGTGTTCTTGAAAATTCTGAATGGCCACTTGATCATCCTTTGTTATAATAGGTAATCTAGACTAAATTGTTCACTTGTACCATCTTAAAAAAAATCTATATTAAGGTTCTTAGTTGCATAGTCCAAAGAAAAGTGGGTGGAAGTCTGTCGGTCTCCCTCACCAACTGTTTCTGGTGTATACAACATGAAATTTTATCCTGAATGAATTCTGCGATGTGATACTAGTGTTTCGGATGAAGTGATCTGAAGGAATGTTCAGTATATAATGTGTTATTACAAAAGAAGTGTAGTATACTAGGCCGAAAGGACCCAGAGATGAGCTTTTCCCAGTACTTATTTTAGAGGTGAGGACATCGCATAGCTTATTTGTAACAAAACCAGGACTAGAACCCAGAGATCCTGACTGCCAGTGAAGCTTGGCTGTTTTCTTTTTTTTTCTTTTTCTTGTTTTCTTTTTTTTTTTTTTTTTGGAGATGGAGTCTCTCTTGTTGTCCAGGCTGGAGTGCAATGGCGTGATCTCAGCTCACCACAACCTCCGCCTCCCAGATTCAAGTGTGTCTCCTGCCTCAGCCTCCCGAGTAGCTGGGATTACAGACATGTGCCACCACACCCGGCTAATTTTGTATTTTTAGTGGAGACGAGGTTTCTCTATGTTGGTCAGGCTGGTCTCAAACTCCCGACCTCGGGGATCTGCCCGCCTCAGCCTCCCAAAGTTGCTAGGATTACAGGTGTGAGCCACCGCGCCCAGCCAGCTTGGCCATTTTCAACCAAATTCAGCTTGGATTATCATTCATTCAGTCAATATTTTAGAGTACATTATGGGCCAAGAACTGTGTTAGGCCCTGAGGGCAATAACAAATTAGTAATCCTGTTGTCAACCTTACAGTCTAAGAGAGAGTATGGAGCAAGTGTATAAATAACTATATAAGTTAGAAATTAGTGCCATAAGAGCTTCAGATATTTAAGAAGTGCCTAGTAAGAACATGTCTGATTTGCAGCTGACATGCTACAGTTTACCTGAATTTTGACCATTTTTCTTCCAGGTACATTTGATTTGTTTCCTGTATAGAAACAGAGTTCTCAATGGGCTGTTTTGTGTTGATTGTCACCTTAGAGTTAGTCTACCCTTTAACTGACTCTATGAAACTGCTTATTAGGATACTAAATTAGAATAGGGGAAAAAAGGAAATATATCTTCCATGTTCTTGACATCAATTCATTGCCGAGTTTGGTTTTATTTCTTTAAAAGGGGTGCAGAAAAACTGGCGAGCATTAAGAGAAATTTAAGCAAAAAAGAAGGTAATATTTAACATTCTAAGAGGTCCTTTCTCTCTCTCTTTTTTTTCTTGAGACAGGGTCTTGCTCTGTTGCCCGGGCTGGAGTGTGGTGCAGTGGTGCAATCATGTCTTATTGCAGCCTCCACCTCCCAAGCTGGAGCAATCCTCCCACCTTAGCCACCCAAATAGCTGGGATCGCAGGCACACACCACCACATGCAGTTAATTTTTTAATTTTTTGTAGAGATAAGATCTCACTATGTTGCCCAGAGTGGTCTTGAGCCACTCTGAGCTTAAGCAGTTCTCCCACCTTGACTTCCCAAAGTGCTAGAATGCCCTTCCTCTTTTTATTGTTCTCTAGTGAAATGTGTGAAATAGGATTGGAAAATAGTACTACTGGAATTGGGATTATTGACAATCGAGAGAAACAAGCAATAAAGGTTTACGTGGGAACTGCTCATATATTTCATACACTATCTATAGTTGGGATCAGCAGGGGTTTTTGTGTGTGTGTGAAGGGCCAGATAGTAAATATTTTAAGCTTTGTAGGCCATAAGGTCTCTGTCACAATTACTCAGCACTGCCTTTGTAACTGGAAAGCAGCCATAGATAATATATAAACAAATGGGCATGGTTGTGTTTCAATAAAACTTTAAATACAAAAGCCAGCTGCAGGCAGTGTTTGACCGGCAGACCATAGTTTGCAGACCCCTGATGTGTAGGATCCTTCTTTGTTGACACTTTTACCAGAAGATGCACAGAAGGACTTGAAAGAAAATGAAACCCAAACCAGATAGTACTTATTAGCACCATCAGTATAGGTAGGTACAAAATAAAACCAAGTGAAGGTAGGTCTGATTCATAGGTTTGGTTAAAAGGTTTTGGATTAAGAGCTCAATCTTGACTAGATAGTTCTTTTGCTTGGTTTTATTTGGGGAAGCATCCTTCACATATCTGTGTAATCGTTACTACATTGGTTATTATTTAATTAATTAATTTGGTTATTTTTTTTGGAGATGGAGTCTCCCTCTGCGCCCCAGGCTGTAGTGCAGTGGTGCGATCTCAGCTTGGTGCAACCTCCGCCTCCCTGCCTCAGCCTCCCGAGTAGCTGAGACTACAAGCATGTGCCACCACGCCCGGCTAATTTTTGTATTTTTAGTGGAGACAGGGTTTCGCCATGTTGGCCAGGCTGCTCTCGAACTCCTGACCTCAGGTGGTCTGCCCATCTTGGCTTCCCAAAGTGCTGGGATTACAGGCATGAGCCACTGTGCCCAGCCCTACATTGGTTATTTTTGTTTTGAATCCCTAAGACTTATCCATAATTCTGAAATGGTGAGACAGAAGGCCATGGTAAAATAGTAATTGCATCATGGAAGCAAAATATTAATGTTTTTCTTTAAAAAATATTTTATGGCAAAATGTGTGTTTTACTAGTCAACAGGACAACCTGGCCCAAGCAGACTACCGAAGCACCTGAGTATTAGTTTGCTAGGGCTGCTATAACAAAGTTCTACAAACTGTGTTTCTTAAACACAGAAACTAATTTTCTCAGTTTTGGAGGCTAGCATTCTGAGTTCAAGGTGTCAGCGGGGCCATGCTCCCTCTGAAGGTGCCAGGGAAGGATCCATTCCAGGCTTCTCTCTTAGCTTCTAGTAGTTGACTTGTGGCAACATAACTCGTCTTCACATGACATTCTGTCTGTGTGCCTGCCTGTCTGTGTCCAAACTTCTCATTTTAATAAGCTACCAGTCATACTAGATTAGGGCCTCATTTTAACTTGATTTCCTCTGTAAAAACCCTGTCTCCAAATAAGGTCACATTCCAAGGTACCGGGGGTTAGGACTCCAGTCTGTCTTCTTGGGTGCATACAATTCACCCCATAACAATGTGGTACCAGAGACATTCAATTTAGGCAAAATTCATCAACTGGGCACGTTGTTGAACCTGAAATAAATGCAAAATACTTCATGACTCACTTGTGGTCACATTAGCTTCCATAGCAGAAGTATTATATTGGTGGCTCTGTTGTACATAATGTATATGGAAATGCTATTTTTTTTTTTTTTTTTTTTTGGTGGTTGTTTTTAACTTGCAGTTAGAAGATATTTCTTTACAGAAATATTAATAGCTTAAATATGTTAATGGCTATGGCAGTGTCCATAGCCTTCAAGGATCCTGAGTGACTGCCCCTTTCTTCCCATCCTCTGCTTTGTGCAAGTTCATACCTGCCATTCCAGCCAAAAGTTCCTCGTTGCTTTTTTTTTTTTTTTTTTTTTTTTTTTTGAGACTGGGTCTCAGCCCAGGCTGGAGTGCAGTGGCATGCACATGGCTCACTGCAGCCTCAACCTCCTGGGCTTAAGCAATCTTCCCACCTCAGCCTTCTGTGTAGCTGGGGCCACAGGCGTGTGCCACCACAGTCGGCTAATTAAAAAAAATTTTTTTTCATAGTGACAAGGTCTTACCATGCTGCCCACACTGATCTCAAACTTCTGGCCTCAAGTGATCCTCCTGCCTTGGCCTTCCAAAGTGTTGAGATTACAGGCATGAGCCATCAGTCTTGATCCCTTCCTTTCTTTCTGAAGTCTTTCCTTCCTCTCCTCCAAGCTTTTGTTAGGCTATCACAAATGGCCACAGAACTACAGCGTCCTATCTTCAAGTTTGTGTCCCTCTCTTCTTTAAGTTGAAATTCAAGGTCTACCTCTTCCAGGCAGATGATCTCTTTTTTTTTCTAAAGTTCCTGCTCTTTATTACATTAGAACAATTCTGATGTGATGGATTTCATCCACCACATCTCACTTGGGGTGTGTAAGTGGGTGGAGTGGAAAAGCAATAATGCCTGTTGTCTTGAGAAAGGGATGGGTTGCACCAGTACCCATTAAGGTATCAGGTTACCTCTAGGGAATGGGAGTGAGTTCTTGTAATATTCTTGCCCATTTGTAAGTTTGTTTTGAAAGCTATTACAGAGCTGCAATTCTGTAAGAATATGAAGGAGCATTAAAACTTAAGTTTCTTGAGTCTTATGTAAGAATTTAAAGATGTACATATGTTTTATTAGAGGGGCCTCTCTTTAGTTGTTCTCAACCTTCAGGTTTTTGTTAAAATTTTCCTCTCCTCCCCTCCCCGCCAGAATACAGGGGACACATCTTAGATGGATTGATTGAAAAAAAAAAAAAAAAAGCTAGTAATTTTCATTATAAAAGGATTCCTCATTATGTGATTGTTGGTTAATTACTGAGGGTTTTTTACCTTTTTTTTTTTTTTTTTTTTTTGAGACAGAGTCTTGCTCTGTTGCCTAGGCTGGAATGCAGTGGTGCAAACTTGGCTCACTGCAACCTCCACCTCCTGGGTTCAAGCGATTCTCCTGCCTCAGCCTCCTGAGTAGCTGGGACTACAGGTGTGTGCCACCCCGCCTGGCTAATTTTTGTATTTTTAGTAGAGATGGGGTTTTGCCATGTTGGCTAGGCTGGTTTTGAACTCCTGACCTCAGGTGATCCACCTGCCTTGGCCTCCCGAAGTGCTGGCATTACAGGCATGAGCCACCACGCCCATCCTGCTGAGTTGTTTTTTAAGCTTTTGTTTAGGTATGTTTATCATTACCAACTAGATTGTTTAATATCTTTGAGCACTGGAACCTCTCTTTGTAACAATAGCATTTATGTATTTCATGCATATTTTGCAGGGCACAGCGTTTTCTGGTATTTTTCTCAGGCTTTCTTTAAAAATTGTGTTTCCTCATCACATTTAAAACATGGATTTGCTCATATCAAATTTTTCCAGAACACATCCAGGGTGTGAAGTTAGGTATACTTATCAGTCATTATCTCAGCAAGAATTGTCAGTGTGTGACAGTGCTGTGTGTCAGGGATGCACCTAGAGGTGCTCCACCCTTTCTGATTAAAATGAGGTCATTGGGTTGACCAGGACAGCTGTTTTCTGAAATTTTTGCCACAAACAATCACGTCAACTAAAGTAAGGATGGAGACAGTTTGTGAGATGAGCACATGTGGAAATTACTCTATGCCTGAATAGGAACAGAAAGATCTGGCCTGTCACTGTGTGGGTGGATGCTGTGGAAGGCCTCCCCCCAGGGGGATTCATCCCAGCAATTTGTTTATCCCAATAAAGTTTGTAGACCTGTTAACCTAGGAACTCCCTACATGTCAATTAGAGGAGCCATGAAAACCTCTCGCATCGCAGGGAGGGTTGGTTAGAAGTGTCAGTTCAGGGAACCGGAAATTGCTTGGCTCAGCTGACACAAAAGAGGATCTGAAGGGTGCGGGCAGAGAGCAGGCAGTTTTAGAACCAGGAGACGCCTTTTCCTGCTGGGGAGTGACAAGTCAAGTGTCATTTGGAAGAGTTGAAAGGTGGACTCTGTGTGGAGCAAGGGACAAGATGGGGCTGCTTTGGGAGTGACACGGACCCAGAGCTAGAGTGCCCAGAAGATTCCGATTAGCTGTGGAATCCCGTGGAGTAGCCCTTCCAGCTTAGCAGGGGCACTGGGTTTCTGAATTTCAAAGACTTGCTGTCTTGGTTTTACCCCTCACCGTACCACCTGCATCAGAAACTCTTGGGGTGCTCATTAAAAATGTAAACATTGGGTCCCTCTGTCGCCGGCAAAAACAATGTGGGGGGCATTTTAGGCTATCTAGGTTACCTGGAATCTCACTGAAGGCTAAGGACCACTGGGTGAATTATTCCTCAAAGAGCGGTTGCTCTGTGTGTTTGAACCTTTCAGTGATGAGAAATGAACTGTCTTCTAAAGCAGTGATCTTTTAAGTCTGGGGTGATGCAGGCAGGAAATGTAAATGGGTGCCAAATAAGAGAATGACAGTCTTATGAGTAACTGAGTTAAAATTGAGTCCAAAGAAAAATTGGGATACTTTGCTTAGGGTTGACGTCAGAAAAGCTAACAGCACATGTTAGTTGGAACCCTGTTTGGCTGTAGTACCGGAGCAGCTGGACTGATGCATGAGAGCCATTCTGAGTTCCTCTAGGACACTGGAAATAGTTTCAGAGGTCAGCCTGTGGACATGCTGAGCCAGCTAAGATGCCAGGGCCAGGCATAAACCTCTGGGTTCAGATGAAGCTCTCTGAAATCTAGGATAAGGAAAAGCTTTTTCTTTTCTTTTTTTTTTCCTGTCTAATGTCTGCCATATAATTTTTAAAGTAACTGCCTGATGGGGTGGCAGTGTATGCATTTGCACATTATGGGGTGGGAGGATCTGTGTGTTTTGTGGGGGAGGCTATCACAAAAAGGAGAGATTCCTGAGCATATATTGAGCCCAAATACTGTGAGCAATGAGAATGAGTTTCCATTTTCTTTCTTTTTGTTGACCCTTTTCCTCACCCTCTCTGCTGTACACAGAGTAGGAAAGACTGTCATTTGCAGCACAGACAGAAAAGGTTCCAGGGCTTGTGCCATTGCAGAAACCCCTTCCTCCCCTGAAACTGGTCAGCTGTCTAATCAGAGAGGCACCCAGACCACGACGTGGCTCCTCTCCCTGCCTCTGCTTGTTCAGGCACCATCCCTAAAACCTGCCAGTTAATGCTACCTTTAGGAAAAAACATTTAGTGATTAAAAGCTCTTGCTAGAATGTGGAGATTTACCCAATTCTTATTCATCCCTCCTAAGGGAAGACTGCAAAAAAAAAAAAAATCATTAAAATAAAAAGACTAGATACTGTAATGTAATCTCACTTGCCTCAGTCTTTTCCCATTTACTAGCATCACCGCATCCCCAGCTGCTGCAGCTAATAACATTTTGAAATTTTTAACTTCTATACTGACAACCATATATAGGGCTATTGAACAGCTAGAGGGGAAAGCAGCCAGGAATATCAAGGAGTGGGGACAGTCTTAGAATTTGATAAACAGACAGTGTCCTGTGATCAAATTGGTTGAAAGCAGCAACTTGTACACCATGTAGAAAACATGCTTCCCAGTTCTTCACCTGACACCTAGCTAGGAGGAGTGGTGATGTACACAAAATAACCGTAGCTTCCAGAAAGATAGCGGCACACTGGAAGGTAAGCCCACGTTTGTAATAGGAATAAATAATCATAAAATCCTGCATTTCTGTGAAAAATACTGAGGGAATTCTAGTATGACTAGGTATATAAAAAGACCTGAATGGTTGATGTCTTAGTTCAGGCCGCTCTAACAAAGTAGACTAGGTGGCTTATCAACAACAGAAATCTATTTGTCACAGTTCTGGAGGCTGGAAGTCTGAGATCAGGGTGCCAACATGATCGGGTTCTGGTGAGGGCTCTCTTCTGGGTGGTAGACTGCTGACTGCTGTATTTTCATGTGGCAGAGAGAGAGCCATAGGGTTCTCTGGGGTATGTTTTTATAAGGGCAGTAATCCTATTCATGAGGGCTCCATCTTTATGACCTAAATCACCTTCCAAAGGCCACATCTTTTTTTTTTTTTTTTGAGATGGAGTCTCACTCTGTCTCCCAGGCTGGAGTGCAATAGCACGATCTCAGCTCTCAGCACTGCAACCTCCGCCTCCTGGGTTCAAGTGATTCTCCTGCCTCAACCTCCTGAATAGCTGGGATTACAGGCACGCGCCACCATGCCTGGCTAAGTTTTGTATTTTTAGTGAAGACGGGGTTTCACTGTGTTGGTCAGGCTGGTCTCGAACTCTTGACCTCGTGACCCACCTGCCTCAGCCTCCCAAAGTGTTGGGATTACAGGCGTGAGCCACTGTGCCTGGCCAAGGCCCCACCTTCTATACTATTACATTAGGGGTTAGGATTTCAACAAATGAACTTTAGGAGGACATAAACATTCAATTCAAAGTATTTGGTTTGACTATAAACGAGTATTAGCCAACAAATTAATTTAGCTGCTTAGGCCCTTAGCATAGTTTTACCTATATTAATAAAATTATGATATTTTGATTAAGAAATGAAATCATCATACTACCTAGACAAATAAATTCTAGTTCAGAAGTTCTTTAAGTTTGGCTTTTTGAAGTCAGAACACATGTTTTTGTGTGTAGAAACATTGTACCATGTTTGGTAGCCAGGTTCCTAGGTTTCCCAGGTTACCACAGAAAGCCAGCCTTTCAGTGGACGTTTCGAACCAATATTGCCAGCATCCATTCTGAGTCTCTTGTGAGCGCAGGTTTGTCATGTGGTACATAGATAGAGGAAGAGTATCTTCCTGCATCTAATAATCTTACCGAAAAATGTAGATGGGATGATCTTTTGCATTCTCTTCTCTCTGTGAAGCTTGAGAATAATAAAAGGGAGGCACCCCGAACAGAACACGTGGGCATCTCTACATTCCCTTCCTGATGCTCTTCTCAGTTGTCCTAAGTGATGAGCGTTTCATCACGTCACATCCTGGAAGTTTTGAGATTTTAAAGTGGGGCCCTGACCCAAATGCCTCTCTCTTTAGAGTTTCAGATGATAAAACAATCTCAAGTGACAAAATCCCAGAACAATGACAGTCTGGAACAGGCCAGGCCTTCCAGGGACCTCTTCTGGGGAAGTGGCTCTCCCAGCTTCACCTGCCTGTTACTTTTGAACCTAGGGGTTTTTGTTGTTGTTTTAGTTAGCTTTCTCTCTCTCTTTTTTATTTTTATTTTTTTATGAAGGTGTGCAAAGAAGCCTCCAAGCCCCTGAGTAGGACGAGGGGGATCGAGAAGCTCTTTATATGTATAGGCTGATTTTAAGGTTAGAACTGGTCATGTGTGCCCTCGGCGGAGCCCTCCTGGATATCAGGAAATAAAATTTAGAGATGAACATTGTGTTAGTCTGTTGGTGGTTCTATAAAGAAATATCCAAGGCTGGGTAGTTTATAAAGAAAGAGATCTAATTGGCACATGGTTCTGCAGGCTGTACAGGAGGCATGGCGCCACCATCTGCTTGGCTTCAAGTCAGGCCTCAGAGAGCTTACAGTCATGGCAGAAGACAGAGTGGGAGCAGATGTGTCACATGACAAGAGAGGGAGCAAGAGAGAGAGAGAGGGAAAGGCCACACACTTTTAAACAACCGGATCTCAGAGTGAGAACTCACTCATCACCAGGGGATGGTGTTAAGCCACTCATGAGGGATCTGCCACATGATTCAAACCCCCCACCAGGTCCCACCTTCAACAGTGGGGATCACATTTCAGTGTGAGATTTGGAGGGACACAAATCTAAACCATATCAGACATTGAGAAAGATGGACTCAAGTGTAGGTAGCAGTTACTGAGCACTTCTTACAAGCCCGACAGTTTATTAATTAGCTTGTGTAATCTTTACAACAACACTGCGAGCTAGTATGGAATAGATGGTATCCTCCTCCTCACTGTACAGATGAAGAGATGAGACTTGGAGGTTTTAAATGCTTTGCCCAAGGTCACCTAGTTAGTGAGTGACCATGGTGGGATATGAACTGTAATTTCAGAATCCATCCTTTCATTCCTAATTGCTGTACTGCCTCCTTAGAAGTTGCCCAAGCCAAAGAAATTGTTTGGTTATTGTTTGTTTTGAGGTTTAGAGGAATATTATTGGGGGATAATAGTTATCACTAAAGATTTAAAGTTGGTTAAAAGAAGGGGAGACTAGACTTGTTCTATGTTGTAGCAGTTAGAAATGTTTTAGAAATAAATTGGGACATCTGCTGTTTTCTAATGACATTTTAAATTTCTTAAATTTACCCCCACCCCAAATCTCTATGCTATAGGTAAAATTCTATGCCATAGAGAAAATTCCATTTTTTTCATTTGAAAAATGACATTTAAAGTTTTTATTTATTTATTTATTTATTTTGAGACAGAGTCTCGCTCCCTCGCCCAGCTGGAGTGCGGTGGCACGATCTCGGCTCACTGCAAGCTCCGCCTCCCAGGTTCACACCATTCTCCTGCCTCAGCCTCCCTAGTAGCTGGGACTACAGGCACCTGCCACCACGCCTGGCTAATTTTTTATATTTTTAGTAGAGACGGGGTTTCACCGTGTTAGTCAGGATGGTCTCGATCTCCTGACCTTGTGATCTGCCTGCCTCGATCTCCCAAAGTGCTGGGATTACAGGCGTGAGCCACTGCACCCGACCTAAAATTTTTATTTATTTACTCCATCCCCAATCTCTATGCCTTAAAGAAAATTCCTACTTTGGATATGAGACTGGACAAGATGACCTATTAGTTGTTTTCTGGATCTGAATATGGTTAAAGAACTCATTGGTATTACAACGTAGTGGCTGCTTCTGTAAAATAATTCTCTGTATGTGCTCTGATTACATAGCTCGCTATACCACCATAGAATGACTATAGTTAACAATAATGTATAGTTTCAAATAGCTAGAAGGAGGATATTGAATATTCCTAACACAAATAAATGATAGAGGTTTGAGATGATAGATATGCTAATTACCCTGATCTGATTACTACACATTGTATGTATTGAAACATCACTAAGTACTCCATCATTTTGTATACTTATTATTTGTCTATTTTTTAAAAATAAAATAGTCCTTTAGAGAAAGCCACTGTAGTGGGTCAGTTTTCCCCCCCCCCCAAATTCATGTCTAACCAGAACCCCAGAATGTAACCTTATTTGGAAATAGGGTGGTTGTAATTAATTAATTACAGGTAGAATTAATTAAGGATCTTGAGATGACCAATGACCATTGACTGGTGTCCTTTCAAGAAGAGGATAGGATGCAGAGAGAAGGCCACGTGAAGATGGAGGTTGATATTGGTATTCTGCCGTCACAAGGCAAGGAACAGCAGGAGTCGCTACTGGAAGAGGCAAGGAAGACTTCTCCCTTACAGCTTTCAGGGGGAATGTTGACCTGCTAACACCCTAATTGCAGACTTCTGTTTTCCTGAATTGGGAGAGAATGCATTTCTGTTGTTTTAATCTACCCAGTTCGTGGTAATTGGTTACAGCATCCCTTGGAAACTAACAGCCACTTTCCACTCTCTCCATTGATATTTCATCTTAAATTTTGGAATAGGTTCATGTCCATGTACAGTGTTGTAGTTACTGTATAAATCGTACATTTTACGTTTCCTGACAGGAGCCAATCACATTTAAATTGTATTAGGATGGCTCTACGTGTGAACTGAATGTTTTAAAGAGATGAAATACATTTTAAGGAGTAGCTTTTTTAAAAAAAAATTAAGTAAACTACGTTAGTGTTGTGGGGTGGGAGTGTTGTGATTCTTCTGAAAGAATTTTATCAAACCACCCAGATGACTATTAACAAGTTAGTCCTCTAACGAACTCTCTCACACTTCTCTAAGGTTAAAAATCAATTAGAAGGATTGGAGTGAAGGTGTCATTTTTCAGTTGAAAGTCTAATAAAGCAAATCCTGGAAAGAATGAATAACAACTGCCTGACCAGATGTGGCCATTACCAAAGGCAGGAGGATCCCAAAGTGATTACATCTTCTTGACGGTTTATAGTAATTCTGATTAATCTGTTTTGAAAAGACAGATACCCATATACCCCATGTATGCAAAGGTAATAAGATTAAGATTATTAGGACTCAAATTTTTTTCTGAATTATAGTTCTTGCTATCAGTCATAATTTGTCTACTGTCCCTGGTGTTTTGAAATCTAAACTAGGAGTTTTAAAAGTCCACCTGTCATGGAGTTGGGAAATTGTTCTGGAGATGCTTTAGTCTGGAGAGGAAATATAATAAATTTCAAGTGAAAGATTCTGTTTCAGTGAGGAAAATGATATGATTAATGCATTTCTCCCCAGATTTCAGACTCCTTTCTAAGATACTTAGGTTCCACCACCATCTAGCCCTTGCCAATTTCACCCACCTCCTTATACGCTGGAGGTGTTCAACATATAACATTTTAATCACTGCAGCAGCTTCATGGTTTCTAACATAATGTTAATCTATGTTCCTTCACCAAACACATAAAGCTCTTAGTCCAGGCTCTAAGACATAGGGTGGGATTACTAGGCAGGGCCTGGTCCCTTATCCTGCAGGGGTTGACAGGCTGGTAGGGGAGATTTGTTCTTTAATCCAAATGTAGAAACACCATTTAGAAAGTACTGACTTTTTGTTGAGTTGAAATATCATATATTGAGATCTAAAGGAAAGCAGGTTTCCTGAATGTTTTCTAGCAATAATCCTTCACAGTAATGCTGTGCTGTTGGTATTAGAGGAAGGAAGGAAGGCCGTGTCACTCAGTTGTACTGTTTTGCAACCAGTTTCTTGAGCCAAACCTTTTGGTTATGTTTTATTGGAAGATGTTTAGTAAGCATGACATAGATATACCATTCGTAGCAAAGGTCAGTTTTTCTAAAAGCCTCAGAGTAGTTCTCTATCAAACAAAGCCCCCAGTATGGTGAAACTGAATGGCATATGCCTCCTTCACTCCCATTTTCTCTTCCACTCAGCTCCTGAAGAGGTTGTCGACTGATCTTTCACAACCTGACTGCTACCTCCTCGGTGACCTTGGGGAACTCCCTTTTCTGTTCTCTTATCTGTAAACTGAATGAAGAATGCATTTAGCTTGATGCCAAAAACAGAGTAAATGCTCAATAATGTTAGCAATTAGTATTATGCGTAACACTTAGTTCTCTGGGGAAAAAATATTTTCCAGAAATTGTCATGCTTTGGGTTTTTCCTCTTTAGTTTTTGCTTATTAAACTATTTTTAAGGACTGCCTAGGTTATTTTGATAGTAACAAAAAGATAAAATATTATAGATCCATTTTTACCCATTTTACTAAAATGGGTAAAAAGAGAGCTAAACCTATCCCCCTATTAAGGGAAAACATTGTTCCCAGTGTTTTATCTATTTCTAGGATAACTGCTATCCAGGATTTGCATATGAGCTATTATTGTAAGGGAAGATTGAATTTTGCAATTAGGGAGAACAGAGATGAAGTTAGTTAAAGTCTATAAGGCAGACCAAGTTTCTACATGTATTCCTGGGGAGAGCAGAATGAGATAACCTCTCCAGGATTTTATGGATAAGTTCTCACTGCAATATTTACAATTTATATATTAATTAAAAAAAACATATCCAGGCAGGATTAAACTGTCCTCCAGATTTTTATCTTCATTTAATTTGCTTTGTGATGGAAGTTCTTCTAAAGGTAGGATGATGTTTTAATTTGAGCAATTTTTATGTAACTGGAGCAACTACTGGGTTGCGGGGAAGAGCAGAGTGGCTGCCACCGTTCCCTGCCACGAGGGTGTGGGTGGACTTCCCCAGCTTCCTGGCCGCAGTGGAGAAAAGGAAGCTTGTCTATTCCTTCCTAAATTGTTTTCCATACTAGAAGTTATCATGCTTGGTTCCGATCTTTACCAAAAACAAAACAACAACAACAACAAACCACCATTTCTCTTAATGCATTCTTTTTGCTCTGCTCTAAGATTTAAACTGTTAGATCCAAAGACGTGAATTTTAGGAATATGTGAAGTTGTCTTTTTAAAGAAATATAAATTTTAAAACTGTTTGTGTATCCTCTTCCTGCATTTTTTCTTTTTTAGCAAAATGATTTGATATCGTACGGGGCGCTCTGAAGTTTCCATGCTACTGCTTTTTTCTGTTTACTTCGCTTTGAGGTCCTGGCGTAGCTGCAGGCCACACCTAGAATGCTGTTCCTGTCTGCCCTGTCCTCTGGGCAGGGGTCCACCATAGTGTTTCTCCATGTTTGGGCTCTAGTCTGTTTTTCCCTTTCCTGTTCTGGAAAGCCCACTGGTGGCTTTGGCTTAGGTGGGGGTGGGCAGAGAGCTGCTCCCCGTCACTAGTCATTGAGTGTGAGGCTCCTGAAGCCAGTTAGGCATCATTTTCTTCATAAATGTGTTTCTCTGTGGTGAGTGAGGAGAGATGGTGTCATTTTCTTATTCTGTGCATTTAGAAGGGCTGAGATTTACAAAACTCATTTTGGGTACTCGTCACTAATTAGTTTAATCTGGGATAACAATGGAAAATGAAAGATTGCATGTTTGATCATGCACAGCAAAGAAAAAAGATTTATAATGAAACTAAATATCATGAAAGAAGAGAAGGATCAGAAAACTCAAGCATAGGAACTGAGTCCTGTGTTGCCCACTGATCTCCACACCCAGCCCCCAAACACACAGAGGTCCTGGGTCTCTGTTCTAGAGGCCAGAACTTTATGTTGTCCGAGGTTCTTTGGAAAAGAAATTCTCTTTGACATTTTCAGTAACTAGCAATGTGCACATTTTGGTAAAAGAGATGAAATGATGCTTTATGATTAACTTTAGCAACAGAAAAGTAAAAAGGTGCAGAGAAAGACTAATATCTTCACTTTTTTTCTTGTTGAGCAATAACTTCCTACTCCAAATAGAATATTGTGAAATAATTTTAAAACGAAAAGAAAAAATGTTGCATCCGATTTCTGTAAACATTGAAAGCATTTCCCAGATCCTGCTTACCACAGAATGACGTTCTACTTCAATTTATCTGCTTCAGAAGAGATGAAGAGAGGAATGAGGCTTGCCAGCATTTGGTTTGGTTAGCTCCCAGGGCACCTATGTATTCCAAGGTTGATACCATCACCGCTAAAATGATTAGACAATAGTGCATGGGCTGACTCCATAAAACAGAGGAAAGTCTCAGGGCTGTTGTTAGCAGTAGATACTCAGTCCAAATATGCAGTATCATTAAATAGAAATTTCACCTGAAATAAACTTTGTCCCTGTAAAAATGGGAAAATGCTTAGGTCAAATTAGAAACAGCCCTTCAGAGTATAATGGTGGGCTGCTGGAAGCAAGGTTCACATTAACTTTTTTTTTTTTTTTTAAGACAGGTTCTTCCTCTGTTGCCCCCCAGGCTGGGGTGCAGTGGTGCACACTCTGATCACTGCAACCTCTGCCAACTGGGCTCAAGTGATCCTCTGGCCACAGCCACCAGAGTAGCTGGGACTACAGGCATGCACCACCATGCCCAGCTGATTTTTGTGTTTTTGTAGAGATAGGGTTTTGCCATGTTGCCCATGCTGGTTTTGAACTCCTGATCTCAAACAGTCTGCCCATCTCTGCCTCCCAAAGTGCTGGGATTATAGGCATGAGCCACCACGTCCGGCCCACATTAACTGAAGGAAAACCAGTTTGTTTTAGAGAATTTATCTAAGTATATGCTTTGTGAAGCTTTAAGAAAAAGCAAACACTGGAGTTCACAAAAGAAAACAATCTTACAAATCTCTCCATTTTATTTTTAAAGAAACAGAGTATGAAGTAACTTGTTTTGAGTGTATGAATTTGTGACATATGTAGGGAGACATGACCATGGGTAGGCAATTCTAGTGATTCTTTAAGGGTTCCTAATTCAAGCCGGTTAAATTGGTAGTTGACTCTGAGTGTACTCTTATGACAGAAAAGCATCAAAGTGCTTTTTTTTTTTTTTTTTTTTTTTATAGATAGAATCTTACTTTGGTGCCCAGGCTGAAGAGCAGAGCAGTGGCATGATCTCAGCTCAGTGCAGCCTTGACCTCCCGGCTCAAGTGATCGTCCCACCTCAGCTTCCCCAGTAGTTGGACACAGGTGTGAACCACCACACCCAGCTAATTTTTTTTTCCTTTTTGTATAAATGGGATTTTGCTATGTTGCCCAGGCTGATCTCGAATTCCTGGGCTCAAGTGATCCACCTACTTTGGCTTCCCAAAGTGTTGGGATGCAGGCGTGAGCCACTGCATCCAGTCTCCAAACTGCTTTAATTAACCTGTTTGATTTTTGTATCTTCTTGTAAATGGTACAGATAATGATCTTGTATGCTACTCAAGAATTCTTAATATAAATAAATACAAAAATAGAAATGGGTGGCATTCACGAGCATTTTTTGGGAGCTTTAAATTATCAATTTCATAGGTGTGTTTTCTTTTTTTTTTTTTTCTTTAAAGCAAGCAACTGGATGTCTAGCATAGACCTGGACATCTAAGTAAGTGATCTAGAAGTTGACAGTGGATAAAATCTGAGGTATAAAAGAGGCTGCACAAAATAATTTTTGTCTGCTGTCTTAACAGGTCTAGCATATCAATTTTACTCAGTTTTTAAAAACTCATTAAGAAAATTTGGCCTGTACCATCATCTTTGCTGCAATCCTGGTAACAAACAAGGACTGGTGCTTTATGACAGCAGTGTCGGGACTGGAAGCCCAGTTCTCCCTCTGATTAGCTGTATGGCCTTGGATATGTGGTTTGACTTCTCCTGGCCTCAGGTTTCCTGAAAAGTGAGGGGTTGCATTACATCAGTGTTTCTCAGCATTTTCAAAGCCAAGCTCCCTTTGCCAAAAATTCAAGTATGTCCCCACCTCTGCTTCCCATCCTGCCATCTCCCAAGATTTCCTTATACTTCTAGTGGATAATTATTGGCTCTTATGATCCCTCATACCCCTCCCAGCTCTAGCATTTTGTTATTCTGAGCAGATACTGGGTTTGAAATCAGTGGAACAAAGGTTTTTATCTCACTGTGTGAATAGATGCAGCTTGCTCCTCCTTAAAGCTGGAAGGGGGCCCTTCCCAAATTCATTCACACAGACCAGGAGTCCTGCCTTGTGCATGAGCAAAACCTGGAAGCTTGTGTTAGAAATGCAGAAACTTGACCCCACCCCAAATGGCTGAGTCAAAATCTGCATTTTAACAGTGCAGGTGCTTCACGTGCACATCAGTTTGAGAAACGCTGCTGACCACTGTTTTTTAACCTGTAGGTGGCAATATTAGTGGGAAGTATCAGTTCAGTGGGTTACAACCAGCATTTATTTCTTTTAGCGAAATATACTAGGAAAGATAACATTAGGGTACATTGTATTTGGTAAAGGAAAATGTTGTTTCACAAAACTTACGTTTCAGTTTTATATGCCTGTGCCTATTTATGTATATAGGATGGAGAGGTCAGGCAAAAAGTTAACTTCTGAGGTGGATCTTGGACAAAAATGTTAAAAAAAAAACCCAGCAAGCCCCATTCTCAGGCAGTATAGCTTAGAGACAGCCATCTCTTCCCCTCTATCTTTATTCACACACACAAACATGACTGTTCACACACGCAAACATGACACAGAAATACACAGATTGACCAGGCCCAGTGGCTCATGCCTGTAGTCCCAGCACTTTGAAAGGCTGAGGCAGGAGGATCTCTTGAAGCTGCGTTCAAGAGCAGCCTGGGCAACACAGGCAATAAAGTAAGATCCGGTCTCTACAAAGAAAGTTTTTATTTATTTATTTATTTATTTGATTAGCCAGACGCGATGGCATGCTCCTATTGTCCCAGCTACGTGGGAGGCTGTGACAGGAGGAACACTTGAGCCCAGGAGTTTGAGGGTGTGGTGAGCCATGATTGCACTACTGCATTCCAGCCCATGAGGCAGAGCGAGACTCTGTCTCTTAAAAAAATAAAATAAAATAAATTAAAAAATAAAAAAAAGAAATACATAGACTGATATATAATAGAAGAGCTGTTCTAGTATCACTCACTTTCTCTAATTATTCATATCAGATATAAGCTACTAGATTTTACCATGAGAAACAAAAGTAGACAGTAATTGTTGAGTTATATTAATTCAAAAAATTTTCTCAGTGATGTTTATACACAAAATTACAACATTGTCAGATAAGATTTTATGTTTTTAAGTTATTATTATGGGGAGATTGCAAATACTTGTTCAGTTTCCTGTAAGTACAGATAATGCTTTTTTCTCTAGGGGCTAAATTGTGAAACCCATGGTACTGCAAGGTCATTCATATGTCCCTCTGGATCTAAGAATAAATAAATAAGTTGGTTTTGTGGGAGTATTTTTTTTGTAAGCTTACTCATATAAGTTTTCTAACTTAATATTTAATCACCTTATAATACTTTCAGTAAGTTTGTTTAATGTGGAGAAAGTATGTTTTTGAATGGGTATTTTCCACCCTGAGGACTTCACAATCTCAGCGGTAATTCATTACTTAGAAGAAATACTAAGATACAGACTGTACTGTAGATAGACTTTAAAAAACAGCTGGGAGGAAGTTGTCAGCCCTGGAATCCTAACTCTACTGGGGTGAGGCAGGAAATGCATTGCAGAGGTATTCTGAACTGTCATGATAAAAGTAATGTTTCACTTCCCCTAGGAAGTTTTCTTTTTTTTTTTTCCATTTATTTTGAGTAAAAAGTAAAGGAAGAGTTTGCTCTTGTCCCCTTCACAAGGCTCTGTGTTGAGGAAGAAAACTGGCATGGATCTGGAAATTCAAGGAGGAGGAAAACACTGCACACCTGCATTCAGAATTCAGAAGAATAATTAATTTTGCACCTGAAGTTGGGTGGGATTTTGTGTTTACTGCGTTCTAATTACTGTTTGTTTGGGCTGTAATTTATTTATTGTGTTGAATTTTCTTTTAAAGTGGTTTTGGAGCTGTTACAGGGTCCTTTTATATAGAAGAGATTGAATAGAATGTGAAATGTAACTCTTTATACTGATTACACGTTGAAACACAAAGATGGCAGGCTGCTAAGTAACATACAGTCTCTATAGATCTTAAGTTATTATGGTTATTTCAGCTGTAATATTGTTTCTACCTTAAGGATACTCTGGTTTCAGGAGCTCTTTAAGATTGTTTTTTGTTTTACATTTGTTCCTTTAGGCTTCAGTTGTTGTTTTAGGATAGCTTACATATTTAGAATATCTTCTTAGAATCACTTATGACTAAGTCGGGAATCCATGCTGGCCTAAGGGGCATAGGAAAATGGTGCCGCAGTATGATGTCTGTTGGTCTTAAGTTGCACAATGTCACAGAAGTTGGCCTTGGAGTCTGCCAGTTTAACAAACTCTTGCTCCATTTCTCTATTTGGCAGACAGACAAGAGTACTAAAGGTTCTGACTGGGCTCTGTCTTGATATGTCTTAGCTGGAGATGGCACTGTCCAGCACTATCCAGAATTTTAGAGTATTTTGGAGCTGGAAGGAAGCTTAGAAATCATCCAGTCTAACCTGTTTATTTCACACGTGAAGACCTGAGCCTTCCAGGGATAATACTCATTCCTGCTCCTGGCCAAGACAAAACTTGAATCTGGATATTCTAACTTTTCCATTCAATTCCTCCCCCCCGTCCCCCGCCCGAGATGTAGTTTCACTCTTGTTGCCCAGGCTGGAGTGCAATGGTGCAATCTCAGCTCACTATAACCTCTGCCTCCTGGGTTCAGATGATTTTCCTGCCTCAGCCTCCCAAGTAGCTGGGATGACAGGCGCCCACCACCACACCTGGCTAATTTTTGCATTTTTAGTAGAGACAGGGTTTCACCATATTGGTCAGGCTGGTCTCGAACTCCCGACCTCAGGTGATCCACCTGCCTTGGCCTCCCAAAGTACTAGGATTACAGGCATGAGCCACCGTGCCCGGCCAATTTTTTTTATTATTATTGTTATAAACATTATTTTTATAGAAGGAAGGGAAGTGTTTTTCTAGTTTTGCATTCTCCAGAAGCCATGCTCTTCATTTACTGTGTTTAAATTCTTTTCTACATGTGAGATTCTGGTAACCTGTGACATCATGTCCACATTCCACCTTGCTTTTTAGGTTCTTCCTACTACCTTTTTAGTACCACCACACTCCTACCCCAACATCAACTTGTGGGAGCTTCCTCTGAACCAACCAGGGTAATTCTTTGGCTTTTGTGAAGAATGATCCTTCCAGTCTATGTCCTTGTTGGTCACTCCTCTTCTTACTCTACCCACCTTTCTTTCAGATTTGCCATTCCTTTTATTGTTTTTGTTTGTTTGTTTTTGTTTTTGAGACAAGGTCTCGCTCTGTTACCCAGGCTGGAGTGCAGTGGCACAATCACAGCTCACTGCAGCCTTGACCTGGGCTCAAGTGATCCTCTTGTCTCAGCCTTTTCAGTAGCTGGGACTACAGGCATGTGCCACCAAATTTTTTTTGTAGAGTCAGGGTCCTGCTATGTTATTCAGGTTGGTCTCAACCCCCCGGGCTCAAGTGATCCTCCCACCTTGGCCTCCCAAAGTGCTGGGATTACAGATATGAGCCACCACCCCTTTTATTCTTAATGACATGTCATTTGTATTCAGCTCACTCAGCCATCCACCCTCTCTGTGAAGCCTTCCTCAACCTTTTTGTCCCCTGTCTTTTCATCCTCCCTCCTCCCTGATCTTCCCTTGGTTGAACTCTATTTTTAGAAACTGTACTGTACTACACCATTATAAGCAATGCAATTAAGGGTAGCTAAGGCTGGGAACCCACTCTTAAAAGCTTTTCCTTTCTGATGAATGCATTCTCTGGCAAGGAAATTTTGAAATCATTGCCTTAGTCCCCTTACTTTCTCTTTTGGCCCTCTAGTTTTCTGGTGATTAATTTAAATTTAATGTCTTCAGTCTGGTATCTTCATATTCACACACCCATACCCCTTATAAATGCTGTTACAAAAACTAGATGGAACAAATTGCACAAAAACTCTTGTGTGTTTCCTGGCCCAGAGTTCTCAGTGGGCAACTTGGCGAGTCGCTGGAGTTCTTAGAAGAACTTTTGGAGGAAATAGAACAATTGGGCTGATAAGCATGCAGGAGCACAGAACCAACCCTTAAAAGATACTTGAATGATAAGGAATCTAGTGTCTTGATGGGATCTGGAAGGAAATCTCAGTCAGTCATGTTGTATTCAACAATGCAAGTCTTAACTTTAATTCTTTTATCTGAAGCATAAGAAAATGATGGTTTATTCATGAACTTAGGTAAAGAGATTTCTATGTGGAGATTGCAGTTTTACATGCAAGGATCAACTTTGATGGATATCTTTGAGAATTAATTGTGAAACATATTGGGAATTTTTATTTTTAGGTTTTATTGGAATAGTGAAGGTAACATGGGCCCCTCTCCTTTGACAGGCTTAATCCAACCAAAAAAAAAATTTAATACTCTATTGGTCAGTTTCACAGTCTTGAGAAGCTGCAAAGTTTTTTTCCAAACAAGGAACAGTGAAGATATGAGAACCAGTTTCATTAACTAATTAGCTATGTGATTTTAAGCTTTGATATCCTTGTTATCAAATGGGATTAATTGATTATTTCCTTAACTCCATGGTATGTGTAAGTGAGACACACTGGCTGTGTAAAGGGGCCTTACTCTTCATTAATCTAGTTGCTATGTGTTTTTTAACATCCTGGCCTCAGGCATTCCTTCCCTGACCTATCCATAGGAGCAACTGATTCCTGGCCAGTTTCTCACCTCTCTCCAGTTCACCTCCCACATTTAGTTTTGTTTTTCCAGTTCCCTGTGCCAGAACTTCTCTTTCCAGCCACCATTCCCAGCCCTCTCTCAGTCACTCATATGGCCAAAAGGAAACAAAGAAAATGTTCTGACTGTAGTGATAACTGGCCCATGTGGGGGTCCCCCTCATTCCTTTTTGATAATTTATTTAAATTGTTAAATTCCTTTTACATCTTGAAAGCATACAGAGAGGAACTGGTGTATGGAAATAAGTGTAGCAGACATTGTCTTCACATAGTACTCAGTTCATTTCAGGCTTGATCTTATACTGTTTCCCTGTGAAAATGATAATGTTCTGTAAACTTCTGTCTTCTTTCAGGAGCAACTGTAGTGATTATTTTGCTTCTGGATGAAGGAAATAGTTGATGTATTAAACCAACCTGCTGTTTGGGATGGTGGTGGTGGTGGTCGTGGTGGTGGTGGTGGGTGTAGGGGCAACAGGGGTGGGAATGATAACCTTCTTGAACTCTAAGGATGAAAACTTTAAAGAAGACTTGAAGAAAATTAAAGGGCAGGTCCTAGCTTTCCTTTCCCTTCAAAACGTACTAGAATTATTAGAGAAGTGGCTAAGTAAGGTGGGGGTGGGAAGAGGAGGACAGCTTCAGCTATAAGATTGGTCAGAGCACTGTTCTTTAGCCTATTAGTAATAGGAAGGAAATGAGACAATAGAATTTTAAATGACAAGTTTTTGTTTTAAAATTATCTTTGCTGCATAGAAATCTATAACAATGTACATGATTACTAATGTATTTTAGTTCACATGTGGTTAATTTTGTAAATGACCTTTAGATTTGTATTTATAGAGGAGAGACTATTTCTCTCTTCTCTATAGGGGGTGATGTGATAGAGAGGGAGATAGTATTACCCTGTGTATAGTTGCCCTGTGCCTGTTGTTGATCCTTTTAGTGTAGGAGGCCCAGTGGGACTTCTGGCGGGAAGGAGGCATCAGTGTTGTCCATGCAGGAAGTGCTCCCTGATTGCTATCCATAAAGGAAGTCCTCCCTGAGTGCTGCCCACACAGGACGTGCTGAGTGCTGTCCATATGGGAAGTTCTCTCTGAGTGCTGATGAACGCTCTTCCTGATGGTGCCAAACCACTCGTGCAGGAAAGGCTGAGGGTCTAATACAACCACCCCTTTATTCACGAGTGACTTTGTTTTCTATCCATTTTGGCATGCAAATTAAGCCCATATAAATATTATCAAGAAAATTGAATTAGCTTGTTTTCTTTGCCCTTGGAGATAGAAGAATGTAGTTTGTTTGCCTGACCTGATAACAGGAAAAATTAGGCTAGAGAAGGCTGAGAGACTACTAGGCTCTTTTGGGATGAGTGCGCACTTAGCATGCTTATCCAGCCACCAGGTCCCCTAATTAGATTGAATGTGTGTAAATAGTTGCAAGCTTCATCCATAGAGGGTCTTTTCACGTTCCAAGGCAGCTTCCGGGTTTTGAGAGGCAAAATGTAGAAGGACTACCAGTGATGAAAATGGAACTGGCTAAAATATTGTCCCTTTTTGTCCCTTTGTAAGCTTTTTAAAAATTTGTTTATCATTTGTGCTGCCAAGACACCTAATCTAACGACAAAGTGTAATTGCTTTAAATTTATCAGAGTTCTGAAGCTGTAGTTAAAGGCTTGTCAGTATTTGCATTTTAATCTATGAATGAGGGTTTAATTTTTCACTGTTTTAAGTCACGTCATCCTAAAATGTTGACTCTAATGTTTAGCAGTAATATGCTGAAGCTTTCAAAAGTTGTTTGTAGAATTTATCTTTAATGAAAAGATTTTTATAAAGTAGAATTTTTAAAACTGATTTTTTTAAGAGCTAATCTTTGTTTTTTTAATACTTATCAGACTGTGTGTTAATTAAGTCAACTTAAAGGCACCTTTTACTTTCTTAAAAAACATTAAAGGCACCTTTTACTTTCTTAAAAAACATATCTGCCAATGGTATTAAGTATCAAATTTCAGAGAAGCTGGAATTTGGTAATTAGTCAGCAAAAATGATGGGCACAGAAAATGAAAGAATACAAATAGAGCATTCAGGATATAGAAAGTGTTTTGGGGTCCCACGTAGAGTACTGTTTGAAGGCTCTGCTCTGGCTTTGTTTTCTAGCAGACCTGCGTTCAAAATCTAGCCCTGCCACCTTCTAAATGTGTGGCCCTGGCACATGGCCTAACCTTTTTTGAGACTCGGTTTCCTAATCTGCACAATGGGAGAACAATAACCTACCTGCCTGTCTTATTGAATTAAGTATGGTAATGTATGTAAAGTACTCAGCAGAGTCTGTATCTTTAGTAGAGACGGGGTTTCATCATGGTGGCCAGGCTGGTCTCGAACTCCTGACTCCGTGATCCACCCACCTCGGCCTCCCAAAGTGCTGGGATTACAGGCATGAGCCACTGCGCCCGGCCCAGTTTCAGTGACTTCTAAAAACGTAATCTTTGGTTTAAAAATTTCTGCACCAGAAAATTAAAAATTGACAACCTAGAATAATTCAACGCTTCTCTCTTTCAGTTTTCTTTCTCTGTCTTCAGTTAGCCCCAAGAAAGAATTGATTTGGAAATAAAATTTGAATTTGAACTTCGTTCTGTATAGGATTCACCAGAGGCTAGTAGTCCTCATTGGGTACATTTAGGAACCCTCTTCTGCCTGGGATCAGATGCTGGGAGATTTCATTCCCTCACAGGGCAAACTTAACAGGGGAAGCAGGGAAGCACAGGCTGTACCTGCTTCCCACATTGGGAAAATACTGCAGTAAATATGGATGGCCATCAAATTTATATTAAACCGGCTCTGTAAATTCAGATATGTAAATCATAGCTGTATTTTGGCCAAAAATGAATACATAAATAAAAAAACCTACTACTTTCATGTCTAAATAATCTCCAACTAAGTCATACATCCAAATGTTTCTTTAATTATACAAGTGCATGCCCGCCACTCCCTTTCCACTCCTGGCAAAATCAAAGGTGCAAGTGAATGCAGTCTTGGAATGCAGTCTTTAAAATGCCTGATGGTTCATTTACTTCGTGTTGATGTAATCCCACTAAGAGGTAGGGGCGGGCGTGATCCACAGCTTCTTACTGACCAGATGACCACATTTCATCGCCCAACAGCTACGCTAAACATACTGGGTCCTACTTTGAAAACAGTGTGGCTTGTGTCAGGGATGGTTTCTGAGACACTAATCAAAGGAGGTTTAAGAGAAAATTCAGTCCTGTCTAGTTCTAATAGCTACAAGTTCTCTGCGTCAATCAAAGGCTTGGGACAGGAGGCAGGTGTGTGGGCTACTTTCCAGCACCTCTGTTCTCACTGATGTGAAAAATAGAGTAGGGCTGGATGGCAGGTAGCAACTCAGTGGCTTCAGAGAAGGAGCACAGGCTTTGTGGGGCATGGCCAGTGCTCTGAGGTGCCACCTGTGGCAGAGCAAGTGTCAGGATTTGGTCTTAGTTTTATATCTAGTAAGTAGTTAGCCCCTAGAGAAAAACTAGTGGTTTGGAGAAAGGATATGATTTCAGCTGCTCATTAAGGGCATGAATCAAATAGATTTGGTAGGATATGATCTCAGGCTGCTTTTATTTTGGGATTAAGCAATACCGATGTTCCCAGTTCAAGTTCAGCCTTCAGTGAATAGCATTTCTGCATTGACTATTATTGACCCTTTGCTGCTCTCCTTCTAAAAGAGAATCTCTTTAAATAAAGTGGAGTTTGGACTCAGATGATATCTCAGCAAGGAACCTGGGCAGTGGAAGGAAGAATCTGAAGGATATAGGACCAGAAAAAATGGTAACATATCTAAATTAATGGGGCCAGGCACGATGGCTCATGCCTGTAATCCCAGCACTTTGGGAAACCGAGTTGAGCGGATCACCTGAGGTCTGGAGTTCAAGACCAGCCAGGTCAACATGGTGAAACCCCGTCTCTACTAAAAATACAAAAATTAGCCAGGCATGGTGTTGTGCGTCTGTAATCCCAGCTCCTCAGGAGGCTGAGGCAAGAGAATCACTGGAACCCGGGAGGTGGAGGGTTCTGGTGAGCCGAGATTGCACCACTGAACCTCCAGCCTGGGTGACAGAGCGAGACTCCATCTCAAATAATAAAAAATAAAAATAAATTAATGAGATCCCCGTATGTTGAGATATTATGGAATTAGGATGACCATGGCAGAAGCTGGGTACAAAACTAGGAATCTATAGTGGGCAACGGAGGTTGGTGACAAGGTAAATGAGGATATGCTTATTGCAAGGGGTCTGCTTCTCCAACTTTCCACTGTGGGATTTGATTTGTCTCCTATAGACATGCCTGACTTTCTTGTTTGTGCTGGTAAAAACCAAGCCATGAGATTTGAACCTTTTGACTGTCTAGTGACTATTTAATTTTGGATGTTCAAACTGTTCATGAGTGATGTCCTTGAGTTAGTACAGTACATTTATGATTTAGAAAATGTGAGGTGAAAAAACGTCCCTGTCCTGGTGTGAAATTGCTGCGCATTTGCTGTGAGGACACTTGGGGTTACGTGCCCTTTCGTCTCAAGCTGAGCCATTTAACTTCCTCAAAGTCATGTGTGTGGCACTGGGTCAGAGAACTGTGGTTTCTTTCAATCGGTACACAGAGAATTATCTGGTATGAGTACAATTTCAGACATTCTTCCTAGGTGGCTGCCGACTGTAAAACCACACTGAGTCCTTTGGTTACAGGCTTTACTTTGAGTTGTGGTGGGTGCTGCAAGCTGGGAAGTTTTCCAGCTTGGACACCATTCTCACAGGGGTTAAATTTCACAAGGTTAGCCAGAGCGAAAGGCAGCCTGCCTGGGAATCTTACCCAGATGTCTCAATGAAGTCATGTGCCTGTCTTAGAACTAGGTGAGATCGTCCTTATTGGAGTATCTGGATTAAACTCTAACTTTCTTGTACTTGAGAAGTAATTTTTTTTAAGAGTCATCCTAATAAAATTTTAAGCAACTTTCAATCAAACGTTCTTCAGAATTTGAAAACCTTTTCAAAAGTCTAGTGATTTCTAAATTACTGTATATTAAGATGGTATCATCTAACTTCATGCACGTTGTGAGTCTCAGATGTGTTCCTGAAAAATGCGTGAATAAATTAATGTTACATAAATTTAGTCACATTTAAGGTGCACATAGAGAACTTTTACTGAGTAAACCCTAATATCAATTTTACGTTGAAGGAGAGGGCTTTTTTAAAGTAGCATGAACAGACCTTTTTTAAAGTGTAAATTAAAATTTATAACTCAAAGTAGCTTAAAGTAATCTATATTTAAATCTTGGTAACTTCATTTTATTTGGTGTCAGCCTCCTAATGCTAGCATACTAAGGCTCCTGATCTTTGTTTTCCAGCAGTCTCTGGTCCCAGCCCACCCCATGGCCCCTCCCAGTCCCAGCACCACCAGCAGTAATAACAACAGTAGCAGCAGTAGCAACTCAGGATGGGATCAGCTCAGCAAAACGAACCTCTATATCCGAGGACTGCCTCCCCACACCACCGACCAGGACCTGGTGAAGCTCTGTCAACCGTAAGTAGTAGTTGTTCCTATTATTTTAGCTGCTAAGTATTTTCTTGATCATATTATAGAGTGATATATACTGCATTATAAGAGAAGTTTATAAGAAGTATCTGTGGACTCTCAGTGTCACAACAATAAAATGGGTTTCAAGTTTTAACTTCTTAAATACTTTTTGAGTCAATATTAACATCATCAGACTGGCTACATATCAAAATGAATTGGAGCATTTTCTCAATAGAATTTGACTTTATGGGCATATGAGAAGTAAAATATGAATTTTTTTAAAAAAAACTTATGGCTAGATATTTTTCAGGAGTTCTCATTTTTTGTGGATGCACCTCTGAGGGCCGGTCTATCCTATGAGAGGAACTTTAGCTATCATTGTTTGTCAGAAAGATTGTTAACCATCTAACGTCATACTGACTGTAAGCCCTTAATTCCAGCTGGGACCATATTAGTCTGTCCCCATTAGCATCCATAGTTTTGTGGTCTGGATTGTACACCTTCATCACTTTAGGAATAAGAACTCAATTCTACCCTTTCAGAGTGTTCTGAAGAGATGTGTGCATGTGCATAAAGTTCCAAAGTAAATTTGCATTATATGCTAATGTTGTCAATGAATAGAATATAAATGTGCTTCTTTGCTGCAATTACATTAACTCACTAAGTAAGAAAGCACTAATTTTAAAACAAGGAGCCAGAAGCACTGTATAGTGCAAAGATCATTGTGTAAGGACTGAAAGCATCAAATTGCATCGAGCTAGAAAAGCCTACACATATAAGCGTAC
The DNA here is from genome assembly GCF_028858775.2 of Pan troglodytes. Classification (NCBI taxonomy): domain Eukaryota; kingdom Metazoa; phylum Chordata; class Mammalia; order Primates; family Hominidae; genus Pan; species Pan troglodytes. The sequence continues at coordinate 62,419,963 of NC_072411.2, read as the reverse complement.
TTTTTATTTATCCTAAGACAATAATGGTCCCTTAAAAAGAGAATATTGCATAACTGCAATAGAAGACTTTTGCTAGAGAATGTTTCCTATTACCTGAATTTCAAAACATCTGACTGATAACATCTCATTTCTCTTTTCCTGGTCAAAATCCAGATTCATTACTTCTTATTTTTTTAAGAAAAAAAAATTCAAAACTAACTTGGTCAGTTATTTCCAAACTGGAACTAAAAGTAACATCTGGCCTTCCATGGGTGGGGGAAGGAGTGATGGTTGTTGTGCTGTGTTTGTTTTGAAAGGGGAGGGGTGGGACAGCAGGTGGTTGCTCTTCAGGATCTGGAGAACTTTCTAGAAGGCCATCCCTCCCAGCACTCTCCCTGTGTTTTTCTCATGTCCCCCTTTTTGATCAGCCCTTGTGGACTTTGACTCCAGTCCTTGGCTTTTGGGGCAGTGAAATAATGTCCTGCACTAGTGACTGCTGTGAAAGCAAGCCCAGCTCTTGGGGTTTGTCATTGCTGGCTGGAGGCAGGGGGAACCCTGCCAGGCACGCCTTGCCCTATTGCAGCTGTTCAAGACCACAAATAAGCCTTTTGCTATCTCCTCTGCTGCTGGCCTTTCAGTGGCGTTGTCTTATGTTTTTGCAGCGTAATTACAGGTAGATAGAGCACCATAAAGTCTAAGGAACTAAAAATATGACTGTAAGAAACCGAAGAATGGACGTAACTCTCAAATTCATGAGGTGTAAGAGAAGAGGAGAGGAATTCAAAAAACAAATTGTTCTTCAGCTAGTGTTGAATTATGTAGGGTGAGTTTTGATGTCAAGGAGACAGTTAACCCTAAAATACTAGAGTAATGCCATGTTTTATATACAGTAAATATGTACTTGAAAAATTGAGTCAGTAATTTTTTTATTGAACCGAATCATATTACAAATGTGGCAGAAGAGCATTTTATCATTTTTCCTAGAATATTCATTTCTTTTTTGTTGTTCTCTTTGACATGTATGGATTTTCTTAACGTGTGTAAACATTACTCTCCTTGCTATTATCAATAGCAGCAATAACGCTTTGCAGCCCTCACTCTCTCCCGTCACTTGCAAAGGAAGGCTCTTGTACAATCCCAGGTTTTCTACTGAAGTCTGATAATAGTCTTCTTGTTATGTACCATGCAGAGGCAAAACATAACAATAACAGAAGAGTCTATCTCAAAATTTGCTGGAAACTTCATTCCATTTAACACAGAGAATCTAGTAAATACCAAATTTGACTTGCTGAGAGTTTCGTGCCTTAGAATGTAGAGAAAGCACCTAAGAGCATTCCTGTTCTGAACTTAATTGTTTCCAATAAAGAAGAGCTAGTTGGTGACATACAAGTGACAAGAACCTTATGAGGAAGGGACTCATGCTAGAGCTTAAAAAACCACTGGACATAATTAGAGATTTTTAGAAAAGTAGGTATCAGAAACATCTCAGAAAAAAAGATATAAATCCATACCTCTACAAAAGAAAAGAAATACTTAGAACTAAAAATTTAGCACTGTAATTACAAATTGACCTGATGAGGCTGAATTAGGGGGGTAACGAAGGAAACAAATGATTTGGCTCTGCAGGGGGCTTGGATATTTTAGAGGATTATTTAACAGAAAGATGGGGACAAGCCAGGAATGTTTATCATGGTGGCCCAGTTCCATACAAACAGTGCATGAAGTCCAAAGGCAAGTATGACATGAAGATTTTAAAAACTAGAGAGGAAAACAAAAAATATTTTTTAAAAACTGTGTTTGAATATAGAGATGCTGTAATGTTAGAGGCGGTTACAATGGAAAAGCAGATGTTGTGATATTGAGATGACAGGGAAAGGCAGCCCCACCCAGACTCGAAAGAGGGAGTCATGACCCTGGAAAGTGTAGATCACCCTGGCTAAGAGGAGGAGGCATGTGGGGTAGGAGCTCTGACTGGAAGCCAACTAGCCTAAGTTCCTGATACAGGGTGGTGACAGTGCTGTCAGGTAATCTGGATTGAAAAGAGATAAATTTCCTAGAAACATTTAATGAAAGATGTCAACCAGCTCTAGTTAACTTCTAAATTGTGAAACACATACGAGGAATCTTGGAACCTTGACTGCTGTAGGCTGCTGCAACTTTGCTCCCTATTTCTAAGAGGTTATCTATTCACAAAGAAGATATCAGTACAGTTAACCAGCAAGTTCAGGAAATGGAACAATCCAGGTAGCCGAAAGGATTCATCTACTATCCCTTGGCCTAATTCTCTTCCTTCTCTGAAATCAAGCCGAACAAACACTCTGCTTGACCGTGCTTATCTGTGTGGTCTATTTGTCATATAAATATTTGTCAATGCAATATTTCTCTCATTGAGACTTCTCAGGCAGACTGTTTAGATGGATGAATTGAGGGCTCATGTTGTGTCCATTTTCTTGACATCTTAGCCATTTTTATTTTGCCTTCAGACTTTCAACTGAAACTGCACTAGCATCTTAAATATCTCTTATTTTCCCTAGCTTTTTTTTTCACTCTCATCCCTCTCCTGCTCAACTCTCTGCCCTTCTGGTTTCTGTTTTCTTGGCTGCCTCCTCCATAGTCCCATCCTCTGATAGGGTTATTCTCCACTCTTTCTACTTTCCTGCACATTTTCCATTTGAATATTTTATTTATTTTATTTTTACCTCATACTCAACCTCAAATTCAAAATATCCTCTCTCTCAACACTGTCTCTTTTCCAAATTTACTTTCTTAAACATGAAGCTTTAGGAAAGCTTTAGGAGTCAGCAGCTCCTTCTCTTTGTCCCTTTGTCACTAAGTTTTGTGGATTCTTCTTTGGCCCTTCTTCTTTCTTCTCCGGCCCTTCTTCCTTCTTCTCCCTACCAGAAGAACCGGCTGACTCCTCCCTCCCTACAGTGTGACAGGAGAACCATTTGCTCCTCTACTACCTCCCCTCTGGTGCCTCCCCTCCCCATCTCTATTCAGCAAGGCCAGGTCCAAACGCTGTTTGCCTTCTTTGTGCTTGGACCACACCAGTAACTCTCCTCTTTATTTCTAAATTTTTATGTATTGCCAGCTCATAATCAGCATCTTATTTCCATATAGTTCTGTTCTCCAAGTGCCTGTTACATTACTTAGCCACATGTCTGTGACAGTATATGATGCTAACAGCGTATCATCTTAAACAGATTTGTCACCCAGACTACAAAAACGTTGTAGTCAGGATTGCTAGGTTTGGTATCCCAGAGTTACCTAAAAGTGCTAGGCAAGTTCTGAATTCTCAGTCAACAGACTGTAAAATAGGTCAAATAACGCTATTATCAAAAATTGTGATAAGCATTAAATCAAATAATGTAAGTAAAAGAGCTGGTCCAGAGCCTACAACACAATTGTCTCTGAACAAATATTAGTATCTCTTGTTTCTTCCATCCTTGAAATTCTGCTAGAATAAGCTTAATTTATATTGAATTGTACATTTAAAACAAAGGAGGAAGAAGCTCTACCAGATTTTGATTTTGAAAGCTGAGAAAGCCAGGGAAGTAGCTTAATGCTAACATAACCTCCAGCCTCCTCTTCCTTGAGGCTTTTTTTTGGGAGGAAGGGGTACAGGCATACCTCGTTTTACTGTGCTTTGCAGATACTGCTTTTAAAAAAAAAATACAAATTGAAGGTTTGTAGCAACCCTGCATTGGGCAAGTCTATTGGCATTTTTCCAATAGCATATGCTCACTTTATGTCTCTGCGTCACATTTTGGTAATTTTCACAATATTTCAGATTTCTTCATCATTATTATGTCTGTTGTGGTGATCTGTGATTAGTGAGCTTTAATGTTCATAGTTTTGGGGCACCACAAACCATTCCCATATAGGACTTAATCAATAAATGTTATGTGTGTTCTGACTGCTCCACTGGCTGGTCATTCCCCTTCTGTCTCCTTCTCCTCCATTTTCTCTGAGATATAATATTGAAATTAGGCCAAATAATAGCCCTGCAGTGGCCTCCAAGTGTTCAAGTGAAAGGAAGAATCTCCCATCTATCACTTTAAATTAAAAGCTTTTAAAATCAAAATTAAGCTTAGTGAGAAAGGCATGCCAAATGCCGAGATAGGCCAAAAGCTAGGTCTCTTGCACCAAACAGCCCGCAAAGGAAAAGTTGAAGGAAATTCAGAGTGCCACTCCAGTGAACAAATGAATAAGAAAGCAAAACGTCCTTATTGCTGATGTGGAGAAAATTTGAGTGATCTGAATAGAAGATCAAACCACCTACAACATTCCCTTAAGCCAAAGCCTAATCCAGAGCAAGACCCTAATTCTTTAACTCTGTGAAGGCTGAGAGAAGTGAGCCTTCTCTCTTCAATGCTATGAAACAGCATTGCATGCTATAGAGAAATCTTTCATGAAAGGAAGAGTCCATTGATGCAGCAATCTTCATTGTTGTCTTATTTTAAGAAATTGCCACAGCTATCCCAGCCTTCAGCCGCCACCACTCTGATCAGTCAGCAGCCATCAGCAGCAAGGCAAAATCCTTAACCAATGAAAAGGTTACAACTTAGGCTGAAAGCTCAGATGATTGTTAACACTTTTTTATAATAAAATATTTTTTAAGAGATTGGGGTCTCACTGTGTTGCCCAGGCTGGCGTGCAGTGGCTATTCTCAAGCATGATTGTAGTGCACTGCAGCCTTGAACTCCTGGGCTCAAGTGATTCTGCCTCAGCCTTCTGAGTAGCTGGAGTTACAGGTGTGCACCACTGTGCCTGGCTAATAAAGTATTTTTAAATTATGGTATGCACACCGGGCTTTTTTAGACATAATGTTATTACATAATAAGCTACAATATAGTGTAAACATAACTTTTACATATGCTTGGGAAACAAAAAAATTCGTTTGACTTCTTTTATTGCAATACTCGCTGTATGGCAGCGGTCTGGAACCAAACCTGCAATGTCTCTGAGATATGCCTGTGTTTGCAGAAGAATTGTTTCAGCCACATGCTACCCACCCCTGATTATTGCTCATCATAATAATTACTATGGCATGTGAAATATTCCATTATGTCCAGCCTTTTTTAAAGATTTACAAATAGCATAGGTGTGCAAGATTTGGTAATGGCTCTCCCTGATTTGTAGTGGAGTAAATGTCTGAGAGTCTCTGTTGGCCAAGGCCGGGTATCTTAAAGGTTGCTGTGGTATTGACATCATATGCAGAGTTCTAGATAACTCAGTGTAGCAGTAACTTATTTTAATGGAAAAACCAGTGACTTGATATTAAAAGAAAAATCTCTACTCTTTGCGTCTTTTACAGACAGCCCTTCCTTCATTCCTAAACCAATTCTTGATTCAGTAAATTTTTAACTTGTTTCCAAGTGCAGTAAAACATATGACTTTAATAGAAATGTGAAATTAAATCTAGCTTATGATATGATAGCCTGTTACTATTTAAAATGAAATATTTTTGAAATGTAATCTGTTTCCTCATTTATAATATTCAATACATATTTATTTTCTGTCCCTATGTTTTATTTTCTCTGTAAGTTTTCCTTGTGCTTTTGAACACAGCACAGATCTTAAAAGGTGAAACAGTAAAGCAAGACAGGTCAGCAGAGAGACAGGATAGTATTATCATCAATGTGGTGTACTGGGAGAAGCCAGAAGAAAGCTAACCTTGATGTGAAGGAATTGGGGTAGCTTTCAGGAAGGAGATGACATCTCAGTCTTAAAGGACAACAAAAATTTCATGAAGGGTGAAAGTAATAGTATCCTCCAGGCATCAAGAAGTGCCCAAGAGGTGTGAGAACCCTTGGATGTTTAAAAAGGCACAGAAAGGGCTTCTTGGTGCAGAGCTGGCACTCGGCAGTTGTTAGTTACCCGGGGTTCCCATGACGGGGTGTCAGTGGGTGTAAAGGAATATGAGGCTGGAGGTGTAGGTTGGGGGCATATTGTTAGCATCTTGACTAAGACAGTCAACGCCAACATTTTAGTTTGGAGTTTATTCTTTAGTTACAGAGAAAAAGTTAGCTGTTGGAGTAGAAGAGTAGCATAATGAATTTCTCTCCTTTCTTTCTGTCTCTCTCAGATGCTAATTTTGACAAAAGTAGGAAGGGTGGATTGGAGAAGGCAAGGACTCTCGTAGGTGAGAGGGAAGCCTCCAGTTGCATTAACTGGGAGAGAGCACACATGAAAGGCACCGACTTTTAGTGGTTCTCTCTTAGTCCCAAAACTCCAGCGTCTCCCTGTGTTCCCCAGATTTGACCATGCTTTTATTTTTGTTATCTACAAATAGGGCCCAATGAACCACTTGCTTTTCTGAAACCACTAGCTAGTTTGTTGAATGCTGATTTAAATTATTTTTTGAGACAGAGTCTCACTCTGTTGCCTGGGCTGGAGTGCAGTGGTGTGATCAGCTCACTGCAACCTCTGTCTCCTGGGTTCAAGCGATTCTCCTGCCTCAGCCTCCCAAGTAGCTGGGATTTAAAAGAATATTTTAAGTTATTCTTACTGTCATAAGAAATTAGGGCAACTAACAGGAAAAGGACAACTTGAAATGGTTATATTCATTATTTGTACATCTCCATCGATCTCTGTAATACTAAGATTTCTTAAGCAATCCGTCTGCTAAAAGATGTTTTCTCTCCACCCTGAAATTAAATAATCATCACTTTTATTACAAAATGATTAGGCTACCTTTAGGGTAAAATTTGAAAGTGAAGGCATTCTAATAAATTGAATAGTTTTTTGATGCTTAATCAGCTTTTACCCTATTATGAAGTTACCTTCAACATTTACTCTGAAAGGAGCAATGGGCCCAACAGACCCAGTGTTTTGAAATCTCTATGTAAATAGGAAATCCTTTGGAATGTATAGAAATTACCTGAAATAGGAGAGCCCTTATTTTCAATACAAAAGAATGATCCTATGATGAGGTAGGAAAATCATTCCACCCAGGAGGGACTCAGTTCTCACTTTTAAATTGAAGAGAGAATTTTGAGTCAGGGGACCCAAGGTCAAATGACTCGACTCAGACCAAAAAGCGTGAACATACCCTTAGTTATTACATTTATTTTAGAAAGAAAGAGACACACATGCTTCAGATGTATTCTACACAGGAGTATTCAGATTGCTATGCAGATGTGACAGACATAGACCAAAGGTTTCATTGCCTGCATTCGGCATCATTCTAAAGCAACGCCTCTGAGTCTTAGAAACCCGAAGCTCTTCGTGTAGGGTTAAATTAGAGGCTAATATAAGGAAATAGCTTCTCTTTAAGATATAATTTACCCTTTATGTGTTATCTTCCAAGCAAATTGAAGAACTGTCTTACTGCTGGTGTTGGTGATAGTGGTTATGGTGTATTTAACTCACAGGCATTACAATAAAATATCCACAGATGATTTTTTTCTTTGGTAGCTACTACATCTCAGATAATTGAGATTAGGGCATATTGAGCTATATTATATTGTATTGTAGTTGTTTGAATTTTCTGTTTTTTTTAAATGGTATTTTACAAAGCTACTGAAATCTGTATCTAGTGAATTTTTATTTCTTATATTTCTTTGAGGGTCGAGGAAAGAAAAATAAAAGTAAACAAAAACATAGAGTTGTGGGCAAATAGTTCTTCTCTCATTAAGTGTGTCCTTTAAAAATTAAAAAAATAAAAACTAATCTTTATTGACTGGTAAAAAATGTTTTAGTCTTCCCAAAAAGTGAAAATTGGGTTAAGGTGATGAGTTTTCTGCAGTTACTTATAGAAAATGCATTCCATTTTTGTGTCTATTACTATTATATAGCTTCTTGCACCCATGTACAAATTTTGTTTTATAAATCAGGATTTCTTTTGATTTCCAAATGTTTTTGTTCCAGAAAACAACTCATTTTTATCTTCTCAAGTTCTTTCTTCATTGATCTAGAAGATTCTCCATACATAAAATATTAATAACAGTATTTTCTGGAACTTGGCTTGCTTCTGTTATTGCTAGCATAATAGGATGACACATAATAAATAACGCAATGAGGGCTTAGACCAAGGAACTTGAGCATTTTGCTGAAAAGTGTGATCTATACGATGTGCAGTTTACAGAATTTGTCCCATCATAAAAAGGAATGCCAATCTGCTAAGTCAAAATGTTGAGTGGTTCATTGTAACTCAATTCTCTCATCATGGACAGTATTCCAGTAAGGTTCCATGTTGAAGAGTTGAACACATGATGCATTTGAGACTGAGCAAAACACAGAGCCTTCGCAATCTTCCCCCATCCCCTGCCCAATAAATGGACACCAAAGCAGAGTTGAGAGCTTAAGAGCAATTGTGTAATTAACTGAATCTTCTTCCCATTCATCTCTTGGGTAAGCGAAATATAGAATCCTTTTCTTTTTCATGTTAGTTGCATCATTACTTCTCTTGGTTTAGAAGATTGTTGGCACTTTAAGTAATACTTTACGTACAGTACTTCTTTGACATACCAAGGTATATAGTCTGAAGACTTTTGGAAATCCCCAGATTTCACAGAAATAATTTTAGCATCACAGAAAAAGAAAATCCCATGAAATAAATACCTGCTTCCCAATAGAGAACCATCTCACACCTCTGTGTATACTTTCTTCAATTTTATCATTAGAACTGTCAGTTGGTTTGTCTTCTTGGGGGGTGGCAGTTTTCAAAAATTAACACAGTGTTTAATCCCCTCTTGAAAGTTGCTGTGTACACAATTAGAACAAAACCTTATTGAAATATGGACCTTAGGTAATGGGCTATGCTTCTTCACTGGCTTCATGACCTGCTCTCCTCTGTGAGAGTATCCACAATTCAAATGTGTGCTGTTGCAGTATTAAGCATAACTGCACGTCAGGGAATTTTAATGTCATCCTGAGTTGTTGAAACCTCAAATATTAATTATTACCAAGTACCTACTTTATACATGCATTTGATATTTTGACAGAAAATCTCAGTTATGTCTATTTTCTAATGTATCCTTAGTATAAAATCTTCTGGTAAGCATGGATATTTAGAAATTTAGCCAATCTTCGTTATTGTCAGTTGACCTTTTTCTTTAGGGTATCTTTTTGTTACTCCTAGGCATGATAAAGAGCCATTCTGTCTTCTAATGCCCAAATACTGCACACAAGCTGTTGGCAAACCCGTTTTAATATCAGCCTTAGCAGAAGTTAATTGGGGAGCCGGCACTGGAAATAATTATCATAACCATAAGAATTTTTTAAAAAATCACCCTTTCCTTCTCTGTGATTGAAGATAGTATTTACATCCTTTCCTTGTTCCTTTATATGAGCCTTGGATTTCTGTAGCAGCAGCTTGGGGATATTTAACCATTATACGAAGGTGAAAGTACTGTCATCAGGAATAAAAGCCTCTAAAATCTTTATTTGGCAGTTGTGCTTGGTTTTATGTAGAATTTCCTTATTGAGTTACTGTTGAATCTCAGAAATGTATAACTTTTCCCTTCATCTTTAGTTCATAATAAATGGCATGTGAAAAAAAATTCTGTGTAATGTGTAAACATCTAAATAATGCTAGCAGCCAAAAATTGTCTAATGCTTGCTGTCTCCCAGTAACTATGCCAAGTATTTTATTATTTAACCCTTAGAAGAGTTTTATGAGCAAAATTATCATCTCTAATTTTCTGTCTTAGTCTGTTATCTGCTGCTATAATAGAATACCACAAATTAGGTAATTTATAAAGGAAAGAAGTTAATTCGGCTATGGTTCTGGAGGCTGGAAAGTCCAAGAGCATGATGTTGGCATCAGGTGAGGGCCTTCTTGCTGCTTCATAACATGGAGGAAGAACAAAATGAAGTTGAAAGATATTTCTTCTTATTATTGCTTAGGATAATATAGCTGATAATGGTGGAGCCAGAACTTAAGAATGGACAGTCTGACTCCAGAGCTCATCCTCTGAACCACTGTGCTTTCTGCCTCTCCAAGTGTACCCTGAATGCTACTTTATTAACTTCCTCTTTACCTCATCAGCACCCTTGCTTCTTCATCAGCACCACAAACTACAATAGACTTCTCCAGGACCCTAAGAGATATTGGGCCATGATAGATTTAACAAGATTTTATTAGAAAAAGCACCTTTTCTTATGTCCACTTGAATAGCCAATAAAATAAAAAACTCAAAATAAAGGCAGGAGGATAGAGGAGGAACCTGTCTTTCCTGATATCTAGCAAAATAATCCCTTTTAGCATAGCTGGTCATAGGAAACTCAGCTCCTGGTTAGCTGTCTAATGTGCAGCTCCCCAAGATTACACAGCATAGAGAAGGTATCCAACTTGTCATTTGCTAGGCGCCTGAGAGGGTTTGTGCATATATGAAAAGAAACAATTTTTAGGGGTCACTGTCTTACAAGTCCTAATACTGCTTTAGAAAATAATGGGCATATAAGAGCATTATAGTTTTGCTGTAAGTATAAATCTGATTAAAACATAAGATCAAGACACTTTGGGGAGAAGTGAATGGTGAATCCCATTTTTTTTGTAATTTAACAAATATTTATTAGACATTATGCCAGTGATTTTTCTAGGTACTGCACTGAGACATTTTCCACCTTTAAGGAGGTGTAGAAAATGAACTTCACACATAATGTAGATCAGAATGTGAGAGATAGAAAGTTACTACTGAGATTACAAAGTAGGGAGTGATTGCATGTGATGGGGGGCATCAGGCAAAGTTTGGCATTTGAATGAATCTTCAGGATGAGCTAGGCAGCCCCACCCCAGCACTGAAGACAGGACTAGCTTGCCTACCTGCCCTGTCTGGTATTCACTGATGCCATGATGGGGGGGATCTTTAACACCAGAAGAGGACTTGTACTTCACTGAGAAGGTGGGTGATACATGCTGCCCCAAGGTTTGTCCTTGATAGAATGTGGGCCAGAGGGAGGGTAGAGGAAGAATGTGGTTCAAAGATGAGTGTAAGATTTGATTTTGAGTCTTAAGAAACTGGGAATTTGATATCATTAACAAATATAGGGATCAGGAGGAAGAGTTTGTTTTTATTCTTACCTGGAAATTCTCATCTACTCTCAGGGGAAACTCCAAATTGAGTGCCTGTTTGCTTTATGAGTTAGTGTACTTTTGGTGTGGCTATTAAACAGAAAGAAGTAATGCATGAATTCCAGGCTGGTGAATCTTCAGTGCAGAAGAGAGACTAGTAATTAAACATTCTGTCAGCTGAAACAGGTGATCTGTTTGTTTATTACTCACTGATTATTTATAGTGGATTCGAAACTCTCAGTCGAGATAGCCTGTATGGTCAGCAGTGATCTCTAATACTTAATTATTTTCTTAGATGTTTATACTTTGTTTTAGGTGTATAAATTATTTGAAAAGTTGTTTTTTATTTAATAAAGTGCTTGCAACTCCCTTGATTAGAATTGTTTGGCTTCAAACTGGAGACTTTTGAGACGAAATTTCGTGAGAGAGCCGTGGAACTGAGTGGGAGGAAAGGAAGATGAGTTTCCATAAATGGTGTATCTAGAATTAGCGAGAAAGTAGACTCACAGCACAAACAATCCTGACCAAGTTTATGGTGCTGCCAGGGCACATGGACTTTCTCTCCTCTTGCCTGTCTATGCGCTTACTAACCTGGCCATGCCGGACTTAACGCTTGTCTAAATTGCTTATGGGGCCAGGACCACTTGTCTCCCTCATTTTTTCTTTGTGCCATAGCATCTTCTTGCCTCTGTTAAGTGTCACATGTTAATAAAGGAATCTGCATGGGAGATCAGCATGTGTTTGAGTATCAGCATTTGCATGTACAGCTTTAGATTTCCAGATTTACAAAGGACACTTTCCTGCAGCATAAGGACTAGTTCTTTAAAGATGAAACAAAGAGACATTCATTTGTGGTCCTCGAAACAAATTGGGCCTGCTAGCCTATTTGGACAGGAGACTGATGCTTTCCAAGTGGGCTTCCAAAGTGTTTCATCTTCACCTTCAAAGCCAGGACATAAATTGTGAAATTGTTTTCACTGTCCCTTAATATGAGGCATAGCTTTTGCTCCAATGCTTAACCTATTTCAATGCCCCTGTGTAGCTGGCTAGATAATATTTTGTTTCTTAGATTTTCCTCCACCACCCCTATTCATTACCCTTAGTTTAAGTTTGACAGCATGCAATTACCTTTTAAAAGCCATACTTATTTAATTTTGGCTCTGATTTTTGAGGCACAAGAATTTGAGCATTTATTTAATTAAAAAGTTTATTGAACTTTTTTCATCTCTAGTCTGAATTACAGAACTTTACATCTCTTCTAGTCAAGTGGCTGTTAACGAGGAGCACGCACCAGAATCAAAATTTACATGTCAGGTCCTTCCATAGATTCAGGAGTCAGAAGACAGATACTTAATGGAGAAACAGCATAACAGGCACTTATACTAAAGAGCACAGGCTCAGAGCTTTCCACCTGGCCCTGCCTCTTGCTTGAGCAAATTTCTCAACCTCTCTGTGCCCCAGTTTCCTTACCTATAAAGTTGGGATAATCATAATATCTGCAACGTAGGGTTCTTGTAGGGACTAAGTGGATTAATGTCAAGTGCTCTGAACACTTTTGGCATGTATTAATGTTACTGCTGCTGGGAAGCTTTTTTAAAGCTTCTAATGGTCAATCCCAGTTGAGAGCTTGATTTCGTCTTTTTATGTTATAACTGAAAAAGCTGAGGCTCGGGGAAGGTTAAATGACCTTTTTGGAGTCACAAAACTAGGAAGGGGCAGGCTTGGGAAAAGAGTCCATATCTCCTGAAATACCCACTCTTCTTGATTTGCCACTTTACTTTTCACAAGTGAATGTTACACTTAACTCTGCTCTTTATCATGAGGATGAAATATCTGTACTTCCGTTTCTTGCCAAAGAACTTAACTTTGTCCTCTCCACTGGGCAGGTCTTGACACAAGCTCTTGGAAGAAATAAGATTTATGAAGAATTGTATGAAGGATTTGGAGTTTCTTTGTTCATCACAGAGCTTCCCAACTTGGCAAACAGAGGAAAGGATAATATTTGTATTATGTTATATTGGCATTGAATTAGATTATGTTGGATTGCCACCTATGGATGAGGCTGGTCATTGCTGGAGGTGACAGGCCCCACCCAGTCTCCAAGGGTTGACAGAATCAGCATCTCCTGACATGTTTAAGAGAACTCTTCCAGCAAGTGTGGTTTTAAAAATATGTTCAACAAAACTATATACAAAAATATTTATAAGTGGTATTTTTAATTATATGCTTTATAAGTACAAATTTACATTTATAAACTTATCAGGGAGAAAAGTGAGACAGTTTTGATAAACTCAAAAATGTGGATAACAGTTGCAGAACAGTATCAGTAACATACCTAATTTATTTCTGTATTTTGTTTTGGTTGTATGACATTTGGAAAATCCTTATGCAGCTGCAAAAGGTTTTAATTTTTAACAAGCTCATTTTGTCTTGATATCCCCTTGAATTAATCTTAATAGAAACTGGAAATAATTTTTTTGCCTCAACATTGAATTCATAATAATACAGCTATTCACGTGCCTCATAATAGATATAAAAGTCAGACCAGAAGCACCCAAAACTTAGCATCAGTACCAGTCAATGATGTCACTTTATCATGATGCAACACGGTAGGCACTTTAGTATTATACAGCTGTCTATTAGATCATGGTGAGGGTGTGTGCCAACTAGTTGTACCTGCTCTTGGCCTGGCATTTGTTTGAGCATGATGGATGTGTAGGTCATTTGTACAGTTTTATATGAACGGACATGTGCAGACTTGAATTTCCAAAAGAATACCAACGCAGAGTTACAACTTTCCTAATCGGTGACTCACTTATACAAAGAGATAGCAGGAGATACATTTGTCTAGTGTCAGCACTTGAAGCAACTTAATGTAGATGTGGTCATCAGTATGTTAACATTTGTTGTGCTGTATATTTGCCTGCATTTCCTATTATTTGTTTTTGTACTTAAAGGCTAAGAAGTCTTTAAATACAAAATATTCATATGGAAAATTGATGGAACCCCTAAAGTACTTCTTCAGAGCCTAATTTGGTAGCCACTGTTCCAAGGAATGTGCCATTTATCCCTGGATGCAGCAATATTATCAGAAAGCCTTGTGCATTAACCACATAGCTATTTGCCCTTGTAGAATTCCAGTACTTGGGCCCCAGGTGATCCTTTGACCGTGCATTGCACATAGAGTGTGGCTTTTAGGAGGAACCACAGGAAGACGCTCCTTCCGGCATTAGAGCTGGGAAAAACGGAACTTCTCTTAAGCCCAGGACCTGGTTTTACTCTAATGAATACTCAATTTCGTAATGTTGTATTTCCCTATGTTCACTACTAAGAAGTTATGAGTCAGCTTTGCATCCAACATTAGCAGCTCTGCAGGATCTCACTTTCAGGTTCATGTATCTGTGGAAAAACTACTCCTGGGTTGATTTTTTCTTCACTTACCTTGAACTTTATATCTATTTTTGTCTTGTGGTGTTGCATATATTTTTGCCAGCAGCCTCAAACTTTTTGGGGAAAGAGGTAGAAGCAAATGTTTCTCATGCTCTCTGTTTGACTACCCTTAAAATCACAGAAGGAACATTGCTTAGTCACCTTCTTTTTTCAGTTTGTATAGCAATCGTTATTTTTATTATCAAAGTGGCTCACTTGGGAATGCTGATATTTTGGATATCTAATGCATTTCCATTGGAAAGGAGAATCTGGTCCCTTCTCTTAATGGCCCTGCAAAGAAATTAGTGGATGCACAACAGTTTCCTGGACTGTCAGTAAACATTAAAGTCAGCAAATACTCAAAATCATGATTTCTAGCAACTTTTAGCTTGATTGACATCTTTGTTGAAAGGAAAGTTTTTTAAAATGTGATTTTTCTTATACCCATTCTTGGTAGGAATTTACTTTGGCATTGAATTAATTGCCCCGCCTTTAATTATTTGAAGACAGGAAACATTCAGCAACTTGCCTGGATATGTGTTTCATATGCAGAGGTTTGTATTACCTGTATTTTGCCTGCTTAATAAATCACAATTTAAAAGTATTGGTTCTGACTTTTAAACCTCCTGTGAGGTATGCATCTGCTTCATTCTCTTTTTTTTTATTATTATTTATTATACTTTAAGTTCTAGGGTACATGTACACAATATGCAGGTTTGTTACTTATGTATACATGTGCCATGTTGGTGTGCTGCACCCATTAACTCGTCATTTACATTAGGTATATCTCCTAATGCTATCCCTCCCCCCTGCCCCTACCCCACGACAGGTCCCGGTGTGTGGTGTTCCTGTGTCCAAGTGTTCTCATTGTTCAGTTCCCACCTATGAGTGAGAACATGCGGTGTTTGGTTTTTTGTCCTTGAGATAGTTTGCTGAGCATGATGGTTTCCAGCTTCATCCATGTCCCTACAAAGGACATGAACTCATCCTTTTTTATGGCGAATAGGAACACTTTTACACTGTTGGTGGGACTGTAAACTAGTTCAACCATTGTGGAAGACAGTGTGGCGATTCCTCAAGGATCTAGAAATAGAAATACCATTTGACCCAGCCATCCCATTACTGGGTATATACCCAAAGGATTCTAAATCATGCTGCTATAAAGACACATGCACACGTTTGTTTATTGCAGCACTATTCACGATAGCAAAGACTTGGAACCAACCCAAATGTCCAACAATGATAGACTGGATTAAGAAAATGTGGCACATATACACCATGGAATACTATGCAGCCATCTGCTTCATTCTCTACCTGAGTTCCTGATAAACCTCTTGATAAATTCCCAGCCTTGAGCATGAAGGAACATTCTTCTGGAAGCAGTTCATCATGCCATTGTTGTTCATTCATTTCTTTTCCTCCTCTTCCCTGCTTTCCTTTCAATGTCTGTCTAACAGTACCAGCGTTTCCTTGGCTTGTGTAGACAGTAATGATATATCTGTTGTGAGTCTTTCTGGATTGCTTTTATTTCTTTACAGGGCTGTTCATTTGTACCTCAGTGTTATCACACAGATGTAATGGTTTTTCTGACCTCTGATACTGCTAGACCAAGATGTACTCCATGGGTCCCACCACTGACAAATGTCCAGGGCAGAAGAATTTTAATACCACATTGAGGAGAAATGAGGAGATGCTTCCTAAATGATCTTGGATGGGAGCAGATTAGGCAGTCTTCCATTCTCCACTTGTAACGCTGTTAGTGTTTAAAACTTCCATCAGCAGGGTCCTCGGAGTGCTGCTGCCACACTGACACAGTTGCCAGGCTGTCTTACGATGGCTACAAGACCTTATATTTTCTGCCTCCTCTCCCCATAACTTCTCTGACTTTATCTCCCCTTACTGTCCTCCATCACTTCACTTCAGCCATAGTGGACTCCTTGGTGTTTCTTAATTGCACCAGGCCTTCCACGTGCCTTACACCAGGTTTTCCTCCTCTGCCTGCACTGCTCCTCCCCTGGATCCTTCTGACTCGTTCCTTCATATCCTTCAGGACCTTGCTCATGTCACCTTCTCCATCAGCTTACTTCAGCCACCCTTTAAAAAATTGTAATCTGCCTCCACTTCACCTGGGCATTCTCAATCTCAACCCCCTTCCACCCCCCCCCACCCCGCTTTGCTTGTGCTATTGTCGTAATACCATCCCCTAACATATTGTATAATTTGCTTATTTTTGCTTATTATAAGCAAAATCAGTAAATATTTTTGAATGAAAGAATAAAATGCTGCTTTATATGGCACAAAGGAAGGCTGGGTATGAGCCCAAATCCCTAATTGCGGAGGCATTTTTATCTTGATAGCCAAACTCATGACCTATTCCTGGGGTACATATTTCTCTCCCTCCCTCCCTTCCTCTCTCTCTCTCTCTCTCTCTCTCTCTCTTTCTGTCTCTGAGATGAGCAACTAAAATGTAGTGAATGTGGATTACTCAGTGCTGGGAAAGGCTGTGTTGAAAATGAAGGCTCTAGGATTTGCCACAAGAACAAACTTCATCCTCCCACATGATACATATTCTTCTCTATCATCCTGGATTTTTTTCATCTATTTATTGTTATGTGTATTTCTGTAACACATCGTCATTTTTGTAATGAAGCAGGCTACGAATAAATACATCTATTAAGAAGTGGTAAATAATCAGATACTTTTAGCCTCTGGCTCTTCATTGGTAACATCAGCAAATTAAACCAGAGATCAGAAATAAACAAGCAAGTGGCCATGTACCACCTCATTTCCTCTCTCCTGGCAGAATTGCTAATAAATAGATGAGAATACTCTTTCCTACTGTGCCTGGCTGAGCCTCGGAATCTTTCCCTATACAATACAACCACTAGTAACTCATCAGAGTGGGCATGCAAGAGGAAAGCTATTTGAAACTCTTGGCAGATTCCTTTCTGCTCTGTGATCCAAAAAAGGAGAAATAAAGGATTTCTCTTCATCTTTCTAAGGTCCTGGAACCTTGCTTGTTTCAGATTTTTTGGTATTAAATATCCCTCTATAAAACATTAATAAACTCAAGTAATCATTAACTGGGCTGTCTTCCAGTATAGTCAAGAAATAAGTTATACTAATTCATCAAGTTTTCAGATTATAGAGTTTTACCTTATATGTCTTATATGAATCGCCAATTTTCAAAGCAATAGGATGCACTGAGATACATTTTCTTATCATCATTCACATTACATTTATCACTTGCATTCCAGACTCATCATTAGGACCAATTACCATTGAATTATGCTTGTGCTGAAGAGCTGCTTATGATAGATTTCTTGTCAATCAGGTGCTTCATCTCTAGGTCATATGCTGTATTTGATCAGTGCAGGTTGATAGTCATTAGACAAGCTCTTCAGGCTCAGCCATCAATGAGAAGCACTTGAAACAGTCAGCCTCTGTGAAAGCCATTTCATTCCTGCCTCATTTTTGCCTTTGTCCTGTGTTCTTTGCTGTTGATTTTTTACCTTTGCCTTCTAGGGTATGTCTCTTTGTAAGCTACCCTAAGTCCTTTCTAAAACAAGACAGGCTGTAATATGTATACATGCTACATACATAAATACACATACACACATACCTGCACATAAGCATTTATGTTTCAGTGTGTAGATGGGTAAATGTCATTTTTATTCTTGTAAGTAAAATGAAAAACATCAACCAGAAACTTTTCATTCCTCTGGTGAAGAGGATATTTTGAATGAGACACCTTTAAAATATCTTGTTGGGGAGCATTTGGGATATCAAATGCATATACTCTTTTGGGAAAATAAATCCAGTATTGGCTTGGAGTGGATTTATATAATGGTTTACTTTCTCACTATGTTTTAGGTGCAATACATAGCATCCTTTAATTGGATCACAATTAGGAAAACTTTTTCCGGTAATAAAATTAGAGATAATCACTGTGCAGGCCATTGTTCTGTTCTAGAATGGTCAAAGCTCGGAAATACCACTCCTGCCTATTTTCCATGCATTAGACGGTGCTTAATTTGTTGCTGTTTATTTTAGCCTCATTTCTCAATCATAGACTCTGAATTAAGATTGAAATAATGAATATGAAAGCACTAAGTAATAAAGCACTCTATTCAAACAGAAGATTAAGGATATCAGGGCTTCTACTGGTGTGTTATTGGGCTAGATTTGAGACATTGCCCTTGAAGTGCAGCAAAATTCCTTAGTCTAAAAATGTTATGAATCATAATATATATGAAGGTACTTTTATATGGTGTTAGAGATCAGTAAAAATGCAATTCTCAAAATGACAACTTCCACAGATAGAAATTGGTAGACAGACCTTCAGGTGATTTCACCCATAGTATTCAGGGCTGGTTTATACTGGTACTTGTTGACCTTCGATGAGAAAACTGATTAGTTCTACTACTGTCTTGTGTTCACCACCATTTTGCTTAGAATAATTTTCCAGTTCTGTAGTCTTACTTGATCTTTGGCATCACTGGAATTCATTATTGTGGCTGTCTCTTACATCACTGGATATCACACTGATGCTGTAAGAGGTGATAAAAGTAAGGTTTAAGATGGTGTTTAAATAAACATAGTATGGTGTTATAACCATTACATTAAAATTTGTTTGAGAATCTTGTGTTTTGGCAAGGTTGTATTTGCTTTGGTGGTAAAGTTGTTTGAAATGTCTTGTGAGCAGTTATGTTGAATTTTTCACTGAAACTTTAAACCATTTGAATTCGTACATCTACAGAGGCAATAGAATACAGCTTTAGCATTCTAAGCATTGCCAGCCCTTAGTGAAAAAAAAGAAAAAAGCCATGGTCCCACCTCTGCATTAATACTCAAAGTGGGTTTTTTTTCCCTTTAGTTCAAAGTCATTCATTTTTCTGATATTCATTTCTTACATGATTTAAGTTAAAGCTGAAAGACTCTGACAGTGGTTTTATACCTATTTTTTTCACTGGTGATAAGAAAATATCTTTTTTTCTTAGTACTGCTAGAAAAGGAAACAATGAAGTTTCTTTCATAATCATTCTTTTCAAAGTTTGCTTTTTGAGCAGAACTTCCTTGTAATATTATATTTAGTTTCAATTTATCAGGGAATCCAAATGAAAAATAAGGTTTTCTTTGGTGTATTTTGGAAGGTAGCTTTAAGAAATTTTGTTCATAACTCTATAGTGTTTAGAGGATTTTGTTATTGTCTAAGACTGCTAATTTCTGTTCTTCAGTTTTTCCATTCCATTGCATTGCCTTCAGAGTCTTAAGTTTTAGGAAGGCTTAAAACAATTGAAAGATTCAGTCTTAGGATTAATCATTGAGAGAATTAATATGTAGCACCTATTGCTTGCTGGCTGTCTTCATCCTAACCCCATTCCTGCATTGGTTAATGTATCTTCAGGAGGAGTGGACGGATGATGGAAGCTTTTCCAGTTTTACAACATGAGAACTCAGATCAATTTAGGTTCACTTTTTAAATGGATATAAAGGAGATTTGGATATTTTCTGTGATTTGTCTCTATTTTAAGGATATGTTCTAATTCTCATTTTATACCATTTTGATAAACAAAATCCCTCCTTAGAAAGACAGGAAAGCAGGCCACTCTTCTGAAAGAATGCCCAGGCTGCCCCAGGGCCCCATGCAGCACCAGGAGACCCCATGAACTGCTGCCCACTTTGCTTAGTGTTTTTGTCATACAAGGAGTTAAATACTTTTAGCATCACTTCTGGACTGGCATATTCATGTTAAAGAGTACATTCCTACGGTCGGTAATATCGCAGCCCATCTCTGATAACTGTAAAGACCCAGAACAAAAGAGGTCAAGAGCCAAAGCTCTAGCTAAAAGTTTTTTTAAGAAGGGGCATACCTGGGAGAAATTCAGTGGTTGAGAAAACCCTAAAGACTGGAGAAGGCTTCCAAGATTTGGGGAAAATTTGTTTATCAAGTAATTCAACAAATATTATTGAGAGTGCCTACTATGCCGGGTTCTGGGAAGTGAAAAGTGAAGTTACTAACGCTCCTTCACTCTGAACAGCCATTGTCTGCTTGCAATACCAATTTTGACACCATACTTTGTATAGCCTGGACTGTTACAGTGGTATCCAACCTTCTTTAAGTTTTAAATCTAGCGTTATAAGGAAAGATTGTTCCCACTACTCACCACCCACTTCTGGAGTGATCATCAAAATATTTAACAATTAGAAAACAGACTCTAGCCAATCAGAACAAGCACTGGAAAACTGAATATTATTCCCATTCTGCCCTCCCATGGGGAACTTCTCTGACATTTTTCAATGGGATTTTAAGGGATATGATTTATGTGAGCTGTCTTCTCAAAGAATAAGTAAAAGACAAAGCATATGACTTGGAGTCAGTTTAGAAACAGACGACCTGACTTCGGACCTTGGACCTACCTGCCTACAAGCCAGTCTTTAAGAATGCACTGAATATTTGAGTTTCTGTTTCTTTATCTTTAAAATAGAAATGCTGTTACATGGAATATGAATTTCTAATCTCTACTTCAGGTCTCCTCACTTTCATCAGGTGTGGGCGGTTTCAGGTGCCACTTAAAGAACTCCACAGTGGCCCCTGAAACACTACTAGCCTCCCCTTATAGGCTTAACTTCCTGCCTTTAAATGTTAGTAACTCACCCTTTCCTCCCTCACCTTTATTTTCAGCTGCTCTCTATAAACTGATCATTTCTGGTATGAAAATGTCTGGTGTAGCCCTCTTTTCTGGGCTGTTGTCTTGTTTTTCTGTCTACTAGTCTCTAGGACTCGAGTGCCCTCTGAGTTACTCTACTTAGCATTGTGGGTTTCACAATAGGAAGAAAAAGAGTTTCCAGTTTCATTTCTTCTGAAATTACCATGTAATCTTGGGCAAATTTGCCTGAGACTTGGTGTCCTTTCTTGTAAAACAGGCGTAAAATAGTAACATTCTAAGCTTATTTGTAGGAGATACATAGAGGTATGTATCCTATCATGTAGACCACCAAACCCAAGACACTCATAGCTAGAAATGTCTATTAATATATCTTTATCATTATATTTTAAGTTAAAGATGATACGTCACTTTTTTAGTCTGGGGAGTTATTGTATACTAGGTCCAGTTTAATAAGCTTTTATTCGAGCATCTACTATGTGTCCAGCACTGTGCTAAATGGTGGGATGATATGAAGCCCAACCAGCAGAGCCCCCCATAGCTCATGGTACCTAACACCCATCTGTACTGTAATAATGGGTTTTCTTCTCTGTTCTCTCTAGTGTCTGAACTGAATGCTAACACTTAGTAGGCACTCAGTAAATAGTTGCAAAATGAACACAGTTGTAAATGTTTTGCCATTTCCATGCACTTGGCTCTTGAAAATTAAAATTTGACCTCCTTTTGAATAATTTGCACCTTTATAGAAACCATTGGTGTTTCCATATACTGTTAGAGTCGTAGACTAAAGTGTTCATTAAGAATGAAACAACTTCTAGAAATAACAACAACAAAAAACAAAAGAAAAATGAAGTGTTCATCAAGGCAGGCAAAACATCATAGATAGGGAATGGGATGCAAAAATATATTTGCCCATCTTCTGCCTTTGGGTGTGGCTCCACGGAAGGTATCTCAGAAAGTTAAGTGCTTAATCTTGGTTAAAACTTCTAGAGGAATAAACCACTGTCTTTCTTAGTAATACCTGCTGTTCCCCCCAGTTGCTGCTTACAAGTTACCTCTTCTGCCTTCTTTACTGGCTATTGCGAGGACTATGTGGCATCATTAGTTTTATAATTAGAATATCAGAAGTGGGTTGTTTTACCGATTTCATCTTGACTTTTAAAAAATATAACTTTCAGGTTAAAAGAAAGAAAATGTCCATTTAAAAGGTAGCAGCTGCTTTCCTAATGACAAGTTGTTCAGATTCCTAATTACTTTTCATATCTTTAATCTTGCACACCAGTGAAAAATAACTTATTCATATCTTTTGAAGATGTTATATTTGGCCAACAAAGAGTAGGATAGGAAAATATGTTTATTTAAAACATATTTGCAATTCCTATGATATTGTTTTAAATGTTAGCCTAATTTCATTCAGTAAATTCAGTTTCTTGTAGCTCATGTTCTTGAACTTTGAAAAATACATTATGCAATTTGCTAAATTAATAACGCATCAAAAGTAGAATAGAATATATTGTGGTCTTGCCTTCTGGATAGTTTATTTTTAGGTTTTAGAAAGGGGCTTCACTCTAATTATTCTCCTAATGGCAGAGCAAGTACTATAAAATAGTATTTTACAATCACAGATGCCTCATAAGAAGCCATTTTATATCGTCTTTACTCCCATTTTCTCTGGTTGATAATTAAATTTTACTCCAGGTGACTCACAGCAGAGGTCAGAACTTCCTATAATGGCAATAATGCACATTAATAACTGTGTGGTAGCCAGTAACACGATCCTTAATTAGAACCAGTAATCCGATAGGCTTAATAATGAAACAGGAGGCCCCACTGAACTTGTTCCATTTTCATATGCAGACCCAGGACAAAGCCATGGCTGTAATTTGGCTACAATAAGACAGCAAAATGTGGCTCAGTGCTGCTGTATTGCTAACTAAAATCAGTCTGTCATTTTAATGTAGACTTCTTGTTTTTAATTTTTTAAAAATTTATGACATTCCAAGAGAATTTCTGAAATGCAAATCAGCCATCTTTGAACATACAAGTAATGCACACTCTGCCTTTATTTTTAGAAATATTCACTAGAAGTCTGATTCTGTTTGCCTGAGATTCTGTCAAAAGAGGAATCTTTGAGAACTCTGCAGTTGCCCCTCCTTGGGTGTAGCATTCCATTGAAGTGAGCCTTTTTGCCCAGCTGGCAGTGGTCTTCTTCTGGATGTCGTCTGTAATGGAAGTGTTGCCTGGGATCTCAGTTTGTCTTATCAGTAAGTTTCCATGAGCTCCATGCCATGGTGGCTTCATAGGTCCCTTATTCCAGTTCGTGGGAGATAATTGTTTTTTCTTTTCTTTCTTTTTGTGTTTGTTTGTTTTTGAGGCAGTCTTACTCTTGTTGCCCAGGCTGGAATGCGATGGCATGATCTCAGCTCACTGCAACCTCCGCTTTCCGGGTTCAAATGATTCTTCTGCCTCAGCCTCCCAAGTAACTAGGATTACAAGCGCCTGCCACCATACCTGGCTTTTTTTTTTTTTTTTTTTTTTTTTTTTGTATTTTTTATTTTTAGTAGAGATGGGGTTTCACCATGTTAGCCAGTCTGGTCTCAAAACTCCTGACCTCACGTGATCCGCCCACCTCGGCCTTCCTAAGTGCTGGGATTACAGGCGTGAGCCACCTCACCCAGCCAATAATTATTTTTTCACATATCATTTGGACATCCCTAAGTTTCACTGGTAATGGGGTAATGGCAATCTAACATTTTTCACACATATATGTATAAAGTCTGTTGATTTTCCTTTCTGAAATGCTAACTTGATATGTGCCTCTTAAGGACTTTGACATGAGCAGATGATATGGATGCTTGCTTCCTGGTGGAGTGTCTGTCTGTCTGACCTCTAGAATATGCTCTATTTCTGCTGTGATTCTAACTTAGTCTTAAGAGGAGACTTGACTGTTTGAACATTTAAATACTCTAAATAGTCCACTGGCACTATTAACAAATAAATATAATGGCTTTTAAAAATAAGCTTTTCTTATTTTGCATTACATGTGTTACATCTTTCAGTTACTGTAAGGAACACAAGTGAATAGCTGCTTAGATTATTTATGTTTAAAATTTTATGGGAACATAGATTTAGATTATTGGATACTCAAAACACATGCTTCTCAGAAGATGATTTTTGTCTCCCAGTTTAATGATATTATGCCAAGTATTAATAGAAGCCATTTTCTATGAGGAGAAGGGTCAGATATTTAAGGTAAATTTCTGTAAATGACAGTAATAAAGCAGCTGCTCAGAATTCAGGACATCTCAATTAGCCCTTTGAAAAACAAGTTACTGTCATTTGATTTCACAGGCAAGTTCATCTAGGTTTTAGGATCACATTTTAAGACTGCAAAACGAAATTTTAGTCATAAATGTTTTAAAACATATAACTAGATCGGAGGTGAAAGGTCAACCTTAGGTCTTGCCCAGGTTCATTTATCAACACAAATATTTATTGTGAGATTCAAAATGGAAGGGAAATTGAGATGTGAGATAAAATTATTTGAACATTTTAATGTACCTTGCTAGTTCAGTTTAAAACATAAAACAGATGGTAGCACAGCACAACTGCCCTATTGCCTCCCTATTTATGAACACCCATTTCTAGGAGTCCCTAAAAACAGGGACAATGTCCTTGAGATACTGTCTAATTAAGATTTATTTTCTTGTGGTTTATGGTTTGTTTTTTCAGTTCTGATTCCTTTCTGGGCCCTGAATTCTGAATTCTCCCCTCCTCACAGTGAAGATGAGATTCCCCTTCCCCTTTTGGGCTACCAAGAGGGAGACTTTCTGTCGTTGACAGTGGTACCAAGTAATCAGCTTCAGTGTCAGGATGAAAGTGCCAGGACTCAGGGCTCTCCTCCGCCACAGTCACTTACCCTGCAGGAACAGTGAGATGGGTGCTGGTAGAGGGAAGGTCATTATAGGACTGAAGATGGTAGTAAAAGGGTGTTTATCACAATGTCATTTGTAATACCAAAACATTGGAAACAATATAAATACTCAGAAATAATGAGTTTATAGTGTGTTCATTAAAACATTTATTGCAGATCTTGCTTTGGAGGAATATTTAATGACATGAAAACATTTTCATTATATGATTAAGTAAAAAGGATTTAATACTTACAGAGCCAACATCCCAGTTCTGTTAAAAATTTTTCGTTATCCCTCCACCCACTCAAACATATATTTTTTTAAGCTCTAAAATAACTAATAATTTTTCTGATTCTTCAAGACCAATTTTATAATATTTTAAAAAGAACATTTTATAAAAGGGGAGAAATGGGGAAAATGAGAGTAAACTGTGAAAATGTACTTAGTCACCAGATTCAGAACCATCATTTGGTATATGACACTGTCTATAAAAGTTGGGTATTTAAGTTGGCTTAAAGGTATTGATCATGCCTCTAAGACTTACGTGTGTTTTACAATAGCAAGTGTTAAAAAATCTGTATGTTTACTAACATGCCTATGGGTATCCCAGTTTTCTAAGAAAGTAAATTGGAAGTTTTACCTTTCATTAATGGATGGACAAATACTGCTAATTTATTTAGCTTTAGACTTAGGAAGTTTTCTTTGTTTTGCTAGGTTTTTTTTTTCTGGATGGTGGTAACAGTTTGCCCATCTTTTATAAGTTGTATATCAGAAAATTCTTATCTACATTTCTTCCTAGTTGAATTTGCACCTGCCTCGGATCTTTTTCAAGTGTTGTTGGTTCCTCACACTCCAAGCCCCCTATAATTTCTATTGTTGTTTCCTTAGGGTCTCTGTTCCACCCTTCCCCCCATGTACCCTGAGGTATGCTAGCGTGTTTCTGCTGTTACTAGATTACACCTTGGAGAACCGAAAGCTAGTGTTGGGCCTCTACCTCCTGGGAAAATGTTTTGAGAAATTCTTCCTTCTAAAGTCTTCCAGAGTCTCATATCTGCCATAAGAAGATAAACTCAAAGATGTCTCTTTTTAAAGCTGTCACTGGAATTGAGCAGAATTAGAGATGTTTTCAAATAATTGTCTCATCTGGCTACTTTAGGTATTTTAACCTATAGTCCTTAAATAAGGTTGATCCATTAATAAATGACAGCAAAGAAATAGTATGTTTTAATATTTTCTGTCAAAAGTAACATAGGTCATGAAAAATTAGAAAAAAAAAACATTAAAAAGTATATAGAAGAAAGTAAGAATCAAAAAGTAATACCATTGGTGAAGAACCCCTCTCAACAGTTGATTTGCTAATACTGAAATTAATCTAAACTGATCCTTTAAGGTCTACACAACAGAGCAACAGATTTGTACATGTTATGTGTGTGTCTAAGAGTGAGAATGACTGAGACATCAGAACCTGAACAGTACAGGCTTCTAAAGGATGAGGACATAGAGTTACATAGCACTCTGAGTATTGTGAACATTTGATGAGCAGTAATGATCTAAACATCAATGCAAAGATAAATACCTTTAAAACATGTTGCTGTGTGTTTACTCACAGTAGCTTATAACGGTTTACTTTGGTTGCAAAGGCTGTTTTTTATATATACGTGTATGTATGTGTATGTGTGTGTGTATATATATATTTTAATTGCATCTCTCACACACACGTATGTAAAGATGTATGTCAGTATGGGGAAGATATAGACTATATTCATTTTGCTGTTTTGGACCTTTCAATAAGAACCTTTTTAAAAGACACATCATGGTGTGTAATAAATACACTCTTGTGTTTTACTTCCTGGCACCGTGGCAAAAATTAATTTACAGATGCTTTTCCCAGAACTTTTAGATCACCACAAATGATTTAGAGCATCACCATGGCTTTGACATCTGTTTGTTTCCAACTACATCCAAAACACAGGAAAAACGAGTAACAAGTCATTGTTACCATAAACTTCAAAGGAATAAGAGCTCAAAATATTTTTTTCCTGGAATTTTATCTTGAATGTTATTAAAATAACTTGTTCATCAATTTAGAATTTGTGCTGAGATGGTCATGTTATTCAAAATGAAAACATTTGTTTCAGTGGACTGGAAGGAGTTGTGTTACAGGTAAAGGAAAGAGGGAAAATGTAACTCTCTCGTTAGATGACATGCAATAGAATTTTTCTTCAGAGTCTGTGCAGCTGGCTTCTTGGCTTTTTCTTCAGCAGCTCCTCCCACCATGCCTGGCCTCCAGTGCTGAGGGGGCTGGGGAGAGAGATGTGATTTGGCTCAGGCAGGCCTAATGAAACCCTGCTTGCCTGTGTAATAGGTGGATGATCCTGGACAACTTGCTTTTGCTTCCTGGCCTCAGTGTTCTCTGTTCATAAAGTAGGGATTATAATGCCTGTGATGAGGATTAAGTAAGGTAACATATGTAAAGCTCCTTGGCCAGTGCCTGGCACAAATAGGGCCTGGAACCAATAGTGTTTGCTTCATTCTCTTTCCTCAACTCTCCTCTTCTGCCTATTGAGTGGGTGATTATCAGAGGCTCCTCTGTGCACACCCTGTCTTCTCTGTCTTATGGCCACTACCTTTTCTTTTTTGAACTTTTAAGTCTTTTAAATTAAAAAATCAATTCAACCACCATTTATTTAGCACTAATTATGTCAAAGGTGTTGTGGTAGATAGCATAGCACATAAAAATGAATAAAACAGTTTCTATCCTTAACAAGATTAAAATATATGTGAGAAAAAGATATATAGATAGCAAGCAGGATATGATGACTGCTTTCCCAATGTATAAGGAATACCAGATTTGGTTGGGGAGATGAGCTTGACATGCCATTATTGTGCACTTTCATCTAGACCTTATTTAGATGGACAATAGAATGTACTGTAACTTTTTTCTAGTATACATAAAATTGAGTACTCTATAGTCTCTCGTAGTCACTACAGTAAAGGAGGAGTGAAAAAGTGTGCAATCAGCAAACTCCAACTTTCTCAGTTATATCATTGGGTGGTGGACACTCCCAGAATCATGTATTACATATTTTATAAAGATTTATGGAAAATATTTTCATTAAGTTCATCACGTATGTATTCATATTAAGAACTGCCCTAGGCTTTAAATTTTTAATTTCCAATTTGGATGCATAACAGTAGTTTTACTTTTTGAAAATCTGGTATTCTTTATTTTCTGCCTCACATTTCCATAAGGAGGACAGTTACCAATTTTGCAGTATTTAATAAGGATGGTATTTTTGGTACTGGGATGTCTAGAGGAAATCTGTAACCTACATACTGAGCTCACTGCTGTCACCAAAGCTTTCTACCTGTGTCTGCTGTTGTATGCTAACTGGGACATTGTTCCCAGGATTCCATGTACGATTGTGGGCATTGTCACCTGCACAAGCACAAGAATGCCTGGTCGGGGGTGAATGGAGCTGATATCCATCTCACACTGAGTCACCAAGTCCTGTACTTCAGAGATTGACCCTTCCCATACAGGGTACATTTTTCTAATTTGCAAGAAAGGTGCCCTAAGAGCTAGTGGCTTCCCTGATTGCTCCCCTAACATCATGTGGTTAAATTTTGGTATCTCAGACAAGTAGAGGCTGCAGATCTGCAGGGTCAATTGGCTTCAGATTTAGTCAATTTCTTGTTTTTTAGGCAGTGAATAAATATGTGGTTCCCCTCCCCCCCAATTTTTTTCTTAAAATGAAGCTCATCAAACAAATGTACCATTCTGAGGTGTGTTCTCAAGTCATATATTATAATTCATTTCACTCAAAGTATATGATTAAAGCTCATTCAAAGCCCTAAGAGTTGGGAATGAAGGAAGAATTGTAGGATGTTCTGCTGTGCCACAAGACTTAATTTATACCATTTATTAGTCTTACCAAGTACATTGAAAAGAAAAAGTTGTTGGGGGCCAGACACGATGGCTTACGTCTGTAATCCCAGCACTTTGGGAGGCTGAGTGGGGCGGATCACTTGAGGTCAGGAATTCGAGACCAGCCGGGCCAACATGGTGAAACCCCGCCTTATTAAAAATACAAAAAATTAGCCAGCTGCAGTGACATGAACCTATAATCCCAGCTATTCAGGAGGCTGAGGCAGGAGGATCGCTTGAACCCAGGAGGTGGAGGTTGCAGTGAGCTGAGATCATGCCACTGCACTCCAGCCTGGGCGATAGAGCGAGACTGGCTCAAAAAAAAAAAAAGAAAGAAAAGAAAAATGAAAAGAAAATGCTTCTGGGACTTTTCAAGTATGCCTTGCTATTCAGACATTCTCAGAGATTAACCCCAAAAGTGAGTGATTATCTCCCTGAGACCCAGGGTTAGAAAAATAACTTCAGAAGTACAAAAGTTGGATTATTGCCCTAATGTGAGCCCACTTTAAAGCAACTACCATAAACAATCTAAAGCAGAGTCTGCAACTGTGTTAGCCATGGTTTAAATGGTGCCAAGCTACTATTTCCCATGGCAAGGGAAATGTTAAACTGTGAAAGAGGCAACAGCCCATAAACATCTATATCTGCGTACACAGCACAGTGGCCACCAGCCGCATGTGGCTATTGAGTGCTTGAAATGTGGCGAGTCCAAATAGAGATACGCTGGCAGTATAAAATACACACTGGATTTCAAATACTTAGGAAAAAAAAGTCAAACATCTCAATATTTTTATATTCATTACATGTTGAAATGATAATATTTTGGAGATACTGTATTGAAAATATTGAAAATAATTTCATCTGTGTTTTTAATGTGGTTGCTAGAAAATTTAAAATTACAAATGTCAGCTGCATTTGTGATTTGCATTCTGTTTCTTTTGGACAGCACTGATCTAGGTATTTCAAGAGAAAAGAAGGTGGGGAATGTGTATTTGGTTTCTTCATGGTCTGTGTCTCCCAGGATACAATATCCTGTTCCCTCTTTCTTAGAGGCATGGATTGTCTCCCCGCTAAAAAACAAGGCCATACAGTATCACTGATGACATGCTTTTTCCACTCTGTGGCTATTCTGCAGTTCACTTGGTATTTAGATTGTTAACTTTTCTATGTAATCTTTGCCACAGAGTGTTTGTATACATTCTTAATAATTTTCTTAGGAGAAATGACTTAGCTTTTGCTGCAGATTGCCAAATTGCACTCTGGGTATAACCAATTTGCTCTTACCAGATGTGTATGCCTAGGTTGTCATTTTCCCTCTGACCTGGGATTTTTCACTTTTTGTTTTTGTTGTTGTTATCTTTGCCAATTTGATAGTGTGTGTTATCTCTATTAGAAAAGGGAACACACCTAAATTTCACACCCTGACATGAGCTGCTCAGTGTAAAATAACAGGAGAAAATGATGAAGGACAGCTTATCCTAACCCACTTTGGCTAAAGGTTTGAATTAATTTGCAGTCTATGCAGAAGAGTATCAGACTCAGTGACCATTCCAAATTATACTTTTAATGAATGGTCCTCTTTGTCAGCTGTGAAGACCATAAGAAACAAAAAATTAAAGATGCACAGAATACCTGGCAGGATGAATCCTGTGGGAACCAATCCGTAAATGTGCCCTAGACACAAAGGGAAGCTAAGAACAGTTAACATTACATGTAGTTTTGGAAGTATATAATGAAGATCCTGGGGAAAAGAGCCCTTCTCGACTGGGAAGTTTTTAATTGGCATGACTATATGGGATACAGTTACATCAGGATTGTAAGTCCAATTAGCCAAGATTCTACGAAAATCTGTTCTGTGCTTCCTGAACTTGAGAACAAATGAAAAGAAAACCCAAACACACTTTAGCTTTCCTTCTTTTCGTTTAGCGAGAGCAGGAACGAGTTGGTCTTATGAAATTGATTGTCACTGTTGTCTCCAGCACATTAACATTTTTTACACACAACAATTTGAACAGTTCTCTAGGAGTTTGCTGTCCTGTAACTGTCATGTCTGGGTTTGCTACATGGTGTAACAGTAAGAGCATCTCAGCCCATTGGTGAATCGGATGCTGCCAGACATTGCTTTGCCACCCTCCTTCTCCCAGCTACTCCATATTCTGAGTAGGAGCTTGATGTTCCTGCAAATCATTATACCTTTGCATTTTTTCACTTGGTTCATTAGTTTGATAATAAAATACATTTTAAAAATTTCCCCCTAAATGATGTTTTATGCATTCTCTCATCCCCTTTTCAAGTGGTGGATAGGTCCACCACATGCCATTTCTCCAGGAATCATTTCTCTCTCTCTGTTGAGCTTGTGTGTACAAATCATATTCTTTAGATTCTAAACATATCATCCTCTTTCTTCTGCAGGGTTGATTGGAACAGATTTTAATCCTCATTACTTTGCTTTTATTATGTGATGAGCTGAAGGGTTTTGACCTTTTTGTTTCTGAGATAAATATCCCTCTTTTTTTTTTCACATTTCAGGATAAAATCTTAGGTATCCATTATAGCTTTAAGTGTTTGTCTCAAAAACTATCGTTTTGGGTTGTGTTTTCCCCCAGAATCACTTCAAGTCTCTACTCATATTAGTATACGTTTAAAACTTGTGATTTAAACTTAGCCTGGAATGGTGACTAAAGGGTTGAATTTTAGGTTGAACTTTTTCTGTTTCATCTCCCTAAAGAAGGGGGCTGTGTTGCATTATTTCCTTGGCTCCATACATTCCTCCTGGCTCGGGTCCATTCTTGGCTCTGGTAATGATCTCTTCCCTTCTTAGCCAACAGTTTCCTTAACACACATAGTCACTGGAAGTGGCTACTCAAAGAGCTTCAGTGGAACCTGACTCAGACTCGTTACTGAGGACCTACCAAATAACCTGATTTTATTTTCTGGTTTCTTTCAACTGCAGTGCAGTGGGGAAAGATGAGTCACTTGTCCCCTCTGCCTTAGTTTCCTTCCTTGTAGAACAGGATTAATGGTACCGCCTTTGCCAGGTTGCCGCAGGCTTGGATGAGATAATGTGTCAAATGTGACAGTACTTTTAAAACTTTGTCATAGAAGTCAAGTACTTGTCATAGCTCTCTACTGGTTTTTACTCTGACTGCCCACATATTCATTGCTAAACTCATTAGAAATAACAAATTCTCCTTCTGTTAGCTCATATGGTTACTCAAAAATATTTTGTTGAGCACCTAAAATGCATTACTACATCTTATTCTCCTTTTCTGCAAAATCTCCTTACATAATGTTGTGTCAGCTAAATGGAAATCTTTAAGTACTATAGATAAATGCTCTATGAACATTGATGGAGGATTTCCTCATTAGAAAGAATGAAAATGTTGATAGAACTGAGTTCTCAAAATAATCATTGTCAAAAAAAGGATTTATAAATATGGGCATCTCGTGTCTGTGGTACTAGAATAAGTGCTGTACCACTCATGTTTTCATGCATTTAAAATGAATGCACTTTTTATCTCTCTTTTTTTTTAAGTTCACTAGAGTTCATGCTGAAATGTTATGGGGCTTCATCTCTCTGAAGTACTTGTTGGTTTTAGAAAAACGGGTTTGTTATCTCCTGAGTTTCCATCACAACATCTCTCTGATTCTTCTATGATTGTTTCTTCTGTTTTATGCTCAGCCACTAGAAGGAAATTTGATTTTTCATTTAATGGACCTAGAAGTGCTTATTACTCTCCACCACCCATCCCGTACTTCACTTGCCCCGTTCCTGTCTTATTGGCTGCATCAGTGAATTGTGTGGTTTGGGAAGAGCTTGGAGTTAGGTCTAGGAAATGAGCTTCAGCTTCAAGCCGTTCCCTGCCTTCCTTCTGAGTTAAGGTGTTTGTGAGAGGAAACAAGCAGGGGCCTGGAGCAATTACTGAGCCCAGTGCAGACTTGGGTGTTAAGGAGGTCATTATCACCTTCTTCTGGATGTGGTTTGGAACAGGGACTGGCCTGTGGAAGGGTCCCAGGCTGGCCTGGTGGGGGCTGACCCAGGTAAAACAAAACAAATATTTTGGTAAGTTGAGCTCTGAGCAGTTAAGTAGTGGGAAAGGGCACATAAGTTTTCTTCAGGACTGTATCATTTATTGTACCTCCATTCTACAACACATACTGTGTTCCTAACAAGAGAATGGGAATTATTATTATTAGGATCACAATATAGATGATTTATAATACATATTTCTCAAATAACACAGGAGAGATAATCATTTCATATCCCTGCCTTTCCCTCAACTCGATCTCAAAGAAAGCCCACCTACCCTTTCTGCCCCCACCTCCATCATCACCCAGCAGCCTCTGGGGTGAGGTCTGCAAAGAGTGAACTCACCTCCACCTGGGTTGCCTTACATCTTGAGTCCCATTTTAATGCCAGAGCTGGTACATTTACTCTTTAAAGTATAAAATAGTTTATACTTATTTTATGTATGTGTGTGTATAGACGTATGCACATACGAGTGTATGTGTATGTCTGTATAAACACACTCGTGTATACATTTATACACATATAAAGTATGTTTTATATATATAAAACATTATATATATAAAATATATGTATAAAAAACATACTTTATATATATATATAAAACCATGTCATGTAAAGAAGCTTTCTGGTTCCATGCTTTGACCCCATGTCTTCAGTGATTTTCTAGTATCACTAGGATCTCAGCTCCCCTTGGAGGATTCACTCCTTTTTGGCTCTGAGGGGTCTTTTGACAGACCTGTAAAATCCTGCATGGATGTTCAGGACCCATTTTTACCCTGACCATTTAAGCATACAAAGTTAAGTAAGCCCTGAACAAAGCGGGAAAGGAAGCAGGAAGTCAGGGGAGTGGAGGGGTTGTGTTCTGCTAATTCAGCAGGATAGTCACAGGAAGTGTGAGGAGGCATCATTGCTGATAACATGCTCACTTCAGCTGAATCCCAGAGAGAATGAGAAGGAGAAAAGCTAATCAGATGCCTCTCCCTGTTGTTTGATTTTTTTTTTCTCTTATGTGGATTTTTGTTTGTGGCATGGTCAATTCATACAAGATTTTACAAAATTGTATTGGGCCATTTTTGTCCCAGTTTATAACTTGAAATTAAAATAAATTGAATGCTGTGAGGTGTGGTTTTTAAAAGGTATCTTTGCCGCTATTCTTTTACTCAGTAATTCTGTACATGTAATCATTATATTTACTGACATTCATCTTGTATCAACAAGATGTCCAGTCCTCTTTCAAAGCAGGGATATCAAAGCCTCTATCCCCAACCCACCATATTTTAGTAGTTTCCTAGATTTTTAGATTTTAAGGACCAGTAAACTAAACAAAAATAATTAGGGTTAGGGATCCAGCATAGAGTCAAAAAGAACACAAACTCCAACAACCACCATCTTTTATCACTCTTTCTTAAAAAGAAAGACCATTTCACTATCAAAAAAATTAGAAGTACATAATCGAACTTAATTTTTTGACAAATCCATGGCACCTATTTTTCTGCTGACACAGTGGTGATCATCTTTCCCCAGGTTAGTTTTTGTGAAACCCTGCTCTGCAGCACCCTCCCTGACCCAGGCTAGTTCTGCTAGAAAACTTCTAGTGACTGCAAACACTCGACTCCAGTTCTTGGAAAGGCCTGCTTTATAGTCTTTCCTTTTCTAGGTAAGCATTGGTAAGACCTTCAACTGTTCCTTCCTTGTAGGATGTGATTTCTAGCTCTTTGTTTATGGTGCTTACTCTCTTCTGAAAGAGCTCAGAAGACCAGGTTAAAGGAGATGTTTAGAATAATTGCATTCAATGTAGAAAACACTTCATGAAAACAGGCTGTCTTATTTATTTATTCCTCCACTCCTTTCTTCTGAATGTCAAATGTTTATTATTTTCAGGCACTATGCTGAGGCCTCATATACAAGGAGGAAAACACACAGTCCAAGGACATACACCTAATGGGGCTGACAGCCATGCAGATAATGTAGCAGTGTGCTGATTGCTGCACCAAGATGCTGCGTGGACAGGATGCCATGGGCAGAGTGCAGAGACAGCACTCAGCTCAGCCAGGGAAGGTCGGAAAATGCTAGAGAATGCCATTAAACTGAGTCTTGCAGAAAGATGCTAAATTTCCCTGGTGAAGGAAAATCTTAAAGGGCAGGAAATTAAGGTGGAGCAGGGCAGGACAGGGACCTGTATAGCGATATACAGGCAAGCTGGCTTCAGTTTTATTCATTTGTTAAGACTGCTGTAACACAGTACCACAACCTGGGTAGCTTAAAACAACTAATAGTTACTGTCTTACAGTTGTGGAGGCTAGAAGTCCAAAATTAAGGTGTCAGCAGGGCCATGCTCCCTTTGAAACCTGTGGGGGAACATGCTTCGTTACCTCTTCCAGCTTTGGTAGTTTGTCAGCAATCCTTAGTAAGTTCCTGGCTTGCAGTAATCCCTCCCTCCAATCTCTGCCTCCGTTTTCACGCAGCCTTCTCCCCATGTGTCTCTGTTCACATCTCCCTCTTATGAGGACAATAGTCACACTGGATTAGGGCCTACCCTGAGAGACTCATCTTAACTTGACTACATCTTCAAAGACCCTGTTTCTAAATAAGATCACCTTCAGAGGTCTTGGGGCATAGGACTTCCACATATCTTTTGGGGGAACACAGTTCAACCCATAACAGTGAGTGTTGGAGAATGGTGAGCAGAAAGGCCCAACAGCATAATGTCTTTCTATGATTGGCTCATTTTTTTTTTTCAGTGCAACCTATATTTTAGTTATTCTGGGAACTTGAACTTGTGCTTAATCAAAAGCAAACAAACAAACAAACAAAAAAACAGATATTTTCATGTGAACAAGCCAAGGCTTTTTCTAAATTTGTACAGTTGATTTTGCCCCTTTGGAACTTATATATAAGACCTATTTTTCCCTAGTGAATGTTATTTTATTGACTTTGGCTAAGTATTCATTCTAGCCTGTTGAAATAATTGGAAGTGTTAATTCTGTCATCTTACATTCACCATCCCCCTGAGCTTTGGGACATTTATATATTTGATAAGTGTGCCACCAATGACCTGATTTATGTCATTGTTTAAAATGTCTTTTACAAGTGCTGGCCAAGAACAGAGCTATATGGCATATCCCCAGATGCCTTCCTTCGTGTTCACCATGACCGCTAACCAACAGTTGACAACTCAATCACTCGTTCATCCAGTTACCCACTCACTCAAGCCACATTTCATCTTCCCAGGTTTCTTCATCTGATGTATGAGCAAATAATGATTTTTTTATTTAACTCAAATCAGAATACATTATGTAACATTCCTAAGCAGCCCTGATTTTCTCACCACTCCCCAAAGTAGAAATAGCAAAAGTTTAATGTTCTTACAGTTCTGGAGGTTACAAGTCTAAAATTAAGGTGTCATGACTTGCTCTTAAGGACTTTGCTAGTACTTGTTCTTTTCATAAGTGTCTCTGACCTTCTATTTACTAATCCAATCTAGAATTTTGCCTCAGATCAACATTGGTCTTATCTGCCTTTAGTTTCTAGAATCTAGTTTTTTTGTTTTTTAAGGAATCTGAATAGCATTTTGCCATCCTGTCAACAGCTCTCCTATTATGCAAGGTTTCTCAAAACAAGATTGGTAAATGCTTACTGACAATCATATAGATAAGAAGCACTTTTAGCCCTGATCTCCATACCCAGACCCTACACTTGCCAACTACAAGCAGAAGAACATCATTATCTGGAAAACAGTGGATTCAAGCTCTATTGAGGGTGAGGCATGTTTACCTTCGTTTGGGATATGGTAATTGTGAGAAACTGATACTAAAGTAATTTTACAGCATTTGGTGCTCTTTATAGTTACGTGTTTTCATATAAAGATAAATCCTCTCTGATTTTCTTGAGTTTCAAGATTCTGAATTTTTGGAGCCGTACTATCCTACCTCCGCAGTGATTGCTCATCTTTATCTGCAGTATCTAAGGACAGGGTAGTTTGCAGACAAACCAGTAAGAAATCAATACGGGGGGCTATGTATCCTTTTCCATCAGATCCGCTCTTACAGCTGTAACCATTGTCACAAGTGACCTTTGAGCCAAACATCTAAGTTTAGAAACGTCAACTCTGCTGGCAGGCTGTGGTAGCATTCCCTTGCTTATACAGTCCAAGTGTGTCTTTTACTAGGGATATGTTTATATCCTATCCCCAAATTTTTTAGAGCTGAAGTGAGTAAAATAGATATCGTTTTCCTTGTCAGTCTGTTCTTCAGACTGGCTTTTCAAGGTCACAGGGCAGTCAGGATTTATTACTTGAGAAAAGGATGGACTACATTTGAAAATCAATATGCTGGTGGAGTGTTTTGGATCAAAGCCAGCGTTAGTGTTCAGTCGAAGAAATGTCCAATTTGACTCTTGCCTTTTTAGCTTGTATCAGAATCAAGAGAAATGTCTAGGTAATTTTGCACACTGTTTTAATAGCTTCAGATAACTCTGTTTTGCTTCAGAGAGGATGTTTACTTTTACTGTCTGTCATGCTGTTCTTGTTTTGAATGAAGCAGTCATTTATGGTTTTCAGTGATGGAGTTTAATGCATTCACTTTCTACAGATTCTGACACAGTTATCTGGTTGTGTATGTGTGTGTAAGATTTCCAGTTGTGTGATTTACTTTAAAAGGAGTGACAAATTTAGAGACACTTGAAAAACAGTTTAGAAACGAAAGCTTTTCTGGGTTTTTTGCACACGTTCCGCCCCACCCCAGCCCCTTATAGTTTTGTTTCCGTGGTGTTGGGGGCGGGGGGAGGGTGCTAATTTTTAATTCCATTTTAAGTTCCTAAATTGCCTTGCTTCCCTCCTGTGATTTTATGAGCTAAATTGGCATAAACTATAAGGTCATATTCATTTTCTAAGGCAAAATGTATTTCCCTTCTCCTCACTGCTGCCAATTCCCCACACCAAACACTTTTGGGGGGAAAATCATATTACATGTTTATATTTTATTCACTCAAACCAATGTATGTTGAGAGGTTACAATATGAAAAAAAAAAACTGTGCTGAAAAGTTACAAAAAAGTTGTGTCTCTCTTTTCTAAATATTTTGCCACATTGGATCACATTGATATTAGGGTAAGAAGGTAGTCTAGGTAAATGCTCTCAAGTCTCAAGTAATTAGAAGTGCCCTTAATTGAAGGGTATGGGAGAAAAGAATAACACTTATTAGTCATTGAATATTCATTATATGTCAGGCACCATAGTGGTCATTTATAACAGTGCTGTGAGGGAGACATTATCATACAACTTTACAGATGAGGATCCTGAGGCCAGGCAACTAACTACACCAGAGTCACAGGGCTGCCCATTGGCCATATCAGCACTTGATATGTTCTCTCTGGTGGCAACTCTCTCTTCTTTCCATTATAACGTTGTCTTCCTTATGTTTCAGTAAAGTTAAGTAGTATATAAACACAAGGGTGACACTGTCAAAGCAAAGAAAATACATTACAGGTTTTGGTGGGAGAGGAAGAAAATTTAAGAAATAATTATTGTCAGTTCATAAATTCAATTCAGAAATAGAAGGCCACTTTCTATGATCAAATTGCCTTTGCTTTAAAAGTTGGACATTAATCAGTGTTTGAGACATTTAGGGATTCATTTTTATGATAGATAATATACATTTTACTTGCAAAATTCTGGGTTTCATTTTCGGCACATATTATTTTCCTCTGACATGTTAGTACTCGGGAGCACTAATTTGGGTCTGGCCATCTGTGACTGCATCCTTAAGTGCTGTAGTACAGTGACTTGTGGTGTAAAAATATTGTC
This sequence comes from Pan troglodytes, assembly GCF_028858775.2. Taxonomy (NCBI): domain Eukaryota; kingdom Metazoa; phylum Chordata; class Mammalia; order Primates; family Hominidae; genus Pan; species Pan troglodytes. The sequence goes on along the minus strand of NC_072411.2, from coordinate 62,381,193 downwards.
ATAAGATAATGTAAATGACCTTTTGTGTGCAATGTGCTCTTAAAAGACCATAAAATAATGTAAAGCTACTTTACCTTGATTGCAGATCATAATAGACTTGATACTAAACTGTAATAGCAAGTCTGTGTAATAAATCAAATGCTTTATAATATGCTCTTTTATTTAGAAGAGAGGTTATACGTTTTTCATAGACTATGGCAAAAAAATGCATCTTAGCGATTTTTAATGAGATAGTTTTAGTGTTTTATATGAATTTTTTAGTCCAAGTTATACATACAGTAAACAGCATCAATTGTTACCTTCATATACTATTTATAATGGATTCACCCAGGCATGTTGGTAAGACATTAACAGGAATGATTCTCAATTTAGTGAGAAAAGGTTATTAGTCTCAAAATCTGGGTAGAGATGACCAGTTTCATTTGTACTCTCAAAGGATGTGTTGATCTGAAAATTTCAAAGTTATGAAAAATCAGGTAGATGTCTGTATCTTCTCTTGAAAAAATGTGATAACTTTGTCCCAATGCTTCTGTAATTCAGTCTTCATCAGCTCACATGCTGTAAGGCAGCTAGGCTAGCTGAGAGTTAGACCACATGAGGATTGTCTGAACTTCTGCTAAATCACCTCAAATCTGCAGGCTTTGCATCTGTGGCTGGAGCTGAAATTGTTTTCCTTTCCAGGACAGTTCAGAAAAGTGAACTTTGTGATTCTTTTTCCCCATCTTCTAAATTCACAGAGACAAGCCACTGGCTTTCCATTGCACAGATACCATGGATTATTTTTCTCAGATGTCAAGTTAAGCATTTAAGACTTCTTCAAAGAAATCCTTTGTCTTTAATCTCTCCTGCCCTGTAGAGCCTTTCCATTCACCCCCTCCGTCTCGTCATCCCTCATTGTAATTTCTTGAACTTAAGTGTTATTGCCAAAGTACAAAAAGCAAGAAAATAAATAAAATGTGGCATCTCTCTCTGCTAATCCTGGACAAAAATTTTCATTAATCTTACTAAAATAATTGCTCTTGTGATTTCATTCTACAGTTCCAAATCCTCCAGTCTCATTCTGTTCTCTCTGTCCTTTTCTTAGAATGCAGAGTCCTCCAAGACTTTTGGAGACTTAAGCTTCCATAACTCACTACATAGGTTTGCATTAGATTCTTTATTGTCCTACAGAGCCCACCTAGATTTTTGTTTTCTCCAGTTTTTCTTACTCAACTTGACCTTCCCTCTATGTTTATGCCTCCTTTATTTAGCATACATCATACAGGGTCTCATATTTTTAGTTATTTTTTAGTATTAACAGTTTTTTACATACCCCAAAGGACTGTCCTCCTTAATGGTAGGTGTGGCATCCGCTGTATTTTTCATAGGCCTTGAAAGGGCATACTGTAAACATGCTATAAATATTTTTGAGTTGATTTCTTGGTTTGATCTCTCCTTTCTTGACTGTACTTATCTTTCCCGTAATCCCTTCACCTTCAGTGCCTGGTTTTCAGTTGTTTCTGACCTTTAGGTCTGTAGTAGCTTTTCTTGCCAAGCATTCTCCTTTAAACCCTGGCTTCAATTCCAGCTACATACACCAGGAATCTTTTATTCATAAAGATACACTCAGCCATATAACACAAGTGGAAGGGGCAGTTATCTAATGTAAGAGTTAGGCCAGAACAACCAAATGAAATGGGGAATATCTTTCTATACCCTTAATTTTTGTGTCTTGGAAGTAGAAACATTGAAAATCATCAGGGCAAAAGAGGTAAATGTCATATAAAATTTACTTGATTTTGATTGCCTAATAAATTTTTACCTCTTCTATCTCATCTCCAAATACCACTTTACATGCCAAGTAAATAAAGGAAATATAACCAGCTGAATTATTCCAGGTAGTGAGAATTCAGAATAACATGGGTAATGACCCTTTCTACTATTTTTAGGCCTCATTCTCCAAAAAACTTCATTTGCTAAACAGACGTAATGTATACTTTGTGTTCCTTCCCCTATCCAACCACTGTTGAAAGAGCTAAAGCAAGTTTTAGGAAATCCCCTTTCTCTGGGAGGCCATTGAAAAAACAAAGCAGCCAAAAAAGTGAGTTAGAAAACTGCATTCATCTGTGTGTACATGTGTGAGGACGTGTATTGTATTTTTTCTTTTTTCCCAGCAACTCCAAAATAACAAGAGGAGGTTTGGCTTGTAGTCCTCAAATTCATTTCCCTCAAATAGATACCTTAGTTATTCCTTTTAAGCTTTAAAGCCAGTCCTGCCGACCCCCTCACTGAGGTATATGCTCTACTGGGCATGTTATTCCAAGATAGACCAATGTCATGTATCCAGAAGGTCTTTAGTCAGGTAACTTCTTCCTGAATGTCATCAGCATCTGTCTTAAGGACCTTAGCAATTACGGAGTCCACCCCTCATCTCCTTACTCTTCTGGAGCTGTGTGCAGAGTCAAACTGGGAATTACTTTCAATCTGTGGCACAATCTGTGGTTGGTGACCCAAGTTTCCATAGCTGTCAACATGCTTGGCCTTTAAACTCCAAAGCAAACGTTCTACCTCCCATCTTTGCTACTTAGTTGTGTAACCTTGAATATGTCCCTTACTGACTCTGCTCCTGAGTTTCACATCTACAAAGTAGGAGTAATACTCCACCTCCCCAAAAGATTATGAAGATTAAAATAATTGGCGCATATATATATGTATATATATATACATATATATATATATATCTCGCTTAGAATAGTGCCTGGCATAGAGTAGGAGCTGTATACCTGTAAGTAATTACTTTTATTATTCCCCTGAATTAACTCACGAGGTCATAAGTTTTCTGATGTTGATGTTTTATTTTTCTCTTCTTTTTCTCATTTCAATTCCCTGTCCCTCCTACTTGCTAATTATGGTCATATACATAGGCACAGCGTCTTTTACGGGATGTGTGAATCCCTGTTTGTCCTTCAGGAGCAGCTATTATGAAAACTATCATTCTATATGCATGAGCAACATTCTGCCCTTTCTCAAAGTTAACGTATCTTTTTTGTTTATACATATCACTTTTTTTTTTACTGTTGTTTTAAACACACCCATTGTGTTTTCAGGTTTAATAATATTCATAAAATATTCTAAAACTAGCACAAGCACTGCAAATGACCCCATGTGCCTTAAATGAATTTACAACTGAAATGACCAATATTAAAATAACTTAACAACCATTGTCGCCATCTGTTGGTGGTGGTTGGAGTGGACGCCACTCTCCAGAGCTTTGGCTTATAACCTGGACTCTTCAAAAGCTGCACATTCCCTAGCACACAGGAAAATTGTGTGTGTGTGTGTGTGTGTGCGCGTGCATGCGCACGCATGCTTGCACGCACACACATACGTTTATACATTTGTACGTGCCAGTGGATAAAGTCTATAATGATATGCACCAATAATCATATCCAGGACTTCAGGTGATTTTAATTTTTCAACCTACTTTTCTTTGTCTTCTAAGTGTACAATAAGCTTGTGTTTCTTTTGTAATATAAATTACCAAAAAGGTAGAATTTAGGAGTAACTAAGTGATAGAGGCAGAGGAGAAAATTAAGCTTTATATACTAAGTGCAAACTGAGATATACCTACATTTTATATTGTAGCAGATGAAAGAGGAGATCTAAATGGAAAGAAAGAAATGAGTAAAACTGTGGTGTAAACTAAAGAAGTTTTAGTAAATTCTAAGTAAAAGGTTTTATTAGCCAAGCTCACTCGGGCCAAGAGGTTTGAACACGAGCTTTTACCTGTTATCCTCTCCCTTTGAAATTCATATTATTATATAGTCATGTCTCTTAATTACTCTTCATCTTTTTACTGTCAGAGCTTGCTCTGGAGTGGATTATCTACTCTAGCAAAGAATATTATAATCTGGGTAGCTGGGGCTGTGGTCTAACCCAGTTACTTTGAAGCCAGATGAAATCCAAAGAATCTTCATAGTCACAGTTTTTGTTTTTTTTGTTTTTTTCATGAAATTCTACATCATGCTGTTTGGTCATGCACTTTCTTAGTGTCCTTAGAGTGTGAATTCCGCCAGTCAGGAGGCCTGTTTCTCCTAGTACATCATATGTCCCTATTCCGTAACAGTGATTTTTTTTTTAAACAGGGGGTCTCACTCTGTCACCCAGGCTGGAGTGCAGTGACGCAGTCCTGGCTCACTGCAACCTCTGCCTCCCAGGCCCAAGTGATCCTCCCACCTCAGCTTCCTAAGTAGCTGGGACTACAGGCATGCACCACCACGTCCAGCTAATTTTTGTATTGTTTGTCGAGAGGGGGTTTTGCCACATTGCCCAGGCTGGTCTCGATCTTCTAAGCTCAAGCAATCTGCCCACCTCAGCCTCCCAAAGTGCTGGGATTACAGGCGTGAGCCACCGTGCCTGGCTGATGATTTAAGAAAAAAAAAAAAAAATTAAGCTACAGATAGGAGCAAGGGGAGGTGAAGATCTGGTTGCTTTATGAATTTGTACCCAGATGTCTGTTACTCTTACAGGCATTGGTGATTGACAACAGAATTAGATTAAATGTTAACTGTCTATAACAGCTCCCCCTCACCCCTCACTTTAAATCTTACTGCAAGTAAAATGAGTAGAGAGAGATGATGACTGCTGTGAACCCTCCCACTCCTTATCCCAGTCCCTGAGGTGCCATTTGATATATAGCTCCTCCTCATATTCTAGATCTGGACCTTTCCTGGCTCTTTTGTCATGACATCAAAAACTACTGGTTCTGTACTCCATTGCCGCAATAAGATATCCAGGTTGCCCACTGAGGAGCTAACTTAGCTAGGGCCTGACGGATTTCAAGGGTTGCATCTTCTAGTTCTGGGGTCTGTATTTTAATGGGAGCCTCTTGTGCTGGAAGTGGTATAATTGAGTGGACAGCCCAAAAGAAGAATATTTTAGGAAAGAAGCCCTTCAGCACCTTAGGTAAATCCAAATAAGCAGCTTCCTGTGCCACTTGTTTGCAGAAGGCCAGTATGCAGCTGCCCCACAGACAGAGTGGAATCCATTTCTGATGTTCTGTGAAATCACAGTCTTTCAGTCTTACTCCACAACTTGCAAGGAAAACCACAATAGAAAGTAAAACTGATAAATGTCAGAAATCACTCTTTTTCTACTCACCATCCTCTGTCTTGTTATCCCTCTTTCAACCATAAGCCACGTGTTTATTTCTTATGTTTAAAACAAATGAGTAAAAAATGTCCTGTGCTTGGAAAGTGAATATTTGAGTACCGTACAGACCTTCCATTACCCTTCTTCTTCCATACTCAGAGGGCATTGTTTCTCAAAATCATTTCATTGATAAGTTGCCATGAAAATTTACTCATTTGTGAGCTCTGGGATTTCAGGCAAGGTGTAATGCTCAAAACTTGTATGAGCTTTTTGTTTTCTCATATGCACAAATGGGAATAATAACACCTACCTCATAAGATTGTTGTGAAGTTAATTAAATAAAAGCATACATGCAAAGTACCTGGCACAGTGTCTAGGACATAAGTAGGAAGTCAATAAATGTAATGCCCTTTCTAGTTTCTTAGAAAATAGCCAACTAAATAGTTGAAGAGATTAGTGATAGTTTCATGGAAAAGATAATGTTTGAACAAGTTCTTCAAGTTCAAGCATGGGTAGAATAGGTAATGGAGAGATGTTTAAAGGGGTATTTAAGGTAAATTAATGCAACAGACAGGGTTGAAAAGCTGGATGCAGGGAGAACTATTATGTGTTTTTTGCATGTGTCTAGGAACAGTGAAGGGAGAAAGTGAAGATTGGAAACATATCAAAGACAAAATTTGGAAGAGTTATTGATCACCTGGATTCAGGAATTACTGAGTTAGTGGTGGCACAAGGACCCCGAGCTTGGTAGGAGATTGGGAGAGTGAGTGCTAGTGAATGAAAAGAGATATGGAGAGAGACAGGGAAAGCCATGTTTGAGATAATATTGAAGATGAGATTTAGAAAGTGGTGGGCTTGATATTTCACTACTTAAATATTTCACTGGATATTTAAGAATCCTAATAAAATATTAAGGTATTTAAGTAGAAAGAGGAAGAGAGAAAAACCAAAGCTTTGGTGAGTTTTAAAAAAACACATACACACACAAGGAAGAACTGAGCAGCATCAGAGGAGATTCATTAATTAAAACCATGGCACTGAAAGAATTTCCTAAGAGAAGAAACAGTTGAAGACCAAATATTAAACTTGATGAAAGTACTTAGTTAAGGAGGGAGAAGAGGAAGCTGAATGGGCAAAGAACCCCTGAAAGAGGGCTGTGAAAGATGGAATGAGATGGGGGAGTACCTGCCACAGAGAAGGGAGGTGCACTGGCAGAGCGGACTCATGCCAGATGTAGCAAACAAGCTGAGAGAGGGTGTGGCATGGCTTGCATTCAGCACTACTGAGCCTTTTCTCTTTGCCTACTTCCTCATTCCCCTTTCTCCATGCCTTTTCCTGTCTTTCCCATCATTAAATGTTGAAAGCAGAACTAGAAGTGTCGAAGGCCAACCCTTTACCTTCCTTCTCCTAAATGAGCCTTTCTTCTGTTTGGTTTACAAAATGCCCTGAACTCTGAGAGCTTGAGCAGTCTCTTAATCACTGTGACTCTCAATCTCCTTACCCCAAATTGGAGTCATACCTACCGTCCCCCCGCTTTTGGAAAAGTATGAAACAGGGATACAGTCTAAAAGTGTAACGAGAGAGTCCTGGTGCCTTCGTCCATTTTTCGTGTTCCTGTAAAGGAATACTTATGCTAGGTAGTTTGTTAAAAGAAAAGGTTTATTTGGTTCGTAGTTCTGCCGGTTGTACAAGAAGCACAGCATCAGCGCTTGCTGCTTGTGAGGGCCTCAGGAAGCTTCCACTCCTGGCAGAAGGCAAAGGGGAGAAGGTGTGTGCAGAGATCACATAGAGAAAGAAAACAGAGGAGGAGGTGCCAGGCTCTTTGCACAACCAGTTCTCACCAGAACTAATAGAGCAAGAACTCACTACCACAAGGATGGCACCAAGCTATTCATGAGAGATCCACCCCCACAACCCAGACACCTCTCATTAAGCCTGATCTCCAACATTGGGAGTTTTTGTTTTGTTTTGTTTTGTTTTGTTTTGAGACATGGTCTCACTCTGTCACCCAGACTGGAGTGCAGTGACGAGATCATGGCTCACTGCAACCTCTGCCTCCCAGGCTGAAGCGACCCTCCCACCTCAGCCTCCTAAGTAGCAGGGACAATAGACCCCGCACCACCATGCCCAGACAATTTTTGTGCTTTGGGAGGGTAGAGACGGGGTTTTGCCGTGTTGCCCAGCCTGGTCTCGAACTCTAGGGCTCAAGCCATCCGCCGGCTTTGGCCTTCCAAAGTGCTGGTATTACAGGCATGAGCCACCATGCTCAGCTGGGAATCATATTCCAACATGAGATTTGGATGGGTGAAATATTCAAACGATAGGAGCTGGTAAATATCAAGCATGTAACCTAGGTAGATAGATGGTTGCTGAAAGGTTGTCTTTAGATCACTTATTTTTTTCTCATTTGTAGATTTTTATAGATTATTTCTTTGTAAGCCTAGTGATCTGTGTTAATATTGTTAAAATGCTCAGAATCTCAACAGGGAATTGAAGGTGTTTGTGCAGCATTATGCCTCTTAGATGTAATTGTCATTTGAACCTGAAATTATCTTTACTTTCATGCCTAGTTAGTAATCATTTGATTACATGATTACACGGAGTGAACATAAGGAAGATTAACTGAAGGAGAGAAGTGGCTCAAGCCATTTTTTTTTCTTCTAGATAAATATATTTCAGCTTGTTTCAATGCATAAAATACAAGTGTGTAATATTCACAGTGGTTTAAAATGCTACAAAATACTTCCATTTCCTAAACATTTTAATATGCTTTTTGTCCTCAAAATCATTCATGAGAAAATTAAAGTAGAGCAAATGTGGAATTTTTGAAGTTAATGTCTAGGAAAGTAGACTATAAATGAGGAAACGTGAGACTCAGATGCATCAAGTAAGTTACGTGCATTTCCCAGAGTCTTACTTTGATTTGATTTGTTTTGTTTTGTTTTTGAGACGGAGTCTTGCTCTGTCGCCCAGGGTGGAGTGCAGTGGTGCGATCTCGGCTCACTGCAATCTCCGCCTCCCCAGTTCATGCGATTCTCCTGTCTCAGCCTCCCAAGTAGCTGGTACTACAGGCATGCACTACCATACCCAGCTAATTTTTGTATTTTTAGTAGAGACAGGGTTTTGCCATGTTGGCCAAGCTGGTCTCGAACTCCTGGCCACAAGTGATCCATCTGCCTCACCCTCCCAAAGTGCTGGGATTACAGGTGTGAGCCACCGTGCCCAGCCTTACTTTTATTTTTAAGAAACAATTTTAAAAGTTATCTTTCAAAATTTTTTTTCCTCAATTTTTAGAAGGCAAGCATAGATAACAGTGCTTTTCCTTATAGTATGGCCACTATGGAGAGAGTGTGGGGTTCAGTTCATATTTACATTATACTGTCGCTTCGTTTTCAGTAGCAGTATGCTAAATTTTAATGTTCTTAATTTTTCCTATATTCCCCAGCATCTATGGCACATAAAGGAATTTGAACATATTTCTCATAGAAACTTCATAAAATTAATGATTAATCCCTGATTAATTCTTATATTTTTCTTCATTATATTCTTGATTGTCCATTTCTTAGACACATGTGCATGCACACAAAGTGAGTTTACTGTATAATTATTATTACTGAGTTACAAGTGGTGTAAATAAGTGTATTTATGAACAGTTATAAAAGTCCTCAGTAAAAAGGATCTGTTTGACACCATTAAGTGTGCTAAACATAAACATGCGCACACACCTGCCCTTCTGTGGCGATATGGAGCCTTGCAATGCTGTCCACAGAACCAAAATGAATAGAATAATGCAAGCAGCTTTCCCCTGTTACTATTTCATAAAAGCTGTATGGATCATAGGACAGTACTTTCCTGTTAGAATTCTGTAACCTTGCATTTGGCTTTGTATTTTACCACTGATATACTGTTATTAGAAGAAAATATTTGGTATAGAGCCCACATCCCATGTTTCTGTCCTAAGATTGTCAGGTAAGTACCTGATTTCTTCAGAGTTGAACTTCAAACTGCAATCCCACAATTCAAACAAGAGGCCTAGCCATTCCCTTTTTTTCAGTTTTGAGTTCAGAATTCTCATTTCCTGTCTCTTAGTAAAGAACATTTTGTACTCTAAAGTTTGCAGATGTTTGAAAAGAATGTGTGTTCTTTGGATTTAGGCATTAATAAGGGTTCCTTATAACTTCTTTTTCTTTTCTTTTTTTCCTTTTTTTTTTTTTTTTTTTTTTTTTTTTTTTTTAGATATGGGAAAATAGTCTCCACAAAGGCAATTTTGGATAAGACAACAAACAAATGCAAAGGTATGTTTTCTTGGCTGGTTATTTGGTAAATGATAGCTTTAGAAAAATGATGGAATTTAAAACCTGATCTTTGGTTTCAAAACCACCTTCGTTTTATTAAAAACCAGATCTTATATATCACCCAGTTTCTGTCTTGCACAGTGTCAGCATATTACTTACATTTGTCCCTGGTTGGGTTTTGGCTACAAACCCAACAGCAGCTAGCAGTTTGCCAGAATTCCGGATTTGACGCCAGTAGAGTTAACATGCAAAATACGGGTTGGCATTTAGCCCTTGCTTTTAAAAGGGGAGTAGAGTTAGAAAATAGCTTTTCTTTCCTGAGCCTGAGGAGATTAGAGCTGCTTACTGAAGACCATTGGACTGTACTAAAGAACTGAAAAGATTACATATTGTGCAAATTGGCTCTATTAATTAGAATAGAGTAGTTTTAAGCAGTACTTAATTACATGTTTCAGTACTCCCAATTGTTCTCTGCTGAATGCCTGTTGACAATATTGGCAGCAGGGAGGAGACAACCATTTTCACTGACCAAATTGTAATAGGGAGGGGAGGTCATGCGCCCCTTTGAAATATGCTGCTGCATTAATTTGATGCACTGACCTTCAGTTTTCCATGTAATTAGGATGAGCTCATCCAGCCCCATGAGCTGGAAGAGGAGGCGTCTACAGTAGGCAGCACTGATGCTCTGTGGTTCTGACTTTTAATGATCCAGCATCTTAACAATAGGCATGTGATTTCTAGGAAAAGGGAAGAATAGAGTCAGCTGACTTTGAATCTAACTACTGACCCCATGAATTGAAATAAGTTGACAGGAATAGGCAGAGAAGGCAAATCTCCTCATTAATTAGACCCCAGTTTTTCAAGTAGTGGTGACGGGGCAGTGGCTTAGCACAATCTGAAAAAGGCAGAGAACATAAATGAACCCTATGGTAGGGGCCTCTCCTTATAAGCCAAGCATTTCCTTTAATCTAGACTTGAAGTGGTTCATTGTATTTCTGTCTCTTCTTCAAAGTGCCTAAATTTAAAGGAGCTATTGTAGCAAATAGCTAAGCTCATGTTTAATCAACATGGCACATTAAGGCAATTTTGCCTTGGGACAGTGAATAGAGCGTGCTTTATGTAGAGTGGTACCCAATAAATATTTTAAATGAATTAAACTAGAGAGAGTCAAATTATAGACTGAAATCCATATACTTAGTTTCCAAGGTTAGTCTTATTTAACATTTATAAATGATTTGGGAGAGCAGAGACACAGAAAAAAAATCTTTTGGTTTTATAAAGAAAAATAGACTCTTGCATGAATAAAAATAGGAGGCTGATCACCAACATCACTTTGAAACTAGAGAGAAATCAGAGTAGACGAGTGGTTTTATCCATACCCTACCTCCTCTCTTTTTCTTCCCCACCCCAAAAGAAATCTTAATGTCAGCTCAGTGTGTTAAAAAGCAGAGCTGCCCTAATTAAGTAAAAGAAAGAACCCAGAGGTTGAATGCTTCACCACATCCCTGAACTGAAAACCACACTATTTTACACTCTGCTCCAAAAGCAACCTATTCCATAGAAGCCAAAATTCCTCAAAGTGCTCTACGTGATCTAGAAAAGGTATGGGTAAAAAATAAACTAATGCTAAATCTAACATGTTGTCACAATACAAACCCTTAACAGTTGGTAAGGGTCCATAGTAGAGAGATTTATGGACCTCTAAGGGTAGGACTAATTCAGAACTTATTTTAGATACAAGAAGTCTCCTGGAGACCTTCCTTTAAAGTGGTTTTTGGGAGACACTGCTTTTGGGTGTGTGGGCAGTAATAGAAACCTTCCAGGGCTCTCTGCTTCACACAAGCCTCCCAGCAATAGGTGTCAACAGATATCTGGTGGGTTGAGACGGTGGGTGAGTGAGTGAGTGGAGAGGGTAAGAGTGGGTTTATAAAATCCTAGAAGCAAGAAAAAAGTAATTTCAGGACAAATGAGAAGAAGTAACACTTAACTCATAATAAAGTTAGATAACATGTTACCCAGATAACTTGACGTGATAGGTAGATAGATAGGCATATAGGTGACTGATTGATAAATGAATATAAATAAATAAATGCATAAAAGATTATAGAATATTAATATAAATGAAAGGTACTTGTGTTATATACTAATTTTTTGAAATTAAGCAGATCAAAGGACTTTATATATGGGAATGAGAGATCTTAGAGGGTTACAGAACATTTTTTGCCACAAAACATATTTTTGGAACATGTATTTTCAAGAGAATTAAGCTGAAGGAAACATTAGAATAACATGTACCTAGGTTATTAAATTTTAAAATTCACAATTCAGTTGCTATTTTACATTTCAGTTTCTCTCAAAGTTTAGCCAACAAAAGGCATTTATAAGCCCTCCAATGCTGGTAAATATGTCAGTTCAGGACAAAAAGAAAAGCTCACAAAAGATTGGTTATGAAATTGATTGATTCATTATTTATACTTACAGAAGTGCATGTAAGACCAGAATACTTATACACATTAGCAAAAATAGTTTCAGGATGAATTAGACTAACAGGAAAAATAAGGGTAAAAGCAGGCAGCTTTAAGTTATTACCAAATGTCCCTGTGTTTCCTACTGGCCAAGGCAAAAATAGAAAACATAGGTCTCCCCATGATTCAGTCATCACAATGTGAGAGGAGAGCAGGAGTAAGATAACTATTCCTGGTCCTGAAACCTGAGAGGAATTCTCCTGGGAAGCCTCAGTGAGAGGATGCCATGTTATTTAGTGAAACCTGCCTTCAAAAACGTCTTTACACCTATTTATATAATCAAGTCCATAGAGTCTGTATAACTCAAATTTTATATTGTCTTCTATTTACTTGAAAGTAATACAGATAGACAGCATGAAAGAGCACAAGGTTGCATACTTAACTATTATGTTTGTCTTCAGCAAATGGTTATAAAACAGCCATAGTGTGGTAGGCATTGGGAAAGGCCAGAAAAGGATGTAAACAGTTAACTAAAATGCAGGCATTATGGATTTCTCTATAAGAAAATAACAGATAACAGAATGCAAATATTACCTGAGTTGATAGTAACTTCAAATACAATAACATCAAAATTGAGATCTTCTGTTTACTGTAATTTGTTGACAATAGCAAAATTGAAGGAAAAAACTTAAATATCCATCAGTAAAAGCTGTATCATTTCATTGTAGCTGGGTTCTCATTTATGACCTGCTGAAACTGTATGAGAGAGAGAGTTTGTGCCTGTACATGCCTGTGTGTGTATCCACAGAGCTTTGTTGCATGTTAGCATGGACAACAGATGTCTAAAAAAACATCCAAGATATGTTTAACCTTATTTCTAACCTGGTAGTTGAGTATCATTCTTTGTTTTACCTAGATCAACCTCTTCCTTTTGCTCTCCAGCCTGGCTATTTCTCTACTGTCTAAATCAAATTAAGCCTTATTTCAGCCCAATTCCAACTAATATATAAGGAAGCCGCTTCTTGTTTCAGCTTTAACATTGATCTCTCCTGAAACATCTATTTCTGTAGTCAATAGTCTGCTCCATCTCATTATAACTTATTTCGTTACCAGGCAATATTTTTGGTACTAATACTGCAAAACTGACTTTGGGCTGTTTCTGAGCTTTCTGTTTGACTTTATTGATGTTGATTTTGTCACTAGTATCATACTATCTAAATTACTACTAATTTAGATAGAAATATTACTTAGTAATATTTCTGTAAGTAAATGATAGGGCTGGCTCCTCTTCTAAACAACCTTCCAATGATGCTTTTCTTTTGCAAAGTATTCTTATTCATTTACAATTAGTTTGAGTTCCATGGAAGGCTCTGGTATTTTGCCTGGTACCGTTTCGTTAGTCTACTAAATATAACTTGACCCTTTTCTCAATAACTTAAGAATTATCACAGTGAAAAGTCTGTGATTCTCTATTTTGATACAGTGATACTCATGGGATCTGTTGAGATTCATGAGGCTGTTAGTGCTCATGCTGTGTAAGTCCTATTCTTTGCATAGTTTTTGTCTTTTATTTCTTGTTAGTAGTTTTGACTGTTAGACGCCATTCATATACTTACTTTGTAGCAGACCTGCCATCACCCCAGCCCCCCTTTTCCCCTAATTTTCTGCTTTTGGCTTGTTGTGGCCTGGGAAGACAGATGACCAGCTCATTAAAAATGTTTGTAAAGCTATGGATAAGGAAACTTTGAACCAGAGCATCTCTAAGGAGGTTATGTGTTTGTTTTGTTATGTTTTGTTTTTAGACTTTAGAACATGAACTGCCAAAACATATTTTAGGTGTCTTGAAGCATTTTCCCCAGCTCTTCTTTATTTTGAAGGGGTGTGATGAGCTGTATTTTAAGAAAATAAATATGATATCTTTAACTGAGTACTAAACTTTAGATTATTTTATATTGGGGGTGTCTAATAGTTGTACTTATTCTAATTTTTAAAAGTACAAGTTTATCTACAAAATAAACATAATTTTTGTTTCTGTCGTTTGTAAACTCTGTAGGATGGCTCCATCTTTCTTACCGAATCATTAAAATGCTATTTCCCTGAAGTTGATTTTTTTTCTTCCTTTTTTTTTAAATTTCTTTTTTTTAAACTTGGTTGGCAACTTAGATGTCTTCCCCGCCCCGCCCCCCCGCCCCCCCCCAGTAAATACAAGACACGTAAGATCTTGAATAGGGAAACGCTGGTTCTTTACTCCCCCAACTCCCTCTGAAGGGAGGCTTGTCTGTCTGGTGATAGACGGGTGATAGACGACAGGGAAGAAGGGCCCAGGAGGCCACTGGCCTGCAGCTGTTAACGCCTGAGCTCCCTCAGGACATTTTCATGTCTCTTGCCCGCACCAGAAACAAAGTAGAGCTGTTCTTTTACCCTTTTACCTAACCACAGAATAATGGCTTAAATACTAAGTGTGTTTTTGCATTTCAGGTTATGGTTTTGTCGACTTTGACAGCCCTGCAGCAGCTCAAAAAGCTGTGTCTGCCCTGAAGGCCAGTGGGGTTCAAGCTCAAATGGCAAAGGTGAGTTGAGAGCCAGCAATTGCTTCTCTGTTCCACAGCTTTGGTTGTGAAGCCCGACAGGTCTGCTTTTTCTATCTGCATCTGTAATCTCCCCTTCATCCCACTCAGCACAGCGCCTTCTGGACACTTGTCCTGTGCCTCCGCAGCCTCCACAGTCACTATTGTGCAAAGGACTGTTCCTTGTAACTTAATCTATGAAGGAGGATTTATAAATATATAAAATTTACATAGTAAATTATGTAACCCCATAAGTAAATTGAGAAATAGCAGCATATTTTCTCAGGTAATCAGGTATTTGTGAGTCTTTAAGATCTGTACTGTTTTGTTTTTTTTTTTTAATTTAAATGTCAATGCCCAAGGAATGAATACACTTCTAGACATGTTTCAAAAGATAATTGTGTATAGCATATAGCATATTCTATTTCAAAAATATATATAACTGGCACATACATTATACAAATAATAAAACAAGTAGTTTTAATGCACATGTGGGCTACAGATGCTATTTTTACTGTGCAATAGTGAGACATTTTTAGGTATTGATTATTAATGGTATATAAATCTACTTTTTAGTAGTTCTATAATGACTTTATTCAAAACTTATTTCTGATGAACTTTTAGCATATTTTAGATGAGCAATATTGTTGAAAATTTCTTCAAGTGAGTAACTTGCTTGAATGTTAGGGGATTATAAAATGGGAGACCATGTTTCATGCTTAATATATATTTTAGCACAGTACACATGGATGTTAATTATGATAAGGTACATTTTTTTTTCTTGAAAACTTTCATATTATGGTAGTTGCCCTCTACGGTTTTGACTTAGAATATCACAGTTTCTGGATGTAAATGGAGTTGATCAGCCAGTCATTGTGTCTTTCTCTTTGCATTAGGTTCATCCTGAAAGTTAGTTTAAGATGCTCAGACCCTCTTCCAAAAGTAATGATGCCTTAGATAGACTTGATGGCCTTGAAAAAGTTGGCCTTACATGATCTAAATCCCTAGTTCAGGTGCAGTCATAATTCTAAAGCTGGAGGGACCTTAGATTGTCTTGTGCATCTCCCCCCAACCCCACTTTCAAATGGGCATGGCCTTTTTATTAAAAGAGCTAAGGCTCAACAAGGAGAGTCACACTTGGAATGACATGCATCTCTTAAGTGCTTACATTCTATAATACACATTCCATTATGCACCAAACACATTTAGGAGTCTCTGTTGAATAAACTGATATTTATGTCCCAGTCTTTATTACCCAAATATAAGTTTGCATTACATCATAATACCTACTGACTACAGTGCAGTTATTAAGACATCTGTGTAATTAATTAAATTTTTTAAAACCTGAGTTCTTCAGTTGCTACAGAAAATATTTTCAAGCCCGAAACTCAGCAGTTTGATCTTTTGAGTATTCTTTTTAAAAGAGCAATACTTTTATATTATCTGGCTTCTTCAAGTAAAGAGGAAAGTAATTTCATACTGTCTTCTGCTACTTTTGAATTGTAGCACGTAATTGTTCCCTGAGAAGCATTTACATACACATAAGAAGGTTCATAGAAGTTAAAGGACTCTGGTAAGCGGATAAGTTACCTCCCAGGACCTTAAGGATGTTGAAAAACCAGTGTGAAGCTATAGGGTAGAGATGTACTTTGAATGAAAGAATCAACATAAAGATTTCAGTAATTAGTAAGAGGAATCACCTTTCTAAGTAGCCGTTGCCATTTAATATTTTTAAAACTTTGCATTGAGTTGGACTTACTTTAGATTTTCTTAAACTCCAGAGTAAGAAGTTAAAATAAACAGAGACTATATATATATATAGATTTTTTTTTGGAGACAGGGTCTCACTCTGTCACCCAAGCTGGAGTGCAGTGGCACAATCTTGGCTTACTGCAACCTCTGCCCCTCCAGGTTCAAGTGATTCTCCTGCCTCAGCCTCCTGAGTAGCTGGGATTACAGGCACATGCCACCACACCCGGATAATTTTTGTATTTTTAGTAGAGACAGGGTTTTGCCGTGTTGGCCAGGCTGGTCTTGAACTCCTGATCTCAAGTGATCTGCCCACCTCAGCCTCTCAAAAGTGCTGGGATTACAGGCATGAACCACCACACCTGGCCTCATGTGAGCACCATGATTTTCAGATTATTTGTCCATCGCATAGAGATTCTCTGTGACATTATTGAAAGACGGTGATTTTGAGGTTTTAAATATGTTTATTATGACTATGTGATACCTATGTTGCATAATGATTTGCAGAATGTTTAATCTGGTTCTGTAAACAATGGGTAACCCGGCATTGTATAAGCAGGACTTTTAGGGCACACTCGGAAAACAACTTACTTCTTTCCCCCACTGTCCGTTCTATTAATAATGCACTCACTGAAGCTCCTTGCTTTTGGATAAAATCCAGGGCAAGTCTCACGACTTCTGCAGCCACTGTCGTTCTTTCAAGAAGTTCCCCAAGCTTCTTTCGTTTCAGGTGTTTCTGGTTGATATGTGTTTGGTAGAATGCCTCAATTTTTCATAGCCAAACTCCATGAAGCGTACATATGTTTCAATACATTTTCAGTCAGAGTCTCAAGTTACATAGCAAATACAGTTTATAGAATGTCAGACTCATATGTAGATGTTTTTAAAACTGCTGAGAGTCAACATAAGGGATGTGTGTCTTGGATATTGCTGATGCCGAGAGACATCACAGCCTAAAAAGCAATTGTTGGCTGACAACCGTATTATTTGGTGATCAGGAAGCAGTGTTTCCATTCCAACAGAACCATTTGTTATATGTGTGCACACACATACAGAGACAGATGTAATGATGAGTGTATTTAGTTACATTTTAGGGAATTATAGAAAAATAGGAAAATAAAATAGTTACATTTTAGAAAATTTGGTTGAGGATTTTGACTGATGTGTAATACATTATAATTTTTTCCTGTTTAACATAATGTGAAATAGGCTCTCGGTTAACATTTTGATGCTGAATTTCTGATTTTCAGGAACAGATTATGATGTTAAGTGTGTGTGATGCCTGTAATTTAATACTCCAGTACTGTTTATTTGACAAAAATTTTGAGTATCATGTAGTGAATCTTCAGCTGAAGCTTCTCCCTTCCCTGGATTAGGTCTGCTCCAAGTAGCAAGCTTATAGTGAGATGAGCAAATGATTCATTTCTTTCCTATTTCCAAAGCTTGTGTTTTTCTCACTCTTCCTTCAGCTCACTAGCCATGGCTTCATTTAACCCCTCCAGGGATGGTGTGCTGGAAAAGGATGACCTGACAGTGAGGTCATCTGATGTTGATTTCTCTAGCCAGGCAGCATGCTGATGTTTTCTCTCATGGAATGCTTTGGTTTTCTGAGGTCTTTAACCAACTCCATCCCCACCTCCCTAAATTGATCTTTCTCTCCTATAGCTCCTTGAAGTGAAAGAATACATGTCCTCAGGTTGACATGGTCAGCTCCTGATAATCTAATGGTCTATCTTCAGCCCCTTTCTGCTGGAATTTCTTCCCCTCGAAGCAGCCTTCTTGGGAGGATCTAACACAACGCTGGGCCAACTCTACCTGTGTGGCCCACATCTGATCTACCTTTGCCAGTCATCCTTAGGAGAGAGTTACTTCCCAGCCATACTTGTCAGCCTTTCAGCCTTTCTCCTTGAAGATTCCCTTAGATTTTAAGTTAGACATCTATCTATTGTATCCATTCAGGTTCCTGAGACACAGATCAAGCTCCCTAAGTGGTCGCCCCCTCTTGCTTGACTGATGGTGAGAGGAAAGCAATTCACATGGTGAGACTTGGAACGCTTCAGCATTTCTCTCCCCGTAAATGCTCACTCTCAGTCTCTCCAGTCTCTTAGACATAGGAGGTGAGCAGTCAGTTAAGTGTCCCAAACCAGTTCTCAGCCAGCGCCTTTCAGGCGGTCTTTAGGTGGTCTGATTTCTCACTCTGGAATGTGGGAGTGCCTGACACCCATTGTTTTGTGGTCTCCCCTTAAACAGAATTAGAAAGAGTTCTATTTTAGCAATCTGTTAAGAATGTAGAGGCTTCAGTTAGAGTGGCCCCTGAACACTTACCTAGGCACCATTTTCAATGCCTGTAATATTAAGCAGCATAGAATATTAACTATACACTGTTTTGAAGAAGGCTTTACAATGCATTTATTCAACACTGGACTGGGTATATATTGGCACTATATGTCGTGTCTACAGCGCTCTTCAAATACTAGCTTTCCCCCGGGTTGAAAATGAGCACTGTTCAAAGACCTCTTTAGAAAGCTTGATACTATACATTGGCTAAGGAAAAGGACCCCTTCCTCCATCATCTGTGGCGAGGACCAGTACTCAGGTTCAGAGGTGCTGGCCAGCTGCCAACATTCTGCATATTGTGAATTTCTTTAGGTCCCTGTAGAATGACTTGAGATTCCTAGACCTGATTTCTTTTTTATGATATCATTATAGTTACAAGAGGTATTTTAAATGTCAGTGGGTTTATTGTTCTATACCATAGAACCATGAGTTTGAGTATTTAGACTTGACTTAGCCCCTTTATGCTGTCTGGATAAAGGAGCACCTGAAACACATCTTTCAGGGAGATGATTTTTGTTTTGTTTTGTTTTGTTTTGTTTTTTGAGACCAGATCTGGCTCTGTCACCCAGGCTGGAGTGCAGTGGGGTGATATCGGCTCACTGCAACCTCCGCCTCCCGGGTTCAAGCGATCCTTCCACCCTCAGCTTCCTGAGTAGCTGGGACTACAGGCACGCACTACCACACCTGGCTAATTTTTGTATTTTTTTGCAGAGACCAGGTTTCGCCATGTTGCCCAGGCTGGTCTCGCACTCGTGAGCTCAAGCAATCCACCTGCCTAGGATTGTAAGCATGAGCCACCACACCCAGTGGGGAAATGATTTTTAAAAGGAGTTTAAGTACAGCCCCTGTGCTTGGGTGATAGGGAGGGTACCCGTCACTTTCCACTCTCCTCTAATGAACTAATCAGGATACTATAATGTGTTGAAAATTCATATTGCCATATATTAAAGTCTTTCATCTTTATATAATCAGAAAAAAATTAAGGGCAATCACTTAGAGGATGGGACAGAAATATAATATTGTTTGACATACTGGGTACCTAAGTTGAAAAAGAACCCCACAAATATTCAAAACTAAATTGCAAAACTGCAAAATGAGAGCATTAGAGACCAGTGGTTGGTTTTTATTCTTGTTGTAATTTTCAGCGCTTTGTCTGGTACCTGCCATGTGGCAGGTTTTAAGTGTTTGTTTTGTTGATGATCAAATAAAATAATTGAGAAAATAACTTTTTTCCAAGCTTGGGCAGATATTGAGAATTAAGAAAGGGACAGTTTAAAATTATATCCATCAAGTACACTGATGAAACTTAACCTAATGGCCTTGGGCCTTTTGGAAAACCTGTTTATGTTAAACTAGGCAGATGTTACAAATGTGTACATCTTTCAAATAAAAGACTCACATTCTATAAAAGGAAAAGAAACGCAGATAACGAGCTACAAAGACAGAAAACGCTAATGGACATTGTTTATATCTATTAGCAAAGTGGCTTCTGTAGGCCTTTCATTTCCTCCTATGGCCTGATGGGGGTCAGCAAATCCTCATATGTTTTTTGGCTGTTGGGAAGTTTACACTTTTTTTTTTTTTTCCAATAAATAGGCAGTCACACGAGCAGGAATATAATCCCCCCTCTCCATCCAGAGCTTCACCATGCTCTGAGCAGTTTGCAGTCACATGCCAGTGACTGGCTATCTGCTGGTTGTTGAACCTATTCTGTACAAGAGAAAACAGATGTCTGCTCTTACTGCCAAGTCCCCGTTCTTGCATTTTAGGAACCATTCCACACGCATGGGGAGGTTTTTGTTAATTTCTTTCGGATGATGACTGAGTGCTTTACGCTGTGCAGGACTTCCGAGCCTGGCTTTTCTACTCACGTGAACGTTAGTAGCTGTTTATCACTCTGACGGCCAATGTGAGATCTAGTTTTCTACTTGTTATGGAAGCCCTTGAACCCTTCCATGCCTAGGGACAAAGGAGGCCTATTGACCCTATTTTTATGTTTGGTCACCTATAATTGAAAGAATAAGTGTTTTTTTCACACATAGCATTGTAAATAATAAACCAGTTATGGTTGTCACTGATTTTAAAGATACTAAACTATCCTCATTTCAAGAACCACCACCAGTTATCACATGTATTATATGTCTTGTTCACAGTGAATGTGTGGTTATAAGAATGCATAGACAACAACTAAAAAGAAAGTAAAATTTAAAAAGAAAAAAAAAACACCCATGAAAAGAAGGGATTAGAAAAAAAAGAATTCATGGACACTTTGTTATTTTGTGGCATGTGCTGCCAGCTTGGACCATTCTTTTTTTTTTTTTTAATTACTGCAACTTTGTGGACAATGTTTGTGAGATATGTTGACCGTTTGAAAAGAAACATAAATAACATTAGCGCTAAAGGTCATCCCAAATGAAATTAGGTTTTTAACCGACAGGGTCGTTGCTATTGAAAACAAATGCATTCACATCATAGGAAATATTTACCTGCGTTACTCTACTCTATTTCACTATATCAAAGAGTGGGTTAAGAGCCCAGTTCTTTCTGGGATTCTGATTTATAGCATTTTTTAATATTATTTCCTCATCGGTAAACTTTCAAGTTGAATCAAGACTTTAAAGCATGTGTAATATTTTTAATAATATTTTAATAACAGAAGCAACTAAAACACAGATTTAGTGCCTACATTGTCGATCCCCTTCTAAAAATTCTTCATACATAGCAAATTCTATGAACATTCTTAAAAAGAAAGTCCACTCCATATATACTCCATATATATGTGTATATATATATACACACACACGCACACACACACACGAGAGAAACAATCTTGCTCTTTTGCCCAGGCTGGAATGCAGTAGCATGATCACAACTCATTACAACCTTGAACTCCTGGGCTTAAGCAGTCCTCCTGCCTCAGCCTCCCAAATAGCTGGGACTACAGATGGGCACCACTACATCTCGCTGATTTTTTTTTAAGAGATGAGGTCTCACTGTGTTGTCTAGGCTGGTCTCAAACTCTTGGTCCCAAATGATCCTCCCACCTTGGCCTATACTGGGATTGCAAGTGTGAGCCACTGTGCCTGGCCTCACAATATTTTGATATGTGTTTCTTCTGTAACATTTTTTATACCATATCTCTGTCCAAAGAGTGTTTTAGTGCCCTTTAATTAAGGGGTCCCCATCTTTATTAAAAGATAGAACCTAAAATCAAAACTAAGATGGGTTTGATCATATCATTCCCCTGCTTCCATGCCTCCAAAACCGCCCTATTTTTCAAGATGTAGCTTTCAAACTGCAGTTTCTTCTTCCTCCTGTTTCCCCGTCACCTACCAGTGTGCAATCATGTGTTGCTTAATGACGGGGATATATTCTGGTGAATGCATTGTTAGGTGATTTTGTCATCATGTGCACATCATAGAGTGTACTTACACAAACCCAGATGGTGTAGCCTGCTGTACACCTAGGCTATGTGGTATAGCCTCTTGCTCCTTAGGCTACTAACCTGTACAACATCTTACTGTACTGAATACTGTTAGCAGTTATAATACAATGATAAGTATTTGTGTATCTAAATATAGAAAAGGTACAGTAAAAATATGGTATAAAAGATAAAAATGGTGCACCCTTATAGGGCACTTACCATGACTGGAGCTTAGAGGACTGGAAGTTGCTCTGGGTGAGTCAGTGAGTGAGTGGTGAGTGAATGGGAAGGCCTAAGACATTACACTGCTGTAGACTTTATAAACACTGTATACTTAGACTACATTAAATTTATTTTAAAAAATTTCTTTCTGGCCAGGCACAGTGGCCTACACCTTTAATCCCAGCACTTTGGGAGGCCAAGGTGGGTGGATCACAAGGTCAAGAGATCGAGACCATCCTGGTCAACATGGTGAAACTCCATCTCTACTAAAAATACAAAAATTAGCTGGGCGTGGTAGTACATGCCTGTAGTCCCAGCTACTCGGGAGGCTGAGGCAGGAGAATCGCTTGAACCCGGGAGGCAAAGGTTGCAGTGAGCTGAGATCGCGCCACTGCACTCCATCCTGGCACAGAGCAAGACTCCATCTCAAAAAAAGAAAAATTTTTGTTCTTCATTAATGAATCAGCTTATTGTAACTTTTTTACTTTATAAACCTTTAAATTTAAGTTTTTGACTTTTGTCAAGTATGTGTGTTTTAGTTTAAAACACATACATTGTGCAGCTGTACAAAAGTATTTTCTTTATACATTTATTCTATAAGCATTGTTCTATTTTAAAATTTATTATTTATTATTTTCTAAACTTTTTTATAAAAAACTAAGACACTAACACACACATTAGCCAGGGCTACACAGTGTCAGGATCATCAAGACATTACCAGGTGATAGGAAGTTTTCATCTCTATTACAGGACCACCATCGTATATGCCATCCGCCATTAACTGAAATGTCATTATGCAGCTCATGTGCGTAATATCACAAGATAAGCATGGCTTATCTTCCTGGAGTGTCGGTGTTACTTACTGGTATTAGGTCAAAAACATTGTTTCTCTATTAAAATTAACTTAGATAGGAAGTAGATTGCAAAATTTACATGACTTTTTTTTAAAGATAAAACACAAGACTTCAAGAACATTTTGCAGCTCTGGCAAGACTACCTTGCCTTTTGCCTACAGTCACATAATTATTCTCCTTGCTTTTAGCACTGCTTAAGTAGGAAAGCTGAAGCAGTAGTGACTGACAAAGTAAAATCAAACTCCTTAGATAGCCTTTTGCAAGCCTCTTGACTTCTGCTTGATCTTTGGGTCCCAAGTCAATGCCATGTCCTCTGAACAAAGTATTTCCTTCCCCATCTACTCTTGAGTTCAGCTTTTCCAAGAGTCTAAAATTTTCCCTACCCAGAATTGACTATTTTATATGGCTTTGTTATTTCTTGTTTTCGTTAAATTACCTGTTTTTACTGTTGGTGATCATGACTCAAAAGTAGTGTGAACTTTGCCATAGAGCAGAGGACGGAAATTTAGGCAGATCCCTATTGGACGCTAGATGACTTGGTCCAGAATCCTTCATGTATCTCTAAGTTGAATTATTAGCAATAATTAAATTGAAATAATAGCTTCCTGCGCAATAGTGTGCCTGAAATGGACTCCTAAAAATAACAGTGGAGGAGAGGTCGGTTATTTTTAGAAACACCGCAAACAACTGAGAGTTGTGATTCCATGAGGGCATCCTCTCCAACTCAGTAGTGCCATTTCCAGATCTGCTAAGAAGGGCTTGGTGGGATCGTGTCTGGCCTGCACAGATTGTCCAAGCTTCAGACACTATTTTCAAGAGTCCAAGGTGACTTTGGTGTTCTGAGGTTCTGAGTACTTTAAAAGGACTTGAGCAAAGAAAGTAGCTAATAAAAATAGGTGTGTTAACATAAATATCTCACCTTCTGTTGGAAATTAATGGACAACACTCTCTTCTGTTTTAGCAACAGGAACAAGATCCTACCAACCTCTACATTTCTAATTTGCCACTCTCCATGGATGAGCAAGAACTAGAAAATATGCTCAAACCATTTGGACAAGTTATTTCTACAAGGATACTACGTGATTCCAGTGGTACAAGTCGTGGTGTTGGCTTTGCTAGGTAAGCCTTCTGCCCAGTCTTTATTATGTCAACAACAATAGCTTTGCCAAGTTATCTTGGAAAATTAAAAATGACTAAGAAGAGAGAGTTTCAGCTAGGGTTATGGGAGCAGTTGCACCGTGAACTTAAATTATGTGTAAATACCAGACTGCATTTTTCCAGATCTTTTGCAAGTTCATTAGAATTCATGAAGCTGAGCACACTAAATATTTGGGTCCTTATGGAAAGGAACTATCACATGAGCAAAAGTTCTGAACGTGTGTGTGTCCTTAGATCATCAGGATGCTTCTAACTTTTTAAAAATAACAGTCAGTCTCCTAAATTCAATATATAAATCAGTATGTTTTTTCTTATTCGATGGAAATTTGATTCATCAATAAAGTAAATGAGTTAGGTTTTAAAATGAAATATGTAAAACATTCAGAAAAGTAAGACAAGGACATGATAACTGTGTAACCACCACACAGATATGACAAATACTAACATTTTATAATTTCTATTTCAGATTTTTTTTTTTTTTTTGTAAGAAATAAAACCTAGGCCAGGCATGGTGGCTCATGCCTGTAATCCCAGCATTTTGGGAGGCCAGGCGGGCAGAGTTCGAAACCTACCTGGCCAGCGTGGCGAAACCCTGTCTCTACTAAAAATACAAAAATTAACTGGGCCTGGTGGCAGGTACCTGTAATCCCAGCTGCTTGGGAGGCTGAGACATGAAAATCACTTGAACCTGGGGGATGGAGGTTGCGGTGAGCCGAGATCACGCCACTGCACTCCAGCCTGGGCAACAGAGCGAGACTGTCTTAAAATAAATAAATAAATAAATAAAATCTTCTAGGGGCCGCATGCAGTGGTTCACACCTATAATCCCAGCATTTGGGGAGGCCAAGGCGGAAGGATTGCTTGAGCCCAAGAGTTTGAGACCAGCCTGGGCAACATAGCGAGACCCTTTCTCTACAAAAAGTTTAAAAATTAGCCAGGCATGGTGGCACATGCCTATAGTCCCAGCTGCAGGGGAAGCTGAGTCAGAAGGATTGCTTGAGCCCAGGAATTGGAGGATACAGTGAGCCTTGATCATGCCAGTGCACTCCAGCCTGGGTGACAGACCTGTCTTTAAAAAAAAAAAAAAAAAGTCTGAAAGTCTAGTTATAACTAAAGTGCCCTCACTCCTTCCATCTAATTTTTTATCTTTTTCTCCCCAGAAAATAAACACTTCAGAGTAGTGGTTATTTTGGTTTCTGATGGAAAAATACTAAATAGAAAGCTCTTTGATTTTGATCAGAATTCTAATCTAAAAGCCCATGTATAAAAGCTGATTTTTATATGATGCATTAATTAGAAACTTATTAATACTCTGCAATAACAAATAATGTGTATATATTTTAAAGTAATGACTTTGATTTTGTAGGAAGAATTTCTGAGGGTTTGCTTTTATACACAAATGACAATCACATCTTACCTCAGACCTGTTATATATCAACAAAGCATTATTATTATGTGGTTTTATATAGAAGAAAATTGAGACAAAAAAGGGAACTTTTCCATTGTTACCTAACTGCCAAATAATGAAGCAGGGGCTAGTACTTGGTTCATCTGGATTTTAGTTCATTGCTGTTTCTGTCAGGCCAGTTAGTTTTATCATAAAACTAAAACATCCTATGAGTAGTAAGTCACCAAGGCCAGCATCTCCAGCATGTGCTCCACTTGTTAAAATGACGCAAGTGAGTCACTGAATAGCTCAGCATCATTTTGTCACCTCTGTGGGTGTTCTGAAAACAGATCAAGTCGTATCATTTCTGTATCCAAAGAGAGAATTCAATTAAATTACATTGTTTTTTGAAACTATCACTGTTTGTTAAAACTAAGGTGTAACTCTCTGAGTAGTCCAGGAGTATAGAGTGTTTTTAGTAGATTATTCAGTGTTGCATCCATTAAAGAAAAATGATTTGAAGTAATTTAAGTTCCCAGCAATGTTTCTCAGATACTTTCAGCCACCTATAGGAATTGACTAAGTTGTAAAGTTAGCCTCCAGCCTTTACTCCTCCAAAGCCAAGGTGACAAGGTATATAGTTGACTTCACTAATTTAATTTTAAACCTGAAGCAAATGTAAGAAGCATATAAGGCGCACCCTCTCACTGATACTGGCTGTTATCATGACTTTTTAGTCTGTCATTTTGTGAATTTGTGAAAGCAAAGACAATTTTAAAATGACTAGTATTTTAGCAAGTAGAAAATACCCTAGTATTTTAAACTGTTGTATCTGCAATTCACTATTATGGCTAACAAAGCTATTGTGTATTGATTTTTCAATTTTACAACAATTACAATAAAATTATCCATTTGATATACTTCATCTTAAACACTCAGTAGATTCTTGCTTTGCTTCAGAATATACTCTATTGTTATCAGTTGTCATTTTACTATAGAAGTACAAAAGCAGCAGTTAGATAAAAGGTAGAATAGACCCTTTATCATATTCACATTTTTACTAGGTTTCATTTATATCCAAAAAACCTTTAAGAATGTTTATGCATGCACCGAACAAGATGAAAGTTAAGAAACCTTTAAATATTTATGTATTCTATTTTTATTATAAATAGGATGGAATCAACAGAAAAATGTGAAGCTGTTATTGGTCATTTTAATGGAAAATTTATTAAGACACCACCAGGAGTTTCTGGTATGTTGTTTGTCTGAAACTTTATCAGTAGTCTTCTATATGATGTATGTTTAACTTTAGCACATGATGACTCTTCAATAGAACAAAAACCCCTCATTTCACTCTTTAAGATGCATTTTGTTGGATTTACAAATAAGACTTAAAAATTCACCTCTCCCTAGGCATAGGCATTGGATGTTTAAATGTTAATGGAAGCAGTGGTAAGGAGCTGACTTGTAAAGCATTGTGCAATTCACTCCTCTTTTGATGCAGCAGCCAGCTTCTGAACCACCTTATCACCATCCTCAGTGAACCTCCCTTCGTTTGATCATATCCATTGAGCACTGTGGTACCTTTCAGTGCCTAGACCTCAGTTCCTATGGCCTTTATGTCCACTCCACTTTAGCCACTTTCTCCCATGGTTTTACATTGTGTTGTCATTACCAAGAACACCACACTTCATGGGTTTTTCATTCCAATGTCACACTTACTCTAACTCCCACAAACCCTGATCTGAAATACAAAGGGATCCTTCTCTTTTCACTGTTTATTCATCCTCCTTTACCTGTTTCTCTTTCCTACTAAGTCTGGTCTCCATTTTTGAGTGTTAAAATCATTTCTTAAGTGGCATTCTCCTTTTTCTTGCACCCCATCCCTTGTTCACACTGTCATGACAGAATGCTGAACCTGAATTAATCCTGCTGTAATTCACGCACACCACTCCTGTTATATCCATGCAGCCAAAGATTGGCACTACCACAAATTAAATGTCTTCAGCTTAATCAATTGCTCAGCACCACCAGTCCTCACTCAGCTTCCTTACCCTTCCCTAGCAGCAGTTCTCAATTTCCCCAGCCTGCTCAGTCCCCTACCTAACCCCCTCCCTAATCTCAAGTGGATGACTTCACTTCCTACTTGATGAATAAAATTGAAATCACCAGCTAGAAGCTCCGTCAGCTTCCTGCTCTCTCCCAGCAAGGGGACCTACACCCACATCCAGTCTTACCAGTCCCCTTTCTTAAAGTCTCGTGTACAAGGGTTTCGAAGCTGTCCTTGAGGTCCTGTCTCATTGAGACATTGCTCTGCCAGTCATTGCCTTGCTCTCCTATAATTTCAGTCTCTGTCTTTTGCTTTTGTTCATTTTTTTTTTTCAGCAAAGCCAAGAAATTTGATTTTCAGTTACTAAAATAGATATCTAGCAAGACTAATTGGTGACGAAATGGGGGGAAACGTGCAAACAAGTAACACTAGGAACAAAACTTGTGAACATAACTACAATAGACATTTTTAAAATCACAGGATTCAGTGAACAAAAACTATGAATTACTTCATGCCAAAAATATTCAAGAAGATAGCCATTTGTGTTTGAAATCATTTAAGTCTTTGCAATCTAGAAACTAAACTAAGCACTCTGGTTCCTTACAGCACCTTCTCATGTCAACATTTAAAAGTGTAGTCTTCACTTCCTTACTTCCCATTTATGCATCACTCTCTCCAATCTGACATTCCCTGGTGTGTGGTTGAAATTCCTCTTGGTAAATGTGCAATATTAGTTAGCTAGACAGCCATAACAAAGTACCACAAGCTGAGTGGCTTAAACAATAGAAATTTAGTGTCTCAGGGTTCTGGAGGCCGGAAGTCCAAGATCAAGATGTCAGCAGGGTTGGTTCCTTCTACCCAGACACCCAAGCCAGGCTATGAGGGATCTGTTTCAGGCTTCTCTCCTTGGCTTGTAGATGGCTGTCTTCTCCCCGAATCTCCTCACAGCACCTTCCCTCTTTGTGTATCTGTCTCTGTGCCCAGATTTCCCTTTCTTAGGAAGACCGCAGCCATATTGGATGAAGGCCTACCCCCTCGCCATGATCTTACTTTAACTTTGATGACCTTGTCTCTAAGTAAGATCACATTCTGAGGGCTGGGTGTTAGGACCCCACACGGTTCAACCTGTAACTCTTAATTCCTGATTACCCCATCTGGAGAATTTCCCCTCTTTTTATCCTGTGTCTGTCTGCTGTATGTATTTGGGACTGCTGGCCCCTCACTCATCCATGAAGTGCGTCCTCCCTTGACTACTTTTGCACCTGTCTCCGTTTTCTTCCCATCTTGTGTTAATCCTTTCTCTTTTGTAAACTTATTTCTTCTATCTGCTTTTAATTGTTAGTGTTGCCTTGAATTCCATTTTTGGCTCAGGATTCTGATAATTTCATCTACTCTCAAGGTTTTAACTACTACTTATATTCATAGTCATTGACTCTCATTCATCTCTCATCCTGGCTGTTCCCCAGAGCTTCAGACTGCCTGACCTCAGTTACCTTATATTCATCCTCTCCAGAACTACACTAGTCCCCCTTACCTCATTTCCCATCTAATTCTGCTCTTCCTCCTGTTTTCCTACTCTCAGTTAGTGGAACCAGTATCTACCCAGACTCCCAAGCTAGAAACCCAGGACTGGACTCCCCTACCTCCCCTGTGCTTTGTATCTCACATACAAATAATCATTCAAGTCCCCAAATTTTTCTTCCTGATTATTTCTAGAATCTACCTTCTCCCTCCCTTTCTCCTGCCACTGCCTAGTTTAATTTCTGATCATCTCTCATCTGCACCATTGCATCAGCCCTATTTCTTCTTACCTCTCTAAGGTATTCTCCATGACTGTAGCCAGAGAGACTTAGATAAAATATATACCTATGTATCACTTTATTGTTAAAAATCCACCCCCTCTCAGTTAGAAGGAAAGATTGAGGATTCCTGGAATGGCATGGAAAGCCAAAGGTGACAGGAGCCCTTGCCTACTTCTGCAGTCCTGTCTCCCTCCATCCTCTGCCTTCCTGCTTATCCTCCTCCAACATTGAACTACAAATGGTATTCCCAACACAGCGTGCTGCATCATTTTTCTTGGCTTTCTCTCATGGTTTCCAATGACCCGGATCCCTTGGGTTCCCTTTAGCCTGGCTGTCTCTTCCTCAGCTTTCAAGACTGTGTTCAGGGCTTGCCTGCTCCCTGCAAGGACCTCCTCTGACCCAGTTGGGTTATGCTGTGTCTGCAGATCATCACCTTGAGGACACCTCCGTGTGTGCTGTGGCACTTAACATGTTTACATGTGTCAGTCCCACTAAACTAGAAGCTCCTTGAAAGTAGAAACTGTATCTTCAGCTCTTTATTTTCATGCCCACCACAACTTTTGAGCCATACTATGCAACAACAAATATTTGGTGGTTTTGAATAAATTTTACTACACTGTAACACCAGGCCAATACCATGTTCTTAACAAGCTACCATGTGGGGCGAAATTGAAATGTCTTCTGATCTGATTTGCAGCCAGCCACTAGCATGCCACCTGCCAGAAAGGAGAAAGTTTCAAAATTTAGAAACCACATCACCTTGCTTTGAGGGGGAGGTAATGAAATTGTTAAAATGGGGAAAAAGAAAAAAAGCCACATACACCCTCCTCCATCTTTCTCCCCTGTAATTTTAGTCATCTTATGCTTAGCTGGCATAATACATCTGTAATTCTACTTCCCAATCTGTATCCCAGGTCAGCAAGTCTTCTTTGAGCCTTAGGTCCGTGTCAGCTAAAAGTCCTACTTTCCAGCTTCTGCCCAAGCATGCCCAAGGGTTAAAGTTGAGGTTTCACTTAGTGTTGGGTACAGGTCTGGAGAGGGAGCCTTTAACTGCTACCCTGGCCACCTGTTTGTTGGAGTGTCAAGTGGGTTCGCCATATCAAGATTTATCCCAAATACTCAGGCTGGGAGAGCAGACACTGGTGCTCATCTCTGAATGGGGGAGGAGTCTCTAAAGTGAGCAACTGCCACAGAATCCACAAGAATTAGAACAGAGTGCCCCATTTGCCAAAACACAGATTTTTGCCACTTTTTCTATGCAAAAATATGTACACACTGAAGTTAATAGATTCAGTGAATTGAACCTTATTAAATAACATAAAAAAACAGGTCAGGCCCAATCTTGAAAGCAAGCACAGAGGCCATATAGAATATTTATCCCAGTTTTTCACATGAGACACAGCCAAGAAACATTGAGGTGTTTTGAAGTTAGATTCATTCCAGCCAGAAGTCATGGAAGAGAGCAGTTTCTCCAAGGCTGTGCGCGTATAACTAGTGTTTAGTATTTATTCCGCCGTAGCTCCACTGTTTTATCTTTAGCTAGATGACTGATGATTACCATTAGAAATTCACTTTAATTTTCTGTATTCAGTTGCTTTTCATTTCATAGAGAAACTAATTTGTATGTGCAGTTCCACAGGCTACACCTGATCTTGTAATACTAAAACCTGAGAGCACACTGCATCTGTGACTGTATCTGAAGTTGAACTGCTTACATACACAAATTTGGAGCATAAAATATAAAACCTGGAAGTAATTATTTCAAGAAACTCAATCTAGTGGAAGAGATTCCTTTTTTTGTTTTTTAAGTTAGTATTGTTTTCCCATCAACATCAGTAGAGTTGAAAAAAATGGAAAGAGAAAATAATGTTTTTAACTTCTGCCCAAGTAAAGACAAAGGAGAAATTTTGTACGTGGGAGTCTTCTGTAAACCCTACCCTGTCAGCCTCCGGCATTGAGCACCTGTGCCCAGCTGGTGTTTTCTTGCTCCTACGGTGTCAGCCTTTGCACGAGCAGGGCCCCACACATTAGTCCCTTTGAAGGGACTATTCCACCTACTTGTGACCACCTATTCATCCACCTACTTGTGACCTCTTTGCTTTTTTAACTCATTCTTGTGTGCAACAAGGAAAGTTTGAGAAGGAAAAACATCTAGGACACTTTTGTTTTGATGGTGTATCAGTCTAAGATAAGATCTTCCCTGTTGAAGGAATGGTTTGCTAAATTAATAACAACAAAAGCTCTTCAGTTCCTTGAATAAAGTAGATCTCAGGGTGTCACAGATCAAGGTTAGACAGTCTCTTTTTTTCTCTAAAGAACTTCGTGGTTTTGTCATTGGTGTTTTCTTTGAAGGGGGTTTGCAGACTATTGGTCACATCCATTCAAGGGAAATAAAAGCCCTAGATTTCCAAACCACATGTAAATGATCGTAGGATCCTCTTCACCTTCACAGCTAGTAAAGAGTAATTTCTTCCAAGCTGTGCCAAGTTACAAATGGAGCACAAGAAACAGATTAGTTCCTTTTACATTGAGAGCGTTACTGCAGGGGTACAGTTTTTCAGTCAAGCTGTTCACTTTGTTCTGAATTAGCACTTAATTTTGTGCCATTTTGAATGTATAATGACCTTTTGAGTGTGTAAGTCTTGGTTGACAATTAGATTGCATGTTCTTTGGGGGCAGGAGCTATGTTTTCTTTTTAATTTTGTGCCAGACTCAGGGAACTTGTGCATCACCCTACCACCAGAAGTTACCAACAGGTTTCTAAGAGCATTTTTCATGCAGAGCTCTTCCCAAGAATTATTGCTAATTTGAGGGCCTTTTTGGATACCACCTTTTTGCACAGGAGGTTAAATTGCCTTTAGGCATGAATGTTAAATGTATAATGCCAGACTTGGAAGCACACTGGCACAGTGAATTCAGCTTTTCCCAAAACAAGTCCCTAGTAGACTTGAAAACCCACAAAGAATGTGAAAGAGTTTTCAACTTCTCTGGACTTCTTTTTTCTTTTTTTTTTTTTTTCTTGTATACATGGTGACTTCAGAATTCTTTTGAGTACCAGTTTGTGTATTAGATACTGTTCTTTCCTTATATCCCCTGAATGGCTACTCCATAGCATCAGTTTCTCTGTGGAGGGCATATGATTATTATCAGAAGAACCAGATAAAAAACAAAAATATTGTCAGGCAGGGGTCAGTTGAATGAGCCTCCACTTGAATGTTTGCATAATGTAGTCTCATTGCTAGGTAGACATAACATTTCATAAATACAGTCAGAAGACTGTTTATTTAATGATGCAAGTTGTTTAGCTGGCATAAGCAGAATTCTCTGGGATGATTCCTGTCAGAGTACTTGGATTCTTGCATGGCTGGCAGTTTGCCCATGACATTGGAGCCAAGTACAGAAAAGAAACCCACGTTAGACACAATTCCCGAAAGATACTTTCTCAAAATGAACAAACTGAACAATGAACTCATCCTAGCTGTGACACTCTTAAGGAAGTCTCTAGATGACTAAGCAGGAGGAAGTCAGCTATGCACATGAGCTGTCACTTCTACACTGCCTGCCCTCCTGCCACCATATTCTTTCCATACCCGAGTGGCATGGCTGGGTCCCTCATGCCAGCCATGTTCCACTCTGGCCTGGGGCATGGCACATAATAAAGCACATGGTTACAGTTTTGTAAAAATCTAATGTACCACATCACAATTTCTAGTGCCGTCTGCTTTCTGAAATGCTCTTTTAAAATCTTGTGCTTTTGTGTCTGATGTCACTATATTTTAAAAGAGGCTTTATCTTTTCTTATAGCAGATGTTTCTTTAAATGTATATTATAGTTTGTTGGGGGAAAAAATAATTGCTTATGTGGCCTTTCCTTCTGTCTTTCCCCACCCAGTCCTGCATTTTTTCCTGAAATATTGGAGGTGGCTTGTTTGTATTAAGTCAGATTTACATGGAAGGTCCCCAACCAGGGTAAAAGAACCCATGGCTTCTTCATGACACAGCTAGGTGAATTCCATCGAGTTTTTCCACAACCACTTAATACTTGCTTGATAAAAATTCCATTATGCAGAAATAGTATGGTGGCAGTTTTCTACACAATGAATGTTAGAAACAGAGATGGGAAGTTTTAGTTATCTAGAACCAGTGTCCAAATTAGGAGACATGCCTCAGGCAAAAACACTGAAACACATAATCATGATTCAGTGATTTGTCTAAAAATGCTCTTCTAGGACCTTCCTGGAAGAGAGTACAGTCTTTGAGAAGACTAATGCGTATGGCATGTGAGCTGGAACTATCCTAGAGCTGAGAACAGCTCTGGCGCCCTGACTCCCTGCACAAACACCTCTCCCCCTCGCCACCACCACCACCTCTCAAAGACAAAGGCTAACAGTGTGTTCAGTGCTGCAGGAGACAGTATGATTTCCCATCTCGCTTTCTGAACCTCTCCATGACATTAATGGAGTGTGAATAAGTCCCTGTGTGCTAAGGGCAGGGAGTGCCTGTTAGATTCTCAGTGTTGCACTGTTATCATTCTGCCACATCGCTCACAGCTTCATCTTGTCACAGAGGAGCCTCAATGAAGTGCATATGTGTCTGCTGGCAGACTCCCTTCAAAGGCTTCAGCTTGTTTTACATCTGCTTTCTGTGTTACTCTGACTTTTCCAATTGGTTATGTGTCCATTGGGGCTTGAAAACCGCTCTTGCCCACATTTCATAACTCTGTGTGTATAGTGATATTATGAGGGCATTGTCCTATGCCAGGTAGCAGAAAAGATAATGTTTAGAGGGAAAATTATGAATCTAGTAAAAGGCCTGGAGATTTTTCAAAGGTTTTTATTGCCCATTTTGTTCCCTTAATATTTCTCTTAAGCATTGTTACCCTGTAAAAACAGAAAATTTTGGTAGCTCTAGGACAAAAGAAATACTTGAAGACATGTGGAATGTCCCTGGTACCTTCAGGATGTGCAGTCATATCTCCCTCACCCGGTACATACAACAGAACTGGATCTGAACTCACACAGCATCATGAGCTGTACCTTTCAAGGGCTATACTCTTAAGAAGAATTGTTGTCGTGACAGCAAAAGCGCTGGAGCAGGCCTAGGTGGCCAGTGGGGCAAGGGCAGTCTTGCAGATCCAGAATTCAAATTCATTCCTACTGAGGAGGAGAAGACTTGTTTTTAAAAAGTGACAGGGGCCCACAACCTGAGATGTGCCAGTGTTCTAGTCCCCACACCAGGCTTATGGTGAGGCTGCCTTACAACAATTATCACCATCGATCACATCCAGCCTACAGCCAGCCTCACAAATCAACATTTTACACCCTTTCACGATCAGGTTCTGCCAGTGAGGAGTAAATAGTGGAGTAAGATTTTATTAAAGCACAAGGCTCTTGGGTAGAAGTTGTAGGTGTTATTGTGTAACAGTTTTCTAAAAGACATTGACCAGTAACTTTATCCTTAACTATAACTTCAACATTTCTTCATTCTGTAAGAAGCCAAGGCAGCAACTCTAGCCAGCTCCTTAAATCTCTCAGATTCAAATCCCATGGATAACAGGCCAGTCCCCAAGTGTTTAGACCTTCTGAACCAGAAGTGTCCCTCTCCTGAGAATTTTTCTTCATTTGAAAACAAGAGGAGGAGCCGTAATTCAAAAATTTGAGCTCCCCCTGTTGCCACAGTAGTTAAGAACACTAGCTGTTCTAAGCACTTATTATGTTAACTATAACAATCTTTTGAAGTAGGCACTATTATCATCCCCATTTCAGAGATTATGAGACCAGAGACATTGAATAACTTTCCCAGAGTCACTAGCTAGTAAATACAAAAGCAGAATTTTAAACCCTTGGAGACTAATTATGAGCCAGTTAGAATACTGGTTAGAATACCACCATACAGTACACCCACCACTATAGCAGTTGGCACTGGAATTAAAAAAGATTAAGATCCACACACAGATGTTCCTGTGGTGTTAGTTACAATAATAAACTATACAAATAAAATACTATGTCACCATTAAACAAGGTAGAGAAGGACCCACAACATAAATGGTAGAAGAAAAGGACCTATCATTGCAAATGTGAAAAATAAATGGCTCTACGTAGACTTAGAAAAGTAGTAAATATAGAAAATTAAAATATGTTTGTTGGAGTCATGGGAGGTATGGAGTTTTTGTTTTGTATTTAACATGACTTTAATATTGTCAAATCATTGTTTTACTGATAAACAACTCTTAGTTGATGGGTTGGGAAGTGAGGTGAAGGAGAATTTCAATAAGAAGAAAACTCAAACCCAGCAGGAGCAAAGCATGACTATATATAATCAGGTAACATGATTGTAACATGACGATATTACAAATGTTACTCTCTTCTCAAACTGGGTTGGAGATAGAAACACTACCTAAGGCACAGGGGAGGAGGAGAAACCTAAACAGCCTCGGGAGGAAGAACGTCCACAGAGAAAAGCTGTAGCTCTTCCTAGTGGTTGAATAGGTCAACAGAATTCAGTTAGAAAAGGAGAGGGCTAAAACAGGAAACGATGTTGTGCCCATAAAAAATAGATAATATTTATTGGATCCTTATTGAAATGTTTTAAAAGCAGCAGCTAGTTCCTTGCATTTTGTGAGTTGAGGAGTGTTGAAAGTAGCCAACATTATCAGAAAGAAAGCTAATTACAGTTGCTGAGTGGACTAGTTTTCCACAGTGGATGGAGAAGCTTCTATCAAGGGCAGTTTACATTTTACAGTGTTTTGATTAGGATAAAATACAGCATAACTAGAAAGATGGAAGTTTGGAAGTGACAGTTTCTCCAGCTGTTAACTGCTGTCAGCATCTGACAGGGAAAAGCACGGAGAAGACCTTCGTTAGAACCTGCTGAGGAAAAGATCAGTTCTGTTACAAACTCTAGAGAGCTCCAAGTCCTTCCAAGCTGTTTGATAAGTGAGGAGGACTTGCAGATCTCATCATGAGCTACAGTGCTTACTCAGAGCAGGCATTCTAGAAGTGATTTTTTAGTACGAATATCAAGGAAAGACATTGGAGCACAAATCACTGTAGAGTTAAGTTTCAGAAGATTGGTAAGGAAAATACTCGGTGGAGATGGGCAGCAAGTCAGCCTGAGCCTTATCCATGGAGCTCACAGTCTCAGGAAGGATTGTTAGTACCACAAAATCAAGCTTGTGTAAGAGACCATCCCACTCTCAAAGCTCTGTTGAGAGCACACTGGAGAATCCAGTGACATGATTACCTTAGATGGCTCTTAAGAGATGCCGGAAAATATTAGATCAGTGTTTGCATTGCAGTGTTGCCTGGGGCCTTTAACAAATGCTCAAGGTAACACTGCAGTTGTCAAGCTGTTGGAGATGCATGTTCCTGTTGGTTCTGATGAACAGGAAAATAACTCTTTAGTTTTGGGTGATGAGAATGAGAATCCCTTTACAAACCCAAAAGATCACAACTAATTAAGGGGAAATTTAACCTAGAATGCTCTGCATATTTGGCAAAATCAGTTGATTTAAGGGTAGGTTATATCATTTTTATAGTACTTTAACACAGGAATACATCTTAAATCACAAATCATTTGTCAGAATTATTTGTAATCACTGCTTTGCAGAATAAGGTAAAAAGTTGCTAATCTGGAAAAATAACCATGCATATAGAAGATTGACAGTTACATATTAATTTTTATATTAATTTGGCCAAACTTACATATCACTCAAAGTCATATGACTAGTATTTATGGCACTTCCTTTTCTGCATGTCAGTCTTCCGGTATCTCTCCCTTGTAAAAAACAATTGGAATTGGAATTCAGCTGAAAGGTACGCTCTATAGAACAAGCTACTATCACATAGGATCTCCTGATTCTTCAACCTGTAACCTGTATATTCAGCTCCAAAAGGCAAACTAGGGACTACCGCTGGTTTGGTAGAAGCCACAGGAGATGCTGGCCAAATGAGGATCTCTCATTTTGTAACACGCTCACACACACTTAAAAGTAAGTGGGTCATGACATCAGTGTGTTTTGTTTGTTTTTCCTACCCAAAAATCTAACAGATCATCTAACCCTTGCTCAACATCATGGTAAGACCACATATCAATTACAATAAGTCAGGCCCTTTTGCCACCCTAAAATACCTAAAAATTTCTTAAATCTTCATGTAATTTGCTTTCCTAGGGCACATGGACAATCTTTGTAATGAATAAAACATTAAGAACTTACAGGGAGAGGCTGTTTCTAATAATGTCCTTCAAATAAATGGAACAGCAATTGTCAAAGAAGTACAGCTGTTTCTGCATCAAAAGTATTTTGCTTCTGGTTAGCATTTTTATTGAAAACAAATACCTCTAAAAACAATGCTCTGTTCCATAAATGACTAAATGGGTTTTCATGAGATTAGGTACACTCTTTTCTCCATTAAACTGCAAGCCCCAGGGAGGCAAGGACCCTGTTTTATCTACCACTGTATCCCCAGCTCTTGTGTACTTGGCACATAGTGGACATTAAGTTAAAATTTTGATGGTTAAATAGACCAAAGAGAATTTTAAAGAGGAAAGCTGTTAGAATTTTATATTGCTTCACATGGAATATTGGGGTACTCCCATTTCCCTGAAACAAGCAGCCAGCAACTATCTCAGAAATGTGTCATTTTTACTGGTTATAATTCTTAAAAAGCTTGTTTTCCTAAGATATGAAATGCCTGCCAGTATACAAACTGTTGTAACTACTTCCTTTTTTGCTTTTAGCGTGGAAAAAATAGCTTAATGACAGCATAGAATCATGTAGTAAATATAATTCATTTTTTGAAAGGTTCAGCTATATCCTCTTCCATTTGTTTATTTTAAATGATCTAATTGCAAACATGTCATCACTCCCTTGATGTTTACCTCATTGTTATGCATTTTTAGCAGGCTTTATTGTCACCTGAGATTTTTTTTTTCTTTGACAGGCCGGAGTCTAGATGAAGGAAAATGTGTTAGAAGCACCTTATCCACAGATGGGGACACTTGGTCATTCAGCACATGTTGAGCTTAGGCAGGCATCAGGGTCTGGCTGCTTACCTGCTTTTATTCACACCTGCCTGTTTAGGTGGCCTGCACTGAACTTCTAGAATGAGTCCAACCTGATCATTTACTGTCTCTGAAAGAAATTATGCTAATGGAGAAAAACGGCCAGTTGGGATCACTTGCTGAGCCAAGTAACTTCTTTAAAAAAACAAAAAAAAGGTTAAATTTCAGTCTAGGACCTAGTTTTCATAAACCCTCTAGATAAAAGTACCTCGTTTTAGAGAAGACCCACTATGTACCAGCACCACCAAATTTATTATCTTCTCTCTTGCTCTACGAGATTATGTGGAGTCAACATCTTACAACCTCAAATGTCAGTGGATAAACCTCTCTAGATCTGGGCCAAGGCTTGCTGATAGTCTCACCAGACACCTAACATTTTTGTTCCTGACTCGTCATACCCATAGTCCAGTTGTCATTCAGAAGTGAGTTGGCATTCCAACCCATCCCTCCAGAGTGGTTCACACCAGGGAAAGAAGAAAGGAGTGCCAGGCAGCAGCCCAGACAGCTCACCCAGAAGGAGTTACAGTTGGGCTTTTTGTTTTGTTTTGTTTTGTTTTTTGGCAGAGAAGTGTTGAAAGACACTACTGCTTCCACCCTGTCATTAGTGGGTGGGTAATCATGAAATAAAATAAGAGATGAATTAGGATAATAAGAGGCACAGGAGAAAGGAGTAAATTTTCCACAAGTAATATTTTTCTCTTCATGGTTATTTAACTTTGAAACAGAACTTGAAAGTAGTAATCATGGTTCTACAGTAGACAAAGGACAGAATGTGGGAACCAGACAGGAAGGTGTGATTGCCTTTATTACATTAACTAGAAACACAGAAAAATGCAGAACTTTCTGGAATACACTGCTATTTCCATTGCAGAAAAGCAAAGAAAAGGAAAAGTTACTGGTGCCCTATTGTGCTGTCTGTAGACTTTTTTTTTTTTTTAACTCTAATGAGTATATATCCTTGAAAATATTCTCTACATCTTCTGCTTTTCTGTTTTGGCCTCATGGATTCTGTAAGAAGAATTTATATAAATGTATAGATATATAGTAATATATATTATAAGTAATATAGTAATAATATACAGATCTATATATAGTGGTATATAGATATATAGTAAAGCAATGCCCAGTTGTATGATTAAAGGCACAGAAAAACCTTTAAATAGGGTGGACAAGTATTTTTAGCTTTCTCACAACAGCCATCTTCACTGACGTATCCCAAAAATAAACATATGAGACCTATTTCTATTCATTCATTGATGCAACCAAGATGTAATAAGCAACTACAAAGTCCAGACACTTAGGCACTGGGGATACAGTGATAGACAAAACAGACAATGTTACTGCCCCCATGGGGCGTATAGCCTAGAAGGGGAAACAGACACCAAACAAGTAAACATACTCACCAATTGTTACAAATTGTGAATAAAAATATGTGTGTGAGCAGTGTAGAGGTGGCTTGTTTTCTACTGGGAGAAGTGAAGGGTCCCTCTTAGGAATTATAATGGGACGCTAAGGCACCATTTTAAGTTGGGGGAGGGGAGGATGGCACAATCCTATTGAATTTGAAGATTATTTTGGTGACGGTCCAGAGGTGGAATTGGAGAGGGCCCAAAACCAAAAGAAATGTGTCTACTCTTAAGTGTGAAAGTGAATCGAAAGATTCCTTTGCTTCCTCAGAATAGTTCTTTAAATGTTCAGAAATAATAACTAGTATGTTTTTCTGCACTATGTTTTTCACCGTGGACAGTTTTACAAAGGTCTGAGTAAACTGCTTTTGCCTTAAAGTGTTGTATGAATTTTCTAATAGCGTGAACACTATTCCTATTTTTGTAATACATTTTGTCATCCACATACACATATCATTGTGGTTTCATTTTATTTTTCTCTGTTTACTTAGCCCCCACAGAACCTTTATTGTGTAAGTTTGCTGATGGAGGACAGAAAAAGAGACAGAACCCAAACAAATACATCCCTAATGGAAGACCATGGCATAGAGAAGGAGAGGTGAGACTTGTAAGTCCTTTCTTGAAACTTTGCGGGGTGGGGGAGGGGGTGTGATCTTGAATGCCCACATGAAAAGTAACACAAAAAGGCATCTTGACTTGGCTGCACACTTCTGAAATAGGTGCCAGGATTAAATCTTCCTTTTGGTACATTATAATTCAAGTGATGCCAAATTAAAATTCTTTTCATTATATATGGTGATAACAGAGTGATTCTCCAGATGGACCGATAGGTGGTGGAAGCAGCTGTGTTTACCAGCTAGCTACACATGAAGTAAAAGAGCATTCTAAATTGCCATAAGAAAAACACAAGTGATTTGGGTTTGTTTTTGGTTTTTTTCAGAAACAGGGTTTCTGTAGGCTAGGCGCAGTGGCTCACACCTATAATCCTAGCACTTTGGGAGGCCAAGGCAGGCAGATCACCTGAGATCAGGAGTTAGAGATCAGCCTGGCCAACATGGCGAAACCTCGTCTCTACTAAAAATACAAAAAAATTAGCCCTGCGTGGTGGTCCATGCCTGTAATCCCAGCTACCTGGGAGGCTGAGGCAGGAGAATCGCTGCAGCCCGGGAGGCAGAGGCTGCAGTGTTCCAAGATCATGCCACTGCACTCCAGCCTGGGCAACAGAGCGAGACTCCATCTCAAAAAAAAAAACAAAATAAAAAAAAAAACAGAAAGGAAGAAACATGGTGTCTGTTGCCCAGGCTGGAGTCCAGTGGTGTGGTTATAGCCCACCACAACCTTGAACTCCTGTGCTCAAGCAGTCCTCCCACCTCAGCCTCCTGTGTAGCTGGGACGACAGGGACATGCCACCACTCCTGGCTAATTTTTAAAAATTTTTATTTTTTTTATTTATTTTTTATTTTTGAGATGGAGTCTTGCTCTGTCGCTCAGGCTGGGGGGCAGTGGCACGATCTCCGCTCACTGCAAGCTCCGCCTCCTGGGTTCATGCCATTCTCCTGCCTCAGCCTCCCAAGTAGCTGGGACTACAGGCACCCACCACCATGCCCGGCTAATTTTTTGTATTTTTACTAGAGATGGGGTTTCACCGTATTAGTCGGGATGGTCTCAATCTCCTGGCCTCATGATCCACCCACCTCAGCCTCCCAAAGTGCTGGGATTACAGGCATGAACCATCATGCTCGGCCTAATTTTTTAAAATTTTTATAGAGATAGGATCTAACTATGTTGCCCAGGCTAGCATGGTTTCTTAGAGGGGTTTATATTCATAATATTTAGAAGTTATCCTAAATAATAATCTAAATATTTATATATAAATAGTACATTTATCACTGAGTTGGGGTTTTTTTCACCTCTCTTTTGAATAGTTTTTTTTTTTTTTAATTAAAACTCTCAATTTCCTAATAAAATGTTGGACGTCCATTTCCCTGTATTGACTTTCCATGAATTATTATTTTAAAAACAATAACATATTGATCCAAGAATGTCTAGGGAAAATGTTCTAGAATCTGCACTGTCCAATAACAGCCACCAGCCACAGGTGGCTCTCTGAGCACTTGAAACGTAGCTAGTATGCTAGAGAGATCGATTTTTTATGTAGTTTTAAATAGCTGCATGTGGCTTATGACTATCACATGGGACAGTGCAGGTCCAGAGATTAATTTTCATATTTATAGTCATTTTGACTAACAGAAACTCCCAATTTTATCAAATGCTACTAGACTCTAAGTACAAATTCCCCTCCCTCCCCTTTTTTTTTAAGAGACAGGGGTCTCCTTCTGTTGCCCAGGCTGGAGTGCAGTGATGTAATCATAGCTAACTACAGCCTCGAACTCCTGGGCTTCAAACGGATCTTCCCACCTCAGCCTCCCCAGCAGCTGGGACTACAGGTGCACACCACCACACCTGGCTAAAAATAGAATTTTTAAATCATGCCTTTCTAGATGAATGTTTATATTTCTTTCTCTTTCCCATAGGCTGGAATGACACTTACTTACGACCCAACTACAGCTGCTATACAGAATGGGTATGTCATTAAGATAAATCCATAATGGCTTGAGGGAAAATGTGAAGGTGGAAAATATCAGGCATTTGTTCCATGAATTATTCTATTTAAAGGATTACTTAATAAAGGCTTTTGTGTTTGTTCTAGATTTTATCCTTCACCATACAGTATTGCTACAAACCGAATGATCACTCAAACTTCTATTACACCCTATATTGCATCTCCTGTATCTGCCTACCAGGTTTGTACCTTTAGGATTCGTCAGCAGTATAACCACTTGCGGACCATGAATCTTTGCTACATTTTTATGTGTCTTAAAATTTTGAGCGTTTATGAAATTTGAGTCAAATATTATGCAGCTTGGATACCCAATTTAGTATGAGCTGCTTTGTATTTGGCAGAGCAATTTATGTATAGGAGAATGTAAAGCAAAGGAAAATGTTTGTCAGTGGTCAGTCCTTGGAATCATAGCATTTTGGATTGGAATGAACCCAAACACTTCCTTCACCAAGGGGCCCTGCTTTTGTACACCATGTGTCCCAAAAATTGAAACTTAAGATAAATGCCGTTAGATATAATACAGAATAGGTGT
The DNA here is from genome assembly GCF_028858775.2 of Pan troglodytes. NCBI lineage: Eukaryota > Metazoa > Chordata > Mammalia > Primates > Hominidae > Pan > Pan troglodytes. The sequence goes on along the minus strand of NC_072411.2, from coordinate 62,338,130 downwards.
GTACCCTTGCTTTTGTTTATTCTTCAGCAGGAACTGATAAAAGAACAAGTATAAACATGGTAATACATAAAGATGTGTCTCTAGTAGGTAGCATTAAGTGAGCAATGCAGCTGACATTTGAGGTAAAAATATAAAAGCAAAAAGGTGACTTCCTATTTAGTTTAAGTGAGGAGGCTTTACCTTAAAATAAATTCCCAACTTAGCAACAAAAACTCTTGAAATGTCTTGTATTTCAAGATTTGATTTGATTTTAATGCAAAGGTAGCTCCTGTCCGCCATGAACCCAGTAGTGTACATGCATTTCTCCTCCTGTGTCAGAAAACCTCTAACAGGATTACTTCCTGGACCCAGATAGGAACCTTATAATGGAGTTCAGTTGCAGACTTGTGGGAGCAGAGTTCCCTTTTGTTGACCATCAGGATCCTGTGTGACTAAATTTTTGTGTATTCTTGATTTTAAAACAATTGAATTAGATGTTGTAGTCCTAATTTCTGGGGTTAGAGGACTACAATGTGTAATCTAATAGTTGTGTTATTTTTAACTTCTATAAGCCTCAGTTTCCTCATCTTTAAAATGGGGATAATAATAGTTTCTATCTCATAGGCTTGAGAGAATTATGAAAACCAAATGAGACTGTATAAAGAGCCCAGCCGAGGACCTCACATACCATTATCACTCAGTTAATGTTAGCTATGATTATTATCATTAATATGCAGGATTAGGTGGCTGATAATAAGAGTATATTAGTTATACGTTTAAATAATGAATTGGCCAAAATAAGCAATGTCATATAACTAATTCTGCCTAAAAACATAAAAATGGTTTTGAATAACAGAAGTGATTAGATACGCTAAAACTGAGGATTGGCATTATCATTCACAGTCTCCTATGCTTCTAGGCTCTTACAGCCTCCTTTCCCTGAGTTGTCACTCGTTTTCTTTTCTTTTTTCTCTCTGGGTTCTTATGTTACTTATTCTGGTGCTTCATTCTGCTGGGCGTAGTATTGACTAATTTAATGCCTCTTTAGTTGTTTGGGATTTAGGATTCCTATCCTTTCTTTGACTGTATAAGACTCAGTGAGATCTGCTCTAGTGCACTTCCCTAATTAACAATTCCTGTGTCTGCTATGAAAAGGTAGTCTTTCTTAACTGTCTGAACTTGGAAACCTCTGTCATTTATATGTCACTGAAAATAGGGGCAAGTGTAAGTTATTCTCAGGCAAATGAAAGGTTGTAAGTATTAATTTGAATTTATGTTGCTATAGATATTACAGCTATTAACACATTTCTCCAACACCTCTTTTTCCCTCTTTAATATAAAACCAGTGTGCATTTGGCCACAGAACCATTTTGTACAATAAAAATTAGGAGATCTGTGTCAGTAATAGATTTGATATAGCTAACTAGAAATAACATATTATTTCAGAGGCCTTATTTCCTCTCCTGGCATTCTGTATTTCTCTAAGATACATATGGAATTTCATTGCATTGCCTGACACTCGGTGCCATAGCCTCAAAGACTGATTTTTAACTACATAAGTTCAGGGACCTAGTAGGGTCAGTGGATGAGCTTTAAGTGATCTGTGACTCCTTAAGTTGTTTGCAAAATGTTGCTTGTGTATGTGCAATTAAGTGGGGAAAAATGTTCTATTTCCCTAATTAGGTTTTCAGAGGGCTCCATGACCCTAAAGAGGTTAAGAACCAATAGTAAAGAGTTTACAAAACATTATTATTCCCATTTTATAATTAGAAAATTGAGGAATAGAAATTGACAGCAGCTGATTTGCTGCTTAAGAAAGAAAATTAGATGTCATAGTTCCCTAATCCTGTAATGCTATAAGCTATTAGATTATTAAGACCACTGAAGCATATAAAAAATGGGGGCATCTGGCCCAAATTAGGGTCTGTAGGGAGTTGTTTGCCTTCCCATCATATATCCAGTGAGGGCCCTGCACTCATGTTGGAGTGGGCCTTTCTCCACTAAACCACCATAAGCTTATGCAATTGGATTTGAGAAATTGGCAGCTGCAAGAAACCACCAACCCCAATGGGGAAAGGCTACAGTCCAGATAACTGAAATGTTAACAAGGCAGAAGCACTTAACTTTGGTCTGCCTTAGGTGGCAAAGGAAACCAGAGAAAACAAGTATCGGGGCTCTGCTATCAAGGTAAATCGCAATACATTCTTCCCCCATGACTCTTCCCCATATCCTCTCTGTTGAACCTCTGAAGTTAACAATAGGGGATAAAATGCAGGAGGGTTTTGTTGTTAAGAATTGGAAACCGAAACTTAATAAAATTACTTAGACTCTGGAAAGCTCTGGGCATCAAGAAATGGGCTGATATGTTTTTCTCTTGAGTGGCAGACTACACATGCTTTCTTTCCTGCCACAAAACCTGACTCTCACATCTATTTCTCAATTCAGAGGGTCTACTGTGTGGATGCCCATTTGACTGTAGATGTCAAAATCTAGTTACTGAAGTTTAATTTCCTTAATCTGAATTTCAGATTTTTATTTTCTGCACTAGGTAGAAATTGTTGACCACAATACAAGATTTCTAAAATTAATGTCCTAGATATGAAAGAGAAATTGAATTTGGTTTTTTATATTAAATAAGCACATACTTTAAGGGTTAGCTTCTAATAAGATGTGCTGGAATTAATCGTCATTCATCTGTAATTCTAAAGCACCTAGTTCATACCTTGATTGTTAACACTTTTCACTATTTATTTGAGTTGTTGCTGTGTTTATCTCCCTTGCATAGATAGTAAATTTCTTGAGGGTGGGGCCCAGTCTTTTTCGCCTTTTTCTCTTTGTTGCCTGATACTCAACAATTACTTCTTGAGTGGGCAAATAGAAATTGTTTCTAAATAATCATTTCATCCTGTTCAGAGTGACCAGTTTGCCAAGAATTCTAACTGCCTTAATCTTTTTAATCATTGATAGTATTGTTTCCTTGTTTTCTTTCTGTAGATTTTTAACATGATTAAAAAGAGTTCTAAAGAAATAGGTAAGCTTTACAATGAAAATCAATATTTCTTTCAAAATCCTCCCTTTTCTAGGTGCAAAGTCCTTCATGGATGCAACCTCAACCATATATTCTACAGCACCCTGTAAGTTTTTTATCTTAATGACTTTGTGTTTTACAAGTAAGTTATGTGTATATTCTCTCTAGGTTAAAACCATTTGCCAAGGGTGGTATAGGATTTGGGAAATTTTAAACATGGAATATGAGAATGTACAATTTCATTATAAAACTTCTTCTCATCCTTATAAAACAACTTGGTAGAAGATATTAAGTTACATTTTCTATAAGAACTTAAAATATATCATATTTGAGGCAGGGCACCATTTTCTTATTCATACCAGCTCTTTAGAGATCATTCAAATGAGAGGCTACATTTTTAATAGTACTTGGGATAAAACCGCTCTCATTTTTTACATTCTGTTTAATGCAGATATAAAGTTCAAAACCGAGATGAAGATTTTCGTCAGTGTTACTTGGCTTTTCTATGGAGATTATAAATACTAAAGTGGTAGTACATTATTTGGTAAATAACAAATGTGATTTCTTAATGACGTGAGCATTCATATATATTACATTTTTTTAAATTGAATGAGTTATACTTATTATATAGTGTATTTCATGTGTTTTTCAAAGACACATAAGATCTAGTTTGTGGAAGAAGGGTTTGAAAATTTAAAAATACATATGGAGAACAAAGTTACAATAAGGCTAAGGATGTCCAACACAATGACCTGCATGCTCACATGAGAAAATCACAAATTTGGCTCTAAGCTTTCTAGTAACTGATGCAAAATGGGAATCCTGGTAAGCAATACAGTTCACAATATGTGTAAAATAAAAACAGATTTGGTTGCTTAGAAAAAGAACTGTATTCTTGGCCTTATGTTCAGACAGCAATTTGTCTTCGGATACCTTTTAAAGTGGATACTGCAATGTAAGACCATGTATATGAAATAGCAATCCAGGGATAACAGGTTCTGAATGAGAAATTGCTGAGATGACCTTTAAGAAGCAGATAAAACATGTTTAGGTGATGAAATAGGAGAGGCGCGCTCTGATATATGTATACGTTTTGTGTGATATATGCACATACATATAGATCTATACATGTGCACATACATAGACACATCTTCAAACCCACACTTACCTGTACATGTGTACATAATATACATGCACTGATCCACACATGCCCATAGCAATCTGTGTCCCTGATACTCCATGCTACCCTATTTTGGAATGCTTGGAAATCAGCCTGCTTTGAATTTGAGGACTTCCTATTACAGATGGTGCCAATGAATGAGAAAAAGGAGCAGGAAACTGCTCCACCATCTTCTAGGCTTCTGAGTCATTTCCGTGTTACCACTTGCTTTTTGATGATGCATGTTAAAAAAAAATTTCTAACAGAATATATTAATGACAAACATTATCTCTGACACACATCTATATCTTTTTTTCTTTTTGGCAACATTTGAGAAAAAGACTGCACGTATCTGAGCTTAACATCTTTGAGGAGACATTAGGAATGTAAGCAGAAGGTTGCTATCTGAGGATTCATTACCTTTCCCCACCCAGCTTTAAACTGCCTGATTTACATCAGAATTAAAGTTCCTGTACACCTAACTCTGTCCTAGATTGTCTATCTAATTATCAATAAATAACAGTTGTATTTAAGGGATGCCAGGTACAGTGATAACAAAACATACATTAGTAGTTACAGAGCGTGTCAGAATACTTGCATTCTCAGATAATGAGGTGATTGCAAAAGTCCAAAAATAAAGAGTTCATTGAATTTTGGTTTATACAATCAATGTAACCATTTTTAAAAATGATGATAATGATAGTTTTTCAACAAGCTAGGTAAATGGTTAGAATAGAATGCAAAGTTAAGAGCAAAATCCCAGGATATGAAGTTGTTGATGTGCTCTGATTGAACCTGTACAGAAACACACAGAGGCTATGATCTGGCAGTAGTACCCTGACATTGCTAACAGTGGTTGTATTAGACTGGCTGAGTTAGAAGCAATTGTTTTTTTCTTCCCTCCTATTTTCCTAAATATATTTAATTTGATTTTAATGACCAACATTTTTTCAAATTAAATAAAAGAATCTGGACTCAGATTATTAATCATATCTGAATTGCCTTCCCTCCCAGGCACCAAAATGTAACTTAAAGTTCTGAGAAACACTGAGTGAATGAAGAAATGTGCTCTCGATCCTAACAACCTGATCTTGAACCAGACGATTATCTGGATAGAACATTGTTAAACAAAATACTATATTGATCTTATTAAATATAATACATTGTTTGGTGACTGGAGAAAACATCAACTGCCTTTTTTTTCCAGATTTTTTTTTAAGAAAGCATTTTGTAACCCTCGGCAGGCAGTGATAATCAGTTTGTTTTTCCTATGATAGCTCCTCCTGCTGGACTAGCTTGCTTCCAGTTACTGGAAGTGAAGGGAAAGGCAAGGAGAAGAGGGACACTGGCTTTAATACAGGGATTGTTGTGAAGTGAATGCCAAGATATCATTTCCCCTAATGCTCTTAAAAAACTCTCAGGAAGAGCAATTTAGAAGATTTTTAGGAAACTGTTTATGATGCCATTTGCAAGATTGAGGGAGGTTGTTTTTGCTTCACATTCTTAAACAAACTAAGGTATTTCCTTTGTAAAAAGTAATTACAGGATCTTAACTCTTGCCTCAGTTTGTCTAATTTTGCTCCTGTCTCCAACTCCCCAGGGTGCCGTGTTAACTCCCTCAATGGAGCACACCATGTCACTACAGCCCGCATCAATGATCAGCCCTCTGGCCCAGCAGATGAGTCATCTGTCACTAGGCAGCACCGGAACAGTAGGTGGCAAATAATTATCATGTGTCTCTGTAAACAGAGGAGGGTAAATTAATGCAGCCTGTATCTTCCCTATCAAATGACAGCCTCTATGATAACAGATTATGTCTAATCCCCTCTCTTCCCCCCACATGACCTTCCATAAAGTAAATACTCAGCTATTTCTTGATTAATTGATGAACTGAAAGTCTATTCTCTGGGTATCTCTCCTTTACGAGAATATAGCACCCACACATGACCACATCTAGCCTTTTATGACTAGTGTCATTTATATAACTAGTACCACTGTCCCTGTGGCAGTGTCATGAAGCGAAAGACGAAGGTAATACAAGATGGTAAAAGCAGGGAATTATTTCTCGCTTATTTCTTCTTTTATGGAGTTTGGGAGTATTGAATCATGGTCTTAATATTGAAATATTTCACCAAAGTCCAGGGGACTCCTTTGGGTAATGAGGTTGAGCTGGCACCAGATCAGCTTCCAGGTTTGATGCTTAGCATTTTGCTGGTAAGATGGCTAAAGGATTTTAATTTAGCCTCTATTCTATAGTGGCTTAAAAGAACAAAGGGTGGTGCATTTTCCCCTTATACACTCAAAACCTACAGCCGTTTCTTGTGAAGGCTAAGCCAGGGCCACACATATCCAATGAGACTGACTAGAAATTTCTCCTGCCTTTGGGAAAGGATGACTGTCAGTGTCAGAAAAGCCAGGCTCTGCTGCCTAATCTGCAGTGACCTGTTAGAGGTCTAATAAGTCATTTACCCCTGTGGGCTCTACCTGTAGAAACAATACTAGGTACTAGTTTAGGGGGCTGCTAGAAAATAATGAGGTCCTTTGAGGAGAGATCTTCTAAAATCACACATTAGTGATAATGAATTATTGAGAGTGACAAACTTTTTTATCTTCACCCATAATAAACTTTTTTTATCTTCACTTTGTTAGCAAATCCAAAGAAATGTGGAATTTTTAGTTTAGCAGATTCAAAAAGTAGAAAACAGTTTACCTTCCATATGACATATTTATATGCACTATTTAAGCTTTGAGGTGTAGCCCATTTAAATTTCTTCTTTGAGATTTCCAAATACATTATATCCATCTCACAATCCCCCCACGTACTCCAAATTTTGCATGGTTTACCATTGCCCATTCTGACCTCATTCTTCTTTCTAGTACATGCCTGCAACGTCAGCTATGCAAGGAGCCTACTTGCCACAGTATGCACATATGCAGACGACAGCGGTTCCTGTTGAGGTTGGTAGAGACCATCCAGTGACCATTCTGGCTATAAGTAGTTTCAGAAATGGGTAAATTAAATAGAACTCAGAAAAATCTACCAGACGTCAAATATTTGCATAAAGAATTGCATTTAGCCAGATGTGGTGGGTCATGCCTGTAAGTCCAACACTTTGGAAGGCTGAGGAGGGAGGATTGCTTATGGTCAGGAGTTAGAGACCAGCCTGGGCAACATAGTGAGATCCCATCTCTACAAAAAATAAAATTGTTTGAAAATTGGCCAGACATGGTGACATGGACCTGTAGTCCCAGCTACTCAGGAGTATGAGGCAGGAAGAACCCTTGAGCCCTGGAGTTTGCGACTACAGTGAGCTATGATCATGACAAATTAGGGTAACAACATCCAGGCCACACCTCTTAAGACTCCCAGAAATATTTTCTAAGCCTATAGTGCCTTTCATACCCCTCAGACGTTCTGTCTTGTCTCTCATAAAATGATACTACAGACATAATAAGATAAATCTGGAGTTTGCAGTCCCAGTACTAAAGATCGTATCAATGATAATTAATAATGATGAAAAGAAATCAGTTGTAGTTAAGATACTTAGTGGAAAAGAGAAAGCTGTTTTGAAACTGCTACAGGGATGAAGAAGAAGCTATACCTGTTTTTACAGAGGCTGTTAGTATGGCTAGATAACTGTTCTTGTTATGGAAGATACTGATATGAAAGAAAGAAGTCTAGCATTTGAATTATGGTTAGAGAGAAAACGTGGCATTTTCCTGCAAAGTATCCTTAAAATTTCAAGGAAATGTATCAATCCAGTTGATCTTGCCCACTAGGCAGATCCCAAAGGTTCCAATTCCAGGAAAGGATCATAGGACTCTGGCCTATTGGTGGAGGTGGTGGTGGTGGTGGTGGTGATAGTAGTAGCAGTAGTAGTAGTAGTAGGTGTTGGTGGTGGTGGTGGTGGTCGTGGTGGTAGTATTTTACTTCTGTTTGTGCAATTACTGACAACCACAGTTACCAGAGCCTACAATTCCTTACCTGCAATCTGAAACCCAAAAAGAAATCTGAAAATAAAAATTATCTTTGTAACTAATTTAGCATAAAACCTGACCTATGGCAAAACTCAACCTGAATTGAGATGAGACAAAATCTTGATCCCACTTAACTGTGCTGCTTCATGGCTTCCAGTGTAGAACTATTAATATGTTTGCTTATGAGGTGCAGCCCTAGACCCTACTGGAGGCATTAAATGATATACAGCATATGCATACCACATTTCAGATTATAAAATCCGAAAATACTGAATTCCAAATCACATCTGTCCCCAGGGGATAAGAGGGTAAGAGATTTGTTTGATATGCTGTAGCTTGATAAGAATAGGAAAGTCATAAACATTTGGATGGGAGGTGCTTTGGGTCTGTTAGACATGCCAGCTGCTTAGGGAAATGATTAACCTTGAAAGCTCTACATGACGTGAAGAAATTTACTTTAAAGAGTAACTGTTTTTAAGGCATTGTTGGATTCAGTCAGGCCTAAGTAGCAGAGCTGAGGTTTTTTCACTAACATGTCTCATCCATTCTGCTTTGTTTGTTGTAGGAGGCAAGTGGTCAACAGCAGGTGGCTGTCGAGACGTCTAATGACCATTCTCCATATACCTTTCAACCTAATAAGTAACTGTGAGGTATGAGGGAAAGGTCTCCATAACTGGGGGGCTCAAATCAAGCACAATCTATAGGGCTTTTTTTAAAATCAGAATGGTGATTGGGATAACTCGGATTTTATCATACTGCTTTAATCGTGGCCAAGGCATCCAGTCTTGTTGAAATATTAAAATCACTGATTTTATGAATTTAAGATTAATCATTTTGTCTAAAGAGAATGCTTTATACTGAAGCCAAATGTATAATTACTCTCCCCACTAAAAAGAAAAAAATAAAAATCTGTAACATCAGAGAACACCAAGAACCAAAATTGTTCTATAATACAAGTATCCTATATCATATTACTTTAATACTCAGAAACTGGAGGACCTATAGCATAAGATGTTGCTCAATCTAGCATTACAAGTTTAGCAACATCTTGATTATGAATTTAGATAAATGTCAATATCCTTAGATTGAAAGATTATATTTCCAACTCTCACTTGAACCACAAATTTCAAAACTTTTCACTTTACCATGTAGACTGTAATAAAATAGCTGTGTAGAACTTAGAATACCCTGGTTTCTGCATTGCCCTGGTGATATAGAATACCTTGGTTTCTGGATTGCCCTGGTGATAACATGTATTTTTGATTTCATAAAGTCACTCTTTAGAGACCCAAATGAATTTGGCTCTAAATTAGAAAAGAAAGTATTTTGCAAGTCCTGGATGTGACAGGCATTGAAAGTAACCATCAGTTCCAGAGTTTGCATTTATCAGTCTACCATCAGTGATGAGCATAACCTTTTTCAAACACATATCTCTTTAAAACAAGAAACAGATTACAAAGCTCTGTAGTGTTTCACACCAAATCTACAAAAGCATTTGTCTTTTATTTTTCTCTTCCAGATGTACAGAAAGGTGTTCTTACATGAAGAAGGGTGTGAAGGCTGAACAATCATGGATTTTTCTGATCAATTGTGCTTTAGGAAATTATTGACAGTTTTGCACAGGTTCTTGAAAACGTTATTTATAATGAAATCAACTAAAACTATTTTTGCTATAAGTTCTATAAGGTGCATAAAACCCTTAAATTCATCTAGTAGCTGTTCCCCCGAACAGGTTTATTTTAGTAAAAAAAAAAAAACAAAAAACAAAAACAAAAGATTTTTATCAAATGTTATGATGCAAAAAAAGAAAAAGAAAAAAAAAAAAGAAAAGAAAACTTCAATTTTCTGGGTATGCACAAAGACCATGAAGACTTATCCAAGTGCATGACCGGATTTTTGTAGTTTTGTTCATTTTGTGTTTGTGTTTTTTTTTTTTCCAGCTGTATGAAATGGGCTTTCTGAAGTTTAAATAGTCCGACTTCACCCATGGTGTTCTGTGCTTGCAGTGCGAGTGTTGGTGTAATTCAGTGTTGCCGTCAGTGTCTCTTTTCTTAGCTTTCTGTCTTTCTTTCAACGTAGTGTGAAGTGTCTTATCCTTTTCTATGAATTCCAATTTGCCTTAACTCTTTTGATGCTGTAGCTGTTTCAGTAAAAGTTAGTTCAAACTAATGATGTAGAATGCTTTGACCAAATGAGCTGGTCTATTATGCCTTGTAAAACAGCAGCATAGGGCTTTTAAAAGGTAGTCAATAAAAGTTGCTGAAATTTTGGCTTTTTTAAATATGTAGTAGGTGTTTTTAATGATTTTTCACATAATGTGTAAGGTAGTGAAATGCAAGAAGGGAAAAATGTTTTGTGTGAAACACATTTTCTGACTGGGGAACTTTTATTAGGGTAAATTGTTTGTAAGGCTGTACGCCAACAGTTTCCTCTGATAGTTTGACTGATTTAGGATATCTGCTGTATGATGCAATGTAAAGTCTTTTTTGCCTTTTTTCAGGAAAAAAAAAAGCTAACTTGATGTACTAGATTTAGTGTAGGTAGTGTTGGGGTTGGGGATGGGGGGTGGGGGAGGGGAGTCACTGAATGTTTTGTCCTTCCTTTATACTAATGATAGTGCTTTAGAATGAGAATTATGCCTGAAATCTGGCAAACCGAAAAATGTTGCTATTGCAACAAAGTGGCAAAAGCTAAAAGTAAGGATTTATCTTCAAACATAAGCTGAGATACGAATAGAAGCAAAACGATTGGCTACTAGCTCTCTCTCTCTCTCTCTATTAGGTAAATTTGAAAAAATAAAAATGACTTGGCACTTTTAAAGGTAACTTCACCAAAGACCGAAGAGCCAGTAACCAGTAGCTCCAACTTGTCTCAGCATCACATCTTCTGTGCTCTTTATTTTTGCCGGACCAGTTTGCGGTTAGGAGAATGTGCCTTTTTTGTACCTTTGCATTTAGGTTTTATAATTTTAATTGATGTATGGACACACACAAACAAAAAAGCATGAAGGAAGATTTGGATCCAAGCAGTGCCACACTTTACATCATCACTACAAGTGTTCAAGTGTAAAGAAAACCAATTTTGAAACTATGAAATTCCTGATTCATAAATACACAGTTATTTCTACTTTAGTACATATAAGATAATTCACTGTTATTAAAGCTCTTTTATTAAGGCAATTGCATATGTTTTAAAAGCAATGGTAAATTAAGTTGTCTTCCAAAACTGTGTACTTGTCTGGTCAGCTGTGTATGATCAGTTATCTACCTCAGAGTCTATTTTCTTTTGTGCTGGGACAGGTTGCTGGCCCTCCCTGTTTCCACAGACCAAATCCTCCTAGCTCAGGAGCTAGGGCTAAGCAGTTATTTCTTTCAAGTATTTTTTAGTTCTTAAATTTTATGCTTGTATTTGATGATAGATGTCAGTGACATTTCATAGTTTCAAAAGTCCTTGCTGCTCTGAGAAGTGTAGATTCTAGTGAAAATTACATAGTCATAAGAGAAATGTGTTTTTGTTTTTGTTTTTGTTTCATTTTTTTAAAGTTGTGGTATTATTGGTTCTATGCTCCCTGGAATATTACTGCTTTGTGAAAGTCCAGACTGAACGCAGCACCCTCTGTGTACCTAGTACAGTTATAAACCTGGATCTCTCACTACTTGATATTTTTGCATTAGTTAAGACAGAAATTTGATAGCTCGGTTAGAGGGGAGGGGAAATCTGCTGCTAGAAATGTCTGAACTAAGTGCCATACTCGTCTGGGTAAGATTTGGGAAACATAACCTCTGTACATAAAAAAAAAATCAGTTAAACATCACATAGTAGACAGCCATTAAATTATAAAAAAATTAATTTATGAAGAAAGACCTTTTGTACAGATTGAAAAAAAAAGATTTTCATAGAGATATCTATATGATCAAGAGAGTTAATTTTTTATTTTTGTTTTACTAGTGCCACAGACTTGCCAGTGGTAACTTATTTGTCCGGTTCAAGATAACTCTGTAGTTTTCTTTCCTAGGACTTGTTGTTAAACGCCAAAAGACATTTTTGAACTGTACATTTGATCAGATTGTTAGCTTTTCTGTTTTATTTCTTTTGAGAACCTTTGAATAAAAAACATCTGAAATTTTATTTTTCCTGTCAATTTTTTTAAGTCGATTAAGTGTATATCAGAATTTCATTTCATTTCTGATCTCTTTCTTCAGCTCAGTAGATTGGTTTGAAAGTGAGTTGAAAGTTATGTCAGATTCAATATATCCTCAAAATACATTTCCTTGAAAACAATTGGAAAAACCTTTCCACCCCACTTTTGCTGGTTATTTAAATCTGTGTAATGACCAGAGACGTCAACCCTCAGCTCAGCACGTCAACCGTCAGCTCAGCACGTCAACGGTCAGCTCAGCACGTCAACGGTCGGCTCAGCAAATATCCAGCCCAAAATACACCACTAGTGGTCTGTTCTTAAAGACCAAAAAACCAGGCCCTTTTTCTTCCTCCTTTCTTGCTGCTACGCCTCAACTATTTCATTGCTTGTCAATGCTCAGCAAGGAAGAGAGCCTAACAGCAGCCCTCCCACCTGTGGTAAGGAAGCATGTGGGCGAGAACCTCAGGATAATCTTATCTATGCGTTTATGACCAAGGTCCTCTTTCAGAGCTACCTGTTCAGCTGTTCCCGACTGGAGGCTCCCGTGCAGCATTCACGGAGGAGCGAGAACTCCTCTTTCCCTCACTTGACTGCTTTATAGGAGGCACTTAATATGCAAAATAGGCTCCTTCTGCCCAAAGTGGAGTAAACGTTTTAGTGTGGTGGTTCAGTATTTATTTCCTGGTGTCCAGTGGCTCTGTCATGGTGATAAAAAGGAGTGGGCAAGGAAAAGATGCAGTCCGCTCCATTTCTGGCTGCGTCCCCTGCCATGTGGATGGTGTGCGGGGTGAGTTAGATAAGGGAGGGGTCAGAGCACTTAACTTGCCGGAGCCAAGAAATCGCTGGTACTTGATGGCTGTTTCAGAGAGGGAAACAACATTCCTCTGATGCTAACTGGTGCTTCTGAGAGCAAAATGTCAGGGAGGAGAGAAGCATGGCCTCTCGAGACAAACCCAGGCTGCTAAGAATGTAAGCTCTGGTCTCACTTTGCGTTCCAGCCAAACACCTAAGTGCTCCTTTCTATGACCAAAGGTAAGACAGAAATGCAATTCAGGCTCCTGGGCACCTTCGTTTTTGTTCACCCTATTTTTGTTGTAGCTTCTCGCCGCTGAAGTCCGCGGCCCTCTATCTGGCTGTGTTATGTACTGAAACCGGTAAACATACTCAGGAGCACCAATCCACGGAAAAGGGAGGATCAAGCCAGCGATGGTGGTTCACAGTTACCGCTCCCATATAACTAGAGGGGTTGTGGCACGTTTGGGGATAAACCCCACCTAGCTGAAAGCTCTGAGACTGAAGTGGAATTCTGGGGTTGGAGGAGAGGAAAGAGGGTGTGGCCGTTGCTCTGTGGTCAACGTATTTTCCCCTCTATAGTGGCTGGGATGAGGAAAGCCAGGGAGTGGAGGCGGAAGTCCCGTTTTTCATCCCACTGCCACACCCTTCATGGCCAGTGGCTCTAGGTTTATCCGCTGGAGCTTAAATCCCACAAATACTGATTTAAAATTCACTAGGAGAAAGGCAGTGCCTCCCAGCCTGAGCCGGGGCTCAATGAATGTTAAGATATGACTGATTATATCCTCATTCCATTAGGGTAGCCAAAAAGGAAAAAAGCCAGCGCCATTGGGACAAAGGTCACCGACCTCTCAATCGCCCTGCCCCTTCCACAAAAAGCCTGAGATGTCAAGTAGGTGGGGGAGGGAGGAGAGCCGGGAGCTCAGGGTTTGAGGAAGGCCAGGCTGTCTCTGCCCCTCGAATAGCAACGCGATGAGCTCAGCCCCCTCAGTCCAGGCCGAGAGCCAGATGGCGGTCACGTGGCCGCGGGGCGCCCCGGGCGCAGGGTCCTCGGCACAGCTGAGGGGTGCGCGCCGAGCTCCGCCGGGCGAAGGAATTCCAGCCCCGCAAAATGGCTCCAGAGTGTCTCCCGTGACTCGCTCGGGGGCTGCGGAGGGCAAGAGGGTGTGTGCGCTTGAGCCGCTAGAGGGAGGGCGTTTTGTTCCTCAGCCGTCAGACGCGAGCTCTGCAGGCCGAAAACCCAGACCCGCGGCAGCCAACATCCGGAAGCCCCTGGGCGGAGGTTTAGCCTCTCGGGGCACACAGGCTGGGTCACAGGGGTCTTGAATTTGGGGTTTCTCGTAAGACTGGAGCGCAGGCCGTCGCCTGTGCTGGCAGCGCCCTCATTGTGAGCGTTGTTGGTCAGACTGGGGAGTGACTGAAATGTGACTTTGAAGGTTCAGGGAAGCTGGGGGCGGCTAGGGAGGAAACCGCGCGCCTTGCCAGACCACGTGACTCGGCGCGAGAAAGCGATGGCAGGTCTCTGGGCTGCTCAGAATTGAAAACGTGGCTTTGAATTAAATAATTCGGTTTTTTTATGCGACTCTGAGAGACTTAAGATTTGATGTAGGCTATTCCAGTGCTCACACAGGACCCAGAACATAAACCAGACTGCAGGGATTTCCTATCCTCTAGTATCCTTGAAGCCATCTGCCCTATTTGAACACCTCCAGGGACCAGGCACTGCCTGCCTCACAGGGCATCAGGTATCTTTAGGGAACAGCTCTCAAACTTGTTTGCAGAGGAGTCCAAATTGTGGCTTTGAAATTCCCACTTACCGGCCTTAGTGCTGCCAACCGGGATGCCACAGAGTCAGTCAGTCATACTTCAAGTGTGGAAACGTGACTCCATGGCTCTGCTCTTCTCTGGGTTGAGCATTCCTTCCAGCTTTAACTCTTCCTCGTCAGCCCTGGTCACTCCACATCATCAACTCACCTTCCAGATGTACCACAGTTGACTCAGGATAAAACCCAAAACCGGAGAAAGAACTTGGGACTTCACCTGTCTCCCCTGCCCTGCCGGTTCCTTTTTGACTTCTCAGACATACCACAATTCTTAGAACTTGTAGCCAGTGAAAATCCCTATGTTGCTTTATTTTTTAAATGACAGTAGTTATGCTAAAGACATGCAAGATAATATGAGGTCATTTTAAAATGAGGACATTTTAATGACATGGAAAATGCTTAGGATATAACGTGAATAAAAAGTGTTAGGAACAGAACTGTAGATACAGTATGATCAAAACTATGAAATAAGTATAAAACCCAAGGAGAGGCTGGGCACAGTGGCTTATGCCTGTAATCTCAACACTGGGAACCAAGGCCAGGGGATTGATTGAGGCCACGAGTTTGAGACCAGCCTGGGCAATATAGCAAGAGTCATCTCTACAAGAAAATTTTAAAAATTAGCCTGGCATGGTGGCACACACTTGTAGTCCTAGCCACTTGGGAGGCTCAGACAGGATTGCTTGAGCCCAGGAGTTTGAGGTTGCAGTGGCTGTTATGTTCACGCCACTACACTGTAGCCTGGGTGACAGAGAGATACACTGTCTTAAAAATAAATAACAAGGAGAAAGTACTTCAAAGTGCTTATCAAGTGGGAGGATTATAGAAAGTTTGTATTTTCTCATTTACACTTCCTGAATAATTTTTCCAGTTTTCAACAATGAAAACATTTTATGATCAAGAAAAAAAATTCTTAAAGAATGTTGTCACATTATCCTGAAATTATGCAAGTCACTATGCTCATATTCCAACTAAGCACATTTGATTGATTTTTTTGTGTTTAAAAGATAACTACCCCAAGCATTGGCAGACACAAAGATGATGTGATGTGGTCCCAGTCCTCAAGGGACAATCTTAGAGACACAAGTCTATAAGTGACAATATTGTAAGGAGAAGTAAGAAAAGATCTAAATAAAGAGCTTTGGGAGTTCTGTGAGGGGGCGAAGATAATGAAAACATCTCTCCTGAGATTCTCAGTATTTCCACATTTCCAACCAGTTCCTTTTTTACTGATCAGAATTCACTTGAGAGCAGCCATTTTCCTCACGGATTCCTCTACCTTCTGAGAGATGAAATTGTCAGGCAGACAGACAAAGTCTTTGATAGCTCTGCCCTTGCCAGAATGAGACTTGGAGCAGATGTCCAAAGAGTTGACATTGCTGTCACTTCTGTTCTGAAAATACTGGAATGTGTAAAAAGAAAGAACTGTCCTTTAAAAAAAAAAAAAAATCAAGTAGGGTGTGGGATACTTTCCAAGTAATGTCATTTTGACTTCTTTTACCCTTGGTCACATGTTCTCCACACATCAGATTATGGATTTGCAAACACCTGTATAGTTTTCCCATGCCCTTCATATATCTTGAGAACTATTTGTTATTTTCTTCAGGGAAGCCTAGGCAGGAATCCCATTTTATCCACTTTGTAACTCATGTCTTTGACACATGTTCAAGACCATAAATATTGTTCCTGGCCTCCTAGCCAGGAACAACAATTTTTCCTAAGAAATACGTGAAGGAACTTCCATTACTGTTATTTTCTCCCTAACATTTAGTTCAATTTTATTGAGAAGATTTTGGATCCTTCAACTTAATTCTTCCAATGATCTGGGTTTTTTGTTTTGTTTTATTTTGTTTTACAAACCTGTATTTTACGAAGATTTGAGGCAACTGTGTAGGAAACACAATTAATTACAAACGTAGAAATCTGGACTTGATAAATTAACAGGGAAGAGACATAAGGAGTACACAGAATGTAGCTC
Source organism: Pan troglodytes (assembly GCF_028858775.2). NCBI lineage: Eukaryota > Metazoa > Chordata > Mammalia > Primates > Hominidae > Pan > Pan troglodytes. Next base: position 62,321,252 of record NC_072411.2, on the reverse strand, counting down.
TATAGGCCAAAGTTCTCCACCATCACTACAGTTAAACTTCAATAATTATGTTTCCTGGCAGCCAAGGTGAAAAGGGAGAGAAGAACTTGCATCTGTAGCTCTTACTGTCAAAAAGAATAAAGCCTGCCAGATTCTTTGGAGAAAGATAGTATTTACTCGCTTTGTACAGGGGCTGCTGCAGGGGGTACTGGGCAGTGTCCACCACATTTCTCCACCAATGCAATGACAGTTTCCCAAGCCTGTTTCAGATAGGACCCATTCATAAAAGTCAAGGGCGGCACAGCAAGCCACCATTTCGTGATAGTGATTCTGGTAGGCTATAGACTCATAATAGGTATTCTGATCTCGTCACATGTTCTTAGGTGATATACCTCATCCCTCTCACAGAGCCCTTTGCTATGACTCTGAAGGACAAAACAGCTCTGCAACAGCAAAAATGTTCCGTATCCTCCTTTTATTTCCACATTTGGCCCTTCACATGGGAAAAGAGATGCAAGCCACAAGTCCTCCTGCCACTTACTGAGCACTTCATGTTATACCTAAGACACCAACCAGTTTCTTCCATTCCACCCAAAGCAGCAGCTCAGAGGTGAATCGCTGAGCTGTCTGATTTGGGCAGTCGCTCCGTCCTCTGGCCAGTGAGTCAGGAGGTAAGATGATGACCCTTTCCATTACCTAATACTGTAGCCTTCCTAGGGCTCTCACAAATCATAGTGCTTTTTTATTCTGCCATCAAAGGACCCTTGAGAGCCGAGGAGAGAGAATAGAGAGCCCCAGGGATGCAAGGCAGAGATAGCCCAGTGTGGCCCACCATAAACATAAAATTTCCGAAAATTCTCATGCTTTGTTCTAAATTAATGGGAATTTTGTGTTTACCTCATAACATCTATTTTTCCCCAAAGTGGGTATGCCATTTGGTTTATGAAATATTTTTAAATTTTGAAACACGAAAGTTGCAAGTACAATACAAAGAACTTGTATCCTAATTTACCTGAGAGCAGATCACAGAACAAATGCTCCATTACCCGCTAAAAACAAGGACATTCTCTTACATGACCACAACACAACCATCAAAGCAACACCGACTCATTACTACCAACTAAACCTCAGACCCCAGTCAAGTTTCACACATTAATTGTCATGTCTCTTAAGTTTCTCTCAGTCTGAAATAGCTCCTCAGTCTTTCTTTGACTTTCATGACTTTGACGCAGTTGAAGATTATGAGCCTGTGATTTTGCAGAGTGTCTCAGATTGGTTTGTTTGAAGTTTCTGCGTGGTCCAATTTTGGCAGGAATAGCAACAAAGTGAAGCTGTGTTCTCCTCACTGCATCCCGTCAGGAGGTGAGTGATTTCACTGTGTTTCATTACCTATGATACTCTCTCTCTTTGATCACTTAATTAAAGTGGTGTCTGCCAGGCATCTCCACTGTAAAGTTACCTTTCACACTTTGCAGTTAATAAGTATGTTGTGAGGAAGTGCTTTGAAACCATGGAAATACCCCAAACGTCCTCAAACTTTTAATTTATTCATTTATTTTATGTAAGTATGGACTCAGAATTTCCTGTTTTACTCAGTGGATTCTAATCGGTTGCAGTCATTACTTGTTTTGATGTTCAAATTATCCCCAGTTTGGCCCGTGGGAGCCCTGCAAGCCAGCGTCTATTTTTTAGACATGTCCCTGTCATTCTTTAAGCATCGCCTTGCCTACTGGCACCACAAGATGTTTCAGGCTTATTTTGTACTTTCCCTGCCCCAGCCCTGGAATTCTCCAAAGAGCCCTGTTACCTGGGATGATCTCAGCTCACTGCCATCTCTGCCTCCCAGGTTCAAGCGATTCTCATGCCTCAGCCTCCTGAGTAGCTGGGATTACAGGCGTGCGCCACCAAGCCCAGCTAATTTTTGTATTTTTAGTAGAGACGGGGTTTCACCATGTTAGCCAGGCTGGTCCTCAAGTGATCCACCCTCCTCAGCCTCCCAAACTGCTGGGATTACAGGCATGAGTCACCACGCCCGGTCAGCCCTAGTTTCTTTTGATGGAGAATGACATTTAGAAGCTAAGGTTTAGGTACTAGGTATAGTCTTTGCTACTTGCATGTCACTGTTCCAAGTCTTGTCAGTAGACAGGGTTAGGGAGTATGTGTATACACATGTGATGTGTATGTCCACACACATATTTATACCTTGTCTGTAAATATTGGAAAGCATGAATTTTCAACCACAGATTTCATTTTCCCTTTCCTTTTTTTCTTTTCCTCTTAGAGACAGAGTCTTACTATATCACTCAGGCTTGAGTACAGTGGTGCCATTATGTAGCTCACTGCAGCCTCCACTTCCTGGGCTCAACCAATCCTCCCACCTCAGCCTCTCAAGTAACTAGGACTACAGGCACACACCACCACACCCAGCTAATTTATTTTTTATTTTTCAGAGAGAGGGTCTCACTATGTTGTCTAGGCTAATCTCAAACTCTTGGACTCAAAGCAGTCCTCCTGCCTCGGCCTCCCAAAATGCTGGGATTGTCACTGTGACTGGTCCCTTCCCATTTTTGTAATTATTTTCTGATGGTAAGAAGCCTGGCTCCCAATATCTTTGATCTACTTACTAATATGGTTTGGCTCTGTGTCCCCACCCAAATCACGTTGAATTGTAATCTCCAGTGTTCAGAGAGGGACCTGGTGGCAGGTGATTAGATCATAGGGGTGGGCTTCCTCCTTGCTGGTCTCATGATAGTGAGTGAGTTTTCACAAGATCTGGTTGTGTAAAGGTGTGTAGCTCTTTCTCCTGTCACCATGTGAACATATGCTTGCTTCTGCTTTGCCTTCTGCCATGATTCTAAGTTTCCCGAGGCCTCCCTATCAGGCCTCTTGTACGGCATGCATGCAGAACCGTAAGTCTATTAAAACTCTTTTCTTTATAAACTACCCAGTCTCAGGTAGTTCTTTACAGCAATGTGAGAATGGGCTAATACACTTACTCATTGTTCAGTCCCCCTGTGTGCAACCAATCTCCCATTGCTGGCACCACCCACTTTGCCATGCAAATGCCTTAGCCCAGCTCACCCTGCTCAGGCTCTGATACCTTGCTCTGTGTGGGAGTTTGGAGGGGTGAGCAAGTTGGTTCTTCTCCTACTCTCTGCCCAGAAGCAAAAGGAAACCACATATTAAAGAACAGAAGTAATTCTGCCATAAGAGAGCAAGTACCCTCCACAAGAAGAGACCTTTTGTGATGCCATAAATTTGCCCCACGAAGTCTGCTTATGTCTCACTGTCATATAGAATGTGCTAAAAGTTTGAAACAGAGTTGAAGGGCAGGAAGGGTGTGGAAGTGTAAAATCTGAAAAAAAATATAAAGAGAAGTAATGAGAGGGTGACATAAAGGAGAGAAAGGAAGTAGAAAAGAAAGACTTAGGGAGGTAAGTGAGAAAATAATATAAGGAAGAAAAAGTAAAAAGTGTAGGAGAAAAAGAAGATAAAATGAACGCTTGATTAACATCCCCTTTCCAAAGTTGTTCCCGAAGGCCTAGTAAATCGGCTGGTAATAGGCTTGTAAGATACAATCTCTCAGCCACCAACTTTGGCATGTATTAAATTAAGGAAACAGTGATATTTCTAAGATGTCAGCAGTGAGTTACTATCTTTGAGGCCACAAATCCAGCTTCCTGCAGAAACTCAAATGCAGCAGCCTCTGGATCTTCCCAGGTATTTTTCAAGTGCCTCCCAAGAAAAGCGCCTCACAGAGCACAGAGACTTATCCTCACCAGTTGAAGCATCTCATTAACCATGAGTTAATTCTTAAATTTCTAAGATAAATGCCTTTGAGTTTTTGAGAATGAAAAGAACTTCAACCTTGTGGTCATGGGGAAGTGTGAATTCCCCAAACTAATTCATCTCATCTGTTTTGTCCTCCAATTGGCCCTCTGCACCATTGGTCAGTGCTGCCAACCCCATTTGTCTCCATGTGCCCACCTTCCATTCCACCTCATCTTACTGCAATCTAGTATCTGCCACAAGCTCTTCATGCATGGAGGGTCAGAATCATATTCTCAAGCAAAAGAATCCTTATCTAATGACCTCTTTGCTGCATCTGTCATAAAAAGAACAGTAGGAAGAGCCCATGGGTTAGAGGATGAGTATTGGCAAAGACCAGCAGAGAGCCCGAGGAATGCAGCTGAGAGGGAGCTAGTCCTCATGGGCAGTGGGGAGCTGGGCTTAGGGTAGCAGGGATATAAGTGGCTTCCCATGTGTAGTTGTATTGGCTTTGTGGATACTGCGAAAGAGCTCCCCTCCTTTCTCCTTAAAAAAGGAAACTAGGTTTGGCTAAGCAAGGATGCAGTTCATGGTTACGGGGGCTCTGGTGCATTGAGTATTGTTCCAGTGGCTTCAAAAGACAGCCGTGGCAGCTGGGGAACCAACCATGCTGCTCCGGGGCCTGCCACATGCTCACCATCCACCCCAGTCCCCTGGGCCTCTGCAACTCTCCCTCTCCTGGCCTGGCAGTGGCTATCATGGGTCTCTCAGAGTCTTGGCCCTTCGAGTCTGAAGAATAGCTTTAATAGCCCAATGTTGCCACTGCCTGAGTGGGGTGGTGGAATGTTCTCCTCATTCACACCTCATCACAGAACCAGATAGGGTGGGCCAGATGGAAGGAGTGCATCTGGGTATTATTCTGAAGCTGAGGCTTCATAAGGGGGTGCTCATATGTCTCCCTCCTCCACTGTACTGAGAAATGGGGATCACGCCTTTGTCTTCACTGGGTCCTTTCCTTTCCCAAGCCCCACTCCTAGTGCCTCACACACATGGATACCTAACCTGCCACTTACTCAAACTGCAACTTTAGATCAACTGGGGATGGAGGAGGCACACTATTCTTAGAAGTCTTTACTGCCATCTGCTAGAAAATTGTCAGAAAGCCCATACAAATGTACAATGACTACGTGAATGGTGCCCCCAGAGTTGTGCAGTGTGTGGCTTTCTCACCGTAAGCTGCAGTCTGTTCGATGGATGAAAAAAATCCAATGCTTATAGCCAATGCTTATATTCATTTTTGCTAATAATTCTAAACTCTCAAAATGGGGTTCCCAGAAGTGCTAACAAGGAACAATGATCTAAATTAACATTAATTACTCCCTTTAGGTGGAAAATCCACCAAAAACTTAAGTTCAGATCAACCAGAAACTGCCAGCACAAGGGGCTTGAATGATTTAATAAGACAGCCAGTGATAGATTTGAATTTTTTCATGGCTTAATGATTTTTTTTTCCATGTGGAACTAGGAGGCTGGCAGTTTGCAGACTATAGCAGGCACAACATCAAAATTTGTCCTCAAGTTGTTCCTGCTAGGGGCTGGAAAGAATGGACTGGCAGAGTGTGGGCCTTCCAGCTGAGCCCATGGTAAGGGGCGCTGACAGGGTCATACAGTGCGTGTTTGGCTGGGTAGGATGAACAGGTTGCTCACCAAAAGCTGTATACCAAAAAGACTGCTTGGTCCAGCAGAAGGCAATGTTTTCTCATTTGTCTGCCCATAGAGGATGCCTTTTTCTAATTCTCACAAGGACTAGCACCATACGAGAGATTCAAATTGTCACTGCAATGCTGAGCCTAGTAACAGCAGTTCCCTGATATTAGCATCTCTTGTGCAATCCACAAAACCAAACACCCTGGCTCATTCTGATCATTACTTCTTTCCCTCTTGCTACATTAAATCATTTATAAGCCTGTCATGAAATCTCTGTGTTCTAAGTTCAGCTCAGGGACTTTGTGAGCTGGAAACTCTCTGCTCCTGCAGATTACTCTTTTCTGCTATCTATATCTCAAGAGACTGACCTTCAAGGGTGGCATTAAACAAGCTTACTTGCCTCTGACTTCCATCTGGTTTGGCCAATGAGAGATGCTGGCAGACCAGTAGGCTGCCAGGCGGGCTAGAGCAAAGATCGATTAACGCTTCCTCCCTGTGGGCCACAGGTTGGCAGTGTCCATGTCATGGGCTGAATTAAGTCCCCCCAAATTAATATGTTCAATTCCTAACCCCTAGTACTTCATAATGTAACTGTATTTAAAGATGGGACCTTAAAGGAGGTAATTAAGTTAAAATGAGATCATTAGGTGGGACCCTAATCCAATATGACCAGTGGCCTTATAAAAAGAGGAAATTTGGACACAGATGCAGGCACAGAGGAAAAACCATGTGAAGACTGGAAGGAGAGAGGCCTTAGAAGAAACCAACCCTGCCAGCACCTGCATCTTGGACTTGTGAGGACATAGATCTCTGTTGCTTAAGTTATCACATCTGTGCGATTCTGTTATGGTACCTGAGCAAACTAATACAATCCCTCTACCAGAGTCACAGCTGCAGTCCATGCCCCCACTCCTAGAGCTCCAGTTCTCTCCCTGGGCTTGGATCACAGCATCCTCTCCTTACCCCTTCAGGCTTAGGAGAAAGCAGGAAGGGCCCCTGCTATTGCTTCCCTATCACTGCTGGTTTCTCTGAACTGCGCACATGTCTTTGTAACTGCCTTTATTCAACTCTTCTTCAGTCACCCCACCCCAGTGCACCAGGTGTTACTTACAGGGACTTAGATGGATCCACTTGTTTCCCTCACTATTTGCCTGAGCTGTTCCTAAAATGTAATCCTACCTAGCAGAAATAAACCAAAATGGCTTATCAGGTGAGCCCCTTTCTGTCACATTACTATGTAAAAAGTATTTTCGAAGATTTCCATGGTGACAAGAAGCTGTTGGAACATGCAACCTAACAGCTCTGCAAAAATGAAGGTACTGAATTGTAACTAATGAATGAGAAACTGACTGCTTTGACAAAAGAAATGTATGCTATGGAGAGAACACTTTGAAGGTGGATATTTAGAATTGTTTCCACCATTGAGAAATGTTGGTTCTGAAAACAGTGTTACCGTTATTAAAAATTCTAATACGTACATGTGTCGAAAACTGAGAAATGGAATTTTTCTACATTATTTTAAAATATTTTAAATGTAGGCTGGGCACATTAGCTCACACCTGTAATCCTAGCACTTTGGGAGGCCAAGGTGGGAGAATCACTTGAGTCCAGGAGTTCAAGACAAGCCTGGGCAATAAAGTGAGACCCAGACCCTACAAAAAATTTTAAATTTAGCTGAATATGGTGGTGCTTGCCTGTAGTCACAGTTACTTGGGAGGCTGAAGTGGGAGAATTGCTTGAGCCCAGGTGATCGAGGCTGCAATGAACTATGATTGCATCACTGCACTCCAATCTGGTGACACAGCAAGATCATCTCTTATATGAACAAACAAAAAACCTTTTAAATGTACAGTTTCAGAGAGCTTTGGACATATATTTATGTCCAAAAAAAAGGGTGGAAATCAATATATTAAAAGAATATCTCCACTCCCATGTTTATTGCAGCACTATTCACAATAGCCAAGATATGGGTTCAACCTAAGAGTCCATCAATGGATGAATGGATAAAGAAAATGTGGTATATATATACAATGGAATATTATTCAGCCATAAAAAAGAATAAAATCCTGTCATTTGCAGCAACATGGATGGAACTGGAGGCCATTATGTTAAGTGAAATAAGCCAAGCACAGACAGACAAATATCACATGTTCTCACTAATGTGGGAGCTAAAAAAGTGGATGATCGCCAGAGACCAGGAAAGATAGGGAAGAGGGAGAGATGAAAGGGAAAACAAGAATATAAATGTGTTTATTACCACTGAACTGTACACTTAAAAATAGTAAAGATGGTAAATTTTAAATGTGTATTTTACCTCAATAAAAATAAAGTGTAAAAAAACTGAGAAGTGGGGTTTTTCTAAATTATTTAAAAATCTTTCAAATGTACAATTTCAGAGAACACTGAATATATCTTTATCTGTCTATCTCTCTCTACTTATCTATGTAAAAATGGTGCATCAATCAGACTTCTTTGCCTTCTGACTTTCTCTGGGTTTGGTCAATGGGAAGCACTTTGATTAGAATATAAGAACTGTTGATTGACCCAAGGCAGATGAAAATGTATTGGTAAACTTTCAACAGAACCTTTGCATAGCTGGTGGATGTGGGTAAAAAAGTGAGTCTAACTTAGCAATTACAGCCAATTATGCCCTTCTTGCATTATCGCTGTAGTATTGTTTTAGCCATGAGAATCACTAAAGCCAGGTATCAAAATAGACTGATCTTAGAAGCAGACTTTTGAATTGTGTCACAAAGTGTTATATCAAACTTTTCAAATGAAGCATATTCAGTTCAGTTACATATAAATATAAAATGAGTATAGAACCTTAATAGGAAAGCAAAAAGCAAAAGGGGGTTTTGTACCATCAATAAAATAATATTATTTCATCTTTTCTTCATTCTTTTTCGTTTTTTGTTTTTTGAGACAGAGTCTTGCTGTGCCACCCAGGCTGGAGTGCAGTGGTGTGATCTCGGCTCACTGCAACCTCCGCCTCCCAGGTTCAAGCAATTCTCCTGCCTCAGCCTCCCAAGTAGCTGGGATTACAGGCCTGCACCACCACGCCCAGCTAATTTTTGTATTTTTAGTAGAGATGGGGTTTCGCCATGTTGGACAGGCTGGTCTCCAACTCCTGACCTCAAGTGATCCACCCACCTCGACCTCCCAAAATGCTGGGATTACAGGCGTGAGCCACCACCCCGAACTCTTTGCTTCATTCTTTAACATTTTACCTGTTTTTAATTACTATAATATGTTAGTTCAATAGTACATATAACATATATATAATTTACAAATAACAAGTATTGGGAGTATCTGCTTAAAAACCTTTTACTGAATCCAGTGAGCCATCCAAAAAGCCTGGAAACCACTGAGCATTAAACCATAAGGGGCTGTAAAATTAAAAAAAAAAAAAAAATCTGTACCCAGAATCTTAGAACTTCAGATTGACACCCTCTATGTGTCAACCAAAGTGGGGGATGTGAAGGAGGAACTGCCAGCCCCAAGCAGCTTCCCACATTAGTCAGGAGAGTATGTTCATTTAGTTGCACCACCATTTCTCAGAACGTTTTGGAAATATTTGGAATGTAGTAGGAGACCTAAGGGACCACCCAGTCAAAACCCAAACGAAAGCCTTCCAAAGACAACAGGGGGCAAAATGAGGGTCAGCTCCTCCCAGCTCCACATCCGGCCAGCAGCGGGCTGGGCAGGGCAGCCATCTTTTCCCACTCTGGCCTCTTCCGCGCATTCCTGACTGTTACGGGGGGCCTGAGCCTGGGGAATGAATGTTATCACTGCAGGCAATGTTTAGAGGTGACAGAAAACACTCCAGTCACGTCAGAGAGAAGAGCCATTTAGACTAGACTAGGGCGCAATACCCCTGGAGTTGAGCTCCCTTGCCTTTCCCCTAATGCCTCCAACAAAACGAGACTCTGGTTCCAGGCAGCGCTCTGGACGATATGCTTATTTACTCTGACATTTCAGGCAAATGGCTATAAAATACTTTGGTGGCTTGGAGACATGACTATACAGTTTTGTAATGAAAGTTGCTTCCAAACTGCTTTCTGTTATTTTTTCAGAATTCCTCACTGATTAAAATCTGGTTACAAAACAAGGGACCTAGAGAGATGTTCACTTCACCACTTCTCTACAGATGCCTCCTGCTGCTTCCAACTTTTCTCCTTTAAGGCAGGGTGAATCCAAATCATGGTCTCAGCCCTGAAGGAGGCACCAAAACAGTTTCGTTGCCCTGTGAAAAGCTTCTAGAGGAGCTCCTCTGAATGCTTGAAGAAACCAGCCGCCCTTGCAATTACCTAAAAGGAATTGAGTCATTTTAACAAGACATTATTTCTGCCATCCACGGTCACAATCATCTCTTTGAAAAATAAATACTCTTGGTTTGTTTTTTGTTTGTTTGTTTGTTTTTAATGTCCATTATGGGATGGTCTGATTAGACAATGGGATTTCTTAATCTAGAGAGGTGAGCACATCCCTGAGTTTTGCCAATCCTCATTATTCAACCTCCTGCTGTGCTCAGGGGTGGGGCTTCTACACACCAGGAAACTCCAGATAAATGGAAGCACAAACTGCTCTGCCCAAAGCCACACTCTGTGGTGCCAAAGCTGGCAGATCCTGCCGTTTTACAGACTATGGCCTCCAAACTGGATTTTCCTCTTTTTCATCCCTGCAAAGAATAAGAAAGCACATAGTCCCAAGTCCCTTTCTCAAGATGACCCTCCACATGGACACCTGAAGAGATCAAACAGCCTCCGACCAAGAGGCATTTGTTATTTACTCCACACACCATCCTCTAGCTTGTTGCAAAACCTGTCTGCCTTCTCACTGTAAAGAATGACGCACACACTTTTAATCCATTCGGCTTTTTGAAAAATGAAGGTGAGGCTTTGATTTACTGTGGTTTGCCTACCCTACTCTATAATGCCAACAGATTATTGGGCCTGGTGGCAGCCTTGTCCATCATGTTTTATGGCTGGGGCCGTTCCCATCTTGGCTGGGGAGCTGAGAGTGGAATTTTAACTATGAATTTTCTTGTGTTTAATAGGCTAAAGTCAAAAGGCCACATTCTGCTTTCAGATATGCATGAACAACTTCCAACTGGAGTTACTCATATATATCTGAATTTAGTTAAAATATTCCAACACCTAGCCACCATTAAATAACATACTTTTTTTCTTTTTAAACCTTTTTAATGTGCATGTGGATGAGTGAAACAGCATGTATAAATTAATCAAAATTATTCACTCTTTTTGAGGAAATGTTTGGTTTTTAAGAAACAAAGCCATTTGGACATTTTACTCTCCAGTCCTGCTCATCTATTCCACCTTGATACACACCAACCACTGAACTTCTTCAAGCTTATCTTGAAGGGCTCATTAGCCTCTGCCCTTCCTGTTATGTAGTGGACAGCTGTGGTAGAGTAGAAACACACAACAGGGCCGGATTCAGAAGAAGCAAGATCAAGGTCCAGCTCTGATAATAGTTATATGAACTTGAGCAAATCAATTAATCATCTCAGTATCTATTCATCTGTAAACTGTTGACTTCGTAAGATTATTGGGTGAATTCAATAGATAGTGGGTGTTACTTTTTTTTTCAAAAGAACTTTGCCTGTTGCATAAGCAAAAAATGTCCAAACGAAAATCCAATGCTGATGAAGATAGTAAGGAGAAACTTATCATCACACAATGAGAGAAGGAGTATAAAATGGTACTACTCCTTTGGAAAGCAACTGCAATTAATATATTGATAATATTGACCATTTAAAAGTGTCCTCTTTGATCCAATAATTCCACATATGAAAATTTGTCTTTACCTCTATATGTAAAGCTTTTCTTCATAGCATTTTTATCATGGAAAACAAGTGGAAACAATCCAAATTTTAAGCAAATAAGGGAATGTTTAAGCACACTGTCATATACACTTAACAGAATACTTGGGTTAAATTCTTGTAATGTTAAATGAATAAAAATTGATTCAAAATACATATTCTGCATGATCACATCTTGGTAACAGAAACAACAACAAAAAAGCCTTGAAAAGGACTAGAACAAGTAGAACAAATTTTTCAGAAGTAATTGGTAGAAGAAAATCAGAAAGCGCTTTGGATACAAAGAATATAGGAACATTTCCCCTCTTTGAATACTTAATACTGTGTACATAGATGGCACAAAGTGTATATTAAATGAATTTTTTAAGTGTTATACATTAGCTCCTAATTAGCAAGAACACCCTGCTCAGCTAGCTTTTCAATTAATCAAAACTTTACCTTAATTAGCTCTGGAAAATAGGTTTTTGCAGTGGTTGTATCTTATTTTTCCATCCAGCTATCTATAGGATCATAGAGATTCAGGCTAACACATTTGGCATTTGGTCAGATAGCAAAAGCTTGGATTTAGCCATTGTCACAAGGAGCAACATCAAAGGAATTCTGAAACATTGCTCCCCACATACAGCATGGCCCATGTCATTTGATCTTCAAGAATGCAGAGCAGTGGGTGATGAATGTTCATGAGATCCAATGTATACATTTCCATCAACAGGAGGAATGGGTGCAGGCCAAACTAGCAATGGGTGGTATGCTGTAAGCATAGACAGTCATTTGCAGAGGTGTCAGCATATTGTACAGAATTATAAATAAGGAGGGACATGTGATAAATAAAATTTCATTAATTTACAGAAATAAACCGAAACATCCAAAATAGGCAGCTCCGTGCATATTTCGTCTTCTAACCCACAAGAAGTAATATTTATTGCCTTCATATGAAAGCCAACTTTAGTGATATTCCTTTGTGGTAATATTATGATGTACCATTTTGTATTCCTAGCATGTCCTACAACCCTCGTTATGGTGCACTTATGAGCAGAGCACCACTTTCACTACACAGTGGAGCTGTCCACCAAGAAAATAAAAGATAGTTTGTGTTGAGACAACCCACTTAGAGAAATGAATTTTACAGAGGGGAGAAATAATGTCTCTATAGCAGAAATTAAGTCAGTTCTTGAATTTCAAATGGAAGTGTCTCCTCACAGCTGAGTTACTTAAAGAGCAAAAGACCAAACATGCACCTCAATTACAGGAAATTAAAAGCCCCTTGAAAGCTCACAAAATCATCAAAAGTTAGAAATGAAAGGTAGCTTATAAATCTTCTATTACCCACCACACAACACATACCCACATTTTTATAGATGAGGATAGAGCCCAGAAAGTTTAGATATTTTTCCAAGATCACACAGTGAATAAATGGTAGAGCCAGGATTCAAACCCAAGACTCTTGGCTCTCTCTGTTGTTCTTGCCTCAATGCTCTGCAAATACCAAAGGGCCTGCAAGCTGCAAACCTTAACCTGTACTGTTCATCAGACATTTGGAAAGGATTGTAACATGATGGAAAGGGCTTTCGAGTCAGACTGGAGTTTAAATCCTGACTTGATCACTTACTTGTATGGCCTTGGATAAGTCAACCAACGTCTCTGAACCTCAGGGTCATTTATAAAGCAAACATTGTGAATCCCACCCGCAGTGTGGTGGTAAGAATCAAATGAAATAATGTACACTAAGTGCCAAGCAGGGGGCCTGGCTCACCATGGGAACTTGAGAAGTATCTATTATTACTATCATATTACTTCCTTGAATGCATATCCGAAGTCCTGAACTTTCAGTCTTAGTCTGGAAAAGAGAGTAAGGGTCCAAATTCTTCATCCTTCTCTACAAAGCCTGTGTGGATGTTTCTGTTCACGGCTGTGCTGCGCCAAAATAAATCTAATTCAATCTGGACCATTAAATGCTTGGCACCATGTTTTACACTAATCTCTTCAGTTGTTATTTTCAGTTTCTAGTTTACCCAAACAATCCATTTTTAGAGTTAGTGACCAAAGCTGCCAATAAAATAGACTTATCTTGAAAACACCAGGATCCTCCTGAAGGAATGTCAATATACACGCACAGCATATGGCAATGCTTTATAAGAGTTTGACCATTGGCTTACAGTTGGCCAGCTCAACTGTAAACTCAATACTACTTTGGGGTATTAATATCTATAAGTGCTTAATATCCCAGCCACACTGCCATCCACTAGGTTTGAATGTCCTTTATGGAGTGAACTTGATCCTCCCGTTTCACTTTTGGTCTCTCTCCAGAGAAGCTAATGTACTGGCATAGTTCTGCCATTTGTCAGCCAGAAGTCTGGTTACACATTTGCTCGTCAATCTAAACCTAACCTATTCTCATATGAGCACTTGGGGTTTCATGTAAATCAACCAGACGTTCTGTCACTCACCAGCAATATCTCTCCATAGTATTCTACACCCATGTGCCTTCATGAAATATTTCATTATGCTGGTGGAAGAAATATTCAAATGAATGTGCTTTTTCAGGGATGGTGACACCAGAATGTTTTAAATCTGTTCATTACCACAACAAGGATAAATGGCGTTTCTGCCAAAGACTTTTGATAACGGGTGCAGTAATGCATGCCAGCACTTTCTGAAATTAAAGGTTCTACCCTGAGAGGTAAGTAGGATAATGCATGGCTAACAAATGCAAACCCAAATTTCAGAGCTGAGTGTTTCTTGTCAGTATCACCGATCGTTTCCAACAGACGCTGCCTTAGGGAGTTTGTAATGTCATTTCTACTCTCTTGACATTAATGTCCAGGTGAGCCTACCCCAAGGTTTGTAAAAGAGCAGATCCTTATTAACTTAGCATGCTTTATTGTGATTTTTCTTATATTTGGATTCACATATGCTTTTAACAGCTGCATTTTAAAAATCTGCTATGGTTTAAAGACAGTATTTCATAAAAGCCTTAGTTTATTCAGTAAAATATTTTAATAACCAGTTGAACAGTCTCTTGTTAAGATTTTAAGATATTTGTTTCTGATTGTACTAATTAATTGTTAAAGTTTTTTTTAAAAAAATCAGTGATGAGACTCTAGTCTTCACTAACTTTTTTGGCATCTTCAAGAGGCACAAAGGAAATGAGGAACTGGAAATTTAAAACAGGGAAATAAATATCAGTTCGTATTTGCTTTGACATATGCATGACATTGGGCCAGTTAACTTCAGTATCTCTGGATTGTAAAATGGTGTTTTAGTGTAGAACTAATACCTGAGAATTATGGAGAAAATGGAGAGAAAAGGGCTTCCAATTCAGGTTATCTATGAAGAGCATATTTTATTCTTACAAGTGTCTGAAAATGCCTGGTATCATTACTATTCACCATGAGAACTTTTGGAAGTATGACCACTAGTACTGTAAAGAAAAAAAAATCCAATATCTGTGAAAGATTATTCATCCAAATAACGTACCCTCTAAAATTAAAAAATCACAGGTAGAGCTGTATTGTATTGGCTCATAAAATGCCTGAAATGGACAGAATACAGATTCTGGTCAGAGAGTAATAGTTTTCCTCTCCTATTTTAGATTCTGAACAGGCTCAGAAGATCATAAAGTTTTTTAATACAGGGTTTTGAATATAAAGTCACTTGGTCATAATACAAATATTGGTATCTGCCTGAGGAAAATTTTGTGCCTTAGTGATATGCAAAAACGCCTTCCTCTTTAGAGTTCTCCTTTCTTCATTCCCCATTTATTCCCATTGTAATCTTTTTCCTCTATCTGACATACTCCCTCTAGTGTTCCCTGGATGAAGTACAATAGCTAAAGTTCAATTTACAAACAAAATCCTATTTCTGCAATCTCTCAATGTTTTCCCCATTTACCATACACTAAAGCAAATTTAGCACCAGATGTTTTGGCCTTGTGAGCTGTAGGTGACAGCAAGAATTTTTAATCAGAGAGCCTCAAACTTAGTGGAATCTTGTATTCCAACTTCAGATCCTCAAAGAGGGCATTTATTTCTAATCTGATTGTTAGGGTTACGTTCCTTCTCTGCCTTTGAATCCTTGTATTGGAATTTACTTTTATTGTGATATGCAGAAGGGGAAAAGATACTCTCATGAACTAAAGCGTGCAAGCAGGCATTTCTTTGACATATTTCCCAGGGTTAGAACTTACACTGATTCTTCTAAATTACCTAAGAGATTCAAGGCATTTTGACTCAAGAAAAAAGCGATTAATTTTTTAATGGCTTTACAAAAACCATAGGCATATTCTCAGCCACAGAAGCTCTTAATCAAACCAGGAGGAACAACCACTCGGGAGGTGTATTTCTTACGGGCATTTTTTCTTTACAGAAAATAAACACTTCCAAAGCTGTCAGCTGCCATTGCTGCTACTTTGGAAATCAGCCACACCCAAGATGTAGTTATAAGAGCTAACTACAGGCCAAGGTCATCTGGGGATCCAGCCAGCCTGCTCACAGGCATGGCACCCCAACCTGGCCACAGTGCATGGGCCTGCCAATCCAGGCAGGCCAGCCCAGACTGCTATTTTAGGTTGGAGTTCCCAAAAGAAGGCCCTTGACTGTCCTTCACACTACTGGCATTCAGCTTTGTACTTAGCCATTCTGAACCATTATCTACTCTGTGCCCTGACTGCTTCTCTCCTTTGAAATATCCTACCTCTTTGGGGAGCCCCATAGAAGGTTGATAGATATGTCGAATTGTAATATTAAAATGATTATTTTGTTTAATAACACAAAGCTCACCCATACATACAGCTCTGCTACATCAGGTTACTTCAACCAAGTGCCTGAGCAGGAAACCTCAGGTTTATTTGTCCTCCTCCTTCACCTGGATCTGCCATTGATCCTTTCCTCTTTCATGTCCACTGGCATTATAGTTCATCCACATTTGCCTAGACTGCTACACTAACTTTCCAGGCGATCCCCCTCCCTCCAATTCACCAACGTTCTACCATTGGTTATCTTTCAAAATGACAAATCAGAATGCATTTCTCTTCTGTTTAAAATTTTTCACTGGTTCCCTATCATATACAGGATAAATTTTGAATTCCCTACCATCTTAGTCTGTTCTGTGCTTCTATAACAGAATACCACAGACTGAGTTATTTGTAATGAACAGAAATTTGTCAGCTTACAGTTCTGGAGGCTGGGAAATGCAAGATCAGGGGCCAGCATCTTGTGGGGGCCTTCTTGCTGCATCATCCCATGATAGAAGGTGGAAGAACAAGACAGGGTGAGACAGAGGAAAAAGAGAGCTCAACTTATCCTTTTACAACGAACCCCTCCCATGATAATGGTGTTAATCCATTCACGAGGGTAGAGCCCTCATGGCCTGATCCCTTCTAAAAGGTCCCACCTCTTAGTACTGTTACAACGGTGATCAACTTTCCAACACAAGAACTTTGGAGAACACAATCTAACACCTACAGCACCTAGACTGCTATTCAAGATTATTTGAGATCCAGAAACTCCTGCCCACTTTTCCAGCCTCATCTCTCATTATTCCCTCCATACCATCTTTCCCTCCTCACATCAATATACCCTATGCTTTGGCCAAACTAAGTATTTATTGTTCCCCAAACCCATAGTGCTTTTTCGTGTCTCCAGATCTGCCTAATGGAATCTTCTCCTTTTCTTCAAGAATCCAGTTGAGCATCACTTTCTGATGGCGTTTTCCCTGACTCCTCACTCAACTTATGTGCATATGTATGGTTAGTTCCTTCATCTATGGTGCTCCCTGGGCAGTTACACACTCTTAGTTTTTGTATCTCTCTCTCTCTCTACACACACACACACACACACACACTTTGAACCCTCCTATTAGGCTGTGGAGTTCTTATTGAAGGGACTTAATGTTGATTTTTGTGTTCCCAATATCAAGAGCCATATCTAAATTAAATCTGTAAGTAAATATTGTTATATTAAGTTAAAAAAATTTAAACCTCATAAGCAAATCAGCTAGCTGCATTCAAGAAAATATATTTGAATCCAATTCCTGCCTTTACTTATGTCTTTCACTAAGTAGAACTTGACTTACCAGGTTCCAAGTTGGATTGTAGTCTAAGGCACGATATCTGCACTTGAGGAAAACTGATGTTTCTGCCAAAAAATGAATTAGAAAACTCTTGGGGACCAGGGAATTAGATCGGAGAAAAAGAGGCAAGAGCAAGGATGTGCTGGGGCTGGCTTACTGCCCCATGTGAACAGTCCAATTTTTGAAGACTTAGGAAGCAAAGAGGCTGTTAAAAATTGAGACAGACACCATTCATGGCTCATACATATACTATGCCTCTAGGCTATCTCTTTTTTATTTCATCTATGTACTCTCCACTCACCTATGCAATTCCCAACTTGGATGTAGGCTTAACCTGGTAAATTTGACTTCAAGATCAATAACCAGCACAGTTCCTACTTTTGCTTTTCCTGATTTGTAATTTTCACTGCCTATACTCCCCTCTCCTTTTCTTTTTTTTAAATCACAGACATCCAAACAATGAGAAGGCTGACGTGGAGATATAGGAGGAGGGAACTGGTATAGTACTCTTGCACAGAGTTTCTGTGATTTCACAAGCACTTTTCTTATGTATCCATGTCATCTTCATTACCTGAGTATGGAACAAATTGATATATCAGTGAATAGAATCTAGCCTTCCATTGGACTGAGCAGCACAGCAGGTTATTAGTTCACAACTCTGTGGGCTGGCAATTTGGGCTGAGCTGAGCTGGGCAGTTCTTCTGTAGGTCTCCTTTGGGCCAGATGGTTGGTCTAAGAAAAGCCTGACTCACACATCTGGGGGGTAACAGGCTGTCTGCTAGAGTGTGGGCCCCATTTCTCCGTTAAGTGGCCTTAGTTTGAGCTTATTTACATGGTGATCCCATGGATCTGGAGCAGCAGGAGTCAGCCAGCCTCAGTGTGCAAGCGCTGTTCAAGTCTCTACTTGTACTATGTTTACTAATATCCCAATGGTCAAAACAAGCCACATAGTCACACCCAAAATGGAGTGGAGAAAAATATTTTTTTAAAGTAAGAATGTCTGTATTTGTAGATGACATGACTGTCTACATCAAAAATCCTAGTGAATCTATAACATAATATATTAGAACTAATAACTGAGCTTATTAAGATCACAATATACGAGATCAATGTATAAAAGTCAAACGTGAGAAATTGATTTCTTCATGGGAGGGGTAGCAAAGAGGCAAGAATAAAAGAAAGAAAGGCCTGTGTGGTCATGTTGCAATCTACCACAGAGGCCTTTTCAAGGTTATCTATATGAGGCCTGGGTGTCATTTGGAGGATTCCTCTGCTTTCTTTAGTAAGAAATTGATACCCATGCGTTGGTGCATTACTCTGCATGAATTTGACCAGACCATAGGGTGGGTACCCTCTCTGCTCTGGTGAGCCTGATGATGACATGGAGTAAGCTCTGCCTAGCAGCTGTGTGCAACAAGCTCAAACTAGCCCTTTGAGCAAAACAACAAATAAAAACAAATAAACAAAACACCCCAGCCTTCACTGAGGAGCCTCCCATCCACTTCAGAGAAATGGAAGGATAAGACAAACCTAAAGATGTCTAAGGGAGAGAAATGGCAACATACCCCATGGCAAGCTTGGGGAAATAGAGTGTTTTAGAAGAATTTGAAGATACATTTCTAGGCCCCCATGCTCACTCAGCAACAAAGCAAATGGCACTTAACAAGCAGCTGCTCCCTTCCAGTAACCCATAAGCTCTCTAACTGGATACAGTCCCCATCACTTTCTTGTCCTCTTTCAATTGTCTCTTAACACTGAAACCAGGTTTTGATTGCCATTTGTCTTGGCACTAACCCTATCGTATAGAAAAATTGAGGAGGACATTTTTTTCTCACCAGAATGTGAAAACTACAGATAGACCAACAAGGCTCTAATTTTGTAGAGAAAAGAATATTCCTGTGTATTAAATATACAAGAAAAATGTGTGAAAATAATACACCTTAAAATGCTATTATGAAACAGATTCATTCATTCATTCATGTTGCCCACCTGGTCCCCATAGTCATCTGAGTTTTCCACTCTTGACGAACGAATACTTGCCCTATTTTCCAAGCTAAGTCTTGAATACCTTGTAATGTTTTACTTCTTGTGGCATCCTGCACTTTGTGTAAAATCAGGAGTGGGGAGTGCCAATAAATATTTGATTGACTAATTGACAGCTTGAGTCAAGGTTCTGGAAGAGAATAAATACAAGGGAAAGGCATTCCCTTTTTCATTTAGACCATATTTTGCCTAAGCCAAATGGACGATTTACAGCTAATCATTGCGTCTTAACCAGGGACAGCTGGAGCTTACTGCTTGCCTCCTGCCTAGTCGTCTTTATTCCTTCTATAAAGGCAGAAACCAGAAGGGCTCTGCACACAGCAGTCACAGACGCTCATCAAAGACAAACCACTGACATGGAAACTGAACAAGAAAAGGCTTCCTGGTTCAAGGCTGGCTTTTGGGAGCCATGTTCAAGCATGCCCTAAGTAGCACAGTCAGCAGCCTTTTTCCTTCACTCTTTAGGGGCTGGGGTTGAGGAACAAGATTCCCTCAATTTTCCAACAAATAACCTATTTCAGTGAAATTTAAAAAGGGGGGGTGGGGCAGTGGTGCAGTCAGTCATTCATATGCCAAGTTGTGGCCATGTTAGTATTTCATGCCAGTAATTCTGTCTAGCAGAAACTCATCCTGGCTCTTTTCCATTCCTTTTAGCAAGATTGCAGTTGTAAATCAGCAGGAATGTCCTGGAGACTGCTCCAGGTGGGTTGTCGGGAGCAGTCTGGAAGAAGAATCTTCAGAATAATTTAGGTTATGAGTCTAAGAGGGAAGGTCAATGCTGCTATTTAGAACCAGAGCACTATGCCAAATTTGGCTTTGGAAGGATGCATTAAATGTCATTCTTGGAATTTGAATTTAGAATATTTTAAAAACACAATCGTTTGTACATTCACCCCTACAAGATTTAGCCAGGGTTCTCATCTCTGACCTCTGAACATCCTCTAAATTTGCGAGACCACTATAGTAATAATCCAATTTGGGTTAGTACTTTTTACTCATAAGAAGAGTTTCATTTGTAGCTTTTAGAGGAAATGGAGTGAGTATCATTCTGATCTCAAGGGCACTGTGGACAGAAATTGGATTTGCAGAGTTAGTGTAGGTCTTGGTTCTACCTCTTAATAACAGTATGGCCTTAGACAAATACTTTGACCTCTCTGGGCCCTTTCTTTCTTTCTTTCTTTCTTTCTTTCTTTCTTTCTTTCTTTCTTTCTTTCTTTTTTCTTTCTTTCTTTCTCTTTCTTTCTTTCTTCTTTCTTTCTTTCCTTCTTTCAGAAACAGAGTTGGGTGGAGGTTGGGAGGAGGGCGAGGATCGGAAAAAATAACTATTGGTCACTAACCTTCGTACCTGTGTGATGAAATAAATAATCTGTACAGCAAACCCCTGTGACATGAGTTTATCTATATAACAAACCTGCACATGTACCCTTGAAGCTAAAATGCAAGTTTGTTTGTTTTAAAGAAACAGTTATTCAGAGGAATGAATGCCACAAAAAAAAAAAGAAGAAAAAAAAACTTTGTAAAGTTTAAGAAGATAGAATTAGAAACCAGAGACAGGGAGATGAATGGCCAACGTTAACTCAACCAGCAGCTGCAGCACCAGGGATAGAACCTTTGCATCATGACTCAGCATTGAGCCCAGCATTAGTGGACTTGTTAACTGAATGCATACATGTTTTCCTATTTTGTCAGGCCCTTTGAGCTAAGGACTGGATGTAAGGCACAAGTCAAGTAGAATGTGGAAGGTTGGAAGGCCTGATCTGTCTACACAGCAACCTCTGCCAGATTTATTAAACCGTTAGTAAGTTAGAGACACAAGCAAGACTCAATAGGCATTCTTCAATTCTT
The DNA here is from genome assembly GCF_028858775.2 of Pan troglodytes. Taxonomy (NCBI): domain Eukaryota; kingdom Metazoa; phylum Chordata; class Mammalia; order Primates; family Hominidae; genus Pan; species Pan troglodytes. The sequence continues at coordinate 62,299,996 of NC_072411.2, read as the reverse complement.
TCTTCTGTATGAGAAAGTATCTCATACAGAGATCTATGGCCCTACGGTTTGGAAACAATCTGTAGAGATGACAGGGGCTATAGGCTTTACTGCAGCTCCCTCCCTAAAGCTCTCTCCTGTGGCTCTGGTCCTGTTTCCTCAGCATATTTGCCTCTTCATTGGGTGCCTAAGAATGCTTCCCCCTCAGTGGAGTCACTGTTGAGTTACACCAAGGAAACCCCCTGGCCTCTGACCACCATGATTTCCACTGCACAATGTCTCTAAAGACCTCCCGTTCTCTGCAGACTGAAAGAAAACAACATACACCCTGGGGACAAAAACCACCCCCCTCCCACAAAAGCACCATTCCTGCCCAGTCTCATACAAGATTTTCCTAATAGAAGCCACCGGAAAAGAAATAAACACCTCAAGTAATAGTTAACTCTGATCACCCTATTTGCTTTAATTATTAACATTTGGCAATCAAAGGAAACAATAATACTCTCACTAGGCACTTGAGGGAAAAAAAGGAACTGCCTTTATAAGATGTTTGAGCAGTCATGTGGATGGGCACATGCAGTCTTCGCACAGACCAGCGAGCACTCCAAAGTGTAAGGACTGATTCTTCCACTCTGCTAGTATTTCTTGAACTGGCACAGTTCTAGATGCTGAGGATACATTAGTGAACAAAACAGACAAGAATCCCTGTTTTTGTGGTGCTTATGCTCTAGTGGAAGGTAGAGGAGGCAAAGATTTAACAATAAACATAATAAATAAGGAAAGTATAAGGTGTGTTAAGTGGTTAAGAGAAAAATATAGCAAGGTAAAGAGGAAGGAAGGTGCTGGGGGAGAGGTTTCTATTTTACATGGAGTGGTCACTGTCACCTCATTAAGAACGTAATATTTAAACAAAGTCTTAAAAGAAGAAAAAAAGTGAGGCAAGTAAAAATCTGGAAAACCGTGCTACAGACAGACAGAATTGCCAGTGCAAAGGCCCTGAGATGGGTGCATGCTTGGAGTGTTGATGGAATATCAAGGAAGCCAATGTGCCAGGAGCAGAGTGAGTTGAGGTGAAGAGTAGGAAATGAGGTCATAGGGGAAACAGTGGCCAGATAGGCAGGACCTTCCAGGCTGATGAACAATGTCTGCTCTCTTTTAAAGAGATGGGGTCCACTGGAATGTTTGAAGCTGAGTGAAATGATCTGACATAAGGCTTAATAGGATCCCACTCTGGCTTCTGTGTGCTGGGTTTCATTATAGGCTCAGATAAGACCACAGGGTTAGGCCATTTGCATTGGAAACAACCACCCACTTCCCCTGATTTTCCTGGAGGATGTTTGGAGTTGTTGGTCTGCCAGGCTAATGCATCCCTTACTGAGCTGAGCGCAGCTCTGGCCTCCATCACAACTCCCTGTCCCCTGGAAGCAAATCCCATCATGCCTCACCCTGGCATCACATGGAAACAGACGGGGAAGGGGAAGCATCTCCTCCTTCCTTCTGTCTGCAGACTTCCTAATCATTCAGACTCCACCCAGCAAGAGCCATTAGAGCTAATTAACGATGCTCCTTTCAGTAGGTGTCTCTTCACTATGATTAATTCTGGGTCAGAGACAGAAAGCTTGTTCCATTATGGTTCTTTTTAAAAATTATTATTATTCAAGCTTCTAATACTAGCATGAACTGCGGGTGAATTTCCGAAGTCATGTTACATAGCTGTCACAACTAGTAATAGAAAAATTCAATTTATAAAGAATTAGGAGAGGCAGGAGAGGCATGCTCTTCGGTCTAGAACAAAGGAGATCAATCCTGACACAATGGCAGCATGACATTCGTGGACTTTGAAGATTCTAGGCTTCCTCTTCATTAATTAGAGAGAATCAAGAGTTCTGGTGGTTAATTTTTTTGCAGAAATTGTGCTTTGCAAAAGCAGATGTCAACTCACTCCAGCCACCTCCAGCTGCAGCTCTGCATGATAATTAAACTGCGTGTCAGTCCTAAGCTCCATCTAGATTGGCAAATCAACACTCAGATGGCCATTGCCACCTACCACCCATCAGATTTAGGTGGGGTCATGGGACTTCCTAGCACAAAGATCCCGGGTTTGGGATGGCGGGGAAAGTGGGCTACATTGCTGTGAATGGACTGTCCTGGATAGGTAGTGCATTTAAAATCCTCAGCAAGAACCAGAAGATCAAAGTTGCCTTTAATCTGCCCTCATGTTGTGTATGCTTGGTGGGGTCCAGAGTATTTCCCTGTCAGGGTCAGTTGGTCCTCTTGTGTTGTTGCTGTTATTGTTGTTACTGTGTTAAGTAAGCAATTATCTTTTTTTAAAAATGTTTTTAATATTTAGATTACCAAAGTAATATATATTCGTTGTACCAAAGTTAAGCAATGTAGAAGTGTATAAAGTAAACAATGAGGGCTCCTCTGTGCCCCTTTCCAATCCCACCATCCTGAGAGAGCCACTAGGAGATTGGAGGCTTTCCCTCTTCCTGGGCAGCAGGTTGCAGTCTTTGAATACTCTTTTGACCAGCCAGATTCTGACTCTTAATGTGACATCTTAACATCCCTGCTGCTTTTTCTGTACCAATGAGACTCTCTACTGTCCTCAACTTCTCTGCTTCCACAAGAGTCAGCGGCAGGCCCAGTTTTGGAGTCTCATTAATGGATCTGACCACAGGGACTGGCACAAGAACGCAGGGACATTGGTATTTGTTTGCATGATCCTAATGTTTCTATGCAGGAGACAAGGGAGGAATCCAACACCACCAACATCATGCTATTAGCAATGCATCTGCAACTAAATGTGTACAGCCGAATCTTTAATTTGACAACAGATATTGTTGGAAAGATAGTAGAAGAAAATGAGCATATTAAAGCTATCAGAACTGTTGGAGTCAACAGATGCCTGCAGTCTGCTCACAACTACTGGGGGAAGGGAAACAAGATGAAGGGCTATCCTTCCAGAAATAGAAACATTGCCAAATTTAGCCCTGGGCCTCATTTACCATAGGTAAGGCAACAGATGGAGCCACATCATTAACCTGCCCTCCCAGGCATCAATGTCTTGGGGGATTTGTCCAGACGATTTCAGACAGGGCCCTGTGTGTCTGATTGGAATTCAGGAAAAGCTGCAGGGAGCAAGAAGGAGAGTGGTAGCCTTACAAGTCTTTCCCCAAATACCCAGATTGCCTTGGGTGTTTTGACATTTGCTGGCATTAAGACCCTTTGGCTGTTTCACAGTCCATTTATTTAAAGATGGTATTTTAAACTCTCTCCCCAGAGCAGCTAGGTTGTAATATTAGCCCGGCTGACATCAGACCCTCTCTTGGGTTACCAAGGTCATTCTGACTACTTCAAGGTTACCAAACTCTAAACAACAGTGAGCAAGTTTTATTCACATCTTGATTATAGTATTTATTTCATCAATGTGTAATTATCTGTTTACTGGACTGTCTCCCTCACTAAAGAGTTATCTCCTTGAGGACAGTGAATGTGTTTTAAATATCTTGGTGCTGGCAGCACCTAGCTGGAACTGGGGTACAGATGTTAAGTTAGCTGTTTTTCTGGACTTTCATTATTTGTTTGGTGGTGGTTTTTTTTGTTGTTGTTGTTTTGCTATGGTTGTGATGGTAGTGGTGGCTGTTTCTATGAACATCATTTGACGAACGATGTGATGTTAGTTTTATGTGTCGACTTGGCCAGGTTCTAGTACCCTGTTATTTAATCAAACACTAATCTAGGTATTTCTGTGAAGGTACTTTGTAGATGTCATTATTATTTACAATTAGTTGACTTTAAGTAAAGGAAATTACTCTTGATAACAAGTGGGCTATATTCAACAGTTCAATCAATTGAAGGCCTTAAAAGCAAAAAGTGAGGTTTCCCAGAGAAGAAAGAATTCTGACTCTACTGTAGTAGCCACTTCTCCCTGAGTTTCCAGGCTGCCAGCCCACCCTGCAGATTTTGGATTTGCTAGCCCCCATAATCGTGTAAGCCAATCCCTTAGAGTAAATATCTCTCTATCTCTATCTTTATGTATCTATCTAATCTTATTGATTCTGTTCATCTGGAGAAACCTGACATGACAGACACAAATCCATGTAAAATACACCATTAATTCTATTGATTCAACAGATTTTCTGAGCGCCTACCACATGCCCCACATTGTGCTAAGTGTTAGGAGTAATGGTAGAAAGCAGCAGTCCCTGATCTCAAAGAGTGGTTTGATTTAAGGCAAGTCTAGGGCAGTGCTGGAAGTTTCCTAAAGAAACGAAATCAGCCCAGAATCTACAGGAACTAGACTCAGACAATGAGTCACCTCCAGCTGCCTTGGCCTGGGGCAGGGACAGCTTGGATGGGCATGGAGCCAAGAGGAATAAAACACATTTGCCCAGGCATCCAGGGCACCCAGGCTTCATGGTGCCAAAAAGAAACAAAGCATGGAGGGAGAGAAATGATCAGGATGGTTTTTCTCACTCTAGGCAACCTTATGCTTGAGAAAGCTTTCTTCCCCGCAAGTACCCAATAATTCCCCTTCCCAGTGTGATGGAATGAACTCACCATGACCTTACTTCCTTTCCAGGAAGTCCAAGAGGGTTCTCATCAGTCTGAAAGCTTCAGGGAAGGCCTGGCCTTGGGCCAGTCATCACACCTTAAGCATTTTAACCTGGAAGAGTGGCTGGTGGGGGAGCAAGAAGGAGCCTTTACTCTCCAGCCTTTACTCTAACCATGGCACCTTTTAAATTGGCTTTTAAAGGGAAAATGTTGTCCTGATGTTTGTAAGTCTCAGTTGAAAAGAAATAAGAGAAAAACAGTGTGAAAACAAGACTAACCAGATGATTCAAAGAGAAGGTAGAGGTTTGTTAGTTAGCCTTTCTTATAAGCTAGGTGGTATAGGCCCCACTGGCCCTAGGAAGGCTGTCACCATCGCTTTCTTCCTGTGCAAGAACATGACCATTCCTTTCCTTCTCACCCAAAGGGGAAGTAGCATGAAGAGAATGCAAGGCTCAAATTGGGTGCCACTGCCTGTGTGAGCAGCTCAAGGTTTGGGAAGAACTGGGTAAGCCCATATAGCATCATTTGTGAATGGAAAAAAAGTCACCTTCCTTCAAGACACTTGACTCCCATCTGCATAAAATAGTCTTAAGCAATATGCTAATCTATGATGAGTATAGTTGAAATATCACCCCCTAGAGTTTTGCAAGGCATAAGCATTCTGGGTGGTCCTGGAACCATTTGGATTTCCTCCTTGAAGCTGCAGGATCGTGCCTTTGCAGTTTCCTCTATTTCAGGGAGTTGCTGTCTTTGGCAGCTTGTCCCATGATCTGTCACCAAGGTGGTTCTAACCCTGCAAAACTTTCTCCAACTTCCCAGTGACCACCTTCCCCCAGGTGCACATTATAGCTTTACATTCGTGGTAGCCCTGAGCAGATCCTATTGCAAAGTCCATCACAGTCTCATTCTCTCCCTCATCTGCCTCACCATTTCCCCACCCACCCACGCACAGATTTGGGCTGAATTTGTGTAAGTCAGGTGTAATATCTGTTTACAGGGCTGTTGTCCTTATAAGACTAAGAGCCACTCAAGACCAAGAGCCAGGTCTTCTCTCTATATCCTCTATGGCTCCAATAGTACCTACCATCTAATCAATATTAGTAAGTATTAGCTTAATGAAAGGGAGGCAAGTTTTACAGCCAACATTTGAATGTGTGACCAAAAAAATGATTCTGCTAAAGTCCTGATTCCAGTGGCCACCTAGGTGATCTGAGATAGGTAAAAATGGTCTCATAATTATAACAGCTTACATTTTACAGCACTTCAGTTTACGGAGTCTATACACATATATTTCATTTACTCTTTAAAACCACTCTGTGAATTATTATTAATATATAAATTGTACAGTGGGAAAGCCCAAGGCTCAAAGAGAGCACGTTAGAAGGTAGTAGAACAGCAGTTCACACCAACCCGCTGACTTCAGAGCCCTGGCTGCTTCACCGTCTGCCACAGTACCTTCAAGCCCAGCAAGACTGCTCTGGACTGAGCCCAGTTTCACTAAGAGGCATCTGCAGGCTCAGATCTCTCTCCAAAGGAGACCTAATCCCCATGGATTTCCCTTAGTGATGCATCAGCCCAGAGTGAAGCCCAGCATGGTGACCAGCAGGCCAGCTGACCCTGTTTTGCTCCCCTTTCAAGGGCTCCTCTGGGGGATGCCACATCTGGGAGGGTCATGCCCCAGGACACTCTCACAATCCACCATCCTCCAGTGGGTTCCTGCTGAAGATAAAGACCCAGACATACTCTCCTCTCAGCCTTAACTTGATCAGCCTGGACTGTGCCACCATTATCCTTCTGAGAGAGGGAGAGAAAAGGCATTCATTTTGCCTTCATCTTACGCTTCCATTATGATGCCTTTTTGTGTAGTTTGGGGTGGAGGAGGATGCACATTGCAGCTTCGAGAAAGATTCAACTCGGTGTTAGGTGGGCCCCTTTCTCGGAGGGCAGCAGATGTTCCAGTCATCAAGCCCTCCTCTCTTTCCCATGGAGTCTGATAATCGACAATTCTCACCTGTATTGGCTGACAGACCCTTTTAGTCTTTTATTCCTGGCCTCTCAGACTTGTTAGTGAAAGGAAAGAAAAGCTACTTTGATGTATGTGTGCCCTTGGCTTAATGCTGCCTTTTCTCTCCAGATATGTTTTCTGTGCTTACAAGCAGTCCCCGGGAGAGGCCTTTCCCTCAGCCCTTCCTCCAGGCTTCTCAAAGGAATTGCTGCAAATGAGCCGCCGCCATAAGGAAACCCTAACAAGTGATCAGAGAGCACTAATGGGTCCCAGTAGCACTTCTGAGCCTTTTCACAAATGGAAAAGCAACGTGGAAGTAAGCCTGTAACTGGAAGACTTGAGATATAGATTTGAATTCCTGCTTCACAAGGTTACTGAGAACTTTAAATGAGTGGGTACAAAATAAGTATTAGTTTCCTGCTCTTAGAAAAGTTCCATATAAATCTCAGTTATAGAGAGATCTGTGGGGTATGCATTACCAGAGTGGGGTGACTAAGGCAAGCCCCTGAAAGATAGACCCCTGAGTTTGAGGCCATCGTCTGCTACTTAATAGCTGTGTGAATTTAGCAGGGCTATTAACCAATCTGTGTCTTCCTGGATTGAGTGAATTCCAGAGCAGTGCCAGCTTTGTAAGGAGCATCTACTAATGCTGTCTGTTGCTATACTATGTTTTATGCTATTGACTGTTATTCTATCTCTCTATATATGCATGAATTATGGTGCTATCAGCAGGTTAGTCCCCAATTTATTTCACAAATATTCTTGCACACCTACGTCATCTAGGAAAATATAGTACAATTCTGTTCTGCAAAATTGTAATTTTTCAGAGTATTAGGAAGTACTCCACAAGGGAAAAATGGTTCAGTAGTTAAAGAAATATGTGATTCTTTGGCTTGATGAGGCTCAACGGGTATTTTTACTGCAGAACTTCACAGAATATTTAATATCCTGAATCCACTTCAGGAAGAAGCCTTTCCCTTCACAGACCCATTCCCAGAATTGGTGCCACCAGGATACACTTTGGGAAGTGCTAGTAATAAATAGTTTGGATACAAGTCAATGAGACTTTCTGGCTTGGTCAGGAAAGTGTGTGAGCATTAAAGGTAGGGACACAAAAAAGGACCTCTTGGTGCTGTGGGGCATGTCCAACAACAAAAGTGCAAGGAAGAGCCAGGCTGGGAAGAACTTGGCAGAACTTGCGTGGGAAGGACAAAAGCTACATTGCTGTGAGTTGACGACACCCAAAGGTAAATCAGACTGTAGCTCAGTACAAGCAAAAGAGTGAAAGTAAGGAGGTCAAGGAGTGTGGTGTCAGCTACCATTCAATCCTTTCTTCCTCCTAGCTCTGAATTCAACTCTTATTGAGCACACATGACACCGCAGCACTGTCCTGGAAGCAGAATGCCCTGCACACCCAGGGTTCCAGTGCACTCACAAGTGGAGCCAGGTGGACTGAAGGCAGGACTCTAGGGAAAGACCAGAGAATAAAGAGATCTAGGCTCCAGGAAGGGAAAAATGCTTCAGGCAGAGGACTGAGGAAAAATTCCAAAAAGGATTTTTTTTTAAATGAGTCTTGAAAGAGGCATGTTATGTCAGGCAGAGGTAGGTGACAGGAAGGGCATTCAAGTATTAGGAATCCCTTGAGCAGAAGTGAGACAATACTGGCAGTGGTTGGTGACAGATGAGGAGTGAATTTGGTTAAGGCATATGGGGAGGGAGCAGGGACAGCCATGAGTTAGGACTGGACAGTCTTCCTCAGACAAGACTGTAGAGAGCCTTGACAGCCCCCTGCCTCCACTCTTCATTCATTCATTTATTCATAAATGTTTAGTGAGTACCTGCTATGCACCAGGCATTATACTAAATGCTTGGGGATAGAACAGTGACAAAATGGACAAAGCTCTCATTCTCACAGAACTTATAATTCTGGTGTAGAGAGAAACAGTAAACAAATAAACAAAGATATACTACAACATCATGTAGCAATAGGTGCTATAAAGCAAAATACAGCAGGGTTGGAAAATAGAGAGTGCATGGGGCACCATTTCTGATGGGGTGGCCAGGGCTTGCTAAAAGGAGATGACACTTTATTAGGAACCTGAATGAATTCCTGAATGAAATGAGGGGGTCAGCAAATCAAACAGGCAGAAGAGCTCTGTAGAGTCAGTGCTGATGCCCAAGGCAGTGCCATAGTTGGAGGGTACAGGGTATCTAATGGACCACTGTAAGAACTGTGGATTTTATTCTAGTGCAGTGGCAGCTTGGGCTTTATTTCACTGGCCAAGGGGTGTTGAAGGTTTTGGAGCAGGAGAGTAATGGAGTAATGTGATATGAGCTCTTGTTTTTGGGCAGTGACTTACCAGCTTTGGGGGAAAAAAATCACATAGAGGCATCATACTTGATTCTAATGTCCCATTAGACATGCTTAAATGTCCCATCTCAGTGAGGGCTTTCGAACCCATTCTACCTCCTTGACAGTTCCTATTTCCCTTCCCAGTATTTTTTTTCTCCTTAGCACATTGTACTATCTAAAGTCTTATATATTTTGTTTTTTAAATAGAGTTTATTATCTGTCACCTCCCTCATGATTTAAGCCCTTTGAGAGCAGGGACTCCTGCCTGTTTCACATCTGCCATACCTGCAACAGTGCACAGCAGAGGGATTCCATAGAGCCTTCTGGAATGACTGAAGGATTTTTCCTTTATGAGCAATTGTCGTACAGTCTAGGGCCAATAAATAATTTCTTATTATAGAGGACTTCTGTTATATATACAAATTTTTTTTCAGCATCCAAGCACATTTGTTGTGGGCTGTGTGGTGATCTGAATATAATTATTTTATACCTTGATCTGTTAAAAATACAAAAACATATGCTAAGCATGGGGTATATTAGTCCCCATGGGATGTAAGACTTCTTCTGACCATATTTTCTCCAGAAGCTCCCAATGCCCGCCATGCCAGGGACGGGGTTGCAGTAGTAAATGAATGTGGTACACCATTGAATACTAGTTGGCCTTTGCTGTTTCTTAAAGCAATTCTATGATTCATAACCTGCATTTACAATTCACTTCAGGGCTGTCACTGTACTTACTGACAGTCTTCAACTGACAGGTTGTATTCCTAAACATATTTTTAATTCAACTGTTTGAACATATTGTCTTATAGAACTTGCATAATAAGTGGGGAGAGTTTCCAGGCTGAGCCACAAAAGTGCATTTAAGAATAAGGCAATTGATAACCATAAATTAAAATGAACACTGTAGAAAATAATACCGTTAGATTACTCACATCAAACAACGAAATAGAAATTGAACTCAAAATGTGTTTTTATGTACCTTGGGTGGCCATTCTTGAAAGAATCTTTGGATTCTTCCAGGTGACCTCATATTTGGTGTCCTACACCAGCACACTTGTCCCCCATTCTTGACTTGTTTGGTCTTCTCTTTGCCATTTCCCTTCTCTTTTGCCAGCTACATACTTTGTCATCTATTCCTGCCTTGCCTCTCTGAGAGTTGAGGCCTCTCCCACCTCTTTCTTGAACTCTGTGGCTATTGCAAAATATTCTCTCATCTTTTTTTGTTTTTACTTAAAAATAGAGGAAGGAGGTCATAGGAAGAGAGCCAGTCAAGACCACCTGTTTTTTGGCTGCTCCCGTTTGGAAGGATATGGTCTCTCATTTGGATTCCAATGGAGAGAGGAAAAATGACATGGATTCCCATGTCATTCAAGAGTATCAAAAATTGTGGCTATTTTATTTTATTTTATTTTATTTTTTTGAGACGGGGCCTCACTCTGTCGCCCAGGCTGGAGTGTAGTTGTGCAATCTTGGCTCACTGCAACATCTGCCTCCTGTGTGCAAGTGATTCTCCTGCCTCAACCTCCCTAGTAGCTGGGATTACAGGCACACACCACTATGCCTGGCTAATTTTTGTATTTTTAGGTGAGACGGGGTTTTGCCATGTTGGCCAGGCTGGTCTTGAACACCTGACCTCAGGTGATCCATCCGCCTCAGTCTCCCAAAGTGCTAGGATTACAGGCGTGAGCCACTGCGCCCAGTTCATTGTTTTTTATTTCTTATTTGATTTTTTTAAAAATGTAGTGTTATAAATAATCCTTATGATTTAGGTCTACAGATACAATAGGATCAATATGAATATGAAGGTATATATCGGTTGGTCTATTTTTTGCCCACAGAATATCTAAGGCAATGTAAGAATGTATTATGTGGTAATGGTGTTCAGCTCTGCTTGGGAATGTGAGCTACAGATTTCTTAGGTCCTCATTGCTTCACATACAATAGAAAAATCTATGGGGACGGGGAGACACTTTGCTCCTGTCAAATAGGTGGGGCACACAGTCAGTCTCCTAGGGCTGAACTTTCATATCTTTCAAATGTGAATAATAATCCCTGCTTTTCCAATCTTATTAGACAGCTGACAGGGACAGAAAGCATAATATAAAAGGACTTCACAACGTTAGTGGAAAATGGAATTAAAAGATAAAAACAGAAAATATAAACTTTGTTTTTCAACATAAGCTTCTGGCTCACACCTGTAATCCCAGCACTTTGGGAGGCTAAGGCAGGTGGATCACTTGAGCCCAGGAGTTTGAGACCAGCCTGGGCAACTTGGCAAAACCCTATCTCTACAAAAAATAAAAATAAAATAGCTGGGCGTGGTGGTGTGTGCCTATAGTCCCAGCCACTTGGGAGGCTGAGGTGGGAGGATCACTTGAGCCTGGGAGGCAGAGGTTACAGTAGGCAGAGATCATGCCACTGCACTCCAACCTGGGTGACAGAGTGAGACCTTGCCTCAAACAAAACAAAACAAAACAAATGAAAACATAAGCTCCATCAAGTTCAAGACACTTTTATAAGTGATGATACCAGCCATTTAATTCATACCTAAGGAACTGAGAGTCCTGGGAACTTAAACATGCCAATGTAGTCATTTTTACGTTTAATACTTCAGTTACTACTAAGGAAAAATGAGTGCCCTTTAAAAAATATTTTTAAAGTCAGGAAACAAAAAGAAGTCAGAAAGAGCCAAAATCAGGACCATACGGTGGATGCCTAATGATTTCCTACTGAAACTCTCACAACATTGCCCTTGTTTGATGAGAGGAATGAGCAAGAGCATTGTCATAATAGAGAGAGGTTCTTTGGTGAAGCTTTCCCGGGCATTTTTCTACTAAAGCTTTGGTTAACTTTCTCAAAACACTCTCATACTAAGGAGACCTTGCTGTCCTTTGGCCCTCCAGAAACTCAACAAGCAAAATGCCTTGAGCATCCCAAAGACTGTTGCCATGACCTTTGCTTTTGACTGGTCTGCTTGTGCTTTGACTGGGCCACATCCACCTCTTGGTAGCCATTGCTATGATTGTGTTGTGTCTTTTGGATCATATTGGTAAAGCCGTGTTTCATCTCCCATTACATTCTAAAAAGAGATGCTTCAGGATCTTGGTCCCATTTGTTTAACATTTTCATTGAAAGCTCTGCTCTTGTCTGCAGCTGATCTGGGTACAACGGTTTTGGTGCCCATCAGGTGGAAAGTTTGTTCAACTTTAATTTTTCAGTCAGAATTGTGTAAGCTGAACCAGTTGAGATGTCTGTGGTGTTGCTATTGTTTGTGCTGTTGATCATTGGTCATCTTCAATTAGGGCATGAACAACATTTTTTTCCTCACAAATTGATGTGGATGGTCTGCTGCCATGGGCTTCATCTTCAACATTATCTCAACCCTTCCTAAAATGAGTTATCCATTTGTAAACTGCTGATTTCTTTGGTGCATTGTCTCCATAAACTTTTCATAAATCATTAATGATTTCACCATTCTTCCACTCAAACTTCACCATAAATTTCATGTTCGTTCTTGCTTCAATTTTAGCAGAATTCTTGATGCTCTGATATGTGCTCTCTTTGAATTTATGTCTTATCCTTCTTCTTTTTTTTTGACAGACCCTTGCTCTGTCACCCAGGCTGGAATGCAGTGATGTGATATTGGCTGACAACCTCTGCCTTCCAGGCTCAGTGATCCTCCCACCTCAGCCTCCCGAGTACCTGGAACTAGAGGCGCACACCATCATGCCCAGCTAATTTTTATATTTTTTGTAGAGATAAGGTTTCACAATGTTGCCCAGGCTGGTCTTGAACTCCTGAGCTCAAGTGAGCCACTCACCTCAGCCTCCCAAAGTTCTGGGATTACAGGTGTGAATCACCTTGCCCAGCATATGTCTTATCCTTCCTAGTCCCTTAAACTAGATCATCTTCAGGTATATTGTAACAAGTTAATATGAGCTTATTTTGGTGCAAAAAAATTGAAATGCATGCATAGTTTTTTTTTCATAATACGCAATTTTTGTGAACTTTTGAAGACACTTCATAGAAAAGAAATTGCCTCTAAGACTTAAAAACCCCAGAAGCCATGATATTACAAATTATCAAAAAATTAACTCTGCCTATCTCTGCAATGCTCTCATAACCTAGAAAGCTCAGTACTCTTACATCACCTAGGAAAGTCCCAGAGTTTGTGCAGGAAGGGTTGAAATCACTTAAAGTCTGATATTTGTTTTGGAACCATTATCAATAACATAAGTAAGTAGTTTAATTCTTAAGAGCTCTAAAGATGTATTTGCAAAAGGAGAGGCTAGAATGAACAAATGCCGTGTTGAGAGAATGCTAAATTTCATACCTGCATTTTTTTTTCTGCTGTCTGGGTTAGGCCATCTGCACTTTAGAATTGGGAAGAGGACAGACACATTGAGAGCATGACACAGACAGAAATCTTATGTCAACTGCAGATTAAGGAAACTTTCTCCCTCTGGGCCTAACTCGGGTGTCTAGAAGGTACACCTGCTCATAAATAACAAGAGTATTCACCAGTGTGGTGATTTTCTCCACCTGGGTTATATAGGGATTTCGGCTCACTCTGTAAATGATTAGTATATGTCCTTATAGAATAAGTTCTATGATGTATGAGAGAAATTCATGAAGAACATTAGCCATTTGTACCATTCCCCTAGCCAGCCAGAGACCAGTGTGGACACAGCATCTTTTGCTCTAAGACTTACCCACCTGGCAGAGTGTTCCAGCTCACCAAGGGCCTTTCTCAGAGGCAAACCTCGGGACAGACAGAAGACATTGACTGTTGTTGTTGTTTTTCTTTTGCCAAATCAATAGCTGCCTACTGACTGTTGTTTTAAAGACTGAGGACTCAGTGACTTTGAAGTCACAGAAAGTAGGAGTCTGGCATTCTTTTTTTTTTTTTGAGACGGAGTCTTGCTCTGCTGCTCGGGCTGCAGTGTGATGGTGCAATCTTGGCTCACTGCAACCTCCACCACCAGGTTCAACTGACTCTCCTGCCTCAGCTTCCTGAGTAGCCAGGATTACAGGCGCGGGCCCCCACGCCAAGCTAGTTTTTGTATTTTTAGTAGAGATGGGGTTTCACTGTGTTGGCCAGGCTGGTCTTGAACTCCTAACCTCGTGATCCGCCCACTTCAGCCTCCCAAAGTGCTGAGATTACAGGCATGAATCACCGCGCCCAGCCGAGTCTGGCATTCTTGGCCTGAGGGAGTGATAGTGTGATTGAGAGTGAGCCATTTGTCTGCTCTGGGCCTTAGTATCTTATCTATAACAAAGCAGGACTCTTCCAGCTCTACAAATGTCAAGAGCCAAAGCCAATGTCTTAAGCACTACCTGTCCAGATTACCACACACCTCACCAGGTGAGCCTTGGTAGGAAGCTGAGGCCAAGTGGGCCAAATGGAACCGCTGGGCAGATTTGATAGGCCCTTTACAATGCTTGTTGAAAGTATTTCATCACAAATCTTTGAAAACCAGAAGACATCACATAAGAAACTAGATTTCTGGCTGCCCGTAAAAAAATCAAAAGATTGGCCACATTGGGCCCAAATTCTGATATGGCAACAGTTAGCTAGAGTTTGGTGGTGGCTATTCCCTTTGAATGAGGCATGTGTTCTTCAGTTTGCCACAGTCTGCACCACTCCCTATTGCAGGCTGCACCTAGTCTACTTTACAGTATCCTCCTGACTCCTGTAGACATTTGAAATTCTGATCCTTGCCTTAATATCTCTTCCACACCCAGGTGTATTAACCTCCACTTTCAGTACCTCTTCTAAAAGCAGACTGTCTGCAGAAAGAGAAATTAACATCTTGGCATGAAGTAGGTGAGCAGAACACTATTCGTCAGGTAGGAGGATCTTGGAGTCCTGGTGAGGAAGGAGGAGGGCCAAGAGACCAGGGAATACCTTTAGAAGGGCAAAGGGTTACATAAAGTAGCTCTGTCCAATAGAAATATAATACAAGCCACAAATGTGAGCTACATATGCAATTCAACATTTTCTAGTAGCCACATTATGAGGAAGTAAAAAGAAACAGGTGAAATATTTAACTGAACATACCAAAATATTTTCATTTCATTATGTAATTGATTTTCAAAATTATCAATGAGATATTTTACATATTTTTACATGAAATCTCTAAAGTTCAATGAGTATTTTATACTTGCAGCACATCTCCATTTGGACTAGCCACATTTCAGGTGCTCATAGCCACATGTTGGTAGTTGCTACCATATCAGACACACGGAGGTAGAAAATTAAGAAATTGTTGACCAGCTTACTAGTTTTGCCTAGAGCCCTCACTAGTTACCTTATGAGATTCGGAAGCGAACCACATTTATTGAATGCTCACTATGAATTGTATGTAATAAATATACAATTTATTTCATTTTAGTTTGCATGTCCCACCACAAAAGACAGCTAGAGCAGAGGGTAAATGCCATTGAAATAGGCCTGATAGACTGCCCAACTCTGTCTGCTGCTGTAGCATGGCTGTGGTATTTCTTAGCCTCAGTTTTCTTATCTCCAAAACTGGTGATAATTGCGTCTACCTTAAGAGGTTATCATGAAGTTCATGAAAATGCTTTATAAACTGTAAATAACTATACAAGTTTAACAAAAGGAAAAATAGCTTTATTTTATTGAATTGCCAAGTTCTGTGCTAGGCACTTTGCACATGTTATCTGTCTTCATCTTTATAATACCTTTATCAAATCATACTATTATCCAGGCTTTAAAGAAGAAGAAACAGCCTTCTAGAAATTCAGCATCTTGTACAAAGTCAACAGGTAGTGAGTGGCAGAGCCAATCACAGCTTTGAAAATAGGGTATTTGATATTCATGGCACCACCCTAGTTAGAGAGAGATGGAGAAAAAGGGAGAGAATATAAATCTTACACTTCATTTTCTGAGACATTTGGGTAAATGTTTTAAAGATGAAGAAACTGGGAGCCAGGAGCAGTGGCTCACACCTGTAATCCCAGCACTTTAGGAGGCCGAGGCAGGCAGGTCATTTGAGGTCAGGAGTTGGAGTCCAGCCTGGCCAACATGGTAAAACCCTGTCTCTACTAAAAAAATACAAAAAAATTAGCTAGGCATGGTGGCGTGAGCCTATAATCCCAGCTACTCAGGATGAGGTTACAGTGAGCCGAGATCACACCACTGTACTCCAGCCTGAGAAACCGAGCAAGACTGCATCGCAAAATTAAAAAAAAAAGTGAAAAAGAAAAAAGAAACTGGGGCTTTATAATTATATCTAGGATCACACATGTGGCAAATTAACAGCCCAGGTAAATTAAGAATTGGACAATCTCTAGGGTTCTCATTCTGGATTTAAACCCATTGAACCACTGAGCTGAAGAAATCTCTTGATTATTGAGATTATTTTTTAATCCCCCCAAAGAAGAGTTAATCCCTCTGAAATCAAACCTCTTCAGTGGAGGAAATTAATGTATAGGACTGGCAGGTAAATACATTACCATTTGGTGACTTTGCCTCTCCTTTGCTCAAATAACTACAATCTGTATGTCCATCTTAATTCCTCTTCCTACTTCCTGAAGAGTGAGTTACTGCTTCTTTAATGAGTTGATTTTTCATCAATTTTTCTAGCTCCAGCCTGACTCATGCAAATAGATAAGAAAGATTATTTGTGACTAAGCTCCTCCACAATTGCATATAGACACAGTGCCAGCCAAGCCATTATTGTCTCAGAAAGGATGTTATTTCTGTCCCAGCAAATGACACTATTTGTGTTAGTCTACTTTTTTTTTAACAATGTCCCCACAAAACCATCCCACCAAGTGGGTCCCTTTTGCTATGTGCACGCTTGAATCCTTCCCAGGTGGTACCTTTGTGTGTGCTATTCCTCCTGCCTGAAGAAAATTGTCCCTTAGTCTCTCCCGCCCAAATCTTGCCTGTCCTTCAAGGACCATTTAGCTGAGGTCAGAGACCTGACTATTTCAGGCAGAAAACAGTCTTTGACCTTCAAGCACATATTGGCCATACCTCTCATTTGAAATCATCTCACATTTCACTTTGTGCTGCCATTGAACTAGTTCATCTGTGTTGTCTACCCAACTAGATAAAGGTTCCTTGAAGATGAGGCCCTTATATCCACAGTGTTTTACATGTCAGCAGTACTTAAAATATTTTATTGATAAAATGTATGAATACTTATTCCATATAGTAGGACTGGATATAAAATGGGTGTGTAATATCTGTTGAATTAAATAAATTTCAGATTTTCAAAGTCATATAGAGTAGTTCTTCTTGGGTAATAAATCCCTGTCATGATTTCAAGGTTCTTAATTGTCTTATTCTCCTTTCCTCTGTCACATCTCTATAGACCATGAATGTGAATCACTAAATCTTGCTGGATTTCAAGTTTTCACCTCTGTTTAAGAGTACTTTGATAATGCAGCTCCCCATTTATATTATGCATTATTAATATACTTCAGAAAAAGGCTGGATTATCCTGCAAAGTATGTAATCAGAGTAATATGAAAAGCAACAAAATTGGTAAAGATATTGAAAAACTTTGTTCCTGGTGAAATTGAAAAACTAATTGAAAACTATGACTCAGCTGTCTGCATTTTTTCCTGATTTAACAAAGCAGCACAAAATGTACAGCAGCCATGGATAAACTCTTAATGCCCTTCAAGGTAATGAGTAACTACGTGTGACTAAGATGGAATTAGGAGAAAGTCTCAGACATTGAAAAAACACAGTTCCCATGTCTGGTTAGTTCTGGATACTCCCAGTTCTGGGAAAGATTATCATATCATATGCTTGAGTGACATCGGCATTCTTATTTGTCAACGAGAACCTGGAAGGAACAGTTATTGTCTTTAATTTAAAAGTAACTACAGTGATAAAATTCAGGGATCTGTAAATTCCTTGGGCTCCCAGAGGATCTTCCTCTCATACATTCACCCTTTCTCAGGTCTTTTCATATTTTCATCAAGTTCTGTTTGTGAAGTCAGCAAACACCGGGACAGTGAATGTTGGCAAAGCAGAACATTCCTTTGGGGTCTGGGTTTTCAGGTCCTTAAAGAATAGATTGAGCAGGCAGTTTTCATGAAAATAGTGCTCAGGCTTACCTTTAAGTAAAACAAATTAAATTCCAATGTGAAGACTGTTATCAGAAATCCCCAAGCCCAACCCAGCTCCTGAACTCTCTGTACCGCTGCCATGGATATTTCAGACAGTAAACAGAACTTTTAGCCACTTTAATTCACTATACCTGCCTTGGGCTATTTTAAAGTTATTTGACTTCTAGCCTGTGGAATTGGCTATGGTTTGCTTTCAAAAGCTGCTTTTTAAGTATCCGAAACCAACTGATTGCTCTAGCAGATTCTCTCCAATCTTCCTGCAGTACCCACACATGTCAGAGAGAAAAAGAGAGGTGCCAGTGCCCCTTCCCCCTCCTGTAGGATAAGCCACTCTCCTAACACTTTGGTCACCACCCTGATGCAGGCCACCTACATCCCAATCTGGTAAGAGGCTTCTGGTTTCCATAGTTGTCGCCCAGGAAGCTTGGAGCCTCCTCTTTCCTCGATCTCTACATCCAATCAATCAACGAGTCCAGTCAGCTCTACCTCCAAAGACCCCAAATCTGTCTATGCTCTCCAAGTTGGATCTGGTCACCCTGGTCCCATCACCATCCTGCCAGATCAGACTCCTGCCTGGTCTTCCTGCTGCCTCTCTTGAGCCACTTCAACCCCTTCCTCCCACAGCAGCCTAAGTTCTCTTTTTTGAACATAAACCAGATTATGTTACTCCCCTGTTTCAAATTCTAATTGCTTCCCATTATGTAAAAAGCAGAAAAAGCCTCCCCTTTTCCTGGACTCCATCATCAGAGCTCACCAAGCTCACCCCTGCTCCTTGCCCAAGCTGCTATTCTGCCCGGAGTCCTCTTTCCTCTGACCTTTGCTTGGATGACTCCTCCTGCAATCTGATCTCGACTTGTCACTGCCTCAGGGAGGCCTGACCTGGTTTCCTGCTCTAACAGAACCACATAGTCACCCTCCATCACATTACTCTAAGTCAATTCTCTGAAGAGCATTAGTCACAGTCTGATATTTTCTTATTTATTGTTTTTAACTAGTTTATTTAGCATTCATCTTTCCCCATTAGGATCTCTTTCTTTTTCATCCCTATATCTCCCATGTCTAGAATAGAAACTGTCACATAATAGATGTTCAATAAATATTTTTAATGAATTACTAGAAAAATAATAAATGTCATGGCCACTAGTCATTCAGTATTGGTACCTACTGAGCATTGACGCATGCAAGGTTTTAACCTTATACTACACTGACATGGCCATTTGCAATTTAGGTATAACTTTCACCGCATTATCTCATTTTATCCTTTTAGGAAACAGGGTGGGGAAATTAAGGAAAGGAATTAAGGACCTTACTGTCAAGAAGCTGTAAGCTGTTTTCCATCTAAAGCCAGAAAAAGGAATATGCATGTTAGAAGCTCAGTGCTTTTCTTGCAACAGGGCCAGTTGAAACCAAACCCATCCATAGTCTCCAAGTATTTATTTGCACAGTTGATCTGCATCCTCTGATTTTTAGCTGGAGCAGCAAGGAGGAGTTTAATGAACAGTAGATGGGCACTAAGGGATAATTAGGGGAGTTGCAGGACGATGGAGGGAGGCCCAGTAGGGTGTGAGCCCCTAAGGAGGGCAAAGCCAGAGCCAGAAACTGAGGAGCTGTCAGCACAGAAAATTTTAGATCCTCAGGTGCAAGCAGAGCAGCTTTGAGACTCAAACTATAAGAAAATTTCACAGGGTAGGGTGAGGGTCTTTTCCCCAGTTCTGCAAGGAATGCGGCAGGACCACAGCACAAGAAGGAATGCAGGGAACACAGCTCTGTGGCGCTTTGCAGGTGGGGCAGAGGCCAAGGGCTAGCTTCGTGACCCTGGAAGACAAGCCCTGAATGAAAGAAGCCTCACAGGAAAGAGTTTCATGAGAGATGTTGCAGTGCTCTCTTTTGAGCTGTGCCATAGTCGCAGCCCACTGAACAACATCCCTGAGGTCCCCAGGGAGTTCTGCATAGCTTGGGCACCTGAAAGCTCATGGGTGCCCCAGCCAGCAGCTCAGCCACCTGTGCCAGGTGGGCTGAGCCAGAGACTTGGCCCTGAGCAGGGGAATTGAGACACAGGATACCGAAAGAGGGGCAGTTTCAAATGGTTGACAAGCCATGAACATCCAAGAGCTGCAAACTTATTCTCTGCCGACTTGATACATTCTGTGGACTCCCCCAAAAGAAGCAGACAAACTTTGAGAAAGGGGAGGTGTGAAGGACAGGAGTCACACAGGTGGAGCAAGTAGCTAGCTAACTCTCGGTGAAAGTGGCATCTAATTGGCTCCCGCAGGCTGGTGAGGCCTGGGGACATTTGGTTACCTACCTGCCAAGGAGGCTCAGAAAACAGGTTCAGACCTACCCAGTTGGGAGGCAATTAGGAACCAATGCCAAGAGGGAGCCAAAGGCAATGGTGAGCAGAACAATAGCCCTGTTGTGGCACCCAGCCCTCCACAGGCTGCCAGACGCAGCTCCAAGCCCACTGGCTGCTCTGCGTCTGCACTCAGATAGGCATAATTAATTAATAGGAGTTCGCTGTAATCACTTCTGCCCTAGGGCTGCACTCTGCAAAAGTTTACAAAATATGGAAAAGAGTTTCCTTCATTGCAATGACACTGTAAATTCCCACAGAAATGAGCCCCAAATTGTCAAAAGATCTGTGGCAAAGAATTTCACTGAGATTGGATCCACGAAGTTATCTATTTAGGAGTTAAATATAGACATATGTAACTTGTCTTTCATGTTGCCAGCAACGACATTTAAGTTTTGTTTATCAGAAGGCAGAGAGTTTAGTCTATCTATTCTTATATCCTGAACAACCTAGCTGGGATCTTGCACACAGTAGGCACTCAGCATCTGCTGCCTGAAAGAATCAAATTCCAAAAAGAAATGAGCTTTCTTTCTGACTCGGGAGCTCATTTCTAGAGGCAAAACCATGGAGCTTGGGGTGAAAGAGATACATTTCTAATGACACAGAGAGAATCAGGTTCCTTTCACAGTAACCCTCCCTGGAAAAATAAAACAATTCTACTGAAATAAGAGTTGAATCCAAGTAAAATAAGAAGATAATGAAACAATTCTATCTTTTGGTATGGTCTAGTTGCCCTCACTCTGGAAAAGATTCACACATTTGGTTTATTGGAAACCTCTGTGTGTGATGTGTATATATGGTTTGTGGGGTGTGTGCACATGTGTGTTTGTGTGCTGTGTCACCAGAATGGCAGAAAGCATGAGTCTATGACCATTGAGCCCTGAGAATGCCACTGCTAAGCAATTGGAATAAAAGTTCATCAGTGGGCAGGATGAAGACTTAAAAGCTAACTTGAGAGCAAGCAATGGGCTATTAGCCATCGTGGAGTAGCCCAGGAATCTCTGAATAGGTCTAAAAGAGAGCCCTAGGTTAGTGTTGGAAGAGGTGAGTGGGAGGGTGGGTCTTTGTGATAAAAGATGATGACAGTGTTCACTGGGTTGGCAGATGTATGCTGCAATGAAATGAGGGGCTCACATCTGCATCTCGTTTACCTTTCCACAGACAGCCTTCCCTGGGACTGCTCAACAGACTAGCTGGGCACACTGGTCCAAGTAGAATCCAGGCAGTATCACTACCAGCTCTGGAAAGTGTGCTTATCTCAAAGCTTGACTTCATCAAATGAATACCAGGGACTGTCAGGCAAACTCAGATGGTTTTGGGATTGTAGTACCTTGGAGTGTGCTGTAATTGTTACTATTGTATCACTACAGCAGCTATTACCAGGAAGGCAATGTGTCTTTCAGGAAATGTATCAGTCCTTAAGTGGTAGCGAGACCTTTTAGAGAATTCAGGCTGCCCAAGACCCTGACTTCAAATTCACAGAATATGTGGCTCCTATGCAACTGGATTTCCTAGAACACCACAAATCTCAAATATCCTGCACCCTTGTCCTGTGAGTACTCCATGGATAGCCCCTTCCAGGGCTTAGTGCTTGCTTTTGGTTGAGAATATGTAATAACCGCCCTAGTTTGATAGCAAAACTGAGATTCTTTCCATCAGTTGTTGCTTCTGAAATGATGATGACTCATCTGTCTCTTCTAACTTCAGAGCTGAAGGTGAGTCATCAGGGAGAGAAGAGGTGGCTGTACAGACCCTGAGGACTCGGGTTTAGGAATTAAAGACCCACGTCAGACATGACAGGAACAAGCCAGAAGTCCTTAACCACCCTCCCTGAGCTGAGCCCGGTGAAGGGCTAGTTTTAATTTCATCTAGTTTTTCTCTCACCACTTTCATTTTTACTTATTACTACCTATTGAGCCAGAAGTGGAATGGCCAAAACATTTCGAGTGAGGCTGATTTTTCAGGGTATTTACAGTCAGCCTGGAAGCAGCAGGAAGTAGAATTTATAGATTTGCATTACTAGGCAGGCAATTTCCCAAACCTCAAGATTTGAACTTGTTTTTAATTAAATAGATGTATAGGCCTCAATGGGACTAGGTCTCTGAATCCCAGGAGGATCTCCCTATAGATTGAGATAAGATCCTTAAGCCAAAGTCATTTGCATGCCTGAGAGATCACCAGTAGTTGGGTGCTCCAATCACTAAGAAAGATGATTGCAGAGTGAAGTGAATCGCTGGAAGATCAGAAAGGTCTTGGCAGGTATGGAGGGTGTTGTCACACCTAGTACTAGGCTTGAAGGAAAAGGTTCTTGCAGCGTGATGAGTTTTTTCAGCCATGGAGAGGGAGCATCCATTGGTGATTAAAAGCAGGGCTCCAGGTTGGGTTCAAATCCCAACTTCCATTCCACTCTGGCTAACCTTCGGTAAATTTCTTAAATCCTTCAAACAAAGCTTTCCTGTTTTTATGATGGGGAAAATAATAGCACCGCCATAAAAGACTGCTGTGAACAAACCTGCAATGGCTGCTGATTTAAAAGCCTTTATCTGCACGCATCAAACCACGTTACTCCCTTGCTCAAAACCCTCTCATTTCATCGAGAGGAAAACCTCAGTGCTGTCTAGGACCTTCAAGGTTCTGGTTTCCTACTATTTCTCTGGCCTCCTCTGCATCCCTGTCCCATACTCACTGCCCCACCATCACTGGATGGCCTGCAGTTCTAGACACACAGAACAGCCTGATGTGCAACCACCTGGTTCCTCCTCCTGAAATGCACGCCTACCCCATGTTGGGCTACTTTGTTAGTCACTTTCTACGAGAGGCCCACCCTGACCACACTAGATGACAGAGCAAACTCCACCTTCCCCAACACTCTCTAAATATTTGCTGAATGTAAAGCAGCAGGATCCCAGCTTCCCCCACAGGCCCCCAGCTCTTGCTAGGTGGCTGTCTCCAATGTCTGTGAGGCTCGTAGATATGCCCACAAAAAAACAGGGAATTACCACAATCTCCAGGTAGCATCTGTCATTCTGAGTTCCCACGGCTCCATGTTTCTCACTCATAAGCCATTGCCCATCCTTGGGTAGTGAGGGTTCCTGCCAAGGGTACAGTTCCTGCCTGTCCCCAAGGCCTGCAGTTCTCTGGTGCCACAAAAGTACTGGATGCTGGGCAGAGGAGAGAAGAGCCCCTTTGCCAGCAACCTGCCCTTGGGCCCTGAGGCAGTTCACTACTGAGACTCAATGAAGAGTTTTTTATCTGTTTTGGCCATCGGCCCCATGACCACTAGGCTAGAGAGTGGAAGGTATGCCAGCTTTTCCATCTTCCCTACTTTTCTCCTCAGCAGCTTCTTCCCCAATTCCCCTCTTCAGAAGGGGACAAGAACTTTTATGTATGTATTATGTACAAATACCAACACATACACAGAAATCAACAGCAAGGGTATGTGGGTGAGGAAGGGGGATGGTCCTAGTAGACTACTAGTGCCCATTTGGTGCCTTTATGCAAATTAGGCAAAGGCACCCCTTACTCAAGGCACTTTACCTTCATCTCCTAGGAAACTATCGTAATAAGTGGACAAATCTACAATGTCGAATGTCGACAACACAAATTCTGTTTCCCCAAGTGCCCTGCTATGCAAGACATCTGAATTGAGCTGGCACCTTCCTGCCAGTGGCACACTGTAAGCAGTCAGTACACTTTGACTTGTTCAATTAATAAAGATTTTCAACATCAGGAGCACGGTGAACAATCCGGCCCTTCTCACAATTCTGAGTTGTTTGTAGATAACTGATTCTCCAGCCTCTCTCTCTAAATCTATGAAGTCAGGCACAAGGGCACTCTGAGTATCATGAGGGTCCTGCCTGCCTCCTAGGCCACCCTCAACCACCTTCCAGGTGTCAGCTGGATCATCCCTGGCCCAGAGCCAGGGGGAGTATGCAGGAGGACCATGAGGTGAGGGCAGGCCAGTTTAGGCCTGGTGCTGACTGAGCCTGGCTTTTTCTTCCACCAGGCTCTGCTGAGGAGTGTGCAGGGAAGGGTTAGGTCATGCTGCCTGGAAGCCTGGGAGGGAGCCGGGCTGAGGCTCACCCTTCACCCACATTCCACCAGGGCAGCCTCACCCACAGCACAGGCCACGACATCAGATCTGCAGGAGACTCCCAGGCCTGGAAATTGGTGGCGGAGGGGAGGGAATGTTTGCATTGTTCTGTTTGTTTGGCTCGAAGAGGAACACTCCAGCTTGGGGCTAAGCAAAAACACATTAAACTGGGATGGCTTTATCCATAGAGGACTAAGATTTAAAGTTTCTGCTTCCTTCCTGAACAGAGAAGCCAAACACCAAGGAGTTCCCAGCAGGCCCCACTGCCTGTCCGCTCCAGCCAGCCTGGTTCCCTCCCCGGGCTGCTCGCTGTCCACACACTGGTGCCCCACTTTTCTTCCAAAGCTGCCAGGGGAAGCTGAGCAGAGAGAGCTCTCAGTCAAGGGCTGCAAAGGAGGTCCTGGGGTGCCAAGTCCTAAACTCATGACACCGTGGATGTGGGCACCAGCAGCAACCAGCCATCTCTCTGATTCCAACAGGGCTGCAGTGATGCCATCTATAGCATGCACCCCCTGGGCCTTCCACCCTGCACTCAGAGGGTGGGGGAAAGAGCAGGGCCTGCTCCAGAGCGGTCGCCCAGTGATGGCAGACACCAGACACAAAAAGTGAGCAAGATCGTGAGAACCCAAAGGAAGCAGGGATGGGAGCAATTACGACCAGGGCTCTGGAGTTAAAAGAAAGATCTGAATTCTGACTGGAATCACTTATTAGCAGTATGACAGTGGGCATAATACCAAGCATTGGCTACATTATTTATACAAGGGAAAAAGTAACATTTACCTCAGAGCACCAGTCAGGGTCGCAGCAGGACAGAGAAACAGCACGTTATTTCAACAGAAAGAATTAAACATAAAGAATCATTGAGTGGGTAGAAAGTTATTAACTAGGCAACTGGAAGGGTAAAACGCTGAATCTGAGATATCACTTAGGTGGGAACTGCAGGAAGTAGCTGCCACCCTGAGGGCTGGAGAACAAAGGCAAGGAAGCTGGAATTACTAAAACTGAGAAACTTAGAGGAGGCTTCCTGCAGGGCTGACACCCAGACCTCTGAGGACGCACATTGCTGGGCTGGTACAGGGTTGCTGAGTGGGCATGATGAGACTGGTTCCGTGACGGTTGAAAAACCAGCAAACTAGATTCCACTATTGCTACTGGAATGAACCCACTGCCAGGGCAAGGAGGCATTGCTGGGGAGACATTGCTAAAACAGAAAACAAACAAGAAGGAACAGGTCCTCCCTCCCCAAGACTCACAGTCCTCTGTTGCCCCTATGTGCGAGCCTAACATGAAGCAGCTGGCAGCAAAGTATCAGTGTGACTTGCAGAGTCTCAGCTTCCGCATCACAAAGCGGAGTATGGAGGGCTGGGTCTTGAGCTCAAAGACATTAACTTAACAAATGAACCATTCTCAGGTGGGATTAAATGTATAGAAAATGCTTAGCACAGCACCAGGCACACAGTAGCATAGTAGATGCTAAATAACTATTATTATTATCATCAGTGTTATTTTGATAGATAAGCGGCCTTGGCTGTTAGATGGAAGATAAGACAGGCTCTGTGATAAGCTATGAGTAGAGACTAATTTCTGGATTTCAGTTCTGGAAGTGTCATTGGGAATATGAGATTCTATGTGTAATATAAAGGGCAAATGTGTTATCGAATAGTAGTAAGTCTGTAAGTGAGTCATGCAACTTTGATCTCAGTGATGCCCCTCCCTCTCCATTCCTGTGCCCTGCTCTAGCTCATGCATACTTCACCCCTTGCCCAGAGTCATTAATACCCTCTACCCATTTCCAGTCCATCAAAATCCCTGCCCTAGTTCCGCATTCACTCCTACTACACAGCTCTCATCTCATTAGACTCCCACCACCTACAGATGAAAAGCCAAATTCCTAGGACTGACATTTCATATGCCCAGCAATCCCATTTGGAAGCCTGGAGATGGTACTTTCCATTGGCTCTAGCCCCCTCCTCCTCATACCAGGATCAAATGAGAGATGAGGAGTGGGAAGAAAGTCAGGGGAGGCCTGACCTCCAAGGGCTCTCCCTTTGGACGTCCTAATATCAGCTCTACCTCAGGCTGTCAACAACAGGATTCATGATCCCTTTGCTTCCCACCCACCTCCAAACCTTTAATAGGACCCTCATCAATGAGGAGGTAATGTTCTAACGCCTTGAACCCAAGAGATGCTGCTCAGCTCTTCCTCATTGCATTAGCGACTTTCTTCTCTCTCTCTTTTTTCTTCTTAATGGTGTCTTTTTTTACAGTCATCATCTACATCCATCAGCTAAGGCTAAAATAAGCTGCAGTAACAATTCCAAAATCTCAGTGGGTTATGATGCCAGTGTTTATGTCTTACAAATATGTGTTAGCTGTGGGTCAGCTGCAGCTCTACCCCACACCCTTTCACTTCAGTACCTAAGCTGAAGGAGCAGCTCCTATCAGTGACATTACTAGTTTCGTGGCAGAAGAAAAAGAGAAGATGGTGAGACCTTGAAGTGGCTCTTCAAGCTTCTGCTTGGAGGTAGCATGTATCACATCCACTCATATCTTATTGGCTAAAGAAAGCCACATGACTTCTGAGTTCAAGAGGATGATAGGCACGATACTCTTTATAATAGGGGCATTGCAAGTTACATGGCCAAGCCTGAAATCAGGGAGCATGAATGCATAATAATCTCCTAGAGAGATTAAATGAATATTTATTTTATTTTAAGTTCCAGGATACATGTGCAGAATGTGCAGATTTGTTACATAGGTAAATGTGAGCCATAGTGGTTTGCTGCACCTATCAACCCATCACCTGGGTATTAAGCCCAGCATACCTTAGCATAAATGAATATTTTGATCAGTAAAACAATCGACTATACCAGCGGTCCCCAAACTTTTTGGCACCAGGGACCAGTTTCATGGAAGACAATTTTTCATGGACTGGGGGCTGCGGGGTGGGGATGGTTTTGAGATGATTCAAGCATATTACATTTCTCATAAAGAGAGTGCAACCTAGATCCCTCACATGCACAGTTCACAATAGGGTTTACGCTCCTATGAGAATCTAATGCCGTCACTGATCTGACAGGAGGCGGAGCTCAGCTTCACTAGCTTGCTGGATGCTCACCTCCTGCTCTGCAGCCTGGTTGCTAACAGGCCACAGACTGGTACGGGTCTGCAGCCCAGGGGTTGGGGACCCCTGTACCATATTATCCTAGTCAAGGATACCATTACCTCACTCCTGGATCCCAGGGTGTGAAGAAGCTAATCTAATCTGGATCCTACAGAAGTATTTCCACAGATCCTTTTGGTTGTCCCTGCCTCTAGCATCTCCATTTTATATAGACAGCAGAGTAGCTGCCACAATATACTTCCCCAAATGCTATTATCACCCTGTTACTCCCTTGTTCAGAACCTTCAGCAGCTCTCTATTGCCAATCAGTTCAAATCTAAATTCTAAGGCCTAGGGCTTGAGGTTTACATCAACTGGTCCTCCCTTTCCTGTCCCATTGCATCTTAGCCCAACTCCCCACATCTAGCCAGGGGTCTGATGGTTTTTTTCACAGCTACTCCAAGATTTTGCCCGGATGTTAATCTTCCTTTGTCTGTGCTTCTTTTGGTCCTGCCCACCACCCACTCTCTCTTTTCCAACCAGTTTGTGTTCTTCAATTTCTTCAAGAGTTGTCTTAAATCATATCTTCCTAAAAATTTCCTGGAATAACTGTCTTCTCTTTACACTCCTCAAAATTCAGAATTACATATCTCTACTCTTGTTTTTATTTTCTGTTTCTAGAATCATTGTGCGGAAAAAGATCTTGGGATTCTCTATTCCACACTCACCACCTCCCTCCAATTTGAAATGAGGAAAGTAAGACCTAGAAAAAGAAGGAGCAGGAAAGTCACTCATTTGTTGAGAGGCTAAGTTGAGATGAGGCTTAGGTCTTCCTGCTCCTTATTAGTATTCTTCCCCTACACCAATTTGCCTCTTTTAATTTATATCAATTTCTCCAACTAGATGATATATTACTTTGGGGTAGAGATGCCTCATAATATTTTATACAAGACCTTTGACTTATATTATCTCTAATTATAACAACAACCTTGCAAGGTGGCAATTATTATCATTTTACCAATAAGAAGGCTAAGGGTTAGATAAGGCGAGTAACAGGCCCAAGATCAAATAATCAATAAATGACAAAGCCAGGGTTTATTGAATACCTACTGTGTGTTTGAAATTGTGTTAGTTCTCAATTGAAAGAAATTAAAATAGGGCTGGGCATGGTGGCTTACACCTGTAATCTCAGCACTTTGGGAGGTTGAGGTGGGCAGACCATTTAAGCCCAAGAGTTCAAGACCAGGCTGGTCAACAGGCAGAGACCCCATCTCTACCAATGTTTTTTTTAAGTAGCTGGGCATGGTGGCACGCACCTGTAGTACCGGCTGCTTGGGAGGCTAAGGTGGGAAAATCACTTCAGCCTGGGAGATCGAGGCTGCGGTGAACTATGATCACACCACCACACTCCAGCCTGGGCAACAGAGCAAGAGCCTGTCTTGAGAAACAAACAAACAACAACAACAACAACAAAAAAAAAACAGAAATTAAAATACAATTTAGTTAAAGAACATATGTCACAGCTTCAACATAGTTCATAAAAAGTCCCAACTGAATAACATATTCAGGACTCTGGAAATTCACATAGGACAGGCATTTTAACCAAAGATACTTGAAGAGATATTAGACATGATCTTGGCAGTTAAGGATCTTAAGGATAAGTATAATCTAACCAGATGTGGTGGGTGGGAGCAGGTATTTCTATGCTGGTAAAAAATGGGTTGTTTGGGAAATGGGAAAAGAATCTATTTTTCGGGAGGTATTGCTTTCACAGGAGAGTGAGTCATGCACGTTATGGAAGCCATGCAATGTTATGGAAGGCTTTGAATGTCAGGTTAAGTTATTTGGATTTTGTTCTGTAGGTTATGGAAACTCATCAAAGACAGTTGACCTATAAAAAGAGTGTTTTGGCCAGTTGCATAACATGTGAGTGGAGGGAAAGGGCTGGGAGATGTCCGACCACTTAAAGGCTAAAGTGGGTTGAAGACCACTTCATCGCCTACCTATGAGCTAAGAAGCTTGGCATGGAGCTGGGCAGGTTTTAGGGGGTGACGGAAATAATTTTTTGGGTACAAAAATTATGACTACCATTTAGGGAGGTGGAGGTTGGAAGAGTGAATTTTTTAAATTGCTTGTCAAAAGCTGACAGGCTGTTTTCTGAAGCATGTGTGGAAGTTAAGGGTATAAAAGTTTGCTCTAAGGGGACATGGAATAAGGGAATAAAGAGTCTGTTCCAGAGAGTTAAAAGCTTTTACACCCCCAATTCCATCCCACCCTTTACTTGGGCTTCAGGGGTGTGTTTCTATAGGTTTTTAAAATTGTACCCTTCTCTTCCGTTCAGTGGGCATCCACGAGGCTAAGTGTGCGCTGCTTTCAACCTAATGACTTCCAAGTTCATGACATCTCTCCTTGCAAATAGTATTCACACACCTTTATCTTTCCCATCCAATTACTTGAAATAATCACATCAACCAAATGTATTTAATTTAACACAATATTCAATTTATTGCCTGAACAAAGATGGCACTGCTCACCAAATGGAAGTGTGGGCCACCCAGAGAGGACTATATACAATAGCTAATATTTAAGATGTTCATTCATGGACTGACACATGGAAATGCAAATGTGGCTCACCACAGGTCATTTAGTGGTGGGCTAGCCTAGGTCATTCAGTACTAAAACTGTAGTACCTGGGCTACAGTTACTAGATCAAGGGTTGGGTCTGAGTCTAGAGGTCAAGGTGTTATATCTACAATAAAAGTAAAAAAGTATGGGCTGAACAAAAGTTGAATTTAAGATAAATGCATAAATCAATGCATTAATTAGGTACATAAAAATTGTTTAAACTTTTCTTTACGATGTTTTAATTTTCAACCTTCCAGTCATTGATAGGACTCATTTCTGTACTCTCTCAAAACCCAGGGTCTCTCTTAACTTTGTGGTTAAGAAAAATCTGGAAGTATCAGCCTAACTAATATCAAGGGAAGTAAAAGTTGATCAAGTAATTCCCAAGTACTATACCCTACTCTGGAAACCCAGGTTATGTTTGTTACTTTCCACAGGGAAAACATGTACATTTAGTTGGGTGATCCAGGAACAGTTATGTGACCTGAAACTGTATAGCACATGTCTCAATATTATTTCAGAGATAAAAGGAGGAAGAGCTTTTCAGCAGGATTTGGAGGGTCTAAAAATAGGGTCCTTGGCTTACATGACTAGTGTCCTTTCCTTACTTAAGGGTTTGGAACTTGTTCTGTGTGCCATATGCTTTTCTGGCAGTCTAATGCAGGCTATGAATCCCTTTTCAGAAAAAATAATGTTTTAAAATTCCTAAAATAAACTACATACAATTAGAAAGAAAGCCAATTAGACTGAAACATGGTTATCAAATTATTGAAAAACAAATTTACATTATAGTAACACATGTACCTCTTTATTAACACTTTAAATAAAAAGGTCACTGGCAGAGCTAATGAACACTGTGATTTTGACACAGAGCTAAGCGTTGACAACATTTTGAGATATCTGCAACAACTGTAAAGTGATGTGAAAAATATGTGTAATTCCTGTTGGTGAGAGTTCCAAGTACTGCTAATATTACAGTGGTTTGTTGTCTACATTTGTAACGGAATAAAATGTTTAATTTCACTCTGGGCTTACTGCAAATGAAGATGCAATTTTTTCCCCCTTCCAAAATCAAAGACTCCTCAAGTTCTATCAGTAGATAAACCCAGGTCTTTAAAATGGGTGTATTAAAGGTTTTTTTCTAGGTAACACATAAACCGTCAACACTCACTGGAAACCACACGGACAGCTCCTCAGGAGGCATGGGGTGCCCCACTGCTTGCCCATGGTGCTTGCTGGCCACCATAAGTGGCTCCTGGCATCATGCCTTACTAAAGTGGATGCTCAGTGCATCTACTCAACAACGGTGTGAAGAAGGGAATGGAGAGACAATGAGTGGGTTGGACTTGGCTCACCCTTCCTGCTCTAACATTTGGACACTCTGTGACAAATGCAGAAGGAATTCACTGAAGCCAGCTCAGAGTCCTGTACTGCCAGGCGTGACCGCAGAACACATCCCAGGCAAGGGATGGAGCAGTAATGCACCGTGGGGTGGGTGGGGGTCCATGCTCAGCCCCAAGATGGAATTCTGTCCCTTCAATAAAGATCTGGAGCAGAAAAGGAGCATGCAGCACCCAGCAACCACAGAGGGTGACCACAGAGCTGAGCAACAGCTGAGGCTGTCCAGCTGCTTTTCTGTGGCAAGTCTATCCACATCCGCAACAGACAAGGGATTCACTCATCAGGACCCTGGATTCATGAGAAGATCATATGTCAGTGTGTGTTTCTGACAAGTGTTGTTAGCTGAAAGTGTGGACCGAAGGTGCCCCCCAGCTCACCACTACCTAGGCCACCAAGAAAAGGGAAAAAAGAGGCTGAATTCACACAGCGTTGTGAAGTTCCTGGCAGGACCAAGTGTTAGAAACTTAGAAACTACAAAGACTGTAATATAAAGCAATTATTAAAATGAATAATAGTCATATAAACTGGGCATGGATGAACGAATTTATTGCATTTTGGACACTTTTGCATCAGGAGGACTCATATTGTAGAAAAGAGTAATCATAAAAATGGCTGTCATTTTAAAAAACATGCCTACTGTTGCAAGTACCACCTGTAATTCTATTTAATTTTATCCTCACAACAACCCTTTGAGCACTTCTAGCCCCTGTAGTGGATTGAATGACGACTGCATCCAAAATATAGGTTCACCTTCCCAGAACCTGTGGATGGAATCTTATTTGAAGAAGGGTCTTTGTAGATGTAATTAAGTAAAGGATCTTGAGATGAGATAATCCCAGATTTTTTGGGTAGGTCCTAAATCCGAAGACAAGTGTCCTTATAAAAAGAGGAAAAGACACAGAGAAGGAGAATGCCAGAGGAGAAGATGTGAAGACGAGGCATCGAAATGATGCATCTACGAGTCTAGGGATGCCAAGAAGTGCCGGCAGCCCCCGGAAGCTAGGGAGGGGGAGGGAACCCCTTCTCCCTCAGAGCCTCCAGACAGCTTGCTTTCAGGCTTCTGGTTCCCTGAACCGTGTGTCAGAAAATTGATTTATGTTGTTTTAGGCCACCCAACGCTCTGAGAATCAGGGAGCTGTTGTTCTAGTTCTAGTACTGAAAACTGCCCATGTGACTCTGGCCAGTCCCTGACTACCAGCGGAGCCCCCTGGGTCAGGTGTGCACACTACCCTGCTGCTCTGCTGCCTGGACAAATCAGTCATTCAAGTTGAATAACACTATTAAGGTAACGATAGTTTAGTATTAAGGTTAACCACCTGCCTACAATCAGACTGCCTGGATTTGAGGCCAACTTTTCCACTTAGTGCCTATGAGAGACTGCGACCAAGTTATTTAACCTGAGTCATTTTCTTTTTCTTCTGTAAAATGGGGAGAATTCAAGAGGAGCCTTGAGCAGAAAAAAAGACATTTGGTAAAAACTAAGGAAGTCTGAAAAAAAAGTATGGACTTTAGATAATAATAACGTATTAATATTTGTTTATTAATTGTAACAAATGGGCTAGGTGCGGTGACTCTCACCTGTAATCCCAGCACTCTGGGAGGCCAAGGCAGGCAGATCACCTGAGGTCAGAAGTTCGAGACCAGCCTTGCCAACATGGTGAAACCCCGTCTCTACTAAAAATACAAAAATTAGCCAGGTGTGGTGGCACATGCCTGTAATCCCAGCTACTCGGCAGGCTGAGGCAGGAGAATCACTTGAATCCAGGAGGCAGAGGTTGCAGTGAGCCAAGACGGCACTCCAGCCTGGGCGACAGAGTGAGACTCTGTCTCGAAAAAAAAGAAATTGTAACACATGTACCATACTCACATAAGATATTAATAATAGGGAAGGCTGGCTATGGGATATATAGAAATTGTACTAATCTAAAACTCTTCTAAAATATTAAATTACATATTATTATTTAAATGGGGAAAATATCAGTACCTCACCTCACATTGTGATAAAGATTTATAACAGTGTTTGGCATATTATAAGAGACGTTGTTCGCTATTATTGTTTTAGGGCTGTTATCAGGAACAAGGAATTCGTACTTGCAATGTTCCATGAAACAGGCTAAATCATTTTTTTTAAGTGAGATGATGTGACATATTTAGAGTAAGGTTGTCTGAAAATGTTATTATAACTGTAATTTTGACTCATTCCAAAGCTAAGTAAAGCCAATGTAGTAACTAAACTTTGTTTCATGCCTCAGTGTTTCCTGGTTTTTAGATCTTTTCAAACTGTGACTCTGACTACTACTGTAATTGCATGTAGCTCATGCAAACAAGATCCACCTTGTTTATCTGAGAAAAATGGAAAAAAAGAGAAAGACTTACAAATTGCAAATATATCTCCTTTTTGTTTCCTATCTGCTACTGGATTCCATTTTTAAAACACCTACATCATATTTTACTTTTTCCTTAGAAAACCAAGCAGAATGAATTGCAGTGACTCTTCTATACTATTTTGACCCCACGAGGTGGACAAATGACCATATATATATATATATATATATATATATATATATATATATATATTCATTCAGATTACTGCAACAATGAAAGAAGCACACTCTTGATAAAACTGGTCATTTTAAGAAGTGAAGGCTTTTCATGAGAAAGACGGTGTCAACAGAAGAGAGCCAAACTCATTCAGATTGCTCCCACCTTGCCTGATGCCTGCATAATAAGAAAGCAGCAGAAAATCCAAGTTTGGAAAAAATGCTGCACACTTTCTCACCTGAAGAGATGCTTCCTACCTTAGGAAGAGAATGCTGTTTCCTTAACGGAGCTACTCTTCTGGACCTTCTGCAAGTAAGATGGGTAGATGGACAGACAGGCAGATGACAGCTTGAGGACAGGCTATTGTACCAAAAAGAAAGAGAACAAGGGCAGATGCAAGCAGCAACTGGGATCCTCTGCCCAGAAGAAGATATAGGAGAACAATAGATAGCCGTGTTCGAAATTCATTTCGCAAAGAAAACCAGTCTATGTCATTCAGTAATAAAACTGTAGTATCTGGGCTATAGTCACTAGGTTAACTATACTAGGTTATAAGGCTGGGTCTGAGTCCAGAAATTTATAATGAGCCATCACTATTGCAAGTGTTTTATCTGAACTATTATCAAAATGGACCTCCTCTCTGGGCTTTCCTGAGAAAATGAATCGTCTCCTGGAAAACCCATCTTGAAAGATCTTTGAATTGCAGAATGCACAAAAAAGGCAGCAGTAAACACATGAATTCACACCCGGCTTTTCCTAAGAAATCTGACTACAATATTATCATAGGATAATGAAAATAGTTTTTTGTTTAATTGTTAAACAAAAGTAAACAGTTTTCTTCCCTGTGGGGCTTCTTGAAGTGTTTAATAGGTTATAATGCACATTGTGAGTTTCTGATGGAAGATTTAATAGTCTATATTAAATAAACTGCAGGAGCATTTCATTATCAGGGCAAGGATTAACAGCTCACTTCAGATCACATTTTAGGAAGCTGTGCTCCTCCTCCAGCAACATTCATAAAAATAAATCCTTCTGTTGGTTAACGTTTAAATCCTGTCTTCCTAATCTTTGGTTGCCTAATAGGGCCTAAACAATTTCAAGACCAATCTATACCATGCAACAAATGTCCAATAATCAATCCACCAAGGTCTGGACTGAGACCAGGGCTGACAACTGCCTTTTCCATGCTGCTGAGCCTTACTCTATTGGTGTCCAAGATAACTTAATTTCATCAACGCATAAGGAATGTTTGCCCCTCCCCCAATATTTGCAACTAACAGCAATTGTCTTTTATCAAAAAACTTTCCTATTTGTGTTTTGATTGAAACTTTAAAACATCGAACTCCTTGATATAAAGAAAATGATTCATTTCCTTCCTTTAATAAATATGGAAACTACTGTGAGCCTCTCGCTTCATCATGCCTCGGTTGTTACACCCTCAACCGCTAGGGGGTGCCAGGAAAGGGCCCTGGGCTCAGGAGCCCCGAAGTTCCACCCAGAGTAGTCAGGACGCAACGGAGATTGCAGCCCAGGCAGGTGGTTTTCATACTTCCCCAAACAAGCCTCACATCTGACTGCTCACCGGAGCCGCTTTTTGTCTGGAAGTAATTATGCCCAACAATATATAGATTCGTTACGTCTGTTGTGGTGTAAAAATCTGACACACCGTCTTTAATTAGAGGCCAGCTGAATTTGCTTTAAAGGCTTTTCTTCTTTCTCCACTTCCAAGTCTTGAGACATCACCAGGTTAATGCCATTTTGATTAGCTTGTTAGAATAATTTATTGTTTAGCCTTTTTAACGATTAGGGTGTTCACCTCATACCCAATCCTTTATTTGATTCCCTGAAAACTTACTGACAGGATTCACTGAGTATGCATCTGAAACAATCAGAAAATTCCATAAAATGGCAGTTAAAGGTAATAAATCCTCCACAGACCCGCCCAAGGATGTGCCTCAAACATGATCACTGGCTGAGGCAAGAGGATCACTTGAGATCTAGAGTTTTAGGCCAGCCTGGGCAACAAAGTAAGACCTCCATCTTTATAAAAAATTTTTTTAATTAGTTGGGCATGGTGGCATGTGCCCAGCTACTTAGGAGACTGAGGTGGGAGGATCGCTTGAGCCCCGAAGTTTAAGGCTGTAGTGAGGCTAGGATTATGCCACTGCACTCCAGCCCAGTGATAGAGTGAGGCCTTGTCTAAAAAAACAACAATAAAAAGATAATAATTACTGGCCACCATTTCTCCCAGCTTTTTAAAGGATTAGAACTTTCCCTATTGTTGCAGCTGAATAAATTGCATCTTTAAGGTCAAAAGAAGTTTGAAGTCCTTCCACTTTCCAAGGAGTTTTTAAAAGAAAATATACCCATCTCTTCTGCCTTCTTAAGAGGAGTATTTTTTTATTCTGTTAGGGGAGACTTTTGCTACTGAAACTAACCCCAATTAGTCTATCAGCACAGCTAGAGAGAACTAGAGGACCACAGGGATTTTCCAGGTTTTCTTTTGCAACCAAAAAGTCATGGGGAATTCCAGAACAGAAGATGCTGGCTAATCAGACCTCCACTGGACTGAAGGAATGTTAACACAGCATACAAACAGTCTCCATACAGCACTGGCCTGCATAGTTCAGACCTTTCTGGTTCTACCATGGAATGCTTTTTGCAGAGTTATGACTCCTCATGACCCTCCAAGTTGTTAGAGCAGATTAGAGCTCCCGATGACTCTGCTGATGAGCAGATGGTATTCTCTCTCTCAAACAGCTGGAGAACCCTGGTGGTGATGGTGGGGTTATTGATTCAGGGCCTCAATAACTGCTAGAGTCATCGTTGATCCCTTGATTTCTCTCCCTCCCTATGAGGAATCTGTTTGTAAATCCTGTCTATCTTGGAAATATATCCAGAATCCAAACACTTCTCACTACCTCCTTTACTCCCACCATAGACCAAGCTGTCATAATCTCTGCTGAAACAGCCTGCAATAAGTCCCCCCAGCTTCCATCCTTATCGTCTTATAGTCTGTGCATCCTTGCCACCTTACAAGCTACATCATGTCCAACCAAAACTCCATAAAAGCTTCCCTTCTCACTCAGAATACAAATCTGGAGCCCTGACCATCGCCCCCCTGAACCCACCCCTCCCTCATGAGCTGCCCTCTTCCCTTTGCCTGTCTGGCTCATCTCCTCTGGACTCCTTGAGTTCACCTACTCACTCTGCTTCAGCCTCACTCGCCACCTTGCTTGTCCACAAACCATCCCGTCCCAGGACCTTGCACTTGCTCTTCCCACAGGCAGGACTGCTTGTCCTCCAGAGAGCCCTGCGATGCCCTCCGTCCTTTCCCCAAGGCTATGCCTAAACACCACCTGAGCAGAGAGGCTTTGCTGGCCACCCCACCTTGGCCACTCTCTGACCCATTGCCATCCTTTATTTTTCTCAGCATTTGTTACCATCTGACATCTTTATTTGTTCGTCTGTTTCTTGTCTGTCTCTCCCACTGGAATGTAAGCTCCATGAGGCAGAGACCCTGTCGGTTTTAATCAACACTGTGCTCTCAGAACAGTGCCTGGTCCATTGTGGGGTCTCCACAGGCGGCTGCTGAAGCAATAAATGAGTAAATTGAAAAAGAATGCTCAGCAGCTCTGCAAGCTGTGAGTGAGTGAACCACTCGGCAATCAGTGTTTGTTCACGTGACGTCTTGCTATTTGTTTCACAGATAGGAAAAAGGGGCCTAACGAGTCTAGTTCTCAGAGTCAATTCAGAATAAATTCACATCCAATGGTATTTTTCTGGAAAATCTCGTCTTTGGATTTATTCCACAAACTAAAAGACAGAAAGAGTTCAATTCTTTTAGACTTCAATATAATTTCTGAACCCTGACTGCATGGGCCTCTGGAGCAGGCCTAACTCACAGGACAGGCTCCCTGTAGCTGGCAGTGTGACTGCCAGGGTCCAGAGTAGGGTGGGGTGTGGGTGGTAACTGTGAAGTGCGGGGGCTGCCTGTGGCTCAGAGGCCGGAGTTCATCCTGAGTCATCTCCCGACCACAGGAAATGCCCACAGCCGTGCTCTCCTGGACTCAATGCCAGGCCCTGGCTCCTGACCAGCAGGCTCAGCTTCCCCTGAAGGGCCAGGCAACATGTTTTGTTTCATTTTGTTTTTAAGTGATTTGTACTGACTTCAAAGCAGAGAAAGATGGTACGATCCAGGACCACATCTTTGTCTCATTTTTGGCAGCCAATGATCTACAGGATAAGCAACAAACAAACCCAAAAGGAAATCACTAGACACAGAGCTAGAGCTGGAACCAGAGCCCTGCGATAGACAGGCGAACATATTTTTCAAGTTCCTCGTGGAATTTCACTTCTTGTTGGCATCTTTTTGATGATTCTTTGTACATCTCTTATCTACCAGGAGGCGGTTTGCAGGGTGATTCTGAACTCAGGTGGGAGGGTAGCGATCTGTCTCCAGGGCCCTGTTTTCTGAGCAGTGAGGGAAAGTTGTGTAACTTTTCCATGCCTCAGTTTCCTTATCTGGTAAATGAAAGTAGAATAGTCCCCATTTTATTGGGGCCTTGTGAGAACAAAATAGGGCTACCCTAATACAATATTGAATGATGCCGGGCACTTGGTAAGTTCTCACTAAAATGAGCAACAATAAACATACATCCCAAGTGAAATCAAAGGAGGGTTTACAAGAAACTGAGAGAGCTTCAACCTAGGCTCCAGTGTGCACAGGTGCCTGGGAGTATCTGGGAGCTGCGGGTGGCTCCAGGTGGGATGGAAGCCAGATTACCATCGGGAAGCGTTTTTTAGAAAGCATTTCTGGTGAAGTGCCTGAGGTGATGTTAAGAAACAAAGAGACTGGAATTTTCAAGCTTTCAGTAATTTGTTGTCATGGGTTTTCCCCCCTGATTTGAAATAAATATACACTTTCACACATGATTTATTTCCAGTTTTGCATTTCTTTTTTTTTTTTTTTTTTTTTTGAGAGATCTCACTCTGTTGCCCAGGCTGGAGTGCAGTGGTGCAATCTTGGCTCACTTCAACCTCTGCTCCTGGGTTCGAGTGGTTCTCCTGC
This sequence comes from Pan troglodytes, assembly GCF_028858775.2. Taxonomy (NCBI): domain Eukaryota; kingdom Metazoa; phylum Chordata; class Mammalia; order Primates; family Hominidae; genus Pan; species Pan troglodytes. Next base: position 62,260,804 of record NC_072411.2, on the reverse strand, counting down.
CTCAGCCTCCCAAGTAGCTGGGACAATAGGCACGTGCCACCATGCCTGACTAATTTTTGTATTTTTTGTAGAGATGGGGATTCACCATGTTGGCCAGGCTGGTCTCGAATTCCTGACCTCAAATGATCCACCTGCCTTGGCCTCCCAAAGTGCTGGGATTACAGGTGTGAGCCACCACATCTGGCCTGCATTTCTTTTCTTAAAGAAGGCCTCCCAAAAGGTATAATCTTTAGGCCCCACAAAACCTGGACTCATCCCAAAATGGTGTAATGAAATCTTCGCCATATTACTGAAAGGTGGATATTATCCCTTTTTCAGAGTCTCAAAAGTAAAGTGTTCAGAGATAAACACTCTCCCCACAGATAGACAGGAGGACCTGGCAGGACTGCAATTTTGAACCCAGGACTCCCTACGTCCAAAACCAAACTCTTCCCACTACACTCAGCTTCCTCCCATTATGGGCATCATGATGGCTTTAAAAAGTAAGTGCCGGACTCAAATGGATATCCCTATGCCAGTGTTCATCACAGTACTCTTCACAAGGACCAAAAGCTGGAAACAGCACATCCATTGACAGATGATTAAGCCATCAAAATGTGGTATATCCATACAGCAGAATATTATTCAGCCTTTAAAAGGAAGGAAATGCTGACACATACCACTACATGGATGAACCCTAAAGACAGTATGCTAACATGAAATAGGCCATTCCCACAAAAGGACAAATATGTTTCCACTTATGTGATGCACCTGGAGTAGTCAGACTCATGGAGACAGAGAGTAGAATGCTGGGTGCTGGGGGTTGGTGGAGGGGAAATGGACAGTTATTGTTTAATGGGTGAAGAGTTTCAGTTTGGGCTGATGAAAAAGTTCTGGAGATGGTCAGTGGTGAGGATGGCACAACAGTGTGAATGCTCTTAATGCCACCAAATCATATACTTAAAAATGGTTAAAATAGTACATTTTCTGTTATGTAAATTTTACCAAAATAAACAAAAAAGGAAACTCCAGCCTAGAATGTAAGGCCTAGGCCACAAAACATTTCTTTAGCACTTAGCACCCTGTGGGCATTGTGAACAAGGATGACAGGAAAGTCTTATTTAAGGGAATCTTGCTGAAGGTCACAAAAAAAGGAACAACTGTATCTACTTCCAGGTTGCTTGCTCCCCCTGTTATGTACAACCACAAGTCAGCCACAGAATTCTGCAAACAACCCACTGTGCAAGGCTTTGGAGCTACCTCAGAGTGAGACCCAGAGACAAAGCAGCCATTTACCTTGCCTTCTTTTAGCTACTCACAATGAAACGTTTTCACAGAAAGCCACCTGGAGGTGGAAGACTTGTCACCGGTACTTCAGATGAAGCAGGTAGCACAGCAAGGCCCGCCCAAGAGCAGACAGCCATGACTAAAGTCCCCGGTTTCCAGTTGGTTCCCAGCCAGGTTGACTCAGGATTTCCTCTCCCAGGAGTGTTGTGAGGTGCCCCGGGGCAGGCCCAGCTGGGGCCTGGACTGTCTTTATTTGATGTGGATGAATGGCTGGGTCTGGGAGAGACTCAAGCTAACTGCAGTGACTCAGACACCGGTTCACTGGCTTCCTGAAGTCAGAGCACCGCTGAGGACAGCCCATTTCTAAGTCTCCGAAGTCAAGACCAGCAGAGGGGCGGAGTGCAGAAGCTCTGTGTCCCTGAGCTCTGAGCTGCTCTGTCCACCCCCTTGCTGCTTAGCTGAGGCCCGTTGAGGAGGGTCAGACTCCCACATGGAGTCACAGCCCCCTAGGCTGGGGTTCTGAGCAATCCGGATGGTAGGATTCCATCTAATGAATCTGACCAACCTGTCTGAAAATGTGGATGGTATGACAGAACCTTTGGATGTTAAAGAATGTAAGATCCTCTCAACCACCCACAAGTAATGGGAATTTGCTGTAAGAATACATATTGCTTTAAAAGAGACGGAATCCTGGGGAAAGCTAAGAGCCAGGCCTCCCAGAGATCTAAACTGGACAGGCATTTGGGATCCATGGCAGCTCTAGGCCTGGGCCGTGCTCCTTCCCCTCGGCAGAGTGAGTTTGTAGATCTGACTCTAGCACTCTTCAGTTTGTGTGGCTGAAGGCCTTTCTTTGCTGATTGCATATTGGTCCTCTCATCTCCCACCCCATGTAGCTTTCTTCTGCCTTGGGCTTCTGCCTCTATGTAGCTGCTGAGTCCTCCTAACATTGACTCTGGAAGCACCTCAGTCCCTCCAACCTTATGCGCTCTCTCCATACATCCTGCCAGCCTCACCTCCCATTACCAAACTCCTGATTTTCCATTTGTATTTCCCATTTCAGATTCTACATACATAGAAACAGAGGTAAGTAATCCATTTGGCTTAGCTAAGGAGACACAGTTTTCATCTGGGGACTTTACAGGATGCTGGCATCTCATGGATTGACAGCTCATGGGACAGGCAGGGCCGCCACCCTCCACAGCAGTGTGGATGTGGTACTTTCCAAAAGAGGACACCAGGCACCCTCCTTAGGAAGCAAGGCTATGTCTTCCCGGTGTCCTGCCCCTTGGTACAAATTAGCCAGCAGTCCCAAGGTGCAAACAGAGTGGATAGATATTCTTTCATAACATTATTATACTTTATATTGTCTGAAATTCCCCCCTGCCTTTTCTTTACATTGCATTTTAAGCTTTTTCTCAGCTTTCGGCACAACCCAAGCAGGGAACACATTTTCCCTTTCCTAATTGTATTATTTACCTTCCTAAACCATTCTTTCATTTACTCATCTGTTTACTCAATATCCATGAAGTACCTGCTTTCTAACTGGTGAAATACTAGACAATGAAGACTTAAAATTCACCCATATTCTCAATATAAACATTAATTGACTACTTACAAAGTGCCAGGCATTGTGTTACTTGCTGGGAATAGAAAGATTCCTGAGACACAGTCGCTGTCTGATACATAGCAAGAATTGAATAAATATTTGTTGAGTAAAGGCAACTATTTTGACAATTACAAGCAGAGCAAAAATGGCTATTCTCGGGAATGTCCACAGGAGGGGAGGCCTAGAGAAACCAAAAAGTGTTTCCTGCAGACACTAATGTTTACACTGAGACCTGGAGGGCAAGCTGAATTAGCCAAGTGAGAGGCATGAGAGGGAACCCAAGGCCTGCAGGAAGAACAAATGGTTTGTGTGAAGGCCTGAAAATTAGGGAGGGTGGGCACTGGAGGGGCAGCCATGGGGGACAGAGAATAAATCAATCAGTGTGGTTATGATTCTAGGACTGAGATGGAAGTCTTTATGTGGGATGGCACAAGTCCATTTAAATACATGGTCAAATTGTGGTTTTAGAGTTCTAGGACCTTGTTGCTGCCTGCATCTGGTTGTCAGAGGGACATGAGGATGATCTAGAAGGGGTATGTACCACTTCCACTCATATTCTGTTGGCAAGAGCTGGTTGTTGGGATTTTCTTAGCTGCAAAACAGGCCAGGAGAGGTAGTCTAACTGTGTTCTCAGGAAGGAGAGATTGTTGGTGGCAGCTAGAACCATGGAGAGTTTCCAGGGAGTGGCATATCCAGAGCTGGGCAGCCACCCCGATCCAGCTCCTCTAGAGTGCCTGCTAGCGGCTGCCAGGGAGGTCTATGGGCAGACAGGCAACTCAAGACCTGGGGAAACCTCTGGAGCCCAGGGCAGCACTTGTCAGTCCAAGGCAGTTTTGTGGGATGTAAGATCTTTTCTTCCAAAGTGAGGTTTGAAAGTTGCATGTTCAGTCTCCAGACAAAGGTGGATTTTGTGTAGGAAATTGTCAAGAACTATGAAGGGCCTGGGCTTTTACCTGACTTGCAAGCTGACAAGTTAGCTTGTCATGGATTCGTGGGTACTGATGGAGACATGCGATGCCTGCATCACAGAAAAAGAACTTTTTAATTCTTTTTTTTTTTTTTTTAAGAACTTTTTAATTCACAGCAATTGCAGTGGTCAGAGTGTCAGCACATTCTTTCACAGTTCCCCAATACCATTTCCCACAAGATGACACAAAAGAAAGAGGTGACTCCTGCACATGTAGTAAGATGTGTTATAAGAGAAGAACTTTGAGTTTAGGGAACCTGAACCTTTTATAATGGGCAGTAAACAGACCTACTCTTTGTTCTGCAGGTTGACACTGTCTCTATCTTCCAAAGCTGTAAGCAATTTTTCCTTTTCCCTAAAGAGGGACACTGTCTCTATTTTCAAAGGCCGTTCACTTTATAAACATCCTGGAAAAGAGAGTCTAGAAAAAAGGCAGCCAGGTCCTCTGCTTGTAAGATGTGCAGAAATGTGAGAGACACTTGAATTTGTCTTCCAACAAAGACAGGTTCCTCTTTAGCAAGATGAAGTGTTCTTTAGATAGAAGCTTCCTTTACTAAATCCTTCTCCTCTTGATCTACAGATATCTAGAGGCCCCAGGGCTCAGTCCTCAGAGCTCTTCCCTGTATACATTCGCTTCCTGGAGGGATCTCATTCAGCCACATATCTCTGAACACCATCAGCCTCATATCTTTAAACCCATGCTGATAATCCCAAATTTACAGTTTGCTCTTTGACATTGCCCACATTTCCAGACCTAGATATCAAACCTGCCTATGTGGCATCTTCACTTGGTTATCTTCTAGCCATCTCAAACTTACCATGTTCTTGATCCTCATCCTCCACATGAAACCTGATTCTTCCTCAATGTAACCCCTCTCAGTAAAATGTATCACTCAGCCAGTACAATGTATCTATGCCAGACAGAAACCTCTTTCTTTCATGTTCACATCCAATCTATCAGCACAGTCCAGTTTCAAAATAGATCTTGAATCTGATCACCCCCTCCTCCTGCCCCACAAACATCCTAGTCCCAGCCACGATTATCTCTGTTCTTGACAGAGACATGCATTCCTCTCTTGCCCCATTCACCTTCCAATCTTGCCGCATACATTTTAACTTCCTCAGCAGCCAGTGTGGTTCTTCTAAAATGTAAATTAAATAATATTATTTCTCTGCTTTCAACTTTCCAGTGATACACAAGGTATAGAATAAAATTCAAGGTCAAGACTACATATGATCTGACCTCTGCCCTCAAATCTGATTACCCTCTCTCTCTCCCTTCTTGTATTCCACTTGCCCTTGAAAACACCTGCCATTGGGCTGTCTCAGGCCTTCGTAGTTAGCTGTGTTGTCAAAGTCATCTAGGGTTCTCTCAGATGCCAGTTGGTCAGGGAAACCCTCCCTGACTATTCTAAAGAAAATCACACACTCCCTTGCCCCTTTTTCCTTTTACCCAGACTTATGATTCATAGCCCTGGGCACTGCCTGATTTTAGAAGTCTATCTCCCTGCACTGCCCTCCAGCCTAGAATATATGCTGCATGGATCAAAAACTTGGTTGTGTTCACTGATGTAGCCTCTGCTTCAAAAATAATATTTGACACAAAGTAAATGCCCAAGAAGTACTTGTTGAATGAATGAATAATGAATGAATAATAGTTAATACTGGATTTTTAAAATGACAATAACAGAGACACAAACAATTTGTGGCTCGATCTTTCTTCTTCAAGTTAAATCAACTAATTTTATATAAATTTTCTCCCAAAATGCATATCTTCCAATTCTTCAATAATTCTGGATTGTTACTGCAAAATTCTTGCCATGTTTTTCCAGCTTCTTGGATATGATGGAGTTCAAAATTGAACATAACATAGGCTTCTGAGAAAAGCCTAGGTAGTCTATAATTAGTTTCTCTCTTTCTTTGGTTTATTTTATTTTTTTTTTAATTATTTTATTTTAGTTTTTATTTTTGTGGGTATATAGTCGGTGTATATATTTATGGGATACATGAGATGTTTTGGTACAGGCATGCAATGTGTAATAAACACCTCATGGAAAGTGGGGTATCCATCCCCTCAAGCATTTCTCCTTTGTGTTACAAACAACCCATTTATAGTCTTTTAGTTATTTTTAAATGTAGAATTAAATTATTGTTGACCATAGTCCGTTTCCCTCTGTTTACAGGTTTCACATGCTTACCCAGGAATGCTCCTTGAAAAGATAATCTCCTCAGACATAAGCCTGGCCACAGAAAAGTCTCTCTAAGGTCAGCAGTTTCTAGAGTGACGAAGTGAGAATTCGATTCTTATCTGTTCACAGACTCTACAAATCTCAAAACACCTTCCTGAAGAACACCCTGGGGGAAAAATACAAAAAACCTCATGGATTTAGCCATAGATCATATATATTTTGAATTGTCACTCTTTCACTCAACAAATAAATATCTCCTATGTGCCAAGTCATGAGCTAGAGGTTGGAACAGCACATTGCATAGAGAACTTGGTCCCTAGCCTGAGGGATTCAGAATCTTGGGCACCATCATTTCTGTTTTCATCATTGTTGTCATCAGTGTCTTTTGAGACATTCTTATTTTGATCTCCTTTGATTTTTATATATTATGATTATTTCCAATATAATTTTAAAATAAGAATTTTATACTTATGGAAAAATATATTTCATCTAATTTGAAAAAATAAGGAAACAGTGCTTTGCTTTCCCTAGCCTTCCTTCTCATTTACTGTAAGATAATAATTTTTCTTTTTCAGGGTTCATTTCAATTTTTTGCAAAGGATTTAGCAATGAAACACTAAAATCTCAGGCATTTTCATTAAGCTCATTTTTTACTTTCCTCATATATAGCCTATATGCTTTATTTAATATCTTTATTCTTTACATTAAATTAAAATTATTTTTAAAATGACTATATTTCTATTGCTGTTTTGACATTTCATTGATCAATATTTCACTAAAGATATTAACTTTCTCTAGGATGCAGAGAGACTCATAGAACTTACACCAAAATTTCTACTGAATGAATTTCCCCACCTTCTTGGTGATTGTACACCTGCCTTCCTTATAAGGAGAACAAGGAAGTAAATCATGTTGAAGTTGCTTTTAAACACAGCTTTTCTGCTTTACCTGTCCAGGTAGCCTCTGTTTTCATTTCAGTCTTAATGAAAACTTTCTAACTTACATCTCAAGTTTCTTTTCAAAGCAGTGTAAGTAGTATTTAAAATGTTATACTTCAAGAAAGAAAGACTTTAACGATATTCAGCGTTGGTCTTGTAACGCTGAAGGTAATTCATTTTTTAATCGGTCTGCACAGCAAGAACTGAAACGAATGGGGATTGAACTGCTTTGCCTGTTCTTTCTATTTCTAGGAAGGAATGATCACGTACAAGGTAAGACCTGCGTTCTCTGATATATTGCTTTCATGGTATGCTTGACAAACCTGTCATTTGGTTCAGAAACTAGATCTGAAGTCATGTTTTATTTGATCTGTTCCATTGCTCTTTTGTGACTGAGTGAACACTTTAACAAATTACAGACAAACACCGGGCAGTTCCCACAGTGAATGCTCTAGGCTTAAGATAAATAAATACAAAGGTTGCACAGGCATTTTAATGAGGAGAATTAAATAACATTACTGCCCAATGGAACTTAGTGCCAGTATGATAACCATTTTTGAAACTTTTCTATTTTATTCTACCACAAGATCTTCCACTTAGGAGTAATAATCTTGAAAGAGAAAAAGGATTTATTTCAAAAACAGAAATAACTTGTTTAAGAAAGAAGCATTTTTTAATGGTTGCAAGTAATTTTTAAAAATTAAAGTGGCACACATTGGCTAAGAATAATAAATAGGATAATCCTATATTTGTGAACTTTCACATTTTAAGAAAAAAGAGCATGATAATTTTGGCTTATAAGACATACATACTTTTTAATATACATACACATATTTTACATGTGATAGATGTAAAATACAAACTTTTATGTGAATTGCTAACATTTCGAGGACTGATTTTGGATACTAAACTAAACTTTGATGTTGTTTTGTTCAAGTAATGTAAGAGCCATCAGTCTCATAAATGGAATGACTGAAAGTGTACTTAATCCCTGCATCTTGCTGGGTCTAAACCTAGGTGGCTGTGCCCTGGGAGGTGCAGAAACCTGTGAAGACTGCCTGCTTATTGGACCTCAGTGTGCCTGGTGTGCTCAGGAGGTAAAATAAATGACCTCAATGTGTTTTTAAAACCTGTCTGCAGTTAAATTCATGTTAATTTCCTCAGTGATATTTCTGATAGTGACTTGCTTTTTTGTGGAGTTGTATAATTAAAACAAATCAGGAAAGGAGAAGGTGAGCATTGGTAGATCAAAATGGCATTCATGTGATTACTTTCAAAAACAATTTGTAGAAGGAGTGGATGTCAAATTATTCGGAAAAAATTTTTAACTTGGGATTTTTTTATTTTACCTGGTTCCTTCTTTTACTGTAAAGCCATTTCTAACAGGTTACATGTAAAATATGGAGGCTGTCTGGATAATCAGAGTTCATGGAGATGATATTTTCTAAAGTTAAACATACATTTGATGTTCATATTATAGTTGTATTCCCTCTGGGTACCAGGATCCATTCTGAACTACTGCTAGATTCTAAGGGATGTGTTTTAAGTTTGGGGCAAATATTACTGGTCAGATATTATCCAGTTCCTTTAAAAATGGCATTTTCATAAACTCAGTGACTCTGTACCACACCAGTGACAAAGTGCCAAATAGGAACTCCTTATCTGGTCAAACTGAAAACTACGTGAAAGTAGTATGAAGATGATTGGGGACTATGTACCAAGCCATCCTAAGACACTAGAGAATGATATCTAACTGATTCATGGTAAGAAAGAGAGGCATTAGCTTTCTGAATTTTAAAACAAGTCTCTACGCACTGGATCTCATAAAGATAATCTAAACATAAATCAAATCATACGAATACCAAGTGCAGCAAGAGCTGAGTAGCATGCTCAAAGAGAAACAAACCTCGACACCAAACTCAGAACTGGGTTCTACCTGTGGAAACCCAAACTCTGAGTTCAGTGTGTATCCATGAAGTGTGGCCTCACAGACAAGAGAGCACAGACACAGCTCAGTCCCTTACTACGGCCTTGACCAACGCGGCCACAAAAAAAATTCAAGAGAATTATGCTTTTTTTTAGTTCCTGTATCAAAGCAGGATTGAGAATATACAAGAAGGGAAAAAATCACATGTTTTTTGGATATTGACTTCTTGAAGAAGTATTAGTTTCATGCCAGAGAAATACAACAACAAATCAGCCTAGAATTTTCATTTAAATGCATTTTTCAGCATTTACTTAAGAGAGTTTCCTAAGTTGCTGCTGATAACTTTACTTGTGTATAATACTTGGTAGCCAAATTGTTGTCAAATTGTAAAACCAAATTATTCTAAGAGGCCACTCTAATATTAGAAGTAGTTAGGAGGATGCCAGTCGAGGCAGTTGGAGCAAAAAGTAAATTAGGCTTCTGCTTAGGGCAGATAGAAAATAGGTCATGTGGCTAACACCACCTCTGATCTTCTGGCAAAGGCTATGACTAGAGGTGATAGCAATGACACTGTGTTGAGAAGGATTCTGAAGCCTTGGCCAGCCACTGTTTCCCTTGGTTACATCATGGGAAGTTACAGTTTGCCATGCCTGGCCTAGAGCTTCAGACACGCACAGGCCTACTGATAGATAACAAATTGTATTCTCAAAATCAATTTCAGAAGAAATCTAACTTTCCTAGTTGATGAAAACAGCAAGAGTGGCTTGGAGTTCTAAGAGGCAAGGAAAATAGTATGAGCATTGGTTTTGTTTTCTCTAAGCATGAAAGTCAATGGGCAACAAGTTCCCCTTTGCATAGTGTCATGCCCGCTCTAAAGCAGCCATGCCTATCAGGTAAGACAGGTATTTAATCTATTAGCTCCATCTCCCTGTTTTGGGTGTTTCAGAATTTGAACGGCCACATCTCTGCTGGGAAAGACTACATCTCACTGCCCCTCTGCTATCCTTGTGGGAAACTCCTGTGTCCCACGCAGAAAAGCAGACTTGTTTTTTTGAGACGGAGTCTTGCTCTGTCGCCCAGGCTAGAGTGCAGTGGCATGATCTGGGCTCACTGCAAGCTCTGCCTCCCGGGTTCACGCCATTCTCCTGCCTCAGCCTCCCAAGTAGCTGGGACTACAGGCACCAGCAAAAAGCAGACTTTTAACCCATCTTTTTCACTTTTCTTCCTCACTTTCAAATCTTGGAGAAAGTTATAAAGGATCTTGAACTAGAATACTTCAAGACTCTGGGTTTAAGTCCACAAGAGGTCAATTTAGGTGAAGTAATGCTGCAATATAAGGGTAACAGACCAATGCATACAACTGGCAGAGAGTGCTAGATGGGGGAGATGTTGCAATCCCTACCCTTTAGGAATCTGCAGAATCTCTCTTTATCACTAGATTTGGGGATTGACACCCTGGAGCCCTTGGACAGTGTGTCAATTCCCAAATCTAGTGATAAAGATTTGATCATGGAATCAAACCTACAGGTCACCCTGAGCAGATAAATTCATGGGATGATGTCAACTCTGTGAACCCAACAGTTTCAAGGATCTGGTCATGGCCTGGGACAAAGCTTTAAAGAAGTGAGCTTAAGACACAGACACACACACACACAGACACACACACACACATGCAATTGTTACGTGAATTCAATTGAACATAACTAAAAGGAGACTCCAGTTTTACTCAGAATTTTACCTGCAGAATTCTCTGGTTATTCACCTATAACTTAACTTTAGACCTATAATCAATGTTAGTCATGTAGGGATACAATATGGCAAGATGCTTAACTAGCAAATTGTGCAGAAAAACTTTCAATTGCTGGTATCTTATAAAGAAATTCAGATTTGTTTTCTTTTTCTAGTTATTGTTTTTCTTTTTCTTTTTTAGAATTTTACTCATCCATCTGGAGTTGGCGAAAGGTGTGATACCCCAGCAAACCTTTTAGCTAAAGGATGTCAATTAAACTTCATCGAAAACCCTGTCTCCCAAGTAGAAATACTTAAAAATAAGCCTCTCAGTGTAGGCAGACAGAAAAATAGTTCTGACATTGTTCAGATTGCACCTCAAAGCTTGATCCTTAAGTTGAGACCAGGTATGTTAGGATTTGGCTCATGTAAATAGATCTAATGTCATATATGGTAATTCTGCTACCCCGCTAATGTGTCTTGTATCATATTACATATCATTGATTATTATGACTCGAATTTCCCATTCTTAAGGAAATAGAAAATTATTAGGCTCACACATTTCTCTATTCACATTGGCCCCTGGCACTCCAATTGTGTTACTAAAAAAGCCTTCTCTAATAGTAACCATTTAAATTACTCAAATGTTGTTAAGGCTTACCTCACATTTCTTCAAGGGTTGTAATGTAGATTTAAACTCTCTTTTATTTGGTTCTCCTTTTCTAAAACAACACACAAAAAATTCAGCTTATCTTCTATCTAAATGGATGCTAGTTCTCCCAAGGAGAGATAAAATATCCTAACTTATCCTCCAATAGTTCTAAACTCACTGCTGAAAGAATTTCATGGGTTGGTTCTTTTAGGATCTTGACCACACAGTTAATAAAATCATATGTATTTCAGTAAGTTCTTATTGAGGTGAAATAGCCAGCTGACCCAGCGAGTGGCCAGTAGCAAATAAATCTCAGTGTGTTTTCCTGGGTTTGCTTTTCCTGTTGGGCTTTGCAGGTGGTGCACAGACTCTGCAGGTGCATGTCCGCCAGACTGAGGACTACCCGGTGGATTTGTATTACCTCATGGACCTCTCCGCCTCCATGGATGACGACCTCAACACAATAAAGGAGCTGGGCTCCCGGCTTTCCAAAGAAATGTCTAAATTAACCAGCAACTTTAGACTGGGCTTCGGATCTTTTGTGGAAAAACCTGTATCCCCTTTTGTGAAAACAACACCAGAAGAAATTGCCAACCCTTGCAGGTAAGTAAATGATTCTCTTGGCATCTTTGTGTGCTGATTTTCTGTGGAGATACTCCCGCTCTGAGCTGCACTTGCCAGGAGCTTGCTAACTCCCTGGCATTTCTGCCTTGTCTGGTTGGATCTCAGCAGTTCTCTCAGGGGCCTAGGTTGCTTAGAGTGGAGGTGAGGTCATCTGAACTACGTGGTTCTAGCCGTGGGTCCTTGAGGCCTCTGCATTTGCCTCCCAGTATAGGGCAGGATGTGGCAAACCAGAATGCGTGTTATGCAGGCGAGGGAACCAAGACTTTCACCATAGGCTCCACTGGATGGTGCCCAGCCCCAGCCTCTCAGACACTTTCTAGCCTCAGTGGCCACCACTTTCTGAGGTTATTTGAGAATAACCTTCACTTTCCCAGAGTCTTTCTCCATGACAATGACTTCTGGCAAAATAATAATTTTTGCAACTTTCTCTGACATACTTTGGGAAATATTGGTTTCTCTTATTGCTTGGAGAAGGCCAATGCAGCCTTCACTGCTATTAAATTCAGTAGTAAATCACTCCATAGGCAATGACTCCATTCTCATATGCTATAATAAGCTATTAAAACCACACATTATGCAGGTGATGGTGGAGGACAAATTGCTTTGTGACGGCTTACCTGTGCAGTGAATGACATGTTCAGAATCAAATATTCTCCTATTGAAAATGAGCTACCATATGCTCTGTGCCAGATCTCGTGTGGAAGGTTTTACATACATGACCTCATTCAGCCTTCATAATAACAGCAGGTTAAACAGCAGGTTAAACAGCAGGTTAAAGCTAGCTTAATAACATCAGCCCTATACTCAGAGGAAGTAAGAGGCTCTGAGAGATTAACTATTTGCCCAGGGCCACATGACTAATCCATGATCTGTACCAAGATTTGATTTGTCCTAAAAGCAAGCCCATTACTGCTATGTATCTAGTATATATGAAATAATTTTCCAAATATTTATTAATTTATAATACTTTTATACACCAAAGGCATCAATCTCTATAAAAGATAAACAGCTTTTATTATACCATTTAAAAAACATCTCAGTGTACTTCCCAACTATAATCTAACATAATAAAAAATAATTTAACCATAAAAGAAATTTATTAATGATTGTAACACTTAGAAATTTTGTTTGGTTGAAAGTATCTGAGACAGTGGCTTAAAAAGAGAGTATTTTTGTTTTTTGTGTTTTGTTTTGTTTTGTTTTGAAATGGAGTTTCACTCTGTCACCCAGGCCAGAGTGCTGTGGCATGATCTCGGCTCACTGTAACCTCTGCCTCCTGGATTCAAGCGATTCTCCTGTGTCAGCCTCCCGAGTAGCTGAGATTACAGGCACCTGCCACCATGCCCGGCTAATTTTTGTATTTTTAGTAGTGACTGGGTTTCGCTATGTTGGCCAGGCTGGTCTCAAACTCCTGACCTCAAGCGATCCACCTGCCTTGGCCTCCCAAAGTGCTGGGATTACATGCGTGAGCCACCGCGCCCAGTCAATATTTTCTTTTCTCTTCTACATGAAATACAGAGAAAGGCCATTCAGGGGTGGTATGGCAGATCCATAAACATGAGGAATCTAGGCCTTTTTCCCCCTCTCTGCTTCACCATTATTGACACTTGGATTTTATGTTCACAGTCCAAGAATGTTGCTGGGGCACTAATCATTATTTCTTCATTTCAGTCAGAAGGAAAGGAGGAAAATAGGGGCAATAAGGGCACTGTCTGCCCACTCCCTCGCAACTCCTTTTAATGTATAGTTGACATGCCTAAAATGCACAGATCAAAAATGTTCAGTTTCATGTGTTTTGATGGTTAAATATACCATTGCAATCAATATCCAAAACATGATGTAGAATATTTCCATCACCTCAGAAATTTCACGTTACAGTCATTTCTACCACTTCAGAGGCAACCACTTTCTGTTTCTATAATTTATATTGGTTTTGCCTATTCCTGAAATTTATATAAATATATAATGTAGTATATGCCCTATGTGTTTGGCTTCTTTGGTTCAACATAATGTTTTGAAGATTTACCTATGATTTTGTATGTATCAGGAGTTTGCTTCTTTTTGTTTTAATTAATAATCCATTGTACATATTAACTACATTTTATTTACTCATTCTTTTATTGGTGGACATTTGGGTTGTTTCTATTTTGGGGAGCTATTATGAAAAGGCTGCTATGAGCACTTGCGTAGAAGTCTTTGTATAGATGTATGCTTTTACTTCTCTTTGATAGACACCTAAACTGGAGTTGCTGAACTGTATGATACTTCTACTTTTTAAAGAAACTACCAAATTGTTTTCCAAAGTGAACATACCATTTTGCATTTCCTTCAGTAGTGTGACAGGGTTCCAGATATTGTATATCCTTACTGACACTTGATGTTGTCAGTTTTTAAAATTTTAGCCATTCTAATAGGTGTGGGGTAGCATCTCATTGTAGCTTTAATTTGCATCTCCTTAATAATGAATGATGTTGAGCACCTTTTCCTGTGTTTATTTGCCATTCTTATTTCTTATTTTGTGGTTTCTTTTCAAATCTTTTGCCCATTTTTTTAAGATTAGACTGTCTTTCCAATATTGTGTGGTAAGAGTACTTTATATATGCTGGATACAAGTTTTTTGTCAAATATATTTTGCCAAAAAATAGATATTTTAGTCAAAAATATTCTCTCCCAGTTTATAGCTTGTGTTTTAATTTTTCTGGCAATACCTTTGGTCAAGCAAAAGTTTGTAATTTTGATGAAGTCCAGCTTATTAATTTTTAATTTTATGGTTAGTGTATTGTATGTCCTAAGAAATTTTTGCTTACTGTAAAGATCACAAAGACTCTTCCTATATTTTCTTCTAGAAGCTTTATGCTTAACGTGCTTACATTTAGGCTTCTGATCTCAGATTAGTTTTTGTATTCGGAATGAGAAGAAAGGTCTAGGTTCATCTTTTGTTTCCACAGAGATATCTAGTTGTTCAAGCACTATTTGTTACACAAGAATTTCTTTCCCACATTGAGTTATCTTAATGTCTTTGTTGACAAGCAATTGACCATATATGTGTGAGTCTAATTCTGGACACTATTCTGTTTCATTGATCCATTGCATGTACCCATGTAACCACTAATGCCTCACTACCTCCCTTACAGAGCTTTATAAAAAGTCTTGAAATCAGGAGCATAAATCCTCCAACTTTGTTCTTTCATTTTGTTTATCCTAGATCCTTTGCATTTCCATATAAATTTTAGAATCAACTTGTCAATTTCTTCAAAAAATATGCTGAGATTTTTATTGAGACAACATTGAAACCATAGATCAATTTGTGGGGATATTGAACATCTTACACATATTGAATTTTCCAATCATTTTACATGACATATATCTTCATTTATTCAGATCTTGTTTAATTTCTCAGAGCAATGTTTTGTCATTTTCAGGGTAGATATCTTGCACATGTTTTGTTTTATTTATTTCTAGGGACGTTTAACATTTTTATTTTTGAATTCTTTGTGGATAACATGTAGAATTGCAATTGATTTTGCGTATTCACTTTGTATCCTGCAAATTTCATAAATTTTCTCATTAGTTCTAGTGTGATTTTTATAGATTCCTTAGAATTTTCTGTGTATATGATCACATCATCTATGAATAACAACTTCTTTTTCCTCCAATATCTATGCTTCTTCTTTCTTATTTCTTACCTTATTGCACCGACTTGGGTCTCCAGTACCCTTTTAAATAGATGTAGTAGGTGAGGACAATCTAGTCATGTTCATGATCTTAGGGAGAAAGGATCAGTGTTTTACCATTAAGTATGTTGTTAGCTAGTGGTTTTTCATTTCCTTCCATCAGATCAAAGAAATTATCTTCTATTCCTTGCTTGGTAAGTTTTTTTTTAAAAATTATAAATGGTTGTTAAATTTTATTGCCCCAACTTAAGAGGTTTTGACAGAAATACTCATCACCTTAGACTTGCATCTCATTGGCTGGCACTTAGTTACATGACCACAGTTAACTACAAAGGAAGCACATTGCTAGCTGCCCCTCCAAAATCAGCATTCTGTTATTAGGGAAGAAAGAAAGATGGATACAAGGTGGCATCTGCGAGTAGTTCCTGTGACACTGAATACATAGATTTCTATAAAGAGTTATAAAGATTTATACCCTCAAAAATTCTGTATAATAAAAAGTAAGGTATGATTATTGTTATTAATTGCTTGATTCACTTGTGAAGGGAAATAAGCATGGTGCTAACAACCTCTTAACTATCTAACATAAAAGTATTGCTAATGCTTTTGGCCCCATTTTTAAAATCAGAGAATATTATACCTGAATAAAATTTGTATTTAGTTCTTTGTTATATTGTGTGTTTCCCCTACAATAAGCTTCCATAGAGAGATTAGTAGGGCAATTCCATCTAGAACTCCAAAGTGCCACCTCTGCCCCAGAGGGTATATTTCAAATCATTCCTCATGTCACAGATCAGGTACGATGTAGCAACATGTAGTACAATAATAACCATGGGAACCAATGAGTGTGGAATGTTACCAGAGAAAATAACTAAAATTAACAAGGTTGCATGGCTCAGCTAAACTGGTAGCCCAGCATCTTGAACTAACAATGAGACCCTGTCCTTAATCGGGCTTCAAGTAAATGAAAGCAGTTTGGCTCTTTATTTACCTCTTGACTGTACTTTATTCATGCATTTATTTATTCATTCATTTGTTCGACAAAAATTTACTGAGTTCCAACTATGTACCAAGCAATGTGCCAGGCATGAGTATATTTGGAAGAAAAAGACCTGGTCCCAGTTCTCAAGTAGCTGAAATCCTTTGGGGAAGCAGGTACATAGCATCGCATGGTGATTAACCACAAGGGCTTTGGAGTCAGCCCTGGATTCAGTCTTGATTCATATATTCACTCATAATGTGAGCTTAGGTGAATCATTTCATCTCTCAAGCCTTCGGTGTTTTTGCTGTAAGTCTAGAATAACAATGCCAATCACAAAGAGTGTTTTTTTTTTTAATTATACTTTAAGTTTTAGGGTACATGTGCACGACGTGCAGGTTTGTTACATATATATACATGTGCCATGTTGGTGTGCTGCATCCATTAACTCGTCATTTAGCATTAGGTATATCTCCTAATGCTAACCCTCCCCCCTCCCCCCAACCCACAACAGTCCCTGAAGTGTGATGTTCCCCTTCCTGTGTCCATGTGTTCTCATTGTTCAATTCCCACCTATGAGTGAGAACATGCAGTGTTTGGTTTTCTGTCCTTGTGATAGTTTGCTGAGAATGATGGTTTCCAGCTTCATTCATGTTCCTACAAAGGACATGAACTCATCATTTTTTATGGCTGCATAGTATTCCATGGTGTATATGTGCCACATTTTCTTAATCAAGTCTATCATTGTTGGACATTTGGGTTGGTTCCAAGTCTTTGCTATTGTGAATAGTGCCGCAATAAACATATGTGTGCATGTGTCTTTATAGCAGCATGATTTCTAATCCTTTGGGTATATACCCAGTAATGGGATGGCTGGGTCAAATGGTATTTCTAGTTCTAGATCCCTGAGGAATCGCCACACTGACTTCCACAATGGTTGAACTAGTTTACAGTCCCACCAACAGTGTAAAAGTGTTCCTGTTTCTCCACATCCTCTCCAGCACCTGTTGTTTCCTGACTTTTTAATGATCGCCATTCTAACTGGTGTGAGATGGTATCTCATTGTGGTTTTGATTTGCATTTCTCTGATGGCCAGTGATGATGAGCATTTTTTCATGTGTCTTTTGGCTGCATAAATGTCTTCTTTTGAGAAGTGTCTGTTCATATCCTTCGCCCACTTTTTGATGGGGTTGTTTGTTTTTTTCTTGTAAATTTGTTTGAGTTCATTGTAGATTCTGGATATTAGCCCTTTGTCAGATGAGTAGGTTGCGAAAATTTTCTCCCATTCTGTAGGTTGCCTGTTCACTCTGATGGTGGTTTCTTTTGCTGTGCAGAAGTTCTTTAGTTTAATTAGATCCCATTTGTCAATTTTGACTTTTGTTGCCATTGCTTTTGGTGTTTTAGACATGAAGTCCTTGCCCATGCCTATGTCCTGAATGGTATTGCCTAGGTTTTCTTCTAGAGTTTTTATGGTTTTAGGTCTAACATGTAAGTCTTTAATCCATCTTGAATTAATTTTTGTATAAGGTGTAAGGAAGGGATCCAGTTTCAGCTTTTTACATATGGCTAGCCAGTTTTCCCAGCACCATTTATTAAATAGGGAATCCTTTCCCCATTTCTTATTTTTGTCAGGTTTGTCAAAGATCAGATAGTTGTAGATATGCGGCATTATTTCTGAGGGCTCTGTTCTGTTCCATTGGTCTATATCTCTGTTTTGGTACCAGTACCATGCTGTTTTGGTTACTGTAGCCTTGTAGTATAGTTTGAAGTCAGGTAGCGTGATGCCTCTAGCTAAGAATTGATGAGTTGGCCAGGTGTGATGGCTCACGCCTGCAATCCCAGCGTTTTGGGAGGCTGAGGTGGGTGAATCATGAGTTCAGGAGTTTGAGACCAGCCTGGCCAACGTGGTAAAACCCTGTCTCTACTAAAAATACCAAAAAATTAGCCAGGCATGGGGGCACATGCCTGTAATCCCAGCTACTCAGGAGGCTGAGGCAGGAGAATCACTTAAACCAGGGAGGCGGAGGTTGCAGTGAGCCAAGACTGAGCCACAGTACTCTAGCCTGGGTGACAGAGCGAGACTACATCTAACAACAACAAAAAAAAGAATTGAATGAGTTAACGATTAAAAGCATTTGGCATTGGGCCTGACCATGATATGTTCTCAATAAATAAGAGGTACTATTAACAACAACAGGGTGTGATTAGGGGGAGACCAGAGCACTGCAGGGGGTGCAAAAATTGGAGACCTGAAGGAGAATCATCTATTTGATCTCTTAAAAGGTTCAATATGTCCTATTTTCTGAAGATTATTATTATTGGCAAAATTTACCATTAAGGTGGTAAATAGCAAGTTCTTTTTTGTGGCAAGATTATATGTTTTCCATTTCCATTATAGCCCTAACTCTCTTAGTTTCTCTGTCCAGATAGTATACCCTTGTACACACATACATACATATACATGTCAAGATAAAAAGTCAATCCTCTGATCAAACTAAACCTTATACTTGTAGAATAAAATGTTCTTAGTAGGAAGGCAATTAGAGGTAAAAGGAAAGAGCATAGGATTTTTCAGACCTGGGTTACAATCATAACTTTGGATAAACCATTACTCTCTTTGAGCTCAGTCTCATTACCTATAAACGGGAATAATAATATTGACCTCCTAGAGTAATTGTGAGAACAAAATGAACTCAGAACAAAACAGACATTCAAAACAAATGTTAATTTTTTCTTGCTCTCATTAACACTTACTAATCTCTAGTTATTTTAATCTAGTGGTCCTTAAAGTTTTAGATCTCAGGACTCCCTTAGACTCTTGAAAATTAAGAGCCCCAAGAGCTTTAGTTTATGATTATGGTTATATATACCCATAATCATCATACTAGAAAGTAAAACAGAAACATTTTAAAATAATTATCTACTGATTTATTTAATAACTATAATAATAAACCCACTGCATATTACTGTAATATGTTTTTATGAAAAATAACTGTATTTTCTGAAACAAAACAAAAATTAACAGGCCTTCTGCTCTAAAATGGAGTGGCACTGTTTTACATATTTGGAAATCTCTTTAAGCATCTGGTTTAATGGAAGACAACTGGATTCTCTATCTGCTCCTGCATTTAATCTTTTGCCTTTTTCAAAAATTGAATTCCATGAAGAAAGTCAAACCTCATGTAAACATATAGTTGGAAAGGAAGAAGCATATAATAGCTTTTTTCAATGACTGTGGACATTCTTCTTTGATATTACCTTCAAACTAGATAACAGGTGATAGTAGATAACAGGTAAAACTAGATAACAGGTGAAAGTAGTTTCAATGAGGAATCTGAAACATCAGTGAATGTTTCATGTTGTTAAAATGAAAAGCCATTGATCTCTTTTCATTTTGAATGGATTTTTTTAACCAATGTGTGATTTTGTAATATGATGCTTTGTCCTTTGTAAAATATTGATTCAGTGAGCTATGCAGACCTTCCAGATTTCATGATACAATATCAAAAAAAATCACATTTGTTAATATCACTACCATTCTCATCAGACAAATCTTAAAGTATCGAGAAGTATTGTTTTTTCTATTTTTTATTATTATTATACTTTAAGTTCTAAGATACGTTTGCAGAACGTACAGGTTTGTTACGTAGGTATATATGTGCCATGGTTGTTTGCTGCACCCGTCAACCCGTCATCTACGTTAGGTATTTCTCCTGATGCTATCCCTCCCCCTAGCCTCCCACCCCACCGACAGGCCCTGGTGTGTGATGTTCCCCTCCCTGTGTCCATGTGTTCTCATTGTTCAACTCCCACTTATGAGTGAGAACATGCACTGTTTGGTTTTCTGTTCTTGTGTTAGTTTGCCGAGTATGATGGTTTGAGCTTCATCCAGGTCCTTGCAAAGGGCATGAACTCATCCTTTTTTATGACTGCATAGTATTCCATGGTGTATATGTGCCATATTTTCTTTATCCAGTCTATCATTGATGGACATTTGGGTTGGTTCCAAGTCTTTGCTATTGTGAATAGTGCCACAATAAACATACGTGTGCATGTGTCTTTATAGTGTAATGATTTATAATCCTTTGGGTATATACGCAGTAACAGGATTGCTGAGTCAAGTGGTATTTCTGGTTCTAGATCCTTGAGGAATGGCCACACTGTCTTCCACAATGACTGAACTAATTTACACTCCCACCAACAGTGTAAAAGCATTTCTGTTTCTCCACATCCTCTCCAGCATCTGTTGCTTCCTACTTTTTAATGATTGCCATTCTAACTGGCATGAGATGGTATGTCATTGTGGTTTTGATTTGCATTTCTCTGATGACCAGTGATGATGAGCTTTTTTCATATGTTTCTTGGCCGTATAAATGTCTTCTTTTGAGAAGTGTCTGTTCATATCCTTTGCCGACTTTTTGATTTTTTTTTTTTTTTTGTAAATTTGTTTAAGTTCTTTGTAGATTCTGGATATTAGCCCTTTGTCAGATGGATAGATTGCAGAAATTTTCTCCCATTCTGTAGGTTGCCTGTTCACTCTGATAATAGTTTCTTTTGCTGTGCAGAAGCTCTTTAGTTTAATTAGATCCCATTTGTCAATTTTGACTTTTATTGCCATGGCTTTTGGTGTTTTAGTCATGAAGTCTTTGCCCATGCCTATGTTCTGAATTGTATTGCCTAGATTTTCTTCTAGGGTTTTTATGGTTTTAGGTCTTATGTTTATGTCTTTAATCCATCTTGAGTTAATTTTTATATAAGATGTAAGGAAGGGGTCCAGTTCAGTTTTTTGCATATGGCTAGTCAGTTTTCCCAACACCATTTATTAAGTAGGGAATCTTTTCCCCATTGCTTGTTTTTGTCAGATTTGTCAAAGATCAGATTGTTGTAGATGTGTAGCATTATTTCTGAGGCCTCTGTTCTGTTCCATTGGTCTATATATCTGTTTTGATACCAGTACCATGCTGTTTTGGTTACTGTAGCTTTGTAGTATAGTTTGAAGTCAGGTGGCATGATGCCTCCAGCTTTGTTCTTTTGCTTAGGATTGTCTTCGCTAAACGGGCTCCTTTTTGATTCCATATGAAATTTAAAGTAGTTTTTTCTAAATCTGTGAAGAAAGTCAACGGTAGCTTGATGGGGATAGCATTGAATCTATAAATTACTTTAGGCAGTATGGCTATTTTCACAATATTGATTCTTCCTATCCATGAGCATGGAATGTTTTTCCATTTGTTTTTGTCCTCTCTTATTCCTTGAGCAGTGGTTTGTAGTTCTTGAAGAGGTCCTTCACATCCCTTGTAAGTTGGATTCCTAGGTATTGTATTCTCTTTGTAGCAATTGTGAATGGGAGTTCACTCATGATTTGGCTCTCTGTCTGTTATTGGTGTATAGGAATGCTTGTGATTTTTGCACATTGATTTTGTATCCTGAGACTTTGCTGAAGTTGCTTATCAGCTTAAGGAGATTTTGGGCTAAGATGATGGGGTTTTCTAAATATACAATCTTGTCATCTGCAAACAGAGACAATTTGACTTGCTCTCTTTCTATTTGAATTTGCTTTATTTCTTTCTCTTGCCTGATTGCCCTGGCCAAAACTTCCAATACCATGTTGAATAGGAGTAGTGAGAGAGGGCATTCTTGTCTTGTGCAGGTTTTCAAAGGGAATGCTTCCAGCTTTTGCCCATTCAGTATGATATTGGCTGTGGGTTTGTCATGAATAGCTCTTATTATTTTGAGATACGTTCCATCAATACCTAGTTTATTGAGAGTTTTTAGCATGAAGGGGTGTTGAGTTTTGTTGAAGTCCTTTTCTGCAACTATTGAGATAATCATGTGATTTTTGTCTTTGGTTCTGTTTATGCGATGGATTATGTTTATTGATTTATGTATGTTGAACCAGCCTTGCATCACAGGGATGAAGCCAGCTTGATCATGGTGGATAAGCTTTTTGATGTGCTGCTGGATTCGGTTTGCCAGTATTTTCTTGAGGATTTTCACATCAATGTTCATCAGGGATATTGGCCTAAAATTTTCTTTTTTTGTTTTGTCTCTGCCAGGCTTGTGTATTAGGATGATGCTAGCCTCATAAAATGAGTTAGGGAGGATTCCCTCTTTTTCTATTGTTTGGAATAGTTTCAAAAGGAATGGTACCAGCTCCTCTTTGTACCTCTGGTAGAATTTGGCTGTGAATCCATCTGGTCCTGGGCATTTTTTGGTTGGTAGGCTATTAATTACTATCTCAATTTCAGAACTTGTTATTAGTTGATTCAGGTATTCGACTTCTTCCTGGTTTAGTCTTGGGAGGGTATATGTGTCCAGGAATGTATCCATTTCTTCTAGATTTTCTAGTTTATTTGCATAGAGGTGTTTATAGTATTCACTGGTGGTACTTTGTATTTCTGTGGGATCAGTGGTGATATCCTGTTTATCATTTTTTATTGTGTCTGTTTGATTCTTCCCTCTTTTCTTCTTTATTATTCTGGCTAGTGGTCATCTATTTTGTTAATCTTTTCAAAAAACCAGCTCCTGGATTCACTGATTTTTTGAAGGGTTTTTTGTGTCTCTATCTCCTTCAGTTCTGCTCTAATCTTAGTTATTTCTTGTCCCCTGCTAGCTTTGGAATTTGTTTGCTCCTGCTTCTCTAGTTCTTTTAATTGTGATGTTAGGGTGTCGATGTTAGATCATTCCCACTTTCTCATGTGGGCATTTAGTTCTATAAATTTCTCTCTAAACACTGCTTTAGCTGTGTCTCAGAGATTCTACTACGTTGTGTCTTTGTTCTCATTGGTTTCAAAGAACTTCTTTATTTCTGCCTTCATTTCGTTATTTACCCAGTAGCATGTTGTTCAGTTTCCATGTAGTTGTGTGGTTTTGAGTGAGTTTCTTAATCCTCAGTTCTAATTTGATTGCACTATGGTATGAGAGACTGTTTGTTATGATTTCCATTCTTTTGCGTTTGCTGAGGAGTGTTTTACTTCCAATTATGTGGTCAATTTTAGAATAAGTGCGACTTGGTGCTGAGAAGAATGTATATTCTGTCGATTTGGGGTGCAGAGTTCTGTAGATGTCTATTAGTTCTGCTTGGTCGAGAGCTGAGCTCAAGTCCTGAATATCCTTGTATATTTTCTGTCTCATTGATCTGTCTAATATTGACAGTGGAGTGTGAAAGTCTCCCACTATTATTGTGTGGGAGTCTAAGTTTCTTTGTAGGTATCTAAGGACTTGCTTTATGAATCTGGGTTCTGCTGTATTGGGTGCATATATATTTAGGATAGTTAGCTTTTTTGTTGTGTTGATCCCTTTACCATTATGTAATGCCCTTCTTTGTCTTTTTTGATCTTTGTTGGTTTAAAGTCTGTTTTATCAGAGACCAGGATTGTAACCCCTGCTTTTTTTTGCTTTCCATTTGTTTGA
Organism: Pan troglodytes; assembly: GCF_028858775.2. Classification (NCBI taxonomy): domain Eukaryota; kingdom Metazoa; phylum Chordata; class Mammalia; order Primates; family Hominidae; genus Pan; species Pan troglodytes. The sequence continues at coordinate 62,236,844 of NC_072411.2, read as the reverse complement.
TAAATCTTCCTCCATCCCTTTATTTTGAGCCCATGCGTGTCTTTGTACGTGACATGCGTCTCCTGAATACACACCAATGGGTCTTGACTCTTTATCCAATTTGCCACTATGTGTATTTTAATTGGGGCATTTAGGCCATTTACATTTAAGGTTAATATTGTTATGTGTGAATCTGATCCTACCATTGTGATTCTAGCTGGTTATTTTGCCTGTTAGTTGATGCATTTTCTTCATAGTGTCGACGGTCTTTACAATTTGGTATGTTTTTGCAGTGGCTGGTACCAGTTTTTCCCTTCCATATTTAGTGCTTCCTTCAGGAGCTCTTGTAAGGCAGGCCTGGTGGTGGCAAAATCTCTCAGCATTTGCTTGTCTGTAAAGGATTTTATTTCTCCTTCGCTTATGAAGCTCAGTTTGGCGAGATATGAAATTCTGGGTTGAAAATTCTTTTCTTTAAGAATGTTGAATATTGGCCCCTACTCTCCTCTGGCTTGTAGGGTTTCTGCAGAGAGATATGCTGTTAGTCTGATGGGCTTCTCTTCGTGGGTAACCCAACCTTTCTCTCTGGTTGCCCTTAACATTTTTCCTTCATTTCAACCTTGGTGAATCTGATGATTATATGTCTTGGAGTTGCTCTTCTTGGGGAGTATCTTTGTGGTTTTCTCTGTATTTCCTGAATTTGAATGTTGCCCTGCCTTGCTGTGTTGGGGAAGTTCTCCTGGATAATATCCTGAAGAGTGTTCTCCAACTTGGATCCATTCTCCCCGTCACTTTCAGGTACACCAATCAAACATAGGTTTGGTCTTTTCACATAGTCCCATATTTCTTGGAGGCTTTGATTGTTCCTTTTCATTCTTTTTCTCTAATCTTGTCTTCATGCTTTATTTCATTAAGTTGATCTTCAATCTCTGATATCCTTTCTTCCCCTTGATTGATTCAGATATTGATGCTTGTATATGCTTCATGAAGTTCTCGTGCTGTGTTTCTCAGCTCCATCAGGTCATTTATGTTCTTCTCTAGACTGGTTGTTCTGGTTAGCAATTCCTCTAACCTTTTTTCAAGGTTCTTAGCTTCCTTGCATTGGGTTAGAACATGCTCCTTTAGTTTAGACGAGTTTGTTATTACTCACCTTCTGAAGCCTACTTCTGTCAATTTGTCAAACTCATTCTCTGTCCAGTTTTGATCTCTTGCTGGCAAGGAGTTGTAATCCTTTGGAGGAGAAGAGGCATTCTGGGTTTTGGAATTTTCAGTCTTTTTGCATTAGTTTTTCCTCATCTTCGTGGATTTATCTACCTTTGGTATTTTATGTTGGTAACCTTCGGATGGGGTTTTTTGTGTGGACGTCCTTTTTGTTGATATTGATGCTATTCCTTTCTGTTCATTAGTTTTCCTTCTAACAATCAGGCCCCTCTGCTGCAGGTCTGCTGAAGTTTGCTGGAGGTCCACTCCAGACCCTGTTTGCCTGGGTATCACCAGCGGAGGCTACAGAACAGCAAAGAATGCTGCCTGTTCCTTCCTCTGGAAGCTTTGGCCCAGAGGGGCACCCGCCAGATGTCAATTGGAGCTCTCTTGTATGAGGTGTCTGTTGATCCCTGCTGGGATGTGTCTCCCAGTCAGGAGGCACGGGGGTCAGGGACCCACTTGAGGAGGCAGTCTGTCCCTTAGCACAGCTCAAGCACTGTGCTGGGAGATTCACTGCTCTGTTCAGAGCTGGCAGGCAGGGACGTTTAAGTCTGCTGAAGCTGTGCCCACAGTCGCCCCTTTCCCCAGGTGCTCTGTCCCAGGGAGATGGGAGTTTCATCTAAAAGCCCCTGACTGGGGCTACTGCCTTTCTTTCAAAGATTTCCTGCCCAGAGAGGAGGAATCTAGAGAGGCAGTCTGGCTACAGAGGCTTTGCCGAGCTGCGGTGAGCTCTGCCGAATTCGAACTTCCTGGTGGCTTTGTTTACACTGTGAGGGGAAATTGCCTACTCAACCCTCAGTAATGGCAGATGCCCCTCCCCCTACCAAGCTCCAGTGTCCCAGGTCGACTTCAGACTGCTGTGCTGGCAGCGAGAATTTCAAGCCAGTGGATCTTAGCTTGCTGGGCTCCATGAGAGTGGGATCTGCTGAGCTAGACCACTTGGCTCCCTGGCTTCAGCCCCCTTTTCAGGGGAGTGAACGGTTCTGTCTCGCTGGAATTCCAAGCGCCACTGGGGTATGAAAAAAAACTCCGGCAGCTAGCTTGCTGTCTGCCCAAACAGCCACCCAGTTTTGTGCTTGAGATCCAGGGCCCTGGTGATATAGGCACCCGAGGGAATCTCCTGGTCTGGGGGTTGTGAAGACAATGGGAAAAGCGAAGTATCTGGGCTGGAATGCACCATTCCTCATGGCACAGTCCCTCACAGCTTCCCTTGGCTAGGGGAGGGAGTTCCTGACCACTTGCGCTTCCATGGTGAGGTGACGCCCCACCCTGCTTCGGCTCACCCTTTGTAGGCTGCACCCATTGTCTAACCAGTCCCAGTGAGATGAGCTGGGTACCTCAGTTGGAAATGCAGAAATCACCTGCCTTCTGCGTTGATCTCACTGGGAGCTGCATACTGGAGCTGTTCCTATTTGATCATCTTACCAGCCTTCTCACTACTGCTTTCATATCATCAGTGCAAATGTCAACACAGTGAAGAAGGCAAATGACATCTCTGAATTACTGTGAAAATAGTTTAACGTGAAGGACCTCCTGCAAGGTCTCAGGGACCCTCATGGGTCTGTGCACCACCCTTCAAAAACCACACCAAACCCCCATCACACACAATTTACCTATATAACAAACCCACACAGGTACCTCTAAACATAAAATAAAAGTTAAATACAACTAAAAATAAAAGCCACCCTTTTTCCAGGTGCAGTGGCACATGCCTGTAGTCCCAGAGCTGGAGGATTGCTTAAGCCCAGGAGTTTGAGTCCAGCCTGGGCAGCATAGAGAGTGTCCAAGGCTCTATAAAAAGAAAGAAAACCCACCTCTTTAATCTAATCTTTATGTTTTCTGGAGTAGCTCATTTATTTTCAGTGGATGGAGAGACACTAAAAATTTATTTCACCCTGTTAAAAATGCTGAAGTGGTTTACATTTTTGAAAAGAATTTCTTTTGCTGTTGTCTAAGATACAGCAACATTCTGAAGGTTTGTTTTTTTTGTTTGTTTGTTTTTTGTTTTTTGTTTTTTGTTTTTTGAGGTGGAGTTTCACTCTTGATGCCCAGGCTAGAGTGCAATGGCATGATCTTGGCTCATTGCAACCTCCGACTCCCAGGTTCAAGCGATTCTGCTGCCTCAGCCTCCCAAGTAGCTGGGATTACAGGCGTGTGCCACCATGCCCAGCTGATTTTTTTTTTTGTATTTTTAGTAGAGACAGGGTTTCATCATGTTGGTCTGGCTGGTCTTGAACTCCTGACCTCAAGTAATCCACCTGTCTCTGCCTCCCAAAGTGCTGGGATTACAGGCGTGAACCACCCTGCCCGGCCAAAAGATTTTTGAAACATCATTTTATGTATACTGTGGTGTTTTTTGTTTTGTTTTAAATTTACACCAATAGTGAGTTCATTGTAGTTTTGCAAAAGAGGAAACTGAGCATGAAATGCTGGAATGGGCCGGGCATGGTAGCTCACACCTGTAATCCCAGCACTTGGGAGGCCGAGGTGGGCAGATCACCTGAGGTCAAGAGTTTGAGACCAGCCTGGCCAACACGGTGAAACCCTGTCTCAACTAAAATACCAAAAAAAAAAAAAAAAATTAGCTGGACGTGGTGGTGCATGCCTGTAATCTCAGCTACTCGGGAGGCTGGGGCAGGAGAATCACTTGAGGCAGAGGTTGCAGTGAGCTGAGATGGCACCACCGCATTCCAGCCTGGGCGACAGAGTGAGAGTCCATCTCAAAAAAAAAAAAAAAAGAAAAAGAAAAAAAGAAAAGAAATGCTAGAATGGATTTCCTCTATGTTCACACACATAAACATATATGAGTATATGGTATATAGTTTCTTATTGCAAAGGTAATAAGCCCACGTGAAAATACAGACAAAAGTAAGAAGTGAAAATCATTTCTAACCTCACTCAGGAAAAGACGATATTAATACTTTAGTATACGTGATTATAGTCTTATTTTATAAATATTTATTTAAAATTTTAACAAAAAATTGAAGTAATACTTCTTTATATTGTGTTTTATCATTATTTTGCATTTTAAATGCAAATCTCTTTTTATCTAGGGACTCAAAATCAAGTAATTTGGTGAGAGGTGCCTATTTCTTTTAATTGGTAGGCTAAGAAAGTAACAACAAAATATGAACATTTGTTAGAAAATGAACTCTTGCCTGTAATCCCAGCACTTTTGGAGGCCGAGGCGGGCAGATTGCTTGAGCTCAGGAGTTCGTGACCAGCTTGGGCAACATGGTGAGACTCCATCTCTACAAAAAGTACTAACATTAGCTGGGTATGGTGGTACATACCTGTAGTCCCAGCTACTTGGGAGGCTGAGGTGGGAGAATTGCTTGACCCCGGTGGCGGAGGTTGCAGTGAGCTGAGATTGTGCCACCACAACCGCATTCCAGCCTGGGCTACAGAGGGAGACCCTGTCTCAAAAAAAAAAAAAAAAAGAGAGAGAGAGAGAAAGATAGAGAGAAAAGAAAATGAACTCTGATCAAAACATGGGCAATCTGCACTCAAAATTCCCTGGCGTGAGCCATCTCTGACATTCTCTTTTGCTTTAGCTCTCCTATCACTTGAATTTCTTTAGTGAGTTAAATTAAAATTTCATTCCACTTTCCAAAGGCACAGAGTTCTAGTAAAATCTACATAGCAGATAATTCTAACCAACAAAGATGCAAATCTCTCACAAAAAATAGGACTGCTACTTCTGTGGATCTGGAAGATGCTCAAATGTCATTTCGGTATGGTATGAACCAGTAGCCCCAAATAATAGATTAAACAATTTCCAAGAATAGTTAGGTCCCAGGCACAATGGTGTACCTAACATGATTACATACTTTTTATCTCATATAATCGTCATGGCAACTTTGTGAAATAGATATTATGATCATTCCCATTTTATGGAGGAAGACACTGAGGCCAGTGGTGTTGAATAACTTGCCCAAAGATAGATAACTGGCCGGGCACAGTGGTGCACGCCTGTACTCGCAGCACTTTGGGATGCCAAGGTGGGTGCATCACTTGAGGTCAGGAGCTCGAGACCAGCCTGGCCAACATGGTAAAACCCCATCTCTACTAAAAATACAAAACTTAGCTGGGCATGGTGGCGTGAGCCTGTAATCCCAGCTACTTGGGAGGCTGAGGCAGGAGAATGGCTTGAACCTAGAGGCAGAGGTTGCAGTGAGCCGAGATCATGCCACTGCACTCCAGCCTGGGTGACAGAGTGAGACTCCATCTCCAAAAAAATAAGATAGATAACTGTTCGCTCTTTTTATTCTAAATCCAATGTATTTTCTACCACCCACAGCTACTTCAAGTGCTCTAAGGGCAATTAAGAAATATACTGCATTATTGTCATTTAACAAGTTAAATATTTTGAAAAAAATCAGGCTCCTTTCTTATATCACACTTTAAAAATGCATCTTAGATTTGAAGGTGGGAAGAAGTTTGACTGCATCAAAACTTTTAAGATATATATCCAAAAACATCATGAACAAAATTAAAAGACAAACTACAAAGAAAAAAATTTAATATTTTTAGGATGGTTCTTTTTTTTTTTTTTTTTTTTTTTGAGACAGAATCTTGCTCTATCGCCCAGGCTGGAGTGCAGTGGCATGATCTGGGCTCACTGCAAGCTCCACCTCCCGGGTTCACGCCATTCTCCTGCCTCAGCCTCCTGAGTAGCTGGGACTACAGGCACCCACCACCACCCCGGGCTAATTTTTTTGTATTTTTTTTCAGTAGAGATGGGGTTTCACCATGTTAGCCAGGATGGTCTCTATCTCCTGACCTCATGATCCGCCCACCTCCGGCTCCCAAAGTGCTGGGATTACAGGCGTGAGCCACAGCGCCTGGCCAGGATGGTTCTTAAAATTAAATTAGAATAAGAAATGTAGCAAAGGATATCAGCTAGCAATTAACAAAAGAAGAAATACAAAATGTTAATAAGTAGAAACAAGCACTCAATCTTAGTAATAATAAAATGAAAATTAAAACTAACAAATGCCATTTTTTGCTAATCAACTAGTATAGTTTTTTTTTTTTTTAAATGATGCCATGCCGTACACTAATACCACAGATGGCAATGGATACAAACTTTTTTGGAAGAGTTTGGTAATATGAGTCAAAAGATAACCCAGCAATTCACAATCAAAAAATTTATTTTAAGCAAGGATATGGAATAGTTTGTAAATATGTATGTAGAAGGATCACTATATTATTTAATTACAAAAATGTTCAAAATAAATGCTCAGCAATAGAAAGATGATCAAATAAACTATGATTCATCTCACAACAATTACAATTTATGTTTTTGATTCTTTTCTTTACACTTTCATATAAAACCCCAATTTTCTTCAATGAACCTGCCTTATTATTTTAATCAGGAAAAAACATTATTCTAGAGATACCATTAGCCAAATCCATTATCTGTACTTAGGTCTGTTCTAGACTGTGTGAAGTGATTTATGTAAGAAATGACAATCATGTTTATTATGCATTAACTCTGAAAAGCTCATCGTGCTGTATTCTTTGCCTGTTTGATCCCATTCAAGCCTCATGACAATCCTGCTAGGTAGATACAGTCTGTGGTCAGCACTTTAGAGTTTCAATGAAACCTGATGAACAATATTAAAAATAAGAGAATAAGGTTGTCTCCTGAGAGTTAAAGTTAAACATAATAATTAGGAAAGGAAATTTAAAAATTACCTGGAAGCAACAGACTGGCCCCTGGACCCAGTAGACTAGGTGTATTGATGCAGCTGAAAGGACAGAGAGGCCTAGTGGGCTAGGGCAGGACAGAGAAGGGGATGTCACAGAGGCCAGTGTGGGCCACATCCATCCAAGAGCCTCGGCCAACACACTTCCAGAGCTTCCAGTCCCTTTGGTTGCGAGAGCTTTTCAAATTTGTGTTAGCTGAGGAAGTGGACCACAGATGGGGGAGGGGTCAGAAGTGACCAAGAACATCCATTCTGGGGTGGTCGTCTTGGGACATATTGGGCTATGCCATTCAGTGCTGGGTTCCTCCATTTCCCCTAGTTCTGAAGCCTGGGGACACATCCAAACCTCACCTGCTTTCAAGGAAAGTCTACTGATAGGAAGAAAATGATGATACTCACAGGCACAAGCATTCTGGTCCCGGTGAGAGCATCCTTACTCAGTGTGAAAGAGTCCATGATCATTCTGATCTATCTGTACACACAGTCAATTCTCATTATTCATGGTAGTCATGTTCCGCAAACTTGCCCCAAGCAATGAATTATGGAATATTGAATCATTGCTCCCAAGGAAAATATAGGGTTAGGTTCCTGTGAGCCTCTGGCTATCACATTTTCATTAACAAATCACTACACAAACTTATTTTATGTGTGCTTCTGTTTAAAGACGCCACATGTAATAGATCTCATTGAATTATAAACATTGAACTCCAGACGAAGGCACTATAACTCATGCCTGAATGAAACTTGTCTCACACAGCTTATTTTCTCCATGAGACACATCGCAGCCTTCTTGCACTTAGGAACACTAAACAGCATTTCAGCATTATGCCTGGGGGCTATTTTACACAGTGAAACCATCCATGAAAAGCATAAAAATGAAAGAAAGGTGGTACTATGTAGACCGTGAAAAAGACACTGGCTTAGAGTTGGAGGCCTGAAATAAGAAGGCAGAGCACCACCGTGTTTGATTCCAGTTGGGAATGTGCATATAGGGAGATGCTTTGTTTTGGGTTTTTTTGTTTTGTTGTTTTGTTTTGCCTGTCTACACATGTCCACGAATGACTCAGAAAACACGGCAAGTATTAATTAGGGAGTAACAAATAAATCTTAGCAACTAGGTGAATTCACAAATATAGAATCTGTGAATAATGAAGATCAACTGTATACCTCAGGCAGATGAACTTGATGAACTGAAGCCTAACATTGAAAAATGCACCTTCTCGTGCTGACAAAGTAAGCTACTGGACCTGCAGAGCCAAGGCCCAGGCCCCACATGTGCCCATATTAAGAATCAATCAGTTCATCCCCAGGCAGCACATCATTCCCTCACCAGGCGCTATGCCTTTTTGTCTCTTTGCACTTCTACACCAATGATTCTAAAACTTTAGCATGCATCCAGAAGGCTTAGTACAATACACGCCAGTGAGCCTACCCCCAGCATAGCTAACTCAGCAGGTCTTGGGTAGGGGTTCAGATTTTGCATTTCTAACAATTTGCCAGGTGATGCTCATGATGCTGGGCCAGGGATCTCAGTTGGAGAACCTCTCCTCTATACGATTATCCGTATTTTAAAATCCACAGCTCAGAAGTGTTGAGTAACTTGCCCAAAGTTTCATGCACAGCTAGAAACTTGCTTTCAAAATAAGATGTGGCTGAACTCATGATCAGCCCTTTGTGTTCTACTGTAATATCTTTGGTGCAGATTTCATCGTAACATTGTACTTTAAGCAGTGGTTTTATTTCTAGACTGGCCTATTCAATCACAGTAGAGTTGGACTCTCAAATCAAGAATGCTGCTACAATTGTTGGGCCCTTGGCAGGCAGACCTGGGAGTACAGGAGGGAGCAGAGGAAAAAGAAGACAGATTCCTCTCTTGTCTTGCTACAGGGTGATTCACACTTGATGACAGCCTGAGATATCAGAATACAAAGGAATTGTCGTTGTATTAACTTAGTGGTGAATTTTGGTTGGGAGCCCATAGAAGGTAGTGATTACACACACACACACACTGGAGTCTGATCACCTGATTATCTGTTATCTGAGTTTGAGCCAGTGCAAGACACACAATAAGCTCTAAATAAGTGTCAGCTAATATGGTCAACATAGAAAGGGTTGGGGATGATGTCAACAACCTTAACAGTGAGATTCATAGCTGAGTTGCAGAGTCAGGCCCTTTAGAAAAACTAATCTTCATTTAGGAGAATGTTGCTAAGCTATTAGATCCATTAATTGTGTGTGGCGTCATATTTCATCAACAGTATTTTTGCATCTTACTTTTGCAGTAGTATTCCATACTTCTGTTTACCTACATTTGGATTCAAGCATATTTTGCCATTGACAAATGATGCTGAAAGATTCAATGAAATTGTGAAGAATCAGAAAATTTCTGCTAATATTGACACACCCGAAGGTGGATTTGATGCAATTATGCAAGCTGCTGTGTGTAAGGTATGCTGAAGGGAGTGCTGTTTCACTCTGTTAACATAAAATTCATCTCTTATTAATAATTCTACTTCAAAAAGATAAGCTAATTTCCTTTCCTTTGATCTCTAAATTTCTATATTTCATATTTTTCTTAAAATACACAATTTTTACCAAATGTTTAATTAAACCATGTTGAAATGGGGACTGTCCTTTCTGCCTACTATTTGAATAATCTAAGAAAATTGTGTTGGGAAAATTTAGTTGAAACAATAGCTATGCATGATTAATTTTCAAAGATCAAGATCAGATTAGTTTTTGGATTAATCATGATTAAAAAATCAAGGGTAGAACATTTATTTTAAAAAGTTAAAATGCTCTAAGTCAGTATATGTTCATACATACGACTACATAGCTATTGTTTTGAACCAACAATAAGCTTCGGAAGTTTGCTGTCTCTACAACATCACAGGAACACTGCTCCTCCTTGACTATCTGACAAGTATCCACAAGAATTATTCCCCTGTCTTTAGGCAACAGCCCTTCATGAAAAATATCAGGAAATAAACAGGGCTGAAGCTCCTAGAAGGTGGGAGGGCCAAGGAATTAGAGGAGGAAGGAAAGGGATAAGGTGGGATGGAAGAGCCAGGATGCGTTTTTACCCAATTAGTTCCTGGACTAATATTAATTAAAGGGGAGGGCTTTACTAAACACCAACAACAGACAATTTTAATTAACAGGACCTTCGGGCCATACTTTCATAAGCAATTCTTATCCTTGTATTAGGTTCAAAATTTTTGGATGACATCATTGGAAAGAGAAATATGTGCTTAAATGTTGGGTGACATTTTAATGAAACAGGCTTACTCTGAGCCCCTTTAACATTGCATGTTGATGAGTTTGGCTTCAATTTGGATTTGGGACCATCTATGACCTCCTCTGCTCAATTTTTTTGGAGAATTGAAAGCTGGATAGTAAAAATAATTGAACTATGTAAAAGTCAAGATTAACTGCATACCGATTGTAGTGGAGCTATATTTTTCTGAAGCATAAATCATATGAAAATGTTATCCAGGAAAAAGCAAATGTCACAGAATTTCATGTTTTATTAAAAACATTAATATTATCAATTCACAATAGATAAAAAGGCTAAAATAGACTAGCAATATTATTTTTATAACCTAAATGTGTCCAAGCATAATTGACCCACACTCAATAAATGCCTGCCTCCCTCCAATATCACACAAATGTTTCTTTCTCACTGTAGGAAAAAATTGGCTGGCGGAATGACTCCCTCCACCTCCTGGTCTTTGTGAGTGATGCTGATTCTCATTTTGGAATGGACAGCAAACTAGCAGGCATCGTCATTCCTAATGACGGGCTCTGTCACTTGGACAGCAAGAATGAATACTCCATGTCAACTGTCTTGGTGTGTAACCTGCACTCTGTACTGTTTTCAGGGCTATAAGTAGGAGAATGAAGCAACAACTAGTGTAATACATGTGAAATAACATACGCTTGGTGAAAGCAGTGCACATTTTCTAATGTGGGATTAACAAGTTGCCCCAGCTCGATTCTCACCATCCTCAGAGGTTCCCACCGGAGCACAGGTGGATGGTGGGACATGTGGGAAGTTAGATCTGCTATGAATCCCATGATCCCAGAACCTCCCCAACTTCTCAAAAAGCCTGGTGCTGGTAAAGCAATACAGGCAGCTCATTCTGTTCTCAGCCACAGCCTCAGAAAGGAGGGACCCAGACCAGAACAGTAGCCACATAGGATTTGCAGTGAATGATGGTCCTTGAATCAGGCCATGCTTTCATGTTCCATGGGTAACAACTAGTCAGGTATGGCTTGGTTGGTGCTTGTTAACCTTTGGCTTATTTTTTGTCATTTATAAAATGCTAGTGACATTCAAAGAAAACAGCGAACTCTTGTAAAACCAGGAAAAAATTTCAGAGCTCTTTGGACATGCATGATCTCCTCAATAGACCCCTATGTATCCAGCTGCTTTTCCTGAACAGACCATGAGGCTGCTATGCTTGTGCACATGTTATTCCCTCTGCCTGGAATATCCTTACCTCCTAGCCTGCTGAGAAACTCTTCATTATCCTTGAAAAGCCAGTTCAGTCATTACTGCCCCCAGAGAGCCTTCTTTGACCTCTGCCAGGCTCTGAAGCAATTGTCTTTCCCTTCAGTTGCATATGCAGATGTGTTCTTGTGCATCTCTATGTAGAAATATGTTTTCTTACATCTGTCTGTCTTTCTTGCACAATCCTCAGGTCCAGGCCTGGTTTATTATCTCTGTTTCCTGATAGCACAGTGCCTATAACACAGTGGGTGCCAACTAATGTATGAAATAGAGGCTGGGCACGTTGGCTCACGCCTGTAATCCCAGCATTTTGGGAGGCCGAGGCGGTGGATCACGAGGTCAGGAGATGGAGACCATCCTGGCTAACACAGTGAAACCCTGTCTCTACTAAAAAATACAAAAATTTAGCCGGGCGTGGTGGTGGGCGCCTGTAGTCCCAACTACTCGGGAGGCTGAGGCAGGAGAATGGTGTGAACCCAGGAGGCGCAGCTTGCAGTGAGCCAAGATCGCACCACTGCACTCTAGCCTGGGCGACAGAGCGAGACTCCGTCTCCAAAAAAAAAAAAAAAAAAAAAATAGATTTGATTTCTGAAGCAGCAGTCTGAGATTGTCATATTTTCCCCATTTAACACTTGGGGAAATATGGTACAGAGAATTTAAGTGACTTCTTAGAACAATGCTGTGGAGGTGTAGGTGGGGGAGAGAGAAAGAGGGTGGGGGTGCAGGGGGAGAGAAAGAGGGAGACGGGAACCTAGAATTCTAATGTCAATTGGAAAACTATTCTCTAAAAACTCTTAACAGTTCATTACTCACTACTATTCCTTGACCTAAATTTCTAAATTTCGACATGAATGTTTTCCCCAAACATTTGATCAGTAGTATTCCCCAAATGTGTATATTCTTTAATCACATACTCTGCCTTTTCATATTACAATATCAGTGAGGATAGCCGCATGTTGTCTTTTAGTCAGTGAGGGGCAAGAAACTGGAAAATTTATCCCCTTTTCATTACCCTTTTCTTGCAACTTTTCAAAAGCACCACAAAAAGCTCCATTTTGAACGAGGCAAGTTCATAAAAGCTAACACTACTTATTGCCTAATATGAACTTCTCAGCTAATAAATGTTCAAGTTGTTCTTTCTGAATAAGTTGCAACAAATCCACAGAAGTCAGAGACCGTATCTATGCCTGCCTGCAACATAGCCCCCGGGTCCTCTGAGCACTTCCTGTGTACTCAAAACTCGGGCCAGATTCCTCAGGCCAAAAAATAATACAAGGTGGTTCCTGGCCTTGAACTTACAGTATGGTTGTGGGAATTAAACCAACAGATCTGATTCAAATAGAAAACCAGCTTCGCTCACCTTCGAAGGACTATGTGGTGTGATCCTGGCTACACACGCACAGCAGCTAAGGAGTGTGGGAACACGTGGAGATAAGGAGGGACTGGCACTGGAGGGATTTAGGCATCAGTGTAAAGGATTTTTACGCAGTTGAAAAGCAGAGGAAATGGATAATATTTGGTATCTCTATTAATAAAAATCCAAATGTGATGGAAATCACATATGACATAGCCATTTGCAGTTGGGTAATTTATTGCAGTGTTTTAGGCAAAACTACACTTTTCTCTCAACTTGAACCTTGTGCCTAAAAAAGGCTTTAGATGAAAATACTCCAGTAGTACTGAGAATATGTTAATATTCCATATGAGTGTACAGGAGGGCTTATTTATCAGTGTTCCTCCCTTTGGCTGACTTCTCCCTTTGACTCCCTTAACATAATTAACATATGTTACTTATGTCATAATTAACATATGTTACTTATGTCATAATTAACATATGTTACTTATGTCATAATTAACATATTCTTAATTGTTAGCAGGCTAGTACCTCACTTGAGTTTCCTCTGTACATTATTCACATTTAGATTCATATAATGGGCAAATGCCACATAATATTTTCCAAACTTGAAAAGTAAAGTCCATATTCCAATTTAAAAATTAAGCTTCTTTTATTTTTTATAAAGTACACGTATCACTTGGGAACAAATATGCCAATGGAACAGAAGTACAATGTAGTTTTCAATTGTCCTGTAAAAATATTGCAGGATTCCATGCAACCAACTTGTGATATTAAAATGGCAGTAAAACCAAACCCAAGGATTAGTACGGGAATGCCATAGTATGTCATACCTCAGCAACCTTCATTCCACCTCATCCAATTCCAATAGGAGTTTCAGAGCTACAAGAGTCACTTCAGTCATGTATATCATAGTCCAACAGCCCCTCCCTCGACTGAAGAATTCCTAGCCTGCTGGTAAGTGTCACTTAGAAGGAGAAGAAATGTTTGTCCACCCTTGAAAATAGGACACACTGTTAGTCTTTAAATAAATTTCAAATGGTCTTCTTAGAAGTGGCAGAGCATGATACACCACATCAACAGGAACTGACTCTTAGGACTTGACTGGATTTATAAGATTTAGAAAAAGATTATTAAACCAACTAAGTGAATAATGCTAATTGTGTATTTGTTTACTTAGAGTGATAGAGCTATAATGCCTGTGAGCATTGAAATGCCAAACTCAGAAAGATCTCTTTGAAATAAATATTCCTTTCTTTATTTACATTATTTTATTGAGATGATGCAAAATTATATATGTTAATTTTAGGAATATCCAACAATTGGACAACTCATTGATAAACTGGTACAAAACAACGTGTTATTGATCTTCGCTGTAACTCAAGAACAAGTTCATTTATATGAGGTAAGCAAAAATAACTTGGGAAATTCCTTCAAGGAGATTATGTGACATGAAACTTTAACATTAACTCTGTGAGTTTAACACATGGGAAGGCCATTAGATAATCATTAACACATACCAAATGTACTGGGCGCTTGGCTAAGTGGACTCATTTACTGCTTGCAATTTAAATTGTAAACACCTAGGTGCAGTAGGGCATGGGGAGCTAATAAGGTGGGATGAGAAAGACTGAGTTAAGGAAATGAAACAGATATGCTGGAGGAGAGTATCAACAAATATAGGACCGCCTACCTAAAAGAAAATTTATTATCTGTCCCCTTGAATTATTTCATCTAATGAGGGAGTTAACAGAGAACAGAGAAAATCTTAAGAGTGGGAGCAGAATTGACTTCATCTTCTTTGGCATTTGCAAATTAGATACTTAGAAAAGACACACACAGAGACACAAGCTATTGAGAATTGGAAAGTTAAAGGAAAAAACTTGTTATATGGGGCCAAAAAACAATTTATCCCTTAAACCAGCTGGATTTGCAGCTCAAGTGTTTGAATGGAAGCACCAACTGCAAAAAGGGAATGGTTTCATTAGATGAAGTGCTGTCCCCAAACCACTGTGCAAACTGCAAAAAAATACGATATATGCACATACAAAAGATTTCTGTGGTTTTTTTCCCAGCCTAGGAAAAATAATATGTCGAAATGCCCTGAATTGATTTACTCCTAATCTGCAGTTTTACAGAGAAGTAAGGAGTCTTTAGCAGGGGCCCTAAAAATAATGCAGAGAAATTAAATAGTCTGTGCCTTCTATGCAGAAGTGTCAAATGCTCCTAAATACAGAGTTTGATCTCTCATTCCTTTTGAAAGGACCTCTTAACTTGCTTGGTGACTTCACAGGGCTTCTGAAACTCTGAGATTATGTCACAGAAGGCTTTGATTAAATGCCAATCACTACTAAGGACGGTACAGCCCCATGAACTTGCATCAGGTTCTGTAGAAAGGATCCAGCAGGAGATGCTATCTTGCATTTTGAATGAGAGGAGGGTATTGTACTCCCAGGCCAGATTGCCTTCTGCTGCAAACCAAGGAAGTTCCTTGCAATCAAGCTCCATACTTGAAACCTGTGTTCTATGCAGAGACCATGTGGGTTCACCTGATATGGGCATTTTCTTCAGGCTTTTTAGTATGTGATATTTGTTTCCAGTGGTTTTAAGTAGTAGAGTTGCAGTTGAGACTTTTTTTTAAATACCCCCAAATACAATAGTGAGTCTATTCTGCCTTTGATCCTTAAGGCTAGTGTGAGAGGACCCTGGGGGTCACAACACCTTCTCCACAGCAAGGCTCCAGTTTAGAAGTGGGAGGAGGAGTTGCACAGAACTTTTCTTCAAAGGGGAGTCTGGGGAATGCGATTGATGATCGTGAACATAGACTACCATAACTCACTTTGGTAACAGTCTTTAAGACTCACAACTCATTTATACGTCTCCCCGAAACCGCTATTAAAAAGACAGAGGCAGATGAAAAATAACTACATGGCAAAACAGAGTCTGTCGGATTTAAGCTAGTTGCATCCATGATTCCCCCGTTGCAAGGGAAATGATCATTTCCGAGGAAAATGCCAGATTAGAGTCTGCCTCTAATGTAACAGCAGGACATCGATTTTGCCTGTCTTCTAATCTTATTATGAGGCGAATTTATGTTCTGTCATGATCTGTGGTCTTTACCATCCAGCCTTCACTAAATTCAAAGGGACATTTTCAGGGGGTCATATGACAGTCCAGGTCAGCCACCCACTCTATGACTCTAACCGTTTCATTGTTTTATTTTTATTTTGATGGGCTCATCATTCCATCTGCATTAGTGGGGGAAGGCAGCAGCCTGGCCTAAAGATAATAACAGCAACAATGCACATCCTTGAAGCCTTCACACAGCATGAAAATGCTGATCTTCCATTTTATTGATTATGAAAACTGAAAACGGTCCACTAATGGCTTGTGTTGCCTTTCAATTCACATCTTTTAGAAGGAGCCCTGTATGTGCAGGAGTCCTGTGCAATTTGATGTTTGGATAACTGCGATATAAGGAATGTAGCTACCGAAGAATCACTGAAAAATAAAACAAGTGATAGATAAATAAAGCAATTAAGTGGTTAGATTTCATGAAAATTCCAGAAGGAAAATTATTTGCCCGAGTTACACGTTAAGCATAGTTACTTGCCTGCACAGGCCACACAGGTTTAGGTTCAACGAAGGCCCTGTCTGCAGCAAATAAAATTTATGTTGCCCACTCATGGAATGCAGGAAAGATGACTGTTTTTTTTAGTAATTGTGGTAGAATGCTTTGGACCGCCCAGGTGTGTAGTGTGCCTGTACATTGTTGTAACAGAGATGAACAGTGAAAAGGATAAAGTAAGCAGTTTTGCTTCAGTTCAGTATGGCTGTAGTGTGCACCCCAGACTCCAGCCAACAGAATATTTTTGAACAAACTTATTATTATGAATAGTTTCCTGTTTGTCCAATTATAGGGTTCGAAAGATAATGATGATAATAGACTGAGCAGTGGGTAGTATATTACATTCTAGTGCTAACTACCATTTTGAATCAGGATTCAATTACCCAAGTTAAAAAAAAGTTTTTATATTTCCTCTGTAGTTTTAAAATGTTTACTGTTAATTTACATTAACATAGTATCAGGCCACTAAACCTCAACTGTCTTATCTGAATAGCTTCTCTTTCCTAGTAAGCTATTGAGATAAAAAGCAATTAAATCAACATTCTTTATGACATTGTCGAATCATATTATTAATCACTGTGGGCTATTTCCAAGGCTTTAAAATATCCTATAGCTATTCAGAATATCTACATCTGGCTTGAAAAGATGACTTTAGTGAAGTTAATAGCAATAATTATTATATGACCTGGTATTTGTGATGTAATGCTGAAACACAGCAATTGGAAAGTAAACAAGAAGTATACTGGTACTTCCAGTTTACTCACTAACTTCTATGACCACTGATTAATATCTCTTGGCTGTTAGCACAAAGCAATGTTTCTAAAACATGAGAGAAGGGGAGTACAAGCAGGCTTTTATGCAGCCAAAGGGACCTTTCCTCTGGAGACAAAAAACCCTCAATCATTAACTCTTTGAGGAGAATAACAGGTCTTTCTCATCTGTTTAGGCCAATTCTCGAAGCACAGTAGATTCTCAGTAGATATTTGTCAAATGATTTAAAAATTGCAATAACTGCACTTCATCTTTTCTAAAATTGGGTCAAAAGAAAGACTTGGAGTTTTGCGTGACAAGCGCTTGTTAAGACTGAGGAAGCCCACAGACACAGAGCAAGTGGGGGCACCTGACCATTGCCAGAAACTTCTGCAGCCCTGGCTGTCCCTTCTTCCATCCCTCCCACATTGGATGCAGATGAACACTCTGCCATCAGTCTCAGGACCAACATGTTGGAGAAGCTCCACAGCCTTCTAGCAGGCCATAAAAGGAACACCCTGAGCAAGTACCCACCTGATGGCCATTAGATCTATAAACAAACATAAACAGCAGCCGCATATGCTATAAGCCTGAAGTCCTTGTGTGGCTTGTGGAAATTATCCACCATACGTAAGTTTCCATTTTTCAGGAATCAATAACCCAGCTGTTATTTTACCTCTTCTTTCTTCTACTTGGTTCTTTTGAGCTTTTCATTGCAGCGAGGGAGGAAAAGAGGCAGAGAAAATAGAGAGAGAAAATAAAAATTGGACCCCTTTGCTATTTGTTAGCCTGTTCTATTATTGTTTTGTTTTATAATGTTCCTGCTGGAAAAGATCAAAACAATTTTGCTCCAGTGGAAATCTCTTTATCTCTCGGGCCTCAGTTTTTAGGCAATAAAAAAGACTGGGCGGGAAGATTTCAGCCTCAACAGTCAATGACCTTGATTCTGGAGGAGGGAAATTACCATGAATTCCAATGACCTCCACACAAATAACAAAGTTTAGTAAGCTGTAATGTAGCTAATTTTAGGGCATAGTCTAGATATTCTTTATCCTATCAATCTCATTCTGTAGTGGAGTATTCCAAACTTGTGATTTTAGTAAAAATAAAATCATCTAGGAGTAAAACGACAACTTCTGGATTATGAGACATCTCCATGGAGGTAATAAATTGCTCTTTATTTAAGTGTAATGGAAAGTATTTTCATTTCTCCTTAATTGATAGTATCTGGGAACAAAGACTGAGGAGGGCCAGCTGCCTACACTTTCCTCATTAATGAAAACATCCCTTAGAGAGGGAGGATTTGGAAATAAACCTTATGTCCTCAGATTATCAGTCAGAGTTGTTGGGAGTATTTTCCAATCCTAACCATGAAAAATCATCAGTTACCCCTTAGATCACACATAGTACTTTTCTTCTAAAGAACTCAAAGCCTCATAATTGAGAAAGTAAACACAAGAAAGAAAAAGGTACAGGTTTAAAGCAGGACCTTAATGAGATGCCTGATTAGGCCAATACTTGTAGAAATATAAAATGGGATCTTTTTCTTGAGAGAGAGTCTCACTCTGTCACCCAGGCTGGAGTGCAGTGGCATGATCTCAGCTCACTGCACCCTCCGCCTCCCAGGTTCAAGTGATTCTTGTGCCTCAGCCTCCCGAGTAGCTAGGATTACAGATGTGCGCCACCATGCCCAGCTAATTTTTGTATTTTTAGTAGAGACGGGGTTTCGCCATGTTAGTTAGCCAAACTGATCTCAAACTCCTGGCCTCATGTGAACTGCCTACCTTGGCCTCCCAAAGTGCTGGGATTACAGGTGTGAGCCACTGTGCCCAGCCTAAAATGGGATTTCAATAATGCGAGATCTAAATGCTTTGAGATTTACAGATTTACAACACACAGGATATCTAGCATATCATTGAAACTAAGACGCTATAGACTGCATAGTCATTCATTCCTTCATTTCTCAAACATATCGTGAGTACCTCCTGTGAACTAGGCCAAAGTTTGTGACTATAGAGGAGAATAAGACGTAGTGCCTGCCTTAAGAAGTCTCAGAGAGCATCAGCAGACTTGTAAACTAATATTTTACCTATAAAAACAGAATGAGGGCATTTTAGAGTTGTGTTCTGGAAAGAGACTCCAGCTGAGGGGTCAGAGTTTTCATGTCTGTCAATGTTTTTACTCTTTTCTATTCCCTATCTTTCTTATAAGGAGCAGCAAATTAATCGGCAATCATAAAACTGCTTTTGATGCTAACAATATCATGGTGTTGGACCAAGCCCTTCACTTTATAGGGGTGAGGGCTGGCGATGATATGCAACTATGACTATGATAATAATAGTGTAATAGGGAACGTTTGTCAAGAGCTTATTAGGTGGCACCCTGGAGGTTCAGGATTTTGCACTCATTTTATAATTTAAACTCCTTCTTATGCAAATTGCATGTAAGAGCCAAGATTTGAACCCAGATAATCTGAATCTACAGTCTCAGTCACTGAGATAACTCACAATTGAATCACTGAGATAACTCACAATTGAACCTGCTGTAGTGAAAAAGCAGACCACTAGACCACCAGACACAGATTTTAAAATAATCACCTTTTTTTTTTTTTTTTTTTTGAGACAGTCTCCCTCTGTTGCCCAGGCTAAAGTGCAGTGGCACAATCTCAGCTCACTGCAACCTCCGCCTCCTGGATTCAAGAGATTCTCCAGCCTCAGCCTCCTGAGTAGCTGGGATTACAGGCCTGTGCCACCACACCCAGCTAATTTGCATGTTTTTAGTAGAGACGGGGTTTCACCATGTTGGCCAGACTGGTCTTGAACTCCTGATCTCAAATGATCCACCCAACTCGACCTCCCAAAATGCTGGAATTACAGGT
This sequence comes from Pan troglodytes, assembly GCF_028858775.2. Classification (NCBI taxonomy): domain Eukaryota; kingdom Metazoa; phylum Chordata; class Mammalia; order Primates; family Hominidae; genus Pan; species Pan troglodytes. Next base: position 62,216,831 of record NC_072411.2, on the reverse strand, counting down.
GTGAGGCACTGCTCCTGGTCAAGCAACCAGCTTTAAAAAGCACAGAATTCAAGGGTAGAGCAGAGCTGCCTGACAGCTAAACCAATAGATGAATTCCCTGTAAATTGCACAGTGCTTTAAGATCAGGAAATACTTCATCTAGGGTTCTTCCCTATGGCTGTTAATTTGGATGAACAGAGCAATTTAAAGATGCATAGACTTGAAAAAAGACAGACACTTGGATTCTGCCCCATGGGTTGTTTAAGCTCTGGGTGGTAAGAACAGGCCACACAGCTAGGGAACACTATGCATTGGGTCAGCACATCTAAAACAGCTACTATCTATGGTAATCACAATCTATGGTTCCAATCAAAGTGAGAAATTGGGAGCACATGGTCTGACCAAGACTATAGGTTTATGATGAGCATATAGTTCAAGCATATGGAAAAATAGCATAATATAATAAACACCCGGCCGGGTGCAGTGGCTCACGCCTGTAATCCCAGCACTTTGGGGGCCGAGGTGGGTGGATCACCTGAGGTCAGGAGTTCAAGAGCAGCCTGGCCAACATGGCGAAACCCTGTCTCTACTAAAAATACAAAAAATTAGCAGGTTGTGGTGGCACACACATGTAATCCCAGCTACTCGGGAGGCTGAGGCAGGAGAATCGCTTGAACCTGGGAGGCGGGGGTTGCAGTGAGCCGAGATCGCACCATTGCACTCTAGCCTGGGTGACAAGAGTGAAACTCCATCTCAAAAAATAATAATAATAAATAAACACCCACATACTTATTGCCAGTTTTCTCACATTTTAACATTTTGCTACCATATTTGCTTTGGATTTTTTAAACAAATGAAACATCCCAGATCTAGTTGCATGCTGTGTAACTGCCCAACTCTGGTCTAGTTCCCCTCTCCTTCTACAGAGGTAACCAGTATCCTGAACTTAGTGTTTGTCATTCTCACATTTGTTTTTTGTGCTATTAAAAATATGTGTGTGTGTATATATATACATATATATATATACACATATATGTACATCCATAACTAATTATGTAGTTTTGGCTTATAAGCTTAATTTCATGCTGTACATATTATTTTTACCATTTGCTTTTTGACTCAATGTTATATATTTGGGGTTTTTTATTATATTTTCTTATTATGGTAAGATACGTATAACATAAACTTTACATTTTAGCCATTTTTAAGTGTTAGTTCTGTGGCATTAAGCACTTGAAGCACTCTGCCATTTATAGAGAATTTATCTATTGGTTCATCTGCCAGGTATTAAAACATGTTAAGCTCAATGCTCTGCTTTTGAGGCTTGTCCATGGAGATACATATAGCTATAGTTTACTCCACCCCACTGCTATGCACACTCCATTCACAGTATTATTGGCAATGTGTCCATTCTGCAAGTGAGGGCATCAGATCACTTCCAGTTGTGCAGCATTACAAGTGTTGCAGCCATGGACATCTTTGCACACATATGCTCTATTAAGAAGTGAAATCCCTGGGTCACAGGGGAATGGCATCTGTAATTTTACTGAGTTTGTCCAAGTTGCTTTCCAAAGTAGTTGTATCAGTTGCTCTCCCACCAGTAATGTAGTGTGGAAGTATGGCCAAAACAAAATGAAACTTTAAATTACTTTTTCTGATTATAAAACTAATATATACTATTTGCAAAAAGAAAAGTGAGGAGGAATACAGAAAACCCAAAGAAGAAAACAAAGATCACTCATAAACTCACCACTCAGACATAGCTAACATTGTTGACATTTTAGAATAAGTTTTTCTGGCCGGGCATGGTGGTTCATGCCTGTGATCCCAGCACTTTGGAAGGCAGAGGTGGGTGGATCACTTGAGGTCAGGAGTTCGAGAACAGCCTGGCCAACATGGTGAAATCCCGTCTCTACTAAAAATACAAAAATCAGCCAAGTGTGGTGGCATGTGCCTGTAGTCCCAGCTACTTGGGAGGCTGAGGCAGGAGAATCTCTTGAACCTGGGAGGCGGAGGTTACAGTGAGTCAACGTCATGCCTTAATCGTACAATTAAGTATGTTCAAACTTTTTGAATGTTTATACATGTATAGTCTTATAATGCATTCAAATTAAATTGCATGTATTTATACATCAAAATTTTTATTGATGAGAGTAACTATATGAAATCAAGATCATCCTACAAAATTCTGAGCCTATAGTTGCCATACTTATAGGTGTCTACTTTAAAATAAAAGCAAACTTGTCCTTTCCCACCAGCAGCCCAAAACCTGCGCAAGTACTGCATTTTTACCTCCTGGGTTACTTTTACATATTCACATAATACTTAGTTACTTTTTTATATTAATAGGACCAACAAATTATTTCCAATATTCATTTTCTTATGCCTGAAATTGCCCCTTTGGTGAAGACTTTGACATCTGTGAACAAAACTCCTCTCTGAGCTGCTAACTGCTCAAAGCTGTGTAATTACCCTTCTCCGCTTTCTCTGGGTCTCACAGCACAAGGGCACTCCTGCATAATTCAGTTACCCATGTATCCCCTAAAGCCTTTCCTATGGTTGCAGTTGGCCACTCTGTGTGGTGTCTGTGAGGCTGGCCCGGACTGTAAGTTTGAAGGGAGCTCACCCAGCTTGTATCACTATGCAGGAGTCTAACAGCAACCAAGCATTTTCCACGTGTCATAGCCTTTGAAATAATCACATATGGCATCAAGGCACAAAAGGACAAGTGAAACTGACAACCCCTGGGACATAAGAAGAGTTTAAGAGTATTTTCTATTTTCATTTTATGTCTGATTATCCAGAAAAGCCCCAAATATCCTACCAAGGGACTAGTATTAATGATAACATAGTTTAACATTTTGTTGTCTTGGCAGTATTGAATCTTCAGAAAATAAACAGAAAATTTTGGAATCATTATTTGTTGCGCTTAAACAGTTGAGGTAATTATTTATGAATTCAAGGGTTGGCACACTTTTTTCTATAGAGTTTTCAGATTCAGCACACAAAAATCCAGGAGATCCAGTTAAATTCGAATGTCAAGTAAGCAACAAATAATTATTAGTATAAATATGTCCCATGCAATATTTGGACCACATGTACACTAAAAATTTTTCATTGTTTCTCTGCTTTCCAATTTATCTGAGCATTCTGTATTTTATCTGGCCGCCTATCTACAAAGGGTCAAATAGTAAGTTAGGCATTGTGGCCACACGGTTTCTGTCATGATTATTCAACTCTCATTGTAGCCTGAAAGCGGCCATGGACAATACGTAAATAAATGAGCATAGTTATTTACAAAAACAAGCAACAGGTCAAATATGGCCCGTGGGACATAGCCAATCCCTGCCTTCGTTCATTCATTCTACAAATATTTATGTGTTTTCCATGTGTCAAGCACTGGACTAGGCCCTAGGAGTATAGAGGAGAATAAAAAAAGACACTGTTTTGTCCTCATGGACCTATAATCTAGTAAGGGGAAATAGACAAGAAACAATTAATGAAAAAACAACCAATTACAACTTTTAATAGTGTTATCGAAGAAATGGAATAGTGTGCAGCCATGGACCATAATTAAGGGGGAGAAAGTGAGACTTTCCTTGGATAGAATTTTCATGGAAGGTGCCTTTCCAGAAGTGATAATGAGGAAGCGAGCTGAAGGCTGAGGAGTTTTCAAGAGGCAAAGGCATGTGCAAAGGCCCTGAGGCAGCAAAGGACTCAGTTCCCAGTGTGCTTGAGAAAAGGAAAAAAGGCCAGTTGGCCTGGAGTGAGTAGGGGTAGAAGGAGATGGAGCGGGAGAGGTAGGCAGAAACCAGACCCTTCAATCTTGAAGGCAGTGGGAAGTAAGCAGGGTGCTATTCTATGGGTAGCAGGCATCCAAAAATACTTTTGTTGCTGGGTATAGATGTCACAGGTATATGGCAGGCTGAAAACCCTGGATAAACTGTGGGTATATAGATTTAAAAACCTAATGCCTTTATTTTCCAAATCACTACAACCCCTCTGATAGACTGTTCTATACCAGCAGTTCTCAAACTTGGGTGCTCATTAGAATCAGGTAGGGAGCTTTACTAACAAACCCAATGTGTAGGCTACACCCTGATCCAATTGAGTTAGTATCTCTGGGGCTGAGACCCAGACACCAGTGGTTTTTTCTTTTTTTTTCTTTTTTAACTGGTGTATCCAATCAACCTGGGGGACGGGGACGGGGACCTCTTAAAATGCAGACTGTCATTCAAGAGGTCTGGGCTGGGGCCTGAGAGTCTGCATTTCTTTTTTTTTTTTTTTTTTTTGAGACGGAGTCTCACTCTATTGCCCAGGCTGGAGTGTAGTGGTGCGATTTCAGCTCACTGCAATCTCTGCCTCCTGGCTTCAAGCGAGTCTCCTGCCTCAGCCTCCTGAGTAGTAGGGACTACAGGCGCACACCACCACACCCAGTTAATTTTTGTATTTTTATTAGAGACGGGGCTTCACCATATTGGCCAGGATGGCCTCGATCTCCTGACTTCATGATCCACCCCCCTCAGCCTCCCAAAGTGCTGGGATTACAGGCATGAGCCACCGTGCCCAGCCAAGAATCTGCATTTCTAACAAGTTTCCAGATGATGTTGCTGCTGTCAGTCCACAAATCACACTTCGAATATCAAGAGCTGAAGCCTCTTTTGCAGTCCTTGCACATACACCTACTTGCTATTTTCTCATCCCCTTCATTGCCTTCCTACTAGTCATCCTTCAAAGTTTTATTACCTGCCGTTTGGCCTGCAAAGCACACAGTCTGCTACTGAACCCCACATCGCTTCCTATTTTAAAAGAGCTTTCTAAAGCTTTGGGACTTGAATTAGTCAGCAAAGGTCTGCAATTCCTCTCCAAAGGCAAGGTAATCTTATTAAGAGAAGATCTGAAGTATCCTTAGGAACAAAATACTCAATGCACCCTCTTTGTTCTCTAAGTCTCCATTCTCCAGTGCCTCTCTGTGCATTTGTTTGTCTCAGAACAGTCATGCACGGTGGATCCATTTGTCTTCCCTTATCACTCTGTTACTGCTGCCGAGCACTCGCTCAGCTGTGTGCTCCAGCTTCTTGGCTGACAAGATAATTACATTCTGGGCAGACTGGGAGAAAGACAGGTAGTGCTCAAAAGTTCCGATGCCGACTACCTAGTCATTGCTGGGGCAGACTTCAAGATCAAGCACCTGATCTAATTAGCACACTCCCATCGCTACCTGCCTGCATATGGAATGCTGACAATTGAAAGCCTGAAGGCAAAGCATATATCATGCAACCCAGAGACAGACATTCATGCTACCCTTGTGCCAGGAACAATTACATGTTCTTTTTGGAATCTTGGGTGTCCTAGTAACACAGTTGAGCCTGGGGGTAAACTTTTGCATAATACTGGAAGCCCTGCATTTACTGATAATGAACGTGAGAACCAGCAGAATAAAACCCCACAAGAATGAAAGACCTCACGGGAAGAAAGCCCTCTGAAGAAGGACTCATTTCAGCAAACCCAGTCCGCCCCTAGCTCTGGAAGAAGCACATGGCTCCATAAAAGCGAGGCTTTGCCAGCAAAGAGCTGTTTTTCTTTGACCAGATAAATAGCACAATACATTCCCCTAGGATTTTTTTTTTTTTTTTTTTTTTTTTTGCCTCTATGCTTTTGCTACTTCCTACATTTCTTTCAAAATGTAGCCTTTGAGTTTGAAAGTCATTACAGCCACAACCCTTTTTCTCCTTTTCTTTTTGCTCTGGGTAGAAAAGTGCTCTATAATCTCTAAATCCTTATAATAAGTGTTCTATAATCTGTAAGTTCATATATAGACATAGGCATGTGTATATATACAGCATTATTATCTTAAATTTCTAATAAGATTCCCACCCTCACTTGCTGCTGGCATTTGCACTAGTTTCTCTGGCAGAGGCCTGGTGGAGAAGAGTGAACCGTGGCTATACAGTCAACACCTATTTCTACCATGTATTACATCTGTGACTGGGCAAGGCACTTACCTGTCCAATTAAAACTAAGGCTTTAGGTTAAAGAAATCAAAAGAACCCTAGTGCAGTGTTATGGTTTGAATCATGTCCCCCTCTTCCTTTAAAAAGTATGTTAAAGATCTAATGCCCAGTACCACAGAATGTGACCTTATTTGGAAACAGGGTCATTGTGGAAATAATAAGTTAACCTAATAGGAGGTCATACTGGAGTAGGACAGACCCTTAATTGAATACGACTGGTGTCCGTATATGAAGAGACACAGAGACACCGACACTTGAGGGAGAACATCATGTGACAATGGACGCAGAGACTGGAGAGCTGCATCTACAAGCCAAGGAGCTCCAAGGATTGCTGCCAGAAGCTATAAAGAGGCGAGCATGGAGCTCAGACTTCCAGCCTCCAGAACAGAACAATTTCTGTTGTTGCAAGCCACCCAGTTTGTGGGACTTCGGCAACCCAAGGAAATGAACATACCCAGTCAGGCTTACTCATTAACCTCCCTCGGAAGTCAACAATGACATCACAAGTCGAAGATAGCCATTGCCAGGCACCTAACAGAAGTGATGTGGTTAAGAAATCTGGCTCTAGAAAGAGAATATAAGGAAAGAGGATATGAGTGTATGGGTTCAGCCCTACTACTTCCTGGCTGGATGACATCAGGCAAGTTAACTACACTTTCTGAGCCTCAGGATCATGGCCATAAAACAGGAATAATGATGGTACCTAAATAATAGAACTTCTGTGAACAATGAAAGGGAACAACTGTGAGGTCTAAAGGTTAGCTCTAGCTATTCTTTTCCTGCTGGTGGTAGGAGGCAGGTTTTGGGTACCTTTAGCCTTGTCTAAACTGAGGGTTCCCTGAGCCCACTAACCCTGAGTAGATAAAAAGCAATGTGGTCCACTCCCCCATGCATTCCTGTCACTATCCTGAGGCTATAACAAGGTCTCTTCGAGAGCCTTGGGTTTCAGAGAATGCAGGAGGTGCTTGGGGATGTCAAAAGGCTTGTGAGGACCTCTCAATCCTGTTGTAAGGCCCCTGAGTTGGCAACTGCAGCTCCTGAGGAAGGGGAGAGGCATAGAAAGAGGCAGATGAGATTCCTGTGAGAGCCAAGGAGTCTGCTGGGTCTACACCTCCCTTGGCTTTGTCCTCGGGTAGAGGAATCTATTAGGAGCTGATGACTCCTTGTGGTCAAATACCCAACAGAACTGAGCCCCTTTCAGAATTACCTGCACTTTCTGCAATTTAAGTGGCATCTTTATTACCTGGAAGCATCCCCTTGATGACAACAACGATGAATCCTTCTCTATGCATTTGTCTTGGAATAGTCATACATTCTGTTGGCCCATTTCTATAGGAGTAGAATTGCTAGATCATAGAGTGTGCTTATGTTCAGCTTTAGTAGATACTGCCAACTAGTTTTCCAAAATAGTTGTACCAATTTACACTTCTACTACAAGTGTATGAGAGCATTGTCAGTTTTGTAATTTTAGCCATTCTAGTGAAGTGAGTGCACAGTGGCATCTCATTGTGATTTTAATGTATATTTCTCTAGAGATTCCTGATGTTGAACACTTCACATACTTATTTGCCACTTGCATATCCATTTTGATTAAGATGTCTTCTTCTTGTTGATATGTAGAATCGTTTAAATATTCTGGCACCATGTCCTTGGTTACATGCTTGTACTACAGATATTTTCCTCCCACTGAGTGCCTCCTTCTCATACTCTTAAAGGCATCTTTTGAGAATAAAATTCTTAATTTTTAAAAACAAATTTTTCTAGCAGTTTTAGGTTCACAGCAAATTGAGTAGAAGGTATAGAGAGATTTCCCATATACCTACTCTCTCCATAAATGTATAGCCTTCCCCATTATCATCATCTCCTACCACGGTAGTACATTTGTCATAAATGATGAACCTACATTGATACATCATTATCACCCAAAGTCTAGAGTTTACATTAGGGTTCACTCTTGGTGTTGTACACTTTATGAGTTATGTACAAGTATTATGTATCCACCTTTGTAGTATCGTACAGAGTAGTTTCACTGCTTTAAAACTTCTCTGTGTTCTGCCTATTCCTCCCTCTCTTACTGGCCCCCAACCTCTGGCAACCACTCATCTTCTTACTGGCTCCACAGTTTTGCCTTTTCCAGAATGCCATATGGTCAAAATACTACTGTATTAGTCTGTTCTCACATTGCTATAGAGAACTACCTGGGACTGCGTAATTTATAAAGAAAAGAGGTTTAATTGACTCAGAGTTCTGCAGGCTGTACAGGAAGCATGGCTGTGGAGGCCTTGGGAAACTTACAGTCATGGAAGAACATGAAGGAAAAGCAGGCGCGGAGAAGGAGGAAGAGAGAAGGGGGTTGTGCTACATGCTTTTAAACAACCAGATCTCATGAGACCTCACTCACTATCACGAGAACAGCAAGGGGAAACTTCGCCCCATGATCCATTCACCTCCAACCAGGCCCCTTCTCCAACATTGTGGATTACAATTCAACATGAGATTTGGGCAGAGACCCAAATCCAAACCATACCAACTGCCATATGTAGCCTTTTCAGATTGGCTTCTTTCACTTAATAATATGCCTTTAAACTTCCTCCTTCTTCTCATAGCTTGATAACTCATTTCTTTCTAGCTCTGAATCATGTTTCATTTGATGAATGTACCACAGCCTTTTTTTTTAAGCTATTCACCTACTAAAGGACATCTTGGTTGCTTCTGGGTCTTGCCAATTATGAATAAAGCAGGTATAAACATCTATGTACACGTTTTTGTGTGGACATAAGTGTTCAACTCTTTCTTTTTATACTTTAAGTTCTAGGGTACATAAGCACAAAGTGCAGGTTTGATAAATAGGTATACATGTGCCATGTTGGTGTGCTGCACCCATCAACTCATCATTTACATTAGGTATTTCTCCTAATGCTATCTCTCCCCCAGCCCCACACCCCATAACAGGCTCTGCTGTGTGATGTTCCCCTTCCTGGGTCCAAGAGTTCTCATTGTTCAATTCCCACTTATGAGTGATAACATTCAGTGTTTGGTTTTCTGTCCTTGTGATAGTTTGCTGAGAATGATGGTTTCCAGCTTCATCCATGTCCCTAAAAAGGACATGAACTCATCCTTTTTTATGGCTGCATAGTATTCCATGGTGTATACGTGCCACATTTTCTTAATCCAGTCTATCATTGATGGACATTTGGCTTGGTTGCAAGTCTTTGCTATTGTGAATAGTGCCACAATAAACATACATGTGCATGTGTCTTTATAGCAGCATGATTTCTAATCCTTTGGGTATATACCCAGTAATGGGATTGCTAGGTCAAATGGTACTTCTAGTTCTAGATCCTTGGGGAATCGCCACACTGTCTTCCACAATGGTTTAACTAATTTATACTCCCACCAACAGTGTAAAAGTGTTCATATTTCTCCACATCCTCTCCAGCATCTGTTGTTTCCTGATTTTTTAATGATCACCATTCTAATTAGTGTGAGATGGTATCTCATTGTGGTTTTGATTTGCATTTCTCTGATGACCAGTGATGATGAGCGATTTTTCATGTGTCTGTTGGCTGCATAAATGTCTTCTTTTGAGAAGTGTCTGTTCATATCCTTTGTCCACTTTTTGATGGTTTTTTTTTTTCTTGTAAATTTGTTTGAGTTCTTTGTAGATTCTGGATATTAGCCCTTTGTCAGATGAGTAGGTTGCAAAAATTTTCTCCCATTCTGTAGGTTGCCTGTTCACTCTGATGGTAGTTTCTTTTACTGTGCAGAAGCTCTTTAGTTTAATTAGATCCCATTTGTCAGTTTTGGCTTTTGTTGCCATTGCTTTTGGTGTTTTAGTCATGAAGTCCTTGCCCATGCCTATGTCCTGAATGGTATTGCCTAGGTTTTCTTCTAGGGTTTTTATGGTTTTAGGTTTAACATTTAAGTCTTTAATCCATCTTGAATTAATTTTTGTATAAGGTGTAAGGAAGGGATCCAGTTTCAGCTTTCTACATATGGCTAGCCAGTTTTCCCATCACCATTTATTAAATAGGGAATCCTTTTCCCATTGCTTGTTTTTGTCAGGTTTGTCAAAGATCAGATGGTTGTAGATGTGTGGTGTTATTTCTGAGGCCTCTGTTCAGTTCCATTGGTCTATATCTCTGTTTTGGTACCAGTCCCATGCTGCTTTGGTTACTGTAGCCTTATAGCATAGTTTGAAGTCAGGTAGCGTGATCTCTCCAGCTTTGTTCTTTTTGCTTAAGATTGTCTTGGCAGTGCAGGCTCTTTTTTGGTTCCGTATCAACTTTAAAGCAGTTTTTTCCAATTCTGTGAAGAAAGTCATTGGTAGCTTCATGGGGATGGCATTGAACTTATAAATTACCTTGGGCAGTATGACCATTTTCACGATATTGATTCTTCCTATCTATGAGCATGGAATGTTCTTCCATTTGTTTGTGTCCTCTTTTATTTCGTTTGTAGTTCACCTTGAAGAGGTCCTTCACATCCCTTGTAAATTGTGTTCCTAGGTATTTTATACTCTTTGTAGCAATTGTGAATGGGAGGTCACTCATGATTTGGCTCTCTGTTTGTCTGTTAATGGTTTATAGGAATGCTTGTGATTTTTGGACATTGATTTTTTATCCTGAGACTTTGCTGAAGTTGCTTACCAGCTTAAGGAGATTTTGGGCTGAGATGATGGGGTTTTCTAGATATACAATCATGTCATCTGCAAACAGGGACAATTTGACTTCCTCTTTTCCTAATTGAATACCCTTTATTTCTTTCTCCTGCCTGATTGCCCTGGCCAGAACTTCCAACACTATGTTGAACAGGAGTGGTGAGAGAGGGCACCCCTGTCTTGTGCCAGTTTTCAAAGGGAATGCTTCCAGTTTTTGCCCATTCAGTATGATATTGGCTGTGGGTTTGTCATAAATAGCTCTTATTATTTTGAGATACGTTCCATCAATACCTAGTTTATTGAGAGTTTTTAGCATGAAGGGTGTTGAATTTTTTCAAAGGCCTTGTCTGCATCTATTGAGATAATCATGTGGTTTTTGTCATTGATTCTGTTTATGTGATGGATTATGTTTATTGATTTGCATATGTTGAACCAGCCTTGCATCTCAGGGATGAAGCCGACTTGATCATGGTGGATAAGCTTTTTTGATGTGCTGCTGGATTTGGTTTGCCAGTATTTTATTGAGGATTTTCGCACTGATGTTCATCAGAGATATTGGTCTAAAATTCTCTTTTTTTGTTGTGTCTCTGCCAGCCTTTGCTATCAGGATGATGTTGGCCTCATAAAATGAGTTAGGGAGGATTCCCTCTTTTTCTATTGATTGGAATAGTTTCAGAAGGAATGGTACCAGCTCCTCTTTGTATCTCTGTTAGAATTCGGCTGTGAATTCATCTGATCCTGGACTTTTTTGGTTGATATGCTATTAATTATTGCCTCAATTTTGGAGCCTGTTATTGTTCTATTCAGAGATTCAACTTCTTCCTGATTTAGGCTTGGGAGGGTGTATGTGTCCAGGAATTTATCCATTTCTTTTAGATTTTCTAGTTTATTTGCATTGAGGTATTTATAGTATTCTTTGATGGTAGTTTTTATTTCTGTGGGATCAGTGGTGATATCCCGTTTCTCATTTTTTGTTGCATCTATTTGATTCTTCTCTCTTTTCTTCTTTATTAGTCTTGCTAGTGGTCTATCAATTTTGTTGATCTTTTCAAAAAGCCAGGTCCTAGATTCATTGACTTTTTGAAGGGTTTTTTGTGTCTCTTATCTCTTTCAGTTCTGCTCTGATCTTAGTTATTTCTTGTCTTCTTTTAGCTTTTGAATGTATTTGCCCTTGATTCTCTAGTTCTTTTAATTGTGATATTAGGGTGTTGATTTTAGATCTTTCCTGCTTTCTCTTGAGGGCTTTTAGTGCTATAAATTTCCCTCTACACACTGCTTTAAATGTGTCCCAGAGATTCTGGTGTGTTGTGTCTTTGTTCTCATTGGTTTCAAAGAACATCTTTATTTCTGCCTTCATTTCGTTATGTATCCAGTAGTCATTCAGGAGCAAGTTGTTCAGTTTCCATGTAGCTGTGCAGTTTTTAGTGAGTTTCTTAATCCTGAGTTCTAATTTTATTGCACTGTGGTATGAGAGACAGTTCATTGTGATTTCTGTTCTTTTACATTTGCTGAGGAGTGCTTTACTTCCAATTATGTGGTCAATTTTAAAAGAAGTGCAATGTGGTGCTGAGAAGAATGTATATTCTGTTGATTTGGGGTGGAGAGTTCTGTAGACATCTGTTAGGTCTGCTTGTTGCAGAGCTGAGTTCAGGTCCTGGATATCCTTGTTAAGCTTCTGCCTTGTTTATCTGTCTAATGTTGACAGTGGGGTGTTAAAGTCTCTCATTATTATTATATGGGTGTCTAAGTCTCTTTGTAGGTTTCTAAGGACTTGCTTTATGAATCTGGGTGCTCCTGTATTAGGTGCATATATATTTAGGATAGTTAGCTCTTCTTGTTGAATTGATCCCTTTACCATTATGTAATGGCCTTCTTTGTCTCTTTTGATCTTTGTTGGTTTAAAGTCTGTTTTATCAGAAACTAGGATTGCAACCCCTGCTTTTTTTTGCTTTCTATTTGCTTTGTAGATCTGCCTCCATCCCTTTATTTTGAGCCTATATGCATCTTTGCACGTGAAATGTGTCTCCTGAATATACACCAATGGGTCTTGACTCTTTATCCAATTTGCGAGTCTGTGTCTTTTAATTGGGACATTTAGCCCCTTTACATTTAAAGTTAATATTGTTATTTGTGAATTTCATCCTGTCATTATGATGTTCGCTGGTTATTTTGTCCATTAATTGATGCAGTTTCTTCATAGCATCGATGTCCTTTACAATTTGGCAAGTTTTTGCAGTGGCTAGTACCGGTTGTTTCTTTCCATGTTTAGTTCTTCCTTCAGGAGCTCTTGTAAGGCAGGCCTGGTGGTGACAAAATCTCTCAGCATTTGCTTGTCTGTAAAGGATTCTATTTCTCCTTCACTTATGAAGCTTAGTTTGGCTGGATATGAAATTTTGGGTTGAAAATTCTTTTCTTTAAGGATGTTGAATATTGGCCCCCACTCTCTTCTGGCTTGTAGGGTTTCTGCCGAGAGATCTGCTGTTAATCTGATGGGCTTCCCTTTGTGGGTAAACTGACCTTTCTCTCTGGCTGTCCTTAACACTTTTTCATTCATTTCAACTTTGGTGAATCTGACAATTATGTGTCTTGGGGTTTCCCTTCTCAAGGAGTATCTTTGTAGTGTTCTCTGTATTTCCCGAATTTGAATGTTGGCCTACCTTGCTATGTTGGGGAAGTTCTCCTGGATAATATCCTGCAGAGTGTTTTCCAACTTGGTTCCGTTCTCCCCATCACTTTCAGGTACACCAATCAGACATAGATTTGGTCTTTTCACATACTTCCCTATTTCTTGGAGGCTTTGTTGGTTTCTTTTTACTCTAACCTTGTTTTCTCACTTTATTTTATTAATTTGATCTTCAATCACTGATACCCTTTCTTCCACTTGATTGAACTGGCTATTGAAGCTTGTGCATGCATCAGGAAGTTCTTGTGCCATGGTTTTCAGCTCCATCAGGTCATTTAAGGCCTTCTCTACACTGTTTATTCTGGTTAGCCATTTGTCCAATCTTTTTTCAAGGTTTTTAGCTTCCTTGCAAGGGGTTCAAACATCCTCATTTAACTTGGAGAAGTCTGTTATTACCGACCTTCTGAAGCCTACTTCTGTCAACTTGTCAAAGTCATTCTCCGTCCAGCTTTGTTCCATTGCTGGTGAGGAGCTGCGATTCTTTGGAGGAGAAGAGGCACTCTGATTTTTAGAATTTTCAGCTTTTATGCTCTGGTTTCTCCCCATCTTTGTGATTTAATCTACCTTTGGTCTTTGATATTGGTGTTCTACAGATGGGGTTTTGGTGTAGATGTCCTTTTTGTTATGTTGATGCTATTCCTTTCTGTTTGTTAGTTTTCCTTCTAACAGTCATGTCCCTCAGCTGCAGGTGTGTTGGAGTTTGCTGGAGTTCCACTCCAGACCCTGTTTGTCTGGGTATCACCAGCAGAGGCTGCAGAACAGCAAATATTGCAGAACAGCAAATATTGCTGTCTCATCCTTCTTCTGGAAGCTCTGTCCCAGAGAGGCAGCCACGTATATGAGGTGTCTGTCGGCCCCTACTGGGAGGTGTCTCCCAGTTAGGCTACATGGGGATCAGGGACCCACTTGAGGAGGCAGTCTGTCTGTTCTCAGAGCTCAAACGCAGTGCTGAGAGAACCACTGCTCTCTTCAGAGCTGTCAGACAGGGACGTTTAAGTCTGCAGAAGTTGTCTGCTGCCTTTTATTCAGCTATGCCCTGCCTACAGTGGTGGAGTCTAGAGGCAGCAGGCCCTGTTGAGCTGTGGTGGGCTCCACCCAATTTGAGCTTCCTGGCTGCTTTGTTTACCTACTAAAGCCTCAGCAATGGCAGATGCCCCTTCCCCAGCCAGGCTGCTGTCTCACAGATCGATCTCAGACTGCTGCACTAGCAGTGAGCAAGGCTCCATGGGCGTGGGAGCCACTTAGCCAGGTACGGGAGAGAATCACTTTGTCTGCCAGTTGCTAAGACCTTGGGAAAAGCACGGTATTTGTGTGTGAATGTCCCGTTTTTCCAGGTAGTCTGTCACGGCTTCCCTTGGCTAGGAAAGGGAAATCCCCCTGACCCTTTGCACTTCCCGGGTGAGTCAATGCCCCGCCCTGCTTCGGCTCACCCTCTGTCAGCTGCACCCTTTGTCCAGCCAGTCCCAATGAGATGAAGTAGGTACCTCAGTTGAAAATGCAGAAATCACTCGTCTTCTGCGTCGATCATGCTGGGAGCTGCAGATCGGAGCTGTTCCTATTCAGCCATCTTGGAAGTGTTCAAGTCTTTTTGGTAAATTCCAAAGAGTTTGATCACTGGATCATATAGTAAGTGTTTGTTTTGTTTTGCAAGAAACTACCACACTGTCTTTTGTAGTGGCTGCATCATTTTGCATTCCCACCAGCAATGAATGAGAATTCCTATTGCTCCACATCCTAGTCAGCATTTGGTGTTGTTAGTGTTCTGGATTTGGGCCATTCTAATACATGCATAAAGGTATTTCATTGTTGTTTAATTTGCCTTTACCTGCTGACATTTAATGTGGAGCATCTTTTCATATGCCTATTTGCCATCTCTGTATCTTCTTTGGTAATATGTCTGTTAGGGTCTTTGGATCATTTTTTAATTGAAATGTTTGTTTTCTTGTTAAGAGTTCTTTGTATACTTTGGTAATAGTCTTGTAGTAGATGTGTATTTTGCAAATATTTTCTTCCAGTCCATGACTTGTTTTCTTGTTCTTTTGACATCATCTTTCACAGAGTAGAAGATTTTAATTTTAAGTCCAGCTTACCAATTTTTTCTTTCGTGGATTGTGCCTTTGGTGTTATATCTAAAAAGTCATCAACATACTCAAGATAATCTAGATTTTTCTACCATTATTTTTTTGGAGTTTTATGGTTTTGCATTTTACATTTAGGTCTGTGATCATTTTGAGCTAATGTTTGTGAAGGGTGTAATAATGTGTCAGATTTTTTTTTTCATGTGAATGTCCAGTTGTTCAAGCACCGTTTGTTGAAAAGACTATCCTTGCTCCATTGTGTTGCCTTTGCTCCTTTGTCAAGGATCAATTGACTGTATTTATGTAGGTCTATTTCTGAGTTCTCTATTCTGTTACATTTGTCTGACTATTCTTTTGTCAATACCACACTCTTTGGATTGCTTCAGCTTTATAGTAAGTCTTGAAGTCAGATAGTGTCAATCCTCCAACTTTGTTCATCTTCAGTGTTGAGTTGGCTATTCTGGATCTTTTGCCTTTCCATAGAAACTTTAGAATCAGTTTGTTCATATCCACAAAATAATTTGATGGCATTTTGATTGGCATTGCATTAAATCTATAAATGAAATTATTAATTTTAAGTCTTATTTATTAATCTTTTCCTTTATGGGTAGTGCTTTTTCTATCCTACTTAAGATATTCTTGTTAACCATGAGGCTGTGAAGATAACTCCCCTGACTTCTACAGTAATAAAAGTCAAAATAGTTGTTGTGCTTTTGTGGGGAGGAGTAATGACTGGGAGGCAATACAAGGGAAGATACTAGGGAGCTGGTTATATTCTCTTTCTTTTCTTTCTTCTTTCTTTCTTTCATTTTTCTTTCTTTCTTACTTTCTTTCTCCTTCCTTCTCTCTTTCCTTTCCTTTCCATTTCTTTCTTTTTTTTTTTTTTTTTTTCTGAGGCAAGGTATCACTCTGTCACCCAGGCTGGAATGCAGTGGCTGCGGCCCCAACCTCCCAGACTCAAGCAATCCTCCCACCTCAGCCTTCCAGTAGCTGGGACTGCAGGTGCACACCAACATGCCAGGCTAATTTCTGTATTTTTTGTAAAGATGGGGTCTCACTATGTTACCTGGCTGGTCTTGAACCCCTGGACTTGAGTGATATACCCACCTCAGCCTCCCAAAGTGTTGGGATTACAGGCATGAGCCACTGAGCCTACCTTATACTCTATTTCTTGATTTTTCTGGGTGATGGTATTTGCTTGTTTACTCTTTAAATATTTCTTGAACGGTATATTTATTACTGGCACACTCTGTATGTTACACTGCCATTAAAGTTGATAAGAAAGAAAGAAAGAGAGAGAAACAGGGAGAGAGAGAGAGAGAATGCTAGCCGCTGGCTAAAGAGATACAAAGTAATGACAAAAAATACTTATAAAGATTTGAAGAGAAATTTGTGAGCAGATTATATGACATCATATATTCTCAGTCTATGTAAGCCAATCTTTTAGTATTTACTAAAGATTTCAGTAGAATACATATAGTAAGTCTATTTCCAGATTAGAAACATTGATGTTGGTTAATAATATAATATTGAAAACAAACAGTGCTGTGAGCATAAAATAAAGTAACATTAGTGACACATTAGTGAGGCTTCATAAAGAGAGTTAAGCAAGCAGAGAGTCTAAAGAGAAGCCGCCGGCTGCTCTGAGCATTTGGTTTTACAAATTCTTTATTAAAATGTGATAGATTTGATCATTAAACATGGTATATGTGTATCAAAATATCACACTGTACCCCATAAATATGTGCAGTTTATTATGCATCCATTAAAATAATAATAAAAGCAAGAAAAAATTGCTGCTAGCTGATATGTGACCACTCGACTTGTGACTTCTCACCCTCAAATGAGGGGCACGCCTCACATGGTCTCTATCAAATGAGGGCTACTGAGCTCTGAGGTAGGAGGGGTCTCTGAGACTATAGTAGAAATGTCACAAGAGTGGGCTATAAGGGCCCAGTAGAGTTACTGTCCAAAGCAGAAACCAAATCAAGGTACCCAGCAAGGATACAGTTAATACGAAACACTGACCCAGCAGGCAGCCAGGTTCTGAAGAGCTAAGCACACAGGAGATAGAGTCGGAGCAGGAATGGGGGTAACATCAGGAGCTGCCCCTTCTGCAGGTCAGAAGGCCAGGATATCACCAAAGCCAGAGAGGCTCTGCAAGGTCCTCAACAGGAGTCTTTTTGAAGAGAAGGCCAACCAACAGCCTGTCCACAGTTAACCAGGCAGCAGGTGTGTGACCGCATGTTCCTCTGCCCTGAGCCAAGCAGGAGTGCACACCTGACAGCTGGTTCTGGCAGCCAGACACTGAGAGGCACCAAACTGGGAGTCCCTCTCTGAGAGGAGCCCAGGATGTGCAGGTGGGAATGCAGGTGTTTCCTCTGTATCACATCTGCCTGCTAAATAGCTCTCTGTCGGTTTCTTATGCTTTCTCTTCCACAAAGAGGAGAATTCCAGGGAACAAATGCAGACTGTTGGATATATACGTAATCTTTTTGGAGATGGGGGCCGAGTGAAGAGATAAATAGGACTTGAAGAAGGAAGTTAAGAAAACTAAGGTAGTCAGAAAGAATGAATGAGAAAAGCAACCTCAGGAACTCCTGGGTGGTATGGTAGGGAGGACAGGGAAAATCCATAATTAGGATAATCTGCAGATAGATAATAGAGAATTCAAGCCCAAGCATAAGAGCTTGCATTTCTAATCAGCTCATGCAACATCATGTTTGCAGTGTTCACCATTTCTAATATCCAAGCACCATCTTTTAGAGTCGCAAATGCTATAATTCATCACACCAGGCATGCAAAATCATCCTTTTGCTAACATTAAACATGTTTAATTACAAGCATTTATAATAGTGCGTTAAGACTTTAATGAAAGGAAAGCATTTGACATATGATATTTACAGTAATCATAATACTACAATATTTAAAGTATAAATTTTGACAGTGTTAGAGCAGGAAGCCAAATTGTCCATATTTTTAGTTAATTATTTGAAATGCTTTTAGGGGAACTCAGCATCCAGAAATTAATTAATAGTTTTCCTCTGTGCAATTGTCACTGTTAACCACTGGTTACTGCTACTGGCTGCCAACGCTTTTATATCGTCACTCTAGTGGAAGTCAGTGATTAATGGTAACCACTTGTCCTAATAGCCAAATGCCAAATGTCATACCACATGCAGGATTATAATTAGGCTTTAGGAAGTGGATGGGTTTGGCTTTGTTAGCCAAGAATTAACCACAAATTTGGAGGCCACTTGAACTAGTGCTTGCAGAATATATCTGTGACACCTCAGTCCTGGGGTTCTCAGGATGTTTTTCAAGGATAGCAGTTTCATAAAAAGCTAAGAGCCTTGAAATCCTTTTCCTAAGAGACCTAAACTTTTCTTTGTCAAGCTCGAAAGGTTCCCTCTGCCGTCTCTTCTGAGATCAGTCCAATTTACACACATTCCAGCTTCACTTAAGTGGAATTCAAGTTCCTGTGTAGGTATTCGCTGTTAACCACATGTCACATGCTTCACAGCCCTTTGTGACATATGTTTATTTGAAAAGGTAAGTCCGTAAACCAGTGCCTTCCTTGTATTTTACAAGTTTCCCCTGACTCAGGGAAACAAAAGGGGGTCCTCCATCATCAGGCAGCAATGTGGGACACAAAGTAAGGTAAGGAATGTTACCTGGATTACTGCCCACAGCCCCCTCAATAATAAAACAGTGTCAAAGCAGAGCAGCATCTCACACTGTTAAGAGTTCAGATTTTACCAGGCTCAGTGGCTCACACCTGTAATCCCAACACTTTGGAAGGCTGAGGTGAGAGCATTGCTTGAGCCTAGGAGTTTGAGCTACAGTGAGCTATGATCAGGCCACTGCACTCCAGCCTGGGCAACAGAGTGAGACCTTGTCTCTAAAAATAAAAATTAACAACAACAACAAAAATAATTAGATTTCTACTGACTTCAAACTTCAACACAATCACGACCACTGAAATAAGAGGAACATTAGAAATCCTCAAATCAAAACCAAAACCCATTTTTCCACACAGGTGTAGAAAGCTTGGGCTCTCGCTCTCACTCTCCCTCTCCCCCTCTCCCCCTCTCCCTCTCCGTCTCCTTCTCGGTCTCCCTCTCTTTCCACGGTCTCCCTCTGATGCCGAGCCGAAGCTGGACTATACTGCCGCCATCTCTGCTCACTGCAACCTCCCTGCCTGATTCTCCTGCCTCAGCCTGCCGAGTGCCTGCGATTGCAGGCGCGCGCCACCACGCCTGACTGGTTTTCATATTTTTTTGGTGGAGACGGGGTTTCGCTGGGTTGGCCGGGCTGGTCTCCAGCTCCTAACCGCGAGTGATCCGCCAGCCTTGGCCTCCCGAGGTGCCGGGATTGCAGACGGAGTCTCGTTAACTCAGTGCTCAATGGTGCCCAGGCTGGAGTGCAGTGGCGTGATCTCGGCTCGCTACAACCTCCACCTCCCAGCCGCCTGCCTTGGCCCCCCAAAGTGCCGAGATTGCAGCCTCTGCCTGGCCGCCACCCTGTCTGGGAGGTGGGGAGCGTCTCTGCCTGGCCGCCCATCGTCTGGGATGCGAGGAGCCCCTCTGCCCGGCTGCCCAGTCTGGAAAGTGAGGAGCATCTCTGCCCGGCCGCCATCCCACCTAGGAAGTGAGGAGCGCCTCTTCCCGGCCGCCATCCCACCTAGGAAGTGAGGAGGGTCTCTGCCCGGCCGCCCATCGTCTGAGATGTGGGGAGCGCCTCTGCCCCGCCGCCCTGTCTGGGATGTGAGGAGCGCCTCGACCCGGCCGCGACCCCATCTGGGAGGTGAGGAGCGTCTCTGCCCAGCCGCCCTGTCTGAGAAGTGAGGAGACCCTCCACCTGACAACCGCCCAGTCTGAGAAGTGAGGAGCCCCTCCGCCCGGCAGCCGCCCCGTCTGAGAAGTGAGGAGCCCCTCCGCCCGGCTGCCACCCCGTCTGGGAAGTGAGGAGCGTCTCCGCCCGGCAGCCACCCCGTCCGGGAGGGAGGTGGGGGTCAGCCCCCGCCAGGCCAGCCGCCCCTTCCGGGAGGGAGGTGGGGGGTCAGCCCCCGCCAGGCCAGCCGCCCCTTCCGGGAGGGAGGTGGGGGGGTCAGCCCCCCGCCCGGCGAGCCGCCCCGTCCGGGAGGGAGGTGGGGGGGTCAGCCCCCCGCCCGGCCAGCTGCCCCGTCTGGGAGGTGAGGGGCGCCTCTGCCCGGCCGCCCCTACTGGGAAGTGAGGAGCCCCTCTGCCCGGCCACCACCCGGTCTGGGAGGTGTACCCAACAGCTCATTGAGAATGGGTCATGATGACAATGGTGGTTTTGTGGAATAGAAAAGGGGGAAAGGTGGGGAAAAGATTGAGAAATCGGATGGTTGCTGTGTCTATGTAGAAAGAAGTAGACATGGGAGACTTTTCATTTTGTTCTGTAC
Source organism: Pan troglodytes (assembly GCF_028858775.2). Taxonomy (NCBI): domain Eukaryota; kingdom Metazoa; phylum Chordata; class Mammalia; order Primates; family Hominidae; genus Pan; species Pan troglodytes. The sequence continues at coordinate 62,195,989 of NC_072411.2, read as the reverse complement.
TAAGAAAAATTCTTCTGCCTTGGGATCCTGTTGATCTATGACCTTACCCCCAACCCTGTGCTCTCTGAAACATGTGCTGTGTCCACCCAGGGTTAAATGGATTAAGGGCGGTGCAAGATGTGCTTTGTTAAACAGATGCTTGAAGGCAGCATGCTCGTTAAGAGTCATCATCACTCCCTAATCTCAAGTACCCAGGGACACAAACACTCTGCCTAGGAAAACCAGAGACCTTTGTTCACTTGTTTATCTGCTGACCTTCCCTCCACTATTGTCCTATGACCCTGCCAAATCCCCCTCTGCGAGAAACACCCAAGAATGATCAATTAAAAAAAAAAAAAAAGGAAAAAAAAAAAAAAGAAAGAAAGCTTGGACTCACCCAGGGACCCACTTCTAGCAAGTGCCCAGGGCACCCTGCATGCATTCTGTGTTCTAACATTGCCCTGGCTTCATTTGTTCCTCTCCTTGGTTCTCTTTGTCCTAATTTATTTTCTTAGTATCACTATTATAATTAATGATAATTATCCATTCTAATATAGTTTTGTGCATTTTCTAAAACACTTAAATCTTCTTTAAATAAGATAGAATATCATTATGTTTGAACTATATGAGAAGCCTTAAATCCTTTATTCAAAGCTTACTTACTCTTTTCTGCATACAATTTTAATAAATTCAGTCATCTAATGTCATAGCACCCAGCAACTCAGAAGACCATAGCTGAAAGAAAGAATGGTTGTTGACACAGTACAGTATAGAAAACCCACTTAGTAGATGTTGAATGCAATAGTAAATAGATAAATGAGTAAATTAGTAGGTGAGTAATACCTTAGAGCTCACCAAGGAGAAGGTAGAAATCACTTAAAAACACATATAAGAAGCAACTATGTAACAGTCAGAGCACACTTGGTATGGGTGTGACCTCTCCGGAGATTTCAAAAGCCTTTGATGATTACAGAACCATAGTTTATTTAATTTATTATGATGATTTTTTTTTGAGACAGGGTCTCACTTTGTCACCCAGGCTGGAGTGCAGTGGCAACCTATCAGCTCACTGCAGCCTCAACTACCTGGGCTTAAGCGATCCTCCTGCCTCAGCCTCCAAGTAGCTGGGACTACAGGCGTGCCACCACACCAAGCTAATTTTTGTATTTTTAGTAGAGACGGGGTTTCACCATGTTGGCCAGGCTGGTCTCGAACTCCTGAGCCCAAATGATCTGCCTGCCTTGACCTCTCAAAGTGCTGGGATTACAGACGTGAGCCAGCATTCCTGGCAAAACTGTAGTTAATATTGATAAGTATTTTGGGGAATCTTTGTTTAAGAAGACAGGTATGTCTATCACACAACTTGTAAAACTTTTCATTTGAAAACAACAAAATCTAAAACATAAAACTCCAGGGTGGGGAAATTTCCAGCAGTCTGGAAAATTCCCTTCTTTGCCATGCCTCATTCCCTGGCCATGCCCGATGCCTGGAGTGATGATGAACTCATATTGCTAGTTCTCAGGTGGGAATGATGCCTCAGGAAAAAACACTGTGGGTAAAGAATGCTTTCTGCACTAGCTTCTGACTCACTCCACGGTGATATGGTGGGAGCAATTCCAACCAACCCCAGCACGGTGCTAGCATCCTGAAAGGGAGCTCATTACCAGGAGGAAGGGAGAGCTCAGTGCAAGCATCCAATAATTCACTCTCTTTCTCCACCAAGCGGTTACTCCTTAAGGCCTCTAAACTGAATGACTTACAGAGCGACCTGATTCCCCTCATTGCCCATGTGCACCAAACCTTGGTTTCTGCAACGTTACAAAAAGAGAAGTTCCTGGGTGTGTGCTGAGAACATTTTGGACAAAGGATGCTTCACGAATGGAAGATGTTATATAAGTGCTACTATTATTTGAGACTTGACTCCTCTGGAGATAAAAATCACAGCCTTAGACCATGGCAACCACAGACCCTAGATTTCCCCAGTGCTGACTCTGTCCAGTCCATTTTCCACTTGAGCACAGGAAGCAGCACAAAGTAAAGGCTACAGTTTCAGGAGAAAAGCAGGTTTGTTATCACGAACCTGTTTTCCCTGGCCAGTTTAATAGAGGCAATCATAGCCAGCAGGCTCAAACCCACACTTTTCTCAATTACCATGAGGAAACAAAGATTGACTTACTCTTTTTCTGTTTACAGAATTACGCAAAACTTATTCCTGGAGCTACAGTAGGGCTACTTCAGAAGGACTCCGGAAACATTCTCCAGCTGATCATCTCAGCTTATGAAGTAGGATATTTTACAGCTGGCTTCTTTTTTGCATTTCTTTGGTATTCAAAAACTAAGATGTGATTTAGGCAGTTAAATGTTAGTTACTTGTTGGTAGAGAGAGTGCTTATCCAAAAAAAGCCTCTGCATGAATGCAGCCAAAATATAAATTTTGTTCATTTTGCTTGCTGATCTTCCTGGAAGGTGGAGCTGAAGATAGAAAAATCATAAAACTGATCATAAAGTTGAGGTTGTTTTTATAATAATAAGCAACAGTAACATTGTTGCCAGCAAAATTTTAAAGGCTCCACGAGTCATACAATTAAGCTCTCCTCCATCTGAAAAAAAATGAAGTTTAAATTACCAGTGAGTGACAGAGTTATGTAGAGAGCTAACTACAGGCTTGACGATACTAGGTCATAACTCAAGCAAAAATACAAGTGTTGGCTATCCACCAAAACACCAGTACACAAGGAATGCCACTTTTTAATTTCTATACTTTGGAGAACTAGGGACATTTTCCACTGGTTTATGAGTAGGTGTGTAAATTTTTGCTTTGACTTTGGGAATTAGTACCTCAGGACAGAATTCCTCCCTTAAAATTAGAATATATACCTACGGTGTTGTTATGTTCTCATTCTTTGTCTCCATTTCATAACTCCATTAGTCAACAATGGATGGCCCATTGTCAATTATTTTTAATTTTGGTTCCTAAATATCACCCCCCCTTTTTTTTTGCCTTTACTTACAAAGAAATACACATACAGAGAGAGAAAGAAGAGGCCCTAAATTAGGATAGGAATGAAAAAAAGTAAATTTTTTAGTAAGGAGTAAAGCTCTACTATTTACTGTAAACAGCAACTATGTAAGAACAAGTGAATAACAATTCTCCTGATTTTTGATGTTTTAAAATTACAAAAAAAAAGGCCCATCTGTAATATACGCCAACAGTTAGCATGTACTGAACCAGCATTCCTTAACTAAAATGATGTATCAGAATCAACACGGAAAGTTTTTAAAAATAGGCCTATCCTCTCACAGACGTCTTTGAAGGACTTCAGGGGAAATGAGAGCTACATATTTTGGAAAGAAAAAAAAATTCCCCAATAATTTTGACGTTGCCCCACCAATTTTGAAACTCCCCTGAAGGAAGAAAAGCAAGATATTCCTTCTCAAGTACTTCATTTCTTCAGAAAATAAAATACAGATGTGTCCATTAAAATTATAAGATGATGGTTTTGTTTTGTTTTGTTTGTTTTACTGATAGCCTCAGAAATTTCAGTTTTCTTAGATCACATCAAATTCATCACCACATTAGCTCATGCTTGAAATTCTTCCAGTCAGGAATGCTCATCAACAAAATGCTATAAAAACCTTCCTCCCTCTCATGCAGTAATTAAAGTTTTAATGTGTAGAATCAAATAAAATCACACAGCAATCCTTCACTGTATCAGAATGCACGCCATTTTTTCGAATCCAATACTCTCAACAGTGTTGGCCACTAACATCATTGGAGAAACTAAGCAGATTAGAAAACACTGAATTGTCAAAAATATTTCCCCCTCCAGTAAGAGCAGCCCCCATGCCTCTGCTTGCTCTGCCAGAGGTTATGGCTCACTTTAAGATCCCAAATACTTCACGCAACTTACAGGGTAGTTGAAATCAAGGCATTAAACATTTGAATTAAATCTTCTGTCCTTGTTTTACTATCTCAGAAATACTAAGAAGTGTCTATTATTCTTAAATGAAACAATCTTGCACTGGAGTTATTATTGGAACTTTATGATTCACAGGGCAAAGTCTGTAATAGATCCTGGCACTAGTTCAAATTATTTTTCTACTGTTATTTTTAAATGTATGCTAAAAAGAATTTAAAATATGGGGACACATAGACTGAATTTCTTTCTAGTCTATAAAAAGAGAGAGAAGGAAAGAGAATATATTGAGAGAAAACATAAAATGCTTCTGACTGACCTCTAGTAGGGCAGAGGTAGACAATTTGTGTTTATAACTTTGTGGCTACAAACTTCAGCTCGGTGTTTTACAGTGCCGTATTGATATTTTTAAAAAACCTTAAATACCGATGTGTACTTATCTGATCATCATTCACTAATTTTCTTTCTTCCCTGATCGTATAATAAAAGCTACCGAAATATCAGCAATCCCAAGGATAAGTTCCTCTGCTTGTGTTTAAATTCCAGGAGGGAATTGACTTGGTTTCTTTTGTTTTTCCTGGTTCATAAGAGATGCTCAAAAAATGAATGAATGAAACTATGAAAAATACAAATAAGCGTTTATGTCCTTTCCTTGGGAAATTCACACTAAAATATTCCTGGTCAAATTTGCAATATGCTGTTAAATTATAGCAATGCTGAAATTTCCTTTATTTAGGTCAGATCATGTCATCCACTAGTCCTCATAATTGCTATCGCAGTCTTCTAGCTCATATCCCTTAATTTTTATTTAGCTCCTGACTCTATCTCCAACATTGCTTCCATTTTAATCTTATTATTTCAGTATAAACAGATTTTGGAGGAAGGCAGGGTCATTTTACTATACATTTGGCAAACTTACACATAAAGTATCAAAGCATCTCATTTCTCCATAAATATATACACCTACTATATACCCAAACAAATTAAAAATAAAACAAATTTTTTAAAAATTACACTTAAGGGAAATTTGAAGCCGAATATGCTTTTTAAATGCCAACAAGAAAATGGATATGTGGACTTAAAACTTTTGGATTAACTGAAGTGTAAATTAATTCATAATATTTTTATATTGGTTTTATTCTGTTTTTCTATTTTTCATAATTTGGTTTGGTTCACCTACAATACAGACTTTCATTTTATAAGTGAACAAGGAATAGAGAAAGTAAAATGATAAACTTCTTGAGGAAAGAAAGCATTCTTATAGTATTCCCCAGACCTAACTCTACACTAAATACATTCCAATATTGATTTTAAGGCACACTTTCCCACCACATTTTAACATCTCTAAAATTGAGCTCCATCTTACAATTGATGGTGAGTTACAATCACCATTGTGGTGCCAGGCAGCAGTCATGATGTAGTTTTCATGGACTATTGTGATTGTACTTACTTCAATTCATTAGAGGCATTGTTGCTACATAAATATTAAGTTTAATTGCTGTTTTAAAATATATTTTAAAATGTGTACTATGATTTGATATTGAGATGAAAAGTTTATTATGTATGCAGAAATGTACCAAAACAGAGCAGCAGGGTGTAAATTTGTTATCAATGAAGCAAATATTCATTGGTGGAGGAATGACTTCAATTCTGGATTCTTTGCAAAGCAACAAACAGCTGGTTTATGGGAGCTAAGAAATCATGATACACATAAAGGAAGCTGTTGTTTAATTTTGTTACTGAGATATAAGCAAAAGAATTGCCTTTTATATGCCAATCTATGCAACTCAGGGCAGGAGAATTTGCCAAATCCTTCAGAATGGATAAAATGATTTTCAAAGCAATGATAGATGGATAGGACTGATTCATATGGTGTGCAGAACCATCTTGAGGTATTTTGTCATAGTTTAATTGTCGTAAGATAATGGTGTATCTTATAATGTTGGCACCTTAGATTTGATAATATATAAAATGTATATATGATTGCTCACTTTCTTGCTTTTGATTGATGATATACTGAATTTCTTTAGACACCCAATTTAGTTTTATTTATTTGTAGTTCAATGAACATGATTCACGGTTTCTTCTTCTGGCTATATTTTTGGGGTTGTGACTTCACTGAACTCTTTATGTTGCAACTAAAGGAACTGCGGTCTGAGGTGGAACTGGAAGTATTAGGAGACACTGAAGGACTCAACTTGTCATTTACAGCCATCTGTAACAACGGTACCCTCTTCCAACACCAAAAGAAATGCTCTCACATGAAAGTGGGAGACACAGTAAGTAGCTGGCTAGTAGATAGTCTGAATAAATACCTGGATGGGTCAGAAGTTAGCTGAGCTCACTGAAGCTGGATTTCTTTCAAGAATTTTAAAAGCAATTTTCAAAGATTTTCTAGTAAATGCTTTTGGCAAAGCTGATTTCCGTGAAGCCTTGTTTCACCTCGTGCATTTTGGTGGATGGAGGGAGATAATTAGTATTTTCTTTTCCAGGCTTCCTTCAACGTGACTGTGAATATCCCAAACTGCGAGAGAAGAAGCAGGCACATTATCATAAAGCCTGTGGGGCTGGGGGACACCCTGGAATTACTTGTCAGCCCAGAATGCAACTGTGACTGTCAGAAAGAAGTGGAAGTGAACAGCTCCAAATGTCACCACGGGAACGGCTCTTTCCAGTGTGGGGTGTGTGCCTGCCACCCTGGCCACATGGGGCCTCGCTGTGAGTGTGGCGAGGACATGCTGAGCACAGATTCCTGCAAGGAGGCCCCAGATCATCCCTCCTGCAGCGGAAGGGGTGACTGCTACTGTGGGCAGTGTATCTGCCACTTGTCTCCCTATGGAAACATTTATGGGCCTTATTGCCAGTGCGACAATTTCTCCTGCGTGAGACACAAAGGGCTGCTCTGCGGAGGTAGGCTATGTTGAAATCCATCTTACCCTGTGGCTGCTCAAGTATCAGCAAGGGGCTTGGCATCCTCTGCACCTTCCAGCTTCCTGGGCACAGTAGGTGCTCAATAAATATTTGCTGATCAGCCTTAGACCTAGGGTAACTGAATTTTCTCTTGTAGGTTTTCTGGCTCTAACATTCACTTGGGGTGAAATTTCTGCCAACTGAACTTATGTCTATTATTGTTTCCCTAAGCGTAGATGAAAGATATAAGTGCCTTCTCTCTGGTTGACACCCGGACTCTACAAAAGTGCCTGTTATATGAACTCCATTACCTTCCAGGTTTTTCTGGACCAAGCAGCTGTGTCTGACTGACCTTTTCTTTTTTTTTCTTTTTTTTTTTTAATTATACTTTAAGTTTTAGGGTACATGTGCACAACCTGCAGGTTTGTTACTTATATATACATGTGCCATGTTGGTGTGCTGCACCCATTAACTCATCATTTAACATTAGGTATATCTCCTAATGCTATCCCTCCCCCTTCCCCCCACTCCACAACAGGCCCCAGTGTGTGATGTTCCCCTTCCTGTGTCCATGTGTTCTCATTGTTCAATTCCAACCTATGAGTGGGAACATGTGGTGTTTGGTTTTTTGTCCTTGTGATAGTTTGCTGAGAATGATGGTTTCCAGCTTCATCCATGTCCCTACAAATGACATGAACTCATCCTTTCTTATGGCTGCATAGTATTCCATGGTGTATATGTGCCACATTTTCTTAATCCAGTCTATCATTGTTGGACATTTGGGTTGGTTCCAAGTCTTTGCTATTGTGAATAGTGCCACAATAATCATACGTGTGCATGTGTCTTTATAGCAGCATGGTTTCTAATCCTTTGGGTATATACCCAGTAATGGGATGGCTGGGTCAAATGGTATTTCTAGTTCTAGATCCCTGAGGAATCGCCACACTGACTTCCACAATGGTTGAACTAGTTTACAGTCCCACCAACAGTGTAAAAGTGTTCCTGTTTCTCCACATCCTCTCTAGCACCTGTTGTTTCCTGACTTTTTAATGATCGCCATTCTAACTGGTGTGAGATGGTATCTCATTGTGGTTTTGATTTGCATTTCTCTGATGGCCAGTGATGATGAGCATTTTTTCATGTGTCTGTTGGCTGCATAAATGTCTTCTTTTGAGAAGTGTCTGTTCATATCCTTTGTCCACTTGTTGATGGGGTTGTTTTTTTCTTGTAAATTTGTTTGAGTTCTTTGTAGATTCTGGATGTTAGCCCTTTGTCAGATGAGTAGATTGCAAAAATTTTCTCCCATTCTGTAGGTTGCCTGTTCACTCTGATGGTAGTTTCTTTTACTGTGCAGAAGCTCTTTAGTTTAATTGGATCCCATTCATCAGTTTTGGCTTTTGTTGCCATTGCTTTTGGTGTTTTAGACATGAAGTCCTTGCTCATGCCTATGTCCCGAATGGCATTGCCTAGGTTTTCTTCTAGAGTTTTTATGGTTTTAGGTCTAACATTTAAATCTTTAATCCATCTTGAATTGATTTTAGTATAAGGTGTAAGGAAGGGATCCAGTTTCAGCTTTCTACATATGGCTAGCCAGTTTTCCCAGCACCATTTATTAAATAGGGAATCCTTTCCCCATTGTTTGTTTTTGTCAGGTTTGTCAAAGATCAGATAGTTGTAGATATGTGGCATTATTTCTGAGGGCTCTGTTCTATTCCATTGGTCTATATCTCTGTTTTGGTACCAGTACCATGCTGTTTTGGTTACTGTAGCCTTGTAGTATAGTTCGAAGTCAGGTAGCGTGATGCCTCCAGCTTTGTTCTTTTGGCTTAGGATTGACTTGGCAATGCGGGCTCTTTTTTGGTTCCATATGAACTATAAAGTAGTTTTTTCCAATTCTGTGAAGAAAGTCATTGGTAGCTTGATGGGGATGGCATTGAATCTATAAATTACCTTGGGCAGTATGGCCATTTTCATGATACTGATTCTTCCTACCCATGATCATGGAATGTTCTTCCATTTGTTTGTATCCTCTTTTATTTCATTGAGCAGTGGTTTGTAGTTCTCCTTGAAGAGGTCCTTCACATCCCTTGTAAGTTGGATTCCTAGGCATTTTATTCTCTTTGAAGCAATTGTGAATGGGAGTTCACTCGCGATTTGGCTCTGTTTGTCTGTTATTAGTGTATAAGAATGCTTGTGATTTTTGTACATTGATTTTGTATCCTGAGACTTTGCTGAAGTTGCTTATCAGCTTAAGGAGATTTTGGGCTGAGATGATGGGGTTTTCTAGATATACAATCATGTCATCTGCAAACAGGGACAATTTGACTTCCTCTTTTCCTAATTGAATACCCTTTATTTCTTTCTCCTGCCTGATTGCCCTGGCCAGAACTTCCAACACTATGTTGAACAGGAGTGGTGAGAGAGGGCATCCCTGTCTTGTGCCAGTTTTCAAAGGGAATGCTTCCAGTTTTTGCCCATTCAGTATGATATTGGCTGTGGGTTTGTCATAAATAGCTCTTATTATTTTGAGATACGTCCCATCAATACCTAATTTATTGAGAGTTTTTAGCACGAAGAGCTGTTGAATTTTGTCAAAGGCCTTTTCTGCGTCTATTGAGATAATGATGTGGTTTTTGCCATTGGTTCTGTTTATATGCTAGATTATGTTTACTGATTTGTGTATGTTGAATCAGACTTGCATCCCAGGGATGAAGCCCACTTGATCATGGTGGATAAGCTTTTTGATGTGCAGCTGGATTTGGTTTGCCAGTATTTTATTGAGGATTTTTGCATCGATGTTCATCAGGGATATTGGTCTAAAATTCTCTTTTTTGGTTGTGTCTCTGCCAGGCTTTGGTATCAGGATGATGCTGGCCTCATAAAATGAGTTAGGGAGGATTCCCTCTTTTTCTATTGATTGGAATAGTTTCAGAAGGAATGGTACCAGCTCCTCCTTGTACCTCTGGTAGAATTCGGCTGTGAATCCATCTGGTCCTGGACTGTTTTTGGTTGGTAAGCTATTAATTATTGCCTCAATTTCAGAGCCTGTTATTGGTCTATTCAGAGATTCAACTTCTTCCTGGTTTAGTCTTGGGAGAGTGTATGTGTCGAGGAATTTATCCATTTCTTCCAGATTTTCTAGTTTATTTGCATAGAGGTGTTTATAGTATTCTCTGATGGTAGTTTTTATTTCTGTGGGATCAGTGGTGATATCCCCTTTATCATTTTTTATTGCATCTATTTGATTCTTCTCTCTTTTCTTCTTTATTAGTCTTGCTAATGGTCTATCAATTTTGTTGATATTTTCAAAAAACCAGCTCCTGGATTCATTGATTTTTTGAAGGGTTTTATGTGTCTCTGTTTCCTTCAGTTCTGCTCTGATCTTAGTTATTTCTTGCCTTCTGCTAGTTTTGAGTGTGTTTGCTCATGCTTCTCTAGTTCTTTTAATTGTGATGTTAGGGTGTCAATTTTAGATCTTTCCTGCTTTCTCTTGTGGGCATTTAGTGTGATAAATTTCCCTCTACACACTGCTTTGAATGTGTCCCAGAGATTCTGGTATGTTGTTTCTTTGTTCTCGTTGGTTTCAAAGAACACCTTTATGTCTGCCTTCATTTTGTTATGTACCCAGTAGTCATTCAGGAGCAGGTTGTTCAGGTTCCATGTAGTTGAGCAGTTTCGAGTGAGTTTCCTAATCCTGAGTTCTAGTTTGATTGCATTGTGGTCTGAGATACAGTTTGTTATAATTTCTGTTCTTTTACATTTGCTGAGGAGTGCTTTACTTCCCACTATGCGGTCAATTTTGGAATAGGTGTGGTGTGGTGCTGAAAAGAATGTATATTCTGTTGATTTGGGGTGGAGAGTTCTGTAGATGTCCATTTGGTCTGCTTCGTGCAGAGCTGAGTTCAATTCCTGGATATCCTTGTTAACTTTCTGTCTCATTGATCTGTCTAATGTTGACAGTGGGGTGTTAAAGTCTCCCAGTATTATTGTGTGGGAGTCTAAGTCTCTTTGTAGGTCTCTAAGGACTTTCTTTATGAATCTGGGTGCTCCTGTATTGGGTGCGTATAAATTTAGGATAGTTAGCTCTTCTTGTTGAATTGATCCCTTTACCATTATGTAATGGCCTTTTCTCTTTTGATCTTTGTTGGTTTAAAGTCTGTTTTATCAGAGACTAGGATTGCAACCCCTGCCTTTTTTTGTTTTCCATTTGCTTTGTAGATCTTCCTCCATCCCTTTATTTTGAGCCTATGTGTGTCTTTGCAGTGAGATGGGTTTCCTGAATACAGCACACTGACGGGTCTTGACTCTTTATCCAATTTGCCACTGACTGACCTTTTAAATGTATATGACTTTGGAAAAGTAAAAACTAGGTAGACTGCTAAATGAGCATGCTACCAAGGATAAGGAGCACAAAAATATATTAAATGGGCTTTCAGGGCCTTCACTTATTCCACAAATATTTATTAAACACCTACTATATGACACATACTAGGTTAGGCACTGAGCATAAGAAAGATGAGTAAGTGCATGTGTGAAAAAGCCTACAGGAAGGACAAAGACGGAAAATTACTCGGAATATCTTGAGAAATTTGAGAAAAATTTAAAGTAGAAATATGTATGTTTTAATATCCTACATAGATGTAAAATCGCTATAGTTTAACGATATATTGTATATGACTATTGTAAAATCATTCTTTTATATATATGCACACATATATATAAGTGTAATCTATTCAGAAAAGAATTATAAATATGTTCATATACTCTTAAACAGTATACATTTGTCTTATAGATTGAAATATTAACTGAATGCTGAATTTAAGCTTCAATATCTCTGTTCTTCACACTATTTAAGCAGACAGCTATTCAAATCAGAAAGCCATTATCTTTATAGAAAACTAAGCAAGTTATGTTTTTAAAAGACAGTGTTAGGAACATATAAAAAAGACTAATTTTGGGGGAAATAAAAGACCTGAAAGAAAGAAGCATCAAAGAAATCCAGGCTTTCTGAAAACCATTTGATACCCTTAGAAGTGTACCTACCTTTCATTTCTTTGCTGCTGCTGTTGCAGCCAATAAGTTCTTCTGAGAATATATGCCTTTTTTCCCTCCAGAGAGTGAAAAATTTATGGTCTGTTCTGATCGAGACACATTTCTCTCCCTTTTCATTTAAAGGTTTATTTCCTGGTTTAATAGGTGTGTTTCCAAACCCACATCAGTCCTCTTTTCACATGATGCAGATGGGGCACAATCTGAAGGTGACAAGAAGCCAGCCAAAGGCCGTCACCACATCACAGAGAGGATATATTGGGCAGAATCCCATATTGCATGTCTAATAGGAATCTTGTAATAAAATACATGTTCAAAACACTTGAGATTACCTTTCAAAAAGCCCTAAGTGTAATCTAACAAAATATAATAGAGATACTAACACGACCTATATTTCACCCTTTAAATCTTGGATCAAAGAGATCTAAGGCAGTATAAAATGCTGAACTCTGTTTAGCAACAGAGCTTTGCTTGATGGTCTTTCACTTTATTTTTTACCATGCATGAGGAACAGAAATAAACTAAAAAAGACTTGATCTGTGGATTGTAGCTAGGAAGTTCTGACAACAGTGCGTCTCTTTTGAATCAGGTACAGTGATTGCTACAGAAATTCTATTTAGAAAATACGATTTATTTAGCTAGACTCAGAAAACTTCACCAATGCCGATTTCCTTCAACCATTACTGTTTCTCAAAAGCTATTTTGGTTTTTAGTAACATCACAAAGGATGTTGCTCTATAATTAGTAACTTTTCTTTCAAATGGTATAATGAAAGTAAATGCAATTATAACAAATGGTTAACAAATGGTCATGGAGTACCTACTATGTGCCTGGCATTGTGCTTAGTGCAGGGACAAAAATTGTGCCTGGCATTAGAATAGACACTCTGCTGCTGCTGTTGTTTTATTTGCAACAGAGGATCAAACATGCTACAGCTCACAACTTGTGTGGATCTCCAGTTTGTAACTAATATACTCAGCAATGTGCCACTTTTCTGAAGAGCTATTATCGCAATGTTCTTTTTCATACAGCTTCTTTCATCCATCTGTAAGCACTCAAAGATACAGAGCTCCATTGATTTTTTCCTTGCCCAAATTCCATTAGTCTCCTATATTTTGATTCTAAGAGATGGAAACTAACAGGCAAATGATATTAGAGAAACACTTCCTGCCATTATGCACTTACAGTTATTGTCAATGGCATTCCAGAAAGATCTATCCCTCTGAAATAGCATGGTAATTTTTTCTTGATCTTTGGTTATCATCTTGTCCCTCCATGAAACCAATATGAAAGTTTTGTTGTTGTTGTTGTTGTTGTTGTATGAACCAGTACTCTAGATAACTGGTTGTTTGAGGATATCAATTAGCAACTTTGGAAACCAGGTCAGTGGCTCTGGAAGGCCAGGAGAGAGGAGGGCTTCTAAATTCTGAGAGGAGCTCCGTGTTTTTGCCATGATGGTCCTTTTCTACTGCTCCAGGAAGGATTTTCTAAATTTCTGCCAAGTACTTTCTACATGCAATAATATACTTGAGCATTCTCAAAGCATTTGGAAATGCATCTTTCATTTAATAATATTTGTAAATCATATTAATTTTCCAGAATCAACTGTAATATGGGATTTCTTTCTATCATAAGTTTCCCCTTTTGTTGAGGAAGAAACAAAAAGATATTGTAGTTTAGAAGATCATTTACATGTAAAAATGAAATTAATGGCTTTGGCCCAAATCATTTAATTATTCTTTGCTTTGAATTAATTATGTCAATTATAAATTGTATAGGTTATGAAACACAGTTGAAATATATCTTAATATCATGAATCCAGGTAAATTTCAACTCATCTTTCATTAGACAAATAATGCACACAAACACACACTTTAAGATGGTGTGAAACTCATATAAATTTAGTGTGTTGCTCGACTTACAGTGATGTTATGTCTGGATAAACCCATTATTTTACATTTTACAATGAGTTTATCCAGACATAATCCTATCATAAGTTCAGAAGCATCTATACATACGTGTGTGTATGTGTATATATAGAGTATATAGAGAATATATATATAGAGAGAATATATATGTATATACATATAATCATCCACCACATAATGACGATTTTGTCAACAACACAGTACATATACAACAGTTGTCCCATAATTTTATAATACTGTATTTTTACTGTACCTTTTCTATGTCTAGATACACAAACGCTCACCGTGGTGTTACAATTGCCTCCAGTACCCAGCACAGTAACATATTGTATAGGTTTGTAGCCTAGGAGCAATAGGCTATACCATATAACCTAGGTGTGCAGTAGGTTTACCATCGAAGTTTGTGTACGTATACTCTATGGTGTTTACACAATGATGAAATCACCTAATGATGCATTTCTCGGTACATATTCCCATTGTTAAAAGACACATGACTGTGTGTGTGTGTATACACACATATACATATATATATACACACACACATATATATACATATATGCACACACATACCTACAGAAATCAGGATCCAATTTCAAAATCTTTGTGTCTATCATCTTTGTTTGGTGATTTTTGACCAAAGAATTAAGCCCAGGACTCTCCTACTCCAATTTCCTTAGAGCCCAGTCATCAAGATAGAAAAGTAAGCCACTTACTAGACCAAAGTTTACAAGAGAAAGTCCAGAATTCTTCCTTCTACAGTGAACTTGGCAGTGTTTCCTACAAGTAGAATCCTGTTTCACTTGTGATTTTTTTCTACATCTACTTTGTTTTCAGTAAAAGTATAGGAATTTTAATACTGATAGATAATTTTGTTTACAAATTCTTCCTACTGGATAGTTTTCAGAAATAATGGCAGTAACTAACACTTGTATAGTGCTTATTTATGGGCCAGGTACCGTTCTAAACACTGTTATATACTGTCTTAGGTAATCCTAAATTTTGCTGGAAGAGCAAAACTTGGGAGGCAAAATGCCTAATGCACATTTCTTTTTTTTTTTTTTTTTTTTTGAAGAAAAGTATCAGTTACGAGAGTTTGCAAATAAGTGTTATTTGTTTGAAACATCCAACACCTATGTTAGTGTCTTGCGCATGGCAGGCACCCAGAATAATATTATGGAAATGACACAGAAGCCCATTATTTTAAACACTTTTAAAATCATTTTTGAAGTATTTCATACATCATTAAGTGGCCATATCAAAAGGGGCTCTTTAGGATTAGATGGGCTACTTGTCTACAGCAAAAGTGTCCAGGTGCCTCCCTCTTTAACAGTGTCTGCCCCAGGCCTCTGCAATATCACTTCTGTTCCCTTCCTACCTCTCAGTCTCTTCTGTAAGGATCCTTTTTTCTGATCACATTTTAAGTCCTGAAGCTCTCCAGAGTTTTTCTCACTCTACCTGCTTGCCCTAGATGACCTGATCCATGACAGCTTCAAGTACCACCTTTCCCTAATGGATCCCAAACCCCAAACTTCAGGCCCATATATATATTCAGCCTCCTACTAGGATGTCCCACAGGCCCCTTGAGCTCCTCAGGGCCAAAAGTGAACTCATCATCTTCCCTACCCAAAGCTGCTTCTCCTCCTCTGTTTCAATAATCAGGTTCTACTCTGTGCCAGGCATTGGTGACACGGCAGTGACCATGAGCTAGCTTCCATTCCAGTTCAGTGAAAAGCCACATCATCCATCTGGCTGCTCAGTCTAGTCACCTGGGGGAGAATTCCATCCCTCTGTCTCTTCCCTCAACCCTCCGCCTGGCACCAATCGCACCCACACCCTGAGCATTCCATGCCCAAATATATATTCTTTCCTCGCTGCTCCCATGGGCACCGCCTTGGTTCATGGTCTCATATCTTCTTGCCTCCACTCCTGATTTTTCTGTCTGTAGCTTGACCCTGTCTACTGATGCTAAAAAATGTCTAGACAAAACTTTCAGGATAGAAGCTCTTCCTTCAGCCAATAAGGCTTTTCGTGGTCTGATTTCTGACTTTTTGTTATCCTTTCCATTTCCCCACCTGCCACACTCCATATGCAACTTTGGCTGTATCCATAGGAAAGTTCTATGGGTATTAAGCAGGTCACATGATTCCACATGTATTCCTGAAATGCATACAACCTTTTTTTTTTTTTTGTATTTTCTACCCGTATCTTTCAAATTTAGCTCAAGCATTAATTCCTTTGGAAACCCTCAAATCTCCAGTTTAATTTGGAAACTATTCCCCTATGTATATTTATTAGTAGTAGTATTCATTAGCCTGCCTCCTATACTAAATTATAAGTTCAATGACCTTGTCTTATTTAATTTTATATCCTCATACCTAATACAATCTTTGGCACATAGTATATGCTCAATTAAAGTGTGTTATGTAGGGAATTTTTTTAGCACTCAGTGTATGCTTATGGGACATCTAACTGGTGAATGTAAAATTAGGAGATATATACATTATGTCATCCAGTCACAAGCATTGGAAGTAGACTTTATTCCCTCTGTTTTATAGATGAGGCTCTCATGATCACACAGCTTGAGTGATATAGAGGGGTGGGCTTTAATCCAGGTCTGTCTTGCATCATTATCATATGGCATCTTAACTAAAAGCAAAATATAAAAATAACTAACTAAATAAATAAATATGCACAGAGACACACATTCACATCAAATATCTTTTACGTGCTTTCTGGATTATCTCATTTGGTCTGATTACAAATTCTATTTCATATAATATGTGGATGAAAAGAGCCAAACTCTGTAAAATATTCAAAGAGATTTATTCTGAGCCAAATATGAGTGACCATGGCCCGTGACACAGCCCCAGGAGATCCTGAGAACCTGTGCCTAAGGCAGTCAGGGCACAGCTTGGTTTTATGCATTTTAGGGAGACATAAGACATCAATCAATACATGTAAGATGCACATTGGTTCTGTTCAGAAAGGTGTGACAACTCAAAGGGGATGGGCAGGACTTTCAGGTCATAGTGGTTGGTGATTGGTTGAAAGAGTCTATCTAAAGACCTGGAATCAATAGAAGGGAGTGCCTGCGTTAAGATAAGGGGTTGTGGAGAACAGGGTTCTTATTATGCAGATGAAGAGTCCAGGTAGCAGGCTTCAGAGAGAACAGATTGCAAATGTTTCCTAGAAGACTTAAAAAAGGTTCCAGATTCTTAGTTAATGCTCTCTTGGATCAGGAAGAAGATCTGGAAAGAAAAGGGGATTCTCTGCAGAATGTAGATATTCCCCACAAGAGACAGCTTGGTCAAGCCATTTCAAAATATATCAAAGAAATATATTTTGGGGTAAAATACTTTACTTTCAGGACCTGCTATTTATCATGTTGGTATCTTATTGCTACAAAGAGTCTGCTTTGTCAGTCTTAAGGTTTCTGTCTTTTTGTTAATGTTGGTCAGCTGTGCCTGAATTCCAAAGGGAGGAGGGTATAATAAGGCATGTTGGACCACCCACTCTCATCAAGGCCTGGACTAGTGTTTCAGGTTTAGTTTAGAATGCCCTTGGCTGAGAGGAGGGGTCCATTCAGTTGGCTGAGAGGCTTATATTTTTATTTATGGTTTACAAACATAAAGTAAGCAAGTGGATCTTCAGTTAGGAGACCAGATCTAAGTATGCACAATTAGCAAGACACATTTGATACAATATATCTACACTCATACTGCACCCCTCACACACACACTTTTTTTCTCATTTTTTTCTTGTCTTTTGATGACGGTGCTTAAAGACAAAGAGAAAAGATGCCCCTCACCCCCTCAAATCTGCAAGTGTTTTGGGGCTGTGAGAAGCATAGAGCATTTTGTGTTACAGGTAACGGCGACTGTGACTGTGGTGAATGTGTGTGCAGGAGCGGCTGGACTGGCGAGTACTGCAACTGCACCACCAGCACGGACTCCTGCGTCTCTGAAGATGGAGTGCTCTGCAGCGGGCGCGGGGACTGTGTTTGTGGCAAGTGTGTTTGCACAAACCCTGGAGCCTCAGGACCAACTTGTGAACGATGTCCTACCTGTGGTGACCCCTGTAACTCTAAACGGTAATGTCTCTGCTTTTCTCCATTCCTTATGTGGATAGGTTAATAGTGATCAAACTTACAGTGGCATTTTGTAAACTCAGACCTCAGATTGTATTTGCTGGTTTGGTCTCCAAACATCCATCAAAACACACACAAACCCACAGGGCCTCTGTGATCTTCAGCCTGGAACATCAATCTCTCGCTTACCTCCTTCTCAGTCCTGATTATCCAGAATCACAATGTCACGTTTCTGCTAGAGACTAGCGTGGGGAAGTAGAGCTGATGTCCCACACTGATAACATCAGATTGCCTCTCCATTACAATACCAGCCACACAGAAGGAATCCCCTGGAGGTAGACGGATGACACCCACATGCAGTCAGTAGCTTTTCAGGGGAAACAGACAAGCTTCTTTCTTATCTAGAAGTTTATAGCCTGACCTTACTGATTCATTCCTATCTATAGACTCACAGAGGCAAAGAGGCAGAAAGACTATCTTAGCTTTCAATTCTCTCCTGCTTCTTTACCACCCATGCTCTTTGGCGCCTTTCTTTGGTTGCCATTATACACAGCTATTGTGTATTGTGTTTTCTTTTATATCATATGCACAATAACAACAATGAAACCTCACAATTTCTTAATGAAATTGGGGCCACATTTGTAGGTCAAGTGAAGCAAGCCTCCAAAGTGGCTCTTATGATATTGCAGTGGATAATGTATTATGCAGCAAATAAGCTTCAGCATTTCAGGTTTTCATGAACTCTGATGCCCAAAATGGTGACATTTGCATTTCTGACATAAACAGAGTGAGAAAAGCAATTTTTCACTCAGTGGTTACTCACCATTCAGGTGTCAAAACTTCTCTGCCACTGTCACTGGCAAACTAAGACAAGACGCATGCCAGGAGAAGCATGAGGACATGATTAGGATGATTTGAATAGGATCTAATGGAAAATGTCCCTTCAAGATGTTTCTTCTATTACTTTTCTGTTTTATCTTCTCTATAAATATGATTCAATCTTAAATCTGAATTTCAAGATAGGAAATTAACAATCAAAGCCATTTGAATTTGGGGAATCAGGTAGTGACCTCCTTGGGATTTATGTTAGTTTTGAGATGAGTCCATTTTTCCATTTATTCATGCATGTATTCATTTATCAATGAGGTATTAAGTGCCTACTATATGCCAAGAATCATGTTATGCCATGGGCAAAGCAATGATGACTGAAACAGCTACAGCCTCTGCCTTCACAGGTGCTGGGAGTCTAGTGGGAAAGATAGACATCTTTTAAAGTCATTGCAATGCTGTCTAGGCTGACAGTTTTAACAGGGGAAATAGAGAGTGCTATGGAACTCTACAGCAGGGGATAAGGCTACCAGACTAGCTAGGGCAGCCATCATTGAGATGCACAAAGACAAAGAGATATTAAGAGCTTCCACAATCACCAGACCCCCTCAAAGCCACTCCAAATAAATATACAATCTAGATAAATGCAATGTATTTGCAATGCCAAGGCAACTTCACAGTAAAACCTTCCCCACTGCCAGATAGGTTGCCCTTCCTGTGGAAAAACCCTGAGGCTTCCACTGCAAAGGAACTGATTGGTCTAAGGTTTAGTGAAGGTTTGCCTAAGGAAGTGCAGTCTCAGCTGAGATTTGCTGAGTTATGGGTGCAGGTGGGGTGTTTCAAGCACTTAGCAGAGCATACATTTCCATGGCCAGAGGAGACAGAGACAGCATGTGTGTCCACAGTAAGAAAACTTTTGCAGTTTTTGAATTACAACAAGCACAATCTATTTGTAAAGTGATTTTCAGCACAAGATTAATTCAGGGTCTAAATTTTACTTTGCTCTATAGATGTCTTTAGAGTAGCTTAATTCTTGGAGAATGTTCTTGGAAATGTACTTTTCTATAAATAGTGATCTTTTATTTAAAAGCCTGTATTAATGAGGATCCAGGCTCTAATCCACAGCTTTTGAGATCCAGGCTCTAATCCACACCTTCATTAAGACTTAGACTTATTCAAAAGAGTTATAGAAAAGTGAATTGTGAAAATAATCATATAAGACATATACAAAGTCCACTAATCATTCTTGGAATTCTGGTTAAGGTATAGACCATTTCTGTTAAGAAATTCAAAACTTCTCCCAGTCTCTAATCATATTTTAGGAACATACGCTCTCTGTAGGAAAAAGTAAATGAAAACAGCTAAATCAATTTATTTTCTTTGATTGTTTGTTTGTTTACTTAACCATTCAGGAGCAATCATTACAGGTAAATGAAAATAGTAGCTATTATCAAGACTGGCCCAGGGAACATTGATTACTGAGTGGAACTCAGAATAATTCAGTGTTCACTTGGACATTACCCTACTATCCTTTTGAAAGTAACAAAAGATAATGACATCTATGAGATACTCCTATAGCACAAATTGCAACAACAGCAGTAAAGCAATATTCAAGCTGCAAATCTATTTTCCACCAGCATGAACTGATACACTGTTGGATACTGTCCACAGGAGCTGCATTGAGTGCCACCTGTCAGCAGCTGGCCAAGCCCGAGAAGAATGTGTGGACAAGTGCAAACTAGCTGGTGCGACCATCAGTGAAGAAGAAGGTTCTGCTTGTCTTAAATTGTTTTGCATTTCCTTATGTAGTTCTTGAGAGGCGTAGTTCTTGACCCTCTGTGAATCGAGGGCTATTTAGTAGCTTGACCTTATTTGTACCAGGGCATTAGCTCACTCACATTCATTTTTTAAGAGTAAATGCATCCTATAAGACTAGAAACTTGATGTCTCAGGACACAAGCATTTCAAAGTCGTAGCTATTCTATTTGACTTCACTCTGTTGCCAAGTTCACCTCTGCTTAACAAATTCAACTGTAGAGAATTCCAGAATGCTATATTTTTCAAACTAGAAATGGAGAAAAATTGAAGAAATGGCTAAATGTTAACCCCCAAACCTGAATTCACCCTTTATCATCCAATTGCTTTATTTCAAGATAAGATAAAGCCAACTGTAAAACAGTGTTCCAGATGGTGGCTCCAAGATACTGGGTGGTTTCTGGTTAGTGGCCATTTTTCCTCTCCTCCATATACTTTTATTCCCAACCTTCCAAACATGGGCATTACAATGACCATCCTCAATTCCCTGTTGCCTCACCCCCAAAATACAAGAAAGACCTATTCTCTTTAACGGCTAAGCAAACTTCTCTTGCTTTCATCTGTCATTTTAAATTTAATTACTTAGAATCAGAGTCTAGTGGCAAAGTTTCACCTCAAATATTTAAATAGCTTGTTTTTTAACTGGCAATACCTTTTAAACAATAATTTGTGGACTTTAAAACAAAGATGATGACTGACTCTTCCAACAGAGACAACCTGGGAGAATTTAATCTGGTATCATCCTGAACTCGCTGCATTATCATGCAGCTCAGGGTAGAATTGCTACTCTGCACACATTAGAGATGTGGCCAAGATGTAGCTCAGGTGAAGTGAAATAATTAAGCCAATAATGTATGACCCTCCAGGATGTGTCTCTTGAATAGATGGAATTAGAATACGGAAATTAATCCATTTCCAGCATGGATTCAGTTAATGAACTTTATATTGTTTTGAAGACTACTTATATTATCTGAAAATTTAGAGTTCTAACTATGCACAATTGGATTACCCTATATGGAGGGTCATGATACGTGCTCATAAAACCCCTCACCAATGCTTTTCTTGTGACCAAAGATAAACATGCCAAATCGCAGTAAATTGGACAAAATGGTGTGCACCTTACATTACTACCAAAGGCGAGATACATGAAAGCACTGAGCAGGCAGCATCTGTGGACTTCCCACATTAGTACCTGGTGCAAAGTCCTAGCATCACCTTCTGGGCTCATTTCACAGCAAGCACTGGGGATATTTACCAAGTGTTTCTGAGAAATGCATAAAAATTGCAGAAAATGCTCTGCAAATTGCTAAGCCTCAATTCACTAGCAACATGGGAAATCTAATGTGTTGAGGAAAAAAAGGAGTAAACCTTACATACATGTAAATCATAATGGCATGAACAAGGTACTTACTATATTTAAGTACACAGGTTTTTTTGAGTAGATTATCATAAATGCTGAAATTGGAGAGGAAGACTAGGGCTCCAGTGGCATTTAAAATACTTACATTATTCTTTTTGTGTATTTGACTAAATTATTTCAAAATAGGGAGATACAATTATTTGTAACTCAGCAATTGAAAATAAAAATTGGATTACTAATACCATTTAAAGCACTAATCTGGATGAATTTGAGAGAAAAAAATGTTTTTAATTCAGACTGTGTTTAAAAGCCACTTTTCTAATGAGCCATTTTATAAGCTTTATTTCAAGTTACTCATCCAGTTATGTTACTGATCATACTACCTTGAAATGATCGCATCATATTTGTCTTTTAACAACCTACCCTTCCCCCAACAAGAGGAATTTTATTTTACTCCTGGGGAGTATTTTACTTCCCAGGAGTAAAAAAAAAAAAAAGCATAACTTTATAATCTGTATGAATTGTTCCTCAATTATGCTGTGGGTGGGCATATCAAAAACATGTTATTAACCTTATTCATCCCATTTTACTGAGAGTCTTTTTTTTTTTTCTTTTTTTTTTTTGAGACAATGCCTTACCCTGTCTCCCCGGCTGGAGTGCAGTGGCGTGATCAAGGCTCACTGCATTCTAGACCTTCCAGGCTCAGCCTCATGAGTACCTGGGACTATAGGCACATGCCACCATACACAGTGTAATTTTTTGTAGTTTTTGTAGAAATGGGGTTTTGCCATGTTGGCCAGGCTGGCCTCGAACTCTGAGCTCAAGGCATCTGCCCGCCTCAGCCTCCCAAATTGCTGGGATTACAGGCATGCACCACAGTGCCCAGCTTGAGGTCATATTTTTATTTACCCTAACATACATGTACTCAGAGAATTGTTTCTCAAAGTATATTGCATGCAACCCTAGATATGAAAACATTACATAGAAAAAGGCGCCCCTGGTAATATAAATCTTAGAAATAGGAAACTAGGTTTCTTGTTTTCTTTGCAGGACTTCTGAGAGTTGTTATGCATTTAAATTAAATGTGCATTGTGAATCATCAGGAATGGTAAGGGGAGGAATTGGAATAAATAAAGGATTCCCAAACTTATCTGACCATAAACCCCTTACTTTTTCCTTGGGAAACATTGTTGTTTGTTTGTTTTCGTTTTTGTTTCTTTGAAAACTGTTAACTAATCCTAGACCTGAGGTCTTAAACATATGGCCATCTTGACTCAGTGGTGCAGATGCTTTGTATTTTTCTTTTTCTTTTTTTTTTTAATTTTATTATTATTATACTTTAAGTTTTAGGGTACATGTGCACAATGTGCAGGTTTGTTACATATGTATACATGTGCCATGTTGGTGTGCTGCACCCATTAACTCGTCATTTAGCATTAGGTATATCTCCTAATGCTATCCCTCCCCCCTCCCCCATCCCACAACGGTCCCTGAAGTGTGATGTTCCCCTTCCTGTGTCCATGTGTTCTCATTGTTCAATTCCCACCTATGAGTGAGAACATGCGGTGTTTGGTTTTCTGTCCTTGTGATAGTTTGCTGAGAATGATGGTTTCCAGTTTCATCCATGTCCCTACAAAGGACATGAACTCTTCATTTTTTATGGCTGCATAGTATTCATGGTGTATATGTGCCACATTTTCTTAATCCAGTCTATCATTGTTGGGCATTTGGGTTGGTTCCAAGTCTTTGCTATTGTAAATAGTGCCACAATAAATATATGTGTGCATGTGTCTTTACAGCAACATGGTTTCTAATCCTTTGGGTATATACCCAGCAATGGGATGGCTGGGTCAAATAGTATTTCTAGTTCTAGATCCCTGAGGAATCGCCACACTGACTTCCACAATGGTTGAACTAGTTTACAGTCCCACCAACAGTGTAAAATTGTTCCTATTTCTCCACATCCTCTCCAGCACCTGTTGTTTCCTGACTTTTTAATGATCGCCACTCTAACTGGTGTGAGATGGTATCTCATTGTGGTTTTGATTTGCATTTCTCTGATGGCCAGTGATGATGAGCATTTTTTCATGTGTCTTTTGGCTGCATAAATGTCTCCTTTTGAGAAGTGTCTGTTCATATCCTTCGCCCACTTTTTGATGGGGTTGTTTGTTTTTTTCTTGTAAATTTGTTTGAGTTCATTGTAGATTCTAGATAATAGCCCTTTGTCAGATGAGTAGGTTGCAAAAATTTTCTCCCATTTTGTAGGTTGCCTGTTCACTCTGATGGTGGTTTCTTTTGCTGTGCAGAAGCTCTTTAGTTTAATTAGATCCCATTTGTTAATTTTGGCTTTTGTTGCCATTGCTTCTGGTGTTTTAGACATGAAGTCCTTGCCCATGCCTATGTCCTGAATGGTATTGCCTAGGTTTTCTTCTAGGTTTTTATGCTTTTAGGTCTAACATGTAAGTCTTTAATCCATCTTGAATTAATTTTAGTATAAGGTGTAAGGAAGGGATCCAGTTTCAGCTTTCTACATATGGCTAGCCAGTTTTCCCAGCACCATTTATTAAATAGGGAATCCTTTCCCCATTGCTTGTTTTTGTCAGGTTTGTCAAAGATCAGATAGTTGTAGATATGTGGCATTATTTCTGAGGGCTCTGTTCTATTCCATTGATCTATATCTCTGTTTTGGTACCAGTACCATGCTGTTTTGGTTACTGTAGCCTTGTAGTATAGTTTGAAGTCAGGTAGCATGATGCCTCCAGCTTTGTTCTTTTGGCTTAGGATTGACTTGGTGACGCAGGCTCTTTTTTGGTTCCATATGAACTTTAAAGTAGTTTTTTCCAATTCTGTGAAGAAAGTCATTGGTAGCTTGATGGGGATGGCACTGAATCTATAAATTACCTTGGACAGTATGGCCATTTTCACGATATTGATTCTTCCTACCCATGAGCATGGAATGTTCTTCCATTTGTTTGTATCCTCTTTTATTTCATTGAGCAGTGGTTTGTAGTTCTCCTTGAAGAGGTCCTTCACATCCCTTGTAAGTTGGATTCCTAGGTATTTTATTCTCTTTGAAGCAATTGTGAATGGGAGTTCGCTCATGATTTGGTTCTCTGTTTGTCTATTATTGCTGTATAAGAATGCTTGTGATTTTTGTACATTGATTTTGTATTCTGAGATTTTGCTGAAGTTGCTTATCAGCTTAAGGAGATTTTGGGCTGAGATGATGGGGTTTTCTAGATATACAGTCACGTCATCTGCAAACAGGGACAATTTGACTTCCTGTTTTCCTAATTGAATATCCTTTATTTCCTTCTCCTGCCTAATTGCCCTGGCCAGAACTTCCAACACTATGTTGAACAGGAGTGGTGAGAGAGGGCATCCCTGTCTTGTGCCAGTTTTCAAAGGGAATGCTTCCAGTTTTTGCCCATTCAGTATGATATTGGCTGTGGGTTTGTCATAAATAGCTCTTATTATTTTGAGATACGTCCCATCAATACCTAATTTATTGAGAGTTTTTAGCATGAAGCACTGTTGAATTTTGTCAAAGGCCTTTTCTGCATCTATTGAGATAATCATGTGGTTTTTGTCTTTGGTTGTGTTTATATGCTGGATTACATTTATTGATTTGCGTATGTTGAACCAGCCTTGCATCCCAGGGATGAAGCCCACTTGATCATGGTGGATAAGCTTTTTGATGTGCTGCTGGATTCGGTTTGCCAGTATTTTATTGAGGATTTTTCCATCAATGTTCGTCAAGGATATTGGTCTAAAATTCTCTTTTTTTGTTGTTTCTCTGCCAGGCTTTGGTATCAGGATGATGCTGGCCTTATAAAATGAGTTAGGGAGGATTCCCCCTTTTTCTATTGATTGGAATAGTTTCAGAAGGAGTGGTACCAGCTCCTCCTTGTACCTCTGGTAGAATTCGGCTGTGAATCCGTCTGGTCCTGGACTTTTTTTGGTTGGTAAGCTATTGATTATTGCCACAATTTCAGAGCCTGTTATTGGTCTATTCAGAGATTCAACTTCTTCCTGGTTTAGTCTTGGGAGGGTGTATGTGTCAAGGAATTTATCCATTTCTTCTAGATTTTCCAGTTTATTTGCATAGAGGTGTTTGTAGTATTCTCTGATGGTAGTTTGTATTTCTGTGGATCGGTGGTGATAGCCCCTTTATCATGTTTTATTGCATCTATCTGATTCTTCTCTCTTTTCTTCTTTATTAGTCTTGCTAGAGGTCTATCGATTTTGTTGATCTTTTCAAAAAACCAGCTCCTGGATTCATTAATTTTTTGAAGGGTTTTTTGTGTCTCTGTTTCCTTCAGTTCTGCTCTGATTTTAGTTATTTCTTGCCTTCTGCTAGCTTTTGAATGTGTTTGCTCTTGCTTTTCTAGTTCTTTTAATTGTGATGTTAGGGTGTCAGTTTTGGATCTTTCCTGCTTTCTCTTGTGGGCATTTAGTGCTATAAATTTCACTCTGCACACTGCTTTGAATGTGTCCCAGAGATTCTGGTATGTTGTGTCTTTGTTCTCGTTGGTTTCAAAGAACATCTTTATTTCTGCCTTCATTTCGTTATGTACCCAGTAGTCATTCAGGAGCAGGTTGTTCAGTTTCCATGTAGTTGAGTGGTTTTGAGTGAGTTTCTTAATCCTGAGTTCTAGTTTGATTGCACTGTGGTCTGAGAGACAGTTTGTTATAATTTCTGTTCTTTTACATTTGCTGAGGAGTGCTTTACTTCCAACTATGTGGTCACTTTTGGAATAGGTGTGGTGTGGTGCTGAAAAAAATGTATATTCTGTTGATTTGGGGTGGAGAGTTCTGTAGATGTCTATTAGGTCTGCTTGGTGCAGAGCTGGGTTCAATTCCTGGGTATCCTTGTTAACTTTCTGTCTCGTTGATCTGTCTAATGTTGACAGTGGGGTGTTAAAGTCTCCCATTATGATTGTGTGGGAGTCTAAGTCTCTTTGTAGGTCACTCAGGACTTGCTTTATGAATCTGGGTGCTCCTGTATTGGATGAATATATATTTAGGATAGTTAGCTCTTCTTGTTGAATTGATCCCTTTACCATTGTGTAATGGCCTCCTTTGTCTCTTTTGATCTTTGTTGGTTTAAAGTCTGTTTTATCAGAGACTAGGATTGCAACCCCTGCCTTTTTTTGTTTTCCATTTGCTTGGTAGATCTTCCTCCATCCCTTTATTTTGAGCCTATGTGTGTCTCTGCACGTGAGATGGGTTTCCTGAATACAGCACACTGATGGGTCTTGAGTCTTCATCCAATTTGCCAGTCTGTGTCTTTTAATTGGAGCATTTAGCCCATTTACATTTAAAGTTAATATTGTTATGTGTGAATTTGGTCCTGTCATTATGATGTTAGCTGGTTATTTTGCTCGTTAGTTGATGCAGTTTCTTCCTAGCCTTGATGGTCTTTACATTTTGGCATGTTTTTGCAGTGGCTGGTACCAGTTGTTCCTTTCCATGTTTAGTGCTTCCTTCAGGAGCTCTTTTAGGGTAGGCCTGGTGGTGACAAAAATCTCTCAGCATTTGCTTGTCTGTAAAGGATTTTATTTCTCCTTCACTTATGAAGCTTAGTTTGGCTGGATATGAAATTCTGGGTTGAAAATTCTTTTCTTTAAGAATGTTGAATATTGGCCCCCACTCTCTTCTGGCTTGTAGAGTTTCTGCCGAGAGATCCACTGTTAGTCTGATGGGCTTCCCTTTGTGGGTAACCCAACCTTTCTCTCTGGCTGCCCTTAGCATTTTTTCCTTAATTTCAACTTTGGTGAATCTGACAATTGTGTGTCTTGGAGTTGCTCTTCTCGAGGAGTATCTTTGTGGCGTTCTCTGTATTTCCTGAATCTGAATGTTGGCCTGCCTTGCTAGATTGGGGAAGTTCTCCTGGATAATATCCTGCAGAGTGTTTTCCAACTTGGTTCCCTTCTCCCCGTCACTTTCAGGTACACCAATCAGACGTAGATTTGGTCTTTTCACATAGTCCCATATTTCTTGGAGGCTTTGTTCATTTCTTTTTATTCTTTTTTCTCTAAACTTCCCTTCTCACTTCATTTCATTCATTTCATCTTCCATCACTGATACCCTTTCTTCCAGTTGATCGCATCAGTTCCTGAGGCTTCTGCATTCTTCACGTAGTTCTCGAGCCTTGGCTTTCAGCTCCATCAGCTCCTTTAAGGACTTCTCTGCATTGATTATTCTAGTTATCCATTCGTCTAATTTTTTTTCACAGTTTTTAACTTCTTTGCCATTGATTTGAATTTCCTCCTGTAGCTCAGAGTAGTTTGATCGTCTGGAGCCTTCTTCTCTCAATTCGTCAAGGTCATTCTCCCCCCAGCTTTGTTCCATTGCTGGTGAGGAGCTGCATTCCTTTGGAGAAGGAGAGGCGCTCTGCTTTTTAGAGTTTCCAGTTTTTCTGCTCTGTTTTTTCCCCCATCTTTGTGGTTTTATCTACTTTTGGTCTTTGATGATGGTGATGTACAGAAGGGTTTTTGGTGTGGATGTCCTTTCTGTTTGTTAGTTTTCCTTCTAACAGACAGGACCCTCAGCTGCAGGTCTGTTGGAGTTTGCTAGAGGTCCACTCCAGACCCTGTTTGCCTGGGTATCAGCAGCGGTGGCTGCAGAACAGTGGTGGCTGTAGAACAGCGGATCTTGGTGAACCACAAATGCTGCTGCCTGATATTCCTCTGGAAGTTTTGTCTCAGAGGAGTACCCGGCCGTGTGAGGTGTCAGTCTGCCCCTACTGGGGGTGCCTCCCAGTTAGGCTGTTCGGGGGTCAGGGACCCACTTGAGGAGGCAGTCTGCCCGTTCTCAGATCTCCAGCTGTGTGCTGGGAGAACCACTACTCTCTTCAAAGCTGTCAGACAGGGACATTTAACTCTGCAGAGGTTACTGCTGTCTTTTTGTTTGTCTGTGCCCTGCCCCCAGAGGTGGAGCCTACAGAGGCAGGCAGGCCTCCTTGAGCTGTGGTGGGCTCCACCCAGTTTGAGCTTCCCAGCTGCTTTGTTTACCTAATCAAGCCTGGGCAATGGCAGGTGCCCCTCCCCCAGCCTCGCTGCCGCCTTGCAGTGTACAAGGCGGCTGTGCTAGCAATCAGCGAGACTCTGTGGGCGTAGGACCCTCTGAGCCAGGTGCAGGATATAATCTGGTGTGCCATTTTTTAAGCCCATTGGAAAAGCGCAGTATTAGGGTGGGAGTGACCTGATTTTCCAGGTGCCGTCTGTCACCCCTTTCTTTGACTAGGAAAGGGAACTCCCTGACCCCTTGCGCTTCCCGAGTGAGGCAATGCCTCGCCCTGCTTTGGCTCGCGCACGGTGCGCGCACCCACTGACCTGCGCCCACTGTCTGGCACTCCCTATTGAGATGAACCCGGTACCTCAGATGGAAATGCAGAAATCACCCATCTTCTGCGTTGCTCACTCTGGGAGCTGTAGACTGGAGCTGTTCCTATTCGGCCATCTTGGCTCCACCCCCCTGCTTTGTATTTTTCACACCCTCCCTGGACCTTCCCAGGCCCACATCCTCACCCCTGTTTTCACATTTCTTCCTTCTCTGAGTACGGTTCCACGGACTGCCTGGCATCTTATTTTCATTGTATTATTCTAGAGCAGCACTGTAGACATTCACAAAGGAAGGGAAAAAAGAGAGATCCATTTTCTACGAACAACAGAAGAAATTATGCAGCGAATTATGCAAATCTGTCATTGCACATTTGAGAATACTATTTCAATACCCAAACACCATGGAACAGCGTACATCTAGAGCCGTAACAGTCATGAAAAGGAGTGGTGAAGTAATTAAAGCAACATGGGAGTTGTGACTCAAAGATCATATTCTGCCATTCCATTAACACTTAAATAACTCTGACCAGGTCAAGTAAGCCTCTCTAGGCTTCAGTGCAGCTATTTGAAAGAAAAATTTTAAAAACATGGTTAATATTACTGAAAGGAGTATGATAAGCCATTCACATATTTCCTACCACAGAATAAAATGTTTCATTAAATATGTTCAAGGCGAGCAGAGTGAGCCTGGGCTGTTCCCGCAGAGAGGGGGAAAGAAGCAAGAAAACAGTCCAATAAGAAAACGCATAGTCCCCAAGACTTCATGAACCCTAGCTAACTGGAGGGGCAAGTGAACAGGAGATGTGGTAAAGGCCAAATAAAATGGCCAACGTATGAATTATATCTGCAATACCATTTGCAATCAAACATATGAAATAACACACATCTCACCAAATCTCTTAATCAGAATCTCCTTTTTAAAAATACTTATTGAACAATTCACTAAGTGTACAAGCTCCTGTGCACACAACCAACTTCTCAAATCAGAATACCCAAGGTGGGTCCCCAGAATCTACATTTTCAAAACTCCCAGGTGACTTAGATGACCATAATCATTTGGCAATGACTAGACTAGGATGATTTGTAATTAGATTTCTTAATATTCCCATGTAATAGATGTTTCTAATGGGTTCAAAAACAGTTTGTACACTTAAATCTATCATCCAAAATTTTATTTACAATGCTAAATGTCTTGCTGGTTCCTGTTTTCATAGATAATACAAAGCATACTTCTCACAGACACTGTTGGGTTTTTCATCTCAAACAAAATGTAAAGACAGCAAACAGCAACTTAATATTTCTATCTATGGCTATGGCATTTTTGACCAAAAACAGACTATTATTTAATTTTTGTTAGATTCAGAAAACACATTAGATTCTGCTTTATTAATGTTTTTATTTTTAAGCTAATGAGAGAGGTTATAAGGCTAGTAGGAGTATGTCCGAGATTATCAGGGGCAGCCCCAGTTTTAATGTTCTGATCCATTGTAGCATAACACACTAACTTTGGACCTATGTCCTAAAAGTTTAGATTAAGAGCAAAAGGTCTTCTACTTACAGGTTTCTGAAAAACAATGTTTGTAACCATCATTGAAAAGTCTCCGACTTAAAAGATAGGAGAACAGTTAAGCAAATTTGTTTGGTTTTCTTAATTAGGAGAATGCCACATAATTTTGGCACACATCCTGGACTACTAAAATTTCTGGTAGATAGTACTGGCATCTCAGATTGGCCATTTTACTTTACTTTTAATTTCTGTCATGACATTCATTTTCTGCCTCTTGAATGAGCTCAATAAGGAAAAATTCCCACTTGGAAAAGATTTAAGGTAAACTGGATTTTTTTTTTTTTTTCAAATTAAGAAAGGAGCTCTACTGAATGATAGACAAACTGTCACTGTGGATTTATTTACCTTTATCCTGCTGGTCCCTGAGCTACATAATGCTTCAGTCTCAGTTTCCTGATATTAATTTATGTTACTGTTACCACAATACATGGCCAGCAATCTTGACTATGCCGTTGTGAGAAAGGCTCCTTTAAAAGTATCAGTATCAGTTTGAACTGTGCAGAAATGTAATCTAGACATCCTTCATGCTGTCAGCAAAGAACCTATAGCCCCCTCATTACCATAATCAGGGCCATTCTATTCCCAAGGCAGCTGTGGGTACCTGCCTTGAAGTACGTTCAGCCTGTTGCAATCCTGCCCGTATCTGTTTGATAGGTACATTTGATGGTCAGTACTGATTGACCACAACTGGAACTGTTCTTCTGGAACATGAGTGAAAACGAAAACCTCACTTCATGAGAAAAACAAAAACCTATGCCTCTCCTATTCTCATTCTGCAATATTGAAAACTCTAATTTACATATTAAAACTCAATACTACTTTGTTTTAAAAATAATCTCTTTTGGAATCTTGTTTAACCTAATGAATGACTCCTTTATCTGCAGATTTCTCAAAGGATGGTTCTGTTTCCTGCTCTCTGCAAGGAGAAAATGAATGTCTTATTACATTCCTAATAACTACAGATAATGAGGGGAAAACCATCATTCACAGCATCAGTGAAAAAGGTGGGTGTTTTGCCTTCCATTGCCGATGGCAAATGATACTACACAGGAGAAGAGAAAGCAACCAGAAAATTGCTCTGGGTAGCATGCCAGGAAAGACATTTCCAAAATTTTGATGAAGTTTCTTAAAGTTTCTCAAGGATTGAAAGATGCCAGTTAGAAGGTTCAGTATGTTCCAGTGTCTCTTATTAAGACCAGATAAGGGTCGGGCACGGTGGCTCACACCTGTAATCCCAGCACTTTGGGAGGCCGAGGCGGGTGGGTCACTTGAGGTCAGGAGTTGGAGACCACCCTGGCCAACATGGTGAAACCCTGTCTCTACTAAAAATACAAAAATTAGCCGGGTATGGTGGCCTGCACCTATAATCCCAGCTACTCGGGAGGCTGAGGCAGGAGAATTGCTTGAGCCTGGGAGGTGTAGGTTGCGTTGATCCGAGATCACACCACTGCACAGAGTGAGACCAAAAAAAAAAAAAAAAACCCAGCTAAGATGACTTGTAGTTGCAGCAGTCATCATCTTCCTGAAAGCTGACTGATGAATTATAAAAAGGTAAGTAGATTAAATGAAATGTAAGCAAAAGGTGTATCTTTAGGAAAGGGTAACAGAGAAGAGTGTGTCCATTTTTTTTTAAAGAGTGTGAATCAGGCAAACCTTGGTTCAAATCCTTCTCCATTATTTAATAGCGGAGTGATGGCTTGAGTCTCTGAGTCTCTATTTCCTCATCTGTAAAATGGTACAGATAATAGTACTTTTTTCTAAGTGTTGACTCAAGGATTAAGTGGAATAACGCACATAAAATTGTGGCAATACCTAACTCACGGTAATGGGTCATTAAATGATAATGCTGAATCAGAAAAGACATTAAGCAGCAAGTGAGGAAGGATGTCATCTAAAAGGATGTCAAGGGGTCCATTGCTCCTGTGGATTTTCATCCACACCAACTCATAGAGTCAGTTTGGGACTTGGGAAAACCTTAAACATTTTGCATTCAGTGAAGAGGAAGGAGAAGTTTATATTTAGTAGAGAAGAAAGTAGGTGAGAAGGTATTAATACTTTGATTGAGGGGGATTCAAATGTTAGTGGGTATCAGACTCCCTTGGGGAACTTGTTAAAAATGACTATATCCCGAGTCAACACCATCTGATGTGTGGCCCAGGGCTCTGCATTTTAACAACTACCCTGGCAAGCCTGATACAAATGGTCCCAAGATCTCCCTGTGAGCAACAGCCCTAACAACACAGACTGCATTCTCATTTACTCACAGGTGCCTCATATTTTCTGTCTTTAATTAGTGATGTGTTCCTCCCTAAACCATTCCTGCAGATATGACAGCTATATTAAATCAGACCTCATCAGACCTTGTTTGCAACCTCCTCCTCCCATCAAAAGCTTGGAGCCTAAGTTCTGACCCAGACAACAGCAACAAGGCCAGGCCATAAGGCAGATAGATGTGTTTTGTTGTACATGCTTACTTACCGATGTGCTGATAAAATATTAAGTCCTGAACTTAAAACCAGAAGTATCAAATTGGCATCACTTAAGAACATAAAAACCACAGCAATGTCAAAAGAACCAAAAAGTAGGTTCAAGACCATTATATCCCAATCAAGAAAACATGATCAGAAAAACGTCACATTGCAGTTGCTGAGGGCAAGGGAGAGATAGAGGTTGGCACAATCCAAGGAATCTGAAGATGATTGTGAACTTGGCCTTGAAGCTCAGGTATGCCGAGTGCCCCTGGAGACTTGCTCTGGAAAAATCTCATGTAAATCAACTCCTTTGAAATGCATACATAAAATGAGTCTTGTGGCCATTCATTAGGGAAACATAAGGAGAATCCTGCTGTATAAGGAGAAATTACTTTATAATACCAAAAAGCCTGCCTGCTCATTATCTGTCTTACAAAATAAAATTCTCCAACTACACCCCCAACCCTCTGACTGTGGCAGTGACTTTAGCAAGTTATCTTGAAATCAAAGCCATCCCTTACAGTATTGATTCTATTGAAAAAAACGAGTTTCAAACAACAAAAACAAATTTCCAGAATAAGTCCTGCTTTTAATTCAGAGACTTTTGTATCTAGTTGGTGATTTTTTTTTTTTTTTTGGTGAAACATGCCTTGGGCTAAATGCCTCCTCATTACGGAGCTGTTGTCTGTTCTTTTATTCCTCCACACAATAAGAGTGGCACCGCAACATGCCATTCTGCAGAGCACGCACAGATGCCCTGATGCTTTTTATTATGGCATGTTATTATCCCCATGCTTTTGTAGTAGGGAAAAGTGAGGGGAAAAATAACCTCCCTGAGGCTTAACAAGAGTCACCTGACAGCCTCCAGGCTCCCTCTTCCTCAACAAATGTCCGCATGGTTGGGTAGGCCTGGCACTTCCAGGGGCCAGCAGAGCAGAACCTGTCCCCAGAAGTCCATGGTCCCTCCTGTCTCCCGTCTCACAGCTTTCAGACTAGAAAATCCCAGGGTGGCCTGGTGGAGGCTTGGGTAGAAGAGGCAAACTGAGAAGTGAGAAAGGGGCTGATCCCCAGGGTCTCTAAGCAAATTGAAAAAAAGACCTGAGTGAAGGGTCGCCACCAGGGGTGCTTGTGGACACAGGTGGCTTCTTTCATCTTCTTTCTTCCCCCACCATCCGGAGGGACTTCCAGAGCATAAGAGCCACAACAGAGTCAAGGAATGATAGGCGGGAAGGCTTCCTGGCTGGAAAGTACCAGCTAGGGTAGATGCTATACCCACAGGTTCCAACTTGGAGGCTCCAGGCCCTTGAGGTGATGAGGATAGAAAAGGGGAAAGAGTGCTGTATTTGCAGTAACAATAGTAATATTAATTATTATAATAGCAGCTCTCATTTTTTGAGCCCTTACTAATACCATTTGCCAGATGTTGTTCTATATATTTTACATGTATTAATTCGATTAATATTCTTAACAACCATATAAAACAGGTACCACTATTATTTTCATTTTAAAGGTAAGGAAATTGAGGCATAGAGACATTAAATAATTTTCTAGGTCTGGCAGTAATTACGTGCCAGAGCTAGTTGGAGGAGCTCTGGCAGCCTGGCCTGGAGCCCCTGCTCTGAACCACTGTGCTCTACTGCCTCCTACTGGCTGTACAATCATCATAACTATCTGAATCACAAAAAGATGTTAGATCAGCATCACCCGACAGAACTGTTAGGCAAACCCTATATGTAATTTAAAATTTTCTAGTAATTACATTAAAAAGTAAAAGAAACAGGTAAAATGAATTTTATTTACGATGTTATCCAAAATATTGTCATTTCAACATGTAATCAGTATAAAAGCTGAGATATTTTACATTTTTTTCATACCAAGTGTTCAAAATCAGTGTGTATTTCACCCTTACAGCATAAGCTACTTGGGAAAAGTCACATTTCAAGCACTCAATATGCACATTGAGCTACCAGATTGTGCAACGCATGTAGCAGAGTTAGATACTCAGGACCTTAGAAGTAGGTGCTGCACCAACCTGGACTCGATGGGCCACATTGCCCACAGTGATAGAGGTGACCCTCTTCTTCCACATAGAAATCCATTTTCAGTCTGAGCATCTCAAGAAACATCCGAGTATGAAAAGTGATGATCTCTATTGTGTAAGACCTGCTCTGGCACTTGGGCCAACATCTTTAATTGAGAAATGTACAATTCCTGAGGACTTTCAGTTCTTAAAATAATTATCTCTGCCAGACTGCACCCATTTCTTCTTTAGTCCCTTCTGGAGAACCCTCCTAATTCATGTCTAGGTGCAGGATTGTAGCAAGCTTCATCTTGCTTTGAACAGGAACATACTATGCCCCACCCCAGGCATTTCTTAGCCAAAGATGTAGCCAGTATATATTCTCATGACACAGGCCTGCCGCTTTATTTGCAGGAATGTGCTCACCTATTAGAGGCAGCTATGGTTCATTTGCTATGCGAGAATATAGTCTTTAGATCTTCATACAGTAATAGCTATGTCATTAGCTCCTTTACTTGTTTCTGCATAATCTCTTTACATGGTTTCTTGGCCAAAGAACAAAAGTGTGTGAGGCCAGGCATCATGCTGTTAGTGGGTAATTAGCCCCACTCAGATTCACATCGACTCCAGATCCTTACCTTAAAGACAGCATGACCAGTCATATGTGTATAACTCTCCTTATTAAATATCTAAAAGCAGTAAGACTTAGGATAAACTAAACATCATTCATTTTCTCCCCAGATCCCATGGATTTTGCCTCATTTCTTGCAGAGAGATGCAGATATCTAATGATAATTTTATGTGGGATTTTTTTTCCATGAAAGTAAGAGGAGAACATAATTATAATGTTTCATTAAGAAATGTATCATCTCCTAGGCATATTGCAAGGACTATTAGTCATTCTGCTGTGAATCAGGAAAGGTACTGTATAATTACAAAATTACATTAATATCTTCAATACAGTCAAAATAACATTTCATAGAATATTCAAGTTGAAAGTACCCTACAGAACATCTAATTTCCCAGACTTGCTTGAGGATAAGAATAATTTAGAATATTTAATAACACAGAATCGGTGGCTTATCCAAGACCCACTGAATCAGAATATTGGGGAAGGGGTCTAGGAAGCTGTGTTAGTAAGCAAGAACAGTTCAGCTTATTGGTATCATCAGAAAAGGTAAGGGAACACTGAACTTTGTTTTACAGATGAAGGGCCTGGGGCTCAGAGAGGTCAAGGGACTGGATCACATTCACACAGCTACTGTACATCAGATGGGAATTGAATCTACCTCTCCTGAATCTAGTCTAGGAACTTCCCCAAAACCAGACTACTGCATTAGGGTTCAACAAAACAGAACTGAAACCCATCATTGTCTTCTGTCTATAAAGAAAGAAGGAAATAGTAATTTTTTCCAAGGGATAGGTTTTTATATAACTTTTAATATAGTCTTCTAGACTCCCCATGATTCAAGAAGGTCCATGAAAAACTGATGACATGCAGCACACACACACACACACACACACACACACACACACACACACACACACACACTCCATTTCTGCTTTATCGTGGACTCAGAAGAGACCATGTTTAGTGATTAAACTAGTCTTTTTCTTAATCCTTTAAATATTCCATGTGCATTAATTATCACTCTTTTGGATTCTCTTTTAGAGTCAACCATCAAGTCTATATCCATTTACTTCAAATAACTAAATTCTTCCTTTATCTTTTGTTCTACTTTGAGGAATGCAGGGCTATTCTTCAACAAGTAACTCATTTTTAAAATTTAAGCAAGGCGAAAATGGTGTCAATATTTATCCTCTGCTGCAGAAAATGTAGATAAAAATCCAACAAGAAATGGTTTTCCGATGTCAAAATGTTGATTTTACCACCTTCTTATAATTTTCTTTATTTCTGCAGATTGTCCGAAGCCTCCAAACATTCCCATGATCATGTTAGGGGTTTCCCTGGCTATTCTTCTCATCGGGGTTGTCCTACTGTGCATCTGGAAGCTACTGGTGTCATTTCATGATCGTAAAGAAGTTGCCAAATTTGAAGCAGAACGATCAAAAGCCAAGTGGCAAACGGTATGTGGAAACAGGGCTACTCCTTGTCTAGGGGAGAAAGAGGCTAGTGGAAGAGATTGAGGGGCTCAGCTTTCTTCTGCTCTGAGAGTTCAAATGTCACATTTTTTCTCTCCCACTCTCGCCGTGACCCCAACAGCTTTGATTTCTGTTCTGCTTCAGGCGCAAAGGTCCAGATGACCCTCATAGCTTATATTTGTCTTAGTGCGGTGGGGATTTCCACCACGATGAAGAGTCTCATGAGGCTCCTGAGACAGCTGCTTAGGGACATCGGGGAAGTATATTTTTACCCAGTGCTTCCTCACCACTAGGAGTATCCCTCAGGCCCCATTTGATAAAGCACGGGTGCTATATCTAAACATTTCCATAAATTGGTTATGTTATAATGAATGGAATAGTGTTCATAAATAGTACGATAATTCATGCCAATTTCTTTGGAAATACTTGTTTCTGATATAATAGGTTACAAAGCAAAATCGAGATGATTTTTAAAATGCCATGCAGTTATTTTTTCTGAATAACATAAATTTTAAACAGAGACCTGAAAAAAACCCCAAAAGTATTAACCTTTAAATACATAAACTCAATAGAAATAATTTAACTGCCTTCTCTTCACAAGAGGCAATCAGCAGGCAGGACTATAGTTTTCTGTGTTTCTTTTCCACAGGAGAGATAATTACATTTCTAGAGACCCATAGAAACAATTCCATAGTTTTAATTTCATCTCTCTATCTCTAATGGTGTGTCCAGGTATCTAACAGCGATTATCTTACATTGCTGATTCTAACAACAATGATATCACTGGAGAAAATACAGGCAGACACAATGCTCCTTTGGATTTGTCTGCCCAAATAATTTGATGTTAACAATTTTTATAGCAATGCCTTCAACTCCTAAAGCAAATGGAATTTTCCATTTTTGATAAATTTATCTTGATAAGGGATGTTTCTGTTGTATGTAGTTATTCTAAATTAATGATAATATATGGTACAGGACAATGAACACTGAAAATTTTTATCTACTTTATCTTCCCATTAAAAATGCATTTAGATACAACAGCCAAATGCAATGTATGGATCTTGTTTGGATCATGATTTGAACAGTCCACCTGTAAAAATACATTTTTAAAACAACTGGAAAAAGGCTGGGCATGGTGGCTCACACCTGTAATCTTAGAACTTTGGGAGGCCAAGACAGGAGGATTGGATCACTTGAGCTCAGGAGTTCGAGTTGGGCAACATGGCAAAACCCCATCCCTACAAAAAGAAATACAAAAATTAGCTAGGCATGGTGGTTCACACCTGTAGTCCCAGCTACTTGGGAGGCTAAGGCAGGAGGATCACTTGAGCCAGGAGGTCAAGGCTGCAGTGAGCCATGATCATGCCATTGCATTCCAGCCTAGGTGACAGAGTGAGCCCCAGTCTCCAAAATAAATGATAAATAAATACATAAAAAGACTGAAAAAAGATTAATACATGCTGGGTATTAGAATGATAGCAAATAAGTATGGTTAATTTGATTAGGTATGATAATGGCATGGTGACATTGCTAGAAAATATCCATATTTTTTAGAGATGCATACTGAAGGAGTGAAAGGAAATGAAAGCTGGGGTTCGCTTTGAAATAATTCAGCCAAGAGAGTGGGATGGAGGGATAGTTGAAGCAGGTGTGGCAGAATTGTGATAACTGTGGAATCTGAGCAATGGGTCTTTGGAGGTTGGTTATATAGCTTTCCTCTTTTTGCGAATGTTTGTATTTTCCATAATTAAGCAAAATTCCTCAGGAGAAGATATAATTTACTCATCCCTAACAATGTAAAAGGTAAACAGGTTAGCTTGGTGACTTAGAACACAGTACTAATGAGCCCAAAGTTGTAGGACAGTTCACTTCACCTGACCCCTGGCCACAGATGTTATTTTTGACTTTCATCAACTCTCCAACAAATGCCTTGCCATGGTTAGAAGGGCAACCAGGTAAAAGAATATGGTTAAGTTGCCACAAAGGACAATAGCAGCAAGCCCCATGATATAATCCTGGTATTTCCATTTTGAAGAGCTAAACTGAGGCTCAGAGAAGTTAAGGGACTTCCCTAACTTTTGGTGCATGGTTAAGCTGAAGCCTAATTGTTCATTGTTCTTCTAAGCACAGCCTTTGGTTGACCCTCCTAGAAATAATAAGCAGGTGTTCCACAAACACGCACTTGGGCAATTATGTGATGTGTATCTACTAACCAGCACATTTCAATGTTCTCATACAGAGGCATAAATACTGACAAGTGATTAATATCTTTAAAATAACATTTTAATTAACAGTTAATTTCCCCAAAAACATGAATTGTTCTCCCTCAGGATGTAGAACATGACTGAAATTCAAATGCTGAATTTTTGCTGTTTCTTCATCTAACATGCGACCCGAACATGCATTAAACAGAAAAGAAAAGCATAAATGGAAAATATTATTTCCTTATTAAATTGAGTTTCTTTGAATAACAAATGTTTGACGTTGCTGACTAGATAATGACTGGGTAGTAATTATTCACTTGGAGGCAAAAAAGGTTTAACTCAAATAATTCAGTTTAAATTTCACTAACATCCTACTGGAAAAAAATGTCGCTCACTGCACACATTTAGGGGTCTTCAATTTAACTGAGTTTTTTCCCTAAAACCTATTTCTTCTTGAAGAAGTGAATTTGACTGGTCTTTGAAACCCAGTGCCCTCCAGAGACAATAGGGACAGTCAGGCCTCCTGGCCATAGGACTGCATTGGACTCATAAAGTGACAGGGCTTAAGACAGAAAGGTCTTCACTCCTACCTCCTGAAACATTTCAGAGCAGCTGTAAAGAAAGGTTATCTTTTTTATTATGCTTTAAAAAATAATGCCCACCCCCACATATTCTTTATGAAAACACAAATGAAACATATTTAAATTCATCTTTGATTAGAATTTTTTTTCTAGGATGAGAAGTCATTAACTTCAGGCAAAAAAATGTTCAGCCTGACATTTCTTGCAGTCATGAATTGATTTTGTACTGTGCTAAGCAAATCAGGTCTGCGTTTGGCAGTTGGGCGATCATTAAGGAAGCTGTGGGTCATGACAGAGTTTTCCTATTACCACTTTTTCAATCTTGAAAAATGTGTCATTGCATTTGCAGAATCCACAGCCTAAATTAGCACTCCCAGACACCTGGGGGAATCAGCCTGGTCACCCCAGATGGTTAGGGGAAAACTCACCTTTTCTGGGCAGTGGATTGCACACTCACCCGAAATAGAGTAGGACTCAAGCCTGCATTTCAGCTGGAAAGTCTGTGTAGAGAGGTTACAATCAGCAGAGCACTAGAAGAGGCAGTGTGGACATTTCCACACCTCCTCCTGGAACAAAACCCAATGTGAGTGCATTATCCTGGCCTCTGATCTTCAGCTGAGGCCAGGAAATACCCTATTACACACAACAGCAATATGTACTTGCTCTTCGTCCACTTTTACACTTCCACCTTACCCTCTTACTCTAGTGAAGTCTGCTTTACCCATCACTCCCTATAAGCAATGTCTTGGCCCTAAACCAGTATTGCAAGGGACTCCCAAAATATTGCAAACCTAAATGAATGAAGTTGCTTTAAAATACGGAATGAAAACTCCACCATCAAAATTAAACATTCAACTAAATATCTACTAAATAACATTGTGTTATCTTGTCAACTGCAATTCAAGTCACCTCCTCTATAATGCATATCAGTTATATTAAGTGTGGGATATGGGTGTATTGTAGTATGTTTGACATAATATAGGGTGCACCTACAAACAAGTACCTGGTCCTACGGAGCTCTAAGCTGGCCCTGCTCACAGCCTGTGTCCTCTTTCCAAGTGTCTTTTCTGTTCACAAAGGTGGGAGCTTCCTGGAGGAAGTGGGAAATTCCTCCAGGACAGGCTTACCCTGTCATTGCTGGCCTGAACCTCTTACTTTTTTCCATCTTGTTTCTTCAATGGAGTCTCTCATTCTCCTGTAACCAACTAGATTCTAGTCTCAAATTTAATAGAATTCCATGCATGATTTTTGTTTGCAAATGAGACTCCTTCAACATCTAAATTCACATCAGTCTGCCCTTTGCCTTCAAAATCTCAAATTCTTAGGGCAGCAGGACTAGGTAAGATCTGGAGGTCCCTCAGAATTAACCAGGCTGCTCTCAGGAATAGAAGCAATATACCAACTTAGCTTTCACCCATCATCCACCACCAGCCAAGGAACATTTTTCTGTTTGGCTTTATTATAGAAATAGCATATCTCTTTAAAGGCACATAACAAAACTAACATGTCACTTAGTCAGAGGTCAGGCCACTGGCTCTGGACAACATAGAAATGGGTGCAGGTGTGATTCCCACTCACAATGAGGGCACTGAGGCCAATGAGTGGGAAAGACCGGGGAGTGTTTCCGGTTTTATTCAATTCTTTTAAGAGCTGAAAGAAATACACTGAGCAAGCAAAGACAATTAAGGTTTTTTTTCAAATCCACCCCTAGAAATTTCTACCATAGCTATAATTCATGGAATGAGGTGATCAAAGTATAAGATTTTAACTTAGAAGGTCAGAGGCGGTACCTGGATTCCATACATACTCAGTAATGGGCTTAGAAATGTTAAGTGTACCAAAGCCCTGGAGGAAAATATCTTAATAATCCTCTCTAAAACCTAAAAGAAAAGGAAATTCCAAATGTGAAGAAAAGCTATAAATAGGAACTAATGAGAAGAGGCAGCATTTATGGAGCATTTGCTATGTGCTACACACAGCGCTAAAATACTTTACCTGGACGAGGTAGGAACAGATAGGGACACCAAGGCTCAGAGTGGCTTCAGTACGGTCATGTGGTGGAGCTGGGTTTGGACCCAGACTGTTGCCATAGCCTGTGTGATCAACCTTGGAAAGTGGGAGAGAAGAAACTGTACCTTACCCAGACACCTTCCTCCGGCCTGGAACAACTAGAGAGGCTTGATCCTTCTGGACCTTCTGGTCCTTTTGGCTACAGCACCACTGCTATTGGCACCTGGAGGCACATCTATAACCCAAACAGCACAGCTGAGCTACCCAGGAGTCCCACACCCAACCTTCCCACTGCCCCCAAGGCAAAGCCATTTTTTCTGGCCTGCCTTTGGACTGCAACTCTTTCATGACCCCAGGGTCCTCCATACCAGTCTCTTGTGATTGTCTTACACAGTGTTGTACATAGTAAGCAAAAGACAGCTGGTTCTTTGGCTACCCAGGGCAAGTGTTAGCTGTCCAGAGGATGGTTCCTCACTCCTCCCAAGCAGCTACTTTCTCCCACTTCTGAGTTTTGATTTTATCTTAGCATGATTATTTGTGCCCTTCTTTGATGCCTCTCATCAGTAACACGTTTGTTAAAGGCAGATACTGTGTCATTCATTTTTGTATGTTCCTACCAGTTTCACTTTTCCTGTTTTTTACTTTTTTGGCTTTGATTTCACTTTTGGTTCATCTGTCACTGTTCATGCCACTCATTCCATACATACTGAGTACCTGCTTTGGGCCAGGGACTCAGTGCTGGGAAAACAGAAGTGAGCACAACAGCTGAAGCCTTGTTTTCTATCCGTAAATTTGTGCATTACCAAAAGAGGTAAGATTTTTAGAATATACATATGGGACTTGTTCTGTATATTTAACAAAATGAAAATGTATAAATTGCAAAACACTAAACGTATGAAATACCAAATTAATCAAAATTGTTCTAATGGTTTCCAAGACTGACCTTGACTCTCCTCTTCCAATTTGCACTATGTATTAAAACAGTATAATAACAAAATATACATACTTTCACTTGAATCTTTTTTTTTTCCAGGGAACCAATCCACTCTACAGAGGCTCCACAAGTACTTTTAAAAATGTAACTTATAAACACAGGGAAAAACAAAAGGTAGACCTTTCCACAGATTGCTAGAACTACTTTATGCATGAAAAAAGTCTGTTTCACTGATATGAAATGTTAATGCACTATTTAATTTTTTTCTCTTTGTTGCTTCAAAATGAGGTTGGTTTAAGATAATAATAGGACATTTGCAGATAAGTCATCCTCTACATGAAGGTTACAGACTGTTGGCAGGTTCAAAATAATCAAGAAGAGAAATATCCTTAGCAAAGAGATGACTTTGGGGATCATTTGAGGAATACTAACTCTGTTGCATTAATGCTTCAAAAAATCATCAAAATGATTCATGGGGGCCTGATTTGCATTTGAAAAATGTTTGAAATTAGAATCTCATTTGTTTCAGGAATGCAGCTACCTGAGTTTTTTGTCTCGGCAAAGTCACAAAGCCCATATCCTCACATTGTGTGTCTATACTCGCCAATTAATTCTAAACTTGGAGGAAATATGCCCTCTCTTAAAGGAGAATTTTTTTATATCTCTGAGAAATGAGATTCTGAGTTTACTTCAGCTAAAAGGTTGCAATTCTTCTGAAGATATCTCAAATATAAGGTTGAAAGTTAAGTGTTAATAATTTTTGTGAATTTATACACACACCTAAACGTTAAGTACACAAATATTTTATTTGTTTTACAAATAAGGAATAAGTAATTTATAAATTAAGAAGTTACCTATAAAAATAAAAAGATAACAACCCTATCATATAGCTTATTTTTAAATTACCTGAAAAATGATATTCTACACTGTTTCCTTTTTGACTCTGAGTTTTCAAACTGTTAATTCTCCCATATTTCTCAATCCATTTCACTCAGTTGCACAGTCTTTTAAATCCTGTAATTGTCATACCAAAGTTTCTTTTTTAAAAAAAATTACTTTAAATGCTTAGTTTATTCAAAGAGTGATCCAGTAATATAAAAGGAACATGTGTTAAACACAATAAAATTTTAAATGGCTCTAAATCAAGCACATCAAGAGTATACAAGTCTTAAAGG
The DNA here is from genome assembly GCF_028858775.2 of Pan troglodytes. NCBI lineage: Eukaryota > Metazoa > Chordata > Mammalia > Primates > Hominidae > Pan > Pan troglodytes. The sequence continues at coordinate 62,151,705 of NC_072411.2, read as the reverse complement.
CTTTTTAATACATACTCTTTTCCCATCTATGTAACCCAACTTGCACATTTCAGCTGCATGTGGTGAATATGCATCATATATTTACTTTAAGAGGTAAGATTTTACTTGCAAAATATATGTGCAAATTAGGGATCCATCAGTTGATGGAAGAGATGGACTCTAGAATATTATTTCTTGTGGTTATTACTCCTTTACAAAGCACTTTCGTCTCACTTGATCCTCATAAGGAAACTAAGGCTCAGAATGAGTAGAGCTGGGTTCAGAATCTAGCTCCTCTAACTCCAAGCCATCTCCTCTTTCCACTGCAGGAAACTGCCTCTTTTGTCAGTGAAATAATAGAAAGATTGTGTTAGTTAAGCAATAACTGTCATTTGTTTGAAAATGTTCGAGACTAAACAAATAGCATTTAAACTGCTGGCATATAGATGAGATATTGTACTTTTGCGCAATGTTTATTACCTTTGATTAAATTGTAATGTGAAGCTTTTACTAGGTGAATAGTTCATTATGTAGTGGAGGCTTCGTGGTTGTCCATTGAATTGTCACAGCAAAATCTATAAGTTTCTTCAATTCTACAAGATAGATCCATATACCTTTGATCACTTGGAGACTCTTTTTTTGCTGGTTTCTAGATAACTCAGGTAAATCAAACCTTTACGGAGTACAGGGCTAGGTGAAAGAATTACTGAAAAATCACCTTGAAAATCCGAAGGGCTGATATACCCTTTATGTTCCTGACTGGTGTGCAGAACCTGGGGGAAATCTACAGCAATATACAGGTTGCAATGCTGATAACACAACAGCAATCCTCTCCTCTACGTGGACTTACTGTTGTATTTTTTTATTATTATTGGAATGGGATTTTAGAAAATAGAAGTTACCTTTGTGTGTGTTTTAGGGAAGGTAGAGAAGAATCTGCTCTTTCTCTGAATACTGTTTTGACCCCAGGCAGGACCTTGGAAAGGCCAAAACATTAACAGTAGTACTTCTGTTCACTGAAGAGTTATGTTACATGAAGATGAAATGGTTTTGTCGTGTTTATTATTGTATTTTGTGTTGATGTAAATAAACATGGTAATTTAAACAATGAACCTTAGATGGATGATAGTTTCTTTTATTTGCTTGGCACAAAACCCTCTTCTTGGATTTCTGGATTCCTCTGTGACCTGTTCTGACTGCCTTGATGGTCTTGGTCTGGGGCCAAGGAGAAGAGCAAAAGGAGGCAGCCACAGAAGGCAAGAGACAGCAGGGAGCGGGCCTGGACATCACCATTTTGTAAAGTCAAGTTCTTTAGAGTTAGTGCTATAAACTGAAATGTATCACCTTCCACCCCCAATAGCCCCTGTCCCCCCAAAATTCATGTATTGAAGTCTTAACCCCCAGTAGCTGAGACTATAACTGTGCTTAGAAATAGAGCCTTTAAAGAGATAATTAAAGGCCGGGCACGATGGCTCATGCCTGTAATCCCAACACTTTGGGAGGCTGATGCAGGCAGATCACAAGGTCAGGAGTTCGAGACCAGCATGGCCAACATAGTGAAACCCCGTCTCTACTAAAAATACAAAAATTAGACAGGTATGGTGGCAGGCGCCTATAGTCCCAGCTACTTGGGAGGCTGAGGCAGGAGAATCACTTGAACCCAGGAAGTAGAGGTTGCAGTTGGCTGAGACCACGCCATTGCACTCCAGCCTGGGTAACAGAGTGAGACTCCATCTCAAAAAAAAAAAAAAAAAAAAAAAAAGAGAGATAATTAAAATAAGGCGATGGAGTTGAGCCCTGGTCCACTATGACTAGTGTCCTTATAAGAAGAGGAGATTAGGACACAGACATAAGGAAAACCATGTGAAGATACAGGGAGAGGGTGGCCAACTACAAGCCAAGGAGAGAGGCCTCATAAGAAACCAATCCAGTTGCCACCTAGACCCTGGACTTCTGGCCCCCAGAACTGAGGGAAAATAAATTCCTGTTGTGGAAGCCCCCTAGTCTGTGGTGCTCTGCTCAGCAGCCTGAGCACACTCACGCGGTCAGGGAGTCTATTCTTCTGCACATCCATTTGTTCGGTGTCATGGTGCCATGCTTATCTTCTAAATCAGGAAAATTAAGCACAAAGAGACCTAATGCTGGAAAAAGGAGTCAATTTAATCTTTCTCTTAGGCCCATTTCTTACAAAAAGACAGGCAAAGTCAAATCAAGAGTACTTATATTCTGAAACACACTGTCTCTTGTAAACTAAAGGCCAAATGTCTGAAAATAGAGAAACAGCTCCCATTTTGAATAGCACCAAGAAAGTCCCTTCTTGTCTTAATTTTTCCATCTGGGAGGTGGAATTCTTGTGTCTTCTAGCAGCTATAACAATTCCTGACACAGTAGCAACTCAATAAATTCATTCAACAAATATTTATTGAATGCCTGGTATATGCCAGACACTGTTCTTATGACTGTGGATATAGTGAACAATGAGCAAAACAAGTAATCTCTATGCTTCCAAATGAGAGAGAAAATAATAAACAAGTAAATATACATTATCAGGGTCCTGGACCCAGTTTGTGCAGACCCCAGATCCACTTGGCCCCACCTGCCTTCCAGGCCCATGCCAGAAGTTACCCCAGCACCAACCTGCACAGTCTCCTTGGTAGTAAAACCCCAGCTTCTTCCTAACTCCTAACAGGTTAAGGAGCTGCTGCAATTCCTGTGCCCAAGTCCAGAATGGCTTCCCTAGCTGCTGCCCCAAGGGACCACATAACACAACAGGGAGGTTCAGGGGAGTCAACACTCTGAAGAATGAATGTAGATCCATAAGAGACAGAGATAAGAAGGAACAAGCAGATGAACAGGAGCTGAGCCACCAGCGATGTCTTCTGGGGAAGCAGTGGCCAGCTTCCCAATGCCTCACCTTGTACCTGCGTTCCCTCATTAGCTGCCTCCCTGCCCTTTTTCACTGGGCTAGCACCCCTCAATAAAACATTAGCACATAACCTTGCTCGGGTTCTTATTATATAAGAAGACTGGACTAAGACTGTCTAACCGTCCTAAGAACTATGCAGAAAATAAAGCAGGACAAAAAGCTACACAATGCCCTGTGAGAGTGCACCCTTAGAAAGAGTTGTAATTTCTTTTATTTTTATTTGTTTATTTTTTTGAGACAGAGTCTCACTCTGTCACCCAGAATGGAGTGCAGTGGCATGATCTCAGCTCACTGCAATTTCCGCCTTCTGGGAAAGTGAATCCAAAAGTGAATTGCTCTAGACAGGGCAAAGGGTGGAAAACTTGATCTTCTGTCTTTTCATTTGGTTACACAACCAGCAAGGGAGCAGCATGGCACCCCAGAAGTTTTGCATCCCATGAGCTCTCCTGGAGCTAGGTCCTGGGAGAGGCCTGACAGTCAAAGACACAGATTTGACCACCATTACCCCACCCCCCAATCTTTGGTGTCATTGACATGGCAAGACTTCACAAATCCCACGGAGGATCTAGTTCAGTTTGAAATTTTAATCTGACCTTTGCAATTTCCAGGTATGTAGTTTATGAAAGAACTGCTCAAATAGTATTTTTTTTTTGGCCTAAAATGTATTTACATTTATAGTCTTGCATATTAATCAATCCTGTTCCAGGTCAATATCCAAAGCTCCGTATCAAGGAACTCTGTTGTTGGTCAATAACTGACCCAATGAAAAGTTTATTTTTTTAATCCAGTTGACTTTGCTATGCATAATATAGATGTGTGTGTATGTGTATATGTAAATACATACATATGTATTTCTTATTTCAATAGCTATATCTTACTAGCATTAAAGAGCTTGCATTGTTAATAAAAATTAGGGTTAACTGAATGTTGCGCACATGTACTCTAGAACTTGGGGTATAATAATAATAATAAAAAAGAAAAAACAAAAATAAAATAAATCAAAAGCTCAAAAAAAATTAGGGTTAAAAGAAAAACATTAGATGAATTAATTTTAACAGAGTTTAATTGAGCAATTCATAAATTGGGCAGTTCCTCAACCAGAGTAGGTTCAGAGTGACTCAGGCAGTGCTGTGTGGTCGGAGAGGATTTACGGACAGAAAAGGGAAAGCAAGGTATAGAAAACAGAATTGACATGCAGAAACAGTCAGATTGGTTACAGTTCTGCATTTGCCCTATTTGAACACGATTTGATCAGTTGGCCACCTACACGTGGTTGAAGTATGGCTTCTGTGATGGGCTGAGACTTGGTTACTCATTACAAAAGTAGGTTACAGTCTGTTTCCACACCCAGTTAGATTACATCATTATATATAGAGAAACCTTTAGGCCAAATTTACCAAGAGGCAGATTTAAGCTAAACCTAATTTGACTTAAGGTAACACCTACTGTTCTAAATACATTATACATGTTAACTCATTCAGAGCTCACAACAACCCTATGGGGGGGGGGTATTATTTTTATCTCCTATTTTACAAGTGAGGAAACTGAGGCACAGAGATGTTGAGTAAATTCCCCAAGTCACACAGCTTAACAGACTTTGAAGTGTCAAAGATAAACAAAGCCAGACACTAGTTAAGGTGGAAACAACAGACTTTAATCAGTAATACGCTATTGCAATAGGGAAGAGTCCAGCTTGAAGTGAACTCAACTTCAGTTTATATGAAGTTTACTGAGCATTTTATTTTACTTTATTTTTATAATTTTAAGTTTTTGTGGGTACATAGTAGGTGTATATATTTAGGGTGCACAGAACATATTTTGATACAGGCATACAATGAGTAATAATCATATCAGGGTAAATGGGGTACCCATCACCTCAAGCATTTAGCCTTTTTTTGTGTTACAAACAATCTAATTATACTCTTTTAGTTATTTTGAAATGTGCAATAAATTATTGTTCACTGTAGTCTCCCTGTGGTGCTATCAAATACTATATCTTATTCATTCTATCTAACTATATTTTTTGTACCCATTAACCGTCACTCCTTCCTCTCTCTGCCCCCCTACTACCCTTCCCAGCCTCTGGTAACCATCCTTTTACTCTATCTCTGTGAATTCACTTGTTTTACTTTTTAGCTCCCATAAATAAATGAGAACATGTGAAGTTTGTGTTTCTGTGCCTGGGTTATTTAACATAATGACCTCCAGTTTCATCCATGTTGTTGCAAATGACAGGATCTCATTCTTTTTGTGGCTGAATATAGTACTCCATTATGTGTATGTACCACATCTTCCTTAGCCATTCATCTGTTGATGGACACAGGTTGCTTCCAAATCTTGGCTATTGTGAACAATGCTACAATAAACATGGGAGTGCAAATATCTCTTTGATATACTCATTTCCTTTCTTTTCGGTATATACCTAAGAGTGGGATTGCTAGATCGTATGTAGTTCTACTTTTAGTTTTTTGAGGAACCTTCAAACTGTTCTCCATAGTGGTTGTACTAATTTACATTCCCACCAATAGTGTATGAGGGTTCCCTTTTCTCCACATCCTTGCCAGCATGTGTTGCCTGTCTTTTAGATAAAAGCCATTTTAACTGGGGTGAAATGATATCTCATTGTAGTTTTGATCTGCATTTCTCTGATGATCAGTGATGTTGAGCACATTTTCATATACCTGTTTGCCATTTGCATGTCTTCTTTTGAGAAATGTTTATTCAGATCTTTTGCCCAATTTAAAATCAGATTATTGGTTTTTTTCCCATTGAGTTGTTTGAGCTCCTTATATAATTGGGTTATGAATCCCTTGTCAGATGGAGAGTTTGCATTTTCTTCCATATTGTAGCTTGTCTCTTCACTTTGTTGATTGTTTCCTTTGTTGTGCAGAAGCTTTTTTTTTTTTTTTTTTTTTTATTTGACAGAGAGTCTTGCTCTGTAGCCCAGGCTGGAGTGCAGTGGCACAAACTCGGCTCACTGCAACCTCTGCCTCCCAGGTTCAAACAATTCTCCTGCCTCAGCCTCCTAAGTAGCTGTGATTACAGGGGCCTGCCACCATGCCCGGTTAATTTTTGTATTTTAGTAGAGAGGGGGTTTCACCATGTTGGCCAGGTTGGTCTTAAACTCCTGACCTCAGGTGATCTGCCCACCTCGGCCTCCCAAAGTACTGGGATTACAGGCATGAGCCACCATGCCTTTTAACTTGATGTGCTCCCCATTTGTCCATTTTTGCTTTAGGTGCCCATGTTTGTGGAGTATTACTCAAGAAATCTTTCCCCACTCCAATGTCTTGGAGAGTTTCCCCAACGTTTTCTTGTGGTATTTTCATAGTCTGAGGTCTTAGATGTAAGTCTTTAAATCCATTTTGACTTGATTTTTGTACATGGCAAGAGATAGGGGTCTAGTTTCATTCTTCTGCATTTGGATGTCCAATTTTCCCAGCACCATTTATTTTTGAAGAGAATGTTCTTTTGTCAACAATGTTCTTGGCAGCTTTGTTGAAAATGATTTCACTGTAGATGTATGGATTTGTTTCTGGGTTCATGTATCAGTTCTTTCTCACATTTCTGTAAAGAAATACCTGAGACTGGGTAATTTATAAAGAAAAGAAGTTAAATTGCCTCACAGTTACGCAGCCTGTACAGGAAGCATGGGCACCTCTGCTTCTGGGGAGGCCTGAGGGAACTCTTAACTCATGGCAGAAAGCAAAGCGGACATCTTACATGGCAGGAGCAGGGAGGGGGAGGTGTCACACACTTTTAAAACAACCAGCTGTCATGATTACTCACTCATTCACTATCATGAGAACAGCATGGAGGGGATGGTGCGAAACCATTCATAAGAACTCTGCCCCCATGAGCCAATCACCTGCCATCAGGCTTCACTTCCAACACTGAGGATTACAGTTTGATGTGAGATTTGGGAGGGGGCACAAATCCAAATCATATCAGTTCTTTATTCTCTTCCATTGGTTTATGTATCTATTTTTATGCCAGTAGCATGCTGTTTTGGTTACTATAGCTCTGTAGTATAATTTGAACCAGATCATGTGATTTCTCCAGTTTCGTTCATTTTACTCAGGATAGCTTTGGCTATTCTGGGTCTTTTGTGATTCCATATATATATAAAACTGTTTTCTTTTTCCATTTCTGTGAAGAATGTCAATGGTATTTTGACAGGGATTGCATTGAATCTGTAGATTGTTTGGGGTAGTATGAACATTTTAACAATATTGAGTCTTCCAATCCATGAATATGGAATATCTTTCCATTTTGTTGTTTCCTCTTCAATTTCTTGTGTCAATGTTTTATAGTTTTCGTTGCAGAGTTCTTTCACTTCTTTGGTTAATTCCTTGGTAGTTAATTTTATTTGTAGCTATTGCAAATGGGATTTTTTTTATGTCTTTTTCAGATTGCTTGCTGTTGGCATATAGAAATGCTACTGATTTTTGTATGCTGACTTTGTATCCTGACACTTTACTGAATGTATCAGTTCTAATAGGTTTTTGCACTCCTTATGAGAATCTAATGCCTGATGATCTGTCACTGTCTCCCATCACTGCCAGATGGGACCATCTAGTTGCAGGAAAACAAGCTCTGGTATCCCATTGATTCTACAATATGGTGAGCTGTATAATTATATATTACAATGTAATAATAGTAGAAATAAAGTGCACAATAGATGTAATGTGCTTGAATCATCCTGAAACCATCCCCTTGGCCAGTCTGTGGAAAAACTGTCTTCCATGAAACTGGTCCCTGGTGCCAAAAATGTTGAGGGCCTCAGAATTAGATAACTCAGAACAAGGGTCATATTGCAAGAGGAGAATGCTGGTTCTGGGTAAATATGGTGGCAGTTCCTTAAACTAGACCTTAAAAGAACTATATATAAACTAAAATCTGACCTACTGAACTTTTGGGGCCCAAGCAATACTAATGTGGGGCCCTTTTGAGACAAGTAGAGTACAGAAGAGGAGACCTTCTAAAAGTAAGATAGGTCTGTCAGCTCAGAAGGCAGAGCATCATGCTGTGGACTGGAGGTGAGTGGCTTCAGTGGAGCAGGGACCTGCTAATGCTGCAGACTGAGCAGAAGCCTAGAGACAGGCAAGCACAGGGAACACAGTGGGCCACTGGAACCTTGAGGGGGCCTAGAGGCAGGTGCTCAGAACATGCAATGGAAGGTGGGGCAGTGTTCTGGGCCTGGGCATGGAGCTGTGGAGGCTGCTAAGGAAGTAGCTGCCTAAAGGAGCACTGGCAAGCTGCCATGAGGGCATGTGAGGTGCCCCCTGAGTATCCCCAGATACTCGAGGTGAGTGTAAGCACTGGAAGGGGCCTCTCAAATCTTCCAGGGACTGCGGTAAGTAACACAGGCCACAAAATTCAGGTCTGAATGTTAAAAAGACTGTTAATTCCGACTAGGCACTGACACTTGGAAAGGTTTGGGACTCAAAGACAGAAATAAGCCAGGTGCGGTGGCTCACGCCTGTAATCCCAGCACTTTGGGAGGCTGAGATGGGAGGATCACAAGGTCAGGAGATCGAGACCATCCTGGCTAACACGGTGAAACCTCATCTCTACTAAAAATACAAAAAATTAGCCGGGCGTGTTGGCAGGCACCTGTAGTCCCAGCTTCTCAGGAGGCTGAGGCAGGAGAATGGCATGAACCCAGGAGGCAGAGCTTGCAGTGAGCTGAGATCGCACCACTGCACTCCAGCCTGGGGGATACAGGGAGAGTCTGTCTCAAAAAAAAAAAAAAAAAAAAAAGGGCAGAAATATTTGATATGAAGGTAGCCAAAGGAAAACCAATTTAAAGTAACACTTCTCAAATTAATATTTGTAGACCCTTAGAGGTCATTGCTCATTTCTAAGAGTAAGCTTATTCAGTCCTTTCCCTAGCCAGTCCTCCCAGAGGGACAGTCCACCAAACAAATCTCAGGTTTTTCTGGGAAGTAGGATGGCAGTGGGAAAATAAGGAGGAAGGAGTGGAGGAATGATGTAGGTCGTGAGGACCTACAGCCAAAAATAAGAGTACTGATGGAAATAACAAAGCCACAACTATTATGATAAATAACAAGCACAAATGACAGATTCCAGATTTCATTTTTTAAGAAACTCAAACAAGCTAGGACCAGTTCAGATTTGGGTTTAGCCTTTCTGAAAATAACTGCTCTTACTAACAAACAGGAATTTACCTGACTAGAATGCACAAGTCAAAACAGAAATTTACTAAAAAGAGATGCATAGATTTTCTCTAGCTCATACGGGTGAGTCACACAACCTCTCTGGGAATATAATTAAGGACAAAGGAGCAGGGAAAATTCCAGAAGGCAGAGTATTTCATCACACTGAGGGAGTGGAATGTTTTAGAAAGTACCGCTACGCCACCTGTGATTTAGTTTAAGCCTTTATCCAGCCCATAAAGTAGAAGTGTACCACCCTGATTTGGAAATTAAAGTACTTTGAAAGCAAAATCACTCAGAGAGTGAAGTCAGCTCAAATGGAGGTCACTAACCATTTTTAGAAACAACCCAAGAGACCATCTTTGAATAAGAGATTTAGGGAGATTTGGAAACCCACAAATAGAATTAAGGCAACAAGAATGGGGTTGAGATGTGATTTCCACAAGAAAGCTCCAAGACAAATGATGATATTTTCTACTGTACGGTCTGAAGAAAGACAGTGTCAGTGGAAAGCAAAGGCCTTCATGGAGCTTAGAAAAGGAAAGGTAAAAGTAGGCCTGGACTAAATGAAGTTTATTCCAGAAATGTAGGGTTTGTTTAACATACAAAATCAGTAAGATAACTTGCCATATTAACAAACTGAAAAGAAAAATCATATGATCATCTCATAGATGCAGAAGCATTATTTGACAAAATCCAACATCCATTCCTGATAAAACTTCTCATCAAACTAGGAACAGAAAGGACCCTCCTTAAGCTGATAAAGGACAGCTACAAAACTTTAGAGTTAACCTACTAACTATCCTAGCTACTACTGGAGGTTCTAGCTGGTACAATCAGGCAATAAATAAAATAGATTAGAAAGAAAGACATAAAGCTGTCTTTATTCATAGATGACATGGTCATATATGCAGAAACTCCAACAGAATCTACAAAACTACTATAACTAATAAATGAGGATAACAAGATTTCAGGATAGAAGATTAATCTACAAAATCAATTGTATTTCTATATATTCACAGCAAGCAATTGGAAAATTTAAAAAAGAATGCTACTTATAAGAGCATCAAAAATATGAAATATTTTGGAATAAAAATGACAAAAATATAAAAGATCTATAAATTATAAACTACTAAACATTGCTGAGAAAAGTTGGAGACTAAATAAATGGATAGATATTTCTTGTTCATTGAGTCAAAAGACTCAATATTGTTAAGATGTCAATTTTCCCCAAATTGATCTTTAATTCCATGCAATCCCAATCAAAATCCCAGTAACACTTTTATAGAAATCGGCAAACTGGTTGTGAAGCTCAAATCAGAATCCAAAGGATCTTCAACAGCCAAAACAATTTTGAAAAAGAAGAACAAAATTAGAAGGCTAACATTACCTGACTTTAAGACTTATGATAACACTACCATAATCAAAACAATGTGGTACTGATGTAAAGATAAACAATTTAGTGGAACAGAAAAGAGAGCCCAGAAATAGACATATATGGATAACTCATTTTTCATCAAGGTGCAAAGCAATTTAATGGAAAAACTGATACAGGAGCTAGAAAGAAATTGTTTAGGCAGATAGTAAGGGCAAGAGTCCTCAGCAGAATTTCCCTTTTAACAAAAAAAGTAGCCCCAAATCATTCCTTTTCTAGCAAAGAGTAGGTTGAAAAAGCTACTCTTTTGAGTACAGACATAGATAAGCAAGCTGGAAGCTTGCACAGGTGAATGCCAGCAGCTGTGCCAATGGAAAAAGGTATGTTCAACATGGAGGCTTTTCTAGCAAAGAGTAACTTGAAAAAGCTACTCTTTTGAGTACAGACATAGATAAGCAAGCTGGAAGCTTGCACAGGTGAATGCCGGCAGCTGTGCCAATGGAAAAGGGTATGTTCAACATGGAGGCTCCATCTTCCCTTTTCTTTGTCACCATGTGTACAGTAAAGAGGCAGGCAACATGGTGCCAACCCAGCAGAGAACTCATCTGCATAAGAAAAAATTAGGATGGGGACAGCCAGATTTTCACATGCTATGCAAATGGCACACCTGCTCTGACTAATCTTTCATGTTCTATGTAAATCAGACACCACCTCCTCAAGCTCATCTATAAAACCCCTTGCATTTTGCCGTGGACCAGAAAATGTGCTCTGGACCCGTCTCTCTGCAGGAGAGAGCTTTTCTCTGTCTTTTACCGATTAAACTTCTGCTCTCTTCCTCACTCTTTGTGTGTCTGTGTCCTAGTTTTCCATGGCCATAAGACAACGAATCTCAGGTATTTACCCCAGACAATGGCACTGCTTCATTTTGGGGGCCCATCCAGGATCCAAGGTAGATTCATCAGAAGGGTGAGTATAGCAGCAGACCCCAACCCTTTGTTTTCATTTTGAGGCCTCCGTCCTCCATTTTAAAATCAAACCAAACACTGCACTCCCTTCAGTCATTTAAAAACAGTTAGTGTGGCTGCAAGCCTAACAAGACTTGGGGAACAGGCTTGCCAGGAGAACTTAGCAAATCCCTCTGCCCTCAGGGTGTTGGGAATGTTGGCTTTGTTTTGAACCAGTTTCTTTTCACAGAAAGCCTAGCTGTCACATGAGGCTGGAAGAGGTTCAGAGGTAACTGAGGGTTCCTGGCCAGGGCCACACCCTGGTGTTATCTGAAGCCTTCTGGACTAACCCCAGCCTCTGACAGCCTGATGGGCATTGGAAACAGGATCTCCAAGCTTTTCATATCACAATTTTCCTCCTTTTCTGTCTGCGACCACCATGTCTCCTATCCACTCTCTGTATGCAACGCTGTGGGAATTTTTACAATTCAGAGAAGTAATCCTGTTAGTCAAGATCAGGAAATGCCACAGTAACCAGGAATATAGCTCAAGGGGTTGCCGTTTTTGTGATTTCCTAGAAACATGGGGTCTTCTCCCCCCCGCCATCATCCCCCACCCCACCCTAGTGAGTGTCTCTCTCTTTACCCTTGGTCTGGAGAGCACATGGTATTTTAAGGCCAACAGCACCACCTAGTGGAATAAGAATCCTCCCTTTGATGAAACACTCTAGTTCCCTAATTCTCCTCCTTTTTGGCACCCCTCTACTAAAGACCAGGCTTTATGTCCCTTCTGTGAACAGGAAAACTCAACAATGGTGAGGAAAATGTTCTCCAAAACAAAATTATAGTCTTGATACTGTCCCATCACCAGGAAGACTGCCATTCAGTCCCTGTGTTTCTTTAAGGCACCTATTCTGCCTCCAATTAGAATGGTACTTAAATAGTAAAGGGATTTTATGTCTGCAACTTAACCAGAGCCACAGCCTAAAAATAAATGTTTTAGTCCAGGACTCCCTCCATTAAAGGGCCTTGCCAAATGCAACTGTTACATAGTCTTACCTGAGATCCATTTATTGGGGAGCCACACAGGTAACACAGGTCTAGGAAGTCAAAGGGAAACCACCAGTGGAGGAGTACAGTCACACGGGTGGGGTGAGCGTGACTACTCCCAATCACTCAGTTCCTCCATTTCCATGGCTAAGGGTCATGCCTGCATCCATGGGCGGCACTTTTAATGGATGCTGGGGAAGGGAACCAAGGAGGGAAAACAGTTGAGGGGATGCCCCCTCTATTTTCCCCTCCACTTTGGGCCATTCCAAAGGAAAGGAAAGAGACTAAAGGGACACCTTTTTTCTCACTTTGCTTTCTACATGGGTAACAGACCATCTTCAGCCTGCACTCCTCTGAAACTCTGCTTTTGCAGAAGGATATAGCCTTCTTACTAGACTTTTGCAAGCATGACACAATCTACCCAGCTCTTTTAGCAGTCATAGTAGGCAGGCCCATAGGCAATGATTCCACAAAATTAGAGAAGCAACTTCTGGGGGAACTATCTGAGGCAGCTATTGAGTGTCCAGGCCCTTCTTGTCCCCCTTATTTGGGCCCCCTCCAACTGTGCCATCAGCTCCTCCAGTTCCACCATCTCCAAAACTCTCCACCCTCCCAGCTTCGCTCTTAAACCTACAGGAAATGCCCAACGGAGGTGATGCCACTAGGATTCATGTTCCCTTCTCATCACAAATAAATGAAATATGCAAATAAAGGGAGACTTAAGCTGATTTTCTGACAACCCTGATAGGTATATAGAAGCTTTCTAAAATTTAACTCAGGTGTTTGACCTCTCATGGATGGATGTTATGCTGCTCCTAAGCCAAACCCTAACTGCAGCTGAAAAACAGCCAGCTCTGTAGGCAGCAGAGAGGTTTGGAGAGAAGAAATATGTCTCCTATAGTAAGCCAAAAAGGAAAAGAGAACATAGGCAAGGTGAAGAAATAGGGAAACCATTAATCCCAATAGGAAGAGAGGCAGTACCTCTTGACAACCCTGAATGGAACCCCAGTGACTTCACAGATGAATGGAAAAGGAAACACTTTTTAAAAAATTATTATACGTCAAGGTCTAGGGTACATGTGCACAACACACAGGTTTGATACATTGGTATACATGTGCCATGTTGGTTTGTTGCACCCATCAACTCGTCATTTACATTAGGTATTTCTCCTAATGCTATCCATCCCCCAGCCCCCCACCCCCTAACAGGCCCCAGTGTGTGATGTTCCCCACCCTGTGTCCAAGTGATCTCATTGTTCAATTCCCACCTATGAGTGAGAACATGCGGTGTTTGGTTTTCTGTCCTTGTGATAGTTTGCTAAGAATGATGGTTTCTAGCTTCATCCATGTCCCTGCAAAGGACATGAACTCATCCGGAAAAGGAAACATTTTTTAATGTGCATATTGGAGACCTATGAAGAACTAGGGCCAAACCTCTTAATTACACTAAACTATCTGTGATAGACCAAAAGCCAGATGTGAATTCTACATCCTTTATGGAAAGGCTGACAGAGGCACTAATAAAAATACCTCCTTATCCCCGATTCAGTCAAGAAACAGCTAATTGTAAAGGAAAAGTTTATTGCACAGGCAGCTCCCAATATTAGGAGGAAACTGCAGAAGCAGGCTATAGGGCCAGATAGCACCTTGGAAAACCTCCTAAGGGTAGCCACCTCAGTCTTTCATAAGAGAGACCAGGAGGAGGCCCAAGAGAAAGATAGAAAACACAAGAGAAGGATTGAGGCTCTAGTAACTGCTTTGTAGGCTTGCAAAGTCCAGGATCCCTGAGGTGCGTCCACTAGTTGCTACTAGTGTGGCAAGTCCGGGCACTTTAAGAAGGAGTGCCCAGGCAGCAAGAGGAAGCCACCTCAACTCTGTCCAGCCTGTGGCAGGACCACTGGAGATCAGACTGCCCCCAGAGATGGAGGTCACTGGGTTCAAAACCAGTCTCACAGATGGTCCAACAGGACTGATGCTCTCAGGGCTCAAACCCTTAGCTCCAGCACCTCAACCTGCTGTCACTGCACAGGAGCCCTGGGTAATTCTGGAAATTGAAGGAAGGAGGGTGGACTTCCTTCTGGACACTGGAGCCAGCCTCTCTCTTCTCTCTGATCCAGACCTCCCCTCTTCCCATAGCACAACCATAATGCACATCTCGGGAAAGGTTCTAACCTGAAATTTTTCTTAACCCCTTAGTTGTAGTTGGGGGGGACCCATTATTTACACATGCCTTCTTAATCATGCCAGAAAATCTCACTCCTTTATTAGGTAGAGATATTTTAGCTCGCATGGGGGCCAGCATCCTGCTAGCCCCAAGACACTCTTTGTCTCCCCCTGGTGGAAGTTAATATTAATCCAGAAGTATGGGCAACTCAAGGAAGAATAGGTCGAGCTATAACCGCTAGGCCAGTCCAGATCCATCTTAAGGATCACACTTCTTTTCCTAACCAGTCAATATCCCCTAAAGCCAGAGGCTAGGAAAGGGCTAGAAGCCATTATTAATAAGCTGAAGATGCAGGGCCTCCTCAACCCTGTAACAGCTTCTGCAACACCCCAATATTAGGAGTGCAAAAACCCAATGGGGAATGAAGACTAGTTCAGGACCTCCATCTCATTAATGAGGCCATAGTCTCAATTCATCTGGCGGTCTCTAATCCCTATACCTTGCTAACTCAAATACCTGAGGGAGCTAAATCGTTCACAGTCCTAGATCTAAAGGATGCCTTTTTCTGTATACTGTTACATCCTGACTCTCAATACTTGTTTTCCTTCAAATATCCCTCCAGCCAAACCACCCAGTTAACATGGATGGTGCTGCCTCAGGGATTTTGAGACAGTCCTCACTTGTTTGGACAGGCAGTGTCAAAGGACCTTTCCAAGTTTTCCCATCCTCAGGTCAGGGTCTTGCAATATATAGATGACATATTGGTCTGTGCCTCAGTTGAGGAAGCCTCTCAGGAAGGCACTGAAGCTCTTCTTAATTTCTTAGCCAACAGAGGATGTAAGGTTTCAAAATCTAAGGCCCAGTTTGGCCAAACCTCAGTGAAGTACCTGGGTTTAGTGTTGACAGAAGGGACCAGAAGACTAGGGGAAGAAAGGATTATTTCCTCCTTTCCCCTCCCTAAAACCCTCAAGCAACTAAGAGGATTTTGGGACATTATGGGATTTTGCAGACTATGGATACCTGGGTACGGCGAGATAGCACTTCCCTTATGTCACCTCATAACAGAAACTCAAGCAGCTAAAACTTATTTCCTAACCTGGGAACCTGAAGCTCAAAAGGCCTTTAACCAGTTAAAACAAGCCTTACTTAAGGCACCAGCCCTCAGCCTTCCCATAGGGAGGGCCTTCAATCTTTATGTATCAGAAAGGAAGGAAATGGCCTTGGGAGTTTTAACACAGGCCCAAGGACCAGCTCAACAGCCACTGAACTACCTGAGTAAGGAACTTATTTTGGTGGCTAAAGGATGGCCAGCATGCCTCCAAGCAGTTGTCACAGTGACCTGACTGGTACCAGAGGCCGCCAAATTGACCCTGGGAAATGGCTTAACTATTTAGGCCCCACATAATATAGCAAGATTGCTGTCTTCCAGGGAAAGCCTTTGGCTAACAGCCAGCCAGCTCCTTAAATATCAGGATTTGCTGTTAGAAGTGTCTACAATCCAATTGAAAACTTGTTCTTGCCTAAATCTGGCCACTTTCCTCCCTGAGAAAACTGAACATAACTGTGAACAAGTTATGGTACAGACGTATGAAGCCAGGGAGGATATCAGGCAAACTCCCCTAGAAAATCCAGACTGGACCCTCTTTATGGATGGAAATAACTTTGTAGAGCAAGGAGTTCATAAGGCAGGGTATGCAGTAGTCGCTCTGAATACCACCAGGAAATTAACAGCTTATTATCCTCAGTTTTTCTTCCACAAGAGATAGCAGTGATGCATTGTAAGGGACATCAGAAGGGAACAGCCAAAGGAAACAATCTAGCTGATCAGGCAGCCAAGTCAGCAGCAATGAAGCCTCAGGGTATCAACACACTTGAAGCCCCTCTAATCTGGGAAGGCTCCATAAGAGAAATTAAGCCTCAGCACTCCCCTGTAGAGATAGAATGGGCCATCTCTCGAGGGTACACTTTCCAGCCCTTAGGATGGCTACAGTCAGAGGAGGTTAAACTCCACTTGCCAGCCTCCAGCCTGTGGAAAGTCCTTAAAATCCTTCACCAAGCTTTTCACTTGATAAAGGATAAGTTTATCAGTGTGCCCAGAGATTGTTTTCAGAAGAGAACTTATTAAAAACAGTCAAATAGGTTGTTAATGCTTGTGAAGTCTGTCTTAAAAATAATCCCCTCAATAGGTGGCTCCTTCCTCCTCAAACCCAAAGTATGGGAAGCTATCCAGGGGAGGACTGTCAGGTAGACTTTACCCATATGCCAAAGATGAAGGGCATCCAATACCTCCAGGTATGGGTAGATGCTTTCACTAACTGGGTAGAAGCATTTCTATGCTGTACAGAAAAGGCCTCTGAGGTAATAAAAGTGTTAGTTAATGAAATAACTCCCCACTTTGTCCTACCAAAATACCTCAAAAGTGACAAAGGCCCCTCATTTAAGGCAGCCATCACACAGGGGGTTTCAAAGGCACTAGACGTACAATATCTTCTCCATTGTGCTTGGAGACCCCAGTCCTCAGGAAAGGTAGAGAAAACAAATGATGTTATCAAAAGACATCTCAGAAAACTAGCCCAAGAAACTCACCTTCCTTGGGTCACTCTTCTTCACATGGCTTTACTGTGGGTGAGAAATACCCTTTTAAAGTTAGGTCTAAGCCCTTTCAAAATGCTGTATGGACAGCTTTTCCTTACCAATGACTTTCTATTAGACCAGGAAACCTCTCAAATGGTTAAGCATGTAACCTCTCTGGCTCACTTCCAGTAGGAATTAATACAACTAGCAGAAGCCCAACCCCAAGAAATAAGACCACGTTTATTTAACCCAGGAGATCCGGTATTGGTGAAAGCTCTCCCTTCTTGCTCTCCTTTCCTAAGCCCAAGCTGGGAAGGACTCTACACTGTTCTTTCAACCCACTCGACAGTAAAAGCTACAGGTATGGATTCCTGGATAAATTACACTTGAGTCAAAGCTGAAAAGCTGGGACAGCTGGAAAGCCCCAGACAGCCCAGAGGAACGTCCTGGATGTCAATGCGAAGAAATAGGAGATCTTAAGCTGAAAATCATAAAAGATAAGTAAATGAGTAAGGGCTATGCATCCTACTCAGTCCCACTCCTACCTTCTCTATTTTTAGTCATTTCTACTTTTCCTCTCAAGATTTGCTGTCAGATATTAGAACTCCTGTTTGACCCTTAAAGGGAAATTCTATATCTTGGTGAGTAAAATTTTAAATGGAAATTATTTATTTTGCCACACTTGTAGGATTACTATATTCACTGTACTATTTGCATTAGGACTATTGCACAGGTGCCACTGTGGCACCTGCAAAGTGGAATTCTGGATGGAAAATTATAATTGCTGTAATATTCTGCCTAGTTATCATCTTTATAACAGGATTGATAATTACAGGAAAGATTTAGCCAAAGTTAACACTAAAATTACTCTGGCCACCCAATCCAATGCCACTTTTCCTGAAAGAAAAAAATGTTGCTTCTATATTAATGCTTCTGGTAAAGTACAGTGAAATCTGGTGGAGTCAAACCAGTATTACAACCCATCAAAATGACTAAGAGGTGTCAAACAAACTCTACTGTCATGGTTATGGCCTATAATACCCGCACTAATAGTGGTAATCCTTTTTTTTTTTGAGACAAAGTCTCACTCTGTCGTGCAGTGGTGTGATCTCAACTCACTGCAACCTCCACCTTATGGGTTCAAGTGATTCTCCTGCCTCAGCCTCCTGAGTAGCTGGGATTACAGGCGCCTGCCACCATGCCTGGCTAATTTTTGTATTGTTAGTAGAGACAGGGTTTTGCCATGTTCGCAGGCTGATCTTGAACTCCTGACCCCAGGTGATCTGCCCACCATGGTCTCCAAAAGTGCTGGGATTACGGGTGTGAGCCACCACGACTGGCCAAATAGTGGTAATTGTAATACTCATATTAAAACCCTATATTGAACATATATATATATATATATACTATACCTAATACTCATGTTCTTAATATGAGTATTACACCTAATACTCATATTCTTAATATGAGTATTACACCTAATACTCATATGAAAACCCTATATTGAACATATATATATACTATACCTAATACTCATATTCTTAATGTGAGTATTACACCTAATACTCATATTCAAACCCTATATTGAACATATACTTACAACAAGCCTTCTTGTAAAATTTATCTCTTCTCACCTAGAAGCTATTAAGCTTCAAACAGTGCTGTGATGAA
The DNA here is from genome assembly GCF_028858775.2 of Pan troglodytes. NCBI lineage: Eukaryota > Metazoa > Chordata > Mammalia > Primates > Hominidae > Pan > Pan troglodytes. The sequence continues at coordinate 62,132,844 of NC_072411.2, read as the reverse complement.
ACCATGCATGGACACATCATTCTTCTGAGGGTCCTTAGATTGACCCCAGGAGGAGCCTTAACTGCTGTTCCCCACACAATGCCCCTTTTCAGCAGGAAGTAGCCAGAAAGAGTCATCGTCCAACACCCCCTAATAGCAGTTAGGGTTACCACTCCTGAGGGGGGATTATGATACAGGATCTAGAAAGAAATTATTTAGGCAGATAGTAGGGACGACAGAGTCCTCAGCAGAATTTTCCTTTTAGCAAAAAAAGCAGCCTCAAAACCATTCCTTTTCTAACAAAGAGCAGCCTGAAAAATCAAGCTGCTGACATAGATAAGCAAGCTACTTATAATCTAAGACAAGCTGATAATCTAAGACATAGATTATCAAACTGGAAGCTTGCACAGGGGAATGCTGGCAGCTGTGCCAATAGAAGAGGGCTACCTGGGGGCCAGGTATATTCAACATGGAGGCTCCATCTTCCCTTTTCTTTGTCACCATGTGTACAGTAAAGAGGCAGGCAACGTGGTGCCGGCCAGGCAGAGAATCCATCTGCATAGTAAAAGATTAGGGTGGGGGTGGCCAGATTTTTGCACTTAATGCAAATGGCACACCTAGCCCTAACCAGATTTTCACACCTTATGCAAATGGCACACCTGGTCCAACCAATATTTTTTGCCCTATGTAAATCAGACACCACCTCCTCAAGCTCATCTATAAAACCCTTTGCATTTCGCTGTGGACCGGAAAACCCACTCGGGACCCCTCTCTGCAGGAGAGAGCTCTTCTCTTTCTTTCACCTATTAAAATTCTGCTCTGAACTTCACCTTTTGTGTATCTCTGTCCTAGTTTTCTGTGGCCATGAGACAACAAATCTTAGGTATTTACCCCAGACAATGATGCTGCTTTGAAAGGATGGTCTATCCAATAAATATGTTGGAACAATTGAATATTCATATTTTTTTTTAAAAACTTCACAGCATGCATAAACATCAACACCAAATGAACCACAGACCTAAAAGTAAAATCTAAAAGTATAATGGCATTTAGAAGAAAACATAGAATATCTTTGTGACCTTGGGTTAGTCAAAGATTCCTTAGATTCAAGGATCCATAAAAGAACATATTGATAAGGTGAACCACCAAAATCTAAAACTTACACTCTTCAAAAAACCAATATTGATGGGCACAGTGGCTCATGCCTGTTATCCCAGCACTTTGGTGCCAAAGTGGGCAGATACCTTAGGTCAAGAGTTTGAGACCAGCCTGGCCAACATGGCAAAACTCTGTCTCTACTGAAAATACAAAAACTAGCCAGGTGTGGTGGTGTGCACCTGTAGTCCCAGCTACTGGGGAGGCTGAGGCAGGAGAATCACTTGAACCCAGGAGGTGGAGGTTACAGCAAGCCAAGATTGTGCCACTGCACTCCAGCCTGAGTGAAAAAGTGAGACTCTGTCTAAAAAAAAACCCACAATATTAAGACAACAAAAATATAAGCCACAGACTGGGAGAAAATATTAATAAATTATATATCTAATAAGGAACTTGTATCTAGAATATATAAAAATTTCTCAAAACTCAATAAGAAGAAAACAACCCAATGAAGAAAAAAAAGAGACAAAGAATTTGAACGTGTATTCCACCACTGTTTGACATGCGGATACCAAATAAGCACAAGAAATGATTTTCAAAATCATTAGTTATTAGATAAACAGAAATTTAAACCACAATGAAATGCCACTATCCTCCTATTGGAATGGTTAAAATGTAAAAGATCAACCATACTAAATGTTGTTAAGTATACTCATATCATAGGGCTCCCCTAACAAATTTCCACAAACTAGGTGGCTTGAACAATGTAAATGTATAGTCTCACAGTACTGGAGGCCACACATTTGAGATCAAGATGTTGACAGGGTGGGTTCCTTCCGGGAGCCGTGAGGGAGAATCTGCGCCAGGCCTGTCTCCTAGCTTCTGGTGTTTTGCTGGCAGTCTTTGGCTCTCCTAGGCTTGTAGATGCCTACCCCAACCTCTGTCTTCATATTCACATGGTGTTCTCTTCGGCTGTATGTCTGTGCCTATGTCCAAATTTCCTCTTTTTATAAGGACACCAGGCATATTGGATTATGGCTCACCCTAATGACCTCATCTTAACTTGATCATCTGCAAAGACCGAATTTCTAAATAAGGTCACATTTACAGGTACTGGGGGTTAGGACTTCAGCATCTTTTGAGGGGACACAGTTCAGTCCATAACAGCAAGGATGTGGAGGAACTAGAACTCACACACTACAGGTGAGAATGTAAAATGTTAAAGTATAACTTCTGTATGATCCACTCATTCCACTTGCAGGTATTTACACAAGAAAAATAAAATGTCATGTCCATACAAGGATTTATACATGAATGTTCGTATCGGCTGTATGTGTAATAGGCCCAAATTGGAAACAACCCAAATATCCATCAACAGATGATGGGTAAACAAATTTTGGTACATTCATACCATGAACTACAACTCAGCAATACAAAAGATTGAACTACTGATGAGTGTAACATGGGTGTAACTCAAAATATGCTGAGTGAAAGAAGTCAGACCAAAAAAAAAAGGGAGTATGCACCGTATGATTTCACTTATATAAAATTCTGGAAATTGCAAACGAATCTATAGTGACAGAAAGCAGCTCAATAATTGACTGGGAGCTGGGGTGGGAAAGGGTACAACAGATGACTTACCAAAGAACACAGGAAGCTTGCAGGAATGGTAGGTGTGACCACTACCTCGATTATGGTAATACTTTCATGGGTGTAAAAGTATGTCAAAAACTCTCAGACTGTATATTTTAAATGTGTACAGTCCATTATTTGTCATTTATACCCCATTAAAGCTATAACAATGGGCTTATATAATTTTATAATTCACTGGATTCACTAGGAATATTAAAATTTTATGTAATCTATCAATTCTAGTATCAAAAGCTGAGGTTTCTGGCCCTATATTAATAACTTGCTTTTTTCTAGCATCAAATGTAAATGAAGCCATTATGCAGGAACAAAACTATATATTAATTGATAGACATAATGCACGAAAAAAATTAAGTTATAGTCATGGATTCCTGGTCACTTGTCCATCCACATCGTCCTCTTTTAAAAAATTTGCATGTGGCAACATTGTAATTCCTGTTTTAACCCAGAAAAAATGTTAAGCTAAGGAAAAACCATACAGCATGCCTCAAATGATTCTTAAGAGAGCTAAGCAATATAAAACAGGCTTGCCAATTTCTTAGTGCTCAATTCACTTAGCTTTGTAAATCTTCTTCTCAGAAAGCCACAATGAGCTTTAATAGTTAACCAGTTTTACTAGGAAAGTTAGGTGAAGACCTTTGTCCACAAGTTTCTTTTCACAGTCCCGTGATCATCTCATGCCAAATCCCTATTATCTCCACTACCCTGAGCTTTAGCATTTTGAATTGCCTAGAAATAAAGCTTGACAAAGTATCCAACCCTCCAAGCAAGCAAGGTAAGTATGACCATGCAGGCTCACTGTCCCTGATCCTTTAGGACCAGGCTCCTTCCCTCAGAGTGGCTGTGGCTGTACTTCTGGGGGACCTGCTTGTGCCAGGTGTTTGGCTCGCTTCATTTCTCATCTTACAATAACCTTGCAAGACAGGTTTTCATTGTCCTGCATATAGAGTAAGAAACAGCAAGATTATGTAATTTGACCCAGGTAACATAGCTAAGAAATAATGGAAGAAGGCGTTTTCATCCACCTATTCCAACCTGCTGTCTGTCTGACTCCTTTTTCTCCCCTTACCTCTTCCTTCCAGATGTGAATACATTCACAGACTCTGCTTCCGTTCATTGGTGGGTACTTTGGATGAAACCAAAAGATGCCAGACCTTATATTTTGTTATTTTTATTTATAAGGAACATTGGTAATTATAAAAGCTTTTATACACTTTTCTGAATCTTGACCAATATAGAATATTTAAATTCCTAGGAAATGATTAATAGATGTTAAATAAATATTAGTTTAACTCTCCAGCCTTTCCCCTTAAGTTCTAGGAAGGTTATAGAGTCCAAAGGATGTTAACTAGAGATGCAATGCCTGGGAAGACGCTTCAGTAGCTTTGGTTCCCAAACTGGGGTTCCCAGAGTCAGGCAGCAACATACTCCCACAACAGCCATATGTCTGCTGTGGCTTCCTGTGCCTTGCTCCCCATTCTGTTTGTAATTACAACACAGCCAGTTGGAAATTGTATTCTAAAACCAGCCTTCTCTCCCCCAACTGAGCAGCTTATTGTTGATTTCCCTTTCTTTCAATGTCCTGAGCATTACCTCCTGCCCTTTTCTATTCAGAACCCAGCATGGGTTCTGTGCACAGACCCAGCCCTTCTCCACTCTAGCTGCATATTAGAATCAATCACTTTAGGAGCTTTTCAAAAAATACTGTTGCCTAGTCCTACCCCAGACCAACTGAAGCAGAATCTCTGAGGGGCTGAGAGCCTGAGTAATGGCTGATTTTTAAAGCTCCCAGGTGACTCTGGCCACAGTGAGGGCTGAGCACTACTGGGCCTGCGTAGGTTTCAGAAACATATGCTGCAGGTGCACATTCTCTCCAGGGGGTTTGCCTCTTTCTTTTAACAATGCGTGCCCCTTTGCCTGCTTCCTCTGCATAGCCTCAACAAGGTTATATACAGGAAGCAGAAGGGAAGGCGTGAGCATGCAGAAATTAGGCTTAGCTCACTGACAGGGGAAGAAAGAGACCCTGTGCAAGCCCAATAAAGACAGAAGCTCAAATGGAACTTCAGAGTAAGTGAAACTTTCTTTCTGGCTAAGAACCACACACTGGGAAAGCCATTTATTGAATTAAATTGATATAAATTGCTGCTTACACTAAGGTGAACAGCTAGTTCATTAATTCACTACTGAAATTGGCCCATAGCCCAGTAAATTTTCACTTCTTTTCACCTCTTGGTACTCAAGCCTCTGTGGATGTTATTAGTTAAAATATCCTGGTTCTGCAAAATCGCAACATAAAACAATATTTTGAACACATCCAGAAGTGTTTAATAAGTAGCTGGGAGATAGCTGCTAAATATACATATTAAATAGGTTAGAAAACTCTTGTCTTATATAAACCAATGTTCTCTTTTATCTGTAGTACAGTTGCCTCTTAATGAAATAGCTTATTACATGTAGTTAATGAATAGCTCAGGATAGGGATTTAACAATGTGTCACTTAACTTCTTGCCTTGTCCTTATCAGTATCTAATGATTTTAAAAATACAAACTTCCTGGTGCAGCTGTTGTCGTATTATCTAACAACCCTAGCTACATTTCGCGAGCACTCATTATTTGCCAGGTTATGAGTGCTGTCCATGTATTACGTTATGGAGTGGATACTCTACTACCCTAATTTACACAAAAGAAACTGAGGCTGGGCAAAGTGCCATGACTTAGCATAGGTCCCAGAGAAGATTCCAATCTAGGCAGTATGACCTTTTAACCACTGCACTGTGAGCACAATGCATAAAGCCTGGCACATACCAACCTCTCAATAAATGGCAGCTATTAGGAAGGAAAAAGGACAATGTCATATGGCTTTTCTCTCCCCCTGGCAAGAAGACAAATAACTACTTATTCTTTATTTGCCTGCAGGATATTTTTATTTGTTTTAAGTAATAACAATTAATAATAAAAGCTACCTTTGTTGAGTATTTACTACGTGTCACTGTTCTAAGCACTTCTCAAATATTAATTCATTTATTCTCCAAAACAAGCTAATGAGATAGGCACTATTGTTGTTACTATTATTATTATTATCATTATTTTGAGACTGAGTTTCACTCTTGTTGCCCAAGCTGGAGTGCAATGGTGCAATCTCGGCTCACTGCAACCTCCGCCTCCCAGGTTCAAGTGATTCTCCTGCCTCAGCCTCCTGAGTAGCTGGGATTATAGGCACCCACCACCACACCCAGCTAATTACTGTATTTTTAGTAGAGACAGGATTTCACCATGTTGGCCAGGCTGGTCTCAAACTCCTGACCTCAGGTGATCCACCTGCCTCGGCCTTCCAAAGTCCTGGGATTGTAGGCGTGAGCCACCACGCCTAGCCAGCACTATCATTATTATTCCAATTTTGCAGATGAGGTAACTAAGGCACATGAAGGTCAAGCCCAAGTCACGCAACTGATGAGTGACAAAACCAGGATCTGAACCTGGCAGTCTGGCCCCAGAGCCCTCTCTGCCTGCCACCACCTGTCCATCTGTGGTCATGGAGCTGAGTCTAATGAGATTCCCACCAAGATCAACAACCTTTCCCTTGCCAATATCCTCAACTCTTTTGCATGTAACATCCTAATTAGGCAACATCAGCACGGAAGAAGCCCAGTGTCCACCTTCTTCCTGCCGACACCTGCGCTGCTGAATATTATTAAGAAAACACGTGAGTCATCATACATTTGTTGGTCCTGGACCGCATTTGGGCCCCTGGTGATTTCCAGATGTCCAATCTCCCCAGCAGCTCTCTCTGCTGTTTTTATTGAAGCCAGCCTCACCCACTCTCTCCAACTCCACCTCTCCCTTCATTCTCAGCTGATGAACTCCTCTGCCACTTCTCAGGGAAATTAGAAGCTAGCAGATGATAGAACCCTCAACTCTACCCACAGCTTACAGTCTTACCTCAGTCTACACTATTATTTCCTGCATTTCAACTATATGAGAGGTTCCACCTTCCTTTCTAAAGTGAATCCACTTAGTTTTGCTTCTGGAAACTTCAGTCTTCTCAAGGGCCTTACTCTATAAATTCTCTCAGAGTAAGCATTTTTGACTTGTCCCTCCCTAGTACAGTCTTTCCATCAGGGTTCAGACATGTTAAATCTCTCATCTAACAATGTAATAATGACAACAATAACAACAACATTCTATGCTCCCAGACAGTTTCTGACTTTGATACCCATATATGCAACTGCCCTGGGACTTTCTCCTTCCTTCCCAATCATATACCCACAGACTATATAGCCATTTCTTCTTCTCCCTGCAACTACAAACTGCTTGAAAGAGCTGTCTATCCTTGTCTCTGCTCCTAGTCATTCTCAAACCACCAATGTGTATCCTGTCTCCAACCCTTAAGAGCACTCTTCCAAAAGTCAGCATTTACCTCCCTCTCCCAAAATTCAGCACATGTGTCTATCCTTAAATCCTTTGACCTCACCAGAGCATATGAAGCTGTTTTCATTATCTCCTTGAAATACTCTCCCCAGCTTCCAGAACACCACACTTTCTACCTACCCTCTCCTGCCTCTCTAACTCCATCTCAGTGTGCTTCCCTAGCTGTCCTTATATGTTGTTATTCCCTATGATTCTTTCAGGTCTCTCCTCTTCCTTCTCAACCTATACTCCCTAGGCAATTGCACATGCTTCCATGGCTTTAATTATTAACCACAGATAACCCCCAAATCTATGCTCCCAGACTGTTTCTGACTTTGATACCCATAATATGCAACTGCCCTCTGGATATCTCCACCTGGATGTCCCATCAGACTTTCAGCATATCCCAAAGTGAAATCCTCCACCTTCTCCAAACCTGTTTCTCAGTGTATGAAGCAATTAGGTTGGCCATAAAATGGGAAATCATTCTTGACAACTTCCCCTCTTACTCCCCAACACACTCAGTCAAAACTACGTCTTGATGATCCTTCCTCTTAAATAACTCAAAATATATGTTCGGATTTCTTTACCTTCCACTGTCTCCTTCCTAGTCAAGACAACTGCCCTCTCTCTAGGCGCCTGCAGCAGCCTCCTAAGCCTTATGAATTACTCAACCCCATCCATTCTCTATGCTACAGCAGAAACATTCTTTCTAAAATGTAAAACAAATCTGGTCGCAATGAAACCACTTAATGACTTCTTCTTGGCTTTAGCATAAAGTTCTTAAAGCGATCTTGGACCTAGCACCAGCTTTTCTATTTAGTCTCAATGCTCCTAGAACCTCCCAACACAGTCCTCAACCTGTCTGCTACAAGAGTCTCTGAAGCACATTTTACGTGCACTCTCACCTCTATTCAGTCTGTCTGGAGTATTTGTGCGTTCCTTCTTGACTCAGCTAAGTCTCTGTCCATGCTAGCCCTTCATTCCCATTCCCAGGCAACCACTGATCTGTTTTTCTGTCACTACATATCAGTTTACATTTTCCAGAATTTTCTATAAATGCAGTCATAAAGCATATACTCTTATTTGTCTAGCTTCTTTCACTCAGCAGAATTATTTGGAGATACAGTCATGTTGCATGCATCAATAGTTCATTCCTTTGATGTACTTGACTTTGGACTCCTGGTCTATAAAACAGAGAGAATGAATTCCCATTGTTTTAAGCCACCCAGTTTGTGGTACTTTGTTATGGCAGCCCTAGAAAACAAATATAGTAGTTGTATGTTTATTGCTTTTTAAAATTTATTTTTATTGTATGTATTTAAGGTATACAACATAATGTTTTGACATATATATACACATAGTGAAATGATTAAAAGCCAAAAAATTAACACTTCCATCACCTTCCATAGTTGCCTTTATGTATGTGTACTAGTATCACCTAAAATCTACTCTTTTTGCAACTTTTCAGTATACAATACAATATCATTAGCTAGAATCCTCATGATATACATTAGATCTCCAGACTTACTCATCCTACATAACTGCAAATTTGTATCCTTGACTTTCTTCCATTTCCTCCCCCTGGTAACCACTGTTCTACTCTGTTCCTATTTATTCAACTTTATTTTTTAAGATTCTGCAAATAAATGAGATCATACAATATTTTTCTTTCTATCATCCTCCACTCTGCTCTGTACTCTGGGAAGCTGGCTTCTGTGGACTTCTTTGCCCACTGAATTCCAGCTGGGTTCTGCCAACGGGAAGAGGTCAGAAAGCAGGAGAAGACAGACAGGGTATTTACTGTCTTAGCTTCCTCCCCACCAGGCTTCAGTTGGTAGTAGTTGCTGTTCTCTTGTCCTAGCAGATGTCCTCTGTCCCAAGGGCACAGCTTTCATTAGGCCCCTGTAACTGCTCCCTGCCTCTGTGTTCCTTCAGGTCTACCTGTGGTAAAGACAGCTTCATTCTTGCCAGAAGCTGGGTGCTTCATCATCCTGTTTTGGTTCCCTTCATTCTGCCCATACATTTGTAAATAGTCCTGTGAAAGGGAAATATCTTGGGCCCCCAAAATCACTAAGCTAAAGGGAAAAGTCCCACTGGGAACTGCTTAGAGGAAGCCTACCTCCCATTCTATTCAAAGTCACCGCTCTGCTCACTGAGATAAATGTATATCTAATTGTCTCCTTTGGAGAGACTAATCAGAAACTCAAAAGAATGCACTCATTTGTCTCTTATCTACCTATGACCTGGAAGCCCCCTCCTCCACTTCGAGTTGTCCTGTCTTTACAGACCAAACGAATGTTCATCGTACATATGTTGATTGATGTCTCATGTCTCCCTAAAATGTATAAAACCAAACTGTGCTCTGAGCACTTTGGGCACATGTCACCAGGACATCCTGAGTCTGTGTCATGGGCATGCATCCTCAAACTTGGCAAAATAAACTTTCTAAATTAACTGAGACCTGTCATAAATTTTCAGTGTTCATATTTTGGTAACCATGAAGGGATTCTGAGTGGAGGTGTCCCTAACCTTTGACAAATCTCCTTTCAGTGCTTGGTACCAGCATGAGCTAACTTTATGGCTCAAACCAATAGGACAATTTATGGAAGTCTGGGAGCACCCCCTCCAGAGAATCCCTGATCTCCCAAAATTTGGTCAAGATCTTAAGTTTATTTTGCTGCAACTCCCTTTTTTTTTTTTTTTTTTTTCCTGGAGTTTTACTTGCTTCCAACAAGGAAGGCAAGTTTTTCTGCTTCCATGACAATGGAAGGCAGGTAACCCCTTCATGGAGTTTGAGCTCATTTCCAACAGGGAAGATAAGTTATTATTTTTTTTCCTGCTTCTAGGATGGTGGAGATACATTTTCAGCATGAGACACACCCTTAGGTAAGTAAACTGGGGTTTTGTCTTGGCAAAAGTTAACAACCAACTGGTCTTAATTTCTCTTTACTGTTAGAGCACTCAGTAATCACATAAGTTGTACAATGGTTTGTTTTGCTTAACTGTTTTTTTGGGGGGGTGGGTTGTTTGGTTCTGTTTTCATTGTTGGGTCTTTTTCCCACTGGGTTTGATCAACTCTATCTGACTTGATCAAATCCAATGAAAGTTCCAAATTATGGGGAACAAGGCTTCTGAAGTGGCTAAATTCCCACAAATATAAAAAAAGGTGGTGTGGTAGAGGGGAGAAAAATGATCAGCAAAGGGGAAAAAAAGAGGGAAGATTTTCGATTTTGACTACTAAGTGGCTTTACTTACATAACAAGACCACTTATTTGCTAGCCAGGCCAAACTGAAACAGCAATAGCGATACTCTGAAATTGCAGCAATTTGTTCTAGCTGAAATATGGTAATGGGACTTAAAAAGATTTTTTTTAAAGAAGCTCAATGGTTAAAAGTCAGCTTAATTGAAAGCTAACATCCAAGGTGTGTGTGTGTGTGTGTGTGCATATGTGTGTGTTTGTATTTAAAATGCCTTCACGTTTTTCTTCTTGTTTTTCTCCTAGGACTTTGTCTGTTTTTGAGCAAAAGTTTTTTCTTCTCAGTTGCCTGAATTCTGTTTTCTTCATTTACTTCTGTTGTCTCTCCTTTCTTTTGCACTCTCTGCTGTATGGGGGACCTAAAATAGTTTATAGCAGTGCGGGGCTCCATAAAGAAAATAGAGAAGGTAGCAGGCTCCCTTTACGGGAGAAACCTGTTTTGCCTTATGGAATCACAAGAATGAAAACAGACAAGTTTGTCTCAGCTCTTAAACTGCTTACTTTTGTATTGTGTTTCCTGTTTGTTTGTTTGTTTGTTTGGGTTGTTTTGTGTGTGTGTGTGTGTTTTGCCTAAAATAGTTGTTGCAGCAGAGGTTACTTTTGGTTTTTTAAGGAAGAGTGTGGTTTGTTTAGACACTTGGAAATGTCTTTATTTAAAAAAAAAATTTTTTTAAGTGCACTGTAAAAGCATCACATGGTCTAAACTCATAATAATTCTTCCTTTTTGGAGACCCAGGATTCACTGTGAGCTTTGCCCAGAGCTCAGAGATCCTGTTAAAAGATAGGTAGTCCCTATGTAGACAAAATTGGTCCTCTTATACAATCCTGTGATAGATTTCTATAATTTTTTGTCTGATTTGGCATCCATCTTTAATATCCCTCTAGGACCAACAGATATTTTCTCTCTGTACCTTATGACATAAATTTTGCTATTTGGTTTTCACCTGGGTTGTTTCCTTTAAATGCAAATTTAAGGCTATTTAGCTGACAACTGCCTAGGGCTATGAAACAGTTTATCTAGAATCTGAAAGTGTAAGATAGAAAAAAAAAGGTTTTTATGAATCCATAAGATGTATTTCTATCAGCATGCCTAATATGTCTTTGTATTTATTTGTTGTGTACACAATGTTTCACTACTGAAAATATATAAAAAACCTCTAATTAATTGGATTAAGAAAATAAAAGCACTTGAATCAAATACTTTATCAGGATAAAAGAAAAGACTAGTCAAATGCTTTTTCAAGCTTATGTAACTTAAGTAAAATCTTTAATAAGTTAGCTTTAAAATTATTGGTAAAGTATTGTTAGAAATGTCTTAAGAATTGCCAGCATACGTTTTTGTTTGCATTTATAAATCAGGCAATTTCATATTTTTCCCTGCCAAATACTATAAGTTGTCAAAAATTGGCATAGGGGTTATAAAACTATAAACCCAGCCCAAATCAGAAAGACCTTTGCTTGAGTAATCTTTAATAAGATATTGATATTGGTTTAATAAAAAATTCTACATCTTGAATTTAGTATGATTACCATATCTTCTAATCTTGTGGCTTTAGGTGGTCCATTCTACAGGCAGTAAGGTTTGTTTTGGGAAAGGACTGTCACAGTCTTTGTTTTAAAGCTAAACTATAAACTAAGTTCCTCCCAAAGTTAGTTTGACCTATGCCCAGGAATGAACAGAACAGTTTGGAGGTTAGAAGTAAGATGGAGTCAGTCAGGTCAAATCTTTTCCACTCTCTCAGTTACAATTTTGCAATGGTGGTTCTGTAACTTTAAATAATGACAATCACAGTTTTTGTAAATAATCTAAGTAAATGACAAAAAAATTATTAGGTAAATATAATAGGATAAATACTTGTAGACAAGCTCATCATAATTTAGAATCTAAAGTTATATCAAATTAAATCACATATATTTTATTATTTGGGTATTTTCCAATAAAAATATATTTGTAGGAAAACATTCAAAACAAATGTGTCCTTTAAAAAAAAAAGGTGAACAATTTTTATCTAATTCAAAGCTTATTTAAAGGTCATGTATAAAACAAGGTAAAAGGAACCAGGAAATAAAAGAGATGTACAGAAAGTTATTAAAATAAAGAGGGGTTTTTTTGTGAGAAAGTGTAAAGGGAAATAATTTCATATGAGAAAGAATCTCGTATGGTAAATTTAGTCCTAGAGTAAAATGACTAGTTGCTTAAGAAAGAGGGATGTTCAAAACAAACCAGAAAGTACAAGCATGTCATGAATGGTCTGTGTAAGTCACAATAAGAGGATTGATTTATTTATTTATTTATTTATTTATTTATTTATTTTTGGGTCTGTAGACTGTTTATTAAGGTGTGTTAAGGGGGCAGCCACTTCCCTCCGTGATTACAGCCCCCAGTGTGGGTGGACCTGTGTGGGTCCGTCTTGGGGTTCCCTCATTGAACATGCTGTCAAACCAGGACACTGGCTCCAGCTTGTGTTTCTGCTCTTGGCCATCGTCTGGGAGTGGACATGCAGGCTATGGGGGTGGGGGGCACTTAGAAGGAAAAAGGCCTAAAACTGGAATCTCTTGTCCCTGAGGCTGGCTCGGGTCTTTGTCTCTCTCCCAGTCCTTCCCTTTCCTCCCCCTGGCATGGTTGGTGTGGCTGGCTAGCTGCTAACAATGGCTTGGGTCTCAGGGCAACCCAGGTCCCCATGGTGCCTTTAAGCAGCAGGCTGGGCCAAGTTCTCAGCCAGGGTCTCAGGATCTGGGAGACAGGACAGCACAGGAACTGCCAAGCACAAGCCCCAAAAGGAGCCCACAGTGAGTGGGACCCATCCCAGGGAGGGGCGGGAAAAAGAGGCAGCAACCAGGCAGACTCCCAAATCTCTTTTATTGGGGGAAATGGGCCTCTTGGGGGTCCTCACTGCACAGCTTGTTCATTGGCACTGCTTCCCGAGTCCTGGGGCTTCATCACATCGGGCAGCTCTGGCGGGCTGGAAAACGGCTCGATGCACAGGGCCTCAAAGGTGTCATCTGCCCGGAAGGCCAGCCCCACTGTGGCTGGGGCCTGTGGCCGTGCTGTTTGACTGGTGAAGCCACACTCGCCCAGTGTCTTGCCATCATCCAAGAGTTGGTCATCCTTGTACAGCCGCTGCTCGTCAGGAGGCCGCTTGAGGATGCCCTCGACCATGCGCTTCAGTTTGAACACCGTGCTGGACTCCTTGGCGTCCATGAAGATGGTGGTCTTGTGGCGCCGGATCATGAGGAACACGTCCTGGGGGCGGCGGGCCGACGTGAGCACAAAGCCCGGGCCCCCCGCGCGTCCCAGCCGCCCCCCGCCGCCCCCGGCCCGGCCCGGCCGCCCCTCCCCGAGGATTTATTTTTTTAAAAACCAAAAACTTTTATATGATCAAGTTGTCATATTATTATTTAAGTTTTGGGTTGCTTAGGAAAAAAAACTGAGATTAAAATTTTTTAATTAAGGTTATTACATCCATCTATCTTTCATCTCTCCGTATGCACTTTTAACATACTTGTGACACTGAGTTACAGGGCTTTGACCCCTGGGTCTAAAAAGGACAACAACTCCTACTACATTTTAAACACTGACAGCAGTTAAAGCCCCATTTTCAGGCCCTGTAGGAGATGCCAATCAAAATAAACTGCATTCCTAAGACACAGGGCCAGAAATTAAAGCTATTTCAACTCAAGGCCCAGGAACTATCATGGAAAAGGTGGGCATGTGAGATTCTAAGGGCTGATTTTGAAAGATAAAATAAGTTCAGTTTCTCTAAAAAGTAATCATTAATGTTAAAGGCACAGTGATGCAAGACTAGCATATTGGCCCCTGTGTCAAATTAACAAGGTTTTCTTGAAGCATTAACTGACTCCTCAATAAAGGTTATAAAAGGCTTATGGAAGTTGTATCTTATGGTCAAGATTAAAATTTTATAGATCATTTATAAAATTTCAAAAAACAAATTTAATTGGCTTCATGCTGTTTTTATTAGAGCTTATTGTTTGGAACGTCAAGTCTCCTTTCTCAAAGAATGAAGGTTTTTGCCATTTTAAATCCTTGAGTTATCACTTTGGTTAAATGAATGATCTTATTTTGTGATATCAAGAGCTTTAAACCTTTGATATTTGATGAACTTTCCAAAATCAAATTATAAATTATGTCTTTTTCTAACCTAATCAATCCTTTAAGATATTAAGTTCCTTAAAGTTCAAAGATGACATAGTTTGGTTTGTCTGGTATAAATATTATACAGGAAACACTGTCAAAGATGAAATGGTGTTTGGTTTTCTTTAGGCTGTATTTATATAAATATATGGTATCTGTTCCAAAATCATGGGAACTCCTATAATTCTGATATGACTTACTGTACATTATCAGTAATACTTATAATTGTTATGTTAAATTATTGTGTGCCACAGATGTAACAAATTTCCTTGTCAATTGTGTCTTTGACCATGGCTGCCCTAAAATTTTTTGTCATCCACAGACAATTGTTGTCTTGTTTTGGTCCTCTTTAGGAGGTGGTTTTATAATCTGCTATAAAAGTCTAACAGGTGTTCTTAAATGCCGGTTTCTGATAACTTTGGAGATTGTGACATTAGAATAGAGGAAAAACTTTCAGGACTCTCATGGAGAGCTGAAATGTTCATGAAAATCAAGCAGAACAGGAGTTAACTATGTAAACTGAACTGATAGAAGACTAATCTTTTTGATTTTTGCTTTAAATGTTGCTGATCCTTTGTTCTGCTTTTTTCAGAGTCAAGGAAACTTTTCTTTTGAGCTATTGACAGCTTTAACAATTTAGTATACTCCTATGAACACAATTTGGAGCATATCTGTTTCCCTCTACCTGATTTCTCCAGAATTTGGAAACTATCTGTGAGTATTCTTAACTTATGGCAATACAGTTATTTGCATAACTGCAATAAGAATCTGTTTTCATTTTGCAACAGGACGCAATTGGAGACATTGGTTATTTTACCAAGGCTTTAATGGTGTGCTTTCCTTTAAGGAATCAAACTTGACTTACGGAGTCAATAAAAGCCCTTGGGGAAACTGGTCTCATACCTTCCCTGTACCGGGTTCCTGACCTGTGGTAAGTAAAGAATGTTACTTTCTGACAGGCCCGGGAGCTCCAAGTTTATCTTGGAACCTCAAGAGGAAAGGATCACCCAACTCATAGGTATTAGGTGGCACAAATTCACGGCTGGGCTCGGCTTTAAAAAAGTCTTATCTGAGATTCCTTCTATGGAATAAAGTCCCACCAAAGACAATTTAAAAGCCTATGTAAAAAAATAATTATTCTTGCTGCACAGTATGCAAATAATTAGGACAAGTATAATAAAGCAAATCAGTCCTACCATGATTTGTCTTTAAAAATGGGAAACTGGGCCGGGCGCGGTGGCTCACGCCTGTAATCCCAGCACTTTGGGAGGCCGAGGCGGGCGGATCACGAGGTCAGGAGATCGAGACCATCCTGGCTAACACGGTGAAACCCCGTCTCTACTAAAAATACAAAAAATTAGCCGGGCGTGGTAGCGGGCGCCTGTAGTCCCAGCTACTCGGGAGGCTGAGGCAGGAGAATGGCGTGAACCCGGGAGGCGGAGCTTGCAGTGAGCCGAGATCGCGCCACTGCACTCCAGCCTGGGCGACAGAGCGAGACTCCGTCTCAAAAAAAAAAAAAAAAGGGAAACTGGAGAGAGAAAAAGTATGTTTCAAAAACTGTAGTACACCTGTTGTTAGATTCTAGTCTTGTCTGATGTTTTTCAGTTTTATTATTTTCTACAGTTTGGACTGAATTCTAATTTTTTTTGGCTATAAGTTTTCAAAATAATGTTTTTAATTTTTTTTCCTTTTCCCCCCATTTTTCCTAATTTGGAGTCACTGAAAACAAAGCTGTGCTTTTGTAAAGCTCTGCAAACTGAAACTAGACAACTTGAACTTCAGAAGAAAATAACAGCAACCTATTTACATACATAAGCCACTTTCATACCTGCCTACGGATGTATGGACTTCAGAGTAATGTGGTCTACATTGATTTTCCAAAATGTTTCTTTTGTTTATTGTTGTTGTTCTCCCTTCCTCCCCCTATTTTCTCTTCATAGGACATGAGACTTCACAACCTTCTAAAAATGAGCTTTCCTAATAACTCAGGACCTACCTGTCTAGGAATAAATCATCCTAGCCATGAGATATCAGATAAAAGACTAAACCTGGAACCAGAGACTAATTTGCTCCAAACGATTTTTTTTTGAGACAGAGAATGCACCTATCATGCAGGCTGGAGTGCAGTGGCATGATCTCAGCTCACTGCAATCTCTGCCTCTCAGGTTCAAGCGATTCTCTTGCCTCGGCCTCCTGAGTAGCTAGGATTACAGGCGTGCACCACCACACCCAGCTAATTTTTGTATCTTTAGTAGAGACGAGGTTTCACCATGTTAGCTAGGTTGGTCTTGAACTCCTGACCTCAGGTGATTCACGTGCCTCAGGCTCCCTTAATGCTGTGATTACAGGTGTGAGCCACCATGCTCGGCCTTCAAAAGATTTTTCAAAAGAAAAGGGGGGAAATGCGAAAGAAAAATATCTTGGGCCCCCCAAATCATTAAGCTAAAGGGAAAAGTCAAACTGGGAACTGCTTATAGCAAACCTGCCTCCCATTCTATTCAAAGTCTTCTCACCAAGATAAACGCATATCTGATTGCCTGCTTTGGAGAGGCTAATCAGAAACTTGAAAGAATGCAACCACTTGTCACTTATCTACCTATGACCTGGAAGCCCCGCTCTCCACTTCAAGTTGTCCCGCCTTTCCAGACCAAACCAATGTTCATCATACATACATTGATTGATGTCTCATGTCTCCCTAAAATGTATAAAACCAAACTGTGCTCTGAACACCTTGGGCACAGGTCATCAGGACCTCCTGAGGCTGTGTCACGGGTGTGTGTCCTCAACCTTGGCAAAATAAACCTTCTAAATTAACTGAGGCCCATCTCAAATTTTGGGGGTTCACAGTCCCTTGGGTAAACATTCAACAAACCAGGACCTCACCCTTTCTTGCTGATACCCTGATTCATACAGTGCTCAGAAAGTTTTGTTAATTTTGACAAACCGCAACCTATACATTGAGTTTTAAATCCCATTTTCTTTACTGTCAATACCATTCAAAGTTTTAATATTTTTCTCAAGTTTCAAATCACTCCACACACTGTACAGTAAGTCTTCACTTAACACCACGGACAGGTTCTTGGAAACTGCAATTTTATGTGAAATGACATACAGCAGGTCCTCAAATAACATTATTTCCTTCACTGTGATTTCATTATGACATTGATGAGAAAAAGAAAATTGGTTTCATTATATGCCATTTTGCTTAAAATCATAGTCTCTAAGAACCTATAGATGACGTTAACTGAAGACTGACTTCATTTCTTTCAACCTCTTTCTTTTCCTCCCTCATTCCTTCGCTCATTCAGCAGAGACTGAGAGATGACTAAGTGCCAGGAAGTGTGCTGCCCTGGAACTCACATTCAGGTGAGAGATATAAATAATGAATTCCAACTCCAAAGGAGAAGGGAAGCAATGGGAAGCTGTACAAAGGCCAGCAGGCACTGAGCCCTCCCTGCTGTGTTCCCCAGCTGAAGTCCAGAGCCATAATTACCACTAGCACAGTGCTCTGTAGCATGGCTTCTGAGCTCTCCTTTGCTCTTGCTCTCTGCTCCTCACTCCCTCCCCACACACCCACAGCTCCCAGAGGTGAACTTTACAGTGTGTTAGCACTGTGCTAGCACTCTGCATACATTAGCTCATTTAATGCAACCACACAATGAAGCAAACATTATTATCTCCATTTTACACAGAAGGAAACTGAGGCTGGGGCAAACTAAGTGGTGTGCTGGTAAGTGGCAGAGCTGCCTCATTTAACCATGACCCTACACTGCCTCATGAACCTGAAACACACGTGAGCCCAGGATATGGGTGGTGGTCATTTTCTTGAAGGTTAAAAAGCCCTTTACCACAGATTTCCATTTCAAAGCTGCAGTGTTTCAGGAAGAGATTTTTTTAAAAAAAAGAAAAAGTAGCTCTTTTCTGAGCGTTCTAATGGTTGAATAGAAAATACGGGGTTGGTAGGCCAGGAAGCTGTCATCACCTCTCTTCATTATACTAATTGCTCTGAAGATGAAATAAGGTTTGTTTCTCCCTTCTTATCCTACTCACAGACCTAGCTCTGCTACTTCAGAATAGCATCTGCTATGGGTCAAGGGAGGCTTTTTCCCCCCTCATTATACAGAGACTAAAACAGGACCATAGCACGTGAATAACTCACCCTGGTCCACAGCCAGTGAGAGGTAGCCCAATGTCCCAGCAACTGTCCTCATTCGTCAGGGTGCCCCAGTGGTTGCCTTTATTTCAGCCAGGCATGCCTCACTCTCTCCCATACAAGCCGTTCTCACTCCAACCTTTGTATAATTTTTTTTTTCACAATTTCTTCCCATCCTAGAACAGCCTCTTCCTCCCAATACCCACCATACTATCTGAACATAGTTAGGCCTCTATGCTCACTCCAGCCTAGTCTCTCTCCCCTTTACTCTCACTGCCCTGGACCTCACCAGAGATTAGCATCAGTGTCCTGTTTTATGACCTAATTATGTCATGTGCATTGCACTTGCCTGCTGCAATACATGCCAGCCTGCTCGGGCAGGGCCAAATCTTCTATCATAATACTACGGGGATATTCCCATAGCAATGTAGTTCTGAGGCCATAGGAGAGACGGATACATAGTTTGTGGCTGAAGTCTGTGTAATCTACTAGGCTTAAAGCATCTCTTTTCTGCATGTTTTCAAGCAGGGATGCTGAATTCTACATGTAATGATATGTTATAGACTCTACACACATTGGAACCTCTCACATCCTCTCAACCCACCTCTTATTCCAGCCCCCTCTGCAGCCTGTTTCCCCCAGCTGTCCCCCACCCCCAACCCTCTGAGAAACAACCTGACAGCGCCTCACCTTTTGCCATGCTATGCACCCAGGGCTTCTAAGAGACAAGGTATGGGACCATGCCTGAAACTCACCACTGCTGTAGAACAGTGCAGAGGAGTTAATAACCCTAGGATCTCCCTTACCAACAGGGAAGGATAAAGTCCATGGATAAACGCTTGCCCCTTTTGTCCTCGACAGACAGTTCTGAGGCTCTCTGAGGTTCCTGCAGGACTGAGCACCTTTTGTTAAGGCCGTGGCCAAGGCGACCACTTTCCCTTCTTCCCCATTTGGCTCTGACCTTCAATCTTGCTCCCTGCTAGACATTTCCTTCCAGGCTCTGCTTTCTGCCCCTCCCCTCCCCCTGTCTTATGTTTTAATGACTAATGTCAAGGTCCCGCTGAGGAAAGGTCTTATATGAGCCTGTTCTCAGAATATTAAACGCTTCCAGTGTTCTGCTGGTTATTTGAAGGAGGACAGTTAGAATGACTACATTCTAGCCAGGGCTGTCCTACTTGCTAGAGAGTAACTTTTGCTGGATTAGGAAGTAACCTAGAGCAAAGCACTTCGACTTTCTGGGCAGGGTTTCTCAGCTGTAAAAATGGGATAATAGGGACCCCGGCTACTTTGCGGGGCTTGGGGGATCAAAGGAGTTGGAAAGAGGAGGTTATTTCAAAACCGAAGGAGCTGAATAGAAGAATCTTCGGGTTACTCTGGGGCAAGGAAGGTGGAGACCACGGCGTGGCCCCTCAGGTGTCTCCAGTGCTCCACAAGTCAAAGGAGTCCAGGGCCCTCCCAAAGCGCCTGCGTCGCGGAGCAGCTGGGTTCACTCTAGGCTGCCCGCTGCAAATCCGCGGTGTTTACCAGAATCCAGGTGGTTTGCAAACCCGGATGTCAGGCTCCTTGTCCCGGAGATTCTCAAATCGCTCACCCACAACTCCTCTTCGGCCTCCCCCAGAAAGGAGAGAGCAGGGCTGCAAGCTGGAGGAGCGGAGAGTGTGACCCGAGCAGCCTCACTCCGCCTGTCCCCACCCCAAAGGCAGGAATTTCTGGGATGGGCGGATGGCCCACCCCTCCTCCTCCTCCTTCCCCAAGCCGCAGTGGGTGGGGCGAGGAAAACCTCTGCGACTTTCCCGCATCCCAGCCCAGAGCCCCGAGTGTCGGTTCACTGTGGAGACAGCGGTGGCGGAGTGGGTCTCCAGGGCTCCGGGCTGGCAAGGCCCCCGGAGGGGTGGGGCGCGGAGGAGGCTACGGATCCGCTTCCGCGCGGCGGGGCCGGGTGCTTGGGACGCGGCTCCGGGCTCCCGGGACAAGGGGCTCCCGGCGAGCCCAGTGGTTAGCGATGCTGCTGTCGCCGTCGCTGCTGCTGCTGCTGCTGCTGCTGCTGCTGCTGGGGGCGCCGCGGGGCTGCGCCGAGGGTGTGGCGGCGGCGCTTACCCCCGAGCGGCTCCTGGAGTGGCAGGGTGAGTCTCCCAGGGTCGGGGACTGGATCGGTACGTTGGGGAGGGGGGTCGGGGTGGTCGAAGGAGAGGAAGAAGGGGCGAAGCTAGGGGCCAAGCTGGCGGGCAAGGGCGGCCGCGTTTGTAGGGGTTCGTGTGTCAGCAGTCCTGAGCATGGGGGGAGCGGGTGGTGTCCTGCAGCCTCTTGTCTAGGCCCAGCACCCCACTCGCGCGGCCCGGCACCCTCCTGGCTCCTGCGGGGGTCGGGCGGCGGGGGCGGGGGGGCTTGGTCTCGCAGGTAACTCCTCTCGGCTCTGGCGCCCGGAGCCAGCCCGGGATAGGAGTGTCGGAGAAGTTTCAAAACGGAAACTTTCTGAGAGCTGCTTATTTGGGACAGATAAATGATAGCAAAAAGATGGCTCAGTTCGTCCCCTTGCAAAGCAAGCGCTCAGGGTCTGCGTCGCCACCTGGAGAGTGACCCCCAAGCCAGGCCTCCCCAGTCCATCCCTTCCTTAAGGAAAACTTTTTTTGTTTGTTTGTTTTTTGAGACAGGGTCTTGCTCTGTCGCCCAGGCTGTAGTGTAATGGCGGGATCTTGGCTCACTGCAGCCTCCGCCTCCCGGCGTCAAGCGATCCTCCCACCTCAGCCTCCCGAGTAGCTGGGACCACAGGTGTGCGCCCGCACGCCCAGCAAAATTTTTTTATTTTTGGTGGAGACGGAGTTTCACCATGTTGCCCAGGCTGGTCTCGAACTCCTGGGCCCAAGTGATCCGCCCACCTCGGCCTCCCAAAGTTCTGGGATTACAGGCCTGACCCACCGCACCCCGCCTGAAAACATCAGGCCAGGTGAGGGAGAGAAGCCCCAGTGGCCCCATGAACTGCGTGATCTGAAGCCTTTATGCCTTAGTCTCTCTCAGTGGAAAAACGGGGTTCAATTCAGCAAACACTTATTGAGCACCTACTACACATGAGACTCAGAAGGTTGTGTAAAGAGAGGGAGGAGAGATTTCTGGCCTGCAGGGGCCCGCATTTGAGAATGGGCCACCTCAGGCAGAGAAGCCTGCGCCTAAGTGCAGAAGTCCATATATGCAAGTAGGAGGGGGACAGGAGGGAGTTAAATATGCCAGGAGGAGCCTCCAGACAGCCTCCATCCTCTCTGCCTTTGGAGATAAGTTTGGAGAGAAGGGGTAACACAAGATGTGATCAATATCTGCGTTCACATTTTTTCCTCCACAGTAGAATATGTCTACATTTTTGAGGTAGTCTTTTCTAGACTGTGTTTCCTAAGCTCCCTGGAGGCTTAATCAGGGGCAGGTAGAACAAGACCATTCTTATTCTAAAGTGACCAAAGTCAGAGATGCTCTTACCTTCTTGGTCAATTCAGAAAATTGCTCCTGTGGATGCACATCTGATCCTGTAGTATGTATGATTCCTTCCCACTAAGTTTACCATGCAGTGGTTATTCCTTTGCATTTTAAAATGTGGGTTTTGCCTGGACTAGGTGGTAGAACAGGGCAGCAGCCCACAGGACAGAAGTTGGACTGGGCCACACAGAGAGTATGTGCTGGTGATCCTCCGAGTGAAGGGCTAATCCCTTCTATATGTAGCAGAACCAAATACTGGCCTGAGACAAATTCTCGTCAGTGCCTTCTTTTTAGTAGTCAAGGGCACTCTGAAATTAGAGCCATCTGCTAGCCCTTGTACCTACTAGGTGCAATTTGCACATCTGAAAAGGTTGACATAGTTGGCATAGAGATTCTTCAGATATGAAAATGCTGCTGCTGATTTTCCAAGGAGCACGGAGGTTATGTACCATTCCTCGCACAGGCTCCCTCCCTGACTCTAGTCACCTGCATGAGTAGAATTTCAAGTGTAAGCTGGACAGGTTTGAAGTCAAGTTTTTACTGTCAATACAAAATGGAAAAACAAAATCTTAACATTGAAAAGAACCTGAGACATTGTCTACTCTAGCCCTCTATTCTTCAGATGTGGAAGTTGAGGTATGGCTACCATGTAGTTAGCCATGCTTTGGGGTGCCTCAGTTTACCGCTGTGTTCACTGTACCACATTGACTCACTTTAGCCACGATTGACATCCACAGAGCAACTGAGAGAAAAATGCACACTCATTTTCATTTCCAATCCACTAATAATGGCTATGTAATAATGCACAGCAGATTATACATACAGCATTTTTAATCTGAATTGTTTGATATGTATTATTTGTAGATCTGATATGTATTACAAGCATGCCAGCCTTGGGAGGCAGATGATGGATTGTACTGTGATGATTTTCCGATGATTTATCAATAATTCTTGATATGGTTTGGCTATGCCCCCACCCAAATCTCAACTTGAATTGTATCTCCCAGAATTCCCACATGTTGTGGGGAGGTAATTGAATTATGGGAGCCAATCTTTCCCATGCTATTCTCGTGATAGTGAATAAGTCTCACAACCTCTGATGGGTTTATTAGGGGTTTCTGCTTTTGCTTCTTCCTTATCTTTCTCTTGCCGCTGCCATGTAAGAAGTGTCTTTCGCCTCCCACCATGATTCTGAGGACTCCCCAGCCATGTTGAACTGTGAGTCCAACTAAACCTCTTTTTCTTCCCAGTCTTGGGTATGTCTTTTTCAGCAGTGTGAAAATGGACTAATACAATTCTGTATTCAAAAGTCAGTAGATACAGTATTATATAGTAGTTAAGTTCTCGGGCTTCAGAGCTAGACGATCTGAGTTCAAATCCTGACTATGCCATTTACCATCCGTGTGACCCTGGACAGGTATTTTGCCAGTTAGTAGCTCACTTTCCTCATCTGTAAAATGGAGCTAGTAATAGTACACATCTAAGTGTTGTCCTTTTGCTGCTCTCTCACCATGGCACCCTCTTCCTCTGGCCAATCCAGACATTTTGACAGGTTGACAGCCCCATAACAATTACTTACTACGGTGCACAGCACTGTACTTGGCAGGTCTGAAACTCATCTCCTCCTACCTCTAGTTCAGGCATCCCCAACCTCCAGACCACCTACCAGTTTGTGGCCTGTTAGGAACTGGGCCACACAACAGAAGGTGAGCAACAGTGAACAAAAGAGGCTTCATCTGTATTTACAGCTGCTCCCCTTCCCTCACATTACTGTCTGAGCTCCACCTCCTGTCAGACCAGTGGTGGCATTAGATTCTCAAAGGAGCATAAACCCTATTGTGAACTGTGCACGTGAGAGATCTAGGTTGCGAGCTCCTTATGATAATCTAATGCCTGATGATCTGTCACTGTCTCCCATCACCCCAGATGGGACCGTCTAGTTGCAGGAAAACAGACTCAGGGCTCCCACTGATTCTACATTATGGTGAGCTGTATAATTACTTCATTATATATTACAATGTAATAATAATAGAAGTAAAGTGCACAATAAATGTAATGCACTTGAGTCATCCCAAAACCATCCCCCACCCCACCATCCCATTGGCCTGTGGAAAATTTGTCTTCTGTGAAACCAGTGCCTGGGGCAGAAAAGGTGGGGGACCTTTGCTCTAGCTGGTTATTCCAAGGAGCCTGATTTTAGTTTGTTTTCCCTGATCAGAATCTGAGCCCTTCTTCTAGCAAGTGCTAAGACACACTAACTTCACTCACTCAAGTACTCCAGATACAAAGTGGACAGGGGGGAGAAAGAAGAAGGGGGTGGAGCATCCTGGTGAAAACTGGGCATAGTCATTGCTAAAGGAAATGATCAGGGGGCAAGTAAAAGGGTTTTGAAGCTTTGTTGAGGGTTGAAAAATGATGAATGTGAAATGGTCCCCCACTAATATATCGTAGGAGAGTTTCCTTCTGTAGTGCTCAGCTTCCCAGAGCAGGAGTGGAAAGAACCTAAGTCTGTGTCAGTGCCTGGGGCCACTCAGGGGAGGCTCTTCTAAATGACCAGTGATCAAAGGAGGTGAGGGTGCAGATGAGTGTGTGGTCAGTGTGCTTGCCATCAGGTCCTATCTGGGGAGAAGAAAGTGAAACAGGGTTGGGTGTACGGGGTGTCTCTCGACATGCTGCGCCGACGGAAAGAGGGGTAGGGGCTGATGGCCTCAGTTGTTCATTATCTGTCAGGCAATATGTGCTTTATCTACCGGTTTTAGTTGGGTTCATCCAAAAGCAATTCCTGAGACATGTTTTCCTTAGGGTGCAAGTAGTTTTTTTTTTTTTTGGAGGTGATTCTAGAAAGCATGGTAAGGGAGTGAGGACATGAGACCAGAGAGGGAAGAAAGCCACCATAGGCCACTGGGGCTCAGTTTCACAAAGGACCCTTTGAGGAACTGTATAGAACTCAGTGGACCCACCAACGGGCAGGAAGCTGAAGTATTTATCCACCAACTCCCGCCTCTTATTGACTAAGGTCACTCCTGGGGCATTCACCCCCTGGTGCTCCTGGTCTCTTCCAGGCAGAGAGCCACAGAAAGTCAGTGGGAGTGCACGAGGACTGTCTGCAGGTGAGTGAGCTCCAGGTTAGAGGGTGTGAGAAGGAAACCAACAGAATCTGCTACCCACCTCCAGATTGGGGAGGTAAAAACATGAGTAGGATGTGACACTGGCCCCAAGAGGCTGAGAGTCCAGGGACAGATACAGAAACATAAACAATTACAAAACAGTGAGAGAGGTCTTATGATAACCAGGGATGAGCAAAGTGCTGAAGGCATGCAGAGGAGGCACTGGCCTGGGGAGCTGGAGGCTCATAAAAAGACATTTGTTTTCCTAAAGGATAAGTGGGCAGTTACCATATAGGAAAAAGGAGACTGAGCATTCCTGGGAACATGTATTTCATGTGCAAAGGCACAGGATCACGTGTCAGGCAACAGTAAAAGTTCAGTGAGCTGAAAGTTCCCTTCTGAGCTCTTTTGGATTCAAGGAAAGAGGCCCACTGAAGGTCACTCAGGCAAACGTGGAGTTGGTTGTAATGGTCCCAGGATCTCAAGGGGGACCCAGGACAGGTTCTTCAGGGCAGCCAGGCCTCCTGGGAAACAGGCACTGGCCACTGACATGAAGCATTACTTTATCTGTTTCTCTCTGTCTCTGGGGCTCTATGGTGGTTCCTGCTTGGTTGTTCTTTCTGTTGACTGTTTCTTTGGCTTTGACTAGCAGGACTTTCCTCTGTAGCTCCCTTAGCTTCCTGGAAAGAGTCCCTTAATTTCCTAGGAGAGGGGTCTGGTTACATTCTTCACAGCATGCTAGCCAGTTCCTGTGCTCTGCCCTCAAGTCGAAGGCCTTCCCCTGGCTAATTGGCCATGGTAGAGGCAGGAGGTGGACACAGGGATGGATGCTGCTTCATCCAGGGCTGTGGATGGTATAGACCACCAGAGTAGGGTCCCAGGCAAAACAAGAAGCAGTGACATGTCTATAGTTGGAAGCATGAGAGAGATGAGGAAGAGTTTGGTTGGAGGCACCCTGCTTCTGGAAAAAGTCTGGCTGAGTGAATTGGGTACTGCTGAGAAGGGCCCTGTGGGTTTGCACAAAGGGGAACCAGATTGCATGTTTAAGTTTAGAAGTGCCATGTTCAGTCTGGGACTTGAAGAGGGTCTCCTGTCACCTTGAAGAGGGTAATTCTGGAGGGCAGCAAAGAAACCGTCTGGATAGTTAAAGCTGAGCTAAGTCAGTCCCAATAGGAAGATTGAGGAGCAGAAAGTTTGGGTTCAAGAAACAGGGTTTAAAAAGAGGAAAATATATATTTTAAAACAACAACAAAAGAAAACAGTTAGTGAAAGTTAGATGAGGGAAGATTGCAGAATAGGAGAGGTAGTGGTTATAGAGTGCAAAATCCAAGTTTTGGAGATGGACCTATTCTTGGTAGTGACCAGATCCAAGCTGTGTTTGTGGGAGTGGTCACCAAAGTGAAGAAGAGGCAAAAGAAGGTCCTCACAGCAGAGGAGGTCAGGGAGCCCAATGTCCAGAGCAAAGCTAAAGTCGAGTAGAGTTTGGGACTCTTTTGTCAGCAAGCCACAATAAGAAATACATTTTACATCACAACCCACAGCATATAGGTCTACATATGTATAACTGAAACAATGTTTCATTTTTTAAAAAATACCCTTACCTAATATGACATGCTGCTACATTTCCCCCTGTTCCATTCTGTTTCATTTTGTCTCGCTGGTCATAACACATTCAGTTGATTTCAAGACCATAAATGGGCCACAACCTGCAGTGGGGAAAGCATCGAGTCAGAGTGTTGGGTCATCTGTATGGAAGCTAAAGTGGCTTTGGGGTGTGGAGAATAGCGGGGAGTCTGCTGGTATCAAAGCCATGGTGAATGGGGGGAAGAGTGGTTCAGGGCAGAGGGCCCCAGTGGCGAGGAAGGGGGGTAGCTGCCACCTTCTGAAAGAGGGCGATGAGAGCCACTACCTGGAGGCGGCAGTGGGGAGAAGCTGTAGCCCTGAGATTTCCTGCATAGCCTCTGTTTCTAATACAAAGGTAAAAATGCCCCTCTACTGCTTCTAGTATTTTCTAACAGCTGGGGAGTCGTTACTCTTTGTTGTTTTATTTACATCGACACATTGTCTCCTCACCAAAACAGGTAGGCAACATTAATACATACCCTTCTTTTACAGATGAAGAAGGGTTAAGTAACTTGTGCCCACAGGAGCTTGCAGCATGGGGATTCGAACCAAGCACTCTGCACTAATGCAAAGGATCCCTGAATAGCCTTGTGACCCCATGGTATGGTTCATTCTGTATCCTGCTGCATGACAGAAGCATGCGATTTGGTTTCACAGCAGGAAGAATAGGAGGCCAGCCTCTTGTTCTCTGCAACTCCTCCTTTTCCAAACCCCTCCTTCCACATGTGGGAGTGATATTTTCCTAAAGCAGAAATGTGCAAAGCTACTGATTTATGTATTGTTCTAGGCAATTCTGATGTCCCTAGGCAATGAGCCATTCTACTAATCTGGAAACGGAATTTCAGTAAAAGCGTGATCGGATAGTGGTTTAGCTGCCCTTCCTGGCCCTGAATCATGCCAGCCTTCTTGACTCCATTTCTCCCATTTCTGTTTGTCATCCCTCGCATTTCTTCCCCTTCATACTTTTCTCATCCTACCTTCTCTGCCTGGCTCCTTTCCTGGCAAGCCTTTGTGAGTCAGCATAGATGTCCAGTTTTCCTGGTCCTATTTACTCTTTCTTGTTAAGCCTCTAACTCTTTTCCTATTGTTGGTTGTCACAGTAACTGATGCCACACAATGCAGGTTCCAAGCCCATCACAGGAAAGATGGGGCCACACAGATAGCTTAGTTGTCCCTGCAGCTCCCCTTCTTTGACCTAACAATCTGCTTATTTATATCAAGTTTTCTGAAGAAACGGTCCCCTTGTGTTGCCTCTTCTGAACTCAATCCTAATGCTGCAAATCCTCATGTAATCTATCAAAGTAATAGATTTAAGATATTTATAAACCCTTTCCTCCATTTTTTTTTTTAGAAATTATCCTTGAGAGCCTTTTGGAGATGTTCCAACACATAGCTAGGAGCATAAATTATATTTTGAATTGATCAAAGCAAAAAGAAATATTATTGTTCATAAAATAAACAAAAGAACACCATATAAACACTATATTAAGTCATTTAGGGAAAAACATTTTATAAAGCCACTCAAGAAAATTAGAAAATTATGATTAGAATATCTGTAACTTGGGTTCTGTGACACAGAGCTAAACAAGACAGAAAAGTCATAGCCACTTGGCTTTTTAATTTATGATACTTTTTAGACAACTACAGTTCCAAAGAAATATGGAAATAAAATAGTGTTACCACTTCTAGCTTTTGGTATTCTGCTCTTGAGAACTTTTCAATTATGAAAATATAAACAGGAAACTCAAAGTAATTATTTAAGTATACACATTTTTTCATTTTGCTGCTCTTTGGCACCATTCATATTCAAAGTTAAGATTGGCTTTTATTTTTATTAATATTTATAAAGTGATCATCATGACTGAGATAATCCCTATCAAGGCCTTGTGAGGCCAGCACTATTATTTTTTTCTTTTTATTATAAAATTTAAACTTTTTGTAAAGAAGGGGTCTTGCTATGTTGCCCAGGCTGGTCTCAAACTCCTGGTCTCTAGCTGTCCTCCAGCCCCGGCCTCCCAAAGTGCTGGGATTACAGGTGTGAACTACACACCCAGCCCCAGCATTACTATTAAACCCATTGTGCAGATGGGAAAACCAAGGCAGATACTCTTCTGGTTTTAAGCAGTTCTGCCCTGAAAGAAGTGCTCGGTAGTTTGCCAAGGTCTTTTTTACATAATGTTAATCTTGTTCAAATGCAAACAAGGAGAGCTTCATGGGGATGTAACCAGTGCAGTTGCACAGGGCCCTATACTCAGAAGGGCCTTCCTTCCACTTAGGGTTTAAAGCTCCATGGTTTGGGGTCTTGGGATTCATAATCATTTCTATCTTTGAATTTGTGTGCTGCGCGTGATGTCCAATGGAACAATGGAACTCGAGCCAGAGGTTTGGAGCCTCTGTTCAATTCTGCCTGGTGTCCCCTGTCTACCTCCCAGGATGGGTTCTCAGCTGCCTCCTCCCAACTCCTGCCCCACAATTGATGCTGCCTGCTGCACACAGTGGCAACCAGGTTGCATTGAAGTTGGGGGACTGGAGGCCTGGGCCCTGGGAGTGGATGCCTTGTAGCATTTCGGGGCAGTGCAAGGCAGTATTTGTCACCACTGGACTGATATCACTTCTGTGGGTTCTGCGAGGGCTGAGTGGGAACCTCTCACATATCCTCAATCCAGGTACTGTATTCTAAGCACGTTATAGCTCAGAGGTTGCAATCTCCTGTGGGCCTGAGGGAAAGGGACATTGACTTGACTTCCCCATGTCCAGCCAAAACCACGTATTTTCATTGCACCCTGGACCCTGCAAATGATGTAGACAGCCTGAATAAGAATGATAGGGATGGTTATGATCTGAATTGTTTCCCCCCCAACCAAATTCGTATAAAAATGAGACTTTACTTGGAGATAGGGTCTTCACAGAGGTAAACAAGTTAAAATGAGGCAGTTAGGGTAGCCCTAGTCTATTATGACTGGTATACTCATAAGAAGGGGAAACTTGGACACAGATATATGCATAGAGAGATGATGTGAAGGGACACAGGGAGAAGATGGTCCTCTAGGGGCCAAGGAGAGAATCCAGGAATCCATCCTTCCCTCATAGCCCTTGGAAGGAACCATCCCTGCCACACCTTGATCTCACGCTTCCAGCCTCCAGAATTATGAGAAAAGAAATTTCTGTCATTGAAGCCACTCAGTTTGTGGTATTTTGTTATGGCAACTCTAGTAGCAAACCGATACAGGGACTAACACTCTATCTACCACTAAAAGTTGTTTTTTTGTTTGTTTGTTTGTTTGTTTGTTTGTTTGTTTTTTAACATTTCTACCTTGCACTTTAGTAAATGATTTTTCTTTTAATGGGCATACTCCCAAGGCAGCTAAGATGGATAGCTCATTGTAAGCACTTTTGTTTTCAGTAATGCCATATCATTTCCGGAGTTGTTTTGGTTGATGATGGAGTTGTTTTCTGGTTTTGTTGGTTTTTGTGACCCAGTCTTTGAATCATTTCCCCCGGGCTTTAATATGCAGGCATTTCTGAGGGCATCTTAACAGTGTTCTGTCTTTTTGTCCTTGCCCTAACTTGCACTTTGTAATGAGGCGCCCTTTTGACTGAGGTGGTATATTTTCAACAGAGTCAATAAGATAATCACAGAGCTGTTGTGAATAATGATTTTTATACCAGCAATGTTTGTTAAGTACTTTCCAGTTAAATAAAGGCAAAACAATGGGAGAATAGACTAAAAGCTAAAAGGAAGAAAAATGTTTTCAACTCAGTTTTAAAATTCATTGGTAAGATACAGAGGTCTAGCAAAGAATCACGGAAGAGAGATTTTCTGCCAGGGTCAGCAACTGCTAAATGAGGACAGAGCAGGAGGACAGAGGAGGGAATGAGAATGGCCAGGGAGTGGCAAGGACAGTCTGAAAGGGTTAACCCCTCCTGGCACAGGGGTTGGTAACAGGCAATTTGAAGCCTCACAGAACTGCAGTCCGGTGGCACTGATTATGCTGGGTTTCATTTTTCCCACATGTGAGAAAGACTATTGTGTGCCTCATGAAACTTGGAGAGGCAATTTGGTGAGATTAGAGAGAAAATGGAAGAGAACATGTAAAAAGATTTAGCAAGAGCGGTCCACGGCCCTGTGGAGATGGTGATTATCTAGGTTCAGAAGCTGTAGGAGAATAAAGAAGGCTAAGAGTTAAGGACAATGCTAGGACAGGGAAAGAGAAGAAAGTTCTGAGACAGGACAAAGAGGTTTTTTAAAAAATGTACTTGGGTAACTTTTTAGTTGATTAATAGAAGGCAACTGACAGGAACTCAAAAGTTTCAGAATAAGAGACACATGAAAACTCAGATGATTTCAGATAAAATGCACATTTCCATGCAGAGAGAGGTAGGAAGGGCTGGCCCACTTTTCACTTTGTTCTGTGGATCTCTTCTTTGAAGAACCATGCACATGCTGCCTGCTGCAAGCATGAGAAATTCCTCACTTATTGCTTTGAAAGGTCATATTAAGAATCCAGATTTTCTGCATCACTCGGCCATGAATAGGACTTGATTCAGCAGCTTACAGTATTCCTTCCTGCTACAGAGTAATCTTAGGAACGTAATCAGCTCTGAATCCATTGTTCACTAGATGGAACAGATAAAGACAAACCCAAATTTGTGAAGCTGGAAAAGGTCAGTACATCTCAAGAGAGAAGCTGCTCACCTTCAGATTGGTTACAGAGGAGAGATGCCCTCCCCATTTCCTTCTGGACTGCATCCCTGCTGAAACCTAATAATGTCAGAACAGCAAGGAAATGGACAGAGTCAAGACAGGCTGCCGGGCAGGAAGGGCATGAGCCCAGCACTAGCTCTGTGGGTAGATGGAGCAGAAGCAATTTCAAACCTATGGACTGGGGTAGGAGATTGAAATTGGGTTGCAGCCTGCATGCTGTGGCTTTCTAATAGCTTGTCTTAAGCATTGCACTTGATGTGAACCATGCACTGGAACTTTTCCTTCCAGTTCCCTTAATGGAGCAGCACAGAGACTGACTTTATGTGTATAGTTGGATTAGGTGAACACCTTCATGGTGTAATTTATTGAATACCAGAAAGTCCTTTGTTTGCCTAAAATGCCACCATTAAAATTGTTGTTTTGTTGTTTCTTTAAAGTGTTTTTTGTTAAAAATGCGGAAACTTCACAAAGGCTTAACAGTACAAATCTTATCTTACTCACTTTAACACTTCAAACCTTCACTCAGCTAGTTCTAAGAGAAGAGCTGTCTAAAGCTAAAGGGAACACTAAAGGCAAGTAGAGGTGATCAGAAGGGGTGCAGATGGTCAAGTGCAGAGGCCTCAGGAGAAACTTCCTCTAGGTACCTCCAGTCTGCTGTTCACACAGACAGATCAAACTGTAATAATGGCCCCAGGCTTTAGACTCCAACCTCATGGCACCCCCTTTTGCTTATATCTCCTATGTCAAAATATATTTTGGCATTAGGGTATAATTTCTTTCTGTGCATTTCAGGGATTCCCAGGGAGAATGTGACTTCCTTGCAGGCAAACACTATGACATATATATCCTTCTGTCTGCAGGGTTCCTAAACCATGCCACATCAAGCAGTTGATAGATCTTTGTTGTCTGAAATTTCAAGTCACCTACTTCAAAATGTTTGGCAACAATCTATAGCAGTTTATTTTCTTCTAAGTTATAAATGAATGCATGTAAATAAAGCTACACCTGGACTGAATATAGTAGATAGATATAAAACTTCTAAGACAAAAATGGATTTGGAAAAAAAAAAATGAAAGAGTGGTTCAGTTAAATAATCTTTACAGTTCCATCCAGCTCTGAAGTTCACGGTTCAGGGTTTATGGGTGAAGTGAGTCTCCTCTGCCACACCCGTCTTCCTTCCAGCACTGCCCTGCTTTGTCCTCCCTAGAAAGTGGGCAAGTACATGTGTGTGCACACTCCCCGCTCAGAGTCTGGTGACACTGAGGGGTCTTGTCCACCTCACATGTGACATCAGTTGAAGAGCCAGTTCAGGGTCTTAAATTTGGGTTTATTTTCTTTCTCTTATTTGTTATCACTTGGTTTTTTAAATCTTTTAAAATAATTGTTTATTTTATTTTGTTTTAAGTTCTGGGATGCACGTGCAGGATGTGCAGGTTTGTTGCACAGGGAAATGTGTGCCATGGTGGTTTCCTGCACCTATCATCCCATCATCTAGGTATTAAGCCTGCATGCATTAGCTCTTTATCCTGATGCTTTCCCTTCCCCTGCCCCTGCCACAGGCCTCAGTGTGTGTTGTTTCCCTCCCTGTGTCCATGTGTTCTCATTGTTCACCTCCCACTTGTAAGTGTTATCACTTGTTTTTAAGAACTTATTTTATTTATTTGTTGTTTTTTGTTTGTTTGTTTTGAGACACAATCTCGCTCTGTCCCCCAGGCTGGAGTGCACTGGCACGATCTTGGCTCACTGCAGCCTCCACCTCCTGGGTTCAAGTGATTCTTGTGCCTCAGCTTCCCGAGTAGCTGGGAATACAGGCACGCACCACCACGCCCAGCTAATTTTTGTATTCTTAGTAGAGACCTCAAGTGATTCTCCTGCCTTAGCCTACCAGAGTGCTGGGATTACAGGTGTGAGCCACCATTAAGGGCTTATTTTAAATGCAATTATAATGTTTTCTTTGGAACTGATGGAACTCCCTTCTTTTCATTAGCTAGGCAAATTCCCATGATTCCAGAACAAATATATACAGTTTCAAAGAACAGATATTTAGGCAAATAATTTCTCTCTATCTCTAGCATCTTACCCAGTGTCTATGAAGTAGCTGGCATCCAATGAAAGCTAGTTGAATGAATGAATGTTCCATATGCAGTCATAAAGGTAATAACCTAAACTTCGGTTTAAAAGTTGATCAATGAAACATTCTCTTCCCACTCCTTAGAAGAGTACACGTTATCTTATGGGGCCAAAGAGTGGATCTGAAATGATCTCCTCCTAAAGGAACTCAGAAGTAGAAAGTAGAACCACTGTCTTCCATGGATTTTATTTAAAAAAAAAAAAAAAAGGATAGAAATTAGCTTATAAGTTTCTTCTAATAAATGAATCCATTTTCTCCTCCTAAACTTATAATTATGAAGGGAAGTATAATAACATTTTCCTGCAAAGAGATTTAGTAATTCTGGCAGTACTTCATTAATCACTTAATCAGTGTTCAAGCAGAACTGATGTCCTTGACATGTATAATCAATCTTGATTCCTCCCACATTTGATTTTCATCTTTTAAAAAATCCAACAACTATGCACACTAAGGATTGGTGGCTTATTTTCACATTATAGTTTTGTTAGAGACATTATGTGCATATAATAACAATCAGAATATTGATACCTATATTAAGTCTCCTCACAGTCTATTTGAAAGTAATTCTTTTCAGTGAATTTATGGAGATTAACAGTGCTAGGATCATATTCTATTATAACTTAATGGAAAAATGGGCTCAAGTCATTTTTTAACTTAGTATATTTGGAGGCAGCATGTTGATTATTATTGGTGAACCAGAGCTACTTGCCTATGGCACATTCTGAAGAACTTTTCTAAAGCTATTTCCTAAAGGCAGCTGGTGTGGAA
This sequence comes from Pan troglodytes, assembly GCF_028858775.2. Classification (NCBI taxonomy): domain Eukaryota; kingdom Metazoa; phylum Chordata; class Mammalia; order Primates; family Hominidae; genus Pan; species Pan troglodytes. The sequence goes on along the minus strand of NC_072411.2, from coordinate 62,098,351 downwards.
ATATAAGTAGCACCCCAAAATTAAGCAGCAATGGATTAGGTGTGTCTAATATGTTCTGCTTTGGAAAGGTATTTTTATGATTGCTGGTGTGACTACAGAAGTTCCAATTTCTGCCACTCTTTTTCTCTTAACATTTATTAATTTGGAAGTTTAAAAGCATTATTGGCCAGGCATGGTGGCTCACACCTGTAGTCCCAGCACTTTGGGAGGCCAAGGTGGGAGGATTGCTTGAGCCCAGGAGTTTGAGACCATCCTGGGCAATATATTGAGATCCTGTCTCTACCAAAAACAGACAAACAAACAATTAGCCAGGCATGGTGGTACACACCTGTAATCCCAGCTACTCAGGAGGCTGAGATGGGAGGATCAGTTGAGCCTGGGAGGCCGAGGCCTCAGTGAGCCATGACAGTGCCACTGCACTCCAGCCTGGGTGACAGAGCAAGACCTTGTTTCAAACTCACCGCCCCGCAGAATATTTATTCACCCCAAATGTTAGGTTTGTAATTTTCATGTCTATTTATTCACAGACCAGCCATTCCCGCATCTACACACTGCTTGTCAACACCATGTATTTTTCTCTTTCGTATTAAAAAACCTACAGTGTAGACTTTACAGGTGGGTAATGCAGAAAATCAACAGATGAAGGCTCTTAATTCATCATTGCACACATATTTGAACAAAGGAGGCAAATATTTTGTTATCTGGTTGTTTGGAGAGTATTTTTCCTCCATAAAAGATGATAGCGTGGTGTCTCAGGATTGTTTAAAACTAAAATGTCTGCACCCACTGTGTGCTGCAGAAACTGCAGTAAAAATAAGCTTTTGTGCTAACAGTGTAAGAAGAGAAGCCTTTGAGGGATGATGAGATTAGCACTCTGTAGGTTCAACCAGGTCTGCAGCTGGATCTATAGACCAAGAATCAGGAAGTCAGAGGAATAAAGTAATAATGATAGCTCCCATTTCCTAAGGCTTTTCATGGTAGTATGTGGTGTGCTTTTCATGGGTTACTCAATGGAATATCCTTAACATCCCTAAGAGGTCAGTACCATACATATTCCCAGTTCAAGGAGGAAAGATGAGGCTCACTGAGATGGAGCAATCTGCCCAAAGTTACACAGCGGGTCCGTGACAGCTCCACATGACTCCAGAGCTCTCAACCACTAGCCAGGTCGTCTACACACCTATCTGAGGTGTATAAACTGAGGCACAGTCAGTACGTTGCAGAGCTTGTAATACATTTGAACATATATATTAGGTAGAAGCTGAACTACAAAACCATTATAGTAAAATAATTATCCTTTAATGAAAAATTAATGAACTCTAGGTTAGCTAGAAAGTGGTTAGTAGGTTACAACAGAAATTAAGGTAAACATTCTACCCAGGCATGAAAAGGTGAAAAGGAGAGTTGGACAGAAGGTTAATTATCGGACTCCATATCACATTGACGAGAGGTGGATTTGATTTTGAATCACTGTTACTAATAACCATGCAGACAAGGCCCTCATTAGGAAAACAAATTTCCTGATCTAAATGAAATCTCCCTAAAACCATTCATTTTCCCCACCCCACCCCCTCTCTTTTGCTCTTATGTATGGTGATCAAAGCAATTCTCTGACAACTAATTCAACTCCTCAAATCTATGGCTATAGGTAAGGTCATCAACTATTAGATGAGGTATACCATTTATTAATACATTGACAATCTTTTTGAAACAGTATCTTAAGTGATTTTGGTTACTGTAAATCAGTTCTCCTCAGGCTGATTAACTTTGGAGAAACCAAAAGAACGTTTACCAGAATGAAGCATTGTTCCCTCGTGGATCCGTGAGGAGGCCGGTCCTGCACTGTCCCAAACCTCTCCAAAGCCTCTGCCTGTACCTGTTCTCCCCTCCATGACATGACCCGCCCTAAACCCCAGACATTGGAGGGAACCCTATCTTGTCCCTTCAGAGTTTTGAAGAATAGACAGGAAGTAAAATAGAAGAGGGGAACCTAGCTACTGGGAGAACAAAAGAGCACCTGGGCCTGACCAGACGTGAACTGAGGTGACTTAAGCAGCCAAAGGCTGAAGCAGCAGCCGCCGGTGTGTTTCATCAACAGCAAGCACTGCCTGAATTTCCACCATGTACCCAGCACACTCCATGCTTAGACCAAAGAAATGAGACTTGGTTTCCATCTTCAAAAAGCCTGTGAGAAAACAAGTTCATAACTGTTGAGTACTAGGTGCCTTCCAGGCCTGCAACTTGGGTTAAGTCAGGTAGCAGGCTGGCAGCTAACATGTATTCCCCAGCTGGGTCCCACAGCTTCTCCACGGGAAACTCACCCAAATCCCTCCTTCCATCTCCAGGGAGGAGAGCTTAGGGGCATATCACAAAACACCTGCTTTCTCCGCCTGTCCATGTGGCCTCTGGTTTCTGCCACCGTAATGGTGGTCCGTCACCTCTCGTGTTTCAAGGTGTGGTGCCATAGCTAGTGGCCTGGGCATCTACCTGCTTCTGCCTGGCCCACCCAGCAAGCCGTCTCCTACTAAGAGTCTATCCCCATAGCAAGAGGTCCCCACCTCCACCCTTGTACTCCTGAGAAACATTGTATTCTGACCAGTATTGAATCCCGTATCAGATCACAAAGCAGCATTTCACTGATAGCCTTTCGGTTTTCTATAGGAACTTGATGGTAGAGAGTTTCATTCAGTGGCTCTTGATTCAGCAGCTGTGTTCCTAACATTCAGGCACTTGTCTGAGAAAGACAGTGTTGTCATATCCATTGGCACCCAGTGTCCCTCCCCGGGAGCCCTGAGTATTATTACCAATCCCTCTCTCTAACCAATTGTGTGAGCACACCTTCTCTGTCAGTAACAGACCTGAGTGGATTGGCAGGTAACCCTTGTTCCCATATGGCCAATGAGGTCTTAGATCAGAGCTCTCCCATTAGCTCCAGTAAGACCTTTTATGCTTCCCAAGAAACTCCTCTGTTTTATGCAAATACAGCCCTTCAGGTGGACCCTGCCCAACAACTCCAGATCTGTGGGAAATGGCTGGCAACTGTCGCATATCGCACTTAGATATGCACACTGAGATCCTCATGACGCTAGTTAATTATATATGAAAATTTCATGCCACGTCTTTGATTTTTGTTTCAGATAAAGGAATATTTGTTATCCAAAGTGAGAGTCTCAAGAAATGCATTCAAGCAGGTAAATCGGTTCTGACCCTGGAGAACTGCAAGCAAGCAAACAAGCACATGCTGTGGAAATGGGTTTCAAACCATGGCCTCTTTAACATAGGAGGCAGCGGTTGCCTGGGCCTGAATTTCTCTGCCCCAGAGCAGCCGTTAAGCTTATATGAATGTGACTCCACCCTCGTTTCCTTACGGTGGCGCTGTAACAGGAAGATGATCACAGGCCCGCTGCAGTACTCTGTCCAGGTGGCGCATGACAACACAGTGGTGGCCTCACGGAAGTATTTTCATAAGTGGATTTCTTATGGGTCAGGTGGTGGAGACATTTGTGAATATCTACACAAAGGTAAAAATAATTTAAAGAAGCACTCAGGGAATGGTGTTTTTTGAAGGTTTGCCTATAGGTAAAGATTTGTAAAGCATTACGTGAAAGAAGTACACGAAGCCTGGACCCTCAAGGGACTTCTGCTAAATACATTTTAGTTGCTTCCTTGCTTATGGTAAAAGGGTTATGAGAGCCTCAGAATGGACATACTACATTCTGCTACAGAAGCAGAACTTCTCAGAATTTAAAGGTATTGGGAGGAAAAACATTTAACTGACTCTGGGAATCAATGGAAAGGAGCAGAAAGAATAAGCAGACAGGAGGGAGAGAGAAAAGGAAGGTGGAAGGAAAAGATCTTTGAAGACTTTTGTCATGACAAATATAATAACCTCTCCTCCCCTGCCGCCATTTCTCTTATTGTAAAAACTCATCCCCACCTATGGAGGTATGTGTCCAGGACACCTCCAATGCCGCCTGATGCTGGCTGGCATTCATGTGATTAATCATGTTGCAAGTCACTTGAAGAGAAATGACAGACTATTGTCAGGGGTTATTTGGTGTGTGCCAAGCATGGTTGGTGGGGAAGCATGGTTTAGAGGGGAATTTCATTTTCTATGGTTATTTTTGTCATTTCTAAACAGAAAAAAAAAGAAAGTTACATAGTTAAATTCTAAAATCTCAAACCTGTCCCTCAGCGTTTGTTTGGTAGCTCACTCTATCCATCCATCCATCCATCTATCCATCCATCCATCCATCCATCCATCCATTCATTCTGCATTTTTATACAGCACTGCTAACAAATCCACCCCACATTCATCAGGCACTGGACTAAGCACCTGGTTTACAAAGGTCCGCAGGACAGGCGGAGCCCCTCCCCTCGTGCTGCTCTGTAGAATTATGCTTTCACAAGAGCATATCCTCCTAAGAATTTTGTAGGGTCCTGGGAAGCAGAGCAAGGAACTCCTAAAGAAGAAATGATTAAAAAGAGACAGAGCCAAGGGCCAGGCATTTTCAGGACTCACAAAAATAAAGCAAGTGCTGCAAACCAGCACTCTGAATAATCTACAGTTCTGAAGAGGAACTTGATATTTTGCTTTATGTTAACTTTTTAGCCACATACCCACACTCATGGTGCATGCAGGGGAAGATTCTGGGGAACATATGCTTCGGAGTAGAAGGAAGGGGACTGAAAGAAAAGGGCATGTCCTGAAATACCTACGGTTCCTAAGTAGCCCTAACTGCTAAGGCTGGTGACTGGTGACATGTCATGAGCTCAGGTCAGCCCCTGCCAATTGTGGGAAAGAGGTGGGGCTCTCCACTGCTGGTCCTTTTGCCCCAGGACATACCATTGGCAGCCCCAGTTGAGTCACGAAAAGTTTTTGTTGATTCCTGATTAAGGCCAAGAATGGCCGACTATTGCAATACCTTGAGAAGGCAGCCAGCAGGCCACGTCTGCGTGGTCAACTTGCTCTAGACCGCTGAGAAGCCACCCAGCCAGCTGTCTCGCTTCACCCTCTCCCTATGTCAGCTGTTTGCCCCTTTGCAAACAGGGCATCAGTGGTTCTTTAAAAATGTAAATCTGATCCTGTCACTTTCCCATTCAAAACCTGCAAGAGACTTGCCCCCACCCTCAGGGTAGAGGCCAAAGCCCGCAGTATGGCAGGGAGACAGCTCTATGTGCACTGACACTCTAGTACGTCCCTGGCTCCCCTACCCAGAGGGCCTCCTTCCTCTTCTTCATTCACCCCCTCACCTGTTCTTGTCTCAGGTTCTTTTTACTTGCTGTTCCTTCTGCTGGATCACCTCTTTTCTAAAGACCTGCACTCTCAGGTCACCCAGTTCCTATTCAGAGAGGTCTTTCGCTGCCCATCCTGTCCAAAGTAGTGCCCTGCGCCCCTCCACCCCATCTCTCCCTCTCTCTCACTTTCTCTCTCTCTCTCCGTCTGTCTATCTCACACATACACACACACACACACACGCACACACACACCCCACTCTGTCTTCTCATCCTATTTACTTTTCATCATGGCACTGCTACCTGCAATGATACTGTATGTTTACTTGTATATTTGCTTTCTCTTTCTCTCTCCTTGATAGAATAGAAGTTCCACATAAAGGAACTTTTGCTGGTTTGTTCACTGTTGTATCCCCAGTACTGAGTACATTAAATGTTCAATAAATATTTATTGAATGAATAAATTAATAAATGCCTATGAATCTATTGAGCTTTAGATGCTAATGGCTGATGTATTTGGCGACTGGAAGGTATTATGAAGTTAAATCTCCATTAAAGTTTCTTTCTCATCCATCCATAAATATGAATGTTACTGTGACAGCTCACCATAGTAAGTAAACAAGTAGATAAATGCATAAGCAAACCATGTATCAGCACTTCCTCTGAGCCCAGCACTCGGTCTCACACCTCTACTGACAGGAGACAGTGAGGACCTGAGGGCTCACTCTGCTGTAGTGAGTATCTGCCCCTAAGAGGGTTTCAGTCCATAAAAAATGCTTTCGATATATAGCAGTTTCCAAAGATAAAGCTGACATCATACTTATCTGACTTTGTACATTTCTTTCTCCTAGATTTGCATACAATCAAAGGGAACACCCACGGGATGCCGTGTATGTTTCCCTTCCAGTATAACCATCAGTGGCATCATGAATGTACCCGTGAAGGTCGGGAAGATGACTTACTGTGGTGTGCCACGACAAGCCGTTATGAAAGAGATGAAAAGTGGGGATTTTGCCCTGATCCCAGTAAGAATAAATTTTGTCTTCTCTATATGTCATGAATGAATCGAAGATGATTAGAAAGTTATCTGTATCTAAACAAAAGCACTGGGATTGATATATTGAAGTCTGAATAAGAACCCTGATGCTATTAATACAGATTTTGATTGGGGTTTGTTTTTGCCTTGAAAAGACAATTCTAATATATATTCTTTTCGCCGTACATTCAAGAGATGTTAATTAGCCATTCTTCATTAAGCTCAGTGCATAATGATGTTTTAACCAGAATCAAATTATAAATACTCTGCGATCTCATTGATCCCAGCTTCTTGGTTGGATACTTCAAAACAAACCTGATTGCACATAAAGCCCAGTTAGCCTTTCAATCCACTATCTCTTATGAGCTGCTTTAATTTCTCCACATCCAGGCTGCTTGTCTCGCCCTTTGTCAAGCCCAGGCACCAGCTGGCCCCTTGATCTTTCTAAAATCGCAATTGCCCTCGTTATTTCTTGACAGTGGATTCTCATCTTGACTCCCTTTCCTACTATTTACCTTCTGGCTGTAACCTCATTTTTTTTTCTTTTCTTAACTTGATTTTCAAAGTTCAATGGCAGTGGCAGTGTTCTAACTTCTTTTTTTCAGTTAGTGCCTTATTATTTCATTTTATTTTTATTTAGCTAAAAAGGTTCCAGTTGTTCCCAAGTATTAGAGAATGTTTATATATGCCTCCTACTTTCTATATTCAATTTTCTTTTCCTTGGTTTCTGTGAGTCAGAGTACAGCTTTTACAGTCTTCATCTCCCATGCCTGCCTCCCCGCCACATATATAAAATGCAACAAATAAATTTGAAGCAAAAGCAAGTTGAAGAGATTAACCCCAAAGAATCTGACTTATAAAGTATCTGTAGAATTGTTTTCTAATCCAAGAGCTAGTATGGCTTAGCAAATAAGAAACAGTATAAGCTTTGAAATAATCACACAGGCCAAGATTGGAGTCCTGCTTCCTCCCAACAATGAAATTTTGGGAAGCTCTCTCCATCTATCTGAGTCTCAGTTTCCTCAGACATAAAATGTAGATAATAGCAGTACCTATTAGGATTATTGTGCAATTCAATTAGATGAGGCATTCAAGGCACTTTTCATAATATCTGGCACACAGTAAGTACTCACAATGGTTAACCATTGCAGCCAGAAGCAGCAGCAACAATAGCAGCAGCAGCATCAAACCCAATTTATATTTTCAGCATACACTTCTGAATCCATGATTTCTCCTCTCTGCTGTAAGTCAACAAGCACTAAGCTATGCATAGTGGTGAATGCCAAGAGTTTTAGGACTTAGGATCCTCCCTTTAAGGAACTTGGCATCTAGAGAGAAGACAGGTTTGCTGTATGCCAGAAAATGCAGGCTGTATTTGAGACAACACCCTAGAATCACCTGGGAGATAGTTTAAATGCATATCCTGGCCCATCTTCCAGAGATGCAGTGGGTGCAGTATGTAAAACTCAACCATCTGCATTTTTGAAAAGTGCCCCAGGTGACCCTGGTGCAGATAATTCATCATCAAGCAATAATATGGAGATAATTCTATGCAATATACATCTATATACAGGGATAATATCAATACATTTAACAGCCAATATGGTATGGGCTATTGGTCAATCGCAATGGAGACCTTTAGTGTGGGGGTTGGGAATTCCAGAGGCTCTCTGCTGATATTAACCCCTTAGCTGCTACAATGTGGGGGTGGGGTGCAGGGAAGCCTGGGTAGTGGGGGTAATAGAGAAGCTCAGAACAGTGGCTATTCACCAACCAGAATGAAAGCATTTTACTATTTTATAACTGTCAGATCACCAGCCTTCTCTATTTGAATCTAAATGTATGCATGTAGGTGTGTATGCATGTAATCTCTACACTCCTTGGACTCCTGAAACAGATGTCATATTATTTTTATTATTGTCATATTATTTGCATCATCTCTTCTCTTTCCTTTTCCATCCCCAATAAAGGTCATTATTAAAACCAAATAAATGAACCAATACTAATAAAGTTAACACATACTTCACATGGCTCTAATACTAGGGACTTAAAAAAAAAAAAAAAAACTACAATATTCTTCTTAAGGTTCTGAAACCTTAAGAAGTTTCCACTGGGAAACTTCCAATGACAGTTTCCCAGTGGAAGCCTGGGTTCAGTGGTGCTCCAGGCTTTTCATTCCCCAGACCATCTATTTGTTCAGCCTTCTATAGCTCAGAAGCTTCCTCTGCTTGACAGCCTGCCAGATTCCAGCCCTCCTGACCTTTACCACAACCAGCAGAGAGCATGTTTATTTGTTCAGTGCCAGTTTTCTTCCTTTCTTGTTACTTTTGGCTCCCGGTAGCCAATATAACTCAAAATGACGTGTCAGAGATTGAAACCTGAGCAAGCTGATAGCTCTTTCCATGGGGTCAACAAGTGGATAGGACAGAGAAGAGTGAGTGGAATAAAGTAAAGGTCTGTACTGCTGTATCTCATCCTTCTTATGTGGGAAATTTTTTTAAATATCTCAATGTAAAATGATGCTACATTTAAAAAAAAAAGTTGATTGTAAATGAGCAAAATTTAAATGTAGTATTCATAAACACACACAAATATACTAGCGGTGAAGGATGTAATAAAACACCTTCAGCAATAAGGATGACACACAGGAATCTCTCTGGGTTTGTTTAGAGGCAATTATGGGCCATTCTGGTCTCTCTTGGTTGTGTGCCTTACAGAGCTGCAGAATCACACTTAGTTAATTTGAGATATTTTTACGATACCAACCTGTGAAATGATATGATTGCCCTTGAACCTTATTTTTATATAATTCTGATCAGTTGCTCGAGTGATATAATAAAGCAGATTTAGGCTGGGCACAGTGGCTCACACCTGTAATCCCAGCACTTTGGGAGGCTGAAGCAGGCAGATCACTTGAGGTCAGGAGTTTGAGATCAGCATGGCCAACATGGTGAAATCCCATCTCTACTAAAAATACAAAATTAGCTGGGTGTGGTGGTGGGCACCTGTAATCCCAGCTACTTAGGAGGCTAAGGCAGAAGAATCGCTTGAACCCAGGAGGTAGAGGTTGCAGTGAGCCAAGATTGCGCCACTGCACTACAGCCTGGTGACAGAGCAAGACTCTGTCGCCGCCCGCCTGCCCCCGCCCTCCACAAAAAAGACAAACAAGCAGACTGATACAACAAAGGTATGGCTGCTCTCTCCTGAGCCTTCAACATGGATCGGCAATGCTATATGTTTCTGTCATGCAGTTCTCGCACCCCACAATGACCCTGCCAACCTCTCTATTCTCCTCTAACTTCTAACCCTACCTTCCAATCTCCTTTCTGATTCTCATTATTTGACCTCAGTTCCTACCTCATAATGGCAAAAAGATCCATCAGACAGACAGTTTGGCAACTTCCTGCTCTCTCACCTTTAAGCCTACCTGCATCTGTGCCCATCTTTATTTCCTCCCTTCTATGCGCGAGGATGATGTTCCTCCTCCTACATGGGCCAAGTCTCCCCACCTGGGCTCTGGAGCGCCCCATCCAACCTTCTCCAACCTGTATCTCAGTTGTTCTCAATGTGTGGTCCCCGTTCCAGCAGCATTGGAATTCCCTGGGAGCTTGCTAGAAACGCAAAGTAGCAGTCACACCCTAGACCATCATATCAGAAATTCTAGAAGTGCAGCCCAGCAATCTGTGTTTTAACAAACTTCTAGGTGATTCCAGTGCACACCCCTGGGTGCTTCTTTGCTGGGCCCTTTTCCTTAGCAGTTAGACCCGTGTGAGTCTTAAAATGACATCTTAAAAATACTGCAATTCTTTCATCCCTATTTCTGCCTCCTGAAAACACCTCTCTCTCTCATCCTCTAAATAGAATTCGCAAAAGAATTGTCTATACCTTCTTCAGGGCACTGTCTCCTCTTGACTTCTACAACAATGCATGCCTAACCTTGACCTCCATTTCCACAGACCATTCATCCATTTATTCATTTAACAAATATGTATTGAATACCTACTATGTGCCAGGGACTTCTCTGGCTCCTGGGGTTATAACCGTGAATGTGAAATGTGAAAGTCATAGTGCCTGCCCTGATGAAATTCACATTCAAGTATAATACCCAAATTAATACATAATTACAGTTTGTCATAAGTTCTACCTTAAGAAAATACAGTATTACAAGTGAGAAACCGAAGTTAAAATTGGGAGTCATGGAAGGTTTTCCTGAGGAAGTTGTATTTGAACTGTAGCCCAAGAGATGAGTAGAAGTTGTCAAAATGGAAAGTGGGGAAATGAGATATTCACACGGAGATGCATGATGCAGACATGTGCAAAGGAAGGGGAGAGGGAGTGGTCAGCATGGGATGCAGGCAATAAAGAGGGTATATGGTTTAAATAGAACTAAAAAATAATAATAAAACCAAGTAAAAGACAGCATGCTTTTGAGTCACCAGGCACACGCTCTAACAATTCCAAACAATGTCAGTGATAAAATACGCTTACCTGTCCAGGCTGACTGCTCCTCCACCCCCAGCCCTCAGCATGTCACTGGCCAGATATCTGAAGGTTTTGAGGGGGGAAAGAGGTTATTGCCATCTAAGAAAGACAATGTGGCAAGAGTACAGTGATTGAAGAAGAGAGAAACAAGACACTCTGAAAGGGCAGACAGAGTCCATGAGTGTCATAAAGGTAAGGACTTACCTAATTCTAAGTGCAAAAGAAAGCTATCAAAGGGTTTTAAGCAGGGGAGTGATGATTTTAAAAATATATATTTAAGAATTACTCTGGCTCTATTATACTGAATGGCTTGGAAGGGAGCAATAGGCAAATCCTGGAGACCAGGTAGAAGGCTAGAGCAATAGTCTGGGCCAGGAGTAGTGGTGGCTTCAGTTAGGTGGCAGCAAGGGGATTGGAAAAATGTGGGATGTATTGAAGATCTAACTTGTAGATAAACTGAACAGGACCTGGTTGTCAGGAGCTTAGCTGGGCTGGAGACAGCAGAGCTGTCAGGTGTTGGAGTAGCTGATTAAAGCAACAAGCCAAAAATGAAGGTGTTAAGCTGTTGATGACTCACTACAATGGTATAACAAAGAGACTAAAAGAAGAATTCGCCACCTCCCCCTGTTCCATTTTTCCCCAGGGAACAGCACAGCCATCGAGGGTCAGTGGATCAGCACAGATGTGGAGTTCAGCTCAGCTCACCATTGAGAGAACACTAAACAACAACAAAGGCTTTTCAGTTGTATAGATTCTGGGTTGGGGTAAGGTGAGGGGAAGAGCTAGGAGTTGAAAAGTACTGAGCACTGAATCAGGGTGGGGAAAAAGTGTCTTCAAGATTCCCCTCCTTCCCACTCCATCCCAGCCTCAGCAGAGGCACCTGAAGAGGACCTTGGCCCAAGGCCTCACATAGAAAGAGACCTAGGAATGGAAGGCACCTGCACCAGAAATGCAAATAACACAGAGCACGATGGGCTTGAGGGGCCTGAACCGTTAACTATGACTCTCTTTAGAAACTGCAGTGTGCCAGCTCAGCACCAAGTCTGGGGTAGGGGCAGCTTTCCCCCATGAGGCCTACCAGGTAAAGCCTTTGTAACTGCCTGTGGTCAGGCCTCAAGAATCACATATAGGTTTTTAACCAGGAGTAGGACTTCTCACTCCTAAGAACTTGGAGGCTAGGAGAAAAAGTGAGACATTAATTCAGACTCCATGTTTCTGACATGCATAGCTAAGTTTATGGAGATATACATTTGGAAAAGAAAATTAAATACTATTCAGGTTTGCACATGTTACATGTGAGTCAGTTATGTAGAGATGTGGACTAGGTAGGTAGATGTAATGGTCTCTATGTATTTGGAAGTTATAGGAAATGGACCCATGAGAACAGGTTAGATAGCCATGTGTAGAAAGAATGTATAGAATAGAAAGGAAGGGGGCTCAGGGCCAAGTCTTAAGGCCTCCAACATTTAATTTGAGTAGAGAAGAATAAATCAGCAAGGGAGACTGAAAGGGGGCAGCCAGGGAGGTATAAGGGTAGCTACGCATGGGAAGTCAAGAAGAGAGAGTAAATCAGCACGGAGAGGGAACTCAGCCTGCCAAGTGCTGATGAAGGGCCTTGTTTGATAAAGTCTCAAACTAACAGTTGCTGAATTTGGCAACACAGGGGTCATTGATGACCTTAAACAAGCTATACATTAATGGCTAGATTCAGTGGATGAGACTAAGTGGGAAATTAGAAGAGGATGAAACACTTCCCAAGTCATTCTACGTATGCACTTCACTTCATTAAAAAAGAGGTGTAGTTTAGGAGGGAAAAATCACCTATTTATAACACCATGAAAAAGATTCTGGTAATCTCTCATCACGTAATAGGAGACTCAAAGTTATATATGACACAATTGCTTCCCTGGAGCTCATAATTTAGCAAGAGAAGAGATGATATAAACACAATCAAAGATGTAAAGAATATAACAATAGGATTTTAGCCCTTAGATTAGAATTTTTCAAGAATAATAAACATACCTGAGACACCAGCCTTTGATTTTCAGAGTTCTCAAGCTGGGGTGACCCTTCAGAGTTGCCCCTTGTTGGGATACAGGGGCTAAGTATACCACTACATTGACCAGTCATGGTGTCAGCTGCCCTTGGGAAGGGAGAGTGAAAGGGCAAAGAGACTCTTCTGCCAAAGCAGTCCTTAGAGAGCAGCACATCACAGTGTCTACGACAACATTTTCATTCCATTTGTTACTTACAACTTACAAATGAGATTCCTGGAGGGACATGCAGCCTATCCTAGAGAAGCAGAGAAAGGACTTGTGTCTGCCAGTACAGAAGTACAAATTCTTATACAGGCTGAGTATCGCTTATCCAAAATTCTTGGGCCCAAAAGTGTTTTAGATTTCTGATTTTAGGATATTTGCATATACATAATAAGGTTTCTTGGGCACAGGACCCAAGTGTAAACACAGACTTCATTTATGTTTCATATATACATTATACCCATAGCCTGAAGGTAATTTTATACAATATTTAAAATAATTTTGTGCATGAAACAAAGTATTGACCAAAACCCATCACATGAGGTCAGGTGTCGAATTTTCTACTTGTGGTGTCATGTCAGCACTAAAAAAATTTTCACCATGTTGCACAGGCTGGTCTTGAACTCCTGGGCTCAAGCAATCCACCCGCCTCAGCTTCCCAAAGGGCTGGGATTACAGGCATGAGACACCATACCCGGCATCTTTCTTTCTCTTTTTGTAGTGATAGGGTCTTGCTTTGTTGACCAGGCTGGTCTCGAACTCCTGACTTCAAGTGATCCTCCCGCTTCAATTCAAAGTGCTAGAATTACAGGCATGAGCCACTGTGACTGTCCTAAATGATTCTTATGCATGCCAAAACTATGAACACACCCCCGCTCCCCCATCATGGTCTCAGCTGTCATGGTGGATGAGTATGGCTGAACTAGTGTCTCGTAACACGTGGTAGTATATTGTCCTTCTCAGGGAAGGCCTAGGATTTTAACTGAAAACAATCTTTAAGGATTCCATCTCAATGGGGAAATTTCAGCCACCTGGGCAAAATGGTTACTGAAAATTTCCCTTCTCTTTTTCCTTTCTTTCTTTTCCTTCCCTTCAGTGTTACTTGGTGATAGCCTTGTCTTCTGCCTTCCTTTAATCTTGGATCCTTCTATAAACACATGTATCAGTCAGGAAACTCTATAGACAACCTTAGATTTATATGTGATTTAAAACCTCTGGAATGTGTGTTGCAACCAGACATGAAAATAAATTTTCCACATTTCCCAAGGGGACCATCTAACTGCTATGAGGGAGGAAAAAAAAACAAACAAAAAAGATTTTATTGTCAAATAAGTTTGAAGTACACTAAATTAACAGTAAGCATGTTTCTTTACTACAAAACTTCTCAGAGCCTTGAATATGCTAATGTTCATTGTGAATTTCCCAGAGAACGCTATGTATGCATTGTGTCCAGATTTTCTTGGGGAGCCTCTTAAAGTTGTCTTACTTTGGGAATCACACTTTGGGAAAGGCCATCCTAGACTTCAGCTGGTTGTCTGTCAGTCATTTTCAGTCATGCTGCAGTATGGCTCACATTCTCTGTATTCTGACATTCTCTGTCTGAGTTTGGTTTCCGGTCATTATTGTGGCTACTTAGTTCACCTTGGAGTTTGATTTTAAATGTTAGCAAAAGCACCCAAACTCAGTCTTAATTTTCTGTTATTTCAAAAAAAAACTTCAGACTTCAGCTCCACATTTCATACTTTATTAAATTTCCTTTTGAGCACACTATGCAATCTTCGGCCAGTGTCTTACAAGTGGATCTTGCTTCTATTCCTCTTGGCTGAAAGAACTTTCTTAAACTATATGTCAGTGTTCCTGTGCTTGATGTTTATTTGAAAACTTGTGTTTACTATTGACTCATATTCCTACTGTATCCTTTTATTTTAGCATTTTGTATTTAGGGAGAAATGCCTTTGAAATAACATTTGTATCTACTAAAATGAACATTTAAAGTTACAAGTTTTCAATATAAAGTTCTAAATGACAAAAGAACTTAGATCTTATTTTCACAAATACTTTGCTTCTACTTCCTTCTCTTAAAATTGGTTCCTATTATTACTCTGGAAAGGATCATAGCTTCTTCATTGGTGATTTCTTACATTTCTTTAGGTAAATCATGAAAGAGTTTAACCATATCTTAGCAATGGAATAACAATGCAGATTTTATCATAAAGACCTAATCAAGAATAGATAAGGCACTGAAATTTTAGAGATTGCAAGATGGAATAATTCCATTGAGACTTACCTTAGAAATATGTTGCTGTATAGATAAAATAAGACTTGGTTGTTTTTAATGGCCATTGTTTCCAGCCTCTGCAGAAGTAGGTTGTGATACTATTTGGGAGAAGGACCTCAATTCACACATTTGCTACCAGTTCAACCTGCTTTCATCTCTCTCTTGGAGTGAGGCACATTCTTCATGCCAGATGCAAGGAGGTGCGCTGTTAAGTATTACAGATGAAACTGAAGAAAATTTCATAAGGGGTAAGTAGGTGGATGATGCACATTGATATTGATACAATAAAAGATGGTTGTTAACTGTTTTCACATATACAAAAATATATTCTGACAAAAAGTTCTTAAAAAATATTTTTCTTTCCTTAATATGGCCCAAAACTCTCACCCAAAATTTTTCCATGAGCCTTGAGTGATTCCATTTGGCATCCAGTGATGTCTTTCTTATTTTCTCCTCCTTGGAGAAGAGAATTTGAGGCCACAGCAAGGGACCCAGGAGAGCTGCAGTTCTAACAAGTGGATCAGGAAGATTTCTAAATTTAAGGGCTATTTTCTTGCTCTTCTGGAGATCTTAGCCATTCCATTTCCATTAATAAATCATTAAGCATTTTATTAATTAAACAAAATCTTACATATCTTTCACCATGTGCAGGTACATCATAGGCCTTCTGGTGGGTCCCAAAAACAAAACCTTAAAATTTAGTGGGAAAAGCAAAAGCACATATATGTTAACAGTATAGACAATAATATGTTAAAAGAATTGTGCCGATAAACTAAGACTTATGTTTCGCTCATTGCCTAAACTCTCCTCTTACTTCTTCTTTATAGATTAAATGTATTTGTATGTGTGTACATTCACCTCTTTAAAAACTTGTGGAAACATTAGAAAATATCACAAAATTAGTCACTTTCATTAACAGTTTTTGATGCCAGTTTTTTTCAAATTTTATTGCATATGTAGTCCATGTTTATTTTAGAATAATTTGTAAAATTCAGGTATATAGAAAGAAAAACCAATAAAAAAGTTCCCATAGTTCTGTAATCCAGACAACTGTGTTTCTCTGCAAAAACATATAAATGCATGTGTACATACACAGTATATATAAAAAATGGTATTATATAAAAACATGGCAGCAGCCAGGTGCAGTGGCTCACGCCAGTAATCCCAGCACTTTGGGAGGCCAAGGCAGGTGGATCAATTGAGGCCAAGAGTTCAAGACCAGCCTGGCCAACATGGCGAAATCCTCTCTCTACTAAAAATACAAAAATTTGCCGGACGTGGTGGCATGCACCCGTAGTCCCAGCTACTAAGGAGACTGAGGCAGGAGAATCACTTGAACCTGGGAGGTGGAGGATGCAGTGAGCCAAGATCATGCCATTGCACTCCAGCCTGGGTGGCAGAATGAGACTTCATATCAAAATACATAAATAAAAAATAAATAAAAACATGGCAGCTATTGCACAGTGATACAAGCAAGTGATTTAACCACCTGCTCAGGTTAGGAGCAGGGAGCCACCTGCCTGGGTTTGAATCCTGCCTCTACCACTTAAGTAGCAGGATTACTCAAGCAAGTGATTTAACCGCTCTGTGCCTCAATTTCCCCTTCTACCAAGTGGAAATAATAACAGTGCAAATTCCTGGTGTGGATTACATATTTTAATACAGGTGAAATCATAGAAAAGTGCCTGGCACACATAACAAACACTCAGTGTGTGTTAACCATTTAACAACAACTACGTACACAGTTTGGTAATCTGGTTATTTTATTTACCTGCATTTAATGAACATTTGCCCGTATCTGTAAATATAGATCTACATCATAATTTGTAATGGTTACATAGTAGTATAAGTTAGTGGTAATATATTAGAGATATTGATAAAACTACTTGTTTTGTTATGTATTTATTAGTTGATATTATAAACCATCCCTGCACAAACCTTTGTGCATACATCCCCAATTATTTCTCTATAAGTTTGCAGAAGTGGGTTCACTGGATGGAAAAGTAAGCGCACTTTAAAGCTTTTGTAAGTCGTTAATATCTTCCAGAAGGATTGTAAGAAATGAATGAGCAATGCGTGCCTGCCCTAAAAGTCAGAAATTATTATTGAATTTGATTTGAGTAAGTCATAGTGCAGGAAAACATCAATTTTCAAAATCATTTTAAGCCTGAAATGGTTTTTATATAAAAGTTTACATGCCATTTATGAATTACAATTATCTATCTTAACTGCCAGGATTTCTCATGAGAAGGTCTGGACTTATTCATCAAATTTGAATAACCATTTAAAAAAATAAGACATGTCAGGGACTTTGATTTAACTACCTCAGTTCTATAATTAGTCTTTGGGAATTGTTTGGAAAAACAGAAGTCTGTTCATAAAGACAGAAACCTGTTCCAACCAAGGTATTTTTTAATGATGAAAATAGTCTAATGTTTCTTGCTAATTCTGGTGAACATATACTATGGTACAAGGAATTATCTAAGCTGTCATGAATGCCGAGAAATATCCAAAGGAATTTAAATTTGAGTTTCTTATTACAGTATCGTGGGCCAGCTTAGTCCTAAAGGTAAATAGATGGTTTTTTGTGCCTTCAGACACAGATTATAAATTGCACAATGATTTTTTATCTGCATTATTAAAACAATTGCACAATGGGTATTCAAAAAAAATTCTAAGATAAGAATAATTAACGTTTTAATATTTTAACTAGATTTTAAAATATCACTTGGCACTTGCCTGGATGTGAAACGTGAAAATTTCTCCCTGCCCTGTCAATCCATTTCACTTCTTATCATCATAAGACCTGCTAAACGATTCAATCGAATGGTGCTATTGAAAGGAATAATCAAATGGACATTAGAAAGAGATTCCATATGAATGCCACAGAAACTTGGAAGGGTGAAACCCGTGTATAGTATGCTGTTTCTGTTTATTGATTTCTGGGAGTCTCAAAATTATAAAGCACCTTTTTCTCTTTTCTTAAATGGGTTAGGTTCTTTGAGTTTTTCACAATTGTATTGAAATATCTAGTCACTGAGGATGCTGCAGCCTTGTTATATGACTACAATGACCTTCACAACCTGGGTAATCATACAATCTATCATCCAAACTGAGATTCTTTTGATAGTAAAAGGGACTGTGATTAATAATTATTCTGGAAATACCAGCATGAACCATGAGTTTTCCAGGAAAATGGGGGCATACGGTCACCCTGTTTATAACCCTTATCCGTCAGGGTCTTAATCTTAGGCAGGACCCCTGCGTCTGACTAAAAATAAATTGGGCTCTGAATCAGGTGAATTGTAAGCGAACAATGCTCTCCTTTATAGATTAAACGAGTAAATGGCAACATTTCAAAGCATCACAAAATTGCCACTTTCATTATGTTTCTGACACTGGGTCTTGGTTTTTTTCCCCCCGAAATTTTGCTCCATAAGTAGTACCTATTTGTTCTGGAATAATGTTTAAAATTTAGGTGCACAAAAAGAAAAACTGAGGAAAAATTCCCATAATTCTATAATTTTGATAACTGTTTTTCTGCATGTCAATGCATGTTTTTATTCATAGTATCTATAACAAAAATGGTATTGCATTAAACTGCAAGTTGTAGTGGACTGGTTAAGAGGAGGGGCCACAGAGCCAGCCTGCCATTAAACTTCTCCCACCTCAAGCTGTGGAAGCAGCCTCCAGTTTGCACTGCACACAGCCTTAGGTCCCAACCTGCTAGGGATCCCCCGAGACACTCTGGTCCCTCCTGTTGAGCGGACATCTCCTGGTGGCTGTCACACTCTACACCCCTTCCTGATCTACTTCAGCACACCTTTTTACCTTTGAAGATGTGCCTCTGTTCACTTTCTGGGACTGACCCTGCACACCTCTTCCTCCACCCTATTAAACCTTTAAGTTCATGAGCTCACTCAAGTAAGATGGCCTCAAGTATGCAACCATGCACCCTTGTCTAGATTGACAACCCTGAAAGGCAACCTTTCTGGGTACTTGCATGAAGCATTCACAGTTGAAAAACAGCCGTCAGTGAGCCTGCTCTGTTTCTCAAGATGGTGGGAGCCTGCTTTATCACTCAGAAGCACCACGTGCATTCTGTGCACCTTTCCCGTCATTGAGTGGAATTAGTTTCTGACTCCATGATCCAGGAATAGGAGAACAAGAAAGATGTGTAACACTGGATTTTTTTTTGAAGCTCCATAATTTTCATTTCAGAGCACATGAGCAGTAAAACAGTGGAGGTGTGGATGGGCCTCAATCAGCTGGATGAACACGCTGGCTGGCAGTGGTCTGATGGAACGCCGCTCAACTATCTGAATTGGAGCCCAGGTACCCGCAGTGTTTTCTTTGCCTTCGTCACGTGGCATCATCTTGCAGCCTTACACAGCAGCATTTCCCATGCACATAGGACATGCTTTTTTGAGAGTAGTTTATAAACATTTTTTAGCCTGACTGAATTCCTTTAAGGCAAGCTTTTCCAAACCAGAAAATAGGGACCAGGAAGATAAGCTTTTTAGCCAAAGTTGCAGGAGGATTTGGGTGTAAGCCAAGATTCCAGTCTGCTGTTTTAAAAATAGCTACAAATTGCAAAATATCTCTCTACTTTAAGATAATAAAAGTGGGTCTTTTGGAATCTTTGGGAAATCATTTAATTGACATGCCTGGACTGTAACTGCAAAATCATAGATAACATCTTATAGGATATAACATCTTATAGGATTTACTATATATGACAAATAGAAACGCTGTCCCCCGATGCTGAAAACCACATTTCAATATATATTAAACTAACTGCTTTTGCTTCTAATATTAAAGACACTCATTGTATTTTCAGAGGTAAATTTTGAGCCATTTGTTGAAGATCACTGTGGAACATTTAGTTCATTTATGCCAAGTGCCTGGAGGAGTCGGGATTGTGAGTCCACCTTGCCATATATATGTAAAAAATATCTAAACCACATTGATCATGAAATAGTTGGTAAGTGTTTTTATTTTAAGTTGTTCTTAGGTGTTGTTTACTTGTCCTCTCAATATATGTAAATTTCTCTATTTTTTGCTAATAATTCGTAATGTAAACTTAGCTAAATCTAGTTTATATTTATATGAAAAGATGTGTAACTAGACAATATCTGTTATGTCAAAGGGACTGTGATTTTAACAAATGCATTTAGGTTTATACTAAAAACTGAAATAATCTGAGCATAGCAAACATTTTCTCTTTTAAAAAATTTGCACGCTTAGTCATTCTGTATTAGAGAAATAAGATACGTTTCTTTTTCTATTCTAGTTTTGAGTTTATTGTTCCCCTAGAAATTAAACATAATTTAGAAAACAATTTTATATAATTATTTACTTCATTGATTTTCTGCCACACTCTGAATCTCTTATTAGTAACACACCTTCCTCCCTGAAATTACATGCAGAACTTTTAGATGGAGTTAATACTTAAATAATATCTAATCACAATCTAGTACCAGAAGTCCAATTATTTCTGTTTTTCAGGTCTATAACCTCTTTTTAGTTTCTCTGAGAATTAATGTCTTAGCTCCAAATGTAGAGATAAAAGTATAACCATTTTTTAAAGAATCATTACAAAAATAATTAGAAAAAACTCTAGATTTAAAATAATAAGCTGAATTATCATTTTTAAATATTGTCTCTTAGAATTGGGTTTTAACTTTCATTTTCCTTTAAATAGCTAAGCCTAGAAGTTTTGTAGAATATGGGGTACAAGCTGGGGAAAGAAGAAGCATCTTGTCATTTTTTTATGTAGAGATTTTTCCATTATTTCAGGAATTTGCTGAAATTGCTACCACCTGTTATTGTCCTTTTCCCTCCCTCTCTTCCTTCTTTCATATTCCTTTCTCCGTTCCTTCTCTTTTCATTTTTTCTTTCTTTCTTTCTTATGCCATCTTGCATTCCCTCCTGCCACCCTTCTTTCCTTCTGTTATATTTATCCTTCTATCTGCTAATTGAGGTCAGAAGACCAGAAATGGAGTAGTTAAGTTAGCTTATTTGGATTATTTGCTTTGCTTCAAGTTCAACACATTCTTCTGTGGATTGATTGAAGTCTTGCTTTTGTGGCCCAGGCTGGAGTGCAATGGCACGATCTTGGCTCACTGCAACCTCCGCCTCCTGGGTTCAAGCAATTCTGCCTAAGCCTCTCGAGTAGCTGGGATTACAGGCGCCTGCCACCACGCCCAGCTAATTTTTGTATTTTTATAGAGACGGGGTTTCACCATGTTGGCCAGGCTGGTCTCGAATTCCTGACCTGAGGCAATCCGCCCACCTCAGCCTCCCAAAGTGCTGGGATTACGGCGTGAGCCACCACGCGCAGCCTAAAATTCCAAGTTCAAAAAGGATTTCATGAGTGCTTTTTTAGGCTGAAAACCATTGGGGTCAATGATATACAAAGTTCTGACACTCTTTGGCCATGATTCTAATTGCTGTCAGAGTCCTAGAAACAATTTTAAAAGAATGTTTTGTTTCCCAAATAGCAGTGAAATCATATTTAGTTTAACTAAATTCGTTCTTAATGGAGGCACCTCGTTGTGGTTAATAAAATAAGGTAAAAATGCCATCATCAGATTGGGGACAGTCTCGTGAGAAAGGAAAGCCAAAATAAGCATGTGCATCACCACTGCCCTCCAATGTCCAAAACATCATGGCACTGTGTTCCTGAAAGCCCCACCTGGGGTTCATATCAGCCCAGAGGAACATCGTGGACACTCAAGACTTATTTTCAAAGTGAAACCTATTTGTCATCCCCATTTTAAAGGAAGTCATCAGAGTTTTAGGCTCTTTTCAGCTGGGGATAAATATCTACCTCACCCACATACTATGTATAAAATCCTTGGAATACCATTTAAATTGTATTCCATAATACTTCTTTTAAATTTAAAAAGGTTTCAAAAATGAGCAGCTCTGTTAAATTTTATATCTAGCCCCAACACTCTGCTTTCATTGTATGTCCTCTGTCAAGTCTCTTTACTTCTTTGGTTTTGTTGTTGTTGTTTTACTTTTTTACTATTTTTTAAAATAAAATTGACTGTGTATGTTCAGAGTATACAACATGATGTCATAGGATACATATATAGATAGTAAAATGGTTATCTTAGTGAAACAAATTAACACATCCATCATCTTACTTAGTTACCCATTTCCCCCACTGTGACAAGAGCAACTATAATCTACTCATTTATCAAAAATCCTGAATACACTACATTAACTATAGTCCTCATGCTGTACAGTAGACCTTCAGACTTGTTCATCCTACATATCTGCTACTTGTATCCCTTTTCCTACCTCTGCTCATTTTCTCTTGTTGACTCCTAGTAACCTTTTATCCATTCAGCCATTCTGTGTTTTGATTAGATAATTTAATCCATTTGCATTCCGAGTAATTACTGATAGGTAAAGACTTACTACTGCCATTTTGTTCATTGTTCTCTGCTTGTTTTATAGATTCTTTGTTTCTTCCTTCCTCTCTTATTGTTTACCTTTGTGATTTGGTGATTTTTGTGTGTGTGTGGTGCTAAATTTCAATTCCTTTCTCTTTATCAGTTGTGTATCTGCTATAGTTTTGTTTTTTTTTTTTTTGCTTTATGGTTATCATGTGGCTTACATAAAACATAGTTATAATGGACTGTTTTACACTGATAACTGCTTAACTTTAGTTGCATACAATCACTCTAGATTTTTACCCTACCCTCAATAGTTAAAATTTTGATGTCGCTATTTACATCTTTTAATATCGTGCATTTCTTAATTTATTGTAGCTATAGTTATGTTTTACCATCTTGGTTATTTATTTATTTACTTATTTATTTATGCTTTAGAGACGGGGTCTTGCTCTGTTGCCCAGGCTGGAATATGGTGGCATGATCATAGCTTGACCTCCTGGGTTCAAGTCATCCTCCCACCTCAGCCTCCCAAAGTGCTGGGATTACAGCCATGAGCCACTGTGCCCAATCTATTTTTGACAATTTTGACTTTAGTCTTCATAGTAGAGATATAAATGATTTACAGACCACCATTACAGTATTTGAACATTCTGAATTTGGCTATATATTTACCTCCAAGGAAGAAGGGGTACTCTGGAGGTTTGGCTCCAGGGAACAGGGCACGGCTGTAATTTGGGAACCAGAACCAGTATGGTACAGTGGCAACTCAAGCTCTAGGGGATGAAGCACCAGGCAGTGGTGACTCCAGACCGTGGGATGGTGGGACACAGCAGTATCTCAGACTCTGCGAGGTCAGGTTCAGTAGCAGCAAGGACCCAGGAATGGTGGCATATACCTGTGGTTTGTTTCCTGGGGGGCAAGGAGCAGCAAAATGATGACTCCTCTCCCTAGGAAGGTGGGGTGCCTCAGCAGTTCAGGCTTTGTGGGACTAGTCCAGTTCCAGGAAAGCAGGGTACTACAGCTGTTTGTGTTGGAGGGCAGGATGTCCCAGCCTTGCCAATGCAGTTTCCCTTGGATGCAGGGTACCATATCAGCCAAGCCCTACAAGGCACAGCTGCTCAGCTCAGCCAAGGCACCCATTCCCCCATGAGATGGGGCTGCTTCAGCTTAGGTGCTGGGGGGTATGACTGCTTTGGGCAGCTAAAGCACTGTTTCCCCTGGATTTGGGAGCCACTTCAGCTCAGGTGCCAGGGGTGTGACTGTTCTGGGCAGCCAGGGTAGGGATTTCCTGGGAGGCAGAGTGCCACTTCAGCACACACACTGGGGAACATGACTGCTCTGGGAGGCCAAGGCACCATTTCTTTGGAGGCAGGGTGATAAGCCAGCTCAGGCTCTGAGGGGCACAGCACAGCAACAACCAGGAAGGGTAGATGGAGCAGCTTGTGGCAACTTGGCCACACCAGGTAGAGTGAGAGCCCCACAGCAGCTTGGCATGGGGATGGTGGGCCACGAGGTGGAAGTGGTGCAGTGTTTACAAAGACTCAAGGATGGAGGGGTGCTGTGGCTACTCACTACTGGAGCAGAATGTGACATTCTAGCAGTGGTTCTTTTTTCAACATTGTGCAGCGCAGTAGACCCATAGTCCACAGAGGGACAGGGTGCAGCATCAGGACTTTCTCTGAGGCAAGCATAGTCCTGTAGACTCCAGGCAGCCCCCTCAACTGGGCTTAGTGCCTGTGAGGGCTGCAGGGGTCCCCAGTGGCAAGAACTGTAGGTGACCCTGGAGGCTGCTAGGGTCCTCTTGCTCATCCTTTCCTTACAGAGAGAAGTCTCTCCTGGCTCTAAGCTGCTTATAACGGGGGTTGGGGGAGATGGTGGGGGTGGGGGCAGCAAGGGTTTCTGTGCTCCATGTTGTTTCTGCTACTCCCTTGATGTGCTCCAGCACTCTCCTTCAGCTGCCTTCGTGAAAGTGTAGTCATTTATTCATTGCTTTGGCTGTTCCTGTGGCAGGGACGAGATCCCAGGTGTTACCAGAAAGGGGTCCTGATCCAAACCCCAAGAAAGAATTGGAGGCGAATCCATAAAAGGAAAGCAAGTTTATTAGGAAAGTAAAGGAATAAAGAATGGCTACTCCATAGGCAGAGCAGCAGCTTGGGCTGCTCAGCTGATTACACTTACAGTTCTTTCTCGATTATATGCTAAACAAGGGGTAGATTATTCATGAGTTTTCTGGGAACGGGGTATACAATTTCCGGAACTGAGGGTTCCTCCCCCTTTTAGACCATGTAGGGTAACTTCCTGATGTTGCCATGGCTTGTAAACTGTCATGGCACTGGTGGGAGTGTCTTTTAGCATACTAATACATTATAATTAGCATATAATGAGCAGCGAGGATGACCAGAGATCACCTTCCTCACCGTCTTGGTTTTGATGGGTTTTGGCCAGCTTCTTTACTGCAGCTTGTTTTATTAGCAAGCTTTCTTGATGAGACTTTCTGTCTCATCCTGTAACTTAGAATGCCTGACCTCCTGGAAATGCAGCTCAGTAGGTCTCAGCCTTATTTTACCCAGCTCCTAAACAAGATGGAGTTGCTGTTGTTCAAAGGCCTCTGACACAGGTGTCTCTATCGGCCATCTTGCTGCCATCCCTCCTCTCCTTACTTCTTTGTACCTTCACTAGCTCATCCGGAAAATGAAATACTGAGGTTCATTTGATCCTAGATCTAAATCTAGATCATAGATTAGACCCTTCTCAACTCTGAAGATCTAGAATTCCATGATATATGTCATTTTGTATATTTCTGTTTTTCACATTTTTAAAGTAATCATATTAATGGCAATTTACATAAGCTGTAATAAGTAATGTTAAAATAATTGTGGAAAATGACATTGTTTTTTGTTGATTTAAAAAGAAAAAGATGCTTGGAAATATTATGCTACCCACTGTGAGCCTGGCTGGAATCCCTACAATCGTAATTGCTACAAACTTCAGAAAGAAGAAAAGACCTGGCATGAGGCTCTGCGTTCTTGTCAGGCTGATAACAGTGCATTAATAGACATAACCTCATTAGCAGAGGTGGAGTTTCTTGTAACCCTCCTTGGAGATGGTGAGTCCCAGCTGCCTTTGGTTTAAAAGGCATAAAATATAATGTAGTAACTACTTTTATTAGTGGAGTTGAAAAGAAATTTAAGCTATTTAAAAGTGGTTATTCATTGCACGTATATTTAAAGTTTCTAAATGTTATTCAGGAGTTCAAATTTATTGGATTTTTACAAAATACATGTTCAGAAACTTTGTAACATCTTCATATATGTCACATATATTAGATGATTTTTAACCTTTTTGTAAAGTAGGAAAGTTCATTTCCTAAAACTTCTAACGAAAAACCTAAACCTGTAATTTAGCTTTATGGCCACTAGATAGCAGTAGTGTGTTGTTAACATGTAATCCACATAATAAAGGGAACCCCTTAGGCAAATAATTAGATTTAAACAATTTTAGCCAGTGAACATGGGTAATTTATTTGGTGAGGTGATGTTCAGATTGTTCCCCATGTATAGGAATTTTAGGCTCCTGGCTTCCACACAGCCTGAGTCCATCCGAGTTGGCCTGCTCTTCACTGTGTCATGTATTTGACATAGACTTATGCTGAAAAATACTGAAATTATTTATTTCATTTTTCAGTTTTTAAAAATACAAAAAAAATGTCCAGGATCTCCTTTGATGACCTTTTCAATTGTTACATTTTAGTTTGGAGTAAAAACATGCATCCTTCTCTGTTATTTTTCCTAATCATTTGCATTTGGGATTAAAGAACCCTGTGGGCTGCTTATCTCAACAAGGGCACTTACACATCTCTTTCAGCCACATAGGGTCCTTTCCTACCTAGGCTGTCAAGTTTTAATTACTTTTCCAGCAACTCCATTTCAATGCCTTTAAGAGGTTTTGCTCCTTTTTTCCTATGGCAGAAAAAAGAAAAAGGAAAAAAATACTTTAAAAAATAGGTTTAAGAGGTACAAGTGAGTATTTCTTACATGCATATATTGCAGTGGTGAAGTCTGGCCTCTTAGTGGCCCCATCACCTAGATGGTGAACATTGTACCCAACAGGTGATTTTTCAACCCTCAGCCTCACCTCTGCTACCTTTTGGAATCTCCAGTGTTTATTATCCTGCTCTGTATCTCCATGTGTCCCCATTGTTTAGCTCCCACTTATAAGTGAGAACACGCAGTATTTGACATTCTGAGTTATTTCACTTAGCAGAATAGCCTCAAGTGCTACCTGTGTGCAAAAGATATGATTTCATTCTTTTCTATGGCTGAGTAGTATTCCATGGTGTGTGTATGTGTATATATATATATACCATATTTTCTTTATCCAACCCTCCTCTGATGGATACTTACATGATTCCATCTTTGCTATTGTGAATAATGCTGTGATAAACATATGAGTACAGGTGTCTTTTTGATATAATGATTTTTTTCCCTGTGGGTATATACCCAGTAGTGGGATTGCTGGATTGAAAGGTAGTTCTATTTTTAGTTCTTTGAGTAATCCCCGTACTGTTTTCCATAAATGTTGTACTAATTTACATTCCCACCAATAGTGTATAAGTGTTCCTTTTTTTGCATCCTCACCAACATCTGTTGGGAAAAAAAAAACTCCTATCTTTAAGCTAGACTATCATTAAAAGTTTGTTTGTTTCATGCCCTTTTCATATTCCAGTGGGCCTTCCTATTTTTCCTTTCTCTAGGCAGAAGCAAAACCAGATTTTTCAGATCTACTTAACATACATACATGGTTCTAGCAGAAACCAGAGCCCCAGGAATCCAACTTGCTTAGGCTTTGTTGTTGCATTGGCTTTAGCTCACATTCTGCCTCACTTATAAGGCCTATATCAAGCAGATCTGGATATTATGGGGAAGTCTTAGTCCATTTACTATTGATTATAGTAGAATACAAAGAAACTGAGTAATTTATAAGTAAAAGAAATTTATTTCCTACAGTTATGGAGGCTGGGAAGTTCAAGGTCAAAGGGCCACATCTGGAGAGGGTCTCCTTGCTGGTGGGGATTCTCTGCAGAGTCCCATGGTGGCACAGGGCATCACATGGAGAGGGGGCTGAGTATGCTATCTCAGCTCTCTCTTCCTCTTCTTATAAAGCCACCAGTACCATTCTCATGAGAACTAGTTAATCCATTAACCCATTAATCCATTCATCAGGGCAGAGCCTTCATGACCCACTCACCCCTTAGAGGCCTCCTTCTCAATACTACCACACTGGGGATTAAGTTTCAACCTGAATTTTGGAGGGGACAAACATTCAAACCATAGCAGGGAAGGGAAAATGTTTAAACAGACATTTTATACCAAGACTTAAACAGATTTCATCATGCAAAGAAATAAAGAAGAAATCACATGTGAAGTGGTATATTTTAGTAATAACTCCAGGGTGTTATCTCCTTTGCAAATAATAGGATCTCATAAGTAATTTACATTTATCTCTTACAGAAAATGCATCAGAAACATGGATTGGTTTGAGCAGCAATAAAATTCCAGTTTCCTTTGAATGGTCTAATGACTCTTCAGTCATCTTTACTAATTGGCACACACTTGAGCCCCACATTTTTCCAAATAGAAGCCAGCTGTGTGTCTCAGCAGAGCAGTCTGTAAGTTGATTCATTTGTTCAGTGCTCACTTTGCTGGTCTTGTACTGAAGGCCACCTGTGTTGGAGCTTTGGGCTGTGGCAGAGACCAAGACAGGTGCAGTCCCTGTTCCTCATGGGCCTTCCATGTTAGAGAGCAAACAAGTACACACAGAAAAAACATGGTAATTATAGTTGTAATGATTGCTCCAAGGAACTATGTGACATGATAGTGAAAAGCTTGGGTTGGGGCAGGACAGGACAGCCACAGAAAGCATTTCTGAAAAGTTAATATTTAAGCGTGGACTTAAAAAAAAGCTCTCAGAGAGAAGGGGGAAGAATATTCTAAGCAGAACATGCAGAGGGTAGCAAGTGCAAAGGCCCAAAGGCAGACCAAGACTTGCCATGTTGAATGATCAAAAAGGAGACCAGTGGTGAGGAGGTCGTAAGAGATGGGCAGTAGGAATTCTAAAATGCCAGGTTTCTAGACTGTGGTATAGGAACCAATAAAGTACTTCAAGGAAACAAAGGGCATGATCTGATTTACATTTTACAATTAACTGTGGCTGCTACACAGAGAATGGTTAGGAGAGGAATAAAATGGAAGCAGAAAAGCCAGTTTGGAGGCTACACCAGAGTTGACTTAGGGTAGTGACTGTGAAGAGAAGTGGACAGATCCAAGTGTGCTTTGGAGAACAGAAGGTGTTGCTAAGTTAGATGTGGGGGTGAGAGAGAGGTCGGCTTTTGGCTTGAGCAACCATGGTTTTGGTGGATGGTGGTGCCATTGACTGCTGTGAAGAAGATGAGGGGAAGAACTGAGGGATGGAAGATTACTCTGGAGAGTGATGGTTTTTAAGCTCCATTATGTTATTCACATAAAAGGATTTAAACAGTATGTGTAACCTCTTTGAAAATTGTGGATCAGTGGCAAATCTTGCTTTTTTTCCTCACGTGGATGGAGTGGTCCCAGTAGCCTGAACATCACATTCATCCCTATGTTCTAGTCTCTCATTTATCTAAAGCATCTGATTATACAGAATTAGCTTAATCCCAAGCCATTTGAACAGTTTATTATGCCTAAAACAGACTTAATCTCTTTGATCAAGATAGCTGCTGAATACACTGGCTGAGTTTTAGGGGGTTGTTGGGATTTGGTAGATGTCCTTGTTCTTCTAACCACCAGGATACTCTGTCAGGTTCTCCGAAGAGGCAGTTTATTAAATGTTACTGATGTGGCTTGACAAAGTAATTATGCCAGCAAAACAGGAAGCATTTCTAAGCACTTAACTTTTGTGACATGTTTCATGGTTTCATCTTTTAGTGCTAGCACAATTACAATTGTACAGTGCCGTAACAATTATACATGCTAAGGCAGTGTCTCTCAGCCCCATATAAAGGAGAAACAATACCTCTAAATGTCTGTCCTGGGTCTAGCTCTGCTGAAATCCACCACAATGTTTGTTTGTTTGTTTGTTTGTTTGTTTGTTTGTTTGTTTTTGAGACAGAGTCTCACTTTGTCACCCAGGCTGGAGTGCAGTGGTGCAATCTCAGCTTACTGCAACCTCTGCCTCCTGGATTCAAGAGATTCTCATGCCTCAGCCTCCCAAGTAGCTGGGATTATAGGCTTGCACCACCATGCCTGGCTAATTTTTGTATTTTTAGTAGACATGGGGTTTCATGTTGCCCATGCTGGTCTCAGACTCCTGGACTTTACCATCCTTGGCCTCCCAAAGTGTTGTGATTACTGGCATGGGCAACCGCGCCTGGCCCACCACAGTTTATTCTACAGTATCTGCTGATTTATTGGTTCATTAGTTTTGATATAATTTAGGTGATCATTTCTTATTGACAGGCATGGGTATGTTGCTCTGCAAGTTTACAGAACAGGAGCCAATACTTGGACAGAGATTTTTTTTTAAGAGATTGAGGATAGGTATTAATAGTATTGGATATGTCAGGACAATGCTGCCGTAAGTGTAATATTTTATGGCCCCTTTTCTGGAAGCTCAGAAGCTCCTTAAATAGTAGATGTGTAAAAATTAACATTTATTTCCATGGAGTAGAACTTAGTATGAATATAATTATTATAATTAACAAGTTCCCCAATCACAGTTGACACAAATTTGAATATGAGAGCCTAGGAAACAATTCATTTGTTCTTCCATTCATCTAACAGTTCTTAACTACAGTATGCCTGACACTATCCTGTAACTGGATTGTTTGCTGGAAGACTCCATGGGGGAGCGATGCAGGGCTCCCCTTACAGATGAAGGTATCAGCCCTGGACGTTGTATTTTTCTAAGGGTCATGGAAGGGCTCCACATTCCCCTAAAATTCTAGATGTGTGAAATACCACCTGGAATTTGAATTGTGTAACTTTAGCCTAAGGTTCTGATTTGTGTTATTAAAAAATCCTATGGGAGGATAAAATTTTAATATGTTAGCAGTTATTATATCATTATTAATGAAAGATCTGAGAGTAGCCTTCAATAGGATTAGAGAAAGACATGAAAGTATCTGCCTAGCATATAAAGAGGAGATGGGGTGGTGCTGTTCGAATTCCTGATGGAGGGATCATTGAAGGGTGAACATGAGTTTCAGCTATGCCAATATTACCTAGGGTGTTTCACGGTAGCTTCCAGGAATTTCCCCAGCATCAGGTAGAGACATGAAAGCAGCAAAGCATTTAATGTAACACTTAGAAGTGGTTGAAGAGAGGCGTCAGCACTCTCACTTGGTCAGGAGGATGGCTTCATCCCAGTGGTTCTCACAGTGTGACCCCCAGACCAGCAGCATTAACATCACCTGAAAACTTGTTAGGAATGCCAATTCTCAAGTCCCACCAGACCTACCAAATGAGACACTGGTCGTGCAGCCCAGTCATCTAGGTTTCAGTTAGCCCTCCAGGTGCTTCTGGAGCACACTCGAGATTGAGAACCATGGCTCTATCCCATCTTTTCATAGAAAAATTGAGAACAGCTTAATGGAAAGCCAGGCTGACCTTGGTATCAATCCTAGCTCCAATTTTTACTGACTCTAGGACCATGTAAAATGCTAACTCTAACCTTTAAAATGGGAATAATAATCCCTACCTCACTGGAACATTGAGATAATATATGAAAATCGCCCTGCATTAAGCCTAGCACATGGCAGCTATCAAGAAGCACCAGTTGTTAATAGTTGCTCCCTCTCTCCTGCCC
Source organism: Pan troglodytes (assembly GCF_028858775.2). Lineage (NCBI taxonomy): Eukaryota > Metazoa > Chordata > Mammalia > Primates > Hominidae > Pan > Pan troglodytes. The sequence goes on along the minus strand of NC_072411.2, from coordinate 62,067,028 downwards.
ACCCAGTTACAGATTGCACACCTTGGAACTCGTGCTGGAGAGAGGGGCCTTTCCCTAGACAAAGTGTCAACCCTTTCCGTGACAAAGCAGGGTGCCGCCTGAAACATTATCCCATGCGGGAGCACATTATTCATCATATTTTTTTTATAAGAATTGCTATTGCCCATCGGCATCAGCACAGAGTGTATTCATTCTCTTGTAACATTTTTCTCCGTAGGAGGGACACTGGAAAGTCAAAAATTGTGAAGAAAGACTTTTTTACATTTGTAAAAAAGCAGGCCATGTCCTCTCTGATGCTGAATCAGGATGTCAAGAGGTAAGTGCTGTTAACATTGCAATTTAGGTACAGGGACTTCATAGCTAGAATATCAATTCCACCATCAATTTGAAGTGAATTTCTCTATCTTTCTCCTCTCTCTCTCTCTCTCCTCTCTTTCATCTCTCTCTCTCTCCTCGCCCCCCCCCCCCCCGCCTCTTTCCTTTCCTCTTTTTTTTCCTGTCCTGAGAAACGTTGTCTTGCTATCTTCTACACAGGATTACTTTTCTTTTGAGATTAAAAATGTAAATGGTCCTGATACAGCATCTGTACAGTGACTATCCTGTGATGTGTGATGCCCTGTCTCACACTTGGTTTTCCTAGTCTTTCTTTCTTTTCTTTTTTTTTTTTTTTTTGAGACAGAGTCTTGCTTTGTCACCCAGGCTGGAGTGCAGTGGCGCAGTCTCAGCTCACTGCAACCTCCACCTCCCAGGCTCAAGCAATTCACATGCCTCAGCCTCCCGAGTAGCTGGGATTACAGGCGTGCGCCACTACGCCTGGCTAATTTTTGTATTTTTAGTAGAGACGGGATTTTGCCATGTTGGCCAGACTTGTCTCGAACTCCTGACCTCAAGTGATCTACTGCCTCGGCCTCCCAAAGTACCGGGATTACAGGCTTCAGCCACTGTGCCTGACCTATGGTTTTCCTAGTTTTCAAGTGAGATGTCATAAAACAATTGTGTTCCTCTGAGTCAGAGTGAACTATGCTTTATCAGTCTCAACAGTTTTCCAGACCTGGTCTTTATGCAACTATGCTTTAATTATTTTCTCTTCTAATCCAGTTATTTGTATTGCAATTGAACAATGACCCATCCCCTTAGAATCTTCATTTTATTCATTAATCAATGTGTAAACATGTGAACTTCATACTCTAGTTGGATAGTAGATGTGCCATAGCTGACATGTCACCATTTTATCTAATGATTATAATCTCTGAATTAGTTATAGCTGATCTCTGATTAATCTCTACCTGATATGAAATATTGAAGACGGGGCAGGGGCGAGGGTGGGGGGATTTGTCTTACTGTGGCTTTCTGGGAAACTCAATGTGTTTTATTTTTGTTGAAAGGACAATTAACTTTTTACACTGCAAATACAAAACTGATGTTCTATTCAAACTTTTGTTCATGGCTTCCCTTTTCCAGCCAGCATTACCAGTATTTAAAGTTTCTGAGTTCATAGCCAATTCTCTAGCTTTGTGAGGAAATTTCCAGTAATTTTATTATGCATCAGTCTATGAATATGGTTTTGAAAGTTTTCTCTTTTTTAGAAAGTTGCTTCAATGCAATTCTCTAAACAGTCTGCACTTGAAAAATCAATTTGTAAAATCAATCTTGATAATTTCAAAGCAAAAGAAGTGATTTGTTTTTCCTTCTGAGTCACTTTTTTGGGATTGGACAATATGAGCAATTCCTTCAGTTTTGTCACCACCATCCTTTCATTTAAAAATGAAATGGCACCTAGTGTACAAAGGGTTAACTGATATAATCAGTTATCCTTCCTGTATTCATTGTGTGGACAAAGCCTTGAAGTAACAAGTCTGTGTTTCTGATTATTCTATGCCAGATCTTTTTTTCCCTCCCTTTTCTTGAGCTGGTTCAGTTATTGGATTTTTTTGTTTGTTTGTTTTGCTAAGCAGCCTATGATCTAAAAACTGCTAATGAAGAAGAATACATTATCGGAAAGGTCAAATTGCCAGCCTCCCTCTCCCTGTCCTTCCAAGTACAGGAGCAGTCTAATATCCCTGCTCCTACCCTGGAGGGATGCATGAAGGAGCTGTATGGAGCTGTCAGTTACTCACAGAGAGAAGATTGGGAATAGAAGTGAAGGGGAGTGAGTTCAGAGCAGATCCTAGATGGCTGGATGTGGGAGCTCCTGTGCTTCCTACCTCAGTTAATGATATGTTTGAACTAACACAGCTGATCTCTAAATTAAGGTTTTCTTTAATTTACTGCAAGACCAACATCTTTTCCAAGAAATTTATGAGAAATCATTTTATAACTGATCAAAAGCTGGCAAGAATTGGCATAGCATAAAATGAAGAGTGTTTTAAAACTGGTGAATAAATTAAAATAGATAAAAATGATGTGATTTAATAATATTGGGGAAAAAAGAACTAAAATAGCTCAGTTTAAATATAGAGGACTAATGAATGTATGTCTTACCATACTGTGTGATTTCAGATGAGATCAGGCACGTTCAGGGTGGTGTGGCCATAGACTGTACTGCATGATTTCAAAGAAAGAGCCACCCTTCATTGTTCCCAGGGCTAAAACATAGACCTACATGTTTCTCATTTTTGTCTGAGTGCCAAAGCTTACTTTCTTCCCCTCCAAAAGGCCAGCCAGTTAATTTAGGAATAATCTTTACAAAAAAAAAAAAAGAAAGAAAAAGAAAAAATACATATATTGGCCATTCTCTATTTGGAAGCATTATGCTCCAAACAAGACCATCCTGGACTGTTCCAGAATTGGGTTTCAGGCCCAACTGATCCACTAGTTTGACTTTATCCAAGTCCCTAATCTCAATGAATCTCAGAGGGATAACATGAAATAATCAATATGAAAGTTGAAAAAAATCTCTAATATTATCTAGATACATATATTCTCTTTGTTCATGTTCTCTTTCCCCTCTGTTCAATTCTAAAATCTCTGTCTGCATTGTCCTTCTCTGATTCTCAGAACAGCTCCATAAATACTATTATTATCCTCATCGTATAGATGAAAAAACTATGATATTAAACAAGGTTGCACAGTAGTGGAGCCAGAATTCAAACCCATGCATCCTGACCCTAGAGCCAACACTTAATTTCTACCCTCCTGTCGGGGCCATTTATATGAAATTCTGTAAGTCAGAGAGAGAGAGAGAGACACACACACACACACACACACACACACACACACACACACACACACAGAGAGAGAGAGAGAGAAAGAGAGAGAGAGAAAGAGAGAGAGAGAGAAAGAGAGAGGTAGAGATCTTGAATGAATGCCCTTTATTTTCATTTACTTTTAAGGTTTTACGTTTTAAGTTAATTAAAAATTTTAGGTTTTAAGATAATAAATTAAATAAATGTAGAAGTGGGTGTAGTTAATGGCATTACCGGATAGAATAAATATAAAAATATCAAGACAAAAATTCAAGGAGTTTTAAAGGAGTAAGAGAAGAAAGTTATGTAGGTGGTAAAAGAGTATGCGAAAATATCTCTTGGTATTTAACTAAATGAGATTGTGTCCTTAATTTCCCTTTTATTCTTTTTAAGGGATGGGAGAGACATGGTGGATTCTGTTACAAAATTGACACAGTCCTTCGAAGCTTTGACCAAGCTTCCAGTGGTTATTACTGTCCTCCTGCACTTGTAACCATTACAAACAGGTAAATTAAACTTTTTTTAACAGAAACAAGACGGCTTTCACATGAGGACTCTTGGAATGATAAAATCTAGCTACAACCATAACTGTTCAAATCTAAATCGTGCTATACATCAAAGTACTAAATTATTTAAGTTATTTATTGAGATGAATTTAAATTATACTATGTTATTCCAGAATTGATTTTTGAGTAATAAATAATAAAATGTAAGGTGACCTTTACTATCCATAAAGATTTATTAATTATCCAGCTTTTCTAATATATTCAGATGTTTTTAGATTTTATCTTCTAACTGCTTATATGGGAAATGAAACACATTATTTATTTTTTATTCTATTTTTTTTCATTTTTTTGAGACAGAATCTTGCTCTGTTGCCCAGGCTGGAGCGCAGTGGTGCAGTCTCAGCTCACTGCAACCTCCACCTCCCAGGTTCAAGCAATTATCTTGCCTCAGCCCCATGAGTAGCTGGGATTACAGGCACCTGCCACCACGCCCTGGTAATTTTTGTATTTTTAGTAGAGACGGGGTTTCACCATGTTGGCCAGGCTGGTCTGAACTCCTGACCTCAAGTGATCCACCTGCCTCAGCCTCCCAAAGTGCCGGGATTACAGGTATGAGCCACCGCGCCCAGCCAAAACACATTATTTAACAAGTATTTTTTTGATGTAATGTATGTGAGTTGTATGGGGGTGTTTTTAGCAGAAAAGCTATAAAATGTGGAGGATATTCAAATCCTTCACCATCACTTCTTCCATCTATTTTATTTAGATTGAGACTTCTCTGTGCACATATGCCTTCCTGATGCTGGCACAAAGACTGTGCCCTTTTTACACTCCATACAATCTGCCCCATGGTACCGATGCATAATACCTGTAGGGGATAAAAATACCAAGAGCAAAGGTGACCTCATATCAGTATCGATGCCAGGAGGACAGTGGGGGCTGGAACACCTGGGAGACCCACTCCTCCTGGGGAAGACAGAAGCGGGGTAGAACTCCAGTGGTGCCACAGGAAACTACACCTGCAAAGCAAGTCACTTGCATATTTACCTGGGCCATTGCCTTTAAAAATATTCACTGAATACCAGCAAATAGGACAACTGGTTTTACCTAGAGACCCTTCCCATATAAGCCTAATTTGTAGAGGAATTCCTGTATGATTTCTCTGCTCCTCCCACAATGGAAGTCAACATCCAAAGCTGCCAGTATGTCCTTCCTCCTCTTACCCTCTTTCTTGCCTTCTTACCCAGCTTCTGTTCCAAACAATGCACGGGAATGCACACACACACACACAAACAGACACACGCACACACACACACACTCAAATGGATTGATAGCATTTGGCAGACTAAGTCACCTGGCGAAACATTTTACTTTCAGGAGATCCTCCCGTCGAAATATAGCACTACCTTTGATGTATCTCAGCATTGTTTTTAGTTCTACCTTTCTCCTCCCAGGTTTGGCTAACAGGCAGAAGAAAGCCTTTATCAATTTGTTAACTCACCCAAAAGGTTCCAAGAGCACCTTGGGTTGGAAGTCCCCTAGTCAGTGAGTCAACACTGGACTTTACAGGAGGCTGACCAATGAAGCTATATGCTCTTTTGTTAATTACAATTTAATTATGTTTTTTTACCAAAGAAAATAAGTCCAATTGTTTCACCTGTTTTTTATGTCTTATTCTTTATTTTTTTGTTTAATGTTCATTGAGTGCCTGTCACATACCTGGCACTGTGTTAATTATTTTTCATATGTTATCTGACCACACAAAAAATTAATAGCCAAGAGTTTATTAGAAAATTTTTTTGAATACCTGTTTTGTGAGAGTCCCCATATTAAACACTGACATGCTATCCACAAGAAATAAAAGGCATGCTATTATTGTCCAGTGCTTTCTGAAACCCAGCAGCTGAAGAGATCGAACATAGACACAAGAAATAAGTGAAGAAGGTAGAATAGCACAATAAATGGATAAACTCACAGTGACATTACAGATAACCCATAGTGCCACAGTGACCCTAGCTAAGGCAGAAATCTGTTAGAACAAATGCTTCATATTCCATGAACCCTTTGGGGACCTCATACAAATGACAGAAAGTATCTGGGAAAAAAAATCTGTTTCATTTTCCCCAAAACTGGATACAAGACTATGTTGTGAATACTTTCAATGTTTTCTCTGGTAAACTGTATTCAGTAGCCAGCGCTCATGCCTGGTCCATCTGTAAAGCAGAACTATGGCATAGAGAAGTTTGTTTTTATCCCAGTCTTGGCCTCCTACGCCTGTCCAGATTGCCCTGTGCTGGTGTGCTGCCTGGTCACCCGCCAAGCCCTGAGGGAGTACAGATGAGCAGGATGTGTCATCTGTCCAAGTCAGTTAACATATACTTATGCTACCCCCAAAACATGTCTACATTCAAAGCAGCAACTCCAACACAGGACTCATGAGTTGAAGAAAGAAAGGGCCAATGCTCTTGGTTTTTAATCATTCAGAGTCCATCAGGGAAGAAACAAGGGTCCACACTGTACTGCTTTTGATTCACCATACACGTTGGAATTTTTGCAAACAGCATCTTTTGTCTGAGAAGGTTGGGCAGTAGATGGAAAGTGTCTCAGATCCAGGAGTGTCCACTAGTGGCCATGGTAATCATTTTCTTCCATTACTGCTTTCCTGTTTAAGACACTCCTGTCACTCTTCAGTACCCAAGCTTGTAGTTGCTAATTGATTTTCCACTCTTCTGCACAATGGAATGACAGGTTTGATGGGCACAATTAGAACCACCTGCTACAAATTACTTATTTCTTTTGTGATCAGGCAACTGCTCCTGGTCTAAGACTTTTAACACTTTGTGGAATAGAGAGGGGAAGAAAAACAGATCCTTATTGTTGAGTAACAAATTTTTGTTTGCTTGCTGATTGTTACAAAATTTTTTCAGGCCTGGCCACTTTGCTTCCAGACAAAGCATGAATGCAAAAGTTGAGTTCCAAAATTATAATGGATAATTGGCTAAATCCATGTATGTCTAAATTTTGAATCAATCAGCCATAGAATATTGGTACAAAATAATCCAAATGGCATTCAATTTTGTGAATTTTGCCAAAAGTGAGAAATTCTGCAATATCTCATTTTCTCCTAAGTTTATTTTACTTTCATTTATTTTTGAGACAGTGTCTTACTCTGTTGCCCAGGCTGGAGTGTAGTGGTGCCTTCATGACTCACTGCAGCTTTGACCTCCTGGGCTCAAGTAATCCTCCTGCCTCAGCCCCCCAAGTAGATGGGACTACAGGCATGTACCACCATGCCTGGCTAATTTTTAAAAATTTTTTACAGAGACAGGTTCTTGCCATGTTGCCATGGCTGGTCTTGAACTCCTGGGCTCAAGCAATCCTCCTGCCTCGGCCTCTCAAAGTGCTGGGATTATAGGTGTGAGCCACTATACCCCTCCTAAGCTTAAATGTGCATTATTTTAAAGCATTTTTACAGCTCTACCGTTTTCCTGCAACTGTCATATCTCCCCAAAACACTTTTGCAGTTAATATTTTTTTTATTGTGGTAAAATATACGTAAAACACACATAAACATAAAATTCACCATGTTAGTCATTTTTAAGTGTGCAGTTCAGTGTCATTAACTGCATTCAGATTGTTGTTCACCCACTACCATCATCCATCTCCAGAACTTTTTTCATCTTCCCAAACTGAAACTCTGTACCCATTAAACAATAGCTGCCTATTCTCCCCTCCTCCCAGACCCTGGCAACTACTATTCTATTTTCTGTCTCTGTGAGTTTAACTACTCTACATGTCTCATATAAGTGGAATTATGTTTTTCTGTGTCTGGTTTATTTCATTTAGCATGTTGTAGTGTCAGAATTTCGTTTCTGGAAATTCTGTTTTAAGGCTAATTCATATTCCATTGTATGTATATACACATATTGTTTATCCATTCATCCATTAATGGACATTTGGGTTGCTCCCACCATTTGGTTATTGTGACTAATGCTACCATGAACATGAATGTACAAATACCCTTCGAGTCCCTGCTTTCAATTCTTTGGCATGTATGCCTATAAGTGAAATTGCTGGATCATATGATAATTTGATTTTAAATTTTTTGAGGAACCACTGTACTCTTTTCCATAATGGCTGCACCATTTTCCATTCCCACCAGTAGTGCATAAAGGTTCCAGTTTCTCCACATCCTAGCCAATGCTTACTATTATCTGGTTGTTTTGTTTTGATAATAGCCATCCTATTGGGTGTGCAGTGGTATTTCACTGTGGTTTTGATCTGCATTTCACTGGTGATTGATGATGTTGAACATCTTTTCACGTGCTTATTGGCTATCTGTGTATCTTCTTTGGAGAAATGTCTATTCAAGTCCTTTGTCCATTTTTTAATTGGGATGTTTGTCTTCTCTATTGTTTAGTTATAGGAATTTTTAATATATTCTGGATATTAATCCCTTATCTGATGTACAACTTGCAAATACTTTCTCCCATTTTGTGGGTTGCCTTTTCATTCTGTTGATAGTGTCCTTTGATGCGCAAAGTTTTTAATTTTTATAAAGTCTAATTTATTAATTTCTTATTCTGTTGCCTGTGCTTTTGGTATCATATACAAGAAATCATTGCCAAATACAATGTTATGAAGTCTTTTTCCTGTGTTTCCTTTTAAGAGTTTTATAGTTTTAGCTCTTATGTTTAGGTCTTTAATCTACTTTGAGTTCATTTTTGTGCATAGTATAAGGTAAGGGTCTAACTTCATTCTGTTGCAAGTGGTTGTCTAGTTTTCCCTACACAGTTTATTGAGAAGACTGTCCTTTCTGCACTGAAGTCTTGGCACCATTCTTGACAATCATTTGACATATATGCAAGGGTTTATTCCTAGTCTATTCCACTGGCCTATGTGTTAGTGTTTATGCTAGTACCACACTGGTTTTTTGTTTTGTTTTTGTTGTTTTTGAGACAGGGTCTCACTCTATCACCCAGGCTGGAGTACAGTGGTTCAGTCATAGCTCACTGCAGCCTTGACCTCCTGGGCTCAAGCCATCCTCCCGCCTCGACCTCCCGAGTAGCTGGGACTACAGGCATCTCACACCACCACCCACAGCAAATGTTTTTTATGTTTTGTAGTGACAGGATCTCACTATGTTTCCCAGGCTGGTGTTGAGCTCCTGGGCTCAAGCAAGCTGCCTGCCTCAGTCTCCCAAAGTGCTGAGATTACAGGCATGAGCCAATATGCCCAGCCCACACTGTCTTGATTACTGTAGCTTTGTAGTAAGTTTGGAAATCAAAAAGTGTCAGACCTCTAACTTGGTTTCTTTTCACGATTATATTGGCTATTCAGGGTTCCTTGAATTTCCATATGGATTTTAGGATGAACTTTTCTATTTTTGAAAAAGATATCATTGGGATTTTGATAGGGATTGCATTGAATGTATACATCACTTTAGGTAGTATGAGCATCTTAACAATATTAAGTCTTCCAAGGCATGAACACGGGATTTATTTCCATTTCTTTGTGCCTTCTTTAATTTCCTTCAGCACCATTTTGCAGTTTTCAGTATACAAGTCTTTCACCTTTCAGTATACAAGTTTTCAGTATACAAGTCTTTGTGTAGTTTATTCCCATGTATTTTGGGGGCACTATTGTAAGTGGAGTTATTTTCTTAACTTTCTTCTGGCCAAACTCCACATCGTTCTTCCTGTCAACGGCCTGCCGACATCTGCCAGTGCCTGTCGGTGTGCTCTTCCACCGGTGTGTTCCTCTGGATGTCCAGCCGCTTGTCTGTCTTCCGGCTAGGGTCTCGGGGGATTTTACAAGCACAGGATGGGGGTGTGGCAAGCCAGGGTGGTCTTGGGAAATGCAACATTTGGGCATGAAAACAGAAATGCTTGTCCTCACCTAGGTCTGGGGGCAGAGGCTGGGGGTGGAGCCCTAACCAGGGACCCCGCCCTTCTCCTCCCAGCACTTCCCTGACCCGGTATTACTACTCTGCCTCAGAGGAGATAGAGAAAAGCAGATCGTATATTATTGAGAGCATGAACCAACAGAAGTGTAAGGAAAATTACAACACCATGTAGGCAATATTTAGTCTTCTATACGTTCCTTTTGAAGCACATTTATATAAGGTTCTGCCAGTATGATCTGGATTAAAAAAAGAACTTTTCTTGTTTCAAATGTGTGCTATTTAGGTTATTAATAGAGTATCTGCAGAAAATATTTACTAAAGTATGACGAAAATCTATATCCCCTGCAAAGATGAGTACCATAAATATCTAAGATCTCTAAATGTTGCTAATAATATCTGTAAGGCACTTAAAATTTTTACTTTTTATTCTTTTCTCTTTTTATCTCCTATTTCCTTTGAGACTCTTCTATTCATAAATGACCTCATTGCTTTTGCTTCCCTTAGCAAGTTAAGGATGCACAGTAATGAAAAAAGCCACCAAAATTGAATGAAAAGGTCTAATTTGCTTTCTCCTTAGGTTTCCTGGGTAATGGCTTCAGCCTTTCCTTTTCCATTGACTCAGCAGGTCTTCCCAGAAGTCACCACTGTTTCAAATGTGCTTCTTCTAACTTTGTATGTTCTAAAAATAGCTTTCTCAAGATAGTTTCAACTTAGCTGAAAGGTTCAATGCTAGTTAAATTTTAATAGTCATGTTTTTCTTAGTAGGTGTGCATGTGGAAGCATGTATGTGAGTCTTCTATATTCTGCTTTTGATGCATTCATACTGGAAAGGGGGCACTGCCACCAATCATTGAACAGTAATTCATTCAGCTGTTTGGGAAGTATATTAGTGGATGTACGGCCTTAGATTAGTTCCTAGGCTTTCACATTTTTCTTCAGTGAACACGCAGATTTAAACACATTTGAATAAGCTGAGACCTACCTCTGCCAATGAACACACTGATTTGGGAGACATAAAATTGCTACTTTAATTTCTGTTTCTTTCTCACCAGGCAAGTGTGGTAGGTGGGTGTGTGTGAACTCTGTATTAGTAAATGCTCATTCAGAAAAGCATAATATCTTTCCTCCTCCCTCCTGCCCACCTTTACCCTGTGCATATTGTGGCATGGTGTGTGTGGTGTGTGGCCTAATTACAAAATAGGCCACATCGTACTCCAAGAAATGCATTGCTGGCCATGTGAACTTTACCACCTATGCTTTGAAACTGGAGCTGGACTCTCTATTCTGTGCAAGAATTAAGCCCCATATGCAAGAGTCAGATTCTGCTCACTCATATAGTTCTGGGAATTGCACTGACATTCGGCATTTATTAGTAATGTTCAGGGTCTTTGGGTGTTTTCCTGTTCCATGTTCTAAAGAATTAATGAGAAATGCTTAGTCTGGGGCCATTCTGTGCACTTCATTATGCTTTAATGACATTTTTTTATTGCCCAGAAACTTAATATAACCACTTCTTTTTTCCCCTTTTAAGGTTTGAACAGGCTTTTATTACCAGTTTGATCAGTAGTGTGGTAAAAATGAAGGACAGTTATTTTTGGATAGCTCTTCAGGACCAAAATGATACGGGAGAATACACTTGGAAGCCAGTAGGGCAGAAACCCGAGCCGGTGCAGTACACACACTGGAACGCACACCAGCCGCGTGAGTAGAGTGTGCTGCATCACCAACCCTCCCTCACCTCTGGTTCCTGTTTTCTTTACTCCAAATTCCTTCCACCCCTTGGTCCACCTCCTTTGATTCTTTCTTAATGTTTTCTTAATGCCTAAATCAATTACAAGGATCAACACAGGTTAACAGGGGGTGACATATGGCTGATCTTTGTTTTTATTTATTTTATTTATTTGTTTGTTTGTTTGTTTTGAGACGAGGTCTCGCTCTGTCACCCAGCCTGGAGTGCGGTGGTGCAATCTCGGTTCACTGCAGCCTTGACCTCCTGGGCTCAAGTGATTCTCCCACCTCAGCCTCCCCAGTAGCTGGGACCACAGGCATGCGCCACCACACCCAGCTAATTTTTGTATTTTCTGTAGAGACAGACTGATATTGAACTCCTGGGCTCAAGCAATCCTCCCACCTTGGCCTCCCAAAGTGCTGGGATTATAGACATGAGCCAAATTGCCTGGCCCAATGGTCATTTTTAAAAGTATAATCCGTATGAGTCATTTGACATGTTAAAGGTATAAATTCATCGCTCAAGACCACCACTGCCTTTATTAGCAGCAAGTCCAGTTTCTCCCTCCTAATGTCTTTCTCCCCACCTGCACCCCCCACTGTCTAAGAATCTCAAGCGCTTACTCAGTTCAGAATGGTCAGTTAAACTTCAAAGTACGGTGGATGGGCACATATGGGTACATCCAATCAGTTCACAGTCACTGCCTGGGGTACCTTAGCCAGGATTCCAGCGTTAACAGCTCTACTAGTTCATCCTCAGGTGTTCAGCTCTGAATCCCAAGGCATGAAACTGTGCCAGGTTGGTCAGTACCAGAGAAGCTGATGTCTTCCGCCACAGCCTACACTAGAACCAGTCTCTGTGGAACAAGCTTCAGGCCCTTGTATTAAGCTGAGGTTGACAGCCTAGACCCAACAGCCCCTCTACTTCAGGGTGAGTTCTTGCTTGCCTGTATCTCCATCAGGGCTGTGCCAGAGACAACAGCAAAGAGTTACCAAGTTTGTATCTAGAGGAAATGGCTTAGGGGCCCCAGGCTCTTCCCTCCCTGAAGGCCCGGAGCTCTTTATACAAATTGGTCTATTCCATCCTCAGAGCTCTATATACCAAGGTAAGGAAAGTGTTTGCTAAGCCACAGGGGGAGGTATATCTCCCCTTTAGTGTGGCCTCACACTAAAATATAAAAGTGGCCACACAAGCCTTGTTTCTCATAATTACAAAAGTCCAGTCCAAGGTGGTTTGCTAATCCCAACTCTAGACAGTGGTTGGCAAAGCTCCACCGATTTTTAAAATTCAACAATGAAATCATGAATATATTCTTACTATAGATAATGTGACCATATACCTCATTTGCCCAGAACAGTTCTAATTTATGTCTGGTGTCCCAGAGCAATTAACAGCAGGTATTTTTACTCCAAATTTTTCTGGCTTGGATGGTAAATTATGTAGATGCTCTAATTATAGAGAAGTGTGCTAAGTAAAATGTGGAAGTACTCCGTTACATCTTTCTCTTCACCTTCCCAACATCAATACATTTCCCTTTTCAGAAACAACCACTGTTAACTGTTTGGTATGATCCTGCTGGTGTTTGTCTATGCATTGCATTTAAATACATTTATGCATATGTACTTTTTAAATGGATATAAGGATTGCATGTTTCCGTTATTTGATTTTTTTCACTTAGCAATCTGTCTTGGAGAACTTTCCACATCAATATTTATTAGTCGACGTTTGAAACAGCTACGTAGAATTTCATAGTATGTAGGACTCATAATTTGCTTTGCCATGACCCTGTTGAAGGACATTGGGTGAAATTCATTTTCATTTCTGCTACAAAAGTGTTACAACAAATATCTCTATGTTAATGTCGCTGTGCATAACTATGAGCATGTTGGCCTAAAAGTGTACATCTTACTGAGGCATTATCAGTTTACAAGTTCATCTAACAAAATTTGAGAGTGGCAGCTTTCCCACATTTTTGTCAATACTGAATGTAACAACCTTTTACATTTTTGCCAATTTGATAGAATAAAAAAAGTTTTACTATTCTTTTAATTTCTACCTTTTCATTTAGTTATTTGAGCAATTTTTCATATTTGTTCTATACATTTTGTTTTGTTTTTCAACTACATGGTCACATAATTTGATCACTTTCTATTTTTATTTTGGACACTTTCTATTTTCTCATTACTTAGTGGAAATTTCATTATATTCTAAATATAAACTCTACATGTTTGCTATTTGCCTTTTAATTTTTCTATAGTATGTTTTGTCACACATAAATGTTAAACTTTTTGTAGTAAAAATGTTTATATTTTTCATTTTAGCTTTGTAGATTTTTATATTTTCTAAAGGCTTTGCTCAACCAAAGATTATATAAATATAACCTTATATTTTTATAGTTTGGCTTTTTAAATGTATAATTTTGATTGATCTGAGATTTTAAAAGTATGTTCTAGGAGATAGCTCATTTTAATTTTTCTAAATAGTAACCAATTTCAACACTATATAGTAAGTTCACCCTTTCATCTACTGATTCGAAATACCATAATAAACATAACCTACATTCTCATTTTCTGTTTCCCTGCCAATATGGCACTAACATAATTCAAGCAGTGTGGTATTGAAAAAGAAATAGAAAAAATAGAATCAATGTAGCTGAAAAGAGAGCAGTAATACAAGAATATAATTTCTATTATTCTTAGTTTTCTTGGAGCTCTTTTTTAAAATTATTAACAGATTTTAAATTTTACTCAACACTCTGAATCTACTAAGACAATCCTAAGGTTTTCTCCTTTACTCTCTTAATATGACAAATTGCTTTACAGTAGTAAACCAGCTTTGTACTGTTGGGTAAACTTAACTTAGTGATATGTATTTTAATACATCTCTGGATTTAGTTTGCTAGTACAAAGCTTCACCTACTATAATGTACATAAGAATATCCTGTAGATTTTGATGAAGTTAAAATTCTGATTCAGTAGATCTGGGATAAAGTCCAAGAATCCGCATTTTTTAAAAAGCTCCTAGGTGCTGTCTATGTTGCAGGTACACAAACTAACCTTTGAGTGGTAGGTTTATGATTTTAGCAACCTTTTTCCATAGGGAAAACTAGTCCACATTTCTTCATTTGTATACAGCTTTGGTTTCATGATTATGCTAAGTTTCATAGAATGAATTGGAGAGTGTTCACTTTTATTCTCTACAGAACTATATATACAGTAAACATTTATTAGAATTTGCCTTATGTTTTATATAGGAAATTTAAAAACCACTAATTCAATTTCTGTAATGCTTATAAGACTACTGAGGCTTCCTACTTCCTTCCAAGTGCTGCTTGAGTTGTATTTCACAAGATTTAGTAGAGTTTTATAATTTTTCAATTTAGAATACATTCCAATTTCCAATATGAATATGATTTCAACCCATAAATTATTTAGAAGATTTTTTTTAATTTCCCAAAATACAGGTGTTTCTAGTTCCTTTTGTTGTCAATACCTTATTTAATTGCACTGTGGTCAAGAAATACGGTTTGTTTGGTGCCTGTCCTTTCAAATACAAAGTTGGTATTATGGCCTTGCATGTGTTCTTTTTATATATATATATCCCATATGTACTTGAAAAGATTGTATATTCTGCTTTTGCTACCTGAAATGCTTCATCTATGTCAACAGATTATGTTAAATGTGTTGTTCAGATCATCTATAGCCTCAATATTTTTTGCCCACGTGATCAATCAATTATTGAGAGTGTTTGATACCTCCCACTATGATGGTAGATGTGTAAACTTCTCCCTGTAGTTCTGTCGAATTTTTGTATTACATACTTTTTAGGCTGTTTTATTAGGAACATACAAGTTTAGAATTGTGATATCCCACCTGTGGTGTCAAAATCGGTATAGTAGTATCCCAAGTGATCCTCTTGTTCTCTCAAAATTATTTTCTCCTTAGAGTTAATTTGTCCATGAATGTAGCTACAGTAACTTTTTAAAAATTAGTGTTGGCCTAGTACATTTTTAAAATTTTTTTTCTAACTTTGAATGTTTTTGTGTTCTTAGAGTTAATGTATCACTTATAAACAGCATATAACTAAATTTTTAAAACTCTATTCACACATTCTTTGTCCTTAACTGTACAGTTTGGTTTACTTATATTTTTTGTGATTATGTATAGAATTGGATTTATTTCTTCCATTTTATTATGTCCTTTCCATTTATCCTGCATTTTTTAGTCATGTTTTCTCTTCTTTCTTGCCATCTTTTGAATGTATCTTTTTCTTCTTTTCTCATTTCATTCTGTCCCCTTTACTTATCTGAAAATTGTATTATCTAAATCTATTTTTTATTTGTTACACTAGCTATTCAACATGCATTCTTAACAAAATCAACAATATCAAAGTTATTCATCTTTAAAAGGATTATAATTTGCTGTTGCTGTCTAGTTTTGAAAATTCTGAACTGCTTCATTTCTGTTAGCCATGATTTTGTTGTTGTTATCTTTGCAATGAATATTTGTTTAGATGTATTCATATACTAGTGTACCATTCCTTCTGTGATCTGGGACACCTTCAGTTTCATATCCTTTTCATTAGACTCCCGCAACCTGAAGATGGTTGGTTTTACACAACTCTGGAAATTTTTCAAGCATTATCTCTTCAAATACTGCCTCTCCCCATTCATTCTAATATTTCCTTTTATCATTCCAATTACTCAGCCTCTCCTCCATGTTTGTTAATATTTTTAAAATATTTTCTACCTCTGTGTCTCTCAAGGATGCATTTTAAATAAAGTCATGAATTATTTCAATTCATTGATTCTCTCTTCAGCCAGATCTAATTAAATTTTATTTTTTAGTTTTCAGTGTTAGATACTATATTTATTTCATTTCTAGAAAGTCTATTTCTGTTTTAAATTTGGTTTGTGGTTCTTTGTAGTCACTTGTTTCCTACTCATATTTTAAAGATTCTCTTTCATTTCCTTAAACATATCCCAGTTATTTTATATTTGGTTTCTAATAATCTCATACCTGAAGTTGTATGGCTCTGTTTCTGGATCTCATCTCTTTCACTTTGTGGGTTTTGCCTAGAACTACTGATTTTTCTTTGTACTTTATTTATGGGAGTTCTCTCACCCCCAGGTTGAAGTTGGGCTCCTCCAGTGAAAATTAGCATTTGTTTCCACCACTCAGTCTGAGGCACTGCCAACTAAGGACTGCTTTAAAAGCTCTGACTGAGGTTTTCTTGAACACATAGGTAGCATGAATTCGATGACTAACCTGCATGAAGTTTGGGTTGTGGTTATAAATTCTCTAGAAAGTTATTTCTTTTCTTATTATTCACTGCCAAGATTGACAGAGACAAGTTTCCTTAGAAACAGCTGAGTGAATATATTCTCATGTACGCTTACCAAAAGTGGCCATTTGGGATTCTATTTTATGCAGGTTTCTTCTGTTAGACTTTTCATTTTGTATATCTCTTAGGCTTCATCTCCTTTCCCTTAAAATCTCCATGCAACTATCAAAGCAGATGCTCAAGGTCTCCAGAATTGGAAAGAAACCTTTAGGGTAAATCCCACTAGGAAGGTAGTTTGGCTACCATGGTTCATACTTTTACTTCATTTGCAAGCTCTACAGATTTGTTTATTTTATGCCAGCTCAGCCATACATTTATAAAGATGTTTTCAAAATGTTTTATCCAGCATTTCAACTAGTTTGACCAAAAGAATCTTTAAGGGTACCTAATCTGCTGGTTATTTCTCATAGCACCATTTATTTTAACACATGAGATTTTAGGATAGAGAAGAGATAAACATATGTATTCAGTCTACTGCTCAATCTTTGAGATGTCTCCCTCTGTGTTTTTAAAAAATTTTTTCTTTCTATAACCCTATTGCATAATTAAAGCCATTCATTTAATGAACTTTTATAAGGCATTTGTATGACAAGGGACATTTAGAAATTATGTAATGTGCATGCCTTCATGTTGCTATAATCTGGGAGTGGTGATAGCAAATACAATAAATAACTCATATATAGATTCTTAGTCATTCCTGTTACTATAACAAAATATCACATATTGGGTAATTTATAAATAACAGAAATTTATTTCTCACAGTTCTAGAGGCTGGGAAGTCCAAGATTAAGGTGCTGGCAGATTCAGTGTCTGCTGAAGGCCTTCTTGCAGCGCCCTCACATGGTGGAAAGGCAAAAGAGCAAAACAAGACTAGTACACTCCCTCAGCCTCTTTTATAAAAGCACCAATCCCATTCATGAGGATGGAGCACTCATGACTTTATTACTTCCCAGAAGGCCCTGCCTCTTAATACTATCACATATGCATTTTGGAGGGATATATTACATTCAAACCATGGCAACAGGAAAATGTGTGGTGAGTGTTGTAAGAAGTATAAAATAAAGAACTCTAACAGTTAAGAAGGGAGGATTAATTCCCATTGAAGTTATCATAAAAGTTCAAGAGGAAGTGGCCTTTCACCTGGGATTGAAAATGTCTGAAATATAGTAGGATTTAGTGGTTAAAGAAGTAAAAAGAATTTTCTCAGCAGGAGGAAATATATGGGGCAACTTTGAGAAATTTTAGGAGCACTGTGTAATTAGAGATTAAGATACATGCAAAAGAGTTGTAAAAGATAAGGCCAGAGTAGGATATTGAAACTACAGCTTAATATTACAAGCTAAAGAGTTTTCACTTCTTCTCTAGGTATAGGAAGTCACTAGAGGTTTTGGATCGAAAAATATTAGGATCGGAAGTGTTCTTCATTGAGGGTATTAAGTAGGGTGATACAAACAGATATAAGAGACTGCACTGCAGGATAACATATGCATAAAGACCACCTACCCACTACTGAGTTGAACTAAAGTTCAAATTCCAGCTCTATGATCAGGGAAGTTATTTAATCTCTTCATATCTCAGTTTCCTCTTCTTTAAAATAAAGACAGTAATAGTATCTACCTCACAGGATTGTTGTGAGGATTAAAAGAAATATTACATAGTTGCTACTGCATTGTAAATACTTAATAAATATTAGACTTTCTTATTGCAGAGAAATAATTTGAAGGATTTTACCTAAAGCTACAGATAGTGACATTGCTAACCTATTAGGGTTCCTCACCCATACATTCTAAGATGCAGGACCTATTCTGTGCTGGACCAGCCACCAATGTGAGCACCCTGGGAAACCACAGAGTTTTAAAGGAAGGTATGATTGTGGCCTATACACATACATTTCCCCAACACTTATGAGCTAGTGTTAAATGTTTTTTAAAAAATTCCTTTAGACCTCCTGATATTAGAAAAACAAAAAAAGAGAGAGATCAAAGAAAGTCAGTTTACATTCTCTCTGTTAAATACATGGTTTAAAACCCTGTACTTTTGAAGACTTCCAGTTCCCAGACGAGCATATAAGAAGTTTAGAATTTACACCATCCTAATGAGTAAAGAGCTGAACAAACTGAAAAATCAACAACTCTTCTTAGATCCATCACAAGGCAAACCACTGCTGCCCCAAACTGGAGAAATAAAAAGATACAGAGAATCACAGCTTCCTGGATCAGAAACCCATGAGCAGAAATCTCCAGAGGAACCAGTGCTGGGAGAGGAACATCTGAACTGTCATTGATAAAACTGCTGGAGGCTCAACACAGACAACTCTAAGGGTTAAAAACTGTAGGGGACTCAGTCATAAGGGACCCCCACACTTTTGTGAGTTCTAGCTCCAGGTGATCTATCAGGTTATCACAGTGAAATATCAGAGAAAAATTGCCTAATGCTTCCAGCAGAGGGAGAGGAAAAATAACCATTTTGAAATATAGCAAAGCATTCTGTTCTTAACAAGGCCCCACCTCAGGAAAGGCTATTTTACCAGAGACTGCTACTGGAGTTTTATCAGAGCCTAACTTATCTGGAGGAAGGGAAATCTGCAACTCCAGCCAGCTCTATCCTTTCACGTGATGGAAAGGAAATACCCCGCTCCAGCTCTCTAGCCATCCTGTCCCACCAAGCAGGGAAAAATAACTGAGAAGCATTCACTGGTCAAGGGCGCAGTCCAGGAACACAGGCTCACCAAAAGGCTGAGACCTAATGGTAAAATTGTAGAACACTTCCCCTCCTCTCACACCTTACCATTCCATCACAAAGGCCCGTTTACTGCAGTTTCTTTTACCCAATATATTACATCCACTTTTCAACAAAAATATTACAAGACGTACTAAAAGGCAAGAAACACAGTTTGAAGAGACAGAACAAGCATCAGAGCCCATCAGCTATGACAGGAATGTTGAAATTACCAGACAAGCAATTCTTTTAAACTATGATTAATATGCTAAGGGCTTTAATGGAAAAAGTAGACAACATGCAAGAACAGCTGGATCCTGTAAGCAAAGAGGTGGAGAGTCTAAGAAAAAAACAAAAAGAAATGCTACAGATCAAAAACACCATAACAGAAATGGAGAATGCTTTTGCTGACCTTATAGTAGACTGGACACAGATGAGAAAAGAATCTCTGAGCTTGAGTATATGATAATAAAAACTTCCAAAACTGAAAAACAAAGATGAAAAAGACTGAAACAGAACAGAATATTCAAGAACTGTGGGACAACTTCAAACTGTGTAATGGGAATATCAGAAGGAAAAGAAAGAAATAAAGGAAAAGAAGCAATATTTGAAGCAATAATAACTGAGAATTTCCCCCACGTTAATATCAGACACCAAACCACAGATCCAGGAAACTCTGAGAACACCAACCAAGATGAACGCACGAAAAACTACACATAGACATATTGTATCCGAACTTCAGAAAATAAAAGATAAAGACGAAATCTTGAAAGAAGCCAGAGGGAAAAACACCTTATCTTTAGAGGAGCAAAGATTAGAATTATATCTGACTGCTCTTCAGAAGTCATCCAAGCAAGAAGAAAGTAGCATGAAATATTTAAAGTGTTAAGAGAAAAAAGCCCTCCAACCTAGGATTCTATACTCTGTGAAAGTATCCTTTAAAAATGAAGGAGAATTTTTATCAGATTTTATCTGATTTTTATCAAACAAAAATTCAGGAAATTTGTTGTTAGTAGACCTACCTTGCAAGAAATATTCAAAGAAGTTCTTCAGAGAGAAGGAAAATGATATAAAAGCTCAGATCTATATAAAGAAAGAAGGAGCATCAGAGAATAAATGAAGGTAAAATAAAAACTTCTATTTTTCTTAGTCTTAATTGATCCAACAAATAACAGTATGTTTAAAATAATAGCAGCAATATATTCAGACATAGGTGAGATAGATAGATAGATGACAGATAGATGATAGATTTGCTTTTATACAAGTGAAATGAGTGACAGGGATGACGCAAGGGATAAGAGGGACTTTGGGTGACTGTGATGTGTCCTTGTAGGTTCATCAGTGGTAATAAATGTACCACTGTGGTGTAGGATGTCTATAGTGAAGGAGATTGGAGGGCAGTGGTGTTAGAGGGGAACTCTCTGATTTTGCGCTCAATTTTGCTGTCAACCTAAAACTCTCTGTTACTAATTTTTAAAATTATACTTTTGAAAGATGCATGCAAAGTGAAATGAAGACAAATTAGATTTTTTGTGTATAAACATCAGCTTAGGAAATTTGTATGGAAACTGGTGACTTTCCATAGCTCCAAACAAGTAACATCACAATTTGCTCAACAGAACAACCTTGTTCTACAAATCTATGAATATTATTAAAATAAAGAGAGTAATAAACTTCCATGTCACACTATACTGCAAAAAAATAAAAGTTTAGGTATCATTTCTATATACTTTGGAATTTTGTTAGGAATGTCTGTAACTGTCAAAATAAATTAATACATTTTGAGTAGAGAAAATCTTTGGTTTTTAATATTAAGTTTCTTGGGGCATATTTAGATGTCGAAAATCTGGGATTGAAGCAGAGTTCCGTGTCATTCATAAGTTTCTGCTGTAATTTATTTGAGTGACACTACTCTTTTTCTCTTTTCCCTAAAGAAAAAATAATGCCATGATGTTCAGTTTGGCTGCTCAAGCTGATTGACGCTGAGTAAATTGTCTCTGAATAAGATGAAAATGTAAATCTTTTTGAAGAAAATAGCAATATAAAAGCTCCTGTGTTTCCCTTTTTCTTTTAAATTGCAGCTTGCAGAGACACTACCTAAATCACATTTTCTTTCCTGCCTGTCACAAAAGAATCCATTAGCTTGGTCCCCACATCAGAATCTTAATCCAGCAAAGACTAACTACATGAATTGACCACTGAACAGGAAGCCTACAGCTTTTTATAAACTCAGCCAGGACTCTGTCTTCATGTCATACCAGCAAAATATTCACCCACCCCACATCCCACACCACAGTCGTACATTTGCTACAATTGACGAACCTACATGAACACATCAGAACCACCCAAAGTCCCTCTCATCCCTCCTATCATTCCTGTCACGCATTTCACTAGCATAAAAGCAAATCAGAAGGGAATCACCTTTCCGCCATTTTTTTTTCAACTTAGTATTAAGTTTACCAAATAGTATTACCACCAGATGGTATCTACCAGTAGTAGAACCACTGTGGTACATCACCAAGCATCAGCAATTATCATTTCATGACCAATCTTCTTTCATCTGTATCCTCACCCCTTTCCCATATTTTTTCATAGCAAATCCTCAACATCATATTGTTTCATCCATAAACATTTCAGCATTATTTCCAAAAAATAAAGACTCCTTTTTAAAAGACATAATAATACAATTATCACCCCTTAAAGTAATTAACTATAATTGCCTATCATTATAAATCTTCAGTTAATGCTCAGATTTCTAAATGGCTCATAAATATTACATAATGTATTTTACAGTTAGTTTGAATCAAGATCCAAAGAAGGTTCACACATTGTAATTGGTTGATAGATCTCCTAAAGTCTGTTTTCATCTCTGTGTTTCCCGCCCCTCCCCAATTTCCACCCCTGCCTTTATTTGTTAATGCAAATGTGTTTTGTCTTATAAATTTTCCTACAGTCTGGGCTTTGTTGATTGTATTCACATCACATTGTTTAATGTGTTACTCTATTTTCTTTTTCATAAAATGGGCATTTTTATTTTTAAAAAGAATGAAAGGATTGATCAAATTCAGATTTTATTTTTTTTTTGAAAGATCATTTCCTAGGTAGTTGTGTGCTCTGTCTGGAGGCACATAATGTCCCATTTTTTTTCTCTTTTTGTGACATTAGCAGCCTTTGATGGTCAATTCTTAGATCCATTGACTCATTAGGGGTTTCTTCATTTATAGCTGGGATAGTCCTATAAAAAGCTAATTCCTTTTAATCAATTTTTGTTACCCCGTGGTACAATTTTTGTAGGAAACACAGAACAAACGCTTAGTTCTTTCCCTTTACTAGCTTTCAAAATGATTATTTTTGCATTAGCATCCTTCATCTGTGACCCATTAGAGGTGTTTTTCTTTTTTTAGCATTACTATGGAGTAAGGGTTTTAAACATATTTGATATGTTTTAGTCCGTTGCAATTATCCTTTTTAATGCTCAAATTGCCCCAGCCTTGTGATGGGAATCTCTTCAAGGAATATCTTCTGAATCCTTCTGATGTGATCCTAGTAGTCTTTGATAGTGTCCTTGCTATCTGGTATGACAAGATATAAATTTCTGCTGCAGACCTAGAAGCGTCCATTGCATCAAGGAACCCTGGTTTCTTTTGATGGGAAATGATATTATTTCAGCATCACAGTCTGGGCTTAAGGGTGCTTGTCGTTTGTGGTTTGTTGTTGTTTCTAGGCCATTTCAATGGACAGATCTAGGAAGTGTGTGTGTGTAAATTAAACACTTTTTGAGTTCAAATTCATATTTACAATTTGAATTCAGGACTACAAGGTTAATTAACCTATATTTTAACTGGATTTCCTTTCTTTCATGCCAAATTTCCCATTCTCAAAACACCAGAAAATCCTGTTATTTTTAGTAAAAAGCAACAACAAAGGGACTCTCTGACACTTGGTATTTCAAGAGAAATGAAATATTCAGGTGAAACAGGAAAAATGGTTTTCATCCATACTAATTATTGCCACTGATTAAATGGAAAGATGATAAATTAGCTTCTCATTCAAGGAGAAGCTAATGCTTAGAAACTAAAATGTACTTTGTACCCCTAGATTAAAGATTCAATATAAGTGGAGGTTGCTGTATGGTGAAAGAGAATAGATGAGTCTGTACTTGTTAAGACATTCGAAAACACTTTTCCAAGTTATATTAGAGGCTCATAGGTGTCTGTATTGAGAAAAATAAACACTTTCAATCACTCCTTTGCAGCCCTCCATAACTCAGGCTCTGTGAAAAATGTTTTGTTTCTAGACCTAGATACCCCTGGCGTGTTTCATTCGTATGGGATGACTCCGGGGCATGTTAAACCCAATTGTTCCAAACCCTTGGAAATCTGCAAGTGACAAAGAAAATAAGATCCCAGTAGAGTAAGTCAGGTTTATTTTCTTGAAAGTGCCCTGTAGTATAGTTTGAAGTCAGGTAGTGTGATGCCTCCAGCTTTGTTCTTAGGATTGACTTGGCGATGCAGGCTCTTTTTTGGTTCCATATGAACTTTACAGTAGTTTTTTCCAGTTCTGTGAAGAAAGGCATTGGTAGCTTGATGGGGATGGCATTGAATCTGTAAATTACCTTGGGCAGTATGGCCATTTTCACGATATTGATTCTTCCTACCCATGAGCATGGAATGTTCTTCCATTTGTTTGTATCCTCTTTTATTTCCTTGAGCAGTGGTTTGTAGTTCTCCTTGAAGAGGTCCTTCACATCCCTTGTAAGTTGGATTCCTAAGTATTTTATTATCTTTGAAGCAATTGTGAATGGGAGTTCACTCATGATTTGGCTCTCTGTTTGTCTGTTGGTGGTGTATAAGAATGCTTGTGATTTTTGTACATTGATTTTTTATCCTGAGACTTTGCTGAAGTTGCTTAGTGGGCGAAGGACATGAACAGACACTTCTCAAAAGAAGACATTTATGCAGCCAAAAAACACATGAAAAAATGCTCATCATCACTGGCCATCAGAGAAATGCAAATCAAAACCACAATGAGATACCATCTCACACAAGTTAGAATGGCAATCATTAAAAAGTCAGGAAACAACAGGTGCTGGAGAGGATGTGGAGAAATAGGAACACTTTTACACTGTTGGTGGGACTGTAAACTAGTTCAACCATTGTGGAAGTCAGTGTGGCGATTCCTCAGGGATCTAGAACTAGAAATACCATTTGACCCAGCCATCCCATTACTGGGTATATACCCAAAGAACTATAAATCATGCTGCTATAAAGACACATGCACACGTATGTTTATTGCGGCATTATTCACAATAGCAAAGACTTGGAACCAACCCAAATGTCCAACAATGATAGACTGGATTAAGAAAATGTGGCACATATACACCATGGAATACTATGCAGCCATAAAAATGATGAGTTCATGTCCTCTGTAGGGACATGGATGAAATTGGAAATCATCATTCTTAGTAAACTATCGCAAGAACAAAAAACCAAACACCGAATATTCTCACTCATACGTGGGAATTGAACAATGAGATCACATGGACACAGGAAGGGGAACATCACACACTAGGGCCTGTCATGGGGTGGGGGGAGGGGGGAGGGATAGCATTGGGAGATATACCTAATGCTAGATGACAAGTTAGTGGGTGCAGCGCACCAGCTTGGCACATGTATACATATGTAACTAACCTGCACAATGTGCACATGTACCCTAAAACTTAAAGTATAATAATAAAAGAAAGAAAAACTTAAAAAAAAAAAGAAAAAGAAAGTGCCCTGCACTTTCAGCCTGTCCCATCAGTAGACACTAGAGAGGCCAATCCATTTTAAGGCTCATCAGAGCTCTGAAACGAGCCACCATATAAATAAGGATAAACCCAGTCTCATTTCTGAGAGCCCTTAGAACATTTCCATATCTCCTCATAATCATATAAGTAACTGTCATGCAAAGTAAAAATGTGACAGTAGATCTTCAAGGAAATGCTGTGGCCACACATAGGAGAGAAACAGGATCAGAGGGATGCAAGAGAGCTCCATGGAACAGGAGCATAATTTTAGGGGAACTCATTCATTCGTTTATTCAACTGCTTATTGAATGCCCACCCACTCACTCTGTACCTTGATACTGTCTCACAGACCCAAATACATCTGGTTTCAAATCCTGGAGCAAGCCTACTACGTTTGTGGCCTTTGGCAAGTTACTAAGCCTCTGTGCCCTAATTTTTCCATCTGCACAATCAGGCACTAATGCCTGTCTCAAAGAGTTTCTGAAGTTAAATAGGGAAAAGACCATATAAATTGCCTAGCACAGTGCCTGTCTCACAGTAGACCCAAATAAATCTGGTTTCAAATCCTGGAGCAAGCCCACTACGTTTGTGGCCTTTGGCAAGTTACTAAGCCTCTGTGCCCTAATTTTTCCAACTGCATAATCAGGCACTAATGCCTGTCTCGAAGAGTTTCTGGAGTTAAATAGGGAAAAGACCATAGAAATTGCCTAGCACAGTGCCTGGCAGATACACAGCATTGCAGGAAACTTGCCTTGCCTACCCAAAGAGCTTCACTTTTCTCTGTTAGAGGAGAGAAGAAGGAGAGAGAGAGGGAAGGTGAGAGGGTAGAGGACTTGAGAGATGAGGATGTAAAGGGTTGTTGCAGGGAACCAGAAAATAAGCAGGCAGACTCAAGTGAAATAATTGTCTAGAGGCACTGAAAAGCCAGCACAAAAAGTTTTGGTCAATGGGTTTGTTTTTAGGTATTTGAACAGGGAGGTGGACAGTGGAGGTTTTCCCAGCTCACTTAATTTTGCATAGATAACTTGGTGAATCAGAATTTCTTAATTGACAGAAAGTCTCCCCATTCGTGTTTGCAGGAGAGAGTGAGTGGGGTGGGGGTAAGGCAGGTAAGGAGAATCTGTTAAAATGTGAGATTCACCTCTGAGAATAATCATTTTTCTTCTCCAGTGGGAAGTGAGTTATCAAATTTAAGAACAACTTCTCTGAAAGAAAATTCGCCTCTGCTCTTTCCCACACCCTTACCCTTATTATTTGGCTTTGCAAGCATCCCCACGATATAGGCTTATAAATTTAGTTTATCTCTCCCTTAGCCTGGTCTCCCTTTATTATACTGCTTTACTGCTTCTTTGGGGCTGAGACTCTTAAAATTTGGGTCAAATGTTCCATTAAGTTAACCACTTTAGAATACCAATAACACTTATGCAGCACTTTTCATCTTCATAGTGGTTCACAAACATCTCCTTCTTCACTAATGAAGATGAGTCGAATATCTTATAGCATCTAAAACCAAAGCTATTTAATCATTGTCTGATGTGGGAAAGTGAGACAAAATGCAAGACCAACAAAAAAGTATATTACATTTCAAACTTGCTGATTCAAACTTTTGAAAAATTCTTTGAACATGCAGGCAGAACTTATGCCACAAAACCCTAGTTTTTGTAGTGAAAATGGCCATAAGCATAATAGCAACATTGCAGGGGTATTTTTAGCTCTTCATATTTTATAGAGTGCTTTTCAATTCATTATTTCATTTGATCTTCATGAAAACCCATGAGAAGAAAAGGAATTATTATTCACATATTTTAGACAAGGCCTATTGTGATTAATTCACATCCTCAAGTTTCCAGTTACTAAAGATTTGTGCTGAGACTAGAACCCCAAACTTCACGCTCCAAGTCCGAAGTTCTTTCCATGAGGTTTCCTGCCTGTGCTGTGCAGTAACTGGAGGTTCCACTGGGGCCCCTCAAAGGACGGGGGAATGGAGCAGGATGTGTGTGTTCCCTTCTCTTTCAACTAGAGCAGCTCCACAAGTATATTGCATTTGGGGCTTCCACATGGATTTCTCCAGTTCAGTTTTATTGTACAGAGCATGCAGCATCTCTTGTACTGTTCATGATCCAGCTGGACTGTGAGCTGCATTCTGAAATTATTCAACAGGCCTGCAAAGCTCCATTAATGGCAGGGGCAGTTGCATACTATAATCTCTCCCCCTTGCCTGCCCACAACCTTGCATCTTTAACACCAGCTAGCTGTTCTGGGCCAGTAGAGCCATCCGATGGCCTTTGGATGCACCAACTCTTCCTTGACTTTCTTTTCTTCTATGTGAGACATAGCGTGTTTCCTCTTTTACCACTGGACATTTTTACCTTTGAGGGTCTCTGATTCATCACAGAGGCCCAGGGGGTTCTTCCAGATCAGAACCATCTTGCCATGGCGATGCTGGTGCCTAACACACTTGTGCAGCCAGCGCTGTTGAAGACACAAACACTCATACACTCATTCTTTAGCAAATTATTCCATTCCTAAAGAGATGCTCTATGTCTTCCTTTGTCTTCTTTCTTCTCCTTTGCACTCTTCATTTTCCCTCTCTTGTGTCTTTCCATGAGCATAAAACAATCAGAACATAGATGACAAGCACAATGCCAGGTACTCAGTATCTGAAAAAATTGAAGCCATTACTTCTGAAGGGAAATTAAGCAAGATAAATATCAAGTAGCAAGTGACGACATTTTTTAAAGAGCCTTCAGGTACAGAATCATCGCAAGTCGTCAGTCATCTATAATCACTCTCTTTTTACAAGCATGCCTTGAAAACTCATTTCTCCTTTTCATCCTTCAAAATTCAGCTCAATTGTCACTTCCTGCAAATGTTTTACTGACATCTCTGGACAGGCTCCATCACCCCTTCTGATGTCTCCTCCAGAACTTTGAACACACCTTTTACTGTAGCACTTTACACATTATATTTATTAGAATTGCTTATTTATGTGTCTGTGTCTTACACTAAAGTAAGAATTGGTTTTTGGTTTGCTTTGCTTCATCCTTTTTTTCAAGCAGTTAATATACAGCCTAGCTGAGCACATTGCGGATGTACAATTTTTTATTGTTGTTGATGAATGTGAATTTAGTTAACTAAATGATCACCCAGGATTCAAGAAAAAACAAGCTCATTCTTACTCATTTTAATTCTATTTTTGGAATAGAATTGCTTTCTACTGTTCTTCACTGAAATTTGAAGTGTATTTTTTTTTTTGCTGTCATATGAGTTGTATAGATTTTGCTGACAAACTTAAGAATCTTAATTTATAAATTGTTTCTGTGGAAAAATACATTTTACCTTCTAAAATGTTCAAGCATACACAAAGAAAAAAGTGGAGTTTTGTCCATAACTAGTATATCACATTTTCCAATATCTCACATATACTATGAAGGTGGGAGGGAAAATCTCAGTACTTTGCTTTTCATATAAAAGCCTCTCGCTCTCTCTAATTCTGTCTTCCTTTTCCCTGATGTCTGCCTTGTCCCTGCCCCCAGATCTTTACCTCATTTAGAGAATTCATCTCATTCTCTTCATTCTTCCAAGGTTTACAGTTTGGTTTTCTGTTGTATACTTTGTGGTCTACCTTGAATCTGTTATTCACATATTTTCCCCTGTTGAATCCAGTTGTTAGAGGATGAGCACTATGCACCTTTCATTGTTGATTTTTCACAATGGGATTTTGAAGTACAATATTGAAATATGGGGGATATTTTGGTTCCAGATAGGAATAGCTACTAGTTCCTCATCATTTGCCATCTGAGCACAAAGCAGACAAGGTCCAAATTTCAGCCTTCACACTCTCTTTTCTCTCTTTCCCATCTTGCATTCTTTTCTCCAGAGATGAAGAGAAATGACATAATCAGGTCAATAAGACATTCGTTTTCATCTTGATTGCTCTTGTCTGGGTGCTTAATTATGAGATGTCAATTATTCAACACTCTAAAGAGCAGTCTTCTGAGCACAAAACGTTTTAGTCATCTGGTATTAAAAATGCTTGTTTTCTGCTTTTAGGCTACAGTGGTGGCTGTGTTGCCATGCGAGGAAGGCATCCACTTGGTCGCTGGGAAGTGAAGCACTGTCGGCACTTTAAGGCAATGTCCTTGTGCAAGCAGCCAGTTGAAAATCAGGAAAAAGCAGAGTATGAAGAGAGATGGCCCTTTCACCCCTGCTATTTGGACTGGGAGTCAGAGCCTGGTCTGGCCAGTTGCTTCAAGGTGATACCAAGGTTACATGGACATTCTTAACAGGACCAACACTATTTTAATTTGATCCATGTATCCCAAATTCCTTTATTCCGGGGCCCTTTTTTTTTCCAGAACAGTGCCTGACAGACAGCAGGTGCTTAATCAACATTTGTTGCCTGTCTCTATCCTTTCAATCATATTCCAAATAATTTTTAAGTAAAAAAAATTGACACATCCTGGTGATATTGAAGGCTTCCTCATGAAGATTGATATCTGTTAAGCAGAAATACCATGCACAGGGCCAGGCACAGTGACTCACGCCTGTAATCCCAGCACTTTGGGAGGCCAAGGCAGGCAGATCACTTGAAGTCAGGAGTTCCAGACCAGCCTGGCCAACATGGTGAAATCCCATCTCTACTAAAAATACAAAAAGTAGCCAGGCATGGTGGCATGGACCTGTAGTCCCAGCTACTTAGGAGGCTGAGACAGGAGAATGGCTCGAACCCGGGAGGCAGAGGTTGCAGTGAGCCGAGACTGCGCCATAGCACTCCATCCTGGGTCACACAGCGAGTCTCTATATCAAAAAAAAAAAAAAAAAAGGAAAGAAAAGAAATAGCATGCGCTAATATTAATACCTGGAAGGAGGGCACCATGCTCTGGTTATCACTCCTGGGGGAGGACTCTAAACACCTAACCAGTTTCTGCGTAAGTTCCTAGCTCTGACAGGAGGTTTTGCACAAACTTGGCTGCCAGAGTATGAATCTGGTGAGACAGAATTCCCACACAACAAGATGGGCAAAGTAACTTTATTACAGGTTGAGTACTCCTTTTCTGAAATGCTTGGAACCAGAAGTGCTTTAGATTTCAGATTTTTTTTTTAATATTTGCATTGCACTTACCAGTTGAGCACCCCAAATCTGAAAATTCAAACTCCAAAATGCTCTAATGAGCATTTCCTTTGAGCATCTTGTCACCGCTCAAAAAGTTTTGGATTTTGGAGCATTTTGGAGTTTGGATTTTTGGATTTGGGATGCTCAACTTGTATTCACAGATAGGCAGCAAGAAGCAACCGAAGCCTAGGATCCATGGTGAGCCATTCCCCCAAGGCTCAGGAAAGCACCCCCAGGAAGATGGAATCTTGTCTGCACATGCCCCACTTTGCATGACAGCTGAGGGCTCCCCAAAGCGCTTCTCTCGGGGTTTTATATCCCAGGTGCCACCTGAATCACTGAGCAAAAGTATTACAAGACATCCTATTCTAGGAGGGATAAGGACAGTTCCTCCTTATCTCAGGACGTTGCACTCTTGGTACACTCTGCCTGAGAATTGCCAAGAAAAAGAGGAAGAGCTGGGTCAGCAAGGGTCATCTGGGGACCTGTCCTCCTGCAATATTGAGGCCCCAGTCAATATTGTTCATACACTAAGTGAAGGAGGTAGACACTCAGAGGGTGTTAAATGGTATAATTTCAAATTGTTTGTAAACCAACAAATAAAGTTTTTATTATTGAATGATACAATATTACTAATAAGGATAGCTTTTGCAGCTTGCCAGACACGTGAAGATCAAACAAATTAATGCGTACGGTTGATTTGTATGTGTATATATGTGTGTGTGTATGTATGTGTGTGTATATATAAGTGAAGACATTTCTATTTTTAAAATCAGCTTTAGATCCTACATTTAAATTAGTTCCTACAATCTTGTCAGAAACACATTTTTTGAAATATGATTTTTAAAAATGTTTGGTGGTTTTGTCTTGGTTTATTTTACAAATAGGGGTTCACTAAATCTTGGGAAAAAGTTCCCCAGCATCTCTGCACAGGCAGAGCAGAATGAAGACAGACTCTATCTCTGGAACTGTTGTAGCTTGTAGATGGCATGAAGCAGCTGTGAATGTGCTCGATTTAAATTGTACACATGTATAATCCTACATTACATTCATAGAATAATAGGCCCAAAAGTGGCCTCGCCCATTAATAAGTTAAACCTTAGAGATGAGTAAACTGGGGACTGTGAAATGTAGTAATTTGCCCAAGATCACGATTATTTATTGACAGAGTTGGAATAAATGCCTGGTTTAGGACTTCTGGTCTGGTGCCTTTTCTACTATATATCACCCTGATATGTCAACAAATGCATGGTGTGTGTGATAGGCATGGTGGTAGGATTTATGAGCTTATAGTGATTCGGGAAGAGGTTCCCAGAGGAGGCAAGTTTTGACATATAATTTAAAAGACGGAAAGGTTGTGCTGTGGTCCACAGGACTTGGAAAGCTATTCATTCTGGTCTCAGCAAGTAAGAGCCTGGTGAGGGCTGGCCACAGGGTGTACCTGTCTGGCATCAGAGGCTCAGGCTTAGTGCCAGGCAGTTAAAAATAAGAAGGGTAAGAGGACTGGGATTGCAAGCTCTGGGTCTTCAGTTCCTTTCCCCGATCTTAAATAAAGCCAACAGAAGACCTTCCATTCATCTGGCTTCTTCCTGCCACCATGAAGACAGCTGAGAAGCAGCAGAGATTTTAGGCACAGCTGAACCACTGCACTGCCAGTTCAACTAAGATCCAAAGACTCTAGAAATAGAGCTACCCTAGGTCCCAGGTCTAATTTCTCATTTCTTGCCCTGGGTCAGCCAGAGTAATGATCAATCTGCTAATTCTAATCTGTCAGAAGGCAATCTGGTGGGATGGAAGTTTATGGACTCTGGAAGCAAGGTATTGTAGGTCTAATTCTAGCTCTGCCAGTTTATAGCTGTGTGACCTAAAATTCTTAACCTCTCTTGGCCTGACTTTATTTATCTCTTGACAAATATTTACTGAGGGACAAGTACATGCCAGTCACAGAAGATTTAGGGTGAAAAAAAATTCTTCAAAAAGCTCATTTATAAAACTGAGTTTATTATATTCTCCTCAGAAATTTGTTATGAGGATAAAAGGAACTAATAGTTTTGTGATGACTAGGCACATTCTAATTCAGTAAATATTACTTCCTCCCACTAGATCAAGCTCTTTATAAATAATAATGATGATTATGTTAATATTACTGTTACTTTCTTGAACAGAGTTTAACAACCTGACTTTATCTATAACAATGTTAATTTATTTTCTTTTACTATACAGGTATTTCATAGTGAAAAAGTTCTGATGAAAAGAACATGGAGAGAAGCTGAAGCATTTTGCGAAGAATTTGGAGCTCATCTTGCAAGCTTTGCCCATATTGAGGAAGAGAATTTTGTGAATGAGCTCTTACATTCAAAATTTAATTGGTAAATACTTGTTAATTATGAAAAATTACAGTCAAATATTCTATCTCCCAGTAATGGCTTCTGAGGGGTGAGTATCCCAAGTAGTTGTTTAAAATTCCCATATTTGTATTATGCCCAAAGCCAAGAAAAATAAATATACATATAGTTTTATGTTTATCTTGTACCAGGTTCTCATTTCATAAAACAAAGAACAAAGTGACAATTGTTTAGATATTTGAAATCTTTTCTTTGTGCCTCAAGTCAGAACTGTAGAGCTTTCCTGCCAAACTCAGGAATTATCTACCCCAATGGTTTTCAAAGTGTTGTGGAAGGATCCCAAGAATCCTGGAACCCCAGGAGTATGAGAGGGCCACGTAGGCAGAGCTCCTAGTTCCTTCCACGCCTCACCAGAGCGGCTCCGACCAGCTCCACTGCTAATTATTTTGTATATAATTGGAGCCTATGTAAGATTTTGTTTGGAAAAAAAAAAAAAAAAAAGAGTCCCAGTAATTTTTTTTTAATTCCAACCCAACCTCCTAAGTTTTCATTTGAGGAAACAAGCTTTCCCTTATCTGTATCCATCTTGCAAGTTTACAGAACCTTGAATTCAGTGGAGTTAGAAACTCAAGCTTAAATTGTAAGAACTCTAAACAGTCTTGTGCTACCTCCCACCACATACCGTGGTCATCTGCTGTCTGCATAATTCCTTCCAGTTTCAGAATGCTTCTTATTTGGGAGAAAGCCCATTCCATTGCAGAAGGCTGGTTTCAAAGAGCAGTTTTCTAATAAGCCAGAAATCTGCCTCCCCTCAGTTTGAGCTAGAGCAAATACAGATCAAATCTACTCTATTTTCAAATATTTGAAGACAGTCATCTTGTCTCCTTCCTGTGAGCCCCCCACCCCCGACTTTGGCCTCTCACTTTGGAATGTTCTTGTCAGTCAGCCTGCATTGTGAGAGTATCTTCTGTGGAAGGGGCACAGTTACATGCATAGCTGGTTGGATAATTCAATAGACATGACAAACAAGATCCTGCCTCTGAGGATGTTGTGATCAGCACACCTCCATGACTCTGTATATTTATTTAATGAAAACAACCATAATAATAGGTACTCTGCTTCAAGCTCTGGAAATCTAGAGTCTCAATGAAACACTGGCCTGAATCCCAGAGAAAAGTCCTGTACTATTTTTTCAGGAAAATTCTGGCCTTTCCCACAAGTTTCCTTGTAGGACATTCCCATAAAAAGATTAACATGCAACATCTATCAAATTATTCATCTTCCACATCTACAGCAATGACCTTAAAGCTGGGAGTTTTTCACATCTCTCCATGTGAGTCTTGTGCAGCATTCTGCAGGGGAGGAAGGAGATTTTATGGTCAAATATGTTTGCAAAACAATGTACAATCTTGGAGATTTGCCATGTACATTAGCATCGTAAAGGGTTCTAGAAGGAAGCACTTTCTTTGACCACAATTCCCTTTTTTAAGAACACTTATTGACATCCCACAGAACTGCTAGTCCCTACGGGAAATGCTGACATGAGGCCATGACTCAGGAACCTGGCTGCTCATCACACTTGGTCGGGACACCTTTTAATACAGAGCTTTCTGGCCTCACACCAGAGCTGCTGAGTCAGACTCTCTGAGTCTGAAGAAAAGTTTAAGAAGCTTTCTGGCTAATTGGATTATCAGCCAGGTGTGAGGCCGCAAATCCAAGGGATAGGTGATAGTCTCCATTGTTCAAAGTTACATTTTGCTTCATTACTTTAGCTTCCTTTAAAACATATTTGCATATTCTGTCCTTGCATTTTAGTGAGGTTTGCCATATGACAACCACACACACACTGCTTCCCAGTTTGCTTTAAGATCAAATGTCACTGTCATTTCTGTTTATGTAAGTTCTCATGCTTGAAATGTCTAGCAGAATTTAGTCCCAAGCTAAATCATGGATCTTCAATATCTGATCACAAAAGTCATATAATATGAGCCAGGCACAGTGGGTCACAGCACTTCGGGACACCAAGGTGGGAGGAACACTTAAGGCCAGGAATTCAAGATCAGCCTAGGCAGCATAGTGAGACTCAGTTTCTACAAAAAAATTTTTCAAAATTAGCTGGGTGTGGTGGCCACACCTGTAGTCCCAGCAAAACCTAGTTCAAAGTTACAGTGAGGTATGATTGTGCCACTGCACTCCAGCCTGGGCAACAGAGCGAGAACCGTCTTTAAAGAAAATATTTAAAAATTCTTGACTGGGTGCAGTGACCCACGCCTGTAATCCCAGCACTTTGAGAGGCCAAGGCAGATTGCTTGAGCCCAGGAGTTAGAGAACAGCCTGGGCAACATGGTGAAACCCCATCTCTACCAAAAAATACAAAAAAATTAGCCAGGTCTAGTGGCACACATCTGTAGTCCCAGCTACTCAGGAGACTGAGGTGGGAGTATCAATTGAGCCTGGGAAGAGGAGGTTGCAGTGAGCCAAGATTGTGTGCTACTATACTCCAACCTGGGCGACAGTGTGACCCTGTCTCAAAAAAATTATCAATAACTGTGTATGTTTCAGTTTATTCCCAGACTACCAGAGAATTCAGTCAAATCTGATGCTTAATTATAGCAAACATACCAGATCTCATAGTTAGCAGGTATAGCAGGTATGCTGCTTTTCCTTCCTATGGCACTGCTTTTCTATTTCTATTTTCTTAATCAGACACACACACACACACACACACGTATGCACATACATGTGTGTTTATTAAATATTATACAATTTCAGGAAACTGATGAAGAGAAAGTAAATACCATTTCATCTCCCAGGAGCCAGTATATAGCAGGAAAGACATAGAACTCTGAATTCAGTGAGGAAAGAAAAAGGTCACAACACCGGGAGAGTGACATGGATTTTCAGCCTATGCCATTGAGATTAATGTGCTTGGCTTAAACTGAAGGTGGCCATTCTCACCTTCTCCCAGCCTTAAATGAAAGTATCATCATGACAATGACCAACCGGGCACCAGTGATCTCTTGGATTTCTAAGCTGAATTTGAATTTAATTTGTGAAATCCAGGCAGAGTAGCTGACATATCCGAGAAGGAATTCCTTGCTTCTCTGCACGAAGGAAAATAAAGTATCTGTCCTGACATCTGAATATTTTAAATCTTTGATTCTTCAAAATTATTCTCAGAAAATTATCTTAGTGAGATGGTTCATTGCACAGGTAGGCTTTATTACTCGATTTATTGAGTATTCTGTGGACACATTTGTACTCTGCCTCATAGAAGGGAAGGTGATTCTCTGTGGAGCTTCTCACCAAGTATAAACCAGTGGTGACAACTGAAGTTAATGAACCATGGATCAGGGTGACTGGCTTTAGAATTATTTATGTTGATATCTGAAAAAAACCCAAAACCTACTGTGTACCTTTTATTCAGTGAAGATGATGGTGGTTGACTTTCAGAGAATACATGAACGTTTAACAAAAGAACAACAAATCAAAGCATAGTAAAGTAGAATAAATAGTATAGTGAAGTAGCAAACACACAGTAAAGTAGTGAAAGGTCCTCTTGGCTAGAGATGTTCCAAAGTTTCTTACCAATTTTCTTTTCATGTGTTCTTGTCCTGACTGAAAGGCTTTGCTATTCCTCATGAGAAACTCATGTTCTCAATAAAAGCTGACTTTTACCCACCTGTATATCACCTGTGAGCAAACCACACAAACCAAGAGTAATAGAATGTGAGGCTTATTCTTCTCTCAGTTCATGTCACAGCACAGGGTTTTGCACATTTAAAATGTTCAATGCTTGTTGACTTGATCAATCCTGCCAGTAGCATCAGCTGTTTCCTGCATACATAAATATTTTAAAATATTTTTTTCTTTTATTATTATTATACTTTAAGTTTTAGGGTACATGTGCACAATATGCAGGTTAGTTACATGTGTATACATGTGCCATGCTGGTATTTTTTGAACCTTTCACATAATGCTGTAAATTTGATGGGAGAGGCAAACCTTTTGTTTCTTCTCTTCACAGGACAGAAGAAAGGCAGTTCTGGATTGGATTTAATAAAAGAAACCCACTGAATGCCGGCTCATGGGAGTGGTCTGATAGAACTCCTGTAAGTCTTTTCAAATTGGAGAAAAGGGATGGATTCAAAACAAGTGGGCCTGGGACCACTTGGTAAACCAACCAAGAGAACCTAGAAATGATGGCCAGAGCTCCCATGACAAAACTGCACCAGACCTTAGTACCAGGAGAATTATTTGGCAAGGTCCTGGGAAATCTTTGCTAGCCATATTGTTCTGAGGCCATTGTACAATTTCAGCCTGAAAAAGTATCAAAAACCTCCAAAAAGTACCCCCAAACCATCTCCCATATGAAGTCTCTCTGGCAGAGAAGCAGCTATTCTTTAAAATAACACAAGACTCCCTTTACCCTATACCTCCCTATCCTGCATATCACCTGATTATCTGAGTATGGGAACCTTGTCCATGACATAATGAAATGAAGATTATTTTGGAGAATGATTTTTCATTTATCTCACTCTGAAAGGACAGTAATGCAAGTTTTAGAAATATCACCTTCTAGAGCAAGTTATTCCAGAAGGAAAAAAAAAGTCTTGGTTTTCATTCATTCCCATACTTGCAAACCTCTATGAAGGACACAGAGAACTCACTATTGCATTTTTTTCCAGTTGCAAAGGGCAATTCTCACATTTTTCTCAAAATGACAGGGAAAAAACTGAAGTAGTATCCTAGATTGAAGTGGGATCCATCCTACGGCACATGAAAAATCACATTATTCACTTTCACCTGTGAAATGGGGAGACTCCTAAGAGCCTGCAGTGAGAATTTAATGCAACTGCTGTTTATTGAGTCCTTATACTGTTCCAAGCGCTGAGCTGAATGCACTCCTACATGATCTCATTTCATCCTTACAATAACTCAGTGCCATGGGTATTAGAATGATTAAGTGGCTTGCCTAAAATATATAGGAGAGCCAGGATTTGCACACAGGTTGTCTGACTCCAAAGTCACAATGTTATAATATCTCATGGTTGGCAAAATATCAGTAGCCAAACTTTGAAGTAGTAAAGAACAATAGAGAAAGCCCCGTACCAAGATGGTTTTCAAATTTATGTCAAGGAAGAGGTTTATAGAAAAGAGTAGGAAGAGATTTTAAAGGTCATTCAGCCCCACTAATCCATTTTTCTGATAAAGAAACCAAGGCTCAGAAAACAGAAAAGGCATAGCAGGGTCAACTTACTCCATAAATGGCAGCCACTACATGGGACAGCTGGGTGGTTCAAGTCAATGTAGCACTCGAAAAAGAAATGTGATACATAGAAGTTGAGAACACTTTCTTTTGTTTTAGTATAACAAACTCATTAGTAATAGGAGAGGAACAGACAATCTGGGTCAGAATAAATTAGATAAGGCCATGAAGCAGTGGCCGAGCTTCTCACTAATATCTGCTGGACAAAATGAATTCAAATCACACCATTTTCTGAACCTGAGGCTATATATATTTTAGATAGATGAATTATTACGTGACAGTGTACATGTTTGAGGAGGAATATAAAGGATTTTAAAACATCCTTTTTTTCCCCAAATTTTTACCCCAATTTTACTTGTGGTACATCCATTCTTCTGTGAGATAGTCATTAAATAATTGAGAAGGTTGATTCTTTAATACCCCCGTAATGTGAATTATATGAGTTATGTGATCACTCATGGAAAGTGACCTGATAGATTCCTGATTAAAGCTAGCTATAGCTTAGAATTTAGTTATTACAGACAAAAAACTTAGCATATGTTCAAAGTAATCAAAATCAAAGTTAATACCAAGATCTGGCACACCCTTGAGTCCCTAAGTTTACCCAGGATTCCAAGGCTAGAAAATTTTCCCAGTTAGAAAAATGTGCAAATTCAGACCAAAGCTTGCATTTGATTTGTTCCTTCTGGAGAAAGGAATAGCATACCTTTTTTTAATTTTTATTTTATTTATTTATTTTTTTTGAGACGGAGTCTTGCTCTGTCACCCAGGCTGGAGTGCAGTGGTGCGATTTCGGCTCACTGCAAGCTCTGCTTCCTGGGTTCACGCCATTCTCCCGAGTAGCTGGGACTACAGGTGCCCACCACCACAACCAGCTAATTTTTTGTTTTTGTATTTTTAGTAGAGGTGGGGTTTCACCGTGTTAGCCAGGATGGTCTCAATCTCCTGAGCTTGTGATCTGCCCACCTCGGCCTCCCAAAGTGCTGGGATTACAGGCATGAGCCACCGTGCCTGGCCTTTTGTTTTCTTGTTTTTGTTTTTGTTTTTTAAAAAGGCATCTTTAAGAAAAAAATGCTAAATATTGATTAGCTTGTTCTTCACAAATGTGAAACAACCTTCAACTAGAATGACATCCAGACATTTCTGAAGCTTCCTGGAGAAGCCTATAATGCTTATGTACAGGGATGCCCTTTTTGATCTTTTGAAACTTTGTGGGGGGATCATCATTAAGGAATAATGAACTTCATCTGCTGCAGGTTGTCTCTTCGTTTTTAGACAACAATTATTTTGGAGAAGATGCAAGAAACTGTGCTGTTTATAAGGCAAACAAAACATTGCTGCCCTTACACTGTGGTTCCAAACGTGAATGGATATGCAAAATCCCAAGAGGTAAAAATAGTAGTAAGATCTTTGCTATATGTTTGATTTCTAATAATCTCTAGTACTTTCCCAATTTAAACACCCCAAACCACAATATCAACAAATTGCATGATAAAACAAATTACACTACTTTAGCAAAAAATGTTTCTATAGGAAATGGGAAAAGGCGACACCAATGCAGGATGCCAAGTTAGTTCATTGGGAACTAAGGTAACCAGCTAATATTGCAGAATATTTATAGTGCAAGTATAGTCGGGGAAAAATGTCACTTTGACATTACAGAGCAAATGGAATTACTTGTACAATGAGTAAGTGGAAGCACCTGGGACAGTGTGTGGCACACAGTGGCCTCAGCAAGTGCTCATGTCCTTCCTTCTTTAATTAGAAGCCTCTCTGGAGCTTCCTCTTCAAGTGTGAGAACTCACCATATATTCCAAACAGCACAATGTACCTGTTTTAAAGTGATGTTTTAAAAGATGAAGGACAAAATAGTGTGTTTAGAGCTGAAGTAATTCACAGACAATGCACTTGAGAAGCAAGATCAGTCAAAGTGATTTGCTTTCACTTTGCAGATGTGAAACCCAAGATTCCGTTCTGGTACCAGTACGGTAAGAACGACTCTGGCAGCTCTTGAATTTCTAATTATTAATATATACCATATAAGTGCTATTATATACCATTAATGTGTTGTTACATTTCTCAAATCGAGCCTCTCTTTTCTTGTGTCAACCTAGAGCTAATTTGTTCAAATTAATAATTAATAAATGTAGTCATTTAATATGATTAAGGACTAGTATCATCAATCATTTTCATGACATGCGATTTTAGAATATGTACCTATCCCCGACCTTTTAATACTAGTGAAGGTATCTTGTAAGAGATAGACCAAAGAAAAAAAGCAAGTTATGTATCTATTTATGTGCATATGTGTCTGTGTGTGTGTGTTCAAATTCCTGTGTGTGTGTATACAATTATTTTTAATGTTGAGTGACCAAATCTCAAATTTGGGGTCAATCCTAGCATACCTATTTATCATTTCAGCATTATTTTCACTGTTTCTTTTTCTTTCAGATGTACCCTGGCTCTTTTATCAGGATGCAGAATACCTTTTTCATACCTTTGCCTCAGAATGGTTGAACTTTGAGTTTGTCTGTAGCTGGCTGCACAGTGATCTTCTCACAATTCATTCTGCACATGAGCAAGAATTCATCCACAGCAAAATAAAAGCGGTACTTGAACATAACTCACCATGAAAAATTCAGAGTTTAGCACCTTCTTTTGCCCTTGGGAGGGAGGGAGGGATAGTTTTTTCGATTTGACTTCGGATATTTATTTAAACTTCAGTAAAAGCCATAGATTTCAGTAAAGCCATAGATTTTTGAGAATTTTTTTTTCCTATTATAGAGATTAAGAGAAAATAATGGAGGTACAGGTTTACTGTATTGCTCAGTCATTTCCCTTCTCTTCATTCTTTGTTAGCAACAATGGTGAGCACGTCGAGATTGTTTCATGAGGTTCATTCGATCATTTAATCACCGGTAGAACTGGGGTTTTACTAGTGATTAAAAAAGACCCAAATTCCTATCTTCATGGAGTTTATATTCTCGTCTGGGAAGAAAGACCATAATCAATACGAGTAAATAGAATTATATAATATATTAGAAAAAATAAGTGGATAAATGCCACAGAGGAAAATTAAGCTCAAATGAGGGATGAGGAATACCTGGGGGGTGCCTGGCAGTTTTAAACTTTCAAAT
The DNA here is from genome assembly GCF_028858775.2 of Pan troglodytes. Classification (NCBI taxonomy): domain Eukaryota; kingdom Metazoa; phylum Chordata; class Mammalia; order Primates; family Hominidae; genus Pan; species Pan troglodytes. The sequence continues at coordinate 62,025,987 of NC_072411.2, read as the reverse complement.
CTTACAAGAGTACATTATTTTTAAGTTTGTAAAGACTAATATACAGAAAATAGTAAGGAGTAGTTTTCTATTTCAACTTAAAGTAGAGAAAGGCTACTTAATTCCTTGCAGAACTAAGCTAGTAAGAAAGAAACATGCAAGACCTATTAAATAATAAAATAAACTGGCAAAGAATAGTGTACTTTTTCAGTGTGTTCCTTCAATAAGCATTCATTATCAAATATGTGCCAGGCACTGGGATATTTGTCAAAGATGCAAAAATGTATGAGATACAGTCTCTGTTTTTAAAAAGGCTAGATATATATACTTTAAAACATCATGTTGTATACAATAAATACATACAATTTTATTTGTCAATTTTTAAAACATAAATTTAAAAACTAAAGCTGGAAGTGATATGATGTAGTAAATAGAAAGGGCACAGAAAGTGCAAATTACAATGGGGGCACGAAGGCGGGAAATCCTCACTCCCCTTTCCCTTGGAAGCTTTGAAAGCAAGAAAAAGCCATTTTCTTTTCCTGTAATTTAATCATATTTCATGATCTTCAGGAATCCTTTCTAACTCTATCATCTTTTTATATCTCTGTAAGTTGACTATAAAATGAGGCCCTGTATTAAAGCATCCTAGGCTTGAGAAAGAAATGTCTTTCCTCACAGTTCATGGGGATTTACTGTCTCTGTATCTTGTCTGTTGCACATACAGCCCATGAGGTACAAGCAGGTCAGGACTCCTGCTACATTCTGATGAAGAAGCCGAGAAAAAGAGAAGTTAGATGACAATCACATGGTCCCACAGACACTCAGTTGCAGAACAACCACTAGATGTGGAATTTTCCCCATCAGAAATTTGTACACTATTTTGTCAACCTTCCACTCTTACGAATGGAACACTCAAGCCAAAACCATAATGTTCAATATGAGCATGTTCAATTCTATACCATGATGTCGGAAAATACACATTTCTTTAGCCAGACACCATACTCTTCACCTCAGAGGGCAATAACAAGAGACCAGATGAATGGCTGAAAACTAATCCATACGCATGCAAAGTATACAACCCAAAAAGAGCTGATATTTGGCTATACTTACCATAACTGTTTCAGGTACTATGATAAGTACTAAAATGTAATCTTCCCAAGAACCCCCTGTGGGAAGCCTATTATTAGTACATTTTTACAGGTGAGGAGGCTAAGACTTCAAAGAGGTTAAGCAACTTGGTTACACAGCAGCTAAGTGGTGGAATTTGGAAAGAAACCCAGGCCATCTTACTTATCCAGTCATTTAAAAACCCTACACGGTGCTGCCTGTGACAGTGGAACAGCAGTGTCAGGGCATGTAAGAGCACAACGTCTTCATTACATCAAACGCTAGTTCCAAAATCCTCCACAAAACATGGCTGCCAGCTTCGTCTCAGACATGAACAATGAAGGGCTTCTTTAATCTTTCCAACAGAGCTTAGCTCTGCTGGGAACTTCTGTAGATCTTCTGTCTTCACCTTTCCTCTTAATTCATCTCCTAATCTTTGGAAGTTGGGAAGCCAATGGGGATGGCGTAGATAATGCCTCCCATAGAAGGGAAGGGCGAAACCCCACAGGCTGAGCAGTTGGAGTCATCATAGCCACTGCCATGATCTAGTTGAGGATTCTGATCTCAAATCAGACAAACTTTATGGTGCCTTATATGGCAAAATTGTCACCTGGCCTATGACCATGTTGATGTAGAATGCCCCATCAGTTTCATGGGTAAGGTGCTAACTAATCTCCCCACTGTGCTACAAAAGAAAATTATGGGAAGGTATAGGATTTGAATACTGAGAACAGGGCCAGGGGACTGTCCTAGTCTTTTCAGGCTGCTATAACAAAACACTATAGACTACGCAGCTTACAAACAACAGAAAATTATTGCTCACAGTCCTGGAGGCTGGAAACTCAAGATCTAGGCATTGGCAGATTTGATGTCTGGTGAATGCCCACTTCCTGGTTCATATGTATCCTTACATAGTGGAAGAGGCAAAGGAGCTCTCCAAGGTCCCCTTTTAAGGGCACTAATCCCATTCATGAGACACCCCCACCCCCCACCCTCATGACCTTATCATCTGCCATCTGCCTTGTAATATATCACCTTGAGAGTTAGGATTTCAACAATGTAAATTTTAGGGGGACACAAACATTTAGTCTGTAGTGGGGTCCAAGGGGAAAGGATATCAAATTAGAAAGAAGAAAGCTGTTGCTTTCCAAAAAATTCTTATTTCTGCATAATTTGTGCCTACCTTGGGCACTTGTTGTTGGTGGTGGTGATAGTGGTGTTCACATTTTGTAAGAAAGAAACCCCATACCTAAGAACGTCCTGCTGGAATGGGTCAATCCAGAAGTTACTTCATTCCAGGATGAGGAGCAAGATGTGTAGAGGTGATTCCACTCACTTCTGTCTCACATTTATCTTATAAATGTAGGAAGAGTACAAATAAGTAATTAAATATTTTTAAAATTACGTATGTGCTTTGTGTAGCTTCCCTAAGAAGAGCAGTGATTAGAATTGTGAAAAACAAAAATAACAGTTAGTTGCAGTGTCAAAAAAATTAATTATGAACAAGCAAGCTAAATACAGTTTAAAAATCTGAAGCAAATAAAAATTTTAATAAAATGTTTCCATCTTGGAAAAAGAATGTCAATATTTTCTCTCCCACTCTTTGAGTAACAGAAGACCATAAAGCATGATTAGAGTGAATTTATTTTTTGAGCCATCTTGATAATCACATTAATGCTGAAAAAACGCTGCAAGCACTTTAGGAGTTGTTTGACACAAACTACTAGCTAATTAGTCTACTTATCTGACATTTTTACACTGTTATGCAGTATTGTCATTTTGAAACGGCAATTTACCATTATTATTAAATTTTTATTTCTAAATGCTTCTCAAAATACATATCAAATCTATTAGTCCTCCTCCAAAATATCATTTGTCATCCTTGATGGGAACATTTTAAAAGATGACAGGTTGTTCTTCCTTATATTGCTTTATGGATTAATGTAGTGACTGTCACTGTGGAGTTTTGTTTGTTTTTGGTAAATCCTGTTTCCATATGATGCTAACTATAATGGCTGTTTGTAAATACCAAAACATAGTTGATGTTATAAAATGCATGTTCATATGACATTTTTTAAGCCCTGAGCTTACTTCTCTATCACATTTCTTTATGCAAACACATGTTAATAAGTCTTCTATTGTTGTGGCCTTCTTAAGCTAAAATTTCAAACATCCATTTTCACATTGGATGTTCCATTCTGGGTATCTTCTAGCATCTCCTATGAAGTTCAGTTCTGTGCCATATCACAACAGGTTGTGATGTGCCATGTGGAGGTTACCACGCCATAATTGAGGTGGTAATAAATATGCCACTTAGGATGCAGCAGTTATAATTTCTCTTTAGAGGTCCTTAATTGGGGCAGTGAACAATCCAGGCCATGATTTCCAGTCCCGTGGCACATGAAACCTCTTTAGATTGAATGAAATTGTTGTGGTTCCCCCACTGAGTTCACAGCCAGTCTCAGTGGACCCATTCCAACGTCTGACAATGGGAATCTGAATTCAGCCTGTAAGAACATGTCCACGAAACAACACCTCAGGGATACAAAATTACAGTTGTTCCATCTTGCATTATTCTCAAATTGCTGATATGACAAATAGCCATGCTGTTTACAGAATAAAAATACCTGTTTATAAATTAGATTGTTAGAGGGCTATTGGGTTCTGTTGTATGGAGAGCTGAAATTCCTATGGAAAAATAATATATCTTAAAATTTCTTCTGAAGTCTTTACAGAAGAAATGAGAGTACAATTTAAATATATAATGCCTTCAAATTAACAGGATTTTAGCATATAAAAATTAACTTACAGTTCAGCACACAACACACACACACACACCCCCATTAAGTATACTGATTTACAGGTCTTAGAAAAACCCTTACTTCCTCTTCCTCTAATAGTTAAAGAGGGAATTTCAATTTCCTGGGTCATAAGTCAGTACATCTGCCCTAATGTGTGTGTGTGTGTATGTGTGTGTGCGTGCGCGCGCACACACGTGTGCACATGCATGCACATAGTGCTTTAATTTTATACTTTATTGTACTTAGGTCCAAGTGATTAATAGTGGTATAAAATTAGTAAAATGTAAAAGGATAATTTTCTTTTTGTTGTTGTTGTTCAAGTCTTCTATTTCCTTACTAATTTTTACTACCTTTATTCTGAACACTACAACATTACTAATACAATCTTAGATTAAGTCGTTTTTTTATTGGTGATAACTATATCACTCTGTTAACATAGAATTTATAATCTACTAAAATTCCAATTTTTTGTTATACAGTTTAATTTTATATTAAAAAGTACATATTTTGAAATGTGTCCATGTTGACACATATAAATCTGGTTCCTTTTTTTATTATTATACTTTAAGTTCTGGGATACATGTGCAGAACATGCAGGTTTGTTACATAGGTATACATATGCCATGGTAGTTTGCTGCACCCATCAACCTGTCATCTACGTTAGGTATTTCCGCTAATGCTATCCCTCCCCCAGCCCCCCACCCCCCGACAGGCCCCAGTGTGTGATGTTCCCCTCCCTGTGTCCATGTGTTCTCATTGTTCAGCTCCCACTTATGAGTGAGAACATGCGGTGTTTGGTTTTCTGTTCATGTGTTAGTTTGCTGAGAATGATGGTTTCCAGCTTCATCCATGTCCCTGCAAAGGACATGAACTCATCAAAAGGATAATTTTCTAGTTGTCAAACACTGGGCACTCTGTAGTATTCTTTTGTCCTATATTGTGTCTCTCTATTTGAATGGGAAGGAAAGCTTATACTGCTTAAAGCTTAACAATCAGACTAATACCTAAAATCAGTATCTTTATACTAATGATGCCTTGATACCTTGAATTGTTTTTCAAATACATGTGACATATGCAATGAATTATAAATCACTGAGAGGGTAAATAACTGAGAGGATGAGCCAATAATTTTTTGTCAGAAAATGAATTCATTTTCTAATATTACTTTTTAAAACCTTCTTAGAGAGTTAGAAACATTACTTTTCAAGTTGTATGAAACTAAAATTATTTTCCATGTTTGATTCCAGTTTTTCTTCGTAATGGGGGGAATATTTTAGAATAATGAAGTTTCAGGTTTTCTCAAGATGCTAGGCCTTAGTATATTCTTCCTTAGATAATTGGGTAAAATACTGAAGAATAGAAAGCTATTAGCAGCAACCCCATTACTCTTAATAGTGAAAAAGGAAAACAAGTAGAATAAATGCTGACTTTTTTTTCTTTCAATAGCTATCAAAGTATGGTGCAAGTTGGTGGATTGGACTTCAAGAAGAAAGAGCCAATGATGAATTTCGGTATGAACCTAGATTCATTTGCATTTAATTTTGTTTGACAGGTTTTATTTGCAGAATGATTAGATTCAATTTTAGTGATCAATTTGTTGAATACCCTTCAAACATTAACTTATAAATTTTGACTTCTCTAACCAAAGACATGAGTGTTTTTTAAAGAATATGCTTATGAAACCATCCCGACAATCTAGCCATAAACATATCCATCACCTCCAAAAGCTTTCTTTCCTGCTCTATTCATTTATTTATTTATTCACTAATTCATTCATTTTTGTGATGAGAACACTTAACATAAAATCTACCCTCTTAGCTGGTCGCGGTGGTTCACACCTGTAATCCCAGTACTTTGGGAGGCCAAGGAGGGCGGATCGCCTGAGGTCAGGAGTTCAAGACCAGCCTGGCCAACATGGAGAAACTCTCTCTCTACTAAAAATACAAAAATTAGCTGGGCGTGGTGGTGCGCACCTGTAGACCCAGCTACTTGTGGGGGCTAAGGTAGGAGAATCACTTGAACCCGTGAGGCAGAGGCTGCCGTGAGCCGAGATCATGCCACTGTACTCAGCCTGGGTGATAGAGAGAGACTCCATCTCAAAAAAAATCTACCCCCTTAGAAAAATTTTAAGTATATGATACAATATTGTTAACTATAGGTACTATGCTACATATGAGTATATTTTTTAAATTTAATAGAATATTATATCTTCAATCCCTACCTCAGAACTCTAAGAATGATGTTGGAGACTGGACATGCAGAATGAGAGAAGACCTTAACATTTTTAATCTTCCCACAGCTGGAGAGATGGAACACCAGTGATATACCAGAACTGGGACACAGGAAGAGAAAGAACTGTGAATAATCAGAGCCAGAGATGTGGCTTTATTTCTTCTATAACAGGTTATTTTACTTACCCATTTTTGGGTTTATAATACAAACTGATAATTTTCAGGAGGCTTAAAGTCTTTTCCTTGCATCATTTCCATGAGAAGTTTCTGTTTATTTCTCTTTTCAGTTGACGTGTTCAGTTTTGTCTGCCATAAGGCTTAAGGATGGCCATTTTTTTCTGTTCAATCCATGCATTCATGTTCTTGGAAATAATTTACATCTGAATAAGTCCTTCCTCATAAATCAAGACAGCACCAGAAATGGGCCCAGTGAAACTTTAAAGAAATATATGCCTGACAAATACTTTTTTCTGTGGTATTTCAATGGAAGCACTTTTTAAAAAAATCTGTTCCTATATCCAATTTATAATGGGCCAGAACTTTAACCTCTGTGAAATTTACTTCCATTTTCCTATTTAATAAATGTTTTGATTCAAGTCAGTATTCTTTTTTCTTTTACTACCTGTCATCAATTGCTGCTTGCTTTAGAATGGCAACTGTTTGCAAGTTGGATTTAGAAGCACATTTAGGTTGAAGATTGGTTTTTTAAATTCTCTTCATCAGTGCAGTGTAGTTAGGTTGATTGTCCACTCATTCCCCTTCTTTCTAACCAATAAAAGATAATGATACCCGTTACTCTAACAGATTCATAACTAACCTGTGCCCCAGGCCAGGAGAGGGATAAACACAGAAAATAATTTTGGGTGTGAGGGCCTCTGCAGAGAGTTAGGAAAGGAAAATCCGTGTGGTTAATCAGCCTGCTTTTACCAGCAGGTGTCACAACAGCCTACAGAAAGGACTGTTTTGAGAGTCTGGGAGAATAGCAGCTAATCTGCATTGAAAATAGCATTCCAGCCCTTCCTTCAAAATGCCAACATCTTTTGGGCTCATATTGCTGATCTAGAAAACTGAGCCTGCCCTTGCAATTGGCATGCATTCTGCCCTGTTCTGGAATTTATGACTTGGATGCCAATAAAATGCATTCTATAATCCTTATTCTGAAAATATAGCTCTTCTAAATTAAAAAAAAAAAAAAGCAGTTAGTTTGTCGGAGGCTAAGGATTTGAGGATATTTCTTACTGAAGACATGTCTATATGTGAGTCTGGTTTACTTAAGGATCAGTATTAAATGCTGTTTTCTTGGAAGTTCTTGAGTTAATTTTTCTAAATTATTATATTTTCTAAAGAATTATAAAGTAGAAATTATCTACTGTTTTAGAATCTTTTTCCCCTCTGTACATTGAAATTGAACATTTTAAAATGAAATTGTTACCCTACAAAGTATTCTTTTGCTACACAAGTCAAATATTCTTAAGATTTTAATCAGTTCTATGATTCAAATTGCAGTATTTATTTAGATTTTTTTAATTTGCAAAATTTTTACATTCTTAAATTAAAATTACTGAGTTGGCCTTGCCCAGTTAGCTGTTGTCCCTAGAGAAATCTAAGATCAGTAGTTTAGTTCAGTTTCTAGGTTTTAAAAAATAAATTATGAAAAACCGTAGCCTCATAAAAATAGTGATCAATAGAGAATGCCTTCAAAGAATCGCCATTGTTCCTAAGCCATTTCTAACCCATTTTCTCCTCCAGGACTCTGGGGTAGTGAAGAGTGTTCAGTTTCTATGCCTAGTATCTGTAAGCGAAAAAAGGTTTGGCTCATAGAGAAAAAGAAAGATACACCAAAACAACATGGAACGTGTCCCAAAGGATGGCTATATTTTAACTATAAGGTAAGCTTGTTTTTCAAAAGTTGCCTTTGTTTCTCTTTTGTAGACACTAATTTTGGAAAGTGTTCAAAAAGTGAAAGTGGCTTTTGAAAGCTGTGAGTTGTTCATAGGACCTGGAATTTTTTTGTCACAACTTTCAAGAAATTTGAGTTTTCCGTTTAGTAACAAATCTTTTGGAACAAAAGATTTTTGTCAAAAACAGCCTGGACACTGCCCCTCGTTTCTATACTCAGTTTTACTGTTGGCATAGTCATTTATTGTGCTGTATGAATGTTTCATTAGGTGTAACATATGTATGTATATGTATGTATGCATGTGTGTGTGCATATGCATGTGTGTGTGTGCTCATGTGCGTGCGTGTGTGTGCACGTGTATGTATGTGCCTGCATGCCTGTGTGTCTAGGTTCTGCTCCCAAATAAGCTGTAAATTTCAGAGGACCCAGACTCCATCTCCTACTCTTGTGTTTTCCCTGCCTGGAGCCGGCATAGAGCTCTGCCCACTAGTGAATTGAGGGACTAATAACTTAGCTTGGTCAATGTCATCTTAAGCCTCATAAAGCTGGTGCTTCCATGCAGATTTGAATTAAGAAAAAAAAAATTGCCAGTGGGGATATTTTAAACCAGATTTATTATTTCTGATGCTGCCTTCAATTAAGGCCTAGTCTCCCTCCACTCTTCATATTTTATAATAAAATAACTTTATAGGCCTTAGGTGGAAGTAATTAAAATGCATCCCAAATTATAATTGTTTAACTCTTAGAAAATTAAAAAACCCAAACTGTGTCATCATTTCATATGCTAATATGAAATTCCTCTTCAATTGTGGACAGCCAATTTTTAATCTAAGTGTTCAGTTATATTGGCAGGGCTTTCTCTCCTTTGTGATCTTCCTCCCATTGTTAATTTGAGAAATGAGGCCACTTGGATTTTTCACACATTCATTGAGTACCCACCAGACATTTGGCACTGACTTTTAAATTTTTTTAATATCTGGTAAATACACACAATATAGAATTCACCATTCTAGCCATTTTTGTTTACTGTTTACTAGTGTTAAGTATCACTCACACTGTCATTCAACAAATCTCCAGACCTTGAAACTGTACCCATTAAACGACTCCCTGTTCTTCCTACTCTGAACCCCTTGGCAACTGCTGTTCTACTTTCTGTGTCTTTGAAATTGACTACTTTAGATACCTCATGTAAGTGGAATCAGACAGTATTTGCCTTTTTGTGACTGGCTTATTTCAGTTAGCATAATGTCCTCAACGTTCACCCACACTGGCATGCGACAGGACTTCCTTTTGACGGTTGGACAATATTCCATTGTATGGATATACTACATTTTGTTTATCCAGTCATCCATTGGTGGACATTTGAGTTATGTCCCCTCTTAGCTAATTGATTGTATGTTTATTTCTTATATCACTGAATTTTAAAAATATATAGAATTACTATCCTCATTTTACATATGAGAAGACAGATGCTAACAAAATTGTGTGACTTTTCTGAAACTTCACAGTGAATACGCATCAGGCCAAGACGCACTTTTTGTTTTCTGACCCTGAGTCTGGTGGTCTTGCCCCTTTCCTATGCCTGCCACTTCACGTTGGCACTTAAGGACTGCCACTCCAGAAATGCAAATTAAAACAACAATGAGTGATTTGCCACTGCACAGCTACTAGAACGGCCCAAATCCAGAGCACTGACAACACTACATGCTGGCAAGGAGGCCGAACAACAGGAGCTCTCATTCACTCCTGGTGGGAATGCAGAATGGTATGGCCACTGTGGGAGACAGTTTGGCAGTTTCTTACAAAACTAAACATACTTTTACCATTTGATCCAGCAATCACACTCCTTGGTATTTACCCAAAGGAGTTGAAAACTTATGTATACGTAAAAACCTGTCCATGAATATTTATAACATCTTTATTCTTAATTGCCAAAACTTGGAAGCAATCAAGATGTCCCTAGTAGGTGAATAAATAAACTGGTACAACCACACAATGGAATATTACTCAGTACTAAAAAGAAATTAGCTATCAAGCCTTTAAAACACATGGAGGAAACTTAAATTCATATTACTAAGTGAAAGAAGCCAATCTGAAAAGCCTACAATACTGTATGATTCCAACTATATGACATTCTGGAAAAGACAAAACTAGAGAGACAGTAAAAAGATCAGTGGTTGCCAGGTGTTGCAGGGAGGGAAGGATGAAGTTGTGGAAGATTCTTAGGGCAGTGAAAATTCTCTGTATGATAGCACAATGGTGGATGCATGTCACTAGACATTTGTACAAACTCATAGAATGTACAACACAAAGAGTGAACCCTAATGTAAACTATGGACTTTGGGTGGTTATGATGTGTTAATGCAGGTTCATCGATTGTAACAGATGTACCATTCTGGGGTGATGGGGCATGTGATAATGGGGGAGGCTGTGTATGTGTGGATCAGGTGGGAAATCTCTGTACCTTCCTGGTTTTTTTTGAGATGGATTCTCAGTCTGTCACTCAGGCTGAAGTGCAGTGACATGATCTCCCCTCACTGCAACCTTTATCTCCCAGGTTCAAGTGATTCTCTTGCCTCAGCCTCCCAGGTAGCTGGGGTTACAGGTGCCTGCCACCACGCCCAACTAATTTTTGTATTTTTAGTAGAAACGGGGTTTCATCATGCCAGGCTGGTCTCAAACTCCTGACCTCAGGTGATCCGCCCGCCTTGGTCTCCCAAAGTTGTACCTTCCTCTTAACTTTGCTGTGAACCTAAAACTGCTCTTTAAAAAATGAAGTATTTAATAATTTTTTTTAAAAAAAAAAGGGTTGCCATGTCAGCTTAGCCCTATGACACAGTGAGCTCAGTGACACCATGAGATATTTTCTAGAATAGTGTAATTTACTCTAAAACTTTACTATAGTAATGAGGTACACTATTTTTTAATCATTGATACTTTCTGTATACTTCCTATTTTCTCAAACTATAAAATCTTTCTACCAGGTATAAATTATTTTCACATTTTAGTATGAGAAACTTGTAGCTAATATTCAATAAGACACTGAGTGTTACTAAGTCTTTTTTTTTTTTTTTTTTTTTTTTTTTTGAGACGGAGTCTTGCTCTGTCGCCCAGGCTGGAGTGCAGTGGCGCGATCTCGGCTCACTGCAAGCTCCGCCTCCCGGGTTCACGCCATTCTCCTGCCTCAGCCTCCCGAGTAGCTGGGACTACAGGCGCCCGCTACCACGCCCGGCTAATTTTTTGTATTTTTAGTAGAGACGGGGTTTCACCGTGTTAGCCAGGATGGTCTCGATCTCCTGACCTCGTGATCCGCCCGCCTCGGCCTCCCAAAGTGCTGGGATTACAGGCGTGAGCCACCGCGCCCGGCCTACTAAGTCTTTTATTAAAACCTTTGGCAATTAGTTTTTTAAAGCATCTTTATGGTCATAAATAATGTAACATAACATTTGCCATTTTAACCATTATTGAGTGTACAATTCAATGGCATTAATTACATGCACAATGTTATACAACCATCATCTCTATTTCCAAAACATTCTCACTATCCCAAACAGAAACTCTGTAACCATTAAGCACTAACTTCCTGTTCCCCATCCCCTGGTAACCTCTAATCTATTCTCTATCCCTGTGAATGTGCCTGTTCTAGATATTTCATATTAGCGAACTCATACAATATTCGTCCTTGTGTCTGGCCTATTCGCATGATGTTTTCAAGGTTCATTTGTGCTTTAGCATATATCAAAATTGCATTCCTTCTTGTGGCTGCATAATATTCCTGTGTGGCACGGGCATGTGTGTGTGTGTGTGAATATTGCATATTTTGTTTATTCATTCATCTGTTGATGCGCACTTGGGTTGTTTTCACCTTTTGACTATTGTGAATAATGCTTCAATGAACATTGGTGTGTAAGTCTCTGTTTGAGTCCCTATTTTCAATTCTTTTGAATGTATACCTACAAATAGAATTGCTGGGTCATATGGTAACTCAGTAGTTAGCTTTTTGAGGAACTGACAAATGTTCTTCCACAGCGACCAAACCATTTTACAATCCTGCTAGCCGTGTGTGAGGGTTTCAATTTCTCCACATCTTTGCCAACTCTGGCTATTATATAGCCATCCTAGAGCACGTTAGGTGTTATTTCATTGTGATTTCGATTTGCATTTCTCTATTATCTGATGAAGTTGAGCATCGTTTCATGTGCTTGTTAGCCATTTGTTTATCTTCTTTGGAAAAATGTCTATTAAAGTCCTTTGTCCATTTTTAAATTGGATCATTTGCCTTTTTATTGTTGAGTTATAGGAATTCCTTATATATTCTAAATATTAAACCCCATCCAATATATGATTTATAAATATTTTCTGTCATTCTGTAGGTTGTCTTTTAACTTTCTTGATAATGTCCTTTGATGCACAAAAGTTTTTAATTTTGATGAAACCCAGTTATCTACTTTTTGTTCCGTCACTTGTGCTTTTGGTATCATACTTAAGAATTCACTGCCAAATCCAAGGTAATAAAGATTTGCCCCTGTGTGTTCGTCTAAGAGCTTCATGGTTTTAGCGTTTATATTTAGGTTGTTGATCCATGTTGAATTCACTCCAGTATGTGACAATTAGTTTTTCACAACTGTTAGAACAAGTTTATCCTGGCATGGTCTCTAGGGAACAGGCATAAAGGAATGCCTAGCTAATCTCCAAATCACATTTCTGGTACAGATAGTGAACAACCCAAAAGCATGAATACAACTGTCCTAGTTACTAACTCATGCCTCCTCTCATGTGTAAAAGAGGATTTTTTTATATACTTTAAGTTCTGGGGTACATGTGTAGAACATGCAATTTTGTTACATAGATATACACGTGCCATGGTGGTTTGCTGCACCCATCAACCCGTCACCTACATTAGGTATTGCTCCTAATGTTATCCCTCCCCTAGGCCCCCAGTCCCCAACAGGCCCTGGTGTGTGATGTTCCCCTCCCTATGTCCATGTGTTCTCATTGTTAGCTCCCACTTATGAGTGAGAACATGTGGTGTTTGGTTTTCTGTTCCTGTGTTAGTTTGCTGAGAATGATGGTTTCCAGCTTCATCCATGTCCCTGCAAAGGACATGAACTCATCCTTTTTATGGCTGCATAGTATTCCATGGTGTTTATGTGCCACATTTTCTTTATCCAGTCTATCATTGATGGACATTTGGGTCGGTTCCAAGTCTTTGCTATTGTGAATAGTGCTGCAATAAACAAATGTGTGCATGTGTCTTTATAGCAGCATGATTTATAATCCTTTGGGTATATACCCAGTAATGGGATTGCTGGGTCAAATGGTATTTCTAGTTCTAGATCCTTGGGGAATCACCACACTGTGTTCCACAATGGTTTAACTAATTTACACTCCCACCAACAGTGTAAAGGTGTTCATATTTCTCCACATACTCTCCAGCATCTGTTGTTTCCTGACTTTTTAATGATCACCATTCTAACTGGCCTGACGTGGTATCTCATTGTGGTTTTGATTTGCATTTCTCTAATGACAAGTGATGATGAGTATTTTTTCATATTTCTGTTGACTGCATAATGTCTTCTTTTGAGAAGTGTCTGTTCATCTCCTTGGCCCACTTTTTGATGGGGTTGTTTGTTTTTTTCTTGTAAATTTGTTTAAGTTCTTTGTAGATTCTGGATATTAGACCTTTGTCAGATGGATAGATTGCAAAAATTTTCTCCCATTCTGTAGGTTGCCTGTTTATTCTGATGATAGTTTCTTTTGCTGTGCAGAAGCTCTTTAGTTTAATTAGATCCCATTTGTCTATTTTGGCTTTTGTTGCCATTGCTTTTGGTGTTTTAGGCATGAAGTCTTTGCTCATGTCTATGTCCTGAATGGTATTGCCCAGGTTTTGTTCTAGGATTAAAAGAGGATATTTTAAGGAAATTAATGACAAGTCAAATCCTTAGCATTTGATAAATAATTCTTAGAAACCTGGAATAGTTGTTTCTGGTTCAGCCTTTTGCTATTATCCTTCCCCCAAACTTGATTTTTACCCACACAGTTCAGCTCCATCCCATGTGTCCTCCTGTACACACGTAGAGAGTGTGTATCTATGGGAATGGTGGCAGTGATGGTGGAGCAGACCCAGGGCAAAAGAGCAAGTGAATGCTTCCCATGAAAGGAATAGAGAGGGGAATAAATATGTGCATGAGAATGGCGGGGAGGGGAGGCGCCTTCTGAAGCTAGCCCTGGGGCATGATTAAAACACCCTCATGTAGCTCAGAGTTATAAAAAAAAATTATTGATAACTAACAGCTAGATCAGTAGTTTTCAGCCCTGGTCAAATATTTAGAATCAGCAGGTGAGCTTTTTAAAAACATCACAGTGCAGGAGACGTCCTGAAGATTCTGATTTAGCTGATCTGCATGGGATCCAGGCATCCGTATTTTTTTAAAGCTCCCTCAGTTATTCTAATGTGTGGCCAATATTTACCCAGCAATTCAACAGTCATAGTTCCACAACTCTTTCTTCAAGGCATTAGGAGCATTTGATTACAAAGGATATCATCACAGCAGGCTTCATAAGTAGGTGGCAATTCACCTGGCACAATGTCAGAGTCACCATGCATGTCTCCCCACCCACAGTGCCTTCTCCTGCGCATTAATGCCTAAAATTCCACCACTGGAGTTTCTCTCCTTTGTCTCAACACTTTCCTTTATTTTTAAAAGGGAAATATTTTTGAGATTGCCTCATCTGTCATCAACATCTTGAAACAAGTAAGTTTATCAGATTATTAGAAAAACTGTTAATAGGAGAGTTGATAGCTGAGAGCGGTGGGATGGTTTTTCCCTATTAACAAATAAAGCTACAGAAGGAAAACTGGGAGATAACGATGATGGACCTTCTTTACTTCACAATTCTGAAATGAGTTCCAATATATTATGTCCCATTAAACTTTGCTTATTGTTTGTGAATTTCCTAGGACTAATTTTTATTGGTTATTTCTAAGGAAAAAAATCCCACTTTATTGGCAAATTAAGTGGGTTTTAAAAGCGGGTTTTAAAACTGAGATACACAGAAATTAAGCATCTTTTCTAATGTCTCATAAATAGTTTTCTCTGTGTTTGACAATGTAACAGAGGTTTGACCAGGGGTTTACCCAGGAAGAATGAGTCATCTAAGATACTTGTCCCAGCAGATCTGTGGGAGGAAGAAATTCTAAGTGTGTGTGTGTGATTAACTCTTGTGCTTCTACTTACATATTTTTATTCAAGACCTGGATTGAGTGGTAATGGCTGCTTTGCACCGTCTAGTTTGGGATTAGTCAATATTTGATTTTGTGCATAACATAGTTTTTTCTTAAAAATACTCTCACCTCTTTTTGGAATTTATTCAAATTGGAGCACTTCATTCATTCATTCATTTACTATCTCGATGTCGGGAATTCAGTGGTGAGGAAAAACAGACACAGCCCCTTCTCTTTTGGTGCTTACACACTAGAGGGAGAACAAACATTAGTAAATCGATCAGGAAAATGGCTGTGTAATTTAAAACTGTGGTGTACGTGATGAAGGAAAGCTATGTGGTTCTAGAAAAGTGTATAGCCAGAGGACCTGACTCAAGTGGTCAGAAAGGCAGGGAACATTAAAAATAGGGGGAGCTGCATGTGCTAAGGTCCTGCAGCAAGGTGGGAGTATGATATTTAAGAAACTAAAGGAAGCATAGAGAACTAGAGTGGCCAAAGGTGAGACAAAAGAAGTGGAAAGGGTGATACCGTGTTGGACTTCTGGCCTCTATCCTAAGAGCAGTGGGAAACCCTTGACGGGTTTAAAACTAAAGAAGGACGTGACCAGGACCAAATTTTAAAAAGTTACTCTAGATGTAGTGCCAAGGATATATGGAAGAAGGGCAAGGGTGAGAAAGGTAAGGGCAGTTAGGAAGCTATTGCTGTAGTGCAGGCAAGAGATTAGTAGGTTGGGCTAAGATAGTGGTGGCAGAGACCATGAGGCAGTGGGAATGGGGATGGGTGAGGGGGCTTTTTGGGAAATGAGATGTCCAAATGGTATGGCTGTTGGGGAGATGGAGTGGGAAGGTAAGGATGCCTCTGAGGTTTCAGGCTTATTGTATGTGTATAAGTGCATGCAGACCGTGCCATTCATTGTGAGTAGGAACACTGGGAAAGGACCAAGTTTGGAGGGAACTGAATTTCATTTTCAAATATTGAGCTAGAAATGATTTTGAGACAAAAAAGAATTTTATATTGAAAACCCATTTAGAATACAGTAGGACCCCATTAATTCATAGTAATAATCAGAGATGCATTAAACTTGATCACATTTTGCAAATTAGTAAGTAAACAATTTTAAATTAAGGATGCTGTACTTCATCTTGCTGCTTTGCCTTAATTATTAATGACACAATTTCGGAGTGTGTTAGTAAATATGTTATATTTTTAGAAACAATGAAGTCGTGGTAATGGCAGGCCACACTTCCGTAGTCAAGCTAGTAAATCCTGGCTGAGGCAAACATAGAGGAAGCAGAGGAAATGTTTTTCTGGAGAGATTTATTGAGCTAACTGAACCAATGAGGTTCATTGGTATTTATGAATGGTTCATTAGTGTAACTATCTGAACACAAGGTGAATTCACATTAAATGATAAGACTTCCCAATAATTAATATGTGCCAGTCTTTAGAATTTGTAATTAGAGGAAAGAGGCAAAATGAAAGGAAATAGATAAAAGGATAGTTGTTATAAAATTAAACTCCTTGAAAGCCAATTCAGTTTATTTGTGAAGCAAACAAGACAAAAAGGACCAGAAGAATTGAAAATGTATTTTCTCTCTTAGTTGGCAACTCAACCTCAAGCTAGTTCAGTGTTTCTGGTTTTTATCCTAAGAGTAGTGGAAAATTCCGGAAGGGTTTAAACTAAAGGGTGACATGATCAGGACTGAGTTTTAAAAAGAATTACCTTACACTATTGACATTTGGGGTCAGATAATTCTTTCTTTTGAAAGACTGACCTGACCTGTGCTTTGCAAATGGTTAGCAGCATCCTTGTCTCTACCCATTAGTTGCCAATAGCAATCCCCTCCCCAACTGTAACAGTGAAAAATATCTGCAGGCATTATCAAAATATACCCTGAGGGGCAAAATTGTCCTGTTGGAGAACCACTGAGCTAAATTTAGAATGACTGACAATGTCATTTGACAACCATTTTAGGGGCTTTTATTTTGCTTAATAAATGTTTACTAGGGGCCTTCTCTGGTGTGATGTTCAAAGAGGAGTAAGACTTAGTCTCTCTGCTTTTAAGGGGTGTATGATGGTGGGGAAGGGGTGGAGAACTGAAAAATTTGGAAATTAAAGAATGATGGGGAAAGATATTGTATTAGACCAGTCTTGCATTTCTATAAAGGAATACCTGAGACTGGGTAACTGATGAAGAAAATAGGTTTATTTTGACTTACAGTTCTGCAGGCTGTACAAGAAGCATGGTGCCGGCACCTGCTACTGGTGAGGGCCTCAGGGAGCTTACAATCATGGCAGAAGATAACAGGGAACCAGCATGTCACATGGCAAGAGCAAGCGCAAGAGGGTGAAGTGAGAGGAGGTTCCAGACTTTTAAACAATCAGATCTCGCATGAACTGAGAACTCATTGATCACCTAGGGGATGGTCCTAAGCCTTCAAGAGGGATCTGCCCCATGATCCAATCACCTCCCACCAGGCCTCACCTTCAACACTGGGAATTACATTTCAACATGAGAGTTGGAGGGAACAGACATCCAAACTATATCAGATATCATTTCAAAATAAGGTAGGAAAGGATGCTTTTTCAAGTGTAGGTTTCCACGCTAACCTAGAATTATCCTGTAGTGGCGAGATCTTAGGATCTGATCTATCAATGACTAGGGTTATCTGTGTTCATTGATGAGAGAATTGATTATGAGAGAAGAATCCCCAGCAAGTTCCAGATGAAACATCCGTTGCATAAAGTTTCTCCTGACCTCTCTGGAATTTTGCCTGATCCATTATAACCTTTCTCTTCTATCTTTTCCTCTCACCAAACTCCATCTGTTCCTACCAACATTCTTAAATTTCATCGAACTTTCGGGGAAAAACAAACAAACTTATCTTCAACCCTGCCTGTCCTGCCAAGTATGTATCATTCCATTTCTCATCCCATAAGAAAGAAACCTCTGTGGCAGGGAGCAGTGGCTCACACCTGTAATCCCAACTCTTTGGGAGGCCAAGGCAGATGGATCACAAGGTCAAGAGATCAAGACCATCCTGGCCAACATGGTGAAACCCCATCTCTACTAAAAATACAAAAATTAGCCAGGCATGGTGGTGCGCACCTGTAGTCCCAGTTACTCAGGAGGCTGAGGTAGGAGAATCACTTGAACCCAGGAGGCAGAGGTTGCAGTGAGCTGAGATCTCACCACTGCACTCCAGCCTGGGCAACAGAGCAAGACTCCATCTCAAAAAAAATTTAAAAAGAAAAGAAAAGAAACCTCTGCCATGATGCAGACATGATTCTCTCTTGCATAACACTCAACTTTTATTACCAAATTCCACAACCTTTTCTGTGTTCCCTCTAACATTGATGGCCAACCTTCCCCTTCATTTCTACTTCTTCCCAGGTTTCTTTGGTCATACCCTTGCTTTCTGTCCCACTGGGATCATTTATTTTTCTTCTCTGGCTCTTCCCAACAGACTTAGTGACCAAATGGCTGACTCAAGTATTTAGTGAATTTAAATACCTGATGTGTTTGACTCCCCATTATTTCTCTCTCACTTAAAGTAAGGAAGTGTGTTTGTAAATAAAATTGAACTAAGCTGTTCATTGCCACCCCCAGAATGTTTTTGTTTTTGTTTTTTTTTAGATTAAATGTGCCCATGTAAACTTTGCAATCAGAGTGGCTCCTTTTTAGGAAGAATACTACTTTTCATTGTGCTGAAGGCACTGTTCTGACATTTCACAAGACAAAACGCATCCCTGCTTCTGTTCCTGCCTGCTGCAAATGCAGGCAAGTCATTAACTCACCCTGAAAGCTGCTCCTCTTTGTTTTACTGTAACACCTTTGGAGGAGTTGAAAGAAAAATGAGTTCTTTCTGCCCAAGAAAATTATAAAGAATTTTCAAAGCTGATATTCAGTGTCTTTGGGAAATTTTTAATTCACTTAGAAAGATACAGAAATGAATGTTTTGTTTTGACATTTTTTGATAGTGCCTTCTGCTGAATATCCCCAAAGACCCAAGCAGTTGGAAGAACTGGACGCATGCTCAACATTTCTGTGCTGAAGAAGGGGGCACCCTGGTCGCCATTGAAAGTGAGGTGGAGCAAGGTAGAGTACTCAAGATCCAACCAGGCCAAGATAACCATTTTTATTCAAGTATTTATTAAAATATCCCCCCCACCTATACTAACATTCCCAAATCAACATTTAAAATACTGTGTTGCTGATGATACATGAGTTTTCAGTTTGACCCATAGGTTTTATTTCATGATATCTGTAAAAGTTAGTGTACTGCATTGCTTATAAACTGCTGGGTATTGGAGCCTTGTCTCTCACCAGTAGCAGTGGAAAGAATAAGGACATATTCATGGCCTATATTTCAAAATGGCTAAAAAGTATGATCTACATGTAATTGCATGGTATGATTTTTAGATCCCTTTACATTTACCTACATGCTTTTATTTGATATTTAATCAATTATATACTTTAGTTTAAATATAGCAGATAAATCCTCTTTTGTTTAGAAAGGTAATTAATGAACACTGGAAATTGTTTTGTTAATGATATGATGAAATCTCAGGTTATCCAGCTGATTTCTGTCAATTGAAACTAAAACAAAAGTGAAAGAAACTGCATTACCTTAACAAGGATAAAGTAACAAATTCCTATAAATGATTCATAATTATGTTTTGCTGGCATTTAAATATAATCATAGCTATAAATAGGATGCAGTGATTACCCAAATGCTTTCTGCAGTATTAAATTAGATAATGTATTCCTGTTTTTCAGCTTTCATTACTATGAATCTTTTTGACCAGACCACCAGTGTGTGGATAGGTTTACAAAATGATGATTATGAAACATGGCTAAATGGAAAGCCTGTGGTATATTCTAACTGGTCTCCATTTGATATAATAAATGTAAGTTTTAAGATTTATTTTTTGGAGATCACTTTGGCAAGATATTTTATTCAAGACTTGTTTACTAAAGCTTTTTTTATTTCCTATATTTTGTAGGTATAAATTTATATTAGTTTTTTATTAATATATTAATTTTTAATGTAATTGTATGTGTTCCATTAATATAATTACTTTACTCATCACAATAATTGTTTATTTTGTAGGTTATGAAATGACTTGTGAATAAGTTTATTAAATGCGAATAAAGGAATAATGGTGTCTTAATTTTAAAAATAATGTCAATAAAAATTTTAATGTTATAATAATGCTATATGTTATCATACTTTTGATAACGTGTATTATTTTAAAGATTCCAAGTCACAATACCACTGAAGTTCAGAAACACATTCCTCTCTGTGCCTTACTCTCAAGTAATCCTAATTTTCATTTCACTGGAAAATGGTATTTTGAAGACTGTGGAAAGGAAGGCTATGGGTTTGTTTGTGAAAAAATGCAAGGTAAGAAATATTTGGGTTTTTATTCCTTTCATTTCCAAAGTCCATCCTTCTCTTTCATGTTGGTTTTACACAGCTGTGTAGCTAAGTTTCCTGGCTAACAGTGTCAGGCACTTCTTCTTTGGCTTTACATAAGTTTAGTTATTTAATCTCCTCTACCCTAGGCTTATGCCCTTTAGTGGGATTCTAAGGACTGCCGAGGCCACTTGAGTGATGACCAAATTTATGTATCTATCTTAGTCATATTAAATGGCTTTACTGCTTCATTCTGGGATTATGTATCTGTTCAGGTAATTTTTAAAGGTCACTGAGAAAATGTTGGGAAAGAATCAGGGAAATAAACCAACTCATATTTGCTCCTTTTTTGGAACCCTGAAAATGGTCTCTGTGGCTAAATGTGGCATGCAGCAAGCTTCTAGATCTGATGGGCAGAACCCCCAAATGGTTTCTGTGTGAAATGCCAAAGCCACACTATTACAAATAGCCAACAGGGTCAATGAATAGTGTGAATGCACTATAACTGACCTTGAGTACTATAAATAAAAACAACAACAGCTCATGCTTTTACTGAATGCTGGGTATCCCTGTCCACACCACCCAAGAAAGCCATAGTTGGTGTCTAGAGCTGTATGGAACTCTGGGCAGCCTAGCATATATTTATATATTTATATATATATATATATATACATATATATATATACTTATTTGGAATAGGAATTTTACTTCTTAATGTGGCATACGTGTGAAGTCTCTAATGTTACTATCAACTCATCCTCAAAAAAGCAGTGCCAGAGAAGCTCCATTTCTGGTTCTCAGTTACCACTTAAACATTATAGTGGTCAGGAACTGAAAAAATGATACTAGATCTGTAACAGCAAGAGTAATATGGGTACAGCAGAGCCTTGTAGGGAAAGAAATAATATGAGCATGCCAGGTACTTACACACTTATGATGTACCTGACCCTGTGCCTTGAGTGTATGTGCGGTATGCCACAAAATCCTCAAGACAGTTCTATGAAGTAGGTAAAAGTCTCCCATTTTACAGATGAGGAACTTGAGGCTTAAAAACATAAGTCATACTTGCTAGGCACGGTGGCTCACGCCAGTAATCCTAGCCTTTGGGGGACCAAGGCGGGTGGATTGACTGAGCTCAGGAGTTCAAGACCAGCCTGAGCAACATGGTGAAACCCCGTCTCTACTAAAATACAAAAAATTAGCCGGGCGTGGTGGCAGGTGCCTGTAGTCCTAGTTACTAGGGAGGCTGAGGCATGAGAATCGCTTGAACCCGGGAGGCGGAGGTTGCAGTGAGCCGAGATCGCACCACTGCATTCCAGCCTGGGCTACAGAGTGAGACTCTGTCTCCAGGAAAACAAAACAAAACAAAACAAAAATAACACACTCAAGGTGTCTCAGTTAAACACAATGATTCTATTCCACTACCTTGATGTTGATTTATTCTTGGAATGTGCCCTCTGATCACTTTCTCTCTTTGGTATTTTTGGGACTAACAGTGTAGATTTTCCTTTAGAGATAGTACAGAATAGTGGTGATTGAGAGCATAGGCACTGGAGTGCCTACCACACATGGGTTCCCACCCTTCTTTGTAGATAAGCTTCAGTCAAGGTTACTTATCTTCTGTGATCATGATTTCTGCATCTGCAAAATGTGGTAATAGCCATCTCACACACTCTATGTATGTATAACACTTAGCATACTTCTAGCATATATTTAACAAACGATATAGTTTTTTCTATTATTTCCAGAAAGTATTGTTCAACTACACTAGTTATTGTAGCCAACAATAAATATTCAAGTTCTGCTCCTCTTCTCTGTTTGTCAGATACATATGTGCTTACATTGGGCTTGAGCCCAAAGTCTTTTATCTGCCAAAAAAATTAAGAAACTGAATAAGAAGAGACACAAGGGCAAAGCAAGACTCCCCAGTTTAGAACTTGGTTTCCAATAGATCTTTCTTTTTCAGGGCAATGGGTGGCAAAACCATGCTGCTCAAAATCACTTGTTTTGAAACTTAACGGAATCAATTACATACGGAGAAATTTATATATGTAAAAATACAGACATATAACTCAGTGGGGAAAAAACAGTCAAATTGGCATTTGGGTAACATATACAAAGAATGTCATTTAATGTTATGAATTGTTAGCATTTTAAAATAGCTACTTTGATATTATTTTGATTTTGTATGAATAACCATTACACTGGGCACGTAGGCTGGGCACAGACTAATAGCAAAGAATAAAAATATGATAAAAGTGTGATCCATCACAATTTACAGAAATTAAAGAGATTCATTTTACTTTGGTTTTTCCATATGTACAGCTGCTGTATTGAGGTAATGGTTTCAGATAAAGGTCAGTTTCCCACTTTGCCATTTTTACTGGGGGGAGTATGACCGGAGGAGGAGAGTGGAGCAAGAAGCAACATTCATAGGATGCTTTCTGTGTCTCCATACAATAGTGTGTGCCTTGTGTGGATATCTCGTTCAATTCCATCCACACCCCTCCAAGGGAGACCCTCATCATCTCTTGTAGACCATAAATTTGAGGTTTAGAAAGGTTAATTTGCCCAAGAGCTCTTAGCCAGTTAGGGCCAGGAATAGGATTAAGTCCCAGCCTCATGACCTATCCACACCTCACATGCTTCTTTCCAACACCAAATGTAGTAAAACCAGTACACAGAAATTCAAGTCACTTTGGATCAGAAGGTACAAAAACTCTTACCTTGTTTTTGTCCTTTAGGTTTTCTAAACCTTTAGTCTATCCTAGTACATAACATACAGAACATATGTTCTATACATATCCTAACATATGTTCTATACATATCCTAGTACATAACATATAGAACATATGTTCTATGTAAACAGAAAGGCAAATGCACATATTAGCGAGGAAACACGTGTTCATAAACACAGGCTTGGTTTTCACATGATCACAGCCACTCACAGATGCTCAAGCACCAATGCTTGACAACGTGTGGGAAAACCTTGCCTTTTAATTTATAAACTTTGACTCTGACAGGTGACATATTAATAGTAACTGTTTATAAGAACAGTGTGTATTTCTAAGAATTTATTAACTTTATTTTTCAAAAATTCCTTTTAGAATTTATACATGCAAACATTAAGCATAATAGTGACTATCAGTCTCAAAAGTGTAATCGAGTATTTTACCTGATAATATGCACCTGTAATATTAGGTTTGCAATGCAATATATGACTATGTAACATGTGCCTCTCTGCTATTAATAAGCATTAAGTTCTGCCACAGCAGTGTGGATTAAGCCAAGTGTAGTTAGTGGAGTGAAACCCACCTAAGAAGATCACCATCAGTTCCACCAAAAAGCAGTCAATTTGATATAGGATGGTCAAAACTGGGAAATCTTCTAGAAATGGTTCAATCTATGTTTATGTTTTTGAAAAACAATTCATTAAATTTCCTGAGTGTTCTCATTTTTTCGCATCACTTACACTTTCAGATAGTGTTTTTGTTTTGAAACAGTCAATTCCAGAAGAAAGCACTCTGATCAACATGGATCATAGTGACAAGGATCTATGCTAAGCTTTGCCTCTTCCTTTGTCATCCAGATGCTGCAAATGACTTTTGTTGCTGTTCTTGTTCTAGATACTTCTGGACATGGTGTAAATACATCTGATATGTATCCAATGCCCAATACCTTAGAATATGGAAACAGAACTTACAAAATAATTAATGCAAATATGACTTGGTATGCAGCAATAAAAACCTGCCTGATGCACAAAGCACAACTGGTCAGCATCACAGACCAGTATCACCAGTCCTTCCTCACTGTTGTCCTCAACCGGCTAGGATATGCCCACTGGATTGGACTGTTCACCACAGATGTAGGTATCCTAACTCCCTTGAGATATCCTTGAATAATTAAGTTTAGCATCTACCTCCTTCATGATCTGGCCACTGAAATTAGCACTGAAAAAAAGATCCCAAAAATAATAATAAATATAACACTTAAATAATTGGTTTATGCAATTACCTGACCAACCTTATGAACAGCCTATGACTACAAAATAAGAGTGCACACCTCTTTAGGGTAAACATCCACTTGCCTAATGTCTGGAAATTAATACCATTCAAAGGTTCTCTGAAAATTTCCAAGTACCCCGATACTGCCTTGCATGTGCACTGGAACACAGCTGAAACTCAAGCACTGCATTTGGGAATTTGCGGCATTTAATGAATCCCCAAGAAAAAACGAATCATGCTTCTTGTCTAGAAATGTGATTATTAATTAGTTTAGTACCCCTTGTAATTAAGCACTTGAGGTTTCATTTTCCTCTAGGGATGTGTTTTAGAGAATACGTTATTTTCGTTTTTTTAAATAAAATATTGTACACTCAAAGTAGTGAAAAGTAAACTAGTCTATCCTGACCCCTAGTTCTACTCCCTAATGTTAGTAATTGTGAACACTGTCTTGTGTGCCATCTAGAAATTTTCCATGTATACACATATATATTCATGTAATGGAAGAATATGTACATTGTTTTTCAAGCACAAATGAGATCCTATTCTACATGCTGTCTTTAAACTTGCTTTTTAATTTAATATATCTTTAACAACTTCACATGTCAGCACATAAAAATCTCATGAATTCTTTAGAACGCAGCATGTAAGGATATACCACAACTTATTAAACCATTCTCCTGTGAATAGACATTTGGGTTCTTCTCAGTTTTTCACAGTTATAAACAATGCACAACAAATATCCTTGTGTCAGTAGGATAATTTTTTAGAAGTAAAATTGCTGCGTACACTTAAAATTTTGACAAGTACTACCAAATTGCCCTCCAAGAGTTTGCACCAATTTACATGCCAACAACAGTATGTGATAATGTCTAGTTTTTTCACATCCTTGTCAACACCAGGTATTCTCAAAATTCTAATCCTTGCCAGTGGGAGAGATAAATGAATGATATTTCATGATTATTTATTGCATCATGTAGTACAGAATGTTTTAACTTTATGTAGTCAGTTTTGCTTTATAGCCTCTGGATTTTCTATGACTTGGAAAGGTTTTCCCCACACCAACAGTATAAAAAAATTTAACCAGGTTTTCTTTAACATGTTTATGTTTTCAATTTTATGTTTGAATATTTGATCAATCTGAAATGTATTTCACTGTAAAAGACAAGGTACTGGTCCAATTTCACGCCGATTGCTCACTAGAAAATCATTGTGGCAGGGAGCCAAGAATTCCTAAAAATCAAAAAAGATCTCATTTGTGGCAGATATTCCTGTTTGTCAAGCTGTATTCACAGATGTCCTAGCCCCTCTTTAAAAAGGTGTGCAGAAATAGCAATCGATATGGGAATTGTAGCATGCTCAGATAACACTGGGTGATGCTGCCAGCAGTCGTGGCAAGGAAATGACGGCTCAGTTTTCCTCCACAGAATGGTCTTAATTTTGACTGGTCTGATGGCACCAAATCTTCTTTCACTTTTTGGAAAGATGAGGAGTCCTCCCTCCTTGGTGACTGCGTTTTTGCCGACAGCAACGGACGCTGGCATAGCACAGCCTGCGAGTCATTTCTGCAAGGTGCCATTTGTCATGTGCCCCCTGGTAGGTTCAATTCTATTCAACTCAAAAATATACCTTATGTAACTACTGTATGCAAGACACTGTGCTAAGCAAAGGATATGAGGATGAGTATAGTAAGAAGTCTCTCTTCAAGAAGCCTCTGGTCTGGTTGGTGATGTAAAGAATAACAGAACTACAAAATGATATAAGAGAGGTAGCAAATGTTATGGGGGTTATCAAGAAAAAGAATGCATTGTATTCATTTGGAGAAAGGTAGAAAGGCTTCTTGAAGGACATGGCAGTGCAGATGGGCCTTGATAAATAGGTGGGTGTAGATGGGTAATAATGGGACATGGAAAGGCATTCTGAGGAGAAAAGCTGGATGAAAATGGGGAAGGAAGACAGGACGAGGCTTATGTAAGACAAAGCCGATGTTGGGATTTGCCTGAATGCAGGTTAGGCGTAAGGGAGGGGTGGGAAATTAGATGAGAAACATGGGCTTCAAGCATGTGTGGAGGACTTTGAGGATTCATGTTTAAATCAAAGATTGATAGGATTCCAGAGCTACAATAATGATGATGGTGATATTGTTTGGATATTTACTAGATATCTGGCTCTGCACTTTACATAATATCTCATTTACACTTAAAGTTCACCTGGCCTAACCCCTTTATTAAAAATGAAATGTAAACTCAGAGCATTAAATAGTTTCCTAAGTGTCTCACAGCTGTCCATCACCAGTACCAAGAGTAGAAATCAAGTTTCCTGCATAGAATTCACTAACACAAGCTGGCCTCCTTTTAAATCTCTCATTTAGTAAAAGTGCATGTATTTACTTACATTCTGGGTACTGTATCAAATAACATACAAATTATATATTTTTAGATCAAAACAATTCAGGATTAAATGTAAATGATAGCCACATATATCTTGGAAAAGCTAATTCTGCTTCTAAAACACCATAAAAGCTGTCCTTCCCTTTTTTCCTTTTTTTTTTTTTTTTTTTTTGTTAGCACTTGCCTTTTCTTGGAATCTTGTCCTTTCAGTAACAATGCATTTATTGAATGCTTAAGAAGTGTCAGGCTCTAACTCATTGAAACTTCTCAACTTGTAAGGAAGGTGGCTGTGTGGCTCACACCAGTAATCCCAGCACTTTGGGAGGCAGAAGCAGGAGGACCTCTTCAGGCCAGGAGTTTGAGACCAGCTTGGTTAACACAGTGAGACTCGTTAAAAAAAAAAAAAAAATTCAATTATCTGGGCTTGGTGGTACGTGCCTGTAGTCCTAGCTACTTGGGAGGCTGAGGCTGGAGGATCACTTGAGCCCAGGAGTTTGAGGCTGCAGTGAGCTGTGATTGTGCCACTGCACTTCAGCCTAGGTGACAGAGTGAGACTTTGTCTTTTAAAAAGTTTTTTGTAATTAAAAAAAATATTTTTAAAGGTTTTGTTGTTAGCTCTCTTTTATAGATAAAGAAACCAAGTGCAAGGTAACATGCCCATGGTCACGCAGCTAGTAAGTGGTGGAGCCGGGATCTCAGCATGGATGTGTCTAACTCTCATGCTTGCTCTCTGAAATAAAGTCCCCCTGGAGTTCCCTTATTTATTTTATGTTATGCTATGTTATGATACTTTATTGAATGCATTATTTTCTTTCACAGGTCTATTAGTGGGTAAGGACTTTTCAAATCTGTGATACACAGCACTGCATGAAATGCATACATTTGGAAATCTCTTTTACCAGCATCAGTCAGCTGCCACTCTCTCTGGGAGTCATAGCCCCTGCTTGTTCCAACCTTTAGGATGCTAATTGTAAACATGAAAGAGCCACCCTCACCCAGGCAGCACCCAAACTAAGCCTACAAAGCTGTGCCTTAACATATCTTGTTATGTTTAGGTAAAGATTATTTCTGTCAGAAATGCTATAAACTGGTCCTAGTTTTATAATCATTTACATGAAACCCAATCTTTCAGAGTATTACCATGAAAATCTTGTTACATATATTTATCTTGATCTTTTATAGAATGTAATGTAATATTTATCTCAATAAATAAACCCAGTCACCACCCTGAAATCATAACTGGCTTTTCTTCACAGAAACAAGACAATCTGAACACCCAGAGTTGTGCTCAGAAACATCTATTCCCTGGATAAAATTTAAAAGTAATTGCTACAGTTTTTCTACAGTCCTAGACAGTATGAGTTTTGAGGCTGCTCATGAATTTTGCAAAAAGAAAGGTAATTGTTTTTGTGATGGTAAAAATGCTTTCATGTGCTCCTTCTTGCCATTTCAGTAAACAATGTGGATTTCTTTATTCATCCCATTATTTAGTGACTTTAGGAGCAACAAAAACTAAACTATTGAAAAAATAAATACTATTGAAATTGCTTGTTTGGAGGACAGCTACTATATGAAACAATGTCCAGTGTAGAATTTGGAAACCTAAGATGATGTCTCAGCATACTGCACTTTCTGAAGAAAACGTTCCTTTTGCATGCATTTGCATTATGAATTTTGAATGTTCCCTAAAATTAATATTCTATGCCTTAACTTCTGACGTGCAAGCTTGTATCTTTTAAAAAATGTGGTTTTACTTTTTTAATTTAAAGTCTCTTCTTTATAATGGAAATTTTCACTTTTCAAAACCTGAGCTTTACAATTAATAGTATAGGAAACATTTTTTAAAGTATATTTATGTGTAAACACAAATATTCCTTTGCTACTTGTCTCTCTTATAGGTTCTAATCTTTTAACAATCAAGGATGAGGCTGAAAATGCATTTCTCCTAGAAGAGTTGTTTGCTTTTGGTTCTTCTGTCCAGATGGTTTGGTTGAATGCTCAATTTGATGGTAACAGTAAGTGATTTGGGTAGAGGAGAGGACATAAATAAATACATGGTTGTTAAAGCTGATGATAATGGCATCTGTGAGCCAGAAAACTCTCCTTGGATACGTTTTCTGAGAAAAAATAGCATGAAGCCTAAAGCCATTTCTTCCAAAAACAACATTGCAACCCTTTTCTTTACCCTTTTGTCTTTTAAAATAATCCCAGAACACCAAAAATAAAAACAAACAATAACATGTTTATCTTTACCCTTAGCAGGAAGATGCTTGGCTG
Organism: Pan troglodytes; assembly: GCF_028858775.2. Classification (NCBI taxonomy): domain Eukaryota; kingdom Metazoa; phylum Chordata; class Mammalia; order Primates; family Hominidae; genus Pan; species Pan troglodytes. The sequence goes on along the minus strand of NC_072411.2, from coordinate 61,996,655 downwards.
GAACTTTGTGTTCACAGACTTAGTCATTGCATACCAAAACCATATTTACTGGAAAATATCCCAGGTTTCTAAATGTTATAAAAGCACAATAGAGTTATGGAAATGTTTCCATGATGAACTGTGCTGTTAGGATTCTTATTTGCTACTCATAAAAACCAGAGTTTGTAATAAAATGGAAGCATAGTATTCTTTTCTTTATGTAATTGATGGTTATTGAAAGGTACTTGTGAAGAAAATTATTTTAATTGGTATGGAGAGCTTGTTACAGTGGTGTACCAAGGTTGGGGGTGAGCCTACCCTTTCGAGGAGGAGTATTTTAATCACCAACATTGTTTAGAATTTCAAGCAGATGGTGATAATAAAAAGCAGACCAACTTTTAGTTAGCTATATTGTTAGTTTTAAATTATTTTCAGACAATACACTATTGCCCACACATGGGATGGACTCTCCTACCGCCCCTACCCCCTTGGTACATGGCTGGCTTGGTATTAAAGAAATTCACTGTAAAATCTTTTTAGAAAGTGAGCCATTTTGTAATGATGAAGATGTTAGGACTTCAAAGGATTTTTCTTTACTCGATTAGTTTTGTTTATCAAATGATTTCTTTAAATCGATTATATATATATATGGAATATTTCAAAATTCAAACTGTCACATTAAGAAACATGATAACCTAAATGACCTAAATAAGAACACTGTACCTAAAATAAAGAGGCAACTTTATTAATGCCTACCTTTTGATGTTGAGTACATCACTGTATTTACTGAGTTGAATGTATTAGTTCAAGAGTCTCATTAAATTCAGGGGCTGCCATCCCATTACTGGGTATATACCCAAAGGACTATAAATCATGCTGCTATAAAGACACATGCACACGTATGTTTATTGCGGCACTATTCACAATAGCAAAGACTTGGAACCAACCCAAATGTCCAACAATGATAGACTGGATTAAGAAAATGTGGCACATATACACCATGGAATACTATGCAGCCATAAAAAATGATGAGTTCATGTCCTTTGTAGGGACATGGATAAAATTGCAAATCATCATTCTCAGTAATTATCGCAAGAACAAAAAACCAAACACTGCATATTCTCACTCATAGGTGGGAATTGAACAATGAGAACACATGGACACAGGAAGGGGAACATCACACTCTGGGGACTGTTGGGGGGAGGGGGGAGGGATAGCATTGGGAGATATACCTAATGCTAGATGACGAGTTAGTGGGTGCAGCGCACCAGCATGTCACATGTATACATATGTAACTAACCTGCACATTGTGCACATGTACCCTAAAACTTAAAGTATAATAATAAAAAAAATAAATAAAAAAATAAAAAAATTCAGGGGCTGCTTTTTATGGTTAATTCCAGTCTTAGTATGTTTGATAACCATGCACATAATTCATAATGAGTCAGCAATTTTCTCACAGATGAAACCATAAAGTGGTTTGATGGAACTCCCACAGACCAGTCAAACTGGGGCATTCGGAAGTCAGACACAGACTACTTCAAGCCCCATCATTGTGTTGCCTTGAGGATCCCTGAAGGATTATGGCAGCTATCCCCGTGTCAAGAAAAAAAAGGCTTTATATGTAAAATGGAGGCAGGTAGGTAAAGTCAGAGAGTAATTCTTCATTTTGATTCTACCTTAACTAATGTTGACTGACTTCTTTAGCATTTAAAGGTTTTAAAATCCAAGTTGAGAGAGTATTCAGATAGATTCTGACATTATTGTTGTGTTCTGCACCAAACAAGTCAGAGAATAGTTCAGCTCCTTCTTTCTCTGATATGAGAAAAAAAATCATTATAAGTCAACTCAAAGACTATGATTTTTCTTGTGTCACCCAGGTTGATCACCTAATGGGCAAAAAATCATTTTCCCTCAAGCAAATAGAACTAGGAATGTAAACCAGCAACCTTCATTCTGGTGACTGCTACTCGGAATTTTTAAGGTTTATGTTTGGCCTCAGGAAATATAATCTAGGCTTATGTATATTTGCTGTAGACAAGAAGATGTGATTCCCTGTTGCAAGCATAATGTGTCATAAAAGTCACATTTTAACTTAATCATCAGTAACATACTTAGTGTTTAGTAATTTAAAAAAACAATAATTTTAGAAATCTAAGCTAGAAAATTCTAGTCACTGATGGTGGGAAAATGTCTATAATAATTACAGCAATTTCTAGATGTCAGTATTATAAAGGAGGGATTGCTGTGGCCTGGACTGCTAGAGAAGGCTTCAGACATGAGGTTTTAGGATCCCAAAGGATGAAGAGAATTATAGAAGCTGGAACAGAAGAGGAAAAGGCCCAGCCTGATTAAAGGCAGCAACTAAGAATGTGTTTCAATTAGAGCAAAGGGCTCACGTCAGGGGGTGATGGGAATAAAATTGGACGGTAATGTAGGATCCTTTCACAGAGAGTGCCAGGCTAAAGAGCTGAACTTTGTGGTGGAAGAGACAGACCCCCTATGTGCTCTGTAGACACCTGTGATGAAGTAGAATTCATGAGAATATGAAGAGAAACATTTGTAATTTGAGTGATTAAACTAGGAACGAAAGAGGAGGGGAGAAATAGGAAGAGAGAATCACCGGCCCTGTTGACTGATTTGAGCTGGGAATGAAGAAGAAAACACTGCAGGTGTGGGCACCAATGTTTGAAACCCCCACAGTGTGAGTCTCAACTCTGTGTGAGAGAAAAAAAAAAAAAAGAAAAACATGGCTAAGCCTGATAAATAATGTGCCCAAGTTATCACTAGCTTTTAAATATCAAGAACAAATCAGAAACACCTCATGTCTTACAGGACTTTAAAGTTTCCTATAATGCAGATGACACCTGTTTCATCCTTCGCAGCAGCTTTCCAAGGTAGTGGAGCAATTTAAATATCCCCATTTTACAGACGGGAAAAGTGCCTGTGCAAACTGAGGCTACATCGAGGACTACAGAGAAAACTCTAAGTTTTCTAAGTGCTCCTTCCATGCCGCCCACTGCTTCTATCCTGAGAACAAACACTCTTAACCGTCTTTCTTAAAGATGTATCTTTATGTTTAAAGTGATGGTTATCCCAAGTACACTATACAAATTATATGACTATATTCAATTATCACTTGTATTCTGAAAATTTGTGCATCTGATATGCATCAATTTAAAAGAAGTGTCTTCATAAAAACACAATAATACATATTTTCGACAGTTTAATGCAATGTTAAATGGCATTGTTTTTATATTAAAAGAACAAGTCTGGGCCAGGGGTGGTGGCTCACGCCTGTAATCCCAGCACTTTGGGAGGCAGAGGCAGCTGGATCACTTGAGGTCAGGAGTTCGAGACCAGCCTGGCCAACATGGCAAAACTCCATCTCTACTAAAAATACAAAAATTAGCCAGGTGTGGTGGCACACACCCGTAATCCCAGATACTAAGGAAGCTGAGGCAAGAGAATTGCTTGAACCCAGGGCAGAGGTTGCAGTGAGCCGAGATCACGCCATTGTACTCTGGCCCGGGCAACAGAGTGAGACTTCATCTCAAAAAAAAAAAAAAAAAAAAAAAAGAACAAGTCTGGTTTTTAAAAGTATGGTTTTGCTATTAGTAACAGTGTTGTGATTTTTTTCATGTCTATCAGAGTGAATGAGCATCAGTAGGACATCAAGGCAGTTCTTTTACTCACAAATCCATTTCTTCATCTTCCTCTGGTTCATTCTCTATACCTTTCTCTGGATCTTTACCTAGATCAAAAATAGAAGAGTTCACATTTTGATATAACATCTACTTAAAAGATGTGTTTTTACAGTAGAAAGTTTTAAAACAGAAACTCTCTAACTTTTTGGATGGAGAAGCTGTTGCTCATTCCCCAAGACCCATGAGATCACAAAGGTGAGAAGATGCTGATTTAAAAATCCTTACAAAGAGTCAGGCAGATTATCATTGCTGGACAAACTCCATATAAGATCCCAACAAAACTGTGAGTTCCTTGTATGCAGGGTTTATATTTTACTCTATGTTTATTGCAGCACAGTGCTGGGACTGAATAGAAACTTCTTGGCTTAAAAAAAAACAAGCAGGGTGTATGTTTGTGAGCACTAATAACGATGATTACAATAAATCAAAGGTCAGCAAACTTTTTCTGTAAAGGGCCAGCTAGTAAACATTTTAGGCTTTGGGAGCCATATGGTCTCTGTCACATGCCATTGTAGCAGGAAAGCAGCTGTAACAATACATCAATGAATGAGTGTGGCTAAGTTCCAGTAAAACATTTTTTATAAAAACAGGGTCATGGGCCATAGTTTGCTGATCCCTGAGTAAGTAATGACATATTTTTGCTGAATTAAAAGAAAAACCTCATTTTAATTTTTGTATTTGATTTTAGATATTCGCACTGCAGAGTCGCTGCCAGAAAAAGGTACGTTTGAAACCATACAGAACATTTTGATTTTTCTTAGAAATAATAAGATAGAAAGCAGCTGTATGACAGTATCTATATTACTTCATCACCACTGAAGTTTTTCTTTTTTAAAAAAAAATATCTTCTTTCAGGACCAAGTCACAGCATCATTCCTCTTGCGGTTGTACTGACACTGATAGTCATTGTGGCCATTTGCACACTTTCCTTCTGCATATACAAGCATAACGGTGGCTTCTTCAGGAGACTTGCAGGGTTTCGGAATCCTTACTATCCTGCAACCAACTTTAGTACAGTACATTTAGAAGAAAATATTCTCATTTCTGATCTTGAGAAAAGTGACCAATAATAATGAGGTCAGAGAATGCCACAGACACCAGGGTAAGTAAAGAAGACTAAACAGGAGTCTCATCTGTCTTTCCCTTTACAGCACAGATGCCATTAGAATGTGAATTGGGTCACTATTTTAATTATTCTTGAAGTGATTACTGGTTTTGAATTTTAACCAAATCAGATGGGTTTTGATTTATTCATTTCCCTAAACTGTGATCCATTCTTAAAAGGGGTAAATTATGCATTGGTTATTTTTCAGAAAGACAAGAATTATTAGAAGAAACTCCCTATTGAAAACTCTGAAATCAATGCGAATAATAGTTTTTGCGTTAATGTATCTCTACTAAAATTTGGGGGAATTTTAAAACTAATCTGGTATCTATTCAGACATTTACCTGCACTCGTACCATTAAGAAAGACAGAAAGAAGCAAAAAAAAATTAATCTTGTATATGAGAGGAAAAGGAAAGGGCTTCTGAGAGGATGCTTAGTTGTTTCTTTTGAATTCACTTTTAATAGCAGGATTTGGAAAATACTAATTTCTGTGCTTAAGGGTCACAGGTTCTGGGCTCTCAACTGATATTTAAGGTGACATTCATTTTTATTAGGTCTAACATCTCAAGCTAAAGGAGAAAGAAAAATACCTTCTTTTAAATGGCAAAGACCTTCATTAGCAGCACACTTTTATAAACAACCATATAGTTAAAATGTGGCCTTAAACTTTCAATTACTAAATGATGATTAAGTTGGATATTTTAAAATGTCTTATAGATAAGCTTAAAGTAATATATTGAAACTTTAACAGTTGTACTGTTAAAACTCATGGACTTTCTGAAAAACTAAATATATAAAATAATATGTAACACTCTTAACAACTGGAAGATATAAAATGTAACTTGGATTTAAAGGAGAAGAGCTAAAGATCTGAATTATAGTCTCATTAGAACCAGACAGATGTTGTTGAGAAGTACTAAATAAATTAGTAATCTAGATATCTTTATTATGTAAATGAGTTTAGGTGTTCTATTTAATAAACTATTTTCTGGGAACGATCTCCTTTTATATTAGTCTAGTTAGTGTAGATGGTAAATAATGATTATGATACTGTCTGTAAATAAAAAAGTACAGATTTTATTTTCCTTTATTAGTTCCTTATAAAGAAAACAGCTTCATAATCAATATCTAAAAATTTACTCATTACATAACTGTTTATTGAATTTTATCAAGAAAAAAGTGTACTGAGCATGGTGGCACGCACCTGTAGTCCCAGCTACTTAGGAGGCTGAGGGAAGAGGATCAACTGAGCCCAGAAGTTGAAGGCTGCAGTGAGCTATGGTTGCGCCACTGCACTCCTACCTGGGCAACTGAATGAGACCCCAACTCAAAAAAGTGCTGTTCTAGAAACAGAGGTACTAAGGTGAGCAACTTGGGGTAAGGGCTATCTTTTCATGCCACTTATTTTCTAATGAGGGAAAATTGACAGTAACTCAGTAAAGAAATGCATATGCATAAAATAGCAAGTGGTTATGAAAATGAAGTAAGGTTCCATGATAGAGAGAAACTGGGGGACTCTCAGGGCCTCCCTGAGAGTATGCATTTTAATTATTACAACCAACTGCCTCAAAACCAGTGGCCACTAGTCACAAGGGGGAGCTCTGAGAGAAAGTATGAATGAATTTCTAAGAGGCAAACCATCATCATTAGAAATACAATTTGAAGAGCATACCACTAAGAATGGAATCCTTGTGGCCTGCAACAGTTAATCCAGCTTCCAAAAGCAGCTCTTTGCTACTGTTATAATAATTTACACACTGGGACAGTCTACCTCCATAATTTTTTTAAGTATTGGGACTTCATTTTTTAAAAGATATTATATTATGTGGCAGTTGCATATTTATGACTCAAAAAATAATTGGCTTGAACTCACCAGATGGTATAAAAGCCCAATTTAACCATCTTTTGAGTGGAATTAAAGTTCTGTTCTTTTCAATGGACTTGGTAAAAACTGCTAATCAACCAGCCTTCCAGTCAAGGTATATAGTCACACATAATAATTTGACAAAATACACCATTAGGAAAGTGATTTTGCAGAAAGAAGCTGTATTGCTTGTCAGTGCTCCATACTTTGATGTTTAGTATTGAACAACATCTCCAGATAATCTGGACCCATGGACAGATCACACACTTCTTGCCATTACTGAATTTGCAGAAATAGTACTGAAGTATTCTGCTACATTTTTATATTTGCATTTTTTTTGAAACTCTTTTTCATTTTTTTTTTTTTTTGGAGATGGAGTCTTGCTCTGTTGCCAGGCAGGAGTACAGTGGCATGATCTCAGCTCACTGCAACCTTCGACTGCCTGGTTCGAGCAAGTTTCCTGCCTCAGCCTCCCGAGTAGCTGTGATTACAGGCACATGCCACCATGCCCAGCTAATTTTTGTATTTTTAGTAGAGACAGGGTTTCACCATGTTGTCCAGGATGGTCTCGATCTCCTGACCTCGTGATCCACCCGCCCCAGCCTCCCAAAGTGCTAAGATTACAGGCATGAGCCACCACACCTGGCCTCATCTGTATTTTTAATGTGAACTAGATTTTATAGCTATAATTCGAAAAGAAAAAAAAGTAGCAGGTAATGGCTATATTATACACTATTTGCGTGATGGTTATACCAGACTTTACCACTACATACTGTATTTATGTAACAAAATTACACTTGTACTCCTTACATTTATGCCAAAAAAGCGGCAGGATCACAAATTCACACATAGTTAATGTGCCCCTCCAACAGTCAATTATGTTCTATGACTAACCTGAGGATCTTTATAGACTCTGAGTAATGGAAATGCCTGGGTTTTTCCATTTAACAATATATTGGGCTCTTACAGTTACAACAGTCTTCTTTCGGGTTAAATATTTCTTCTCTTGAAGGGTCCACTCCTTATTAAAGATAAGATTAAACTGAATGTTTACTTAAACATTCAGTCTTTTGGAGTTTCTTTACTCTTCTCAAAATGGTGGTTGGATATATAAGAACTTGCTGTGTCCTGGTAGTGTTGAGGGGAGAAGGTGATAACTTACTGTGGATGTATGTTAGCTGGTGTCCACTGAGAATAGCTGTCTGGCCTCACTCCTGGGAATTCTGCTGGCATCTGCTGTGAAGTCTGCAGTTGCTTTAATCTGTAGTCTGTTCTCTTTGATTTGGCCTCATTCTGGCTGTCCCTGGTGCTGTCTTATCTCTTGAGAACTGGCTGTGTCTCCTGTTGAATTCCCTATCCGAACACTGCAGTTCTTGGCTACAAGGCAGTCACTTCACCCCTGCAGTGGTGAGATCCCATTAGCTACCATTAGCTACTCTTTTCGTCCAGAAAGGCGAAATGCCATAGCAAACAATCCCACAGTCTTGGTGGATTAACACAGCAAAGGTTTATTTCTCACCCACACCTGCATGGGCTGGCAAGAGGACTTTGCTCTGTTCAGTCATTCATGGGTCCATGCTTCTCCTATATAGCCAGCCCTCTGTCTCCTAAGGCCTGGAGTCCTCCATGGGCCTCCAATCTGTGGCTGACAGAGGATGTTGACTTGAGACCCATCTTTGATTCATTATGGAGCTTCCACAGGCTGTTGAAATCCTCTAAGTCAAAAGTCCTCAAACTGGGGACACATGCCTAAGGAATACAGGAGCATGGGTATTTAAGAAACTTAATTTCCAGAATCTTCATGTATATTTTTTCTTAAAACTGATTTACCTGAGAGCACCCCTGGTTCTTCTTTCCCACCTCTCTTTACACAGATGCCTTTCTCTACCTTTAAAAAGAAAAAGAAAAAGAAATGGCTTTCATTTCAGATCTTACTATGGGAAAATCCTCCATGGCTCCAAAGAAAAATATTCAAAGTATTGATGTCAGCGAAGCTTCTTTTAATAAAGAAATTGTAAACTCATTCTGTAGATCCTCACGTCTTTCTCTGTGTTAGGACATTTTTCTGTTAAAGTTGAAGCGATGACTTAGAAATGAGTTATTTTGCCCCATGTCGTATTCTGAATTAATATGTATTATACAGTGGAACAGCTGGAGTGCTACTTTCATTTGAAAATTTATATCATCTACTGCCTGACTATTGTCAGAGAACAAGCTGTAGAAAAAGTCTGGTGAAAGCAAAGTGAAGCATGTGTTGCCAAGAACCTAACATCTTATGTTATCCAGAAGAAAGTCCCAAGGCTTGATTTATCTTAGATTTCTATGTGAGTTGTGAGGATGAGTATTAACAAGTTTATTTGAACTGAAAAATGAATTCAGACCTTTTCTGAACTTTTTTTTATTTGGCTCATTGGTTTGACAACAAGGATTGACTTTACCCATTAAGTTTTATGATGAACATTTTGTATTAATTGAATGAACTAAATCTGCTGCTCTTGTGTTCTGATTAAAGCTTGTAATAGGATAAAGGCATTTTAATAGAAAAATAGTATTGACCGAACTATAATGAAGTGATATTTTACTTTTCCCAGGCTTCATTTGTATATCAGGTAAAGCAAGGTGCCTGTAAGTGAAAGAGTAACAGGCATAATGAACAGTTATTTGAAGAGTCTTAGTAAAGCCTTTTAATTTTACTTGTAGGAAATTGACATGAATCATTCTAATGACTGGGTAACAAATCACTTTGCAAGTAGGGTGTTTCCACTTCTATGCTTTAAAAAAAACTGAAGGAGAACATAATCAAGCAGTTGGTTGATATAGAAAATAATTTTTAATGTAGAATCACTGATTTTTTGGCACCTATGAGAAAGGAATTTAAGTAATAGAGGGATATTGTTATAACAAACCTTTTATTCCCATCTACTTATTTATATGAACAAAGTTTCTATGTTAAGATAAGTTAGAGTGTGCTGTGGAAACAAACCCTGTAATACTAGTGGTTAAAAACAAAACTCAGAAGTTAATTTATTGATCATGCAAAGCCTGCTATGGTCAGGACACTTGCCTCCAAGCAGTAACTCACAGATCCAGGCTGTGTCCTACCTCCAGAACATGGGGCTTCCAGTGCTGCTATGGCACTAGAGAACTGTTAAGTTCCCAGGTTTAGGAAGAAACACGTGGCACTTCCACTCGCGTGTCATTGGCTGGAACTACTCACATGACCTAACCTAACTGAAAGGAAGTCCAGGAAGTCCTCTGCTTTGTGTGCTCAGGAAAGAGAGGATAAGGGACTACAGACAGCACCAGCAATTGCTACCAGAGTTTCTCAACATGTATAGCTACAAAAAAAGAAGAGAGAGAACAGAATTGATGCTGAACCTTGATTTATACTAGCAGTTTTTAATACTAATTAATTTTTATCTATGATATATCCATTTCATTAACAGATCCATTTGCTATCATTTTAGTTTGACATATACTATCTTAATCTTTGTAACATATTTATTTTGTTCTGATCAATTGTATACTAACAATAATTGAAATGACAACTCAATATAGAAGAAAATGTGTAATACTTAGAGCCTATGTTCACAGGGACTTCTTAAAACATAATTTTAGGCTGGGCGCGGTGGCTCACGCGTGTAATCCCAGCAACTTTGGGAGGCCGAGGCGGGTGGATCACGAGGTGAGGAGATCGAGACCATCCTGGCTAACAAGGTGAAACCCCGTCTCTACTAAAAATACAAAAAAATTAGCTGTGTGTTGTGGCGGGTGCCTGTATTCCCAGCTACTCGGGAGGCTGAGGCAAGAGAATGGCATGAACCCGGAAGTCGGAGCTTACAGTGAGCCGAGATGGCGCCACTGCACTCCAGCCTGGGCGACAGAGCGAGACTCTCTCTCAAAAAAAAAAAAAAAAAAAAAAAAAAAAAAATTAATTTATATACATATTTTTACTGCAGGAAAATATGACAAGGTAATGAATAAAATATTTCACAAATTAAAGTATATCTCATTAGGATAAAATTCTGTGGGGGAGTTGGAATGGAAATACAAGATTGAAAGAAAGTAATATCTCTGACTGCTAAAGAGGTTATTTGTGTGTATTTCTATTTTTAAATAGATTATGATAGAATTCAAATTGTTGTAGTATCTCCAGTCAAAGGAACTTAGGCTTCTTGAGAAAGTGGTTGATTGCAGGTCTAAGGCAGGAAAATACAAGATGAAACTGGAATATCTTGTGATGGCAGAAAATAAGGAGGTGCTCACAAAAAGATGGCACATGTCCGAAGGCTACAGGAACCAACCTGAAGGAGCTCTCCAGTGGAAATGCTGGAACAATTTGAGCAAACAATAAAAAATTATAATATTGGATTATAACCCACACAATAAATATCTGTGTGTCCATACTGATGTAAACAATTGAATGAGTGAATGAATGAATGAAAAGAAGAAACAGTTCTTCTCCCCAGTAAATTCCAATTGATAAATGTAGAAGAAATGGGAGAAACAAAAATCACTATCAGGAAAACACAACAGTAATAATTGTTGGCAAGACCTACCAGTTGGTGCGAAAGTTAGTGGGTGAATGTTTGAGGAAAAACAGAATATTTGCATAACCTTAGAGTATTTTCCCCAAAATAATCACTAATTACAAAGGGAAAGTAATAACTTTACAGTAGAGAAACTTCTTTAATCAAGGGATCAAGGTTAACAGAAGCAGTAATAAGCCACATCAGCATCATGTACCCCCTGGTATGGCATTGAGAAAGGCACATGACTTCTTTGGTATCCTCCCCAAAATGCATAATCTCAATCATGAAAAAACATTAGACAAATCCAAGTTGAGGGACATTCCACAAGATAAATGATCACTTCAAAAGTGTCCTGGTCATGAAAGATAAGGAAAGATTGAGGAAATGTCAAGGATTGGAGGACAGTAAAGAGACATGACAACTACGTGCAAGTTGAAATCCTCAAATGGATCATGGAACAGAAAATGGTCATTATGGGAAAATGGGAAAGTAAAATAAAGTCTATGGTTTAATTAATAGTATTGTACCAGTATTAGTTTCTTTGTTTTGATGATTATACCATGGTTTTATGAGATGTACCATTAGAATAAGCTGAAGGAGGCTGTACAGGAACTCTCTGGACTAAGTTGGCAATTTTTCTGTAAACCTAAAATCATTTCAATATAAAAAGTTAACATTTTGCTATGATATTAGACACCACTGGATATATTAAAAGGGTGATAAGGCACTTTTATTTTTACATGTCGTTATTTATAATATTCTGAAAATTGCATCCTAATTATAAAAAATTTTGGCTGTCAACTTAGAAATTCGTGAAGCAATATGCCTTCTTTCACGATTCTTTTAACAATTTTGTATGCTAGCCAAAAAGTTTGAGGACCACTGCTATATGACATTTTTTCTCTCATGTCTCAGATGAGAAGCAGGGCAAAACCCTGTGTGTCTCCAACTTACCTAACACACCATCCACTGTAGGATTAGGACCCAGACACGTCTTGCTGCAGGCCATGCTCACTTCCATCTGCTCTCTTTTCCCTGCATTCTTCTTTCGTGTCACTTCCCTGTCTTGTCAGTACTTCTAATTCTCATAGTCCTGCTATCCCCTACAACCTCGTGCCTTAGTATTAATAGGGTACAGCAGGGAAAAACTCACTTAGTTTCCATTTTGTTCTTGGAGAAGAAAAATTTGGAGACATTTCCAAAATGGCATATACATCATAATTCTTATTGCCAACATTTATAAGAAACTTTGACTGTAGTGATTATCAAGATACATGCTTGGAATATTTATTCCCTCTTTCCCCACCTTTCAAAATAAGGATTTAGAACAGGAGTTGGCAGGGCCAAATCCAGCCTGCAGCCTATTTTGGAAATAAAGTTATTGGGATGCTGCCCTCCCCATTCACTCACATACTGTGCATGACTGCTTTCATGCTTCCATGACAGAGCTGAGTGGTTGCAACAGAGACCGAATGGCCTGCAAAGCCTAAAATATTTACTTTCTGGACCTTTACAGGAAGTTTGCCAACCCCTGATTTAGAAAGTGAAAACCTAAATGGGGAAGTCTTACATACTTTAACGTATCTTAGCAAGCACTGTTATGTTAACGTATATGGATAGCACTTAAAATATATCAATAAACAATTCTGATCAGTAAACATTTATTTAGAGCCTATTGTGGCCCAGAGAGTGTCCTGTGCTCAGAGGCTATAAATACCAATAACACCCCATCTCTCCCCTCATGGAACTCAGTCTCGGGGGAGAGGAATATGTAAATGATAAGTGCAATGCAATGTGACATAAATAATATCAAGAGGAAGAGAATCAGAAAAAAAAAGGAGAGGGGACTGGTTAATTCTGTCAGAAGTAGAGAAAGGCTTAACAAGATAAGTGATATGTATTAAATTGTAGGAAATGTTAGATAAACAGCTTTCTTTAGTATTTTTTGAGTTAGAAAGCAAGTTTTTAGCTTGGGGTCAGAATATTTTTAGAGAAAAAGTTTAAAATATGCCTAAATCTGAAATTCTGGATTTAAAAAAGTGAAAATCTGCATGTTCCTCTAATACCTAATGACGAATTCTAATTGCAGAAGGATGCCAATAACTAAAACCACAAAATGAACCCTATGTATACCGGTGACCTTCTTTACTCAGAATTAATTAACACAAGCACTTGTTTCTTGCAGAGCACTTTGCTGTAATTTAGAACAAATTAAGGGAAAAAATCATTCAAGTGCTGTTTTCTTCACACCATGAAGTAAGCATGATGGACCAAAGTTAACTCATTTAAAATATTATCATCCATTTCTTGTAATTATGAATAGCAATACCATCTTTTTTCTTCAAAAAAAAAAGACATCATGATCTATGCTATTTTCAACTTGTTTCCTGTGCTTCTATTAATGGAAATTGATTTTTCAAGATTAATGTAAAATGTGTTTCTGTTTCTCCCATTAAGTCTCTTATTTATATTAGATCCAATGTATATGTTCCTGGATATTTTTCAAATAAATATATTTTTAATATAATACAGCAAATTGCAAATTGTTAAAAGACCATTTGTAATGTTTTCTCCTGGCCCTCCCTAGCCCTGAAACTGTGGTTTTATTATTGTCTTCACACTGTTGTTTGTGAATTAACTTGAGCTCCTTGAGTTCCTACTTCTAAGAGATTATTTAAACTTTACTTTTTACCTTCTTAGTATACAGAGCTTGGTAGGAGCTGGAAACCCGACTCACAGATTTAGGAAACAGTGGGTTCTTGTCCCTGTGGACATCAGAACTTGGGGGAGGGAGAGATAGAGAACCAGAAGGCAGAACAAGGAAAACTCAAAGAAAGGAATGGGGAGGAATGGAAACGTAACAGGACATGTTGCCTCAGTGAGTCACCAAGGGCTTTGGAGTTCCTAGCCCAAAATGTGGTTCTGTGGAGGCTGAGGACAAACTTCAGGACAGAGCATGCCTTAATCGATGTGCTAAGCCACTGGCTCGGGCAGTCCTTAAGCAAGGGCTCCTCCGATCAGACAAGGAATTGTTTCCTTCCCTTTTACTCCAGATGACACCTAAAGGTGCAAAAGAAAACCATCTCTGCACACTACCAAACAGACAGTGCGTGAACGAAGCAGACCCTCCTGACCACAGGCAAGGACTGGAGAGCTTGGTGAAACTGGTGCTTAAGGTAGAAATTCCCTGCAATTGCTACTGCAACTTATACTAAACGCCCCAAGCGAAGTGAAGGGAGAAAAAAGAGATATTAAGCAAGAAGGCCCACTTGTTTATGCATTGCTTTAGAAGATAATCTGTAATTGCATATTAATAAGTAAAGTTAACGTTACACTTAAATAATAACCTATATTTGTTACTGCATTTGAATCACTCTTATCTGACTTAGTTGGTCAGGAAATCAAAAAAGTCAGTTAAAGGAAGGAATCATAAGAATTGTTTTAACATTAGTTTAAACATTTTATTTTCTATTAGAACACATAAATGTACATTTATCCACTAATCTTTTGGTGTAGGGACAATGTCATTCCTTTTAATATTCCTTCCTGTTGGTTTTATGCATAAAGCATATCTATAAGGTGTTGTTCACAATCTCTGGCTTTTCGTAAATGAAAATGAAACCCTGTCTCTGAAAAAAATACAAAAAAGTTAGTAGAGTGTGGTGGTGCATGCCTGTAGTACAGCTACTTGGGAGGCTGAGCCCGGGGAGACTGAGATTGCAGTGAGCTGTGATCGCACCACTGCACTCCAGCCTGGGCAACAGAGTGAGACCCTGTCTCAAAAATAAAGATAGCTGTAGAACAATTTGAGTGCAAGCCCTAAATGTGTATAATTTTCCTCAATATCTGTAGTTGTCTTGCTCAATAATAGCTCACTGCAATGTCAAACTCCTGGACTCTAGCAAGCTTTCTCCCTCAGCCTCCTGAGTAGCTGGGCCCGCAGGCACATACCACCATGCCCACCTTATTATTTAAAAAAACTTTTGTAGAGACGGGGTCTCGCTCTGTTGCCCAGGCTGGTCTCAAACTCCTGACCTCAAGTAGTCCTCCCTCCTCACCCTGTCAAAGTGCTAGGATTGTAGGCATGAACCATTGCACCTGGCCCTATTTTATGTTTTACAAACTGTATAATTACAATGTCTAGTACAATTGGCATTAACGGATTTCGGAACAAACACAACCAACTGGTGCTAAGCATATGAGGGAACCCATGGGTGGAGCAGCCTGGACCGCCTTATTTCACAGGTAGCTTGGCTGGTCCCACAGCACAGGTAAGTGGTAAGCTGCGGCTTCAGCTGTTCGTGTTTGAGACTTATTCCACGTACAGAAAGTTAGACTTTCCCTCAGAACTGAACTCTGGAATCCACACAGAATAGATCTGAGCATAAATAAGCAAGAAAGAAAGAGAATAGCTCCCCAGGCCACCTGTCAGATTGGAACTTGATTTAACTTGTCTGAAAAAGGAAATCACGGAGGTGCTGAGGAAGGAGTGGGAAGAGAAACAGTCCCCTATGGAAGCAGGCTCAGAGACAGGTGTCCTCAGCAGTTTTGGGAGAAGGGACTTGCACTTCCGAAGCCAAGGCTCCTAGGGATATGGCTAAATGATTTTAGGATTCCAAGGACATCCCTGTGATGAGGTGGATACATCATTAGGATCTGCTGTAAGCACAACTTCCTTCATTTCATTTCCATGTTCACCAAAAATCTCTAGCTAGGATTTAAGTCCTCCGTGTAGGCGTGTCTGGCACTGAGAGAAAGTCTGACTCCGACTTTGAGTATATTAGACCCCTAGGAGGATCTAATAATTTCCAAGGGGTTTGGGGGGAACAGGTGGTGTTTGGTTACATGAGTAAGTTTCTTAGTGGTGATTTCTGAGATTTTTGGTGCACCCATCATGCAAGCAGTGTACGCTGTAACCAATGTGTAGTCTTTTTTTTTTTTTTTGAGACGGAGTCTCGCTCTGTCTCCCAGGCTGGAGTGTAATGGCACAATCCCTGCTCACTGCAAGCTCTGCCTCCCGGGTTCATGCCATTCTCCTGCCTCAGCCTGCCAAGTAGCTGGGACTACAGGTGCGCGCCACCATGCCTGGCTAATTTTTTGTATTTTTAGTAGAGACGGGGTTTCACCGTGTTAGCCAGGATGGCCTCGATCTCCTGACCTCGTGATCCACCCGCCTTGGCCTCCCAAAGTGCTGGGATTACAGGCGTGAGCCACCGCGCCTGGCCACCAATGTGTAGTCTTTTATCCCTCATCTCTCTCCCACCCTTCCCCCTGAGTCCCCAAAGTCCATCATATCATTCTTATGCCTTTGGGTCCTCATAGCTTAGCTCCCACTTATGAGTGAGAACATACGACGTTTGGTTTTCCATTCCTGAGTGACTTCACTTAGAATAATTGTCTCCAATTCCATCCAGGTCACTGTGAATGCCATTATTTCATTCCTTTTTATGGCTGATTAGTATTCATATATATATACACACACACACACACACAAATATATAATACATATACATGCACATATATATACATATAGATATATACATATACATATACAATTTCTTTATCCACTCATTGATGACGGGCATTTGGGCTGGTCCCACATTTTTGCAATTGCGAATTGTGCTGCTATGAACATGCGTGTACAAGTTATCTTTTTTGTATAATGTCAACTTTTCCTCTGGGTAGACAGCCAGTAGTGGGATTGCTGGATCGAATGGTAGTTCTACCTTTAGTTCTTGAAGGAATCTCCACACTGTTTTCCATAGTGGTTGTACTAGTTTACATTCCCACCAGCAGTGTAAAAGTGTTCCCTTTTCACCACATCCACACCAACATCTATTTTTTTATATTTTTTTGGTTATGGCCATTCTTGCAGGAGTAAAGTGGTATCACATTATGGTTTCAATTTGCATTTCCCCTGATCATCAGTGATGTCGAGCATTTTTTCATATGTTTGTTGGCCATTTGTGTATCTTCTTTTGAAAATTGTGTATTCATGTCCTTAGTCCACTTTTTGGTGGGATTGTTTTTTCCTTGCTAATTTGTTTGAGTTCCATGTCGATTCTGGATGTTAGTCCTTTGTCAGATGTATATATTGTGAAGATTTTCTCCCACTCTGTAGGTTGTCTGTGTACTCTGCTGATTGTTTCTTTTGCTGTGCAGAAGCTCTTTAGTTTAATTAAGTCTTGTCTATTTATCTTTGTTTTTGTTGCATTTGCTTTTGGGTTCTTGGTCATGAAGTCTTTGCCTAAGCCAATGTCTAGAAGGGTTTTTCCAATGTTATCTTCTAGAATGTTTATGGTTTCAAGTCTTAGATGTAAGTCCTTGATTCATCTTGAGTTGATTTTTGTATAAGGTGAGAGATGAGGATCCAGTTTCATTCTTCTACATGTGGCTTGCCAATTATCCCTGAATCATTTGTTGAGTGGAGTGTCCTTTCCCCACTTTATGTTTTTGTTTGCTTTGTTGAAGATCAGTTGGCTGTAAGTATTTGGCTTTATTTCTGAGATCTCTATTCTGTTCCATTGGTCTATGTGACTATTTTTATACCAGTACCATGCTGTTTTGGTGACTATGGCCTTATAGTTTGAAGTCAGATAATGTGATGCTTCCAGATTTGTTCTTTTTGCTTAGTCTTGCTTTGGCTATGTGGGTTCTTTTTTGGTTCCATATGAATTTTAGGATTTTTTTTCTAGTTCTGTGAAGAATGATGGCAGTATTTTGATGGGAAATGCATTGAATTTGTAGATTGCTTTTGGCAGTATGGTCATTTTCACAATATTGATTCTACCTATCCATGAACATGGTATGTGTTCCCATTCGTTTGTGTCATGTATGCTTTCTTTCAGCAGTGTTTTAGAGCTTTCCTTGTAGAGGTCTTTCACCTCCTTGGTTAAGTATATTCCTAAACATTTTATTTCTCCTTGTAAATTAATAAACTGACATTGTGATGTCCTCCTCAGTCTCATGTATGATTTTGTTTGGGCAGTGGCAGCTCTGGAACATTGCTGTAGGAGGTGCATAGGTGTGGGCAGTCTCACCAGAAAGGGGGTCTAGACCTGAGGAACTTGTCATGGTGCAGTGATTCCACAACAGGGACACCAGGCTTTCTTAGATGGCAGAACAGTCATATATTGGCATTACGACATCTACCTCAGCTTTTGCAGGTGTTTAGTTGAGTAAGCCAAAGCATGGCATCCCCTGGTCCAGAAAAGAGTATGTTTCTGTGGCTTGAAACCGGGAACCAGGCCTGAGACATAATGGTCATCTTTAAGTTCCGGTCCATCTCCACACAGCCTTCCTTTTCTTTGAAGACAACTAGGCCACTTCTACCAGCTCTCATCTCTCTTATTACATGGTAGTATTTGAGAGATCACAAATCTGTTTTAAGCACAGTTTTACAGATGACAAAAGCAAGACTCAGAAATATTCTTTGATTTCACCAGTAATACATGGCTAATTTGTGGCAATACTTGAGAACTAATCTCATGATTCCCAGTTCTGATCTGGGTGTCTTGCAGTGTGACTGACCCCAGAACACTGCAAGAAAGGAGGAGGTTAAGAGGATTGTGGGTCATCGTAGACCAGGGATAATGAAAGAGTCTATGCTATCAGACCATAAAATCAGAGAAAGGGAAAGAGGCTTCTCACCTGACTCAGATACCTGGGAAGGTGAGATATAGTTGCATTTATGCAGTGGAACCCAAATAGGTCTGTGGAATAGAAAGAAACCCCAAGGAGAGTTCTGAAAGTGGGGAGTTAAAGGAAGGGAGTACAGAAGGGAGAATCAGGAACCCCAGAGGAGATATACAAAATGCCTGACAAACAATTAAATTCAAAGTTCCCCATTTGATTTTACTGATGGATCTTAGGAATGGCAAAATATCCCCCTACGGCCCTAGATAGTAGCAAGAAGTGGGTTGCTTCTGTTTTGCTCCATGTTTCTAGAGACTGATGCATTCTTATGAAAAGCTAGTGATTTGCATCCAACCTGATCAAAGATAGAAACAAACAGCCCTGCAAGTCACCTAATCACAGGTAAAAAGAGAACTTTAAAAGAGTCTTTTTTCAGTAGTAATAACTGGAAAGTAGAAAAAGGGAACTAGAAGATCATTGAGTTTAGATTCCAGTTGGTGACATGTATATCAAATATGAATGCAAAGTCTTTTAGCATCAGTTTTATTTACCCTTCCTCCCTCCCAGTCCTGTATGGATGCTGGCTATTCCTCCAAAGTCACACTCCACCCTTCTTTACCTTGCTCTGTGCCTCAGATGATGTCCCTTGGTGTCCTTGCCCTCTAGTTTTGTTTGGGTCCAGCCCAGTGTGGGGCTGGGAAAGGAGATTTGAAGATGGAAAGTAAGCAAGTTTGGACATTTGGGACCCCTTGGCTCCCTCCTTGCCTTGCTGGAACCTAGCACTGGCCACATTCCTCCACCGGGGACGCAGTGCTGGTCACCTGCTCCTCTCCATAGCTTCAGTGTTTTCCAGATCCAGGAACAGCAAACACACTGCCTCTTCAGGCCTGGGGTGGTGAAGGCTCCCTGCTCCATGGAGCTGGGTGGGGGGAAGGGGTAGTTCATCATCCCTTGTTACTTCCCTTAACCTTCTCACACCTTTATAAATACAGTAGTCCCTTTATTAAACTCTCTCCAGTGACCACTTCGAGTGAGCCACCCATTTCCTGGAGAGCCCCTACTTATACAGCAAGCTTGCAAACATGCCACATGCTTTTGATATTGGAATGGCTCACTATTTAGCCATCTTTTTTCCCCCAACTTTCCATTTCATTTTTGTGGGAAGCTTTTCCAACACAACAACATAAAATTCCAATTAAACACATGTTCAGCCCTACTAGACTCTGGGAGCAAGCATAGTAAATCATTCCCAAGTAAGCCATTCTTGATCTAAAATAAGAGTGGACACTAAAAAAAAGGTTATTATAAGCCCAAACTGCTAAATTATACTTTCATGACTGAACACAACTGTAATCCATATTATTATTTTAAATTACACTATAAAAAGCAGTCATTTATCGCCTTTCCAAAACACAGTGATAATATATTACCAAATTATCAAGGGTTCTTTATTAAATCTCTTGAATTTGATTTATAATACACGAGGTAGCTTATCCTTGAGAAAGATCTACTAAAAGGTATACTTAGTCTTAAAGCTAGTGAAATAAAATCTCCCTCTAATCAGCTGCCAGAAAGCTTCCGCTTCAGTGCTTTGTTGATACTGGTGTCAGCAGGACATTAAAAGCTTGAAGCTTTTTACGTTTGATCAAATACCAACATTATGCTGAAGCAGAAGTATTAATTCATAGAGTAAAGCTTCCAGAACCTCTCCGGCTCTCCATCCTTCCTCCCCCGACCAAAAAGGTCACATCAAATCAGGGGTTCAGGGACAAAACAGAGACGGGCATTTTGTCAGTGTTTCATGTACACAAAACCACTCTAGAACCCAAGGGAGAGACAAGCACTAAAATATACTTTTCTAAAAATGCCAATCACGTCTAAGAAAGGGGAAAGTAACTGTTGCTGAAAAATAAGAAGGTGACCTGGTTATTATTCTCATCTTATAATGAGAAATGGAGCACCAGAAAGGGTCAGGAATTTGCCCCAAATTTTCAGCTAGTGTTTGGGGAGCTGGGATCCTTGTCAATCGGATCATATTACTACAGTCCCTTCCTGAACAAAATCTCTCAACAAAGAAATAGGAAGCCTCCAAGATTAAAGAAAAAATCATTTTTTTCCACAACTTTTTTTTTTTTTTGCTTTGATTCCAGGCCTTCTAAAAGAAAGTTTTTATTATGCTGCCAAATTCACAAAAATTTCAAGGGAACAGATTGAATTTTAAGTGTGTCTCAGAAACCTGCAGGAAAGTGTCAACAATAAAAACAATGTTCTCAGAAGATTATTTATACATAAGAGCCCAAAATGTATTTATATTGACATCTACATAGTTGCTGTAAATGCTAATTTCAGTTATCTTTTACATGGCTTTCTCCCCCTTGTCAATACACACATACGCACACCTACAATGGAGAAGTAATGCAGACACTGTGCAACCTGTAAGATGCTTACCATTGCTGTAACACAATTAAGACATGCAAGATCCTAATTGATTATTTGTTTTTTTTTTTTTATAACTGACGTGGAAAATAAGAGTTAGCACCATTGTTTTTAACAGGTATACAGGTGAGAGGAGCTGGAAAATTCATTGCTGACATGGAGAAATACATGTGTATCGGGGAAAGGGGGCAGATATAAGAAGGATCATTTTGGTTTGTTTGAAAATCACATATCAAAGTGTTGAAGAAACAGAATTTATCCACATCGTATTGCCCAAGTCCTTATTGCCATAAATGTATTGGACAACATGGGGCACCACAGGAGTAATATGCCTCAGACCAGATAGGAAATGGAACATACCGTGACATACAACCAACTGTTATTCTTAACAAAATATAGGATCTAACCAAATTGTCCATACTGAGGTCTGGAACAGATTTTTCCTGGGAGCAAAAAAAAGAACATGACCCCAAATCCACTTCTCGTGTTTTTATTTTTGTTCGCACCGCCCCCCCCCCACCCAAGCCCCCAGAGTAAAAGAAAATTGTTTTCTAGGTAAATGGTCTTTCCTTAGCAGTACTTGCATGGCTTGGCATTTGGTGCCCAAAGCATTCAGCAATAGGTACCTTCTTTCAGTTTAAAGATTCTGGCTGGTCCATTATATAGAATTTCATTTTTATGAATCTTTGAAGACTATCATACTTGATATTTGACATTCATTTTGGCTGCTTTCATCTTTGAACACCTTTCCTGACATGAAGCTACTCCCCAGCCTCCTCGCAGCTCAGGAGCAGGCATGGGACATAGGCTCCACCAATGAGATCTGTATAAGAGAGACTTCGATTCAGAAGCAAATGACAATGTCCTAGGCTGAAGAGTAGTCCCTACAGATATCAGATCCTAATCCCTGGAATCCGAATGTTACCTTATGTGGCAAAGTCTTTGCAGATGGGATTCAGTTAAGGATGTTGAGATGAGGAAATCATCCTGCATTACCCAGGTGGGCCTCACATGCAATCACATGTATCCTTGAAAGAGGCAGTCAGAGGGAGATTCAACATGCATGCAGAGGAGGAGGTCATATAAAGATGGGCCAGAGAGGGATTTGAAGATGTTGGACCTGAAGATTCTGGTTATGCAGCCACAAGCCAAAGAATGCTGGTAGACCCCAGAAGCTGGAAAGGAAGAAACGAGTTCTCCTCCAGAACCTCCAGAGAGAGAGAGCACAGCCCTGCCAACACCTTGATTTCAACCCAATGATACCTGATTTTGGACTTCTGACCTCCAGAATTGTGAGAGAATAAATTTCTGTGGTTTCAGGCAACCAAGTTTGTGGTAATTTGTTACATACTGAAAACTAACACAAACATAAAGAAGTAGGCCCCGTACAGAATGCATTCTAACGAGGTTGGTGGCAGCCACATACAGCTTTCAGAAGCAGCAGTAGCAAAGTTTCCAGGACTGCTTTCTAGTTCACAGTGAGCTGCAGAGTCTATGTCCACAAGGTCTGGCCGTGGAGTGCTCCAGTATAATCTGTGCTTTGCTTTTGCTATGTTGTCTCTGACCCTCTCTACAATCCTGTGAGCTACTGAGTATATTTTCACAAATTACTTTTCTGCCTGAACTATAGAGCATTCCATTTTTTACAACTGAGAATGCTGGCTATAACAATAATTAAATTAGCATGATCTTCAACATGTTGGGCCATCCTCACCTATAGCAGATCATGTGTAGGGCATCTCCTTCTCCCAGATATTTATCCATGTGAAATCCAGTTAAACTAAAAAGTAAGCAAAACCATTTGGTGGAAAAGAAAAGGAGGTGATGTCAGAAGCATATTCAATTAAGATAAACTGGTCAAGTCACTGTATTCAACAAAAATAATGATGAATGAAGCCCAATC
Organism: Pan troglodytes; assembly: GCF_028858775.2. Classification (NCBI taxonomy): domain Eukaryota; kingdom Metazoa; phylum Chordata; class Mammalia; order Primates; family Hominidae; genus Pan; species Pan troglodytes. The sequence goes on along the minus strand of NC_072411.2, from coordinate 61,973,492 downwards.
CCTGTGTTTGAGGAAGCTAAATGGGTACTGTAAACATTGTAGAATATTGTAAGTGAATACCACATTGTTCCTGCCCTGCTATCTTGCCCTGTGGTTTAATACTAGAGCATGCCTCACCTTAGGGCCTCACGACCCCAAGTATGTCCAGGGACCTGTGGCATCACTCAGGAACTTGTTAGAAATGTATTAGTAGACTCTCAGACCTTAACCGAGACTTATAAATCAGAATCTGCATTTTAACAGATGCTCAAGTGATTCATATGCATTTTAAAGGTTGGAAGGGTTGGAAGCTCTTTACAAGGTGACAAGGAAGAGGACGTTTTGGAGGAGATGGCACCTGAGTTGGGACTTGGGTTGAACTGAGAGAAAGACATCCCAGGTAAAGAAAATACCCTGAACATAGGCATGAAGGTGGGAAAGTATGGGACTTGATCAGGGATCATAAGGTGTTTTATGAAATTCTACATATAAGATAAATAAAGGGGAAATAGTTTAGGATTTGTTTGTGGAAGGTCAAGGTGGAGTTTCACTTTAGCCTGAGGCATTGAAGGTGTGTGGAGGGGCAGGTGGGAGGGTGACATGACTAGAACTGTGTTTTAGGAAAATTACACTGACCACATGTTGTCAAGTTGACTCAGAGGGACAGCTAGAAGGAGGCGCTCAGAAGATAGCATATTGCAGTTGTTAGGCAAGAACAAAGTAGTGACAGTACATGAGAAAAGAAGAATGTAAGGGTTACTGGGCAGGAAAACAAACAGAACTTGGTACTGTTTGTTTGGGGATGTAAAAGGCAGAGTAGATTTTAAAATTTAAAGTCTGGGTGTCCAGCAAGGAAGATAGAAATTTGGAGGAGAAGTAGGTGTATCAGCAAGATGAAAACTGGTGAGTATGAATTTTAGTCTTGTTGATTTTCATGCATCAGAGGTCAAGCATGGGAAGTGCATTGGAAATGTGAGATTAAACCAGCACTCAGGAGAGAGGTGGAACCTGGGAAAAGATTTGGGGGAAATTGGTGCAAAGGTGATAACTGATACCCAGGAAATAGATTAACTTTCTGGCTAAAAGAGTGTGGATGGCGGGAAAAAAGAGCCAGGAAAAGAACCACTGGGAATACTCTCATTTAGGAGAAGGAGGAAGAAAATGTGCCAGCCAGGGATCTTAGGAGCAAATCACAGAACACCCAACTCTGGCTCACCTAAGCTGAGACAGGATTTACTGATGGGATATGGTCTTGCTCACACAGAGCCAGAGCTGGAGAACCAGGCGCAGAAAACAAGAGGCAACCGAGTGAGGCAGGCAGCCCAGAACTGCTACAAGCCCACTCCGGCCACAGGAGCTTTTGGTGCGAATGCCACCACGATGCTGCCTGCAGGGGGAGCTCGCCATGGCTGATGCTGCACCCTCGGCCCTGAGACAGTGGGGCTTCCACCTCCAGAAGTGATTTCTGACTGTCCCAGGCTGAAGCCTCTGACTGACAGGGCGCAGGTCACATGCCGGCTTTCCAGCAGGGAAGGAGCGGAGGGGAGTGGGAGGGAAACGGCCCCTACTACCGTCCCCCGGGTCCTGCCTGCCTCCCCAGCTCTAACCCCGATGATTTTCCCAAACAGGCTAGGATGCGGAGGCCGAGCAGAAGAAATCGACCACTGTTCAATAAAGCAGTGAGGAAGGTAGGAGCCCCAAAATATCTGAGACAGGTCTCAATCAATTTAGAAAGTTTTTTTCGCCAAGGTTAAGGACGCATCTGTGACACAGCCTTCAGGAGAGCCTGATGACATGCCCAAGGTGGTCGGTGCACAACTTGTTTTGTACATTGTAGGGAGAGATAATACATCAATTAATACATGTAAGATTCACATTGGTTCTATCTGGAGGGAGGGACAACTCAAAGCAGGGTGGCGGGCCTTCCAGGTAGATTTAAAATTTTCCCGTTTGGCAATTGGTTGAAAGAGTTATTATTGGTAGAAAGAACTGTCTGGGAGCACGGAGAAGGAGGTGGTGGTGGAGGGAAGTGTTGGGAACAGACAGGGAAATGAGGACAAGCAAATCCTGGAGGGGCTCCTTTAATACAAGTTAATATTTAAAGGTGTTTATCATAAGCAAGTGTTACGCCCAAAACTGTGGGGTATTCAAACATGGGGAAGACAGGTCATGACTTCAATGAGCTGATGAGCTACCAGGCATCGGAGTAGATGACCTTTAATGTTCGTTCAACCTTAAATATGCTAGAACTTAATATTTTTAACGCAAATATCAATAAAAATCAAGTGAGGATTTAATAAGGTCAAATAATAAAAATTGCATTGGGAGTTCAGAGCAGGAGGCAGACACTTCCAGCTGGGAAGGTTTCAGGGAGGAAGCAGAATCTTAAAGGATAAGGAGACTTAGTGGGGACAATGAGCATTTGGAGGGTTTGCCAAAGAAAACAAAAGGTATAAAACTATGACACACACACACAGACACACACACATATACCAACAAGATGTCAGAGTAGACATTTATCAGTTGTGAGGCTTCCCAGCATCTGAATCTCTTGAGGTTCCCCATCTTATGAGTCACAGCTATGACTCTAAGAGCTGAAAGATCAGATGCTCACTTTCTCTGTCATCTTTAAGTCTAGGGCACAGGGGCACAGCTTGGCTTTCTCAATTAGGGACACTCAGGGGCCGGGCGCGGTGGCTCACGCCTGTAATCCCAGCACTTTGGGAGTCTGAGGTGGGTGGATCAAGAGGTCAGGAGTTTGAGACCAGCCTGGCCAACATGGTGAAACCTCATCTCCACCAAAAAATACAAAAATCAGCTAGGTGTGGTGGCGTGTACTTGTAATCCCAGCTTTTTTGGGAGGCTGAGGCAGGCGAATCGCTTGAACCCAGGAGGCGGAGGTTGCAGTGAGCTGAGATCACACCACTGCACTCCAGCCTGGGCAACAGAGTGAGACTCTGTCTTGAAAAAAAAAAGTAGGGACACTCAGCCTCTGCGTTCAACAGTGGCAGTTGCTTCCCTGGTTCTATGGCATGATTTTGCCTGTGTCCCACTTTCCCTAGATTCATTCTCACAGCCTGGTTTTCCACCATTTCCAGCAATTCTGCAAGCTATCTGAAATCCTTTCATTAAATTTCTTTTCTTTTTAAATTAGCTATATTTATTTTCTGTTTCTGGCAACTAAAAATACTGACTGATAGAAATGTGATCATCCTGACTGATGAATGTGACCATGGAAAAGCTCGTGATCCAGCTTAATTGAAAAATTGGGGGGATATATTAGCCAAAGTTATATTAGGGAAACAGCTCTCTAAATATGTCAAGTAAAACGTATTTAATATGGAAAACTAGAAGATTATACAGTCTGGAAGGTCCAAGGGAGCAAAGATCTGAGAAGCCACTGTTGCAATTCAAGAAATTTAGGGTTGTGTGGGTTGCAGAAACCACTACTGAGGATCTCAGCTCTGCAGCACCAAAGTGATTCTCAGGCACATGCCTGGAAATCTGAGGGAGGTCTTCCCAGATGTCTGCCATCTGCCAGTGCTCAACATGAGCTTGCCTCTAGCTGCAGCTGGAGAAAAATGGCTTCTCCTTTATTACCTTGCAAATCTCATACAAGTGTCCCTCATCAGTAGATTCTAAACTGAAACTCCACTGACAAAGGGAGTCTGGGAAATGTAACTTTCCAATTTCCAGTCCTGCCATAAAAGGAAGAGTTTAGAAGAATGGTCACTGGGAGAATGGGAGATAACTGTTCCCCTTCCAAGGTGTGGCGTGGGGTACATGCAAAAATGCCTGGATTCAACTCTCTTCTCTTCTTTAAGCTTCCTCACTCTCCTACTCCCACTACATCTGCCAAACCAGTAATTTCACTGAGACTTCCAGAACATCGATAACCCGATTTTCTCTAGTCCATCAGCTCCTTCCACCTTTCTTGCAATTTTCAACTCCCTTGCCTCCTTTTCTTCCAACAGTTGCTTCTCTATACTGCGAAAAATCCTAACATTGTTTCAATCCACCTGTTTGGTTCTTAGGTACAAGCTGGCAGGTATCATTGGGGGAAAAAATCCTACACCATGCAGATTGGTGTCATTAGTAGTTTATAGCTTCTAACCAGTCCCAAGTAAGCTACAGTTCTCATTCCCCACAACTACTGTTTCAAGCTTAGTAATACACCTATCAAGTCTGACTATCCTGTCTCCTCCCCAGCCTGCACACTCTCTAAGCAATGGCCTTGTCTCCTACTCCACAGGGAAAATAAGTAACCTACACTTGAACTTTTCCATGTGTTCCCTTCCTCCCCTGCACATAAAACCTACAAACTTCTCTGTACAGTCTCCAGTCTTACCACTTTCCTCCCTGTGTTGGAGGAGGCAGACTTCTCCTGCTTAAGGCTGAATTTCCCATCTGTGCTATAGATCATTGGCAATCTTCATATCAGTTATCACCTCTCTTGCAGAATTGCCTCAAATGCTGTCTCTTTCCTGCCTCAGTCCCTTCACTATATAACAATGCTCAATTCACACACATCTTTAAAAAAAGATGGGAGGAGGGAGTGAGGGGGAAGTTCCCTTAACTCTACATTTTCCCATTTCCCTGTCTTTCTGCTCTTATCCGTAGACAAGCTACCTGGCTTCCTGGCTACCCGGAAGAGTCGTTGTCTACACTCGGTCACTATTTCCACTAACCTCACACTGGGAGACCTTAGAGCATATTATTTAAGAGCTCAGTTTTTGAGATGGTCAACCTGGGTTCAAATTCTGCTAGGACCACTTACTTAGCTTTATGACCTAGTACAAGTCACTTAGACTTTGCAAGTCTCTGATTATTATCTTAAATTAGGGATAATCATAACTTCTCAGTGTTGTATGCAAAGTCCTAAGCACAGTGTCTGGAATGTAGTAAGTGTACATTCAATGTAACAAGTGTACATTCAGTGTAACCTGCTACTATTTATTCCTTGCACCTCTGCAACCTGGTTGCTCCTCTTCTACTGTTGACACTGCCCCCATCAAGGCCTCCAGTGATCTTCTAGTTGCTAAAACTTATTAATGTTTTTCCATTTTTTAAGACAATATTTTATTTAATTTCTTCAAGGTGTTACATACTGTTGACTCCTCCCTCTTAAAATACAGGCTTTTTTTTTTTTTTTTTTTTTGAGATGTAGTCTCGCTCTGTCACCCAGGCTGGAATGCAGTGGCATGATCTCGGCTCACTGCAACCTCTGCCTCTCGGATTCAAGCAAATCTACTGCCTCAGCCTCCTGAGTACCTGGGATTACAGGTGCCCACCAAAGTACCCAGCTAATTTTTGTATTTTTTTTTAGTAGAGACGGGGTTTCACCATGTCGGCCAGGCTGATCTCGAACTCCTGACCTCAAGTGATCTGCTTGCCTTGGCCTCCCAAAGTGCTGGGATTACAGGTGTGAGCCACCACGCCTGGCCTAAATCCAGTCCTTAAAGTGGAGCACAATAGATGATCCACTGGGGTGTGGGAAGAAAACATTACAATTTCTATTGATGGTAAGATATGCCATTATTTTACCTATCACCAAGAAGGAAAACACTTCTAATTAAATGACACAGCTTCCTTTTGTCATTTACAAGTTTAGTTAATATTTATTACAAGAATTCTTTTAGATGTATTTAAACTTATAAATTTATTTAAACTTACAAATAATGACACTATGATTCATTGTGATTAAGTTCATTTATGCGGAGATACAACATCATCACAATTCCCTTATGGACAGACAATAAAATTGGGAAAATAAGCATTTTACAGTAGAAAATATATATTTAGTTTATGTCTAACTTTGTAAGAAATTAAATTTTACTAATAGTTATTATATGGATTAAAAATATATATAATTTATAAGTATACATATATGGGATTTTCTCAAAAAAAATCTTTATTGATTGGGTATACAATTTAAAAGGTTTGGAGACCATTAAATCAATTAAGTCGGCCATTAAATCAATGGTCTCCAAACCTTTGAAACTGTAATACTCCTCATAGTTTCTTTCTCCACTCTGACGTTTTCTTCTTGGCTGCCTTCATGCCTCCTCTTCCTCTCTCTTTTCCTGACATGTTAGTATTCCCCAGATTCTTCATTGTTTAGACATTCCTAGAACTTTTATCTACTTTTTGTGCACTGATAATGCTCAAATCTCTGTCTCCAACACAGCTCTCTCCTGAGTTCCAGACTGAAGGGATTAGTGAATTTTTTCCATATTCATACAGTGTATATCTAAAATTCCTCGAATCTGAAAAATAAATTTATCCTCCCTTAAATCTTCCCCTCTTCCTGAGTCCTTCATCATAGCAAATGGCACCATCATTTACCAGTTGCCCACTTCAGAAGCATGGAATTTATTCTCCCAACAACCATTCATACTTCTGGATATTATACCTTCCAATAGCTCTAGAATATGTCACCTGCTCTCCTTCTCCTCTGGTACTGCTCTAATTTAGGCCTTGGCTGAAACAGAAAATAAGTTATAATAAAGGCCAATAGCTCCATCTACAATGAAAAATTAAAACGAAAAAATAATTTGCATCGTTAATTCATCATGCTAGAGTTACCAAGATAATCAAAATGGTCCAAAACAAAGACATCTGCTATGAGTGGGTATGTGCCAGGGCTCAACACAATATTGTTTTAAGCCCATAATTACCTGGGATGCTGAATTGATTGTTTTTATCCCATAATTTGGTGTCTAGTGACTTAAGTATCTGGCTGTTAGAGAAAATCCCATTACTGTTTGGCAAACTATTTCAGACTGGATTGATTAACCATGAAATGAATGCAAGAGATTTGCACAGTTTAAACATGCACTTAATAGTTTAAATATGAGATGACATTGACGGCTTTCCAAATAGTGCTGATACTCTAATAGAGCAATTCACTAACATATATCAGTATAATCCTTACATATTCTCATTAGTATCCCATTTTTTCTTTAATACTTCAAGAATTCTCTATTTTTAACTTGACAGTATTTCTAAATTCTTCATTCTGACACTTTTCATGGACAATAAACTATGGGAAATACAAGCTAAGCTACAATGATCATCAAGGGATTGCTGACTTTATTCTTCTCTTCCAATTTTTACAATGTAAATGGAGATAAGTGTAGTTGGATGGTGCAACAAAACCCAAGAGCACAATATACAATTTGAAGAGAAATGCAAGGAGTCTCAATTGTACATGGATTGATCATCATTAAAATGAGAAGTGTCTTTAGAATAATCGGGAGGGTCTTATTATACCTTAAATATCAGTCATATCTCTAATCTTTTCAATAGCAGCTTATTATAGTCTATATCCTAGTAAGATTTCTCTTGTCTCTTATCTCTGCTATATCCCATTGATACTGTCCTAGTTACCTTTCCCAATATCACCTCTTGCCTGGACTTTCCTATTAGCTCTTCCAGTCTTATCAACTTTAAAGGTATCCACAACTGTCAGAGTCTTTGTGTAATCTTTTTAAGTTTTACATCTGATTATATCTTTTTGGGTGGGGGAGGCCAAAACCCTTCAGTGATCTGCTGTGTACAGAGGATAAGGACCAAGCCCCCTAATGTTGCACATACAACCTTTCTTGACATGGCTCCACCTTACCATCCAGCATCACCTATGGATGCTACTGTACAGGCAGACCTTGCGCCACTGCTAGGTATCCATCCACTCACAGATCCCAAGAGCACTACACTGTGTCATATCTTCATGACACTACACATTCAGTTCTTGCAACTACCCCGTATGGCAACCTTCCCAAGTTCCCAGTGTCAATATGCTGCCCCATGGCCTTCCACTCTGGAAAATCTGCCATGGCATACTCCAGAAAAATTAGCCACTCCCTCCCTTAAGCTGTGACCCTGACTTCAATATGTCTCTGTTGTTGCACTAAATCCTACCAAATCATAAATGTTCCTTCATATGTCTCATTTTCCTTTAGCCTCAGAGCTACTTGAAGAGAGGGAGATATCTTGTCTATTTCTTATAGCTCCAATACTAACCTTAATAGCTAACAATAATAATAAATATCAGTTATTACATACTAGAACTATGTTTCAGGTGCTGATCTAAATGCTTCCTTCATTTAATTCTCACAATAACTTTATGAAGTGAATATTACTATTAGCCCCATTTTATATATAAGAAAAGCAAGGCATAGAGTAGGTGCTCAAAAATGTTAATGAATGTTATTGCTTTTTAAAAAAAATGTAATGTAGTCATATCATCATTACTCCTGGGAGCTCCCAGATACTATTACAACTGGAAGTTGAAATCTTGGTGCAGGTAAGGTGTATGCAATGACATGGATACAGCTACTTGGTTTTAGAAGGAGCTAGATTATCTGCCATGCTGAAGGTCCATGTATACCGGGCCTCAAGGTTAATTGTGTTGTTTTGTTTTTATTTTTGTTTTCACATGCTGTACTGACATTGTAAATCACTTTTCCCTTCCCCAATCTCATCTGGACCTGACCATTATCTACATGAATGGTTACATGAAGTCCTACTTATACATTTTCTTAAAATGTCAGACACATAAATGAAGTTACTAGGCCTGGGGAGAAAAAATGCTCACCTCAATATCACAAAGTGGGCAGTCCTTGCACTAATTTGATGTTTATCTACTTTAAATCCTGTCTCTGGCAAGTCACTACTAAGACAGATTTGAGGATTACTCTGGATTATAAAAACTAATTGTTCTGTGGAACCATAGTTTTGCAATTTTTAGCTGTATCATCATACATGAGCACATGAACTTAGATTGTTAACTGATATGGGTCATTTCCAGAAAACATTTGAATGAACATAATAAATGAGGAGTTGGGGGCTGGGTAAAAGGCCAGAAGTCGAAGTACTTATAGTACAAGCCTTGGCAGCAATTCACATAGTTTGTAGGCAACTGCCTACTACCCACCATGAAGCTGGCCCTTCCAGTGAGGTAGAGAAGTGTTACAAATGCCTTCAGTTTCTAGACTAATTCTACCGAGATATCAATAACTCATGTTGAAAAATCACAGTAGGTTGAGTTCAGTGATGATCTATACCTCACCTGACCTAGACAAGTAAGGAAGAAACAGAAGGAAGCAGAATAATAAAGCATTTGAACCCAAGGATTTGACCATCTGGTTCTTTGGGGGGAGTCATGCCTCCTGTCCTTACTTTATATTTAAGGCATTCTGTCATTACAAAAGGCAGTGATAGAGTAATGAAAGACCATTGCCCAAGGGGAATGAAAGAGTGCAGCTAAGTGAAACCAGGGCACACCCATGCACACACAACAGTACACTTTTGCTTCTATTCTTTTTAACTCCTTCAGCTTCTTCGTGCTCCTAGATGCTGCTGCTTTATTAATTCTTGCTAACTGTGTATCTCATACCCAGAATCCCTAAGAGAGAGGATTTGGTTAGTTCCAATAATCACGGTAGTCCCTGCTGAGCAACCTCTCATACTGGGCCTATAGAACCCAATGACAAGGCTCCATGCAGATTCCCTCTGATGGCTGTGCTCTTTGTGTACTTCCCTTCCGGTGTGTTTTTACTCCCAACAGTCAGCACGTGCAACTCTTTGTCAGAGGGCTGCCCTCAGACTGCGTGAGGCAGCTTTTTCTGCATGCAGAGACAGCAGACCGTGCCTGGGAATGCATGTCCCCCCAGGTTAAGCATTAGCCGATGATTGACAAGTATAGAAGTATAAATACCCCAGCTCCCTCAGCCCTGGTGGAATTGTCTATGATGTGACCCATGAGTCTCCAGATCCACTCCCTGCAGAATTGAGACAGTTACCTTCCACAGGGCTTTGCTTGATTCCACCCTTGTTTGTCTTACTTTTCTTTCCCGTTGCATGTTCCCCACTACCCTACTAGTTGTTTTCTGGGAATATGTCCTACCTCAAGAGTCCTGTGGCAACAAGACAAACTCCCTGGATTTTATTTGCAGATTTATTTTCACCAGGGCCTGTTTATACAAACCTTCATCCCAGTACCTGCTTCTGGGGAATCCCTCCATCTCAGAAAAGGCCTCGTTCATATTCTGCTAAGCCACTTAGAGATTGGCTTGTCTTTGAAGCAAGCACCCATCCCTCATCCAATCAGCTATGACGAGGGTTGAGGGCCATGTGGAACAGAGAATTGTAATATGTGCCTCATCAGGGGCTTTGAACATGGGTCATGCAACCTCTCAGAGTATAAGAAGCACAAGGCAAGAACCAGAGATCTCTCCAGATAATGCATTCATATGCATTTGGATAGTGTCTGCTGGGCTTTAGAATGGCAAAGTGATAACAAGTGCAGGCAACAATTGTGAACTGAGTACGTCAAATTAAAGAAACTAAAGTGCTCTCTGTATCCAATGTGGAAATGACAATGTGTCATTGTAATTTAAATATGAGATGAATTAAATATGAGACATATTTTGTCTCACAATATGAGACAAGAATATAAGAAACAAACGTGGGAGTATAACTTCAATAGGAAACACACACATACACACACACAAGCACACACGCACACACATAGAAAGGCTCCATAAGTCAGCCTTTCTCACTGAGAACAATGTGAGTTGAACCACACTTAAGAACCTTAATAATATATTCTTAGTTTTTCATTAACTCACAGGGGAAGTCTGAGCACCCATGGGACAGAAACCTATTACAGCTATTTACGTGGTAGACAGGGTATACTTTTATGTATGACTGTATTCTGTTTTTAATTTTTGAATTGTTAGGTATCTATCTTTCATACTACAAATTGCACAGAGTAATCTGGTAGGTGATTTATACATTACATTATTTCACTGTAAGAATAATAAAACACTAAAAAATCCTTTAAACCAAATAACTATTGAACTCACACATAGATGTCATCATATACTAACAATATTATAAAACAGGAGAACAATCGATGAAGTCACAAAATATACAAGGTGTCTTTGAAGGAATTGAGGATAGAAGGACCCATAAAGATTCTACCCAAATTCGCTTGTAGTGGCCTCATATAGCACAATGGTCCAAACCCTACTCCCCAAAAGGGAGAAGAAAAACCCAGTGTCATTTATGGAATAAACAAAAGTTTCCATTTTTATTCTTGAATGATCGTCCCTTGTTACTGAACGATATTCTTTTACTTGCATTAAAAGAATTGTGCCAGAGAGTAGAGAATAAAAACATAAGACTTGGTTCCAGCTCCCACGTGAATGACAAGCATCCACATAATTGTCAAACAAAGGAAAACCTGTCAGGCATCCTCATTCTAACTGATAGAATCAGGGTTGGCTTCATGGAAGAGGTCTATTTGAACTAGACTTCAGGGAACATATAATTTCCAAAAAGAAACAGTAGGGAGGCCGGGCACAGTGGCTCATGCCTGTAATCCCAGCACTTTGGGAAGCTGAGGCGGGTGGATCACATGAGGTCAGGAGTTCAAGACCAGCCTGACCAACATGGTGAAACCCTGTATCTAATAAAAACACAAAAATTAGCTGGGCGTGGTGGGCACCTGTAATCCCAGCTACTCAGGAGGCTGAGGCAGGAGAATCACTTGAACCCGGGAGGCGGAGGTTGCGGTGAGCCGAGATCACGCCACTGCACTCCAGCCTGGGCAACAAGAGCGAAACTCCATCTCAAACAAACAAACAAAAAACAAGAAGAGGAAGCAGCAGCAGTAGGGAATAGATGCTCTAAGGGCTTATTCCAGTGATTATCATTTTTCACTATCTCAGGTGAAAGTAACCCCTGCAAGTCTTAGCATCTTTTTCTTTCAGAGCTTTTCATTCATCTCTCTTTAAGAAGAGAAGCAGGAAGCCCGATTGGCTCTTTTTCTTACAAAAGAGAGCAATTATGTTATTTTTGGAAAGTCTCTCACAGCTATCTTATCTCCATTTCCACTGCAACCACTAAAATTCAGATTTCCATTATTGTTTCCCCAGACCTTTGCAAGAGTCCTGATCAATTTCTCTATCTCTTGTCTCCCATCAAATTGCTACCACTTTCAGACCAATATTATCAAAACAAGGCTCTCATTATGTCACTCTTTCCACTCAGAAACCTTTAGTGAGACCCAAACAACTGCCAAATCCGGTTCCCATCCCCTGTTTAGCATTCAGACAGGTGCCAAATAAGACCAGACTGAAGAAAGAGCAAGGCCAAGATCACAAAGAATGAAAGACCGGCATCATTAAGATGTTATCTTTCTCAAATTAGTTCTTAAACGCAGTTCCAATGAAAAGCCAAACAGGTTTTTCATGAAAGTTGGACACACTGATTCTAAAGTTCAGATAGAAGAGCAAAAGGGCAGGAATAGCCAAGGTAATTTTGAAGAGGAAAAACAAGTGAACTGTTTTGCTCTACCAGGAATTGAGCCTTATTCTAAAGGTATAATGTATAAAAATATTATGCTACTATTGGTGCAAAGATGAGGGGAATACATTTTAATGAAGCTATATACAGAGCCCAGATACTGTCCCATTAATTTATGGATGTGTATGTATGACAGAAGAAGCACTGTGAATCAATGTAGAAAGGATAACTTGGGATAATTAAACATTTAACAATTTCTATTTTTCATCATAAAGCCAAATGTACCCCAGGTGGATTAAAAATCTAAAGGTGTAAAGGAAAATGTTTTAATGTTTACAAGAAAATATAGGAGAATAATTTTATGATCTTCAAATAGGAAAGGAATTCTTAAACAAGGATAAAATGCATCATCATAAAGAAAAGATTTATACAGCTGAATAAATTAAAGCTTAAAATGTCTATACAATAAAAGATACCACAAAGAAAAAAGACAGGCCTCAAATTCGGATTGCTTGAGCCCAAGAGTTTCCTTGTCTATAAAGGGAGAGGACAGGGAGTGGACTAAGTGAATGAGTCTACCAATCTACTCCTTGTCCAGTCTCTGCTGTCACTGTTCGGTAGATATGCTAGTTGGGCATTTGCTTGTCTGAAATTCTTTCTAAAGTCAGTGGAGAAAATTCAGTTTATTCTAATAAGATGAGTTGCTCAATTTTTTGTTTTGCTTTTGTTTTTTAAGTGGTTGAATTATAACCTTATATTTGCCCTTTGAGGTCTACATCCATGACTACAGGCCTCAAGAGTTTACTTATGACCAGGAATAAATGCAGATCTTAATTGTTGTGGTGTAGTGAGAATTGTTTAAAATTTATTCTTTGACAAAGTCCTTATCTGGGCCTCCTGGGTCCTTCTTACTACACCTGGGACAATCTGTGGGCATCGTCATAATTGCAGTTTATATGAATCCCACACTGGTTCTCTTCGTGCCACAACTCCCCATGCGGTTGAATATGTTCCATGTGTTGTTTCTCTAGTCCACATCTAACTCAATTTTGGATGCTGTCTCAAGGTACAATTCTGTTGTATGTAAAATCAATATCATCAAGGTCCAATAAGGAGAACAAAACCCATGCTAGGTAGTTCAATTGAAGAAATCTAATATGGGGAAATAATGAGTTACAGAAGTGTTGGAAGAGCTAAAAATAAGTGCTTATGAGGCTACTCTGAAAGCAACGACTACAACAAGCTACTGACATCCATGGGGCCTGAGGACAGGGAAGGGATGTTATCAGTGCGGGAACCAGGGATACATTGTAGGAGCTAGAACGTTGGAGAACCCAAAAGGAGCTGGTAGCATGGCAGGGGTTGCCTGGTGGGAGTTGGAACACAAAGGCTGGGGCTTCCAGGCAGGAGCTAGAACCACAAAGAGGCACAGCCACTGCTTGGTCTTCTCCCAAAGCAGAGAGGAAAGAAATACCCTGGGTTCTACTCCTTCCAAATTCCTATCTCAGGCCATTGGCTGACCCTAACCAGAAGGAAACAGGCAAGAGGGGTCTGGGAAGTGCAAGCCACTTGGGATTCAAAGCAGAAAAGCGCAGGGAACAGATCGAAAAAACAGGCAAATAACCTGTACGAGAATGTGAAAAGGAAATACAAATAACCAATACACAGAGAAAAATATGTCCAACCTCATTAGCAATCAGGGTAATACAATTTTAAACCACTAAAAGATACCATTTTACACCCCACCAAAAATTTTACAATGCCAATGTTGATGAAAATGTTCAGCAGTGGGAATGCTTATGCACACCAATGGGAGTGTAAATCAGAAAGTTCATTGGCATTGTCCAGTAATTGTAACGCTACACATACCCTATGCTCCAGGAATTCCATTTCTAGGACCATATCCTCAGGAAACTCTAGCAATGTGCACCAAGAGACAGGTACAAAAACTTCACAGGAGCATTAAGAGCAGCAAATACAAGCTACCCAAATGGAAACTATCCAGCAGGAAACTACTCAAATGTCCCCCAACAAGAGAATGCATAAAGTATCCTTTATTCTTATAATGAAATGTTACATAAAAATGAATGAACTACAACTACACACACCAACACAGATGAATGTCACAGACAGAATTTAAAGCAAAAAGACAAGTGACAAAAAAAACCCAACCCTTGAAATGATTCATTTACATAAAATTCAAAAATATGTAAAATTATAGGTACTCTTTAAGGAATGAATCATATATGGGAAAATGGTAAAGAAACAGTGATGAATAATTCAGAGGAGAGGTTACCTCTATGTGGGAGTAAGGTGAATATGATCACAAGAGGCCAATAAGCACAGCTATCCTTTTTTGGGGTATGATTTATTTTATAATTAAAAAACATGACTTCAGAGATTCTAAAAGCTCCTTTTCCCCTCCTCCCTAATTGTGATTGGGAATAAAATATCACTAACACTCTCACACACTCATTCAAGTTCTATAGTTAGATTTCCATCATAGTGTCTTCACTTGTGGCTACTAACCTGGTCTAGGTATCAGTCTTCTCTGTGTTATCTTAGTTTCCACATTTATAAAATGAGGATTATAGGAGTACTTACTTTGTAGGATGATTCCTAAACAAGAGAGTACATGGGAAATGCTTAGCACATGGTCTGGCTTCCAGTGGGTGGCAGATGTTTGTAATTTGTTTACACCATTGTCTCAGCTTGTAGCATCCTCATTGCCTCTATCTACTGAATGCTTCTCATCCAAGGACATCCAGTTCAATGCCTGAAAACTGCTGCTCCCACCCAAGCCAATTTTCCCCTCTTTTAAATGTCTAGACCTTCCATTGCCTGCATCATTTATGAGGTATTACTATATATTTACTTATTCATTCATGCAGCAAATCATGTGCCAGGTACTAGGGACACAGAAGTGAATGAAGCAGGCATAGTCACTGTCTTCATGGAGCCTGCAGCCTGGTGAGGGAGATACACATTAAACAAATGAGCAAGCACAGAATGATCTACTCCAGCTGTGGTAAGTGCTATCAGGAAGAAGTGTGGGAAGCCTGGAGAACCTGTTATAGAGGAAGCTCACCTAGACTGTAGAGTCAAAAAAAAAAAAAATTTCTTTGAGAAAGTAACGTCCAAGGTGAGACCTGAAGGACACATTGCTTTTTATTGTCACCATTGACAATATTTACTGAGAATCTATAACCTAGGTGAAATAATCAGTGCACATGTCCCTGAAGAAAAAATCGTGGCAAGAGGTAATACATGTTAAATGCCAAGTGAAAGGAATGCACACTATTAGGTAGATATTTGGAAGAAGGTTAACCCCTTGATAGAAGTGTTTTACATAAAATGTCAGATCTAAACAGAAACTTCAAGAAAGGTTGGAACTAAGACAAAGGGAAAATGGCATTCTGGATATGCATATATGGGCAGATATAAGAAAAGGCAAGACAGGTTCAGACAGGTAGCTTGAACCAAAGAGTGACATATGAAGGGAGTAAAGAGAAAGGGTCAGATTAGGCCAGGCACGGTGGTTCACAACTGTAATTCCAGCACTTTTGGAGGCGGAGGCGGGCGGATCACCTGAGGTCAGGAGTTCGAGACCAGCCTGACCAACATGGAGAAACCCTGTTTCTACTAAAAATACAAAATTAGCCTGGCCGTGATGATGCATGCCCGTAATCCCAGCTACTCAGGAGGATGAGGCAGGAGAATCGTTTGAACCCAGGAGGCGGAGGTTGCGGTGAGCTGAGATCGCGCCATTGCACTCCAGCCTGGGCAACAAGAGTGAAACTCCATCTCAAAGAAAGAGAAAGGGTCAAATTGTAGAGGTACTTGCTTTTTGTCTTAGAGTTTCCTTTTTGTATCATGGGCTTCTCTGGGATTCTCATGAAAGCCTTGTACCCTTCCTCCTCCTCCTCAAAACATACTGCATTTATAAAGCTGCATAAAATTTCAGGGTTTCATAATTTCCCTTAAGTAGCATTTAGGAGCTCCTGCTATATGCAAATAGCACTGAAAGGATTTGAGTAGAAAAGTGGCATGTTCCAAACAGTGTTTAGAAGGATTCATTTGCCAGAGAGGATAATAACTGTTGGCAGTGAGGTCAATTGAGAAATTATTGCAATACAATGCAAGTAGGAGCTCATATGGCCCTAGGCTAAGGTGGTGGCCCTAGGAATCCATCCATTGATTAAACTAACATTTATTGAGAGCTTACTTTGGGACAGGCCCTGTGCCCAGTGTTGAGGATGTGATAATGAATATGGCAAGACCACTGCCCTCAAGGAGCTCCAAGCTGGGTAGGATCAGAAAGAAAGGCAGGCAGCCACAGAGGCAGAGGGGATCAGGTCAGTGGAAGATTCTCCTACTCAGAACTTCCCACCATCTGTGCCTTAGAATAAATTCAAGGCCCTTCACAAAACAGACACAACTCACCTTTCTGCTGTCATTTCCACTGGGGCCCCCACCACAACCACTTTGATCTCTCTCACAGACACACCCCCTGCAGGGCAGCTACCCTGGACTCTGGACTGTCTTCTGACTCTGCTTGCATTTTCTGGCCTCTGCCCTGTCACTGGTTTTCTCCCACCAGCTGTGCCTGCTCAAATTCCTACCCATTCTTTAAGACCCAGCTAAGATGTTGCCTTCCTTCAACGTTTGTCAGAGTTTCCCCATTCATTCTGCCCTGTGTCACTGAGTGTGCCTGTATTAGGGTTCTCTAGAGGGACAGGACTAACAGGATACATGTATATATGAAAGGGAGTTTATTAAGGAGTATTGACTCATATGATCACAAGGTGAAGTCCCACAATAGGCTGTCTGCAAGCTGAGGAACAAAGAAGCCAGTCCCAGTTCCAAAACCTCAGAAGTAGGGAAGCCAACAGTGAAGCTTTCAGTCTGTGGCCGAAGGCCAGAGATCCCCTGACAAACCACTTTTATAGGTCTAAGAGTCCAAAAGCTGAAGAACCTGGAGTCCGATGTTCGAGGGTAGGAAGCATCTAGCACGGGAGAAAGGTGAAGGCCAGGAGACTCAGCCAGTCAAGTTCTTCCAACTTCTGCCTGCTTTTATTCTAGCCATGCTGGCAGCTGATGAGATGGTGCCCACCCAGATTGAGGGCCCGTCCGCCTCTCCCAGTCCACTGTTAATCTCCTTGGCAACACCCTCACAGACACACCCAGGAACAATACTTTGCATTCGTTCATATCAATCAAGCTGACAATATTATCCATCACAGTGCCTCAGTCTCCCCAGTATTCAGGGGAGGGCAGAGATGTTGTCTTTTTGTCCTTCTGTTCCATGGCGTGCCCAGATCCTGTGATGGCAGGTGCTCACTATATCTATGGAACTGAAAGGCCAGACCCTGGGGAGAAGACAGAGCATGTTTGGGAGCCAACTGTGAAACCTTGGCAGTGGGAGTCAGGAAGAGCAACCTAGGTCTTTGCATCCTCATGCAACAAGGATGGAGGCCACCTCAAGTACACATTATGTGCTCAGCAAAGAGGGGATTTAAAAGTATAAAATATTCACATTTGAGCAACTTAGGTCATTAAGAATTTGGCCTCTTTATAATGATAGCAGTGTCCACAGGAAGAGAGTGAGTGGGACATGAAATTTCTAGTTCTGCATGCAGACTTCTACATTTCTACCAGCTAATTATTATTATCATTAAATTATTAAGCAAAGAGCTTACTCGCAAAGGTCAACTTTTTATAAAGCATAAGTCATCCTTGGAAGTGTCGTTTGGTCATTCTAGTAATTCTTGCTTTTAATTCTTTAACAACTGTGGGTAGAACTGCAGTGTACCATTATTCCACCTTTGTTTGCACTATCAAAATACCGCACTATCAAAATACCCAAGACGTTGCCAAGGACGACTGAATTCTTAGGCTTGGCCGCAGCCACCCACAGGGCAGGTGCTCACTTCCTCCTCCGGGGTAGAAGAGATCCTGGGTCCCTTTCCAGTCCAGGCTGGAATGGAGAAGTCGTCCCTGACCACAGTGCGCCAGGCAGAGGCCAAGGTTCTAAACTGATAGAACCCACCCACCAGGGCGGTGCCAAGTCCCAGTAAGGGCCGCATCTCCCCAGCTTGGCTGATGAAGAGGCGGGGACCGAACCCTCCAGTGCAGGAGCCTGTGCAGCCTGGCTCTCCCACCGACCCGCACGTACCTCTTCCTCGCGGGTCCTACCCCACGCAGGTATCTAGCGCCCCGCCCTGTTCATTTCCCACACCTGGCCCGCTCCGCCCCGGGGCCGAGGAGACGCACGTCTGATTGGCCGAGGGCGGCGGGGGCGGGGCCGGGGCGCCCCCAGAGGCCTAGACAGAGCTGCGGGCGGGGCAGGCCGCGCTCAGCAGGAGGGGCGGGAGCCGCGTGCGCCCGAGGACCCGGCCGGAAGGCTTGCGCCAGCTCAGGATGAGGACAGGCTGGGCGACCCCTCGCCGCCCGGCGGGGCTCCTCATGCTGCTCTTCTGGTTCTTCGATCTCGCGGAGCCCTCTGGCCGCGCAGGTAACCGCGGGCACGTCCGCCCCGCAGTCCGCTGGGTGCCTCGACGCCGCAGCTCTGTTGCCTTCCAGCCTGGGGCAGGTCACGGCTGCTTTGCTGTTGGGGCGGGGGGGCTCTAGAGCCGGAAGAGTGAGTCGCGGGGGAGGTCTGGCAGAGGAGGCGCCCCAGTGCCCTCGGGGGCCCGGAGTAGGGCGCGGTGGATGTGGGAGGACAGGGCCCTTCTGGTGCAGAGGGGACGCGGTGCACCGTAGAGTAGGCGCACGGAGGCTTTTTTGGCCGGGTGCCCTTCTCCGTCGTCGCCTCTCTTACAAAATGTTGCTGGAGTATGGAGTTCCCCATCTGCCCTCTTGCGTCCCGTCCCTCCCGTTCTCGCTTTTCCTTCGGCCCTTGGTCACCTTGGCCACAGGGCCAAGAGGAGCCTCCACCCACAGCGCCAAGGATTCCCCACGATTCCCGGATTTCACTGCGCCTACGGTGCGCATCAGGAAGGAAGTCAGGTTAAATAAACCATCTCCTCCGAAAGTGACCAAGACCAAGAGTCAGCTATGATGCCCTCACCCACTGCCTAGAGCAACAAACCTTTCTTCTCATTGGTTTATCAGCTCCAAATGACCCCGCTCCCCCAAGGCTGACAGCCTCACGCTGAAGGGCAGGTCGCCTGCTTGGGGACCTGCTGCCTCTTACTGCGGAAGCAGGACCAGAAACAGACAGCCTTCATTGATGTTCAGGGTAGTGCCAGCCCCACCCCACCACACCCCTTGGCAGCAACCGGTTGCTTTTACTTTCTCTTTTTGCCTGGGCGAGAGGTGTGCAGAGGACTGTGTTTCTTGGTTGGACTGCATCATGGGCACTCAGTGGGCCACCCTCCACCGGCCACTTCTGTTATCGTGCCTGTATGAGGAAGGAAAAGATTGTCCAGGCAGTTTGAAAAACATTAAATTGTTGGTGGCTCTTATTTTCTTTGCAGCTAAGCTAAGTTACCATCTGGTTTAGACTTCCTTCGGAGAGCGATGGGAAGAGATTTCTCAGAGTGTGAATGGCATCATCCTATCTACAGCAAGGACCTGGAAATGAACCCTGCTCTGAGTCACACTTCTCTATTCTCCTCTGACCCTGTGTGCTAGGAACTACCAAAAGAATCCTTTAAAATAAGATCCTTTATTGCCTTGATAATTTATTCTGCCTGCCCCACAATCCAAGGTGGAAAAGTTCACTGCAGCAACTAACTACAGTGAAAATGCACTAACTTTTCAATCACTAACCTCTTGGTTCCCATCGACATCTGCTTCAGTCCTGTTTTTATCTCCTTCACAAATTTCAAGATTTCCTTAATTCTTGCAATCTCTGCAATCACTGCCCTTTATCACTGACCCAAAGCGAAAAGCACCAGGTTTAACTCTGTTCCCCCTGTGCTATGTTCCCACAGGTTTTGTTATCCTGTATCCTTTCTTACTCCTAGCAGCTACTCTGATCGATTTTCTCTCACCCTCAGAGCAGACTTGTGGCCTTGTTTGGGGAAGCACTGGAATTTTGAACCCCCAGCCATTTGGGTCAATTGTTTGGCAAGAGTGTCCGCTTCATGATGCTGGTGATGGCATGCACCTCGTCACATGTGCACGGCTAGGCTTGTGCAGGTGGCCTCTATTACCCAAACACTGAAGGAGCACCTCTGTGTCCTTGGGGAGGTGCCAGGTGCTTAGTTTACATTTTTGCCTGCTTGGAGAGCTAACAGCTTGAAGGGACTCCTGAGGTTTTCACCAGCCAACACCACCCAATCGTGCGTGAAGACTTTCTGACTCCCTGGACATTGCCATGGACTCAACTGTCACTTCAGGACCTGTTTTTGAACTAAAAAACCTAGACTTCTGATTCTCTCTTGCTGCACCTACCTGTACATTCTGAACACATGGTAGAGACTCTACAAAATGCTTAATATGTGATCTATGGACGGTTCCCCTGAAATTATAAATGCTGCCATCTTCATCCTTCTTGTTTTCCCAAGCTATTTCCCTATCCATTTGTCTGTAGTTATAAATGTCAATATCCAGCTTCTCTTTGGAATGTGTGAAGCTTTTTGGTCTAGGGACCAAAGGCAGGAATTATTTAGTGATCAGACAATAAGAAAATATGAAAGAGATGATTTGCCTTTGATGGATGTAAAAATACTAAAAATTTATTTTCAATTTATGGTAATGCTACTTAGCCATTTTCTCTCAAACACCACTGGAGAATTTATATAAAATGAAGCATATACAAAATGCATCTAGGGGGTAATGAGGCTTCTCTTCATCAACTTCTGCCTTTTAGATTTGCCCCAATATTGTATTTGGAGGTAAATATTAAAACTCCATTGAGGACTGGTATAAAGTTGTAAAGTGAACAAAACCCAGTAGAAAGCTATTAATAAAGAATCTATTTTATAAAATAAGTTTTATAAAATAAAATCTACTCTGTAATTACCTTTTCAAAGTATATAGCTTATATGTCCTTCTGTACCAAATTTTGTAAATAAGGGATTATGTTCACGCTTTCTCAGTCCTCCTTCCAGCTCTTCAACCTACTATCCCAATAAGGGTCGTAAGACTGAGGCAGTTTCAACAGCTCCTGCTAAGGTTAAAGAAAGATACGGGGAAGCATCATGAAAGGATAGGACTCTCCCTATCTAATGTATGTTTATACATACCTTATATATGGAGGCTAATAAGTTTCCTTTAAGTATATCAATAATTAAGATCTGTACTAAGTGACCACTATAAGTGTCACATTGAAATTGCATACTTGGTTCAAACAAGGGATTAGTCTGAGAAAAACATCTATATTCAGAGGTGTAGCAGTTTGTTAGGAAGTTTGGCAGCTCCACTTTAACAGAGCTACTCCACACCTCTCCTGTAGTGTTTTAGTGTTTCAATCTCGGACTCCTAACTCCTGCTTTTTCCACTGTATAAAGAAATGTAGCTAATCCATTGGATTCTACAAAAATTTTGAAAAATCCAGAACTGCAAACTGCAAAGGAAGGCAAAGCTGCTGCTTCCCCAGTTCACCTGTTTGGGATCCAGCACACAAAGCAGAATGCCCGGGAAAGACAGCAGCAAGACTACAGGGCAGGAGAGGGGATGTTTCCAACAAGGGTGATGGGCACGTCTCCTGCAGGAGCAGACTTCTTTTTTCTTCTGTAATTTTTGATACTTTGGAATGCAAGATTTATTTTGGAGAGGCAAGAGAGAATACTTTGGAAAAGATGTAGATCAGAGATCTGAGTAGCTATTGAATTGTGGGAGAAGGCCATGAGAGAAAGTGTAAGTAGTAATCTTATAGCACATTTTCCTTTTTTGTTGACTGTCTTCCCAGCCTGTGTCCATCAAGTAGAAAATGGCAGAGGAATGTCAAAGAAGAAAGTGTGAGGGATGTGGCTGGGCACGGTATCTCATGCCTATAATCCCAGCATTTTGGGAGGCCGAAGTGAGTGGATCACCTGAGGTCAGGAGTTCGAGACCAGCTTGGCCAACATGGTGAAACCCCATCTCTACTAAAAATACAAAAATTACCCGGGTGTGGTGGCAGGCACCTGTAATCTCAGCTACTTGGGAGGCTGGGGCATGAGAATCACTTGAACCTAGGAGGCGGAGGTTGCAGTTAGCTGAGATTGTGCCACTGCACTCCAGCCTGGGCAACAGAGCAAGACTCCATCTCAGAAAAAAAAAGTGTGAAGGATGAAAGCTGCTATGGCAAACATCCTTAGCTGCAATCCTGTGGAATACTTCTAAAATTCAGATTTAGAATAACTTTAAGCTTTAAAGGATTGTTGTTGCTGTTGTTGTTTCTCTTGTTGTTGCTTCTGTTTTTTAAAACAAAACAAAAAAATCCTTCCAAAGTTCAAGCTGCAGTGAGACTTAATTTTATAGTTATTATTTACATGGTAAAATTCCCCTCAAGTCACCAGTCCCTGGTATGGGAATTTTTAACTCTGAAAGCCTTTGAATTATTACTAGGAAAATCATCTGGTGTTAGTGAAACCAGTGACTGTGAAGCTGGTATCAAAATGAAAGTGCCTTTTGGGAACCAAAATTTTACAGGTCTTTCTGCTGAACTCTGGTTCACTGACAGTGATTGCTTAAGCTTGTCTAAAATATTTCAGCTTTACTCTTATCAACATGATTTGTGCTGTAATTGTTTAAAATTTTCCTTTGTAAAATAACTAACCAAATTATCTGATTATAGTTTGTTGTAACAGATGTGAATCTTATTCCACAAACTCAGGTGTGCAAGAAACAATGCATTACTTTATTTTCAGAAAGCCAAATTAAATTTGATGCTGAGCTCCCATTCCACCAGGTTGCCAGAACTTCAATAATTGTCCTTACTGGGGTCTTTGCCAGCTCATGCAAAGTGCCAGGGGAACATTCAGGGAGGATTCTTCTTTAGTCATTGGATCCCGCTGGTTACCTCTGGGTTTTCCATTGTCCAAACCCACAGGATCTTGTATCTGGTGGCTCAAGACTCATCAGCCATCACTTTGGTAGTTCCTGGAGTTTGGGGTTCAGCCTTCTTAGGTGATCCACACTGTCAATCCCCCCAGGCTTTCCCCAGGCCCTGTCGCCTTCCTGAGGGTGCCACAAGCCTGTGTATGGCTGGATAGTAGCAGACGACTGTGATGAAACTGAGGACAATGAAACTGCCACAGTGGAGCTGGCCACAGGTTCTACCCTCAGAACCCAGACCTCTATTTCTTCTTGTTTCTGTACCCCACTGTTCTGCTGCTCCCTCAGAAATTTCCCCATTTCCTCTGAGATACCTCAATGAATTTAGGCCTCCAAAAAATATCTAGGGGGAAGTGGTCTTTAAGAAAATTGTCCTTAAGTTTTCCTTTTTAGTGGCCCCACTAACTTGCCCTAAGGCAGAGGAGCACAGAGGCCTCACTATGTACTTGGATCTGAAGAAAGGAACATATATATAGTGCACATGCTGTGTTAAGCATCGACTTTTCATGTAATAATTTACCCTGCCATAGTAGCTAACATGTAAGCAAGGCAGAATTATGGTCCCAACTAGACTTTCCATTGAGATGAAAACTAAAGAGCTCCTTTTATCTTATTAAATGAGAAGGGAAAAATCTTTCATGAAATAGCAACAACAAATATACATGCTACTCTACATGCTTTACATGGATTAGCTCCTTTCATGCTCACAACCATCATATGAAAACTGGAACACAGAGGTTAAATGATTTGCCCTGATCCTATGGCTAACAAGTAGCAGGAGCAAAATATGGACCCAGGTGGACTGGCTCCAGAGCCCGTGTTCTGACCCTACACACTGCACTGCCTCTCTGCTCACCACTGTCCCACCTTTTGTAGTCCCCTGCAGCTTAAAAAGAGTGGGAACAGACTGAGGATGGGAACAGTCCAGTAGTGCTCAGACTCTCCTCAGCAGGCAGGGAGCAAGGCACTTCAACCACATAATCTACAATCTGTCTGTCCCTTTGACTCAGCTAATGACCCCTTCACCATCGTCCATGGAAATACGGGCAAGTGCATCAAGCCAGTGTATGGCTGGATAGTAGCAGACGACTGTGATGAAACTGAGGACAAGTTATGGAAGTGGGTGTCCCAGCATCGGCTCTTTCATTTGCACTCCCAAAAGTGCCTTGGCCTCGATATTACCAAATCGGTAAATGAGCTGAGAATGTTCAGCTGTGACTCCAGTGCCATGCTGTGGTGGAAATGTGAGCACCACTCTCTGTACGGAGCTGCCCGGTACCGGCTGGCTCTGAAGGATGGACATGGCACAGCAATCTCAAACGCATCTGATGTCTGGAAGAAAGGAGGCTCAGAGGAAAGCCTTTGTGACCAGCCTTATCATGGTGAGTATTAGAGAGGGACTTTGACCGATTTGCTGTTGTGCTTGTCACATGTGGCATTAAACATGCACAATTTAGTAAAAATAGAGTCGTACATTAGTAAGGGCAGTGAGTAAGCTCTTCAGTTCCAGGCACTGTGCAGTTACTTTGAGCGACATTCTTACAAGTCCATGGTATTTGCCTCTACTTTGCAGGTAAGGCTAAGAGAGATTAAGTGCCTTGTCTGAGGTCACACAGCCATGTTGTGATAAACCTGGGATTTCATCAGATAGATATGTACTTCTTATGATGGTCTTCTAAACCCTAGAGGAAAGGAAACCCTAGAGGAAAGGAAACATTAGATTTGTACAGGCTAAAAGTCAAATGATCTAATAATGTTGATCTTATTCTAAGTTTTAAAAGAAGAAGAAAGGTCAGGCGTAGTGGTGCATGGCTGCGGTCCCAGCTTCTCGAGAGACTGAGGCAGCAGGATCACTTGAGCACACGGGAGTTCAAGGCTGTAGTGTGTAATGATCACGCCTGTGAATAGCCACTGCACTTCAGCCTGGGCAACATAGTGAGACCCCCATCCTTAAAAAAGAAAAGAAGGAGAAGGAGGAAAAATATTTTTTTTCTTGCCTACGGATTTTGAATAAAATGGGAAAATTTTGAGTGGATTTTATTTATTTTCATTTTTGCATGGCAACCAAATTTTGATGTTTATATTTATGATTCAGCATTTTAAGAGTGGAGTTTTTCAGTTGCTTCCAAAAATAAGTATATTAATATTGCCTTGCGGGGAGCGGACCATGGACTTAGCCCTGAGTCTAGGGACTGGATTGCAACTAATTTCTAAGTTAAAGAATGAGTAGATTTATTTTTTTTAACCATTAAATGTAATTAGGTATCTCCCAAGCAAATATTTTTCATTATGTTGCTCTAAATTACACCAAATGTCGATATGCATATAATTATGTCCTCTAAGTCCTATTATTTCCCCTTGCCTTTCTTTACAAATTTCCCTAGCTTTACGGTGGCTTTCTTCTTCTCTTAAAGATCATTTAAGCTAAATTTGGCCTCAAAGTCAGGATAGCAGCTTCGCTCCCATACTTTCCATTATCCATCTGCACAAGTTTTTCTTTCTAGCTTTCTATTTCCTAGTGAGGATGCAGGAATTATTCTGAGAATGTCAAGTTGTGTTGTGGAGAAATATTAGAGAATTAGAGATAGGGTTTTCCTTTTCATCAATCCCTGACCTTTGAATAGTTGACAGTCTGTTTCTGCGAGCCAGTTTCCTCCTAAAAGTAAAGCAGTTGCTTTCTGGATATGACTTAATGGCAAATTTAAATTCTGTGCCACAAAAGCCCTTCTCCAACTTGCCAACTAAGAGGAAACACAGAGCCAAACAAAATGCCTTTTAATTGGATTTAACTTGTTTCATTGTATTTGTCCAGGGATCAGAAAGGATAATTTTCTTGGCAGGGTTCTTTTAGTCTCCTGATGTAATTCTTTTGAGGGGCATAGTTGTAATCTTAAACTCCCTCAGTCCCCAGAGCGTCTTCATTTCAATATAACTGGTTTTCCTTTTTATCCTATGTATTTTATGTATGCATTTCTAATGTTCTTCTGAGACAGGGACTGTGGATTTCACCCAGCTGCCAAAGAGATCAGTAGCACAAAAAAGGTTAAGGATCTACCCAGGGGACCACCCAGAGAGAGCTAAGCAATGCCACCAGCATAACCCAAAGGCATGAAGTGTTTCTTGACCTTTTCAAATATAGTATTTGAAACACTAAAGCTTTTTTTTAAGCATATATAGTTGTGACTAGTCAAGGCATACCTCAAGTTTTAATTTGCACAGAAACCAGGGCCAAACTTGCCACCTCTTCTCTGTTTCTGTCTGGGTGACTGGTACCATCTAAGTTCTACATGTCAGAAATCAGCAAGTCACCTGAGAGGTTTCAGGCTTGCCTCTTCCACCACTCCAATATAATCAAATATGAAGTCCTGGCAATTCTACCCTTTTCAATTTATGCATATCCCTTCTTGTTCTTAGGTTAGGGACTGCTGTCTTAAGTTAGGGACTTTCTCTAGGACTCCGCTCTCAGACTCTCGATACTGATTGTTGTCCCCACCTTCTTATCTAGCAGTATATAAACAAAACATACAAGATACCCAAGTCCCAACCAAGTGAAATCCAAGGTTACCTGGTTTGTTACAGCAAAGCTAGGGCTTAAAACCAGTATTCCATTCCCCAAACATAGCTTCTTTCTTTCCCCCTTGGCTTTAGCAGTATAAACCAAGTTTTCACTTGCGATACAAGAACATTAATTTATCACTGTGCGTTGGGTTGCCTCTCACCCCAACTCCTATCCTGTGAGTCGTGTTCATCTCAGAGAAAACTGAAGTTGAATAAATTTTATGAGTGAACTGCTTTTGACTAGCACCCAGGTGTACATTAATATCATTAAGATACCTTGATCTCACTAGCACTTTTCAAATTTTGAATGTTTGGTGAATCACGCAGAGGAAATGGACTTTTTGTGGCAGGGTGGCTGCAGAACTATCAGAATTCTGGGCAACTCTTAGAAGCCTGCCAACAACCTCTTTATCCATTGAAACTATTTTGTCTCATGTTACTGATGACATTAATTTGCTAGTTTTCTGCATAATCACCTCATCTCACAAATTTGTAACTATTGCATAATAAAGCTGTTGTTTTAAGGATGCTATCACCATAAATTTGCACATTCAGAGACGATTCTTCCCAGGAAAGTCTGTCTTGCTAAGGAAGCCCATGGTGTGTAAGAGGCCAGCATCAGCAAAGAATGTGTGGGAACAAAATGCTTAGTGAATAGTTAGCGTAATTTAGCTGCTTCTGGTGTGGTGGTTGTATGCTTATCATTCTTCAAAGCATATATTGTGACTTAGAGAGCTTATTAATTGAAGCCCAGCTTTGAGCTATGAAATTTAACTTGAAACTTGAGAAGGCACCCACTGATGTCACAAGTTGTCCTTATAGGTCAAGAGTCTAATCAGAGAGAGCCCATTCTTATCCCTGTCACTTGCAGCTGAGTGCCTGAATGTATCACTTGACTACTCTGCAAAAATGGGGATTTCCCAGACAAGTATAATACTTCCCCTATGATCTCACAGGTTTATGTTAAAGAACAAATGACAGAAATGTATACCAAGGCACTTTGTATTCCAAAAATCAAAGGTTTTAGAAAAGAAAACTGATGGTTCTACAAGGAACAGTCTTTGTGTTCAGGGACTGTCCTCTTAGGTTTGTAATATGGGAAAAGAAATTGGTCATGAGCTATTGGGGGGTTTCGATGCGGTTAAACTGAAACATGGGTAATAAGCGAATCCTTATAAAATATAAGGTCAACACACTCTTTAACAGAAGTACCCTTTTGAAAACTGTTTCTATGACATAGCAAAACAAAACCAGTGATCTTTAAAAGACTATTTGCCAAGAAAAGCATCCAGATTATTATTACCTTTTGCTATAGTTCTGCTTAATACATTCTAAGCTGTTAAATGGCCTCACACTTTAGTTAGACGGACACTTGAGGAAAAGAAAGTAGAATCAAATACTGTCTTAAGCACACTTTTAAGCAAATCTGTGAGACATTTTGAGGAACCCTAATTGCCTGGTAAACGGTGATAAGATCTGATTACTATGATTTACCTAATGGCCATTATTTGATCTGTTAATGACTGAGGTTTTTAGCAAATTGTGGACCGAGGTTTTGGCAAATTGTGACAGAAAGAGATACAGGGATAGCTGTTCTATAAAAACACCTTTCCAAGAGAATTAGTATTGATATAAGTATCAAACACTCTTTCCAGCATTTCCAGGCATATTTGAGGTTGGAATCACTTTTCAGTTCCTCCCCATGTACCAGGGAAAATGATTGAAATAAAAGCTATGTCTACTACCTCACTGGCCCCCAGCCGGTCACATGACTGCCCCGTTGAAGCTGCTGCTTCTTTCACACCCCAAATTACCATGCCTTGTACCTTCCCAAGAATCTACTCAGAAATTCAGCAGCTCTTCCTTTTACTTCCTCAAAAACCACAGTCTCAATTCTACCTCCAGTCTCTGAACAATGGGACTATTTGTCCATCTTTCTAATGCCGCAGGTGGTTCCAAAGTCCACACCCACCCTCAGTGGTTCCAAGGTATTTTTCTGGCTCCAACACTTTCTAAAGAAAAGAAAATAGAGATAAATGTAACCTCAGCCAGGGCACCCTTTCTGGTGAAGTGCTCTGCGGCCCACAGCAGAGTTAGTAGACCCTCACCTGATCAAGCCAGGCTCTTTCAGCTCCTCATCACACCACAGTAAGTGAAGCTTCACATGGTTGATCACTGAACTCTATCCCCAGTTTGCAAAAGCAGAAACAGAGGCTACTAGAGGTTGGATAGCTAGCCCACAGGCAAACAGTGGGTTAGCAGGGAGCCAGCATTCATATCCAGACCTGACAGCACCCATGCTCTGAATTCCTACACTCGGATATTGTATTCTAAACAATGTTTCTTTTAAAAACAGTTTTAGAAATTAGCCAACTGACGCTGACTACCCAGTTTTTAACTCTCTTTTCCCCAACTTCCTCTCCAACCCAGAGATCTATACCAGAGATGGGAACTCTTATGGGAGACCTTGTGAATTTCCATTCTTAATTGATGGGACCTGGCATCATGATTGCATTCTTGATGAAGATCATAGTGGGCCATGGTGTGCCACCACCTTGAATTATGAATATGACCGAAAGTGGGGCATCTGCTTAAAGCCTGGTATGTATGGGCTGGTAAATTTTATGTGGAAAAGTAGTACATTTATATGAGGCAATAGGGAGAAGGAAGAGTTCAAAGTGACTCAAAAGTGACTGCAAAAATATTATCCCGGATAAGAAGTGTATGTTTGGAGGAGAAGAGAGAGGTAATGTGTAGCCATGAATTTGCCTTCAGAAGCAGGCCCGGAAGTGAACCAAGGCGGATGGTGTCATGGAGGAGGAGGAGGGAGTGTTCCATAGCACCCCAGGGAGAGGAAGTGTGGAAAAGGCATGCACAATTAGGAAATTGCTGCTGACCTTTAGTAGTTTCAGAAGACTAGAGGGGGTAGAAGCTGGGTTGTAGTGGAATGAAGCATGAACAGAAGGAAGTAAGCCTCGTAAGTTTCACGGAGCAGAAGAAGAGACAGTTGGCAAAGGACAAAATTGCAACAAATTTATGTAGTTACAATCTTATTTGGCTTTATTGCAATTCTAGAATCAGGCAACACCTCATTTCATAAAATAGACTACTGTAAGTGTTCCAGTTCGTTGAACAGAGGGGATTGGCTTTGTAGACAGAAAAAGGGCTGAAGAAAGCAAAAACAAAAACCGAAGAGTGGATTGGTCATTTCAACGTAACTTTCCTTGTAAGAGCAATAGAGAAATAATTGATTGGTCAACATCAGGTGACTTCAGGTTAAGCATTGAAACAGAGGGAACTTCATTATCAGGCCAATTAAAGATTGAAACTGGCCTGTTGGGGAAATTAGGCAGTTGTCTCTCTCTCCTGATTTCTCAAAAGACCAGATGACAACTCTGTTTCAGTTTGGTGATGTGGAACTTTGGCATGGGTGACTCCATTTTGATTTTTGAGTCCTAGATCAGGAGCTTAGTCCAAAACAGTGGCCTCCTATAATTTTTATTTAAAAAAGCAAAGAGTAGTTTAAGAAAGAGATCAGTTGAAAAACACTTTTAGAATGGTGAAATCTTAAGTATGTTTATGGCCTGAAGCAAAGAGCGGGAAAGAGAAGAGATAGATCTTCCTGGCTCAAAATTGGTGACACTGTTCCTTCCACCATTCCCGTGTGTTTGTCAGAGTGCTTGTTCTCGTTACTTTTTACCAGAAGCAAACTGTTCAGGATTTGCTAAAGAATTTGCTGTTCTTTAGAAAGACAGAGAGAGACCAAAGTAGCAATTACATCATTATCTGGCACATAACTGAGACACAGTTTCTCACCAATTAGGTGAGAGTTACAGGGGATCACGGTACCTGACATGTGATAGGTACTCACAAAATATTACTTAATGGACAATAGGTTGAAAGAATCTATAGCAAAGAGAAAGGAAAGAGCTCCAGACCTAAGTAATAATAGTTAATACTTAACAGGGCTCTGCCAGGTGTCAGATACTGTTTCAGGCTCTCAATATACATTAACTCATTGAATCCTCACAGCAACCCTGAAAGGTACCATACTTTATCCCCATTTTACAGATGATCACAGTGAGGCACAAGGGAGATATGTAACTTGCCTAAGATCACACAGCTAATAAATATCAGAACTAGAATTCAAACCCAGGAAGTCTGGCTATGAAGTCCTTGTCCCAAACAGCTACACTAGCCTGACTCATTGAGTAGCTAGCCAGGTGGTATTAGTAATGCTGATCCCTCCTTCGGGAACATGAGCTTCAGAATGCAGAGTTCTAAGCAACTTGGAGAGATTATACTGGGTTAAGACTTAAGATTTCAGGGTGCAACAGAATCACATGGAGAGTTTGTTAGAACACAGATATCTAGGGCCCAGAGATTCTGATTCAGTAGATTTTTGGTGGCCCCCCCAAATTTGGCAAGTTTCCAGGTAGTGCTGATAATGCTGGTCTGGGAACCACACTTGGAGGATTACATATCTAATTAGAGGCCCAGGCTTCTCAACACCTGTAACCTACCTACTAAAATAGAAAAAGCCAGTATTTTCTTCAGCTATAATTGATAATAAGCAGAGTTTGGTCAGCCAGGTATCAACTTCATTTAACTCTCCTTATCATTTGGATCAGAAATTTAGATGTGAAAGTTTGCTTAGAGGTAATCCAATGTAAACCCCTGTTTCTCAGGTGAGAGGCAGCAGGCCCAGATCAGTGAAATGACCTGTCGGGGTCAGACCACATTTTTGTGGAAACTAGTGAAGGATTCTTTATCCTCCTTCCCCACTGTACATATTTACCCCCACTGTACCTTGCTGCCTTGACAGGAATGTATCTTGGTGCCTTTAGCCTCCTGTGGGTGTTGTGTGTGTGCTGGGGCTTTGGGGGTGTGACACATACAGTGGTGTTAATGCATGCATATGCTTCCTAGAGTTACTTTTTATGGAAGAAGCAAGAGTAAGTTTCTCAAACCTGAGGGCTGCTAAATCATGGAGGTCATGTTGTATAGCAAACACACTGCCATCCCACTCCTGGAAGCTTCTGGATTTACAAGTGTAGGGCCTCAGTGGTAATAATGAACCTTTAGACAATGTGCTTTCAAATCCACTCTATTTTGTTTTTATCAAATGTCAGAATCTCTGTTGCTATTTATGCTATAGAAAAATGGCTGAAGCAGCAGGATGTGCCATCAGAGGATCAACAAGACCAGTGCCCTCATTATAGCTCTGTCACAGTCACCTCTAGGTCTTTGTTCCTGTCTGTGAAATAAGGACATTAGACAAGATGATCTCTAAAGGCCCTTCCAGCTTATAGGATCATGAGTATAACATCTGATATGTAACTGGCTATAGGAGGCCTTTTGGAAAGTCCCCCAGTTGGAGCCTGGGATGCACTTGACACAGCCTGCATTGGACTTCCCCTCTTGTGGGGAGTACACAGGAGGCTCTGAATATATTTTGAACCAGTTGTTTTGAAATTTTTATATCTCATTCAGGAAACAGCTTGCAGTTTCTTTGTCTGAAATTATGCATACTCTACAAACACATATGTATATATGTTTCTATGCACATATATACACACATATACATATATAATGCGTATGTAATGTGAATTACATATCATATATTCTTTATTAAAGTATTAAGGAGAAATTTGGACATAGTTTCCCAAATAAGGTAGTCACTTGGGCTCAATATCTTGGCCATTTAAGCAGCATGTCTGTGCACACACATACACATACAGTGGTTTCTATGCAGGCTGTGGGCAAACCCTCTGTCATCTGCCACTATGTTCAAATGAGCTTGTTTTCCATTAGCTCAGTGTTCACGACATGTGCACACTGAGACTCATATCTCAGGCAGAGGGCAGTCAGGGACATGGGCGAAAACACAGCATTGTAATTGATAGGGATAAAAGGAGAGTGGAAAATAAGAAAGAGTGGAAGCTTCAACCAGCCTGAGTCATTTGGTGTGTCATGATTCCAATTTTATTGTGATCAAAATATGGTCTAAATGAGTGATGGCAGTCTCCATTTGGGCATATCCTAAGAGTATGCAAATTGACTTGCAGTATTTCTAAGCATTCTAAGTAATAGAAAACATTATGTCCTTACTTTATGATCACTAACGTGTCTTTATCAACAGAAAACGGTTGTGAAGATAATTGGGAAAAGAACGAGCAGTTTGGAAGTTGCTACCAATTTAATACTCAGACGGCTCTTTCTTGGAAAGAAGCTTATGTTTCATGTCAGAATCAACAAGCTGATTTACTGAGCATCAACAGTGCTGCTGAATTAACTTACCTTAAAGGTAGATTTTATTTGCATGTGATAGAGCAAATTGGCTAAAATTGTAAAGGTACTTCTTCTTCTGTTTTCATATCCAGATGTGTTTCTTTGTATGTATCTTTTCTGACCTCTCTTGGGATTTAAACTTCTACACTGAAACCCATAAGCAAAAAAGTACTGAATGTAATCATATTTCACCATTGAGAAATGTATCTTGTGATGGAAACTAAAGAGAGATTGATGTTCAGAAAACAAGGTTGGGTAGCAAGATTAAACTGCTACCCTAATCCTAAATGAAAGGATTTTCAAAAAGCGAATAAACTCTTTGAACATTGAAAAATAGAGAATTAAAGGAAGGGAAGGAAGATGGTTAAGTTACACTAGATGGCCTCAGTAAACATCCTTACATTGAGTGAAAGGGTACAGTCCTCAGGGGCAAGGAGTGTTTTACTAAATCTTAAAGTGGATTTAATAACATGGACACAGAATGGGTAGGACTTTGTTTTGTTTTGTTTGGGGGATGGTAGTGGTAATTTTTAAATTTTTAATTATGAAAACTTAATAGATAAGAATAAATAAAAACTTTAAAAGACCATTTATCCTATCATAAGAATTTAAGGATCACCTTGTTAATTTCAATAACAAACCCTATTGGAACTTTGATTGGAATTGTATTGAATCATAGATTCATTAAAGAGGAATTGGCCGGGTGCGGTGGCTCACACCTGCAATGCCAGCACTTTAAAAGGTAAAGGCAGGAGGATTACTTGAAGCCAGGGGTTTGAAACCAGCCTGGGCAAAGTGAGACCACGTCTCTACAAAACAAAAAAATTTTTTTAATTGGCTGTTGGCATGTGCCTGTAGTCCCAGCTGCTCTGGAGACTGAGGTAGAAGGATTGCTTGAGCCTGGGAGATTGAAGCTGCAGAGAGCTATGATGGCATCACTGCACTCCAGCCTGAGTGATAGAGGAAGACCTTGTCTTAAAAAATAAATAAATAAAAGGTATTGCAGTTTCAATATTGTCTTCTCAACCATGAAAATGATATGCTTTTCTATTTATTTAGGACTTCTTTTATGTACTCAGTAAAATTCTATAACTCTTTCCATAGTCTTGTATATCTTTCAAAAGAAACTATATAAACAGAAATTTTAATATTATATTTAAAAATCAAGGAACCTAAGTTACTGAGTCCCTGATTAGTTATTCTTTGAATGAAAGACAAATAATTGTAATATATGATAATGATGATGTGCCAGACAGACTACTAAATGCTTTTTATACATTATCTCCTTTCATCCCATCTAACTACCTTATGAGGTGGACGTTATTGTTATCCTCATTTTGCAGATGAGGAATGCGAGGCTCAGAGAGGAAACATAACTTGTCCAAAGTCACCCACAAGTATTTAGCAGAGCCTAAATTTGAAGAGTCAGTTTGACTTGAAAACAAATTGTATCACACATATAAATGGATTCACCTTTTATAAGACTGTAAGTTCTTTGCAGGCAGAAATGGGTCTCATGGGTTGTTTTTCACTTTTGTACAAAGCTGTAAGCTTTATTGCTATATATTAAGCAAACATGTATTGTCTAAGTAATTCAGATACATTCTGTCACACTATTTTATAATAACTGGAAATATTTGATAAATGCTTACTGTAAGCAAGCCCTACTTTCTCCAGATAAATCCATTAATCATTACTACAACCTCATCAAACAAATGTTTTATCACTAGATAAGGAAATTGATCCTTAGAAATAATATACCCAACAGCATACAGCTAAGAAGTATCAGATTGGGATTTGAATATCAACATATAGAATTGCAGAACTCTATTTATGTGAAAGAGGGTCTCAATATGTTGCCCAGGCTAGTGTGCAGTGGATATTCACAGGTGTGATCAGAGCACACTATAGCCTCAAACTCTTGGGCTCAAGCGATCTTCCCACCTCAGTCTTCCAAGTAGCTAGGACTACAGGAGCACAGGATCATGCCCAGCTTTTTTGTTATACTACGTACCCCTCTTAGATATCTTTATCTCTTTTTATCATTAAAAGGCCACAGGTCTTTTGTCGCTCTTTTTGTTTACAGCTTTATTCAGACCTCCTTTCTTACTTGTAGCTTTACCCTTTTCCTGTATTGTTTGGCACTTGAATATTCAGATCTTTAGAATGAAAATCTGCCAAATAAGCCAAATGAGCTAGTGTTTGGCATTGGAGTTCTATTCCAGACCTCACTGAAGCCTCAGAAAAAATATTGTTGCGAATGAAAAGTGCCAATAAATTCAAGTTTCCTAGAATATTGACATTTGGAAACCGATGACTTCAGTGAAGGAGAAAAGTGCCAAAGTGTGACAATCAAATGTTGCACAATTCTTTATGCATCAGTTTTCTTTAATAACTCATGAAAGTAATGTAATATGGTAAAGGACCTTATTGTACCCTACTCCTGGCCGGACATGCCCCGTATTTAATACATATCATTAATTTTAGAAGTATATCTGTTTCTAATGTTTCAAATTCCTCTTCCAGTGTGAAAGCTTCTTAGGCATATCAATACGCCTAATTATGACTATTGGTTTCCCAAGACCCAAGAAAACTGTGTTTTAACCTCTAAAACTCTGCTTTCTATCTTTCTTTCTTTTTTCTTTTTCTTTTTTTTTTTTTTTTTTGTTGTTGTTGTTGAGACAGAGGCCTGCTCTGCCACCTAGGATGGAGTGCAGTGGCACAATCTCGGCTCACTGCAACCTCTGTCTCCTGGGTTCAAGCAATTCTTCTGCCTCAGCCTCCTGAGTAGCTGGGATTACAGGCACACGCCACCACACCTGGCTAATTTTTGTATTTTTAGTAGAGACAGGGTTTCACCATGTTGGCCAGGCTGGTCTCAAACTCTTGACTTCAGGTGATCCACCCGCCTTCTATCTTTCTTAATTGCTGATAGCATCTGGTCATCAAATAATAAATTTGAATGATCTATCTCCACTGTACCACGTGTGTGTGTGTGTGTGTGTGTGTGTGTGTGACTCTCACTCTCATTCTGTATCTCTAGTCTAAACAGGACCCTTTGGGCCCTAGAGCCATAAGCCACATATATATATGTTATATTATATATAACATATATATATACATATATATATATATATTCCATTGTCTATGAAACAGCTCCTATACATATTTCTGACCCAGTCCCAGAAAAACTTGATCATGTGGGGATCCATGTCTGTCTCCTTCTACTAGATTGAAATTCTCATGAGGGCAAGGACTTTGTCATTTCAGTTTTTATATCCCTAGAACCTGGCAAATAATATGTGTGCCTAATGAATTTAAATTGTCAGTCTAGAATACAGTCAGATCTTCTGAATCTAGAAGTACAATGGAAACTGCTTTTGATAACTCTTCTATATTAATAAAAGAGGATTAAAAATAGATAGTGAGACAGCTACTCTAAGAAGCTTCTGTCCTTACCTTAGATGAAAGGGAATTTGACAAGCTAATAGGAGAGCAGAACTGAATTAACTTATCAGCCTTTGGGTTTCTCAATAGTCTGAAGATTTTTGTCTATTAGCATTGCCTACCTTTGATGCATAAACAGCCCTCTACAGGGATTGCTGCCTTACAATCAAGGTCTGCAGATTTGTTTGTTATTAGTAGAATAAGTCTAATTTAGATAATAACTTAGGCAACTTTGTCACTTTTTAAAAATTTTTTAATTCTTACAGAAAAAGAAGGCATTGCTAAGATTTTCTGGATTGGTTTAAATCAGCTATACTCTGCTAGAGGCTGGGAATGGTCAGACCACAAACCATTAAACTTTCTCAACTGGGATCCAGGTAACTGCTCCTTCCCTACCCCCTCTGCACAGAACAAATCTTCAAAAAAGCAAAAGCTTCTCACTCACCAATAGCTTAGAAAAGTTTCACATCTTGGCAGCTCTTACTATGGTTACCTCTCAGAAGAATTTTTTCTTCCTAAACCATTCTTAATTGTGGTACTGTTATTGCCAAGCTGAATCACACCATGGACAACTGAGCATTTGAACCTCTAGACCTTTAGAACAACCCTACATTTTTATGTAAGAGCAAAATGAGCTCCACCACATGGCCCAGGAGCCATTCTATGTCCCTAAAGGACTTGGCATGTTTATAACTCACCCATGCTGTGTTTCATCTGCAGCTGAACTCTAATATGGAATTATCCGCTCGTTTTCAAACTCTTGGGGTCTCTCCCCACTATAGCACCCAAGTACTGACAATATAATGGTTGTATTTTATAATACAAATAAATACCTCAAAGAAAGTCTTTTAGGGAATAAAACAAGCAAAATGCCACTTAGCCAAAAAGCATTCTTCCCAAAGGAAGGATTAGACAACTTTGAAAAATAAAATCTTAGGCTTATGACAAATGTAGAACCTAAAGTTAACACTAATTTCAGTATAAAGCTGCCTGCACACATAATAGGAAAACTGAGTTAAGAGCAATAAAATTCAAATTAGCCACTTTAGTTAATTTAGTTTGCTAAATTTCCTTACCAGCAAATGAAGTAATACTTTTATTATTTCAGTAAATAGAATATTTAAAGATAATTTAATCTTTAACTCAAGGCCTTAATGGCATGACAATGATAAATTAATATTTTTATTTTATGGAGTAGCAGATTAAGAGCTACTAACCATAGAATATGGCCTGGAAGTCATTTGAGGAAAAAGTTTGGTTTTTGTTTTTAAAATTAACTACAACATATCATAATGTTTTCACTTTAGATTCTATATTTTAGAAGAAAGACATATTTAAGCACATAATTATTCATTGAGGCTTATATGTTTCAATTTAGTTAAGTTTTAACTATAATATGAGTTCCCATAAAAGCATAAAATTAGGAATACAAATTATTCTTTCTGACACCATCCTGGCCCTAACTTTCTCATTCTAATGCTTTGAAAAATGTTCCCTTTTAAGACAGGCCCAGTGCACCTACTATAGGTGGCTCCAGCTGTGCAAGAATGGATGTTGAGTCTGGTCTGTGGCAGAGCTTTTCCTGTGAAGCTCAGCTGCCCTATGTCTGCAGGAAACCATTAAATAATACAGTGGAGTTAACAGGTATCTTTCTCACATACTCATACAAATAGACAAATAGGTCTTAAAATCATAGTTTTGTGAAAACAAGTAAATCTTTTCCAACATCCGTTTCCACCTTTCCTTCTCCTGATACTGACAGTACAGAAAAGTACTTGATTTTTAACCCTGTGGTTAGATATTATCAACCATATATGAATAAAGCTTTATTTGAGGTAATGAAGAATATTAAATATAAATATGTATGCACCCAGAAGAAGGCAGAGATATTCGAGATAGGAAATATACTTCTGTTCGTGCGTGGCTCTTTTTTCTCCAGAGCAGTGGTTCTCCAGGGGTGGTCCCCAGACCAACAGCATCAGCATCACCTCTTCCTGTTAGAAATGCAAGCTCTCAGGACCCACCCCCGATTTGCTACATCAGAAACTACAGGATGGGGTCCAGCAATCTGTATTTTAAGAAACTTTCCAGGTGGTTCTGATGCGTATTCAAGTCTGAGAACCACTGCAGTTCATGCCTCCGTAATGAGGCAAAACCTATAGACACAGGAGTAAGCCCAGGCTTCTCTACCTTGTGCCCCACAGCACCCAGCCCTCTTCTATCCTTCTCTGTCAGGCAAGTCTTTGCATTGAAAAATCAAGTAAAAAAGGAGAGGTGCAGAGGGACAAAATGTGTACAATGAGGGGGTTTTTCCAGGGCGTTTGGGGAGGAAAGAGACACAAGAACAGCTGAAGTTTTTGAGGAGTGGAAGGGTGTGAGGAGTTTTTGAAAGAATGGAGAAGAGGAGTGTATTGACTGTCAAGCACAGGGCCTGATGTATACCTGGTATTTAATTACATCCTCACCAAATGAGAGAAACTAATACTCAAAGCTGGAGGGATGTATTCATCCGTTTTCATGCTACTGATAAAGACATACCCAAGACTGGGAAGAAAAAGAGGTTTAATGGACCTTACAATCTCATGTGGCTGGGGAGGTCTCACAATCATGGCCGAAGGCAAGGAGGAGCAAGTCACATCTTACATGAATGGTGGCAGGCAAAGAAAGAGAGCTTATGCAGGAAAGCTCCCCCTTATAAAACCGCCAGATCTCGTGAGACTTATTCGCTATCACGAGAACAGCAGGGAGAGACCTGCCCCCATGATTCAATTACCTTTCACCAGGTCCCTCCTATAACACATGGGAATTTAAGGTGAGATTTGGGTGAGGACACAGCCAAACCATGTCAAGGGGAAAGGATGATTTTTAAATGTCCTGCTTTAAGGAACTATGAGTGAAGGGAATAAAGCATCCAAATGTCTTGTCATCTAAAAAGGAGCATAGAGCAATTTTTAAGGAAAAACTAGATATAAAATAAAGAATCTGTGGGGATATTTTAAGATAATAGGGGAAATGAACATTTGTCTTCCAAGTTGATTCAAACCAAATTTAGTCCATACAACAAAAGGCATAATAGAAAAGCCAGCACAAATGAAAATAAACTAGAGCAATTGATGATAGATTAAGTAAATACCTTGCAGTAGCAATTATTAAATAAATCATGATGTTTCCACATGATTGAATAATATGCATTTACTAAAATAACTGTGCCAGCAGGAAAATACAAAGAACAAAACCAAATGATATGCCTACTTATCATTTTAATCTTGTAAAAATATGTATTCATTGAGACAAAGACTAGAATATGAAAATGATTGCATTAAGTTCCATTATGGGTGATATTTTTCCTCTGTTCCTTTATCATAATTATAAAATATAACAATAATACATGCTATTTCAGAATATTAAAGTTAATTGAGTTATCTCGCAAGTGTAAGAGGCTAGCTGAATCTGAATCACTTTATCCTTCAGTAAAAAAAACAAACTGTCCACATTTTTTTTTCTTTTTTTTTTTTAATTATACTTTAAGTTTTAGGGTACATGTGCACATTGTGCAGGTTAGTTACATATGTATACATGTGCCATGCTGGTGCGCTGCACCCACTAACTCGTCATCTAGCATTAGGTATATCTCCCAATGCTATCTCTCCCCCCTCCCCCTCCCCCCACCCCACAACAGTCCCCAGAGATGCTGTGTTTTCTTACAACAAATATTCCAAATGGTTCTAAATCAGTGAAGTCTGAGTAACCAACTCACTTTCTGGTTTTGTTAACGGGGATAGAAGTATTCTGTAGGGTTTCATACTTCATTCTTTTTTTCTAATCTGGAAAGATTAGACCTTCGATTGTGAGCTTTATCATGGTCAAAACAGAATCACTAATTCCATGAGGACCATCTGTCTAGCAGAGGGGAGGAAAGAAGTCCAGGGGTAACCTTTGCCCTCTCATCTCTTGGATGCGAAGTGTATAAATGTCTTATTCTGTCCCTTAAATCTCTGCCTGTCCTTTGTTCAACGGTGAGCGTTAATCTACATCCCCTTGCTAAGCTGGCCATACAAGAAAAGGAGGCTTGCCCTCTTATAATCTTCTCAAGGACAGAGACTGGAGGGAAACCTAACAAATTCCATATCCAGGAAAAGATTTGTCAGAAACTGACTTAAGGCACATCTTTCTACTGTCTACTTGGACTAAGGGCAATCTCTCCCTTGACTGTGTCCAAGCCCTTAATAGTCTGTGCTCAGCCATATAGCACATTGAAGCATGTTAAAGTCACATCATTTTCTGAATCCCAGAGGGAATTCCTATGATGCTATATATACCTCATTTATGTGGTAGGCACCACATGAATTCATGTCACCGTAGCATCTGACATCACGTCCCCAGTTTTCCAGGACTCTCATTATTCAAGAAAAAAGAATTTGCAATGTTATTGATTCAAAATAGATGTATCTTTACTGGAATATAAATAGCTGCTTTTCCCCCAGATGTCTGGACATACTCAGATACCCGCTGTGATGCAGGCTGGCTGCCAAATAATGGATTTTGCTATCTGCTGGTAAATGAAAGTAATTCCTGGGATAAGGCACATGCGAAATGCAAAGCCTTCAGTAGTGACCTAATCAGCATTCATTCTCTAGCAGATGTGGAGGTGGTTGTCACAAAACTCCATAATGAGGGTAAGTTTTTAAAAATACCCTATTTGAGAGGCTTAAGCCATTTTAAAGTATCCCTGGTTTTAGACTCTTGGTGGGAATGAAAAGCTTACAGTTTGATCCCACAGATCAGCCCTGTCAGATAGGATTGTCTCTGGTGATGGAACTGTTCTACAATTGGTCTAGTATGGTGGTCACTAGCAACATGCAGCTTCTGAGCAGTTGGCATGTAGCCAGGGCAACTGAGGAACTGAATTCTTACTTTTATTTCATCTTAATTAATTTAAGTGGCCGCATGTGCCTAG
Organism: Pan troglodytes; assembly: GCF_028858775.2. Lineage (NCBI taxonomy): Eukaryota > Metazoa > Chordata > Mammalia > Primates > Hominidae > Pan > Pan troglodytes. Next base: position 61,931,959 of record NC_072411.2, on the reverse strand, counting down.
TGGCAACCAATTTGACAGTACTGCCATTGATTGATTTCCCTCTTCTCATGAGCTAAATTCTATTTAAGTTGCTCAAAAAACTTAAGTGATAATTACTTCACTTTTGTAATTATTTGAAAGCTAAAGACTGGTAAAGGAAAATATACTAGACGGACAGTATTATGATCTCTTCCTAGAATAGAACTCTTAGCTAGAATAGCTAAGAGTAGGTACCTACTCAGTGCCAGCCTGGTGCTCCTTGTTTCACTTGTGAAGGCAGCAGAGTCATACCAGGGCAGCAGTGGACAGTATTTCTATTCAAATTGGGATATGTATGATTGTATTTATAGAATTTCATTCACCCCACAAAGCAAAGTTTATCTACACCAGATATCAGGAACACCCAGCCTGCAGATGTTCTACCTGTGTACTTTATTTGCATAAGTTACTTGAAAAGCCTTCATTACCCAACCTGCCTGTCGTATCAACATATTAATAACCGAATTAAGAATACTACAAAGGCTCTTAAAACTCCATATCAGAATATAAAAATTTGTATAACAATGTACATATTACAGTATGTAATTGAGCAAAACCAAAGAAATAATACATTTTTCTTTTAGATATCAAAGAAGAAGTGTGGATAGGCCTTAAGAACATAAACATACCAACTTTATTTCAGTGGTCAGATGGTACTGAAGTTACTCTAACATATTGGGATGAGAATGAGCCAAATGTTCCCTACAATAAGACGCCCAACTGTGTTTCCTACTTAGGAGAGGTACGAAACCTCCTGTGGTTTCTTTATATTCTTACTGTTTTACCTAATGATAATATTAAGACTTCTTTGGTTGGGAAGTTTGCGTATAAGCTGGAAAAGAAAAGGTAAGAGCACTCTGGATCAGGGTACAGAGCCACGGACCATTACCTGTTGAGAATTGGGCCGCACAGCAGGAGGTGAGCGGCGGGTAAGCAAGCATTACTGCCTGAACTCCGCCTCCTGTCAGATCGGCAGCAGCATTAGATTCTCCTAGGAGGGTGAACCCTATTATGAACCGCACATGCAAGGGATCTAGGTTGCACTTCCCTGTGGAACAGTTTCATCCCAAAACTATCCTCTTCCCCACCCTCTGTGGAAAAAATTGTCTTCCTCAAAACTGGTCCCTGGTGCCAAAGGTTGGCAAAAAATAATCTAAAGTTTAGATTGTCTTTCTGGTAGCTACTTTAAAAAGGTAAATAAAAGCAATTACTAAATAAGCAACCCATATCCTATCTGAGAGCATCTTTTCTGGTCTCAAACAGATACAGAAAAGCCCTTTAGAACTCACATTCTTGTGCCGACTGATTCTAGCAACCTGCTTTCCCTCAGGACCAGGGCCTGCACCCACCTTTCTGCATCAGTGTGATATTCGGCAGATAGCCACAATTTAACCTGAAAAATCCCATCTTCCAAATTCATGTTCAGATTGTTTTATATCGATACTACTTTGAGAAGTAAAAAAATGGTTTTATTTAAAAACTAGGCCTAACATTTTTCAGAAACCACCTTACTCCTATAGAATGCTTAAACATTTTTTGAACATCTTTTACTTAATAATCCAAAATAGGCTGTGTCTTGAGCAGAAAAGATATATGTACCTCTACGTTTTGTTTGTATCACTTTCCTGTGGACCCCTAATTGGTTATGAAAGTGACTGTGTCACTCAGACGTCTAAAGAGACTTAAGTGGAAGCAATAAATATTATGTGTATTTAAAAGAAGTTTAGAAAGGTGTCACATTTTATGCTCTATTTAAAAGGATATCCAACATGTCTTTAGAAGAACATCAGAAATGGAAAAGTGTTCCCATGGGCACGAGTGAATTGATGGCATACCTAGACAGCATTCCAATGTTCAAAACTGACCCTTATCACAATCGACTTATTAAAATTTAATTCAAACAAAGCAAAGTGACGTAGTCAATTAAGCAAATTAATGTTAAGTAGCATATTTGAAAGAGAGAATTTTGAAGTCCAGATTGAAGTAGAGTTGAAAGAAACTTTTGACCTAGAATTCGTGGAGAATAGCTATTTTAGCCACCATCATCATTTTACACGTGAGGAAACCGAGAAAGGGAGGTTGATGATGTACCTAAAAGTTTCAAACTTTGGCTGTGCCATTCTAGTCTAGAAGACTAGAATGCTGGAACTGTGGGCTGAGTTCTTCTCTCTTCAACTTTTATACTAAGTGTCCTTTGATGGTTTTATTGCTACTCTTATAAGAAAATGAAATTTATCCACAATGTGACCTGGAGGTGATGCTGAGGTAACTGGCTGTGAGCCATCACTTTGCAGGCCTGTTGAGTAGCATTTTCTAGGAGTGTGTTCTCACATTTGATAATTCATTTATATTCATTTCTCTCTCTCTGTCTCTGTCATAGTTTTTGTGAATTCAGTTCTGAATATGCGGTAAATAATTTCCTTTCCAAGCAAATGTTTTTGTCTCCTTTCAAAGCTAGGTCAGTGGAAAGTCCAATCATGTGAGGAGAAACTAAAATATGTATGCAAGAGGAAGGGAGAAAAACTGAATGACGCAAGTTCTGATAAGATGTGTCCTCCAGAGGAGGTAGGTAAAATCCCTATGTAAATTTTCTCAAGCAGTATTACAACTTCTTGGTTAGAAATGGTAGCTGAGACTTAAATAATTCAGACTTATAAAATAGAGGAAACTACTAGCTTCTGTTCATTTAAGTTAGAACAAGCCAGAAGGCAGTGAGTCATAGCATATTGGCCTTCTTACAGAAGCAGAAACTTGAAAATTTCTATAAATATTTGTAGAATTACTATCCTCAAGGCTGATGTCTTTACTTCCCCCACTAATATCAATATTCAAAAATAATTCATCCAGTGAATATTATACTCTTATGATGAGCCAGCCACCCATATGAGAAGTAACCCATACCTTTTGTCTGACACAGGCCCACGGTCTTGTGGAGGTTATCTGTGAAATTGCATCCCACCCTCATCACATGTATGATTTCAATAGCCATGTCCTCAATTTCCACAAGTTCTAAGATGTTATCAATGTAGCAGAAACATGCTTGCCAGACGGGACACCATCAAGTCTGGAAAAGAGTTTGACAATATTTTTCCTCTGATTTAGGGCTGGAAGAGACATGGAGAAACCTGTTACAAGATTTATGAGGATGAGGTCCCTTTTGGAACAAACTGCAATCTGACTATCACTAGCAGGTGTGACCATCAGTAAACTTGTACTCATAAACTTTCAACTCTGAGTTCTTTTGCCAAACAGTCTTCCTAAGTAAAAGGTGCATCTTCAAATAGAGTCAATCATTGTGAAACACTTGCCAATTTGATTCTCCTTTTGTAGATTTGAGCAAGAATACCTAAATGATTTGATGAAAAAGTATGATAAATCTCTAAGAAAATACTTCTGGACTGGCCTGAGAGATGTAGATTCTCGTGGAGAGTATAACTGGGCAACTGTTGGTGGAAGAAGGCAGGCTGTAACCTTTTCCAACTGGAATTTTCTTGAGCCAGGTGAGTGTCTTAATCTTTGAAGTAGTAGTATACTGTGACTAGTGAAAGGCAGCACTCCTCCCAAAGATGTTCCTCACTTACTTTTGAAATGTGAGGGACATGATGATCTTCAGGATTGGAGTCTATCTATGGAACCATAAATAGAAGCAGTGGCTATGTCTTCCCTATTATGTCCGTGGGAATAATCCAATGAAAGAAATTCAAAAACTTAGTTCTCCCAAACCACCATCTAATGGCTCAGAGCTAGAAGCACCAGTGTGAGTTTTTAAAATCTTTTCCATGTAAATCTCAAATAGAATCTAGAAGCTCCCGTGTGAGGCTCTTTACATTTTCATCTCTCTGCTTCTTAACCTTTTTTCAAAACTGAATGTGTTTTCTTCCATTATTCTCAATGGGTAAGAATTATGGAGGCTATCTTGTATTATTTATTTTGTTTTTGTTTTTGTTTTTGTTTTTGTTTTGAGATGGGGTCTCACTCTGTTGCCCAGGCTGGAATGCAGTGGTGTGATCTCGGCTCACTGCAACCTCTGCCTCCCAGGTTCAAGTGATTCTTCTGCCTCAGCCTCCCAAGTAGCTGGGATTACAGGTGTGAGCCACTGTGCCTGGCTTCTTATTTATTTTGAAAGTTAGTTCCTCTTTCTCCAACCAGCCTAAAGCATTGACCATAATTTGCCATAGAATCAGAACACTTAAGCCGGAAAGGACCTCAGAAATACTTTTAGAGTTAAGAAAACAGAGACTTTAAAAGGTGATTTACTTGACAAAGATCATCTGGTTATTGAATTAATGAAATCCAGAGTTCCTGATTTTTAAGCCAGTGGCTTTGAATAAGACAGCAGTATAAAGCATTCTACTTTTCACCCTGTGAATTATTTATATTTTATTGTGTTAGTCTAATGTGATCATGAAGACTATTTTTTATAACACAGAGATTGGAAAATATGAACTTACAATTGAACATGTTATTTGAAATAGAAAATGCCCACAAAAGTTAGGACACATGGTCATCACCATCAACATGAGTGATGTTGCTAGTAACAAAGTCATCCTTTTATGTCTGAAAAAGATAGAGTATACAGATGTTGATCCTGGTTAAATCTCAGATTAGGAACACTCTAATGGATAAAGCACATAGATTTCTTTTTTCTTTTTTCTTTTTTTTTTTTTTTTTTTTTTTTTTTGAGATGGAGTTTCACTCTTCTTGCCCAGGCTGGAGTGCAATGGCACAATCTCGGCTCACTGTAACCTCTGCCTCCCATGTACAAACAATTCTCCTGCCTCAGCCTCCCGAGTAGCTGGGATTACAGGCACCTGCCACCACGCCCAGCTAATTTTTTTTGTATTTTTAGTAGAGACAGAGTTTCACCATTTTGGCCAGGCTGGTCTCGAACTCCTGACCTCAGGTAGACCTCAGATCTACCCACCTCAGCCTCCGAAAGTGCTGGGATTACAGGCGTGAGCCACCGTGCCTGGCCAGATTTGTTTTATAGACACTAAGAGTAAAGGTGACGTTCTTGATAACTAAGTCTTGGTGGTTGGAGAGGTGCTTGGGAAGTAGCTACCATGACTACTTCCTCCATTCTATGGCCAGAAAGGCTATGTGAAGCTCTCTTTACCATTATTGCACCCATCCTCAACCAACTTGGTCTATCATGGGCACACCATGGATAGGAGGACTGAACAGGGAAAAATAGCACACCCATTCAGGGTAGCAAGGCAATTATTTTTCCCAGTTTCTTATTCCTCTTGCTGTTTGTGTATATGAGACTATGTGTCTTCTCTGTTTGGTGGGATAGAAGTTGTCCTATTACTTTTCAGTATATGTAACTCTTCTTGTCTTCTACCTGCTTCAGGCAGTGTGGTGTAATGGAAAATGGAACATGACCTTTTGTCAGACAAATCTGGTTTCAACCCCAACTCTACCATTCACTAACTCTGACTGTGGGCAAGTTACTTAGTCTTCATTTACAAAATGGAACTGATAATTCAAACTACCTTTTAATACTGTTATGAATACATAAAATTATGACTGTCATAAAATTAACGGTAAACCAATGTATGTTACCACATACCTCCTTCTACCTTTATTGTACCAGCTTTTCCTTTGGATCAGAATCTGGGAGAGTTGTGTTTTGAGGTTAACTAAGTTGCTTAAAAACTGCTCAAAGTTTTTAAGCTAATTTGAACCACTATCCTAAGCAGCAATAGTATTTAGGGTACAGCTCTAGAAACAGACCACCTGGGCACAAATCCTGGGGCAACCACTTACTAATTCTATGACCTTGAACAAGTCACTTCATTCTCACTGTACCTCAAATTATGACAATAGAATCCCCTCTATAGGTTTGTTATGAGGATTAATCTTTTTCAAAAAGTACTTTACAAATAATAAACACCTGTCATTATTATTCTGAACAACATATTTCTTTCCTCTCTTTGTTCCATTTTTTTTTTTATTCTCTCTCCCCAACTTGGCTGAAGTAAAGAGTAGAAACACTAGAAAATGTTTGAACTTTAACGTTTTAATTTTTAATTGAGCTTTCCACTTCAATCCCAGCTTCCCCGGGCGGCTGCGTGGCTATGTCTACTGGAAAGTCTATTGGAAAGTGGGAGGTGAAGGACTGCAGAAGCTTCAAAGCACTTTCAATTTGCAAGAAAATGAGTGGGCCCCTTGAGCCTGAAGAAGCAGCCCCTAAGCCTGATGACCCCTGTCCTGAAGGCTGGCAGAGTTTCCCCGCAAGTCTTTCTTGTTATAAGGTAAAGTGACATTCTCATTCTATCCTTCAATGAAGTTATTTTTCCACTACCCTTGTTCATGTCCTTGTACAAATTATGCTCTTCTCCATAGTACTATGTAACCTAACTAAAGTGCTCTGGAGCACAGAGTCCTTGGCAGGGCATCGCTGAACCTCTGGTGTGAGGTGCCTCAGCCCCACACCCTGCACGTGTCCTACCTGAAAGGGCAGGCCCAAAGCCAGAAGTGGCTCCTCCCCGAGGTCTTTTTTTCCCAGTAAGTTGGTGTACTATATGCCATACTGCCACTATGCCTATGATCCTCATATTCCTCTAATTCTTGTTGTCAAATTAACAGCTCCAGCACTTCTAATAATGTAAAAAAAGTGTATATATTTACACTTTTACAAACATATATATATTTGTGTGTATATATACAAATATATATATTTATATATACAATATATATATTTATATATACAATGTATATTTTATAAATATATTTACTATATATATTTATAAATATATTTACAAAATATATATATTTATATATATTTACAAAATGTATATATTTATATATATTTACAAAATGTATGTATTTATAAATATTTACAAAATATATATATTTACAAAATATATATATTTATATATATTTACAAAATATATATACATATTTACAATATATATATTTATATATATTTACAAAATATATATATTTACTATATATATTTACTAAATATATATAATTTACTATATATAATTTACAAAATATATATTTATATATATTTACAATATATATTTACAAAATATATATATTTACAAAATATACATATTTATATATATTTACAATATATATACAAAATATATATATTTATATATTTACAAAATATATATATTTATATATTTACAAAATATATATATTCATATATATTTACAAAATATATATATATTTATATATATTTACAAAATATATATATTTATATATTTACAAAATATATATATTTACAAAATATATATATATTTACAAAATATATATATTTACAAAATATATATATATTTACAATATATATATTTACAAAATATATATATATTTACAAAATATATATATATTTACTATATATATTTACAAAATATATATATATTTACAATATATATATATTTACAAAATATATATATTTACAAAATATATATATTTACAAAATATATATATATTTACAAAATATATATATTTACAAAATATATATATATTTACAAAATATATATATTTACAAAATATATATATTTACAAAATATATATATTTACAAAAATATATATTTATATATATTTACAAAATATATATATTTATATATATTTACAAAATATATATATTTATATATATTTACAAAATATATATATTTATATATATTTACAAAATATATATATTTATATATATTTACAAAATATATATATTTATATATATTTACAAAATATATATATTTATATATATTTACAAAATATATATATTTATATATATTTACAAAATATATATATTTATATATATTTACAAAATATATATATTTATATATATTTACAAAATATATATATTTATATATATTTACAAAATATATATATTTATATATATTTACAAAATATATATATTTATATATATTTACAAAATATATATATTTATATATATTTACAAAATATATATATTTATATATATTTATATATATTTACAACATATATATATTTATATATATTTACAACATATATATATTTATATATATTTACAACATATATATATTTGTATATATTTATAAAATATATATATATTTGTATATATTTATAAAATATATATATATTTGTATATATTTACAAAATATATATAATTTGTAAATATTTACAAAATATATATATTTATATATTTACCATATATTTATATTTACAAAATACATATTTATATATATTTACAAAATACATATGCGTTTATATATTTACAAAATACATATGCATTTATATATATTTACAGAATACATATGCATTTATATATTTACAAAATACATATGCGTTTATATATATTTACAAAATACATATGCGTTTATATATATTTACAGAATACATATGCGTTTATATATATTTACAAAATACATATGCGTTTTTATATATTTACAAAATACATATGCGTTTATATATTTACAAAATACATATGCGTATATATATTTTCAAAATACATATGGATGTATATATTTTCACGAAATATATATGCGTGTATATATTTTCACGAAATATATATGCGTGTATATATTTTCACGAAATATATATGCGTGTATATATTTTCACGAAATATATATGCGTGTATATATTTTCACGAAATATATATGCGTGTATATATTTTCACGAAATATATATGTGTGTATATATTTTTACTATATGTATATATATTTACATATATATTTGGGTCTGCATCAGTCAGCTAGTTCCATATCAAACCACTAGATGCCACCCCAAAATTCGGTGGCTATGACAACAAACATTTAGCCTCACATTCTCACAGATCTTCAGGCCAGCTAGAGTTTGACTGATCTAGTTTGAGCTTGAATGGTGACCTCTGCTCCCAAATTCAGGTCAGCTGTGCTGGGCTCCAGCCCTTCCTTCTAGGGCTCAGGCTGAAAGGGCAACAGCTCACAGGGGTTTGTTGTTCTCATGGTATATCACTGGGGCCCAAGAAGGCAAGCCAACCATATAAGCACATTTCAGGCCTCTGCTCACTTTACCTTCACTAATATCCCATCAACACAGTAAGTCATATGGCCAAGCCCCATGCCAAGGTACAAAGAAGTATACTCCGCCCACCAGGGGGCTGTGGCAAGACCATCTAATTATATTACAAGGAACTGAAGAATTGGGACAAATATAATTCATCCTGTCATTGTGTCATCATCTCTTCTTCCTCCTCTATCTCCTCCTCCTCCTATTTTTCTTCTTTCTTCTTTCTTCTTTCTTTTTCTCCTTTCTTCTTCTTTTGAAACAGCCCAAGTTCCAGGTTTACTTTTGCCACATTCTGTCAATATTCACACACCAGTGCAGACTGCTCTTTGGTTGTTCCCCGTCAGAAAATAGTGCTATTTTTGTGTGGGTCACAGTGTCTTATATTCGAAATTTCTATTGTTAGCACATTTCTTTGCCAAAGGCTACTCCCAAAGCATTTATATGTATCCTTTACAGCCTTGCCTCCTGGTTCATTTTATCTTTCAAGGTCCTAGGAATACAGGAGAACGTGGATCTTGTTGGAATAGTTCCCCAGCCTGGCTGAGGAAGGCCATCCATCTGAACACAAGGACTGGCATCTGTGCTGGCCTTTAGTTGAACTGACACTTTCAGCAGGACCTGTCTGTGTCTTAGTATATGCGCATTTACCTATGCCTTCACTACACCTTTAAGAATTCATTTCAGGGGCCCACACATGTGACAGTAATTGACTTTAGCACTATGAAATACTTTATGATAATACCAGAAAACAAATTAATATTATATTTTGCTAAGGTATTCCATGCAGAAAGAATTGTAAGAAAGAGGAACTGGGAAGAAGCTGAACGATTCTGCCAAGCCCTTGGAGCACACCTTTCTAGCTTCAGCCATGTGGATGAAATAAAGGAATTTCTTCACTTTTTAATGGACCAGTTCAGGTAATACTTTTAGAATGAGAATTTCTATGCTGAATTTGATGTCCTCTAGATATTCAAAATCGACATGTTCTTACCCTCACTCCCTGTTGGAAAAAAAATGGATGTGTTTTATTATCTAAAAGGTCATTTGGTGCTTAGCAGTCATGGAACATTAAGCACTCTTAATGTGCAGACACTATGAGGAATCTAAAAATGAATGAGATGTATTCCCTACCCTTTGTTTAATAAAGTCCAACAGCAATGTATGGCAGAAAATCTAGAACATAGGCAAGGAAGGGCCTTGGGAATTCAGAGGAGGGAGGGAGTGTTTCTGGGAGTATAATCAGGAAAAATGTCATAAAGAAGGCTGATTCTTGGAAGGTAGGTATTATTTCAAAAGGCAAGATAGGAGAAGGAGAAGGAGCCAGAAAAAAAAACAGAACATAAGCAAAGGAACTAAGACCAGAATATACAGATATGGTCAAGGAGAAATGAGTCATACAAATTAGCTAGAAAATGGAATTTGGATATGAAATTGGAATGTCCTTGTTTGCCAGGGAAGGAGTTTGATCTTAAGTAATTAAACACAACCAAACAAAAAACAAAAACAAGGTGTGTTTGTGTGTATTTATATCTACACACACTCACATATACCTGCATATATACATATATACACAGAGGGGAAGGGGTTGGCCAGGCTGGTCTCCAACTTCTGACCTCAGGTGATCTGCCCACCTCAGCCTCCCAAAGTACTGGGATTACAGGCATTAGCCACCACACCCAGCCCATTATCAGTTTTGATTAAGTGCGAGTCTGCAAATTTGTTCAATAATAATAAAGTCCAATTCTCCACTTTTGAAAGAGACTTAAAACAAAGCTTGCCAATTAGTACTTATCCAGCTCTAAGACTATAATGTTCTTTTCCTGGGAGGAAGGGGCCACAAAATACTACAAAACTGTGAAATTCTAATAAAAATCCTTAAAAATTTAAAAATGTTTTAAATTTTTTAATTTTAAAAATTAAAGCAACTAGCAACATTTTCATTGTGCAACAGATAAAAGTTAGTGCTGAGTAGCTGGTGGCCTCCTGAAATGGGGCCTGACTCTCCAATTTGCCAGGTCTCTAATTTATTACTTCTTGACCCCACTTCACTTGCTTATGTTATGTGCTTGTCTTATATTTACTCAAATAGCAATTGAGTTAATAACCACAAGTCATGTGATCATCTTAATAGGTACTGAAAATGCATCGGGTAAAATCCACTATTCATTCCTGGTTTAATACATAAATATACACTTATATTTAGTAAATATAACTAATATGTAAATTCTTATTCGAATAGAAGAATAGCTCAAATTAATAGCCATATCACACTTAATGATGAAGCATTGTTAAGTGCATTTCCCTGAAAGTCAGAAAAAGGTAAGCATCCCTATATCATCACTATTGTTAATCTTGGTTTGAAATTCAACTCCTGCACATTAAGATAAAAACAATACTATAATGTGTAAATGTTTATATATATTAAGCAGAGGAAAAGATAAATTATCAAAGAGTAAAAAATATACTATTTACATTTAAAACTAGACTGCAAAAATACAGCAAAAAGGGTAATGGCTATTATATCTCTAGGAAGTAAGATTTTGAGTGATTTTTAAAGTCTTTTCTATGGGCTGGGTGTGGTGGCTTATGCCTGTAATCCCAGCACTTTGGGGGCCTGAGGTGAGAGGATTGCTTGAAACCAGGAGTTCGAGACCAGCCTGGGTAGCATAGGGAGACCCTATCTCTATTTAAAAAAAAAAAAAAGAATTAGCTGGGCATGGTGGCACACACCTGTAGTCCTAGTTACTCAGGAGGCTGAGTCAGGAGGATCACTTGAGCTCAGGAGTTCAAGGATACAGTGAGACAAGATAGTGCCACTGCACTCCAGCTTGAGCAACAGAGTGAGATGCTGTCTGTAAAAAATAAATGAATAAAATGTTTTCTTTGAAAATTTCCATATTTTCCAGATTTGCTTTTTGTTTTGTTTTTTGAGACAGAGTCTTGTTTTGTCACTCAAGCTGAGGTACAGTGGCGTGATTACAGCTCACTGCAGCCTCAACCTCCCAGACTCAGGTAATCCCCCCACTTCAGCCTCCCAAGTAGCTGGGACTACAATCACATGCCACCACACCCAGCTAATGTTTGTATTTTTTTGTAGAAATGGGTTTTTCCATGTTGCCCAGGCTGATCTCAGATTCCTGGGCTCAAGCGATTCACCTTCCTTGGCCTCCCAAGGTGCTGGGATCACAGATGTGAGCCACAGTGCCTGGCCCAGATTTGCTCTAATATAGCTTCTGCTGTGTTTTTCTCATTAGAGAATGTAGTTTCACTACAGTGTACTGGGAATCTAATGTAAAATACGATACCTGTGTTCCATAAATATTTATTTATTAAGCATCTATCATAGAATCTCAGGTATTCTAGACATCATTGTCCAGTGTTAGAAATTAATATACAAAATTTCACTGCAGACTGACCCAAGGTAATTTGTATATACTAAATACTAACTCTTGGGTTCTTTGTGAGGTGAGTGTTAGCTATTCCCTCAACCTTGAGAATAGATTATAACAAATACAAAATTCAGACCAAAATTTTCCACACATACAGACATTTGCTATGCAAACATTCATTGAAGCAGACACAAAACATTTTATACAACGTGTTTTGTAAGCTTGACAACATTCCAGCAATCTGTCCTTTTTGGTGTTTTAACTATCACCTTGCACAGATTTACTTGAAGCAGATGTGGCAGCGTTCTGTTCCCATTGTAGTGAGTATCAGGCCATCACAATCACCTGACCCAATGACTGGATGTGGGGTTGTTTAGAATCAAGCCCTACTAAGATACAGGCTGCGGCCTCGCAAGATTCTAATACACTCTTGAGAAGTGTGAGAGTTTCTCTAAATATTTTAGCTAATCCCTGCATCTCAAATAACTTATATTTCACCAGTGAGAGCCCAATCCTACCATCATGCTGATGAACAAGCTTCCGATTTCACTGACATTAACCCAGTTCTCACATTCATTCTGCTCATGACCAAAGCCTCCAGTGTGACTTTGGTGATCATGGAAGTCCTCATGGTGGCCACCTCTGGAGCATAGCCTTTCTTTTTCTTTTTTTTTTTTTATTATTATACTTTAAGTTCTAGGGTACATGTGCACAACATGCTGGTTTGTTACGTATGTATACATGTGCCATGTTGGTTTGCTACACCCATTAGCTCGTCATTTACATTAGGTATTTCTCCTAATGCTATCCCTCCCCCATCACTCCGCCCCACAACAGATCCCGGTGTGTGATGTTCCCCGCCCTGTGTCCAAGTGTTCTCATTGTTCAATTCCCACCTGTGAGTGAGAACATGCAGTGTTTGGTTTTCTGTCCTTGCGATAGTTTGCTCAGAATGATGGTTTCCAGCTTCATCCGTGTCCCTACAAAGGACATGAACTCATCCTTTTTTATGGCCGCATAGTATTCCACGGTGTATATGTGTGGGGCATGGCCTTTCAAATACACCACCAATACTTCCTGACATGTAAGTTTCAAGCAGGGCAACTTAATGGCCCTTAGATTTCAAGCTTGACACACACAATATCATACTATCCAGATAAAGTATTTTTAAGTAAAATGCTGACATAAGCTCTAGATTCGAAGCAAGCGGTTAGTAACTCTAACTGGAACGAGGAGCCATGGATAAGTACTAATGAATGAGGTTGTAGATATTTGTGAGAAACAATAAGTAGAAAACACTGGAATATCATATGTGATAGAAATGACCATTAAGAGCATCCATATACAGAACGAATTACACTAGGAAACAAAACATGAAAGGAAATTTTTATGATTTGTTTCTTTGTTTTGAATCACACTTGTTGAGCACTCCCTTCTTTAAAAAATTAATACAAGTTCATTATATAAAATTTGGAAAATATAAAAATGGGTAATGAAGCAAACGATCACCTCAAATCCTAGCTCCTGATTATAAACATAGTAAACCCTTAGTGTAAACCCTTTCCGTTTACTTACATCTCTACACATATAGCTTTTACAAAACCTATTTTCCATAGAATGTACTATGTTTAATTTTTTTCTAATCACAAAAGTAATGCACATTGAATTTAGAAAACAGAACAGCACAGAGAAAAAACAAATCTCCTTAATCCCTTCACTTACAGGAACTGTATTTTATTTGTACTCTGATCCTAACAGCTAACACAATGCCATGGTAAACAGACTGCTTTGTTTGCTTAATAACTTCTCCATAATAAAGAAATTGTTTGCCTGTGCTGTGCTTAGAGAACATATTCTAAAACCAAAATTGTAACCATGGCTTAAAGGAAAGAAGGAAGCAAACCCATTTATATTAGAAAATGATTCTAAAGCATACTCCTTGAATGCCTTGGCTTTTTATTGCAGGAATTGACCTTTCTTAGCAAGATATCCATTGCCCAAATTGTGTATTGCATGCCAAGGAGTTAAGTCAGATTACTGCTCTACCTCTCACAATCTAAGTTCCACATCTCTATTTGTATTTCAGTGAAAAGGATTCATGGTGCACCAAATCATTAAGGCTCTAAGATCTTTGCAACTCTTAATGGCAGCCCAACAGGGAAAGCCATTGTAGGGCAAAAATAGCCATAGGATTAGAGAAGAAAGCCTTGTTTGCAATGCCATTGCTGCTGTGTACACTACCCCCTGTGATGTGGCATGAATGGATTTAGACATAAATCTAAGGCTTTGTAGAATAAGCACCCTCATCAAATAGTATTTATTGGGGCTTATGGCTGAGATACTGTTTTCCTTAGCAACCAAATGCAGCAGGAAATTTGATTGAGAATAGGAATTTTAACACAATTACACATATTAACCTTTTACGCTATCTCTTCTTAACCCAATAGTTTTAAAACCATATACTTAGTGCTTGGAGTACCAGGAACTTATAAAGAGAGAGAGGGAATCTCAGTTTGACTTGATTCCCCAGTTATGATCAGGTGCAATTTTTTCCTTCACATTTTCTAAAATCAACATTGGAAGTGTGCAATGATTAATGTGATATCCAATTTCTTCTTCCCTTTATCTGCCTACAGCTAAACTAGGCCAAACCAGGAGTGAGTTACAATTGAGGAAATATTTTCCACTTCTGATCCCGCACAAAAAAAATACATACATGTCGCTATTATTTTCTGTATTTATGACATGCTAGTGAGTTCTTTAAAATGAAGCTGAAATCTGTAAATTTCTGTGTTCAAATGAAACTTTTTTCAATCTGTAAATTTCTGTGTTCAAATGAAACATTTCTGAAATACAGTTTCAGAAAGTAGTGGAGATTAGAAATTTTGGACAATCGAGCAAACTCTTTTCTCTAGGAAGCTGTCCTCTGAGGTGCAGCAAAGGAGCCAGAAATGGGCTTGAAAGCAGAGATGTTTCTAAGTGGAAGGAAGGGGAGCTATTAGCTGAGAGAAGACTGGGTAAGGGCTTGAGGAGCCTAGAAAGTTGAGGATGAACCTCTAAAAAGGCTGCCAGTGGGAGCCTCTACAATGCAGGTGACAAATGATCTTTGATCGTCTTCCTGGTTGTATTGTGGATTGTGTAAAGAAGATAAAATAGCTAATGCCTACTTTAGGGAAACACAAAATTCTACACGAATTCCCCAGGCCCAAATATATAATGTGCAAAGATTTGGGAGAAATGCAGTTATTTCCCCAAGTAAATATGAGGAAGAAAACTTAACTGCCTCTCTATTTTAGCCGTCTGGCTTTAATTGTGCTGTGTATGCCAATTGTCTAGACCCTGTGGTTTAGAAATCCAGCACTCGGGCAGTATGATACACTCGGTAGCCTGTAAGAGAGCTCCGATGAGCTGAAGGCATAAACTGCAAATTCCTCTTGTAGCTACTAAATTTAAACTGGATTTAATTGTCTCCACTGGATATATCTTAGGTCCACAAATTGGTGGATCTTTCTCTATGAAAGAAAACAATATAACATTAAAAACCAAAACAGGACAGTCCTCATTCATATTCCATTGCATTAAGTCCAAAAGCCTTGAGGTTGAAAGGATGAAAAAGTACTTACTGTTGTTAAAATATGAGGGAATGTTGAACAAAGGTAAGAAATAAAGAAAAGCAATTATTTATTAAAAAATAAGAAATCAGTTTAAAATTCTTTGTTTCAGCCTTTGATTCACTAGTACATTTTATTAAAATGCACTTATATTTCTCTGTAGACTTGTAGCTATATGTTCCATATATTCCATATATTCTGCTGAACTTGAGAGTATGCATTGTTTTTAGATTTGGAATCTACCCCTTCTCTAAAATGTATCTGTATTACACTTACAGGCATATTACATTTATATATATGTGTACACACATATGTACTGATCATACATACCATGCACCAACAAAAGGTTAAATTATGTGGAATATTATTGGTCGCCTAAAAGTGTAATAAATTTTAGAAAATATTTTCAAATGGAGTTAGAGGCAGAGAAAATTTTCTATGCTTATATTACATCTACTTATGCTGGATATTTATCCCTGGCCAGAGCATAAATGTATTTGAGGGGAAAGGATTACTTAGACATATGTTCCTGCCTCCATATTGCTTGTGTAGATAGTCTTCCTTGGAAGGCCTACCCTTCTTCCTCTTGGCCAATCTGAATACTGGCATTCAGATCATGACTAGAAAGAAATGTTAGCCATCCCTTGAAGAATATCTTTTGTCCTACCAACCTCACAAAGTCTTTCTTCATTTTCTGCAGTCCGCAGTGACCTCTCCTTTCTCTGAACTTTTGTGTCACCTAAAATGTATATAACTCATTTGATAGCTTTCATAAATGGTCTTTACTTTTTTGTTCATATATATCTTATCACATTTGAGGGTCGATGTAGGTCTTATACTTCTCTGTGTCATCATTGCACCTAGCTCAATGCCTTTTACATAAAAGTATAATACTTATAGGTGATAAGTATAATCACTTAAATTATTGCTTAATATATTTTTCTGGTATATTTCTTTGGCACATAGGCAATACTCAAATGCTTGTTTAAACTTAGTGGATAGTAGGAACTCAACTGTGTTTCAAATATTGTTTAACAAAAATTTAGCCAAATAGTTCTGCATTTTAAAGAAGAATATTTGATAGTGTTATAGACAAACACTTTAAAGAAATGCCATTGTTGCCTTTGACTGTATCTGAAAATATTGTTTAATATTCAAGCACTACAGTAAAAGTCTTGGAATAATTTCCATTTTTTTCCTCTTAAAATTCAAAGTAGAATGGTTTTTGCCTTTCATATGAAGAAAACAGCTTAATATGTAGTTTCAAAAGTATGGTACTTTTTCTGTAACTACCCCACATTAAGGGCTTAGTTTCATTTCAAAAGACTTCTTTATGTTGCTTGAAACTGTGCTTTTCAATTAGTGATGCACTTTAGACATGTGAGTGCTAAATATTTTTGCCAAGCATTGTCCTGTATTTTTAACACTTGCTTTTTACATAGTGGCCAGCATTGGCTGTGGATTGGTTTGAATAAAAGGAGCCCAGATTTACAAGGATCCTGGCAATGGAGTGATCGTACACCAGTAAGTTAAAACGTTATTGTTTTAGGTAGTATGGAAACACTGTTTGTTTCAATAACAAGTTGATTGTTAAATAATACATTGACACCTAAAATTTATATGGAACCACAAAAGACCCTGAATAGCCAAAGAAATCTTGAGCAAAAAGAATAAAGCTGGAGGCCATCACACTACCTGAGCTCGAAAATACACCTCAAAGCTATAGTAACCAAAACAGCATGGTACTGGCATAAAAACAGACACTTAGACCAACGGAACAGAATAGAGAGGCCAAAAATACATCCATATATTTATAGCCAACTGGTTTTCAACAAGGATACCAAGAGCACACAATGAGAAAAGGACAGTCTCTTCTATAAATGATAGTGGGAAAACTGGATTTCCACATGCAGAAAAATGAGATTAAACCCTTATCTCATACCATATACAAAAATCAGCTCCAGATGAATTAAAGCCCTAAATGGTAGGCCCCAAACTATGAAACTACTAGGAGAAAACACAGGAGGAAAGCTCCATGACATTGGTCTGGACAATGATTTTTTTGGATACGAACTCAAAAACACATACAACAAAAACCAAAATAGACAAATGGGATTACATCAGACTAAAAAGCTTCTGCACAATAAAGGAAACAATCAACAGAGTGAAGAGACAACCTACAGAATAAGAGAAAATATTTGCAAATTATACATCTGATTAAAGGTTAATATCCAAAATACAGTCGTACATCACTTAACAATGGGATACATTTTGAGAAATGCATTGTTAGTTAGGCAGTGTTTTTGTGCAAACATCATAGAACATACTTAAACAAACCTAGATGGTACAGCCTACTTCACACATAGGCTACACATCTAGGCTTTATATTGCTCCTAGACTACAAACCTGTTGAACATGTTACCGTACTGAATACTATAGGGATTTGTAACACAACGATAACATAGAAAAGGTACAGTAAAGATATAATCTCGTGGGAACACATCTTCAAGGGATGGCTAACATTTCTTTCTAGCCATGATCTGAATGCCAGTATTCACACTGGCCAAGAGGAGGAAGGATAGGCCTTCCAAGGAAGACTATCTACACAAGCATATGGAGGCAGGAACATACATGTAGGCCATCTGTGGTTGACTGAAAGGCCATTATGCAATGCATGACTGTAGATAAGGAACTCAAACAACTCAATAGCAAGAAAACAATCTGATTTTGAAATGGCCAAATGACTGAATAGACATTTCTCAAAAGAAGACATACAGATGGCCAACAGTCATAGGAAAAAATGCTCAACATCACTAATCATCAGGGAAATGCACATTAAAACCATAGTAAGTTATCACCTCCCACCTCTCAGAATGATTATTATAAAAAAGACAAAAGATACATGTTGGTAAGGATGTGGAGAAGAGGGAACTTTTGCACACTGTTGGTGGGAATGTAAATTAGTACAACCATTATTGAAAACACTATGAAGGTCCCTCAAAAAATTAAAAATAGAACTAACCACATGAACAGCAATCCCACTACTGGGCATATATTCAGAGGAAGTGAAATGAGAATGTTTAAGATACTCGGAGGGTGACTGCAGCACTATTCACAGTAGCCAAGATAGGAAATCAATCTAAGTGTCCATCAACAGATGAATGGATGAAGCAAGTATGGTACATGTACACAATGGAGTACTACTCAGCCATAAAAGGGAAGGAAATCCTGCCGTTTGTGACAACATGGGTGACCCTGGAGGACATTATGTTAAGTGAAAGAAGCCAGGCACAGAAAGACAAATGCCACGTGATATCACTGAGATGTGGAATTAAAAAAAAAAAAAAAAAAGGATCTCATAGAGCTAAAGAATAGAATGGTGGTTTCCAAGAGCTGGGGCAGATGAGGTGGGGGACTGGGGAGATGTTGGTCAAAGGATACAAAATTTCATTTAGTTAGGAAGAATAAGTTCAAGAGAGCTATTGTACAACAAGTTGGTTATAGTTAATATTTTATATTCTTGAAAAATGCTAAAAGTAGATGTTAAGTGTTCTCACCACAGAAATGATAACTGTGTGAGATAATGCATTTGTTAATTAGCTAAATTTAGTCAGTCCACAATGTATATATACTTCAAAACATCATGTTGTATATGATAAATGCATATACTTTTATCTGCCAATTTAAAAAATAAAATAAATACATTCACGTATCATACAACCATTAAAATTATGTGTCTTTATTGAAATGAAAATAGAGTCTCATATAGGCAGTAAGGAAAAGACAAGTTACAAGTCTTCTTTTTATTTTTAAAAACCCATATGTATAGTCTCTCTATATATAGTCAAAAAATAGTAAAGCTATAAATATAGTAGTCATCTTTGGGTAGTATGAGTGATTTTTTTCTTTTTGAAATGGGGTCTCACTCTGCCACCCAGGGTGAAGTGCAGTGCTGCGATCTCAACTCACTACAACCTTCACCTCCCAGGCTCAGGCGATCTTCCCACCTAGCCTCCCCAGTAGCTGAGACCACAGGTGCATGCCATCACGCCCGGCTAATTTTTTTTTTTTTTTTTTTTGAGACGTAGTCTCACTCTGTTGCCCAGGCTAGAGTGCAGTTGTGCAATCTCTGCTCACTGCAAGCTCCGCCTCCCGGGTTCACACCATTCTCCTGCCTCAGCCTCCTGAGTGGCTGGGACTTCAGGCATGTGCCACCACGCCCAACTAATTTTATAGTAGAGATGGGGTTTCACCATATTGGCCAGGGTGATCTCTAACTCCTGACCCTGTGATCCACCCGCCTCAGCCTCCCAAAGTGCTGGGATTACAGGTGTGAGCTACCGTGCCCTTCCACGCCCAGCTAATTCTTATATTTTTTTGTAGAGATAGGGTTTCACCATGTTGCCCAGGCTGGTCTCAAACTCCTGAGCTCAGGCAGTCTACCCATCTTAGCCTCCCAAAGTGCTGGAATTACAGGTGTGAGCCACCATATCTGGCCACAAGTGATTGTTTTCAAAGCTTTCTCTTTATACTGTTTATTTTCATTTTTATAGTAAGAAGCTTTTCTTTTTATTATCTAAATATGGAAGAGTTATACAAAAAATAAAATATCTTTTTCTGGGGGGACTAGGTGGGGATGACAGAGTCTCACTGTGTCACCCAGGCTAGAATACAGTGGTGCCGGTATGACTCACTGCAGCCTCAACCTCCTGGGTTCAATTGATCCTCATGTCTCAGCCTCTCAAGTACAGGCACATGCCACCACATCCAGCTAATTTTTGTATTTTTTGTAGAGATGGGGTTTCACCATGTTGCCCAGGCTGGTCTCGAACTCCTGGGCTCAAGCCATCTGCCAACCTTGGCCTCCCAAAGTGCTGGGATTACCAGCATGAGTCACTGTGCCTGGCCAAAAGTATCCTTATTGGAGGAAATTATTTGTTTGGAGAAACCTCTAGAAAATCCTTGCTATTATTCCACATTTATATTATAAGGATATATTAATGTAATAGTTATAGGAGCAAAATTATTCTCAGATATTCAATATTTACTCCAATTTTTGTCACCAAAAATTGGTGACTCCAATGTCACCTCCTTTTTTATTCTTTCTAAATGTAAAACTCCTTGAGTTTATTTTCAAATTGGAGCATATCTGAGATTAGTTAATCAAATAATGAGCATTTCAACACATGCAAAAAAAGAAAAAAGTATTTTGCAAACCTGATTCTCTATGACTCCAGCGGTGAACTTAATACACCATTAACCTCCACTTCTGAAACTGTGGCTTCCTTTGTTTGGAAACTTATGACATTATGACATTTGCTAAGTCCTCTCATGATTTAGCATCATGATATAAAAAAGAGATGAAAAAGTTTTCTTTCTGTGGCATATGAATGCACTTGAGTGATTAAGGCTGCCTAAATTACATCTAAATTGCAAATATTTATACATCAGTCTTAAATTCTCAAGCCTCTCTTGTCTTTTCAGGTGTCTACTATTATCATTCCAAATGAGTTTCAGCAGGATTATGACATCAGAGACTGTGCTGCTGTCAAGGTCAGTACAATGCTGGAAAATCTGCATATTTAAAACATAAATCCATCATCATATGCAGTCAAGTAACAGATCCATGGAGTGTCTTTGTATGTGAAGCATGATGTTAGATGCGGTGAGAGATAAGCACACCCATGGCCTGGCCCTCAGCAGCCTAACTTACACTTCATTTGAGAGGATAAAATTCATATTCAAGAAAACCTCTCTCATTACCACGCAGTAATAAGCTCCCAATGAGGGGGCTGAGGAAGGCTAATGAAATTCAGAGGAGAAAGTGAGTCCCATGGCCATTTCCCAGGAAGAGGTGGGACTTGAACTGGGACTTTAAGGATGGATAGAGTTTCTACAAATGGGATAGGGTAAGGTTTTTTCATGAGGGGATGGTATGAGAAAGTGGCATAAAATAAGGTGGAAGTGGAAGAGGGCAGTGGAGAACAGAATACAGATCAAGAAGTTTTCATTGGTGCTGTCCTTGATAACAGTATTAGGAAATCAGATTGATGCCACGTTAAGGAATTTCTACATTTCTTGATAGGCAACAGGGCATTTTTTAAAGTTTCTGAGTGGGGAGGGTCACATGAACTAAGGAGGGTATGAGGAAGATTCATCTTGAGACAGATGTCAAAATGCAACAGGTAAGATTGGAAGGCATAGAAGACCAGTGAGGCATCTTCCTTTGCAGAATGCATTCATGTATCCATTTCATAAACAGTCCAAGGAGTCAGTGAGGCACTGGGTGATAGAACAATGACAAGGTACAAAGCATAGCCATTGTCTTCACAAAACTAAAGTCTAGTAGGAAATAAAGACAAGTAAACAAGCAATTACAACACCACTGAGTAAAGACTATGACATGCAAAATACAAGTTTTATGCAAGAACAAGAATATTATGAAAGAATAATAAGGATGGTGATGGTGATGGTCCATGGTGGTGGTGATGATGATGATGGAGCAGCTAACACTGATTAACTCCTTTATGAGCCAGCCACTGTACTAGGCATGTCACATATGTCACATAGCACATAAGCAATCTTGTGAGGTAGGCACTGTTACTGTATTCATCTCACATGGAAATCTGAGCTGTGAGTAATTTACCCCAGCTTACATGGAGTAAATTTAAACTGAAAGAACTGAAATTTACACCCATGTGTGTCTGGGTCTGGTACTCTTAACCACTATGCTATATGACTAGGCATTTATAGAAATAGAAAGGGTATTGATTTATGAGAAAATTGTATGTTTTAGTTCAGATATTTTGAATCCAAGCTAGCTATAAGATGTATGCTATGGTAAGTTGAGATCAAGAGTCTTGAGTTGAAAGGAAAATGTATATTTTTAAAAAAAGGGCCAAGAAGTGAATTTGGAGGAACTACCAATATATAGAGTGAGAAAAGATGAAGATGGAGGAGACATCAGTTAATATCTTTGATTTGTAGTCCAAGAAAAAGATTCAACAAGGTGGATGACCAGAAATGTTACAGGAAGGCTGAGGGATATAAGAACTGACAAAACCACAGGAAAGCACTGTTTTCAAAGTACCTCTTCTAGTAATAAACTGTGTAGTACATGTCATTTTTATAGAATTCCCAATGTAACACAAGAAAAGGTGAAAACTTCAGAGAAGCTTATGGAATTTTTAGTAGTGTTGAGAACACTGGTACAATAAACTGTGTTCTAGGGAAATAGAGTTGCCAAGTATGGAGAGATTTGAAAATCTACCAAATAAATAAAGAGATACTAATGCAACCTGCATCAGGAACAAGCCCAGCCAGGGCAGTGTTCTGTAAGGAAAATCTTACCTCACCTGCCACAGAACCCCCAGAAACTTGGTCTTAAGAGAAAATAGTCTAAGAAGTGATGGATGTCTCTCCCAAGTACTGCCTTCCCCTATCCTTTTTATCCTACTTGCTGACTGGAATTTGTAATGAGCCATCCTGGACCATGTGGAGAAGGGCAAAATCCTAGAAATGGCATGGTAACACCAGAGAAGGAGCCTGAGCCGCTGAGGCTGGACTTCTATGTCACTTTCTGATCTAATTTGATCACAGCTTGGTGCTTGGATACCTCTGAAATAAATATTCTAACAAAAATTGTCAGGTGTGGGGGAGAAAATTTGCATTTTGGACATAAACATGACTTTACAACATATTTCCTTTGTTAGCCCCTTTGAAGGCTCTTGCTCAGGGTATTACTGTTTAAATATTCCATTAATTCATGTGTTCATTTATCGAACAAATATCTTAGGTGCTAGAGGTAAAATAGAGATCAAAGTCATATGGCTTTCAGTTTAGTGTTCCATAAGGGATGTATCAACTTCAAAATATTCTGCAATACTTTTCCTCTTATAGGTATTTCATAGGCCATGGCGAAGAGGCTGGCATTTCTATGATGATAGAGAATTTATTTATTTGAGGCCTTTTGCTTGTGATACAAAACTTGAATGGGTGTGCCAAATTCCAAAAGGTAAGTGGTAGTTATTCCTTTTCACAACCTTCTCATGTTAACATTGTGAATGCTTAGCTCAAAGTAGCTAGGGGAGCATTTTGATCTATAATTCTGATGTCTAAAAGCCTATGATGATGATGCAATTAATATGTGGAGCACCCCCTGCCTGACTCTGGCTTCTAATAGAAGGCTAGCTTATTGAAATTTGGTGATATCTTACTCTTTGATCATGGAAGAATTTGCATAGAAGATAAAATGTAAGGCTCATTCAGGGAGATTAGATTTTGGATGAAATATTATTTTAAGCAAAAGGAGAAATGCAGAATCATTTTAGTTTTTATTTTGATGCAAAATGAAAAAATAAAGATAATCTTGGGAAGAATAAGGCAGAAGTCAAGAAATAAAAATTTGGCAGGTCCCTGTAAAATTTAGAAGCAATTTTCAATGAACTATAAAACTGCTAATACTTTATATAAATTCAAATTTGAGAAGCCAGTTAGATTGATAGTATAGCCTTTGATAACAGAAGGGAGAGTGGGGAGAAATGTAGATACCATTTTACTTTACTTTTTCCAGGAAAACATGAAATATTAAGAAAAATGTTAAGACTTTAATTCTCAAATTATTATTATTATTTTTTAAGACAGTCTTGCTCAGTCTCCCAGGCTGGAGTGCAGTAGCACAATCTTGGCTCACTGCAGCCTCTGCCTCCCAGGTTCAAGTGATTCTCCTGCCTCAGCCGCTGGCGTAACTGGGACTACAGGCACCCACTACCACACCTAGCCAATTTTTGTATTTTTAGTAGAGTCAGGGTTTCACCATGTTGGCCAAGCTGGTCTCGAACTCCTGACCTCAGGTGATTGGCCCGCCTCAGCCTCCCAAAGTGCTAGAATTACAGGCATGAGCCACTGCACCCAGCCTCGAATTATTTTTAAGCAGAGATTGGCTGTATGAAATTAATTAGCAGAAAACCCATAGAAGGTTTTTAAATAAATCTCTGAACTGAATGTAAACAGATCATTGAAACTAAAGGTATATCCTCCTACAAGTTCTCAAAGAACCCAAAGTTCACATCATGGAACTGCCTATTAGAAGATTGTTATTCCTAAAATAGTTAAAAGAGCTTCAGATGTGACATCAGGTAGTAGCAAATCTCTTTCATAAAGGCAAACTGTCAAACCAGTTGTAAGGGAAAGACAGTTGTGTTGATGGGTTTTTCTAAAGGATAAATTATGCCTAAGTTATTCTTGATTATTTTATTAAACCCAAAAAAGGGACAAAGGAAAACCAGTTTGGATATCCTTTAAACAAGTGGAAAAGTAACTTGTATATAATTAATTCAGACAATGTCTCTGTTTTGAAGCGTTAATGTGAGCCTCCCATTACTCTCTGGCATTTGTTAGCATTCCACAGACAGTGTCATTGTTCCAACCAAAGTGCCCTCGATGGGAGCTGCTGCCCCCACCTCCTGTTTGAGCAGTGGAGCAGACCCCAGAGTTTAAACAAGGGCAACCTTAGAAATGGCAAATTAGCCACCACAGGAAATAGTATGAAGGGCATGTGGAGGTGTATATATATATATTTTTTAATATATATTTTTTAACAAGAGAGAAAGGAATTAACCCACTTAAAAATATAAATCAATTAATCGAACAAATCTAAATAATTCCACCTCCATTATCCCCATGCAGAAATAAAATAAAAAACTAAACTCGTGTTCTCAGCCTGTCCCAATCACTTGAAGAAATCAATGATTGCTTGCTCCAGGGTTTAAATGTTATGTTCACCCTTTTTTGACCGTACTGTACCTAACTTTCTGAGTTACGATGTGATGCATTCAGCTGGTTGGATATTTTCTTGGTTATTAGAGCAGCCTAAGTTTACTCAACTTGTATTCATCTGTATTTTCTGGTTTTCTTAAAGAAGTTTTCCTCTTATGTATCCTAAATCACCATGCCTCTTCTCTGGCTCTTGCCTTTTTATTACTTGGTTCTAATTAATCCTCTCTTCCCTAAAAGAGATATTTTGACAACCTGTAAATTTGAAGTTACCTCAACCACAGTGGATATTTGTACTTTTTAAATATTATTTTTTGAGAAAACGCTGTCAAAAATAAGGCTCATAAAAGTGTTTTTAGGAAAATTACCTATGATGCCATTACCCAGACACAGCAATTTTTATTGTATTTCTTGATACCTTGTACACACATACATGTTTGCAATCTTGTATAAAAAACACCTTGCATCCTACTTTTCTCACTAATTTAAAGATATTTAAAGGTTAGCCATAGCTTTCCCTCCCCCCCACACAAATAATCAGAAGTCTTTGACAAGATTACAGACAAGAAACTATGTACATTTTGAACTGACTTGCAACATTATTGTTGGAAATTATCCAATACGAATAGAACTGGCTCAGAGAGAGACTAAAGATGCTGGATATTCAGGCAGTCCTCTGAGTCAGGTCTTCTGATGCCTGCCTGAGGCTCACATGCCACACCAAAATTAAGACCAGCTATTTTACTCTGTAATTTCTAAGATTAAGCAAATGATGTCTTTGACTTGAAGCCAGTGTGATCTGTGGCCAGAATGAAAAGGGGGAGGAACGCAAATAGGCTCCCATGGGGAACTTCCCTATGCCTGGTCCTGTGCTGGCCACTTCCTCCAGGGCATCACATGTGACCTTCACTCTCTGTGAGTCAGGTGGCCATCTAGTTTTCATAGAGGAGAAAATCAAGGCTCAGAGAGGGTTAAGCAACTCATCCGAAATACCACGGCAGCAAAATGCATAAGGGCATTTGCACACTGACCCGCCCAGCTTCCAACCCGGAATTCTGTGTAGCATGCCATTATTTACTCCGTTTCCATCTGGGAATCCTGAGTCACTTTTAATTATTTTCCTCTCAGTTTTCTCTCATCTTCTCAAAAGGTTCAACACTGGAGCATTGTACATTGTTTCCAAGGATATCTTGGAAGACAATGAACTCTATCAACCTAAGTTTATAGAATAGTTAACTTGTTTCATTAGATGGAGAAGTGGTTCCTGAATAACTTCCCTTTTCAATGATCGTTATTTTGGTTCCTACTTCTTATGCTCCTGTGTAACACATACAATATCATTATTTACTTGTTTTTACTTTCTCATTCTTAGCTATATTTTATCTATCTTACTTCTTTTGTGACCTCTGTGACACAAGGTAAAAGACTGCTAGAAATACTTCATTAATATTTAACGTATCTGCCTTTTGGATTGCTCCTGAAGCAGGTTTAGCATCGGCCCCACAAAATACAACTAAAGTGATCAAAACGTGAAGTGGGTTGGCCAGAAATGGACAAGCCTCAACAATACTGCAAGTCCTTTTGAGCTACATTAAAGGCCCTACTTATAGTATACCCTGATCTGTCATGGAATACTAATGCCACTTGCTTTCTTCCTCATACAGGCCGTACTCCAAAAACACCAGACTGGTACAATCCAGGTGAGTTAAGAAAACTGAAATTTAACCAAAGCTGCTTTTACCTTGTCACTAATGCATTTAGTTAATTATTTAAGTGCCAGCTTCTTCTCTATACATCTTCAAGTGAGACAAAATTTCTCCAGGCAAGGAAGGTGAGTGACTGGTATGGGATGAGGTGATGAGGGTGGCTTTTTCCTTCCCTGTGAGTGCAGGGGAGTGGCAGAGTCACTGGCTCAGGAATCTCTTGTTCCTTGTAGTCAGTACTGCCCCAGCCAGAGAGGGCCAGTAATCTGAATTACTATTTATAGTTTTGAACATTAACTCATGCTTAGAGGACACAGTTTGCTTTGCATAGTCATAATTCTAATCTTTTTCTTCTTCTTTAGAGCGTGCTGGAATTCATGGACCTCCACTTATAATTGAAGGAAGTGAATATTGGTTTGTTGCTGATCTTCACCTAAACTATGAAGAAGCCGTCCTGTACTGTGCCAGCAATCACAGCTTTCTTGCGACTATAACATCTTTTGTGGGACTAAAAGCCATCAAAAACAAAATAGCAAATGTAATTTAAAAGAATATATTTTAAATATATTTCTTATTTTTGTATTTATTCCATTTAAAAATATTACAAAAATTTTGCCAAAATCTACAAAAGTTAAATTTTTCTTTAATGTAAAATCTGCCTCACAACATCCAAATTTGTTTCATGTTAGAAAAATTAAGTAGAATTGCTTATGTTTTAAAATATACAAGATTAATAATAAATGTCACTTTATAAGGTAAATATCAGTAGATAATATAGATCATTCTAATTTCCAGTTACATTTTTTACTAAAAGTCAACTTTATAGTTAACTTGAGTTTCTGTTTCTACTAATAAGTAACTTTGCAAAATAATTTTTGGGAAGAAAAATAATTTCTGTATTTTTAAATTTATAATCAATTGCAATAGGATACTGTATGCCCACTTAAAGTATTAGTCTAATTAATATATGCCCATAATTACAGCTACCATATTTCCTGAACCCACAATAGGATCTGTAAATATACTGAGAAATTTCAACTACTCTTTGGCAAAAGGTCCTAGTTTGTATAATTTTGAAATCTAAGTAAGGAATGTCTGGAAATTTTAGTGGTTAGTGATTATAGTAAGACAATGTATTTGAATCAAAACCCTCAAGAAAGCTCAGCACATATAAGGATGGATGTTTGGCTTGTTTTTCAGATATCTGGTGATGGACAGAAGTGGTGGATAAGAATTAGCGAGTGGCCAATAGATGATCATTTTACATAGTAGGTGACATCATTGATTCTACCTTTGTAAAGTTATCACTTAAAAGAAGCAGTTCCTTTTACTAAATGGATTTCTATTTATAAGTAGTTTGAATATTAATCCATAAACTGCCTAAATTAGAGAAACCAAGCCCTTTTGCATGTTAGCATCAAGAAAAAAGGGGTATAAGTAATGGTATTAACATTAAATTTAGAAATAAAATAACTTACAGTAAAAAGAAAAAAATGGAACACCTAATTACATTACGAGTTGTCAAATCTGTCATTTTCTTTTAGCTCACGATATCCATGGCACCGCTTTCCTGTGACATTTGGAGAGGAATGCTTGTACATGTCTGCCAAGACTTGGCTTATCGGTAAAGTTAATTCTAAATCCTTTAATGCTGATTATGTAATATGTGAAGTTCAGGTTCAGTTTCTAGCTTAATCTTGTTTTCCTTTTAATTATATGTTTGGTAATTTCATCGTATTCTGATTTATTATTAACAACAATAGCTCAAATTCCCAGTGCAAATAAAGGTACTTTTCACTGTGAATATTTTAACTTCCTTTATCCTAAAGCAGTTACTTAGTAATAAACTTACCACTTTCCTAACTGATAAGTGTCTAAGCAAATTTTCAAAGATAAGCAGGCAGCAGTTCTAAAATATAGTTTAAGTCACCTCCCCCTGATTATACTGCCCCTTCAACTCTCTTCCTACCTCCTGCCTTCACCCTGGGATGGTATGGTAGTCACACAAAATGTGTGCTATTTCATAGACAGTATTGGTATGCTGTAACCTACTGATAAAAATAATCTTAGAAGACAGAAATGGCTACAGAAGAAAGGGAATATATTTTAAGCATTTAGGAAAGATTGATTTCAAGAGCCTTTCTTTACTACTGGGTTGCTTCTAAAATGTGCTGACTTGGCCGGGCACGGTGGCTCACGCCTGTAATCCCAGCACTTTGGGAGACTGAGGCAGGCGAATCACTTGAGGCAAGGAGTTCGAGACCAGCCTGGCCAACGTGGTGAATCCCCGTCTCTACTAAAAATACAAAAATTAGCCAGGTGTGGCAGCATGCACCTGCAATCCCAGCTTCTTGGGAGGCTGAAGTATGAGAATCACTGGAATCTGGGAGGTGGAGGATGCAGTGAGCCAACATTGCACCACTGCACTCCAGCCCCGGGCAACAGAGCGAGACTCTGTCTCAAAAAAACAAAAAAACAAAAAAACAAAAAACACACAAAACAAAATAAAAATGTGCTGACTGAAAAATTCTCACCATAGTAATCCTGGCTTTTCATTTCTCAGACTTAGGTAAACCAACAGACTGTAGTACCAAGTTGCCCTTCATCTGTGAAAAATATAATGTTTCTTCGTTAGAGAAATACAGCCCAGATTCTGCAGCTAAAGTGCAATGTTCTGAGCAATGGATTCCTTTTCAGAATAAGGTAAAAAGAGAATTGCTACATTATGCAACAATGATTGCTTCCATGCTGGTTTTATAGCCTATGGCAGAATGGCAACCCATTAGTGACAACATCACCGAAATAGACTCTGCATGTTTCAGGATCCCACCTGGCCCCCTGTGTTGCCAGAAACCGTGGATGATATCAAGAATTAACTCTCAAGTTGGTCATGCCTACAGGTCTTTTAAAGTGCAGCATTTCTATTTTGTTGCTACTAACACTTAAATTGCTTAAGTTGATCTGTTGATGGATTGGGATGCATTGAATAATCAGGACTGTCTCTATGGCCTTATAGGAAACTGACTTAATTTCTGGCTTGTGTTTTCTTTTTCCCCTCAAGGAGAGCATCCAAGCAGCATCTGCCAATCAAATTAGACCAGCATTTCACAAACTACTTTTTGGGGACTACACATATGCTACAAACTGTTAATCATTGACCTTGCCTCCAAATGGGGGTTTTATGATTAAATAGGTTTGAGAAATGCTGCATTCTGTATCTGCCTCTTTGAGATGCATAATCCATGTTGGTATATGTATGTATTAGGAAATGCATTTGGCTTCTGAAAAGAGGTTGCTACAGTATGAGAAAAGATTTATTCTGTCACATTAAAGACATTTGAAGATAAGCAGGTTTGTGTGGAAACACCATGAAGTCTTCAAAATCAGGCTTCTTTTGGTTTTGCTCTGCCATCCTTAATATAAGGCTTCTGAGCTTAAATTCAGGGTGTTCTCTCTAGGGTCTTTTCTAGAAGTTACCCGATGAGTTTGTCCACATTGGGTAGCTTGGCTCATTGGCCACTCCAGTCTATAAGAAAGCTGAAAAAAAATTTTTTTTGTAAGATATTTCAAGGAACACAATTTGGGACATACCACTCTACACTAAAGTGATCATAATGTGAAAAAGGGAAAAAAGAGATGTGTCTGACAGCTGAAAGCATCTGTAGTAAAGCTAGGGGTACGTTTTAACTTTTTAAAATTAGGACAATCTTTTTAATTCCTCAAGGTAATAGTACTGTGTTAATTTGCATAGCTGATATAAATTTGAATTAAAATATCCTGCCAAGAAAGAGATGAATTTTTCAACAGTGTTTCTTGACATAAGGAGATGATGATTAAGGACACAGATTTTGAAATTAGGTGGAACAGAGTACAGATACTGACCTTACTATTGTGTGGCTATTTCACTTATGGATCAAGTTCTTTAATGTCCCTGTGCCTCAGTTTCTGTCTCCATTGTGAGAATTAAATGAGATAATACTACGCAAACTGCTTAACACATAGGAAGCACTCAATAAATGAGAGATCTTTAAATATATATTTAAAGATATAATATAAAATATATATATTTAAAGATCTAATATACAATATATATCTTATATATAAGATATAATATATATATTTATATATATATATATGAAAGTTTGAAGACCGCTCTTCAGTTGTTTCAATTGAGAAGGTAGCTTGAGCCTAGGAAGCTCAAGGTTACAGTGAGCTATGATTGCACCACTGCACTCCGGCCTGTGCAACAGAGAGAGACTCTGTCTCTTAAAAAATTAAATAATTAATGAGAGCATAAACTTGAATTCTTATGGTACTACATTGCAAATTACCATATCTCACTGACCGAAAATTAGCAGCCCTCTAAAAGATGAAGCATTTTACTTCCTATGTGAGCGTTCCTGTGTCTGGAATCTCATGCTTCACATATGTCTTTGTTTGCAGTGTTTTCTAAAGATCAAACCTGTGTCTCTCACATTTTCTCAAGCAAGCGATACCTGTCACTCCTATGGTGGCACCCTTCCTTCAGTGTTGAGCCAGATTGAACAAGGTACTGGAATTATTTGGGAAACATGTTTTATTCTGATCTGGGGCCAGGTTAGTTTTAGGAGGCTATGGGGAATTAACATACAAAAATTCTTATTAAACTTCTTTTGTTATGGAACAGATAAAAGACTATGTTGATAGTTAGATAAACAAAATATATTCATTGACATTTTTAATATATCTTTAATTTGAATAAATCAAATGCTTTTTAAAAATCTCTTTCTAACAGACTTTATTACATCCTTGCTTCCGGATATGGAAGCTACTTTATGGATTGGTTTGCGCTGGACTGCCTATGAAAAGATAAACAAATGGACGGATAACAGAGAGCTGACGTACAGTAACTTTCACCCATTATTGGTTAGTGGGAGGCTGAGAATACCAGAAAATGTAAGTTTTTTTAAAAACCAATACTCTTCATACCTCTGTGAAATACTTGAGTCTTTCATACATTTTTGGACTAAGCAAAACCCCACTGTATTATTCCATTTGTATGAAATGTCCAGAATAGGCACATCTAAGATAGTAAGTAGGTTAGTGATTGCTAGAGGCTACGGGGGATGGAAGGATTGAGAATAGTGCCTAAAGAGTATGGAGTTTCTTTTGGGGATGGCAAAAATGTTCTAAGATTTATGGGGTGATGGTTGTGTAACTCTGTGAATATACTAAAAACTATTGAATATGTACTTTAAATGAGCGAATTGTCTCATATATGAATTATAGCTCAGTAAAGCTGTTGCAAGAACAACAGGTGCCTCCCCAGCCTTCTGGTGGATGTACTGGTTTTTCACAGTAGCATCAGATTCCATAGCACTTATTTCATAACCATATAAAACCATCATGTAGTGAGTTGTAAATAGAAGCAAATACAGATGTTTTGCTTTACATTTTGGGACTTTGGGCTCTCAGCCTCAGTCTCCTGAGGCAAAAAGTACAAAATTGGTAACTGGTGATCATTTTTCCCCAAGAGCTAAATATAAGGAAGTCAGAGAAGGGAAGAAGGCATTATACTGACAGTAGTTATGCTGACACCACAGTATTACCGCCCACTGCTTCTGTTCTCTATACTTTCTGGATGCAGATTACCTTTTGCACAAAGGGCAAAGATTGAGAAATTAACATAAAAGTCTAATTCCAAAAGTATGTCTTAGACAGTAATCAACTGATATTCCTGACATAATGTTACTTTGCTCAAAGTTGATGTTGGTAGCAAGGGAAGTTCTCAATCGTGAGTAACTATGTACAACATAAATATCAAATTATTACTTGGTTATTATAGAAGATGTGGAAGTTAGAGTAAACGCAGCAATGAAAAATGTCAACCCTAATCTTAAGACAGTTTAAACTTTTAAGCATAATCTATAGTAAGAAATACATTTAAATCACCATCTAGTACATAGATATAGATATAATATTAATTGAAACAAAAGTTTCAAGAAACAATACTTACCCTTATAATTTATTCACTCTGATATGTTCGTTCTCTTCTATTTTGTTCCATTCTCCTGTCTTATCCTATCCTTTACTGTCCAATCCTACTCTCTCCTATTCTGTTCTATTTCATTATCACAAATACTTGCCAAAATCCACTTAAGTGATTTCATGATATACGAAATGAGTCTCAATCATATATGAGCCCTAGACTAGGGAATTACAATGAGTACTTGAGCATCTTTTCTTCTAGGGCTTTTCCATACATTGTTTTCTTGATGTAAGTGAGATCATAGTATATATACTATTACTCTGCTTTTCTCAGTTTGTATTATATCATAAGTAGTTTCTTCAGCCATTAAAAGATCTACTTGATAAGCATTTTAATGGTTGCTGGGGAACAGGTGGTGTTTGGTTACACGAGTAAAGTCTTTAATGGTGATTTGTGAGATTTTGGTGCACCCATCACCTGAGCAGTATACACTGCACTCAATTTGTAGTCTTTTATCCCTCACCCCCTTCCCATCCTTTCCTCCTAAGTCCCCCAAAGTTCATTGTGTCATTCTTATGCCTTTGCATCCTCATAGCTTAGCTCCCACTTATTAGTGAGAACATACGATGTTTGGTTTTCCATTACTGAGTTACTTCACTTAGAATAATAGTCTCCAATCTCATCCAGGTTGCTGTGAATGCCATTAATTCATTCCTTTTTATGGCTGAGTAGTATTCCTCCATCATATATATATATACATACATACATATATATACATATATATATACATACATACATATATATACATATATATACACACACATACACACACACACACCATATATAAATACACACCATATATATACCATATATATGGTGTGTGTGTGTGTGTGTGTGTGTGTGTGTATATATATATATATATATATATATACACACCATAATTTCTTCATCCATTCATTGACTGATTTGGGCATTTGGGTTGGTTCCACATTTTTATAATTGCGAATTGGATTGCACAATATTTCTTGATTGATATGCCATCATTTACCTAACCAGTGCTGGGTGTTAGGTTGTTTCCAGTTTTACACAATCATAAATAGTGCTGCAATGAACACCTTTGTGTATAATCTTAGCCTATATTTCACATTACCTGCAGAGAAATTTTGGAAGTCATGTAGCCAGATCAAAGGATATAGGTAATATAAAGCTCTGATTACCAACTTGCTTCCAGAAAGGTTTATGAATTTACATTCCTATTCACAGCATATTGTGATTGTCCTTCTATCCTCACCAGCATATTATTAATTTCCAACATATATCAAGCAGTTAAGATGTGCCAGGCACTCTGCTAATGTATCACATACATTATTTCATTTAATTTGCCCAATAGCTATGAAATAAAGATGTTACCCCTGCCCCACCTTAGAAATGTGAAGATGGAGTCAGTAACTTGCCAGAGATCATGCAGCCTATGCATGCAGAGTCACGGTTGACATCTGGTTCTGGGTGGGCATGGTGGCTCACGCCTGTAATCCCAGAGACTCTGGAGGCTGAGAGGGGGAGGCTTGCTTAAGCCCTGGGGTTCAAGTCTGTAGTGAGCCATGATTGCAACACTGCCCTCCCATGTGGGCAACAGAGCAAGACCCTGTCTCTAAAAAAAATTTTTTTTAATTAAAAAATGAGAAAAAAGGCTGGGCGTGGTGGCTCATGCCTGTAATCCTAGCACTTTAGGAGGCCAAGGTGGGCGGATTGCCTGAGCTCAGGAGTTCGAGACCAGCCTGGGCAACACAGTGAAACCCCGTCTCTACTAAGAAGTACAAAAAATTAACCGGGCATGGCAGTGTGGGCCTGTACTCCCAGCTATTCGGGAGGCTGAGGCAGGAGAATGGCTTGAACCTGGGAGGCGGAAGTTGCAGTGAGCTGAGATCGTGTCATTGCACTCCAGCCTGGGCGACAGAGTGAGACTCCGTCTCCAAAAATAATATAAAATAAGAGAGAAAAAAAAATTGCCTTTAAAGAGCACTTGGTTTTTAAAATTCTTCTTAATTTGGTAGTTTGATATCGTATTTTCATTGATCTTTCTCTGATTTCTAATGAAAACAAACTTCAATAAGTTAAATAATCATTCATAGTTCATCAAGTGGGAGTGTTCTTTTTCTTTGCAAATTTATCTATCAAACCCTTCATGTATTTCTTATTGATTTTATGACTTTGGAAATATCAAATATGCTGACCTTGTATTTCTTGTGTTTATTGCAAATACTTTCCTAAGTTTTCTTTAAGTCTGAATGCCAAAAATATTACAGAAATAAATTTTGACTATTTTTTAATATGTTCAAATCTGTATATTTCCTTTTTATTTTTCCTCTGTTGCTTTTAGGTTAGAAAGTCCATCATGTAAATTGTAAATATTAGTTAAATATATGTCCATATTTTCTTCTAGTTTTGTTTCATAGGTTGCCTTTTTTTTTTTTTTTTCTGACACAGGGTCTTACTCTGTCACCTAGGCTGGAGTGTGGTGGTACATTCATAACTTACTATAACCTGGCCTCAAGCAATCCGCCTGCCTGAGCCTTCCAAGTAGCTAGGACTGCAGGAGCGCACCACCATGCGCAGCTACATTTTCTAATTTTTTTGTAGAGACAGGGTCTCATTGTGTTGCCCAGGCTGGTCTGGAACCCCTGGCTTCAAGTGATCCTCCCACATGGTCCTTCCAAAGTGCTGGGATTACAAGCAGGAGTCACCACACCCAGCCTCTGTTTTTTTTGTGGTTTTTTTTCTACTTTCTGATAGCATGTTACATCCATGGTATATGATACATGTTGTCAGTGCATGCTTAATTATTTTCCCTAATCCTAGCCACTTGTTCTAGCATCATTTATTACATATACTTTCATTTGTTAAAAACAATATAGGCCTGGGCTAGCACTTTGGGAGGCTGAGGCAGGAGGATCACTTGAGCCCAGGAATTTGCGACCAGAGACCAGCCTGGGCAACACAGCAAAACCCTGTCTATGTTTAAAAAAAAAAAAAGAGAGAAAACAATACAGCAATATAGGATGCCTCTTTTATCATATATTAGGACTGCGTGTGTATGCATATATATGTGTATGTGTATATATATACTGTATTTTATAATATTTATATCAGTATGGTAGCTATTTAAAAATATTTCTCATATACATAATGTGTGTATGTGTGTATATAACATACAAATACAGTCAGCCCTTCATATCCATGGGTTTTGAATCTGGATTCGACCAACTGCAGGTGGCAAATATTTGAGAAAAAAAATTTTTTAACCTACATCCTCCTGTATACTTAAATCATCTCTAGATTACTTATAATAGCTAATACAATGTAAATGCTATGTAAATAGTTGTTATACTGTATTTTTTAGGGAATAATGACAAAAAAGTCTACATGTTCAGTACAGACAAAAAAATTTTTTTCTCAAATATTTTCCATCTGCAGTTGGTTGAATCCAGATTCAGAACCCACGGATATGAAGGGCTGACTGTATTGATATGTTATATACACACATACACATATTATATATATGAGAAATATTTTTAAAAAGCTACCATACTGATCTAAATATTATAATTTTACCATATTTTTAAAAACTATAATAGGATTAATTATACTTTATTACATGCCCTTAAAACATACTTTTAGATATTCTTGTCCATTTTTCCAGGAAAACTTTAGAATTATTAGTCATTTTTCATCCAAATAGTTAAAATTTTAAAACTCTTGATGAGAATTTGACTACATGTTAGGGAGAATTGACATCTTTCTATTAATCTTCCAATTCATGAATTTGATATATCTATTTATTCAACTCTTCCTTTAGATCACTCTGTGAAGTTTTATAGTTCCATCTCTTTCTCATTGTCATTAACAATGGCAACTTTAGCTATAAAAAGAATGGAATCATGTCCTTTGGAGCAACATGGATGGAGCTGGAGGCCATAATCCTAAGCAAATTAACACAGGAACCCAAAACCAAATACTGCATGTTCTAACGTACAAGTGGAGGTTAAACACTGAGCACAGGGGAGAGGGAGGGAGGGGGACCTGGGTTGAAAAACTACCTCTTGGGTACTGTGCTCACTACCTGGGTCCAACACACCCATTTAACAATCCTACACATGTGCCCCCATATCTAAAATAAAAGCTGAAATTTAAAAAAAAAAAAAGAATGACAACTTTAAAAAATTTTTCTTACTGATTTGTGGGGAAGCTATTGTTTGAATTTGTTATGGGTTTTTTTTTTCCCCATAGGCATCTGTCTCACTAAAAGCTCTTTCTCTCTGAGTTTTTCATTAGATTTTCTTGGGTTTCCTAAGTAGCTAATAATAATATACAAGCAACAGTGACCCTCGTTCCTATAGTTACCTCTCTCGTTTTCATTTCATGCCTCACCACATATGCTAGAATTTCCAGAATTTCCATGGCAAATACCAGGAGCAGTAGTAGCCACCATTGTAGACTTGATCTGGACCTCAACAGGTTGTTAAACATTATGTTGACTCTTGGTTTAAGATATAGCATTCTATAACTAGCTTGTTTAGAACTTTTAATCAGGAATAAGTACTGGGTTTTCTAAAACTTGTTCCCAGCATCTGTTAAGATTGGCATATAGTTTTTTTTTTTTTTTTTTTACCATTAGGCCTATTTGTACGTGGTATATATTAGTAGATATTGTATTAAACCATTTTACATTCTTGTTGTAAAATCTGGATGCTCAGAGTGGATTAATATTTTACTATTCTGCATTATATTTGTTAGAATTTTACTTGGGAATGTGTTCCTCTCTCTTCATAGAGTCAATTTCTTATGCTATATTGTCATATTTTTTTCTGATCATGTTAGCCTCATAAAATGACTGGGTAGTTTTCCATCTTTTCTGTGTTCTGAAATTCTGACTCAGCTTGGGGAATTCTCTTTCCCTGAAAGTTTGGGGGAACTACCTACAAAATGTTAGAACCCTTATCCAGGAGCATTTTTGCTTTTTAAAAAATTTTAATTATTCCTTATTTATAATTGACTCATAATCATTGTACCAATTTATCAGGTGCAGTGTGATGTTTCAATGCATGCATGTGTTGTATAAACAATCTGATCAGGGTAATTACCATATTCCTCACTTTAAACATTTATCTTTTCTTTGTAAAGATAACATTCAAAACCTTCTCTTCTATGTGTCTTGAAATATACACTACATTGTTCTTTGCAGAGATCATACTCTAATGATAAAGGAATTTGGTGCAGCAGTGAAGGGCCCAAGCTCTGGAGTCAGATTGCCTAGGTTTGAATTCCAGTTCAGCCATTTACTATGCCTTTGGAGGTTTACTTAACTTTTCTTAAGCCTCAATTTCTTATCTGCAAGCTCTAATTCTGTTGCATTACCTCATAAGGTCAATATAAGGATTATATAAGATAATTTATTTAAAGCTTTATCAATAGTACCTGACAGATAGTAAAAAAAAAAAAAAAATGGCCATTATTAATTTTCCATTTCCTTCAAAGTTATTGTTACATTTTGGTGTTTCCATTTTTCCTTATGACAATTATGCTAATTGGCATTTTTCAAGAAAGTTGTCTATTTAATTTAGATTTTCAAATGTATTGAAGTAAAGTTGCTTATGGTATTTTAAAAATCTCCATTATCTTTGCTAACATTTTTAGTTTGCATTATTTACATTTTTACAAAAACAGATGCATGTTATTGGTTTTGTCCACTCTCTTCTCCACCCTCTACTCCTATTGCTTGACCTGTGTTATAAATACTATTTCTACCTTTTTCTACCCCATTTTTCGTGGGGTTCTGTTTTTGTTCATTTTCCAATCTCCTATATTGAATTCAGTTCATATTTCCTTTAAAAAAAAGAGAATATATTTAATAATACACATTTGGCTCCACATAAAGTTTTACTCATACCAATTTTTTTGACATTTCTCATTTTATTCTTTCCTATAATTATTTTAGTTCATTTTTGGTTTACTATTTATTGAGTAGCATTTTTTTTTTGTCAGTATCTCCTGGTATAAACTTACTTTTCTTATTTTTCTAAGTGTGATATGTTTCAAACATACAGAAAATGATAGGGATAATATACTTGGAATAAATTTTCATATCTAATATTATTGATTGTGATTAGAAAATGAAATCTAGATACTTCTGTTTTAATATATGGAGATTTTTATAGTGACTAGTATAGGATCAGAGCTTTAAGGTATATTCTGTTATGTGGTACACAACTTGTTACAAAAAGTCTATAAAAATCTAATAAGTTGAATTAATAATCATTATGTTTTGCTTATATTGTAGTCGAGTGTTAAATATTGCTGGAGGTGTTTTATCTTATTTCTAATAGTGTATCTCTTTTAAAAATATGTTTATCAAGATTGCCACTATTTTGTTTTTTATAAGTTAATTGCCCTTTATCCATGCTTTGAAAGTTTTTAAAGATTTTCTAGGAAATGTCATGGTCAGGTCCTTCATGAAATTCTTTTATAGGGGGACAAATTCAATCTAGAATCTAAACTTTTCTTGCTAGGAGCTTCAGACCATTGTTACATGATTGCATGTATGTATTTGCCTTTTTGTTTAGTTTTTTGAGGAAGAGTCTCGCTACCACTGTGCCCTAATACTCAACCTCCAAAAATCACCGTTTACTGGGACGTGGAATTTTACATCCTGCAGTGAACGCCACTTTGTGTCTCTCTGTCAGAAATATTCAGGTAACAATTATTATCTAGATAACTATGGTACTTTATGCTATTACATATATATGTGTATATAGTCACTTTCTATAGGGAGGGAGGGGAACATAGGTTGAAAAATTACCTATTGGGTAGTATGCTTACCACCTGGGTCCAATACACCATGTAACAATCCTACACATGTACCCCCTGTATCTAAAATAAAAGCCGAAAAAATTTTTTAATACTATAAAAGAATTTATATTAATTTATAATCATATGGCTTAAAATTTCAGCATGGCTAAATCCATATTGGGTTAGTGAGTCAGAGTTTATCAAATGGAATGTGATTTTTTTTAAAGGATCATTGCCATAATTAATTAAATTAATTAATTGTATCTGATGGAATTTGTTAATAGTAGTTATCCCATTATAGTAATTGAATTTTGTTCTTTTTTCTACTCTGGCATTTTTCAGATTTTACATTTTATTATGGGAAAAGGAGAAAAAAAAGTTCATATTTTTAATTGAGTGCAGTATTAAGTCCACTAATAGTATTCACTGTTAAATTTAGCATTAACAAATAAACAAGTGGGGGTTTGAAACATTATAAACGGATCACTGTCTATGCCTTTCCATAATCCAAATAAAAGTAGAATGCATACTTAAAAGTAGGAATCATCCATATTTTGAAAAATATATTTAAAAAAAAGTATTACATTATTTTTCATTGATCACAATGTGTTTTTTACAAATGATCAAGAAAAAATTTTGTCATATAATGAGAACTGTAAGTAGATATCTCATGTGCTTTGGCAGAATTTTTTTTTGCTAAATTAATCTTTACCCATTTTTTCCATGTTTTTAACTAACTCCTTTATTAGCGAAGTACTATAAAGCAATAATTCAAATACCTCCTCTTGTGGATGGTTTCTTACATTTCTTCATGCTAGCTCTCCCAGGTGAAAACTTTGTAAGGGGATACTTAATACATTTATTTCCTTCAAACAAAAGAGGTATTTAGCACCGACATGACATGATAATGCAGGTTACATTTATTTGCAGATATTCTCTTCATAAATCAGAAAAATGAAACAGAATATTGTTCTGATTTTAGAAAACAAACGTTGCAGCTCACACATTTTACTTAAGGTATACAGCAAGACATACCTAATTCTCTCACCCAAAATCTAAAATAAATAGGCAAATAATATCTAAATTAGATTAGTATGGGGAGAAATGTGAAAAAAATGTCCCATAACTTGCAGAGTGTGGGGAAGGGTTTGTTGTTGTTGTTGTTTTCTTTTACATGCAGAAGTTAAAAGCAGACAGACATTGCAGAATGCTTCAGAAACTGTAAAGTATCTAAATAATCTGTACAAAATAATCCCAAAGACTCTGACTTGGCACAGTGCTAAAAGGGAGTGTCTGAAAAGTAACATGCAGCTGGTGAGCATCACGGACCCTTACCAGCAGGCATTCCTCAGTGTGCAGGCGCTCCTTCACAACTCTTCCTTATGGATCGGACTCTTCAGTCAAGATGTAAGTGTTCAGTCCCAACTGCCAGGACTGGGTGATGGAAAGCGACATTTTTTATTGTGCATAGCTTCTCTCACAGCAGACTAAAACAAACAGAAGACCTGAAAATCTTACTCCAGTAAATTTCGTGGAATATGTCGGGGTTTTTTAATTTTGTTTTGAGACAAAGTCTCACACTGTCACCCAGGCTGGAGTACAGTGGTGTGATCACACTTCACTGCAGCCTTGACCTCCCGGGCTCAAGCGATCCTCCCACCTCAGCCTCTTGAGTATCTGGGACTGCAGGTACACACCACCATACCTGGCTAATTTTTGTATTTTTTGTAAAGACGAGGTTTTGCCATATTGCCCAAGCTGGTCTCAAATGCCTAGACTCAAGCACTCTGCCCACCTTGGCCTCCCAAAGGTGCTGGGATTACCAGCATGAGCCATGGCACCTAGCAGCAATATGTGGTTTTTAGAGGCAATTATCTTTCCACTATTGAAAGATCTAGTACTTCATTGTTTAAATGAGGAAAAGGTTCTAGTGGAGATATATATATATTTGAGCACTTCTTTTTATTTATTCTAATCAAAGACGAGCTAGAATCTGGAGCTGCCATATCTCTTCAGCCAATGAAAAGATAAGGGAAGAATTTAAAAATCAGTTGTGTGGAAGCACTATGGATAGTGTTAAAGAGTCCTTTCCATCCCTTTCTCTTTTTTCTTTTTCTTTTTTTTTTTTTTGAGACAGGTTCTTGTTCTGTCACCCAGGCTGGAGTACAGTGGTGCAATCTCGGCTCACTGCAACCTCCACCTCCAAGGTTCAGGTGATTCTCATGCTTCAGCCTCCTCAGTAGCTGGGATTACAGGCATGCGCCAACACGCCCAGCTAATTTTTGTATTTTTAATAGAGATGGGGTTTCACCATGTTGGCAAGGCTGGTCTTGAATGCTTTACCTCAAGTGATCCGCCCGCCCCAGGCTCCCAAAGTGTTGGGATTAGAGGTGTGAGCCACCACAACCAGCTTCCATCCCTTTCAACATCAGCAGCACGGCTGGGCACCGTGGTGCACACCTGTAGTCCCATTTACTCTGGAGGCAAGAGGATAACTTGAGCCCAGGAGTTCAAATCCAGCCTGGACTACATAGCAAAACCCCAGTCTCTAGTTTAAGAAGAAAA
The DNA here is from genome assembly GCF_028858775.2 of Pan troglodytes. Lineage (NCBI taxonomy): Eukaryota > Metazoa > Chordata > Mammalia > Primates > Hominidae > Pan > Pan troglodytes. Next base: position 61,889,103 of record NC_072411.2, on the reverse strand, counting down.
AATTCAGCAAAGTAAAATTAAGCAACTCTGAAAAGGAGGTTGAATAGTGTTTTCCTCCATCTCAAGTGCTGATCCTAGATAGATGTCTCAGGCACTTCTCATTCATTTCAGAGCCCAACAAAGAATGCTAGTCTCCTACTAATTCGCATCACTAACCTCTGCACATGTAGCACAAACCGGAATCATTACACAGCTGAAGTTTTGGCTATAATTAAATAAGGGATTTTTAAATAAAGCTGTGGTATTCCTATTGGCATTATAGGCCACCTCTTTTCTCAGCCATGGTATATCCCAAAGTATACCAGGATGGGTCTAGGGATGCATGGAAAAAATGTGATTGAAGACTCAGAATTGAACTGAAGAATGGATGGAAAAACAAGAATTGTTATCAAAAGCTCAATTAAAAGTAGCATTTAGGAATAGCTTAAAGAATAGTCTGTCTGAGCCACGGGGTATTCTAAAGTTAACCCAGATCGGCCGGGCATGGTGGCTCATGCCTGTAATCCCAGCACTTTGGGAGGCCAAAGTGGGTGGATCACTTGAGGTCAGGAGTTTGTGACCAGCCTGGCCAACATGGTGAAACCCTGTCTCTACTAAAAATACAAAAATTAGCTGGGTATCATGGCGGGCGTCTGTAATCCCAGCTACTCAGAAGGCTGAGGCACAAGAATCACTTTAACCTGGGAGGTGGAGGTTGCAGTGAGCCGAGATTATACCACTGCATTCCAGCTTGGGCGACAGAGTGAGACTCCATCTCTTAATTAATTAATTAATTAATTTAATTTAATTAACCCAGAGCAAGCCAGGAGATGGGGAAGCTGCTTACTCAGTCCTCACAGTTTCAATTGTTTTATAGCATTGCATTTACTTGCTTTATCTTCAGCATTGGAAATTCTGTGAAACACTTTGTTGTGTCTGTTGCGAGGAAACAATAAGTGATTACATTTCCTAGTTTCAGTCACCCTAAATCTTTTGAGACAAAAACAGTATTGCAATGTAGAAAATTTGTCAGTAAATTAAAAGAACAAAATTAAAGTCACCTGTAATGCCAGTACCTAAAAATAAACATGATTCAATCAATATTTTGGTATGGATCTTTCAAGTTATTTTTCTAAGTGTACCTATTTATTTTTTAGACAGCTGGAGTCAGACTATTTTGTAACTCCCCTCCCCACTTAATGATTTGGGTCTTACTTCTTATCCTATTTTCAACCTTTACCTATGGTTCTCTTTTCCCTTTCACCCTTAATTTTAACATATTCTGTGTAGCTGTTTAACTATATATCCTAATAGCTGCCTTAATTCTTTGAAAATGACAGGATGTTAATAAACACTTTACATTGAAAGCAATGAGAAGATATTGAAAGATTTTAAACAGAGTAGTAGCAATATAAGACTTTACTTAAGTAGACACTGTGTGGAAGGCCGGGGAGGACACAAGCAGCTGGAGAGAGGGAGAGCAATTATTTTTCTATAAATTCATGCAGGAAATGCTGTTGGCCTTTACAGTGTCTGAGGAGAGGCAGCTCTGGGTTATGTGAAGTGCAGTGTGGCCATGCAGTGGGTCACTCAAGTACCCAGCTTGAAGAAATAAAAATACATAGAATTAAAGGAAGTCAAGAAGGCCTGGAAACATGAACACAGGCATCCCAAGTTAATGGTAGGACCGGGAGGACAGCAAGAATTGGGACATCTTAGTAAATGTCAGGGAGGAGCAAGGCGACCAAGTCCTCAGTGAATGTCATGGGGAGTTTGCAGTGATACAAGGGGAATAATCCTCAAAGGAAATAAAAGGAGATAAAAATATCCACTACTCCTTTGTCATAGTCCTGTGGTATCTGAGAATAGAATATCAAATAGTCTTCCCCTGTGGGTGGTGAAAGGAGATTTTTCCCTTGGAAAAGCCAGATTTATGTATTTATTTAAGATTCAGGGGGTACAAGTGCAGGATTGTTACAATACAGACGCTGTGGGATGCTGAGGCTTGGGCTTCAGTTGAACCTGTCACCCAAATAGTGAACACAGTACACAATAGGTAGTGTTTCAACCCTTGCTCCACTCCCTCCCCACTTTTGGAGTCCCCAGACACTATCATGCCCATCTTTACATCCATGTGTACCCAATATTTAGCTCCCACTTATATAAGTGAGAACATGTGGTATTTGGTTTTCTGTTCCTGCATTAATTTACTTAGGATAATGTCCTCCAGCTACATCCATGTTGCTGTAAAGGAGATGATTTTGTTCTTTTTTATGGCTGCACAGTATGCCATCGTGTATATGTGCTACATTTTCTTGATCCAATCCACTGCTGATGGACATCTAGATTGATTCCCTGTCTTTGCTGTTGTGAATAGTGCTACAGTAAACATATCAGCGCAGTTGTATTTTGGTAGAACGATTTGTTTTCCTCTGGGTATATACCCAGTAATGGGATTGCTGGGTTGAATGGTAATTCTATTTTTGTTTTTTGGGAAATCTCCAAACTACTTTCCGCAGGGGCTGAACTAATTTATAATCCCACCAACAATGTGTGAGCATTCCCTGGAAAAGCCAGAGTTAAATTAAGATCAATTAAGATCAAGAATTTAGTGAAAAGATATTTATAGTCTGCATATTTTGTATTCAGTAAAAAGATAAAAGGTGTGGGATGATTTATTTAGATGGAATGGAAATTCCAAAGGATCAGGGACAGGGTTAGGTGGGGAGTGCAGCAAAGGGGAAGAAATGCAGGGCAGTCTGAATGAGTGCAGGCAAAGTCGCATGGCCGAAGGGCCACACTGGAGGCCACAGTGGCTTAGGCCCTAACTGGGTTAGGTTAGGGGCTAGGATTACAGCTGGAACTCTGGTGATGAACATTTCAGAATGAAGCAGCGAGTGGTGTTGAGGCTTGACTGTGTTGCTGTTTATGGTTTACTAAGGAGACTGTGTGGATTCGTTCAATATTTCAAATAAACTAGTGATGTAGATTGTCTTGGGACTCAGGAAAGCTTAGCTCAGTGGGTCTGTTAGGCCAACACCAGGCCCACCAGTGGGTATGTAAGGTCTCTGGCAGCACCATGGGGAAGCTCAGACAGGCCTGTACCCCACAATCCATCTCCTGTACCTAGATGGGTGGTCAGGACCTTGTCAGAGTGTAAAGGCAGACGTTCACAGACCTCTAGCACACAACAGAATCTAGTGAATGAAGAAGCTTCTCTCCCCAACAACAAGTGTGAAAACAGCGATGTGAGAGCCACAGCGCCTGAGGAGTTCAGAGGAAGGGAACCATCAGCTCTCTGTGTGCCAGCTAGCCCCTGGGTTGCGGGCTTTACACATGTTATCCCATTAATTCCAGCCCCACGAAGTTAAGTGTCGCACTTAACTTGGTGGGGGATGGAAATTTGGAGAGATGGCACATGAAAGCTAGTAAGTGACTGAATCAGGATTCAAAACCATGTAGGTTTAGCTCCGTAGCCCATATTCTTTCCACTACGCCAGGTTGTCTCTGATCTAATCAGTACTTATAGTGATCCCCACCCCATTTTAGCTTTCTGATTTCTGATAACCAGTGGATCCAATTATGTGTGAGGCAGCGTAGCATAATGGTTAGGACATAGACTCTGGGGATCGACAGCCTGGCAGAAAGGCCCAGCACTGTGGTTTGTATTCTGTGGGACTTTGCACAAGTTACATACCTTTAGTTTCCTCATCTTTAAAATGGAGATAATAATAGTACCTCTCCTATATGGTTGTTACAAGGATTAAGTAAGCCAATATTTATAAAGCATTTAGAACAATGCTTGTTATGTAGTAAATGGTATGTAAATGTGTATTAAATATTAAAAAATTAAAAATCATTAGATTGACCATGGGAGTCAAAATAATACAAAGGGATAACATCAATATTGCCACTTGAAATGTATTTCTGCTCCTTACAGGATGAACTCAACTTTGGTTGGTCAGATGGGAAACATCTTCATTTTAGTCGCTGGGCTGAAACTAATGGGCAACTTGAAGACTGTGTAGTATTAGACACTGATGGATTCTGGAAAACAGTTGATTGCAATGACAATCAACCAGGTGCTATTTGCTACTATTCAGGAGGTATGTGAATTTCAGATCTTTTAATTCTTAAATTATTAACAGTCTCATAAGTGGTAAAATTTCTGAGGAGTGGTTTTATAAAATCTGGTTTTGGAATTGTGAAGAAATTATAGTCATGTCTTTTTACAGCAACATTTGTTGTGAAAATTTGTATTCAAGTAGAATTATATATTAAATATATTATTATTAATGGGTTATTTTAGGCATGTTTTATTTTTATGTCAGCTGACAATGGGGATTAACACTTAAAATCCCATTGTTACTCTACCTCTTTCTGCATATATTTATAGTTGTAGAAAGCTTACATTTGTGAGAATTCTTTTGTGATTCATAATATCACAACTAACAGGACTTTTATGAGTCTTAAGATTCACAGCAACCACCTCAAGCTAGCTTAAGACAAGGGGAAATTTAGGATCTGCAAAACGGGGATAGAGCTGAACCTATAACTGGAGATGAGTTGACAATTTCTAAATTTCACTTTGTAAATCCTTAGAGAAAATCTCATGAACTTAGCCTGAGTCAGGTGTGCAGTCTCTAGCCCAGTCAGAGGAAAGTGTTTTTACAACTGGCAAGGTCACATTTGTGGGTCTGTGGTAGAAAGAAGACACTGCTTCATGGACAAAGGGACTTATTGTGATCCAGGAGAGATACTGAGTGATCTCTGCCACATATTAAATCAGTTTAATGTATTTGAGTGGAATATGTTTATATTTGTATCTTTGTGAATGTATGGCCTTTTCATAAAATGGAAAAAGATCATAATCAGATACTGTAGATGTCAGATTTTAAATATTATTTTTGTTTGACTTGGTTAAAGCAATAACTTATTTAGAACATCAGTGTTTCATTTAAATGTTCCTTTAAAATTAATAGTATCAGTTGACAGAAACTTGAAAATAAATTCTCAGAGTTATAGTTAGGTGACTTTTAATAATGAATATGTTTGTACAGCATCTCTAGGGGTGGTCCCTTGTACTTGACATTTGGTAATGCAGGAAGACAGAAACTGCATTTAACCTAATAGCACCTCATTTTTTACATTCTTCCATGCCACAGCAGGGGTAAGAAAATTGTGTCAAGTAATTTCCTTCCTATAGAAAGCTGGCTTTTTGTGTGCTCTATCTGAGTATAAACAGAGACAGGCTTCACCAGGATATTACTTCTCGGCTTCCTGAATATTTCCTACAAATCAAGCCTAATGACTGCAAACAGGATTTAACATTTATATCTCAAATTAGAATTCTTACCATTAACTCTTTTTCTAGATAAGACTGAAAAAGAGGTCAAACCAGTTGACAGTGTTAAATGTCCATCTCCTGTTCTAAATACTCCGTGGATACCATTTCAGAACTGTTGCTACAATTTCATAATAACAAAGAATAGGCATATGGCAACAACACAGGATGAAGTTCATACTAAATGCCAGAAACTGAGTAAGTATTATATTAGTCCATTCTGACGTTGCTATAAGGACATACCCGAGGCTAGGTAATTTATAAAGAAAAAGAGGTTTAATGGCCTCACAGTTCCACATGGCTGGGGAGGCCTCACAATCATGGCAGAAGGCAAAGGAGAAGCAAAGACATGTTTACATGGCAGCAGGCAAGAGAGCATGTGCAGGGAAACTTCCCTTTGTAAAACCATCAGATCTCATAAGACTTACTATCACGAGAACAGCACGGGAAAAACCCACCCTCAAGATTCAATTACCTCCCACCAGGTCCCTCCCATGACACGTGGGGATTATGGGAGCTACAATTCAACATGGGATTTGGATGGGGAAACAGCCAAACCATATCAAATATATTATACTGTCATTACTTATTGTATTTTGCTAATTAAAAAAATATTTCCTGTGTTATAAACATTTCTAATTAGCACTAGTAACTAGATGTCAAAAATATTCATCTCCTAATATCTACATTATCAGTGACAAAGTATTAAAATTTGTGTTAGTTAAAATGGAAAGTATAGGCATAACTCCTTTCTTTACTCATCCATTCAAGAACTAGTCTATGTTTGTAAGGAAGGCAGGTTCTCCTTTAAAAGGAAAAGAAATGGGCTAGGCACATTGGCTCATGCCTGTAATCCTAGTTCTTTGGAAGGCTGAAGTGGGAGGATTGTTTGACACCAAGCATTCAAGACCAGCCTGGGCAACATAGTGAGACTTTCTCTCTGCAAAAAATTAGAAGCATGGTGGCACATGCCTGTAATTCTAGCTACTTGGGAGGCTAAGGAGGGAGGATCTTTGAACCCAAGAGGTTGAAGGTGCAGTGAGCTGTGATTGAACCACCTGCACTCCAGCCTGGATAACAGGTGACCCTATCTCCAAAAAAAAAAAAAAGGAAGGGGGAAAGAAATGACACACAAGAGAGCAGAGAACTGGACATTAAATCAAGCTAGGCTATGGGGAAGTGAAAATAAGTTAGTTGGAGCAGTCAAAAGCTTAGATACACCACAAAGCAGCAGCTAAGCTTAAAGAAGTGCACATTTCACATTTTCAGCTCTCAAGAGTCTTCAGATAATTCCTATGAGATCCACTAAGGATTTGTGACTTCCAAATGATGGAACTGTTGGAACCAATGGAACAATGAACTTAGTGAAAGTTGCTATAGAAAATATCAAACCAGTATTTCCCAAAGCATGCTCCGTATAACATCAGTCTTGAGAGATGTTCTGCAAAAAGTCCTTAGAATAAGGTTGAAAAAAATAACCAACAAAAAAGAAAAAGGTTGAGAAACACTAGACACCATAGCTTCCTGTTGGACATTAACAAATGTACATTAACATATGCCTTAAGAAATACTGGCATAAACTAGTTTAATTTTGTTTAAACCAATGTTTGCAAACTTTTTTTAAAATCCATGTAGATCTTTTCTGGAACTTCCTTGTTAATTTTGTGAGGAACACCCTTTGGGAAATATTAAGCCTTTTTAACCCTCATACTGAAAACTAAGGAAAAGGAAGATCTGTCGTATAGCCCAGCAGTCCCCAACCTTTTTGGCACTGACAGGGAGGGGTGGATGGTTTCAGGATGAAACTGTTCCACCTCAGATCATCAGACCTTAGTTAGATTCTCATAAGGAGTATGCAAGCTATATCCCTCGCATGCGTAGTTCACAAGAGGGTTTGCGCTCCTCTGTCAATCTAATGCCACAGTGCTCTAACAGGAGGCAGAGCTCAAGCGGTGATGCTCGCTTGCCTGCTGCTCACCTCCTGCTGTATGGCCCGGTTCCTAACAGGCCTGGTTCCTAACAGTACCAGTGTGTGGCCTGGGGGTTGGGAACCCCTGTTATAGTTCATCTAAGAGGTTCTAATTATTATAGTGTAATATTTGACAGTATATCATTACTATGGGTGGATTTATACCAACTGAAAATTACCTTTAAATAGGGGAAAGTGAAGTGAATCAATGTTTTAAATTCTCTACTCAGCTACTAGTTTTCTATTATACCATAAGACCAAATTTAACATCAAAACATTTGAAAACTCCTTAACCTATTAATTTTAGTACAATGGGATAATTTTATTTTACGTATCTTTCTAATTGTCCAATATTGTTTACATTTTGAAGTATATTAAACTGAGAACTAAAATGTTTTAAACTTATCAAATAAAAGTGTTCTAGATAAGTAATTGTTAAAATCATTTATTATTTTTTATTCAACAGATCCAAAATCACATATTCTGAGTATTCGAGATGAAAAGGAGAATAACTTTGTTCTTGAGCAACTGCTGTACTTCAATTATATGGCTTCATGGGTCATGTTAGGAATAACTTATGGAAGTAAGTTGTAAATCTGCCAACTTTCTCTATTTGTTTTTGTACTTCATTATAACATAATTATCAAGCCATAGTTCTTCAAAGTACATGTCTATCAATACGTGAAAGTGTAATTATGTCTTAGCATAACTTACATAAATACCAAGACAGTTTTTATGTCTCTGCTCTGCCTTTATCATCGAGTTTAAAGTTAAATGGCGGAAAATAATTTTCTGAATTAGTTTGTTCCCGCACTGCTAAAAAGAACTACCCAAACCTGGGTAATTTATGAAGAAAAGAGCTTTAATTAAGTCACGGTTCCACAGGCTTTACAGAAAGCATGGCTGGGCAGCCTCAGGAAACTTACAATCATGTCAGAGGCCAATGGGAAACAAGCAGGTTTTACTACGGTGGAGCAGGAGAGAGAGTGAAGGAGGAGGTGCTACACACTTTTGAACAACCAGAACTCATTAGAACTCACTCACTATCACGAGAACAGCAAGGGGGAAAATCACCTCCCACCAGGCCCCTCCTCCAAGACTGAAGATCATAATTCAACATGAGATTTGGATGAGGACACAGAGCCAAACCATATCAATTTTCTTTTTTCACTCTTTTATCTAGCAACTCAAGACTAACTAAAAATGATCACCATCCCATATAAATCTTCAATACTTACTTTATGTTTCCACTAACTATGTGAGATGAGCAAGAACAGAATCACTCTATTAGTGTTGCAGTTTTGGGTTTATAACCCTGGCTTAGTTTATACTGGCCCACATATGATAAGCATTAGAAAAATGAGACACATGGCCAGGTGTAGCATCCCACGCCTGTAATCCCAGTACTTTGGGAGGCCAAGGCAGGTGGATCACCAGAGGTCAGGAGTTCAAGACCAGCCTGGCCAACATGGTGAAACCCTGTCTCTACTAAAAATACAAAAATTAGCCAGGCATGGTGACGTGTGCCTAGCTACTTGGGAAGCTGAGGCAGGAGAATCACTTGAACCCGGGAGGCAGAGGTTGCGGTGAGCCAAGATCATGCCACTGCACTCCAGCCAGGGCAACAGAGACTCAAGACTCCATCTCAAAAAAAAAAAAAAAAGAATAGAAAAATGAGACACATGGTCTGACAATGGGCTCGAATATTTGGAATTTGGACTAAATACCACAAATCCAAAATATGATTGATAACAAATTTTTTTAAAACAGAGTCTAATATAGAGGAAACAAGGTCTTGTTTCTAAATGCTTCTGAGCATTTAGAAAGGTGCTCAGAAATGTCCTGAAAATCATAGACATTTTGGAATTAGGAAAACCTTTCCACGGCCATAGAGCATCAAAAGCATACATTTACTCTAAGGAGGGTTTGATAAGGGGCACAGGACAATGATAACCAGGGGTAGGGAAGGAAAAGAAGCTAAATTACTCAAATCTGCCTGTTTTAAAAATAGGCTTCTCCTTTGCTCTCTAACCCATCTGTTTCTTGGGGTTACCAATGTTTTCCTGAAATGTTTATGGTTGGCAGAGGGGTTAATGGAAATTAAACTATCAAGCAATAGATAAAGACTTGGTTTACCAGGTGAGGATAAGTTCATCATAGTAGGACTTAGTTGGCCCAGGCCTTTTCTCTGATGACACTTAACTACCCTTGAATTAAAATGGAGAAAAACTAGCTGGAAAATTCTGAGGCTTCACCTGAAAGTGACTGAGGAAACAATGGTCTTGTATTGAGCCATAGAGACCACACCCAGGACAGAGAGATTGAAATTGTACCCTTTGATATACTTTGTAGTTATATTATCAGAAACAACTGAAAATCTATTATAAATTCTGAAAAAGCATTTTTAGATCAGAAGACTCCCTTATTGTTTTACCTTCTTTCATAAAATGTTTGAGTAATAAAATTTCTATTAAAATATACAGGCATATGAGGGACATGTAGAAAGATATTTCAGGCAAATGGCACGTTTGATTTGAATCTCATTCTTACTGACTTAATTTACATCTGTAAGTTACTGTTTTGGGTTACTTTGATATACTTATAAAATATTTAATTTTTTGGCCCCTATACAAGGAATTCTGTTTTTAAAACAGTTTTGACTTTTCAATAGCAAGGCCATGAATAGAAATCACTGTAAGTCACTGTTTTTGGTTACGTTGATATACTTATAGAATATTTAATTGTATTTGGCACCTACCCAAAGAAGTTTGTTTTTTTAAACATTTTTTATTTTTCAATAGCAGGGCCATGAATAGAAATTACTATGAGAAGCCACAGTATGTCAACTGAGAGATACATTAAGCCAAGTGAAAAAAGTGACTTTTTCTTAAAACAACTTTAGAAATCTACCATTGCACATCATATTGGTCAGAAAATTGATAACTTTGAAGTTTGGGAGAAGGGAAGAGGAACTGGAAGGCATGAGATGATATAAAGCAGCAAACAAGAACCAAATCATGTGTGCAGTGCTTCTAATGTGTCATTGCTGCAGGCAGATGTTTAGGGGTCTTGCCTTGGGAGATGGTAATCAGTGAAGACCAGAAATAACCAGGACAACATTGGGTATGTGTAGGTAGTGATGGCATCAATCTTTATACCAATTTATAATTGTAATATGCCTAGCACCTTTTTTTAAAGCTTTATTGCAATCATCACTATCCCAAAAAGAAACACAATACCCACTAGCATTCCCTCCCTGTCTCCTAGTCCTCAGCAACCACTGATCTACTTTCTATCTCTACAGATTGCCTGAATTTAAAATTCTGGACATTTTACATAAATGAGATCATACCACGTGTGCTTTTTGCCTGTGACTGGCTTTTTCCATTAAGCATAAAGATTTTAAGGTTTATCCACATTGTAGCATGTATCAGTACATTATTCCTTTTTATGACTGAATAAAATTCCATTCTATGGATATAATACATTTTATTTATCCATGTATCAGTTGATGGACATTTAGGTAAAACAACCTAAATTTTAAACCAATTTTAATTATTATGTATAATACTTCTCTGAACATTCACGTACAAGTTTTTGCATGGACATATGTTTCCATTTCTCTTGGGTAAACCCCTGGGAATAGAATTGCTGCATCTTTTGTTTAACCCTTTGAAGAACTACCAGGTTGTTTTCCAAACCAGCTATACCATTTTCCATTCCCGGTATATGAGGGTACTGATTTCTCTGTATCGATGCCAACATTTGTGTGTTTTTCATTATAGCCATCTAAGTGAGTGTGAAATGATATCACACTGGGATTTTTATTTCATTTCCCTAATGGCTAATGATATTAAGCATCTTTTCATGTGCTTATTGAATATTTGTATATCACCTTTGGGGAAATCCCTATTCAGATTTTTTGCTCATGTTTTAAATTGAGTCTTTTTATTGTTGAGGGATAAGAATTCTTTATATATTCTGGATATAAATACTTTCCAGTATTTATATATAAATATATAAATAATTTCCAAATTATTTTAAAATTTATATAAAATATAAAATTTTATATTTCTGGATATAAATAATTTCCAAATATTTTCTCCCATGATTTTACTTATACCACAAAAGTGTTTTTCTTTTTTTTTCTTCTTTTTTTATTGTACTTTAAGTTCTGGGGTACATGTGTAGAACGTGCAGTTTAGTTACATAGGTATACACATGCCATGGTGGTTTGATGCACCCATCAACCCGTCACCTACGTTAGGTATTGCTCCTAATGTTATCCCTCCCCTAGCCCCCTACCCCCCGACAGGCCCAGTGTGTGATGTTCCACTCCCTGTGTCCATGTGTTCTCATTGTTCAACTCCCACTTATGAGTGAGAACATGCGGTGTTGGTTTTCTGTTCCTGTGTTAGTTTGCTGAGAATGATGGTTTCTAGCTTTATCCACGTCCCTGCAAAGGACATAAACTCATCCTTTTTTATGGCTGCATAGTATTCTATGGTATCTATGTGCCACATTTTCTTTATCCAGTTTATCATTGATGGACATTTGGGTTGGTTCCAAGTCTTTGCTATTGGAATAGTGCCACAATAAACATACGTGGGCATACGTCTTTATAGTGGAATGATTTGTAATCCTTTGAGTATATACCCAGTAATGGGATGGCTGGGTCAAATGATATTTCTAGTTCTAGATCCTTAAGGAATTGCCATACTGTCTTCCACAATGGTTGAACTAATTTACAGTCCCACCAACAGTGTAAAAGTGTTCCTATTTCTCCACATCCTCTCCAGCACCTGTTATTCCTGACTTTTTAATGATTGTCATTCTAACTGGCATGAGATGGTATCTCATTGTGGTTTTGATTTGCATTTCTCTAATGACGAGTGATGATGGGCATTTTTTCATGTGTCTGTTGGCTGCATAAATGTCTTCTCTTGAGAAGTGTCTGTTCATATCCTTTGCCCAATTTTGATGGGGTTGTTTGTTTTTTTCTTGTAAATTTGTTGAAGTTCCTTGTAGATTCTGGATATTAGCCCTTTGTCAGATGGATAGACTGCAAAAATTTTCTCTCATTTTGTATGTTGCCTGTTCACTCTGATGATAGTTTCTTTTGCTATGCAGAAGCTCTTTAGTTTAATTAGATCCCATTTGTCAATTTTGGCTTTTGTTGCCATTGCTTTTGGTGTTTTAGACATGAAGTCTTTGCCCATGCCTATGTCCTGGATGGTATTGCCCAGGTTTTTTTCTAGGATTTTTATGGTCATAGGTCTTACATTTAAGTCTTTGATCCATCTTGAGTTGATTTTTGTATAAGGTGTGAGGAAGGGGGGTCCAGTTTCAGTTTTCTGCATATGGCTAGCCAGTTTTCCCAACACCATTTATTAAATAGGGAATATTTTACCCAGTGCTTGTTTGTGTCAGATTTGTCAAAGATTAGATGGTTGTAGATGTGTGGTATTATTTCTGAGGCCTCTGTTCTGTTCCATTGGTCTATATCTCTGTTTTGGTACCAGTACCATGATGTTTTGGTTACTGTAGCCTCATAGTATAGTTTGAAGTCAGGTAGCATGATGCCTCCATCTTTGTTCTTCTTGTCCAGGATTGTCTTGGCTATCCCGGCTCTTTTTTGGTTCCATATGAAGTTTAAAGTAGTTTTTTCCAATTCTGTGAAGAAAGTCAGTGGTAGCTTCATGGGGATAGCATTGAATCTATAAATTACTTTGGGCAGTATGGCCATTTTCACGATATTGATTCTACCTATCCATGAGCATGGAATGTTCTTCCATTTGTTTGTGTCCTCTTTTATTTCCTTGAGCAGTGGTTTGTAGTTCTCCTTGAAGAGGTCCTTCACATCCCATGTAAGTTGTATTCCTAGGTATTTTATTCTCTTTGTAGCAGTTGTGAATGGGAGTTCATTCATGATTTGGCTCTCTATTTGTCTGTTATTGGTGTACAGGAATGCTTGTGATTTTTGCACATTGATTTTGTATCTTGAGACTTTGCTGAGGTTCCTTATCAGCTTAAGGAGAATTTGGGCTGAGGTGATGGGGTTTTCTAAATATACAATCATGTCATCTGCAAACAGAGACAATTTGACTTCCTCTCTTCCCATTTGAATGCCCTTCATTTCTTTCTCTTGCCAGATTGCCCTGGCCAGAACTTCCAATACTATGTTGAACAGGAGAGGTGAGAGAGGGCATCCTTATCTTGTGCCAGTTTTCAAAGGGAATGCTTCCAGTTTTTGCCCATTCAGTGTGATACTGGCTGTGGGTTTATCATGAATAGCTCTTATTATTTTGAGATACGTTCCATCAATACCTAGTTTATTGAGAGTTTTTAGCATGAAGGGGTGTTGAATTTTGTCAAAGGCCTTTTCTGCAACTATTGAGATAATCATGTAATTTTTGTCATTGGTTCTGTTTATGTGATGGATTATGTTTATTGATATGTGTATGTTGAACCAGCCTTTCATCCCAGGTATGAAGCCGACTTGATCCTGGTGGATAAACTTTTTGATGTGCTACTGGATTCGGTTTGCCAGTATTTTCTTGAGGATTTTTGCATCGATGTTCATCAGAGATATTGGCCTGAAATTTTCTTTTTTTGTTGTGTTTCTGCCAGGTTTTGGTATCAGGATGATGCTGGCCTCATAAAATGAGTTAAGGAGGAGTCCCTCTTTTTCTATTGTTTGGAATAGTTTCAGAAGGAATGGTACCAGCTCCTCTTTGTACCTCTGGTAGAATTCAGCTGTGAATCTGTCTGGTCCTGGACTTTTTTCGGTTGGTAGGCTATTAATTACTGCCTAAATTTCAGAACTTGTTATTGGTTTATTCAGGGATTCAGCTTCTTCCTGGTTTAGACTTGGGAGGGTGTATGTGTCCAGGAATTTATCCATTTCTTCTAGATTTTCTAGTTTATCTGCATAGAGGTGTTTATAGTATTCTCTGATGGTAGTTTGTATTTCTGTGGGATCAGTGGTGGTATCCCCTATATCATTTTTTATTGTGTCTATTTGATTCTTATCTCTTTTATTCTTTATTAGTCTGGCTAGTGGTCTATCTATTTGATTCATCTTTTCAAAAACCAGCTCCTGGATTCATTGATTTTTTGAAGGTTGTTTTTTTGTCTCTATCGCCTTCAGTTCTGCTCTGATGTTAGTTATTTCTTGTCTTCTGCTAGCTTTTGAATTTGTTTGCTGTTGCTTCTCTACTTCTTTTAACTTTGATGTTAGGGTGTTAATTTTAGATCTTTCCTGCTTTCTCTTGTGGGCATTTCGTGCTATAAATTTCCCCCTACACACTGCTTTAAATGTGTCCCAGAGGTTCTGGTATGTTGTGTCTTTGTTCTCATTGGTCTCAAAGAACATCTTTATTTCTGCCTTCATTTCGTTATGTACCCAGTAGTCATTCAGGAGCAGGTTGTTCAGTTTCCATGTAGTTGTGCGGTTTTGAGTGAGTTTCTTAATCCTGAGTTCTAATTTGATTGCACTGTGGTATGAGAGACTGTTATGATTTCCATTCTTTTGCTTTTGCTTAGGAGTGTTTTACTTTGAATTATGTGGTCAATTTTAGAATAAGTGTGATGAGGTGCTGAGAAGAATGTATATTCTATTGATTTGGGCTGGAGAGTTCTGTAGATGACTATTAGGTCCACTTGGTCCAGAGCTGAGTTCAAGTCCTGAATATCCTTGTTAATTTTCTGTCTTGTTGATCTGTCTAATATTGACAGTGGGGTGTTAAAGTCTCCCACTTTAACAGGAGCCTAAGTCTCTTTGTAGGTTTCTATGAACTTGCTTTGTGAATCTGGGTGCTCCTGTATTGGGTGCATATATGTTTTGGATAGTTAACTCTTCTTGCTGCGTTGATCCCTCTACCATTATGTAATGGCCTTCTTTGTCTCTTTTGATCTTTGTTAGTTTAAAGTCTGTTTTATCAGAGATTAGGATTGCAACTTCTGCTTTTTTGTTTTGTTTTGTTTTCCATTTGCTTGGTAAATATTCCTCCATCCCTTTATTTTGAGCCTATTTGTGTCTTTGCACATGAGATGGGTCTCCTGAACCCATCTCATCTGAACAGCACATTGATGGGTCTTGACTCTTTATCCAATTTGCCAGTCGTGTCTTTTAATTGGGGGCATTTAGCCCCTTTACATTTAAGGTTAATATTGTTATGTGTGAATTTGATCCTGTCATTATGATGCTAGCTGATTGTTTTGCCTGTTAGTTGATGCAGTTTCTTCATAGTGTGAATGTTCTTTACAGTTTGGTATGTTTTGCAGTGGCTGGTACCGGTTTTTCCTTTCCATGTTTAGTGCTTCCTTCAGGAGCTCTTGTAAGGCAGGCTTGGTGGTGACAAAATCTCTCAGCACTTGCCTGTCTGTCAAGGATTTTATTTCTCCTTTGCTTACGAAGCTTAGTTTGGCTGGATATGAAATTCTGGGTTGAAAATTCTTTTCTTTAGGAATGTTGAATATTGGCTCCCGCTCTCTTCTGGCTTGTAAAGTTTCTGCAGGGAGATCTACTATTAGTCTGATGGGCTTCCCTTTGTGGGTAACCTGACCTTTCTCTCTGGCTGTCCTTAACATTTTTTCCTTCATTTCAACCTTGGTAAATCTGATGATTATGTGTTTTGGGGTTGCTCCTCTCGAGGAGTATCTTTGGGTTGTTCTCTGTGTCTTCTGAATTTCAATGTTGGCCTGTCTTGCTAGGTAGGTGAAGTTATCCCAGATAATATCCTGAAGTGTGTTTTCCAACTTGGTTTCATTCTCCTCATCACTTTCAGGTACACCAGTCAAACGTAGATTTGGTCTTTTCACATAGTCCCATATTTCTTGGAGGCTTTGTTCATTCCTTTTTATTCTTTTTTCTTTAATCGTGTCTTCTCTCTTTATTTCATTAAGTTGATCTTCAATCCCTGATATCCTTTCTTCCGCTTGATCAATTCAGCTATTGATACTTGTGTATGCTTCACGAAGTTCTCATGCTGTGTTTTTCAGCTCCATCAGGTCACTAATGTTCTTCTCTACACTGGGTATTCTAGTTAGCAATTCCTCTAACCTTTTTTCAAGGTTCTTAGCTTCCTTGCATTAGGTTAGAACATGCCCCTTTAGCTCAGAGCAGTTTGTTATTACCCACCTTCTGAAGCCCACTTCTGTCAATTCATCAAACTCTTTCTCCATCCAGTTTTGTTCGCTAGCTGGTGAAGAGTTGTGATCCTTTGTAGGAGAAGTGTTCTGGTTTTTGGAATTTTCAGCCTTTTTGCACTGGTTTCTCCCCATCTTTGTGGATTTATCTACCTTTGGTCTTTGATGTTGGTGACCTTCAGATGGGGTCTTTGAGTGGACGTGCTATTCTTTTCTGTTTTTTAGTTTTCCTTCTAACAGGCCCCTCTGCTGCTGGTCTGCTGGAGTTTGCTGGATGTCTACCCGACTCTGTTTGCCTAGTTATCACCCACGGAGGCTGCAGAACAGCAAAGATTGCTGCCTGTTCTTTCCTCTGGAAGCTTCTTCCCAGATGGGCACCTGCCTGATGCCAGCCAGAGCTCTCCTGTATGAAATGTCTGTCAGCACCTACTGGGAGATGTCTCCCAGTCAGAATACATGGGGGTCAGAGACCCACTTGAGGAGGCAGTCTGACCTTTAGCAGAGCTCGAACACTGTGCTGGGAGGTCCGCTGCTCTCTTCAGAGCCATCAGGCAGGGATGTTTAACTCTGCTATAAGTCCCTGACTGCGACTGCTCCCCTTTTTTCAGAGATGCCCTGCCCAGAGAGGAGAAATAGGGCCATCTGGCCACAGCAACCTTGCTGAGCTGCAGTGGGCTCCACCCAGTTCAAACTTCCCAGCAGGTTTGTTTACACTGGGAGCATAAAACTGCCTACTCGAGCCTCAGCAATGGCGGATGCCACTCCCCCGACCAAGCTCTAGCATCCCAGGTCAATCTCAGACTGCTGCTATGCTGGCAGCGAGAATTTCAAGCCAGTAGATCTTAGTTTCCTGGGCTCCATAGGGGTGGGACCCACCTAGCCAGACCACTTGGCTCCTTGGCTTCAGCACCCCTTTCCAGGCGAGTGAACAGTTCTGTCTCACAGGCATTCCAGGCACCACTTGGGTATGGGGAAAAAAGAACTCCTGCAGCTAGTTTGGTGTCCGCCCAAATGGCTGCCCAGTTTTGTGCTTGAAACCCAGGGCCCTGGTGGGGTAGGCACCAGAGGGAATCTCCTCGTTTGCAGGTTGCGAAGACCCTGGGACAAGTGCAGTATCTGTGCCGGAGTTCCTCAGGCTCAGTCCCTCATGGCTTCCCTTGGATAGGGGAGAAAATTCCCCGACCCCTTGCACTTCACAGGTGAGGCGATGCCCCACCCTGCTTCAGCTCGCCCTCTGTGGGCTGCACCCACTGTCCAACCAGTCCCATTGAGATGAACCCGGTACCTCAGTTGGAAATGCAGAAATCACCTGCCTTCTGCATCAATCTTGCTTGGAGCTGCAGACTGGAGTTGCTCCTATTTGGCCATCTTTCCAGCAATCCATCACAAAAGTGTTTTTCTTTTGTCATTTGTGCATATGTAAGAAGGCTTTGCTTACCACAAGGTTATGAAGACTTACTCCTATGTTTTCTTTCTTTTTTTTTTTTTTTGAGACAGACTTTCGCTCTTGTCACCAAAGCTGAAGTGGTGCAGTGGCATGATCTCGGCTCACTGCTACCTCTGCCTCCTAGGTTCAAGCAGTTCTCCAGCCTCAGCCTTCTGAGTACCTGGTATTACAGACACCCGCCACCACGCCCAGCTAATTTTTGTATTTTTAGTAGAGATGGGGTTTTACCATGTTGGTCAGGCTGGTCCCGAACTCCTGACCTCAGGTGATCTGCCCACCTCAGCCTCCCAAAGTGCTGTGATTACAGGGGTGAGCCACCATGCCTGGCCTTCCATGTTTTCTTCTAAAGATTTTATAGCTGTAGCGCTTATATTTATGTCTGTGATCTACTTTAATTTTTGTGTGTGGTGAAAGAAAGGGGTCCAACTTCATTTTTTTTTTTTTACATGTGGATATCCAGTTTAGAAGACTATTCTTTCCACACTGAATTGTCTTGGCATCCTTCTTAAAAATCAATTGACCGGCCAGGCACGGTGGCTCATGCCTATAATCGCAGCAATTTGGGAGGCCAAGGCGGATGGATTACGAGGTCAGGAGTTCAAGACCTGCCTGGCCAAGAGGGTGAAACCCCATCTCTACTAAAATATACAAAAGTTAGCCAGCCGTGGTGGTGGGTACCTGTAATCCCTGCTACTTGGGAGGCTGAGGCAGAGAATTGCTTGAACCCAGGAGGTGGAGGTTGCAGTGAGCTGAGATCGTGCCACTGCACTCCAGCCTGGGTGACAGAGTGAGACTCTGTCTCAAAGAAAAAAAAAATTAATTGACCATAAGTATGCACAATTGTGAACAGTTTATGTCCAGAGAAGAGATTTCTGTGGTGACTTTTATAACTTATCAATCATGTTTTAAATAAATAAAATAGTTATGTTCATTTCCATGCAATTAAACGTATATGTAAGAGAAAATAATATTTTTTTATTTCAATAGGTTTTTGGGGAACAGGTGGTGGTTGGTTACATAGATAAGTTCTTTAGTGTTGACTTCTGAGATTTTGGTGCACCCATCACACGAGCAGTGTACACTGTACCTAGTGTGTAATCTTTTATCCCTCACCCCCTCCCACTCTTCCCCCCGAGTCCCCAGAGTCCATTGTATCATTTTTATGCCTTTGCATCCTCATAGCTCAGCTCCCACTTGGTAAGAACACACAATGTTTGGTTTTCCATTCCTGAGTTACTTCACTTAGAATAATGATCTCCATTTCCATTCAGGTTGCTGCGAATGCCATTATTTCATTCCTTTTTATGGCTGAGTAGTATTCCATGGTACATATATACCACATTACCACATTTTCTTTATTCAGTTGTTGATTGATGGGCATTTGGGCTGGTTCCATATTTTTGCTATTGTGAATTGTCCTGCTATAAACATGCATGTGCAAGTGTCTTTTTCATATAATGACTTCAAGAAAAGAATATTTGATGACAAAAATGAAATGTTATTACTGAAGGATGGTGGAATTATAGGTCAAAATTTATAGTTTGTATTTATATTCAAATTAAAAATGAGCATGATTTACTGTTATAATCAGAAAATATCTTAAAGGGTTATACATAATCATACAACCTTTTAGAAGGTTGGGAAAAGAGAAAATTAGTCAAGTTTGAAATCTTCACTGTATAAGTGTAATTCAAGTCTTGATTTAATCTCTAAGCATAGGAAAAAAATGTTTCTTCTCTAGATAATTCTCTTATGTGGTTTGATAAGACCCCACTGTCATATACACATTGGAGAGCAGGAAGACCAACTATAAAAAATGAGAAGTTTTTGGCTGGTTTAAGTACTGACGGCTTCTGGGATATTCAAACCTTTAAAGTTATTGAAGAAACACTTTATTTTCACCAGCACAGCATTCTTGCTTGTAAAATTGAAATGGGTAAGTATAGTAAAATATAGAGTTTTCTTTCACTCCAGGGAAAGAATATAAGGCTATTAGTTCCACCAGTGGGAATCATACAATCGAATGCTTCCTCTGTATTCAGTCCTGTGCAAGGTGTTACAGAGGTTATCGAGGAAGGAAAAGATACGGGCCCCACTGTCAAGGTTTTGACCCTAAGGAGTAAAATGTAGTTGTGGAGACAGCATTAAATTCCTTATCATTGTTTAATGTAAATTGGTCTTAGATTAATTGATACAGGCTTAAATTGTGGGGAAGTCAAAACCGATACATTGGAAAGGGGAATAACAACAAAAAAAGGAAAGGCTTCAAGAAGAGGTGAAACTTGGTTGGGGTTTGAAAAATGGATAGGGTTTATATAAATAAGAAAGTGTTTGGGGGACGAGTTTTAACATTCCGTGCAAAGTGAATGTCTCTCCACCTTGCTTAATCTTTAAATAAATCTATTTTTAAATATATGTTAGTTTTAATTTTTTCACAGCTTAAAAACTGTTAATTATTACCACTGTGCCCTAAAACTGTCATTACTCCCACTGTGCCCAAAGCTCCCTGCTCACTGGGAGCCCGTAAAGGTGGAGTGCTGGCTAGTTGGCTCACTTACAGCGCCGCAGTCACTTCCCAAGACCGTGTCCACCAGCAACCTCCAGGGATTCCTTATTCTAACCTACTTTGAGTGCATGTAAACTTTTGAGACATTTTAGAAACTTAGTCTCTATCCCCAATTTCTAGGCCTTCTCCCAGTTCCCTGTTTTTCCCCATTCTTGCTCAGCAAAGCATCTTTTTCTCAATCAAGCTGGTCTCTTCATTGTCCCAGGCACAGTGTATGCCCATCCTCATACTTGCACCTTTATGTTTTCCTTCTGCCAAGAAGTTTTCCAATTCCTTTCTTTCTTTATTTTTTTTACATCTTTAATAAACTTTTCATTTTAGGATAGCTTTAGAGTTACAGAAAAGTTGCAAAGATAGTACAGAGCATTCCCATCTACCCTACAATCAATTTCCCCTACTGTTGGCATATTACTTTAGTATGGTACATTTGTCACAACTAATAAACCAATATTTATCCATTATTATCTTTAACTAAAGTCCACACATTATTCAAATTTCTGTAGTTTTTATTTAACATACTTTTTCTTTTTAGGATCCCACCTTACCTTTAGTTCTCCTGCCTCCTTAAGCTCCTCTTGGCTGGGTGTTTTCTCAGACTTTTCTTATTTTTGCTGGCCTTGACAGTTTTGAGGAACACTGGTCATGTATTTGGTAGAACGTCCCTCAGTTTGGGTTGGCGTATGTTTTTCTCATGATTAAACTGGGGTTATAAGTTTTTGAGGGAAGACCAAAGATGTGAGGGAGCATTCTCACTTCACATGGACAGCATGTACTATTCATATGACTTATCACTGGCCACCTGGCCCAAGGTAGTGTTTGTTAGGTTCTCTGCTGCAAAGTTACCTCTTTTCCTCCTTTCCATACTGTCTTCTTTCCAAGGAAGTCACTATGTTGAGTCCACACTCAATAGGGTAGAAAGTTATCCTCCACCTTCCTATGAGGCGAGTATCTATATAAATTACTTGAAATTCTTCTGCACAGGATATTTGTCTATTTTCTCCAATTTTTATTTTATTTTATTATTTTATTTATTTATTTATTTATTTTGGAGATGGAGTCTTGCTCTGTCACCCAGGCTGGAGTGCAGTGGCACCATCTCAGCTCACTGCAACCTCTGCCTCCCGGGTTCCAGCGATTCTCCTGCCTCAGCCTCCCAAGTACCGGGATTACAGGCACGCCCCACCATGCCCAGCTAATTTTTTGTATTTTTGGTAGAGACGGGGTTTCACCATGTTGGCCAGGATGGTCTTGAACTCCTGACCTCAGGTGATCCCCCCGCCTTGGCCTCCCAAAATGCTGGGATTACAGGCGTGAGCCACTGCACCTGGCCCCAATTTTTAAATTTATTCAGTCATTTAATTATACCCTCATCATTGTAGTTTTTTTGTTATTTGTTTGTTTGTAGCACTTCCATACTTTCTCCTTACCTTCTTTTTATTCTTGATTTCCCCCAATCCTCTAGATCTAGTATAGGTTCATTGTTATTTATTTTATACTTTGGATTATAATCTAACATACTGCATTCTGTAATATTTTGCTTAAGTCTTTCCAGCTTTGGCCCTTGGGAGCTCTTTCACTTGGCTCCCATGTCCCTTGAAATAACCTCGTCATTGTGGCTTTGCTGTTTGTGCTTGTTTTAAGCACTTCCTTACTTTCTGGTTACCTTATTTCTTTTTAGTCTTAATTTCACCTAACCCTTGAGACCTGGTTTATCAAGTAGTCTTCCTGACTCTTCTCATTCAAATGAATCTCTACCAATTTCACATACCCTACTGGTTAACAGTTTTGCCATCATTTCAGCCATTGTTGTTTCTGTCTCCAACTAATATATGAGCTTCTTAAATGAAAGAAAATGTTTATGCCTTTTAAAATATCAATCAGAGAACTTTAAGAGCCTAAGATATGTGTCATACCAGTAAGAAAAATAAAATATACATTTGACCTCCCTTATTAATAAGAAACCCAGTTTTATTTAACTTTTGAAATGATTGCATGTTGTCTCATCCAAAAGATGTATTTGAAATAATTTACATTTTAATCACCAGTGCTTTTAATTCTTATAGTTGACTACAAAGAAGAATATAATACTACACTGCCACAGTTTATGCCATATGAAGATGGTATTTACAGTGTTATTCAAAAAAAGGTAACATGGTATGAAGCATTAAACATGTGTTCTCAAAGTGGAGGTCACTTGGCAAGCGTTCACAACCAAAATGGCCAGCTCTTTCTGGAAGATATTGTACAACGTGATGGATTTCCACTATGGGTTGGGCTCTCAAGTCATGATGTAAGTCTTGCTTCGTTTTCCAGAAACTTTTCAAATGTGTTATTTTGAGGGTTAGAAATTTGAGCGTAAAGTATTAACACAAAGTACAACATTAGATGAAGTACTGGGACTCCGCTTGCATAGCATGGTGCTTTCTTACCTTTTATAACACAGAACAAATAGAAAATTTTACTGTAGCATGCACTAGGACAAATGATCAGGCCATCCCAAGGGCCCAGTGGATGACTATCTCAACAACACCTCTATAGCCTATTTGGGACAGACAAATTGGAAAGCTGATAAAAATGAAATAGCATAGTATCAGAAAACCCTGAGTTTGAGTACCAGTAGCAGATCTTCCATTTATGTGCTGGGTGATCATTAACCTTTGCAACCTTATTTCCTCATGTAGAAAATCAGGGTAATAATAATTTCACTGAGATTTTAACACAAAAGTTTATACAAAGTACCATCTAAAATTCTCCACATGGTTAGGACTAATAAACGTATACCTTCTTCCCACTTTTCCTCTAGAAAATTATACTACTTAGGATTAATTCTGCTAGTAAAGACATCTGTGCCACTATTTGAATCATATTATTTAATCATTTATGTACTTACAATAGGGTCTTATGTACAAAAAATGGTTATCTATTGAGACTAGAGTTGTAGTTCTAATTTAAATAATCTTTAGAACAGAGTGGGGAAGATTTTTTTTTAAAAGCATGGCAAGTTAAGGTTATAAATTCAAGGAAAACTCAAAAATAGTCTTCCCATTTTGAGTTTCTTGGGAAGTGTTTCTCTTTTCTAGCTCCCTACTGCTTGGTGTCCTCTGTAGTGTGAAAAATGTAGCCAGAGACACAAAACACAAAACTATAAAACATAGAAAACAATATTCAGAACAATATGAAGGTTGGGATTGTAAATTTGTAATTATGACAAATGGAAGCCATTTGCATGTTGTTTAATTTCAAGTGTCACATAAACTCATCCTTCCAAAAAATCTGAAGACCAGGTGTAGTAACTCTGTCTGTAAGTTTAAAGTTCTCCATAAACTGTATCAGAGCAAATGTCCCAAATCAATGCATCAGAAGTAAATCAGACCTACAATAATAGTAGGTTCAGACCTACAATACTGTAAGCAAATAATTAATATTCCATTATAATATTTCTTAAAGTATGTATGTTATTCTTTGTATTCTTTTTGAAGTCAAACATCTGGATTCAGGTTATCTCTATTGTTCTTACAACAGGGAAGTGAATCAAGTTTTGAATGGTCTGATGGTAGTACATTTGACTATATCCCATGGAAAGGCCAAACATCTCCTGGAAATTGTGTTCTCTTGGATCCAAAAGGAACTTGGAAACATGAAAAATGCAACTCTGTTAAGGATGGTGCTATTTGTTATAAACCTACAAAATGTAAGACTTCAATTTCAGTAACAGTACATTTACGAAAATGTGACATCATTTATGCACATAATTAAAAGCTCAGTGGAATTTTTATTTAAAGATTTATTCACAAGGGCCGGGCGCAGTGGCTCGCGCCTGTAATCCCAGCACTTTGGGAGGCCGAGGCGTGCGGATCACGAGGTCAGGAGATGGAGATCATCCTGGCTAACAAGGTGAAACCCCTTCTCTACTAAAAATGCAAAAAAAAATAGCTGGGCGTGGTGGCGGGCGCCTGTAGTCCCAGCTACTCAGGAGGCTGAGGCGGGAGAATGGCGTGAACCCGGGAGGCGGAGCTTGCAGTGAGCCGAGATTGCGCCACTGCACTCCAGCCTGGGCGACAGAGCAAGACTCCGTCTCAAAAAAAAAAAAAAAAAAAGATGTATTCACAAATAATTTTTGTGAAAATAATTTTGATACTTTGTAAATGGAAACAAATACAGTATAAGCACTCAGGGAATTTGTTCCCAAAGACTTTCATTTGTTCTGTCACCAGGTAAATTCTACCCTAGAATTTGTGAATTCTGATTTCACTTAGCAATGTTTTTCAAAGGCTGAGATGCTTATTTCAAAAAAGGGTCCCACAACATATAAATTTGGAAAACACCTCATGTGATTTACCGTATTAAAGTTTCTAAGAGAGTTTCTTTTCTTTTCTTTTTTCTTTTCTTATCTTTTCTTTTCTTTTTTTTTTTTTTGACAGGGTTTCAGCTCTGTTGCCCAGACTGGAGTGCAGTGGCATGAACATGGCTCACTGCAGCCTTGACCTCCTGGGCTCAAGCAGTCCTCCCAACTCAGCCTCCTGAGTAGCTGGGACCACATGCACATGCCACCACACCCAGCTAATATTTAAAATATTTTGTAGAGTTAGGGTCTCACAATGCTGTTCAAGCTGGTCTTGAACTAGGATCCTAGGCTCAAACAATCCTCCTGTTTCAGCCTCCCAAAGTGCTGAGAGTATAGGTGTGAGCTACTACGCCTGGCCAAAGGTTCTAAGAGAGTTTCTGTAATAATGAAGTCTGTTTAACTTTGTGTAACCAAGCATTTTCCAAATTTATATGATCCTTAAAGTTTAAGGGAAGAGCCCCTTCCATTAGAGGCTGGACTTAGGGTCACCCCTGGTGGATAAAGCATGAACCTTGAGGAAGACCACAAAAAAACAAACTACCGGGGACTGCAGAGGCCTGCAGGACAGGCTGGGGGGGTGGTGGCATTGGTTTCCGAAGACTCTGGTTCTCAATGCTCACCATGTTTTCTGCTCTGAAGAATCTTGAACGGCAGATTCAACATTTGGTTGAACAGATTCAGGCCGAAGAAAATGTGAAAACTTTAGAGAAGCAGGTTAATAAAAGAAAGGGAGAATGATATAAAGAATGAGGAATCAAGGTACAATCAAGAACTGACTTCTCAGTTGTTAGGCACAGAAAACAAATGTAACTTTTTAGAAAAACAATTGGAATACATGAGAAATAAGGCATGCAGAAATAGAGAAACAGGCTTTATAGGATAGAGAATGATAAGATGGCCAGACATAAGTTCTGTGCTCTACCAGGTTGAATAGTGCCTCCTCCCCAAAGATTCCTGTCCAGTCAGAACCTTAGAATGTGACTTTACTGAGAAATAGTCTTTACAGATCTAGGTAGTTGAGATGAGGACATATTGGATAATGGTGGGCCCTAAATCCAATGACTAGTGTCCTTATAAGAGGGAGATACAGACACACAGAGGGAAAAAGTCCACGTGATGACAAAGGCTGAGATTGCAGTGACAGAGTGATAAACCAAGGATTGTCGGCAACCACCAGAAGATGAGAGGGAGGCACGAGACAGATTCTCCATTACAGCCTCCAATGAAAACCAATCCTAACACCCTCTTCAATTCAGACTTCTAGCCTCCAGAACTGTGAGAGCATACATTTCTGTTGTTTTAAGCCACCAATTTTGTGGAATTTATTATGGCAGCCCAAGGAAATGAATACAAGAGCTAACTTTAAAAACTGGATCTTCAAAAAAAAAAAAAAAAAACAGAGAATAACAGGCATTAGTGAAGATGTGGAGAAAATGGAACCCTTATGCACTGCTGGTAGGAATATAAAACAGTGTAACCACTGTGCAAAATGGTGTGGCAATTCTTCAAAAACATGTACATAAGATTACTATGTGATCCAGCACTTCAGGTATATACTGAAAACAATTGAAAGCAGGGATTCAAACAGGTGTTTGTACAACCATGTCATAGCAGCATAATTCATAATAGCCAAAAGATGAAAGCAACCCAAGTGTCCATGGATGGACAAATGGTTAAGAAGCCTTAAAAAGGAAGGAAATGCTGATGCATGCTGCAACACGGATGAACCCTGAAGACAGTATGCTAAGTGAAATAAGCCAGTCACAAAAAGACAAATACTCTATGATTCCATTTATATGAGGTAGTACCCAGAATTGTCAAATTCATAGAGACAGGAAGTAGAATGGCAGTTACCAGGGACTAGATGGAGGGGAATATGGGGAGTTATTGTTTAGTGGGTATAGAGTTTCAGTTTTGCAAGATAAAAAATTTTAGAGATGGATGGTGGTGATAGTTGTACAACAGAGTGAATTCATTTAGCACCACGGGACTGTACACTTAAAAATGATTAAGGCCAGATGTGGTGGTTCATGCTTGTAATCTCAGCACTTTGGGGAGCTGAGACAGGTGGGTGGCTTGAGCCCAGGAGTTCAAGACCAGCCTGGGCAACACAGTGTAAGACTCCATTTCTACAAAAACATGTAAAAATTAGCCGGACACAGTAGTACATGCCTGTAATCCCAGCTACTTGGGAAACTGAAGCAGGAGGATCTATTGCACCCAAGAGTTTGAGACTGCAGTGAGCTATGATTGCACTACTGCATTCCAACCTGGGTGACAGAATAAGACCCTGTCTCTAAAAACAAAACAAAACCAAAATGGTTAAGATGGTAAATTTTATGTTATGTGTTTTTTACCACAATTAAAAAAAATGGATCTTCTTGAACAGGAATATAACACACTTACCACGATGCAAGCCCTTACAGAAAAAAAAAAAAAAAAAAAAAAAAGAGCTGGAAGCAAAACTTCATGAAGAACAGGAAGAAAAAAAAATGTATGCAACCTAAGAGACCCCAGTTGCAGACTATACTAGAAACAAATAGACCAAAGATAAGGCAGTTCCTTATGTTGCCAGTGCAAGAAGTAATGTTAAAAAAAAAAGGTCAAACCATTCAGAAAAGTTCCCTATCCTAATGATGCCGTAATAATCAATGTTCAACAAGTTTTGCATTAACAATTGAGCCCAGTGCAACAATGAGTAATCAGCAATATACCTTTGCCCAACCAACTATTTTCATAAGGTGGTAAAAGCAAGAACTTACTAGTAACATTTCTTTTCAACAGCAGCATTGATGAGGAGTTGTGAGAAGTTTTATAGATTGTATAGATGAATTTGGCAAATGCATTTTGATCTGCAGCAGCTGGGAAACTTACCCAGGAGTCCAACTGCTGAACTGAAGACTTAGTACTCAAATTGGTGCGTTAGTGAGAAGAATGGAGGCAAAAGCCAATCAAATAACCGAAGTTCAAAAAGATCAAGTCTGGTTTCTAACAGAAGATAGAGAAGCAGCAGAAGGAACTAAGGGCCACTAAAGAGTCTCTTGATGATGAAAGAAACAGTAGCCGCCATTCCTCTCTAATCACAGAGACCACAAATAAGGACTCTGCCAAGTGGAGATTTGGAGAAAAAAACAGAAAAAGCCTTTACTTACTGAAGGACATAAAGATCATACAGAATGCATTACAAAGCAATAGTTTGGGTTGAGATTACTGACTGGTACCAGGTCAGATATTTGATTCAGATAAGCTGTACCTCACTAATACGACATTGACAATTTACTTTCCAGTTTTCATATGCTCTTCGGTTGGAATTAAAAACAGGTGTTAAAGGGCACAAGCTGCATTCCTCAGGCTGCTTCTGTTACTCAGCACAATTAAAAATCAATTTAAATGGAAACCAGGGGCATTTTTAAGAGCTAAGAAGCCACTCCTAGTCTTTTTTTGTTTGAGTGATGTTGCGGTGCTGATGTATTATGCTTTGTAAAACAAATTAGCTATTTTTTAAAAATAGTTCTTTTTATGACTAAGTAAAACTAGATTTATTTAGATTATCAAAATAAAAAGGAATCCAAGGAGCTAGGCGCTGTGGGGTCACGCCTGTAATCCCAGCACTTTGGGAGCCTGAGGCAGGCAAATCACTTGAGGTGAGGAGTTTGAAACCAGCCTGGCCAGCATGGTGAAACTTCGTCTCTACTAAAAAAAAAAATAAATAAACAAAAAAAGGAATCCAAAGAAAGAAATAATTTTAATTATTATTTCAGAGTACTTTCAGGTCTGCCTGGCCTGTCTTTACTTCTTTTTCTAGTCTGTGTTTCTCATTGTTTCTACTTTAGTCCAAATCAGTCTTAGAAAGCTAAGGCACTTTCCACTTCTATCACCTAGGTTTTTTAAACAGTATTCCAAAAAGTTAATTAAAATATGTATTTATAGAGTGTGGGCTGTGGCTTTCTCTGGTATGAGTTAAATGCTACTCAACCACAAACGCAACAGTTCCAATCAGGGACATTGAAGTAGATTTTGAAAGGCAGTCTTTTTTTTCCGTGCATTGTTACAACTGTGTCTAACATTTTTATAGCTAAAAAGCTGTCCCGTCTTACATATTCATCAAGATGTCCAGCAGCAAAAGAGAATGCGCCACGGTGGATCCAGTACAAGGGTCACTGTTACAAGTCTGATCAGGCACTGCACAGTTTTTCAGAGGCCAAAAAATTGTGTTCAAAACATGGTGAGTTAAAATTTGTTGATTTTCTTATGACTCAATAATTTTTAGAAATGTTTCTTAAGGATATAATTTGAAGCAATGATTGTATTTTTGAAAATATTTTTAAAGCACTTTCCATTTCTAATAGCGCTATAAACTAATTGCCCAGTGGTAGGGAAATGGTTAAGTATCTGATGACATAGGAACTCAATGAAATATTGGAATAGCCGTTAAAAACGCCTGTAATCCCAGCACTTTGGGAGGCCAAGGCGGGCAGATCATGAGGTCAAGAGATCAAGACCATCCTGGCCAACATGGTGAAACCCTATCTCTACTAAAAATACAAAAATTAGCTGGGTGTGGTCGCACACACCTGTAGTCCCAGCTACTCGGGAGGCTGAGGCAGGAGAATCGCTTGAACCCAGGAGGCGGAGGTTGCAGTGAGCTGAGATGGCACCACTGCACTCCAGCCTGGGTGACAGAGCAAGACTCCATCTCAAAAAAAAATTATCAATGTTAATAATAAGTACATGGAAAAGAATAAGTTGGAAGAAGTAGAATTTTAAAGTGGTGGCTGGGTGCGGTGGCTCACGCCTATAATCCCAGCACTTTGGGAGGCCGAGGTGGGAGGATCACTTGAGGTTAGTCATTCAAGACTAGCGTGACCAACATGGCGAGCCCTCGTCTCTACTAAAAATACAAAAATTAGCTGGGCGTGGTGGTGTGCACCTGTAATCCCAGCTACTCGGGAAGCTGAGGCAGGAGAATCACATGAACCAGGGAGGTGGAGGTTGCAGTGAGCCAAGACTGTGCCACTGCGCTCCAGCCTGGGTGACAGAGCAAGACTCCATCTCAAAAATAAATAAATAAATAAATAAAATAATAAAAATAATAATAAATGTAAAATAATAAAATAAAAGTGGCTAAGTGAGCTGCTAAGTAAAAATACTGACAAATGATTGGAAACGGTTTTACCTATAGCTAGATATGCTTAGAAAAAGGAATTAAGAGGTAAAATTTTTGTAAAGTTAGCTAAGTAGTAAATAAAAATTATAGTTGTTCCATTGCTTAGTTATTAATACATAAGCTTAGCCTCACCAGGGTAACAAATCAAAGTAGTATGGTTGTCCATCCGTTCTGCAATAGGATTGGCCACATCCTCTGACCACCATAAAGGGCAGTGCTTTTTGCCTGCAGATTTAGCTATTTTAGAAAGAGTAGCAATGATTGGCTCTTTCCCGTGACAAATTTGATCCATAGTCAAACTGTAAAATGACTTCTAGGGAAACTACCTAGAGTAGTTCAAAGACCAAAACTTGTTTACCTGCTTCCTTGGGTAGCAAATTAGCCAGGTAGATGGATGGCATTTATCTAATTTATTCTGATAACCATTGTGGAGACACTTGACTGATTGAAAAATCTTGTAGTTACCGGGAACTTTTGTGTGGGAACCATTCAGTTTTATACCTGTATACACATGATGGAAACTGCTGTAAGCTATATGTATGTTTTGAAAGTCATAAACCTTTTTCTCCTAAAGGAGAAAACAGAATGGTTTACTGTAAAACTAATATGTAGGTTAAACACTTAAGACTTGGAGGCATGAGGGTCTGGGTTCAAATCCCAGTTCCCACATATCCTAGCTAAGTGGCATTGGGAGGTTACCCAACTCTTTCTCTTTTCTCATCTGAACAGTGAGAGAGGTCTCAGGGGTAGGCAGTTCCAGGGCCAAAAAAATATTGCCAGATAAATATTTTGAAGAAACACAAAATTTCTTTATACGTGTTTGGAAGTAATTTTTTTGAAGTACTTATAAAATTTTGACCTAAATACCAGTTTTTAAAAACTGTCTCCGTGTAAGGCTTGAATTTATCAATGATCTTGTTAATAATATATGCATTTTTCAAATGGCTAGTTGAGAATAAACTACTTCTCTAGTTTCCATAAAGCTAATTGAGAATTTGTTTTCCTTCAACAGATCACTCTGCAACTATCGTTTCCATAAAAGATGAAGATGAGAATAAATTTGTGAGCAGACTGATGAGGGAAAATAATAACATTACCATGAGAGTTTGGCTTGGATTATCTCAACATTCTGTTGGTAAGTGAAATAATTGTATGTGTAGTGTGCAAAGAGAGTTCTAACTCATCCTAAATAACAAGTCATCCTTGCTAAAGAATGTTAAGTAGTGGCTAATTCAGATGCCTGTTCTGGATAAATAAGCTAGGTCGCTGGCTGTTCTGGATGGTTATAAATTTTGAATGAATCCATGAGTTAACTTAGCAATGACGGAAACCACTAATGACACAGAAAATCCTGTTTAATAAAGTGGAGTCTTTCTAGAGGCTTATTTCTGGGATCCTTGGATCAACATCAGGACATTTTCTTCTCCACAGCAATGTCTGTGTCCCCACAAGGAACCCATGCCTGCCATCTCTTAGAGTTCTAGTGCGTGTCACCGCATGGATTTGCAGCTTATAACTTCGTTATTCAGAAAGTTATCTTCTTGTTATTCTCTTCTCTCTAAGAATATTTTTACCATTGGTTAAAATTATGTCTTAATAGTAATCTTTAAAAACTGTCTTAGTGTTAGGTTGGTGCGAAAGTAACTGCAGTTTTTGCCATTACTTTTGCGCCAACCTATAAAATTGCAGATAATTGATTCAAAGAAAATTTGTGGAAGGATTTTTTAATAAGAAATAGTAGATACAGGGTTTAGGTGAACTTGGAATTGGTAGAAATAAGAGTACAAATATGACAGAAGATAAGGTTTTTCACATTTTATGCAAAGTTGAATTTTAAATTATTAAAATGTGAATTTAAAAATGTTAAGTACTTGTCAAAAAATAAAAGGATTCCAAGTTGTCCATCTAAATGAATCCTAAATCATGTTTACACTGTCACCACAAGGTGGTGCCACTTCAGCTGGAAAGCAAAAATGGAGTCCTGGTGGTGGTGTAGGAGAAAGGTGGGGATGGAGATTCCTGCACTCTTCCTCTTCCACCAGCATATCTTTAACGATATGACTTTTTACAATTAGAGTAGGGGAAGGATATGGGTCCTTAGAAATCTCTCCCTCACAAAATAAATGTGCAAGCATTCTGCACTTTAACGGAAACACCACATTCTCTATCTGTGTTGTCCAATAGAACTTTCTACAAAGACAGAAATGTTCTATATCTGCACTGTCCAATATAGTAGTCACTGGCCACATGTGGCTCTTGAGCACTTGAAATGTGACTAGTGCAACTGAAGAACTGATTTTATTTTTTTCATTTTTAATGCATTTTATTTTAACAAGTGGCTATCATATTGGACAGCACAGTTCTGATGAGTTACATGAACCCATGCTTGTAACTTACTAGTTTAGTGGCAGTAGACATAGTTGTATTTAATTTCTTTCTTCAGACCAGTCTTGGAGTTGGTTAGATGGATCAGAAGTGACATTTGTCAAATGGGAAAATAAAAGTAAGAGTGGTGATGGAAGATGTAGCATGTTGATAGCTTCAAATGAAACTTGGAAAAAAGTTGAATGTGAACATGGTTTTGGAAGAGTTCTCTGCAAAGTGCCTCTGGGTAAGTATGGAACCTGTCCTTAGAAGACTTTTTGCAGAACAGTCAGGAAATAAATGTACAATCCAATTATGTACAAAATTCTGTATTTAGTCTTGAAGTATTTAGTCCTTAAAGTATATCCAACTATCTTGATTAAGTCATAGAGATTTCCCCCTGAAAAATAGATTACAAGGGACGATAACTGCACAAGATGTCCAGGACTCCAGTATACATTTTATATAATTCCTTCCTAAGAAAAACAGAAGTTGCCAGGGTATTAGGGAAGTAATTTCTTTTAAAATGTTCTTGAGATGTATTTTATTCCATAGTTTGATTATATAAAAGCTTAAAGGTCTATTTCTGCAGTTAATTTGCTTCCTTTCTTCCTAATCCCATAAAACTCATGGTTAATTTTAAAACAATGCAAAACTGGATTTAGTTATTGAAAACATTCAGGGTATCTATAAAAAATCATAATTTGAACTTACATTTCATTATGAATTGATACATAAAATTACCATTAAAATGTTATATTAACTTCATTTCTGGAGAAAGAGCTCCAAATTTTTCACAGTAACATTTTTAAAGATCTTGCATAAAATTTTGCTTCTGGTATATAAATATTAAAGATAAAACCTCAATTCTAGGTAATCAGTATCCATGTATACACACACTGAGACAGTAAATAGAGTGTCTACTATATGCCATGCCCTGTTTTGCACACTGGGATGCACCTGAGAACAAGACAGATAAGGTACCTGTTCTTACAGAGATTACAATCTGGTGAAGAAAGATAAGTAAACAGGTCAATTTTTTAAAGAGAGGAAAATATCAAATAGTTATAAACTCTATGTGATGGAGACTCAGTGGATAGCTACTCTAGATTAGGAAACCAGGGAAGAAGCCTAGAAGCAGGAGACACTGAAGCTAAGATCTAAAAAATCAAGCCAAGCAAACTTCAAGGGAAAGGGCATAACAGACAGAGGTACCAGTTGGAGCAAAGAGCCTAAGGCAGAACAAGTTCGCTGAGTGCTCAGGGAAGAACTGAAAGGTAGGCAGGTGCTAGACATACAGAGCTTTGGAAGCAAGGCTTGAGTTCTGGTTTTATTCTGAGTGGAATGGAAAGCAAATGGAAGATTTGGGGGGTTGGGTGGGAGCAGAGTTAGGGTGTTGCAAATCAAAAGTTCTACGTTGGCCATTTTGAGTTATCCATAGAGGGACGAGATGTGTAGTGTGCATAGCAATGGTATTTAAAGTCATGGAACAGAGCGAATCCATCTGGGCAGCATGCAGATAAGGGTCTTGGAACAGCAGCTGCACTAAATGAACTCATCTGAGAGGCTTAAATCATTTTGAAGCAAATAACACTTTATTTAGCCCCAGGTAAGTCAAAAACAAAAATTTATAGCTTTTTAGCAATTTGCTATCAAAGTAGGATAATATACAGGTAGTGATGTTCCCAAATTGGTGTTAGGAAGGGGGAATGTGAGAATAATCATAGCGCATTAATGTATTTGGAAGAAAATTCCTATCGCAATGAAGAGGATTTGAATGAATAGGAAAACACTTAGATTTGAAAAGAAATCACTTAAGTGTTTCTTTTGATCTGATGATGAGTTTGAATTCTATGTTAGCGCTATGAAACAATCAGATTTATTATGTCTGTATACAGCTTACAGGTTTACATGTATGACACAACCCATAATGTATAAAATCAATAATGATCACTTTTGTATTCTCTCCTCCAACATCAAACCTTTTCCTGTTCCAGGCCCTGATTACACAGCAATAGCTATCATAGTTGCCACACTAAGTATCTTAGTTCTCATGGGCGGACTGATTTGGTTCCTCTTCCAAAGGCACCGTTTGCACCTGGCGGGTTTCTCATCAGTTCGATATGCACAAGGAGTGA
The DNA here is from genome assembly GCF_028858775.2 of Pan troglodytes. NCBI lineage: Eukaryota > Metazoa > Chordata > Mammalia > Primates > Hominidae > Pan > Pan troglodytes. The sequence goes on along the minus strand of NC_072411.2, from coordinate 61,854,634 downwards.
ATGAAGATGAGATTATGCTTCCTTCTTTCCATGACTAAATTCTTCTAAAAGTTTTCTAATTTGCACTAATGTGTTATGAGAAATTAGTCACTTAAAATGTCCCAGTGTCAGTATTTACTCTGCTCCAAAGTAGAACTCTTAAATACTTTTTCAGTTGTTTAGATCTTAGGCATGTGCTGGTATCCACAGTTAATTCCTTGCTAAATGCCATGTTTATCACCCTAATTAATAGAATGGAGGGGACTCCAAAGCTGGAACTGAAGTCCAAATTGTTTGTACAGTAATATGTTTAATGTTCATTTTCTCTGTATGAATGTGATTGGTAACTAGGATATGTATATTTTAATAGAATTTTTAACAAAACTTCTTAGAAAATTAAAATAGGCATATTACTAGGTGACATGTCTACTTTTTAATTTTTAAGAGCATCCGGCCAAATGCAAAATTAGTACCTCAAAGTAAAAATTGAACTGTAAACTCTATCAGCATTGTTTCAAAATAGTCATTTTTAGCACTGGGGAAAAATAAACAATAAGACATGCTTACTTTTTGATTTTTATTTTTTTGAGACTGAGTCTCTCTCTGTTGCCCAGGCTGGAGTACAATGGCATGATCTCGGCTCACTGCAAATCTCCGCCTCCCAGGTTCAAGCTATTCTCCTGCCTCAGCCTCCTGAGTAGCTGGGATTACAGGCACCTGCCACCATGCCCGGCTAATTTTTGTATTTTTAGTAGAGATGGGGTTTCACCATGTTGGCCAGGCTGGTCTCGAACTCGTGACTGCAGGTGATCCTCCTGCCTCGGCCTCCCAAAGTGCTGGGATTACAGGCATGAGCCACCGCGCCCGGCCTCTGCTTACTTTTTATACAGCAAAATGATTCCTCTTGGCAAGATGTTTCTTATATTATTCCAAAGTTATTTCATACCATTATTATGTAAATATGAAGAGTTTTTTTCTGTTTATAATTGTTTATAAAACAATGACTTTTAAAGATTTAGTGCTTAACATTTTCCCAAGTGTGGGAACATTATTTTTAGATTGAGTAGGTACCTTGTAGCAGTGTGCTTTGTATTTTCTGATGTATTACATGACTGTTTCTTTTGTAAAGAGAATCAACTAGGTATTTAAGACTGATAAATTTTACAATTTATATGCTTCACATAGCATGTCAACTTTTGACTAAGAATTTTGTTTTACTTTTTTAACATGTGTTAAACAGAGAAAGGGTCCATGAAGGAAAGTGTATGAGTTGCATTTGTAAAAATGAGACTTTTTCAGTGGAACTCTAAACCTTGTGATGACTACTAACAAATTTAAAATTATGAGTGATTAAGAAAACAGTGATTTGTGGTTATCACTTTAAGTTTTGACACCTAGATTATATTCTTAGTAATAGCATCCACTGGAAAAGGTGAAAATGTTTTATTCAGCATTTAACTTACATTTGTCCTTTAGAGTATTTTTGTATAAAATCCATAGATTTATTTTACATTTAGAGTATTTACACTATGATAAAGTTGTAAATAATTTTCTAAGACAGTTTTTATATAGTCTACAGTTGTCCTGATTTCTTATTGAATTTGTTAGACTAGTTCTCTTGTCCTATGATCTGTGTACAATTTTAGTCACTAAGACTTTCCTCCAAGAACTAAGCCAACTTGATGTGAAAAGCACAGCTGTATATAATGGTGATGTCATAATAAAGTTGTTTTATCTTTTAAGTAAAAGTAAAAGTGCTGGAGTTGATCCTTCTTGAAAAAAAATCTCTAGATTGGGTTTTTTATGTTAGGCATATAGTACAAGAAATAAATTGACCACCTATTGTAAAGCGAGGCATTTGCTAAGAGATTTTGTGTGCATTTTTTAGAGAATAAATAGGCAGGTAGTGGCTCACACCTGTAATCCCTCTTGACACTTTGGGAGGCCAAGGCAGGGGGATCATTTGAGCCCAGGAATTCAAGTTCAGCATGGGCAACAAAGCAAGACCCCATTTCTAAAAAAAATAAAATAATTAGCCAGGTGTGGTGGCACCCATGTTTAGTGCCAGCTACTCAAGAAGCCAAGGCAGGAGGATCCCATGAGCCCAGGAGTTTGAGGCTACAGTGAGCTATGAACGTGCCACTGAACTCCAGTCTGGGTGACAGAGCAAGACCCTGTTTTGAAAAACAAGTCGATATTGATCCAATTGCTGAATACTGGAAAGGCAAAGTCAGATAAAACTGGATTCTCGGAATTAGGAAACCAATGACCATCTTAGCCAATGCAAATGTGGCAGAGTAGTGAAGCCAGAATCCAGATGGAAGTGAGTTTAAAAGTGAAAGGGAAGGCCAGGTGTGGCACCTCACACCTGTAATCCCAGCACTTTGGGAATCCGAGGTGGGTGGATCACCTGAGGTCAGGAGTTTGAGACCAGCCTAGCCAAATGGTGAAACCCCATCTCTACTAAAAATACAAAAAAAAAATTAGCCCGGTGTGGTGGTGCATGCTTGTAATCCCAGCTACTTGGGAAGCTGAGGCGGGAGACTCTTGAACCCAGGAGGCAGAGGCTGCAGTGAGCTGAGATCGTACCATTGCATTCCAGCCTGGGTGACAGAGCAAGACTCTGTCTCAAAAAAAAAAAAATTGAAAGGGAAATTAGGAGATGAGGAACATGAGATTTCGAGAAGTATGATGGAGACAGAAAGGAAAGGGGCTGGGCCATAGCCAGAGGGGAAAGAAGGGTTGAAAAAGGGTTTTTTTCTAAAAGGGAGAGAAAGAGGTTCACAAGTTTAGAAGCTGAGATGAAAAAAACAAAAACAAAAACAAAAATAATGGACAGAGAGCAGTTGATGATGCAGTGGGGAGAGGGAATCATTAATGGAAGATCTTGGAGAAGATAAAATGAGGGGGGCAGTCCTAAGCAGAAAGAGGAACTGGTTTGGGTGGGCTGGGGAAGCATGCCTTCCTCTCTGAGGCCACAAGAGAAGAACTGCAGATAAGCATTTGAAGATGTTTGTCTATATGTAATGGCCCCTATTTTCTTGTGTACTAGAAGGCAAGGTCTGCTGAGAAAGATGGGTAGCAGATGGGGTCTTTTAAAAAGTTTTTTAATTTTTTAGAGACAGGGTCTGGCTCAGTTGCCCAGGCTGGAATGCAGTGGTGCAACTCTAGCTCACTGCAGTCTCGACCTCCAACATTAACTTTTTTTTTTCCTAGAGACAGGTGATTTCAATGTTACCTAGGCTGCTCTCAAACTCCTGGGCTCAAGTGATCCTCCCACTTCAGCCTCCCAAGTGTTGGGATTACAGGTGTGAGCCACCATACCCAGCCTGGGATCTTAGCTTGAAAAGAGTAATAAATTTGAAAGACTCAATGAGAGAAATAGGAGAGGACAGTGACTAAGGTAAAATCAAATACAAGGATTGCAGAAGAGGCATAGAGGGCCCAGATGAAATTAAAAGCCATATTGTTTATAGTGACAGCCATCGGGAGAACTGATTGATTTCCTCCACCTGTCCTCAGTTAACTTCAGTAAAGTTGAGGAAAAAGAGAGCACGGGCCAGGCGAGGTGGCTCATGCCTGTAATCCCAGCACTTTGGGAGGCCAAGGCGGGCAGATTACTTGAGGTCAGGAGTTCAAGACCAGCCTGGCCAACATGGCGAAACCCCACCTCTACTAAAAATAGAAAAAACTTAGCCAGGTGTGGTGACACGCACCTGTAATCCTAGCTACTCGGGAGGCTGAGGCAGGAGAATTGCTTGAACCCAGAAAGTGGAGGTTGAGGTGAGCTGAGATAGCGCCACTGCACTCTAGCCTGGGGGACAGAGTGAGACTCCGTCTAAAAAAAAAAAAGCCTGAAGAAGAAAGCGGAGACCACAGGTTCTGAGTTGGCCAGGTGAGCACACCAGAGGAACAGGGGGACAGAGGATGTGGTATTCCGGCTGGGTGGAGAAGGGAGAAATAAAAGGCTGAGAAAAATGCAGGCAAGGGACTGAAGTCTGGCATGAGCCAAAAGAGGATGTAAGTTGGAGACAGAGTGAAGGAAAATTAAGGGTATGAGGTGTAACTGGAGAGTAAATTGGAGAGCGAAATATAACAGTACCCACATACAGGCAATAAGTAGTCTATTTCATCAGATTAGCATCAAAAATGAGGCAGTCTGCACCAGAGTTAACAATAAAATAATATAATTTTCTTTAGTACAAATGACTTAAAATGACAGTGTTAAAATGGGTTTTGCCTTAATTAGATTGATTCATTAGGATGTCAATTCTATTGTAAATATAAAAATATTTGAAAAGTAGCTTAACACAAAGAAAACCACATTGATAAAATATACTTTGGTGCCTGAGGTGGGGGTGGAAGAGATAACTTTCACAATTACATGATTGCTTAGAACTGTTCATTTTACTTCTGTAGTTAGGAGGGCAAAAGAGTCCAGAATCAAGATGTGTCAATATTCCAATACAGAGTATCTTTGGAAGGATTCGCTCTGGTCTGGAGTTTGGTATATAATAAACCCAGTATTGGCAGCCTGAGAAGAAGAATGGAAGTAAATAAGTTGTTAAGTAAGACCTTAATACTTTGGCAAAGGGGCAGAACCTGGAATAGGTGGGAGAGTCCAGCAGAGGAGCTGGGCTCTGGTTCATTTGTTGGCATTCTCTGTGAGCCCACGGGGGAATCACATCCCTTCTTTGGGTCACTCAATTTCCTTACTAGTAAATGAAGATGACCCCTACCACTTCTAACACTCTATGACTCTCCTTATAGACCCCTTGGGTCAAATTTCCTTGGTGTAACCACTCTGGATTATCAGAAGTGTGGAAAGGGTTAGAAAGAGTTGGAAAGGGTATTTTATTTTTTTAAAAATAGACTAATTTTTGAGCAGTTTTAGATGTATACAAAAAATGTAGCAGAAGGTACAGAGCTCCCATGTGCCTCCTTACACATACCCCAGTTTCCCCAATTATTAACATCTTGCATTAGCAGGTACATTTGTTACAGTGGATGAGCCAATATTGACACATTATTAACTAAAGTCCATTGTCCACACTAGGGTTCATCTTCGTTTTGTGCATTCTATAGGTTTTGACACATGTATAGTGATACACATCTACCATTACAGTATCCTACAGAATAATTTCATGGCTCTAAAAATCCTCTGTGTTCCATCTATTCATCCCCTCCTTCTTCCCACCCCAACCCCTGGCAACCATTTATCTTTTTACTGTCTCCGTAGTTTTGCCTTGTCTAAAATGTCATATAGTTGGAATCATATAGTATGTAGTCTTTTCAGATTGGCTTCTTTCTCTTAGCAATACATATTTAAAGTTCTTCCATGTCTTTTTGTGGCTTGATAGCTCATTTAATTTTAGTACTGAGTAACATTTCATTGTTTGGATGTGCCATTGTTTATCCATTCACTTATTGAAGGACATCTTGTTTGCCTCTAGGTTCTGGCAATTATGAATAAAGCTGCTATCAACATTCATGTGCAGGTTTTTGTGTGTATGTAAGTTTTTAACTCATTTGGATAAATACCAAGGAGTTGTGATTGCTAGATGGTATGGTAAGAGTACGTTTAGTTTTGGAAGAAGCTTCCAAATTGTCTTCCAAAGTGGCTGTACCATTTTGCATTTGCACCAGCATTGAATGAGAGTTCTTTTTGCTCCACATCTTTGCCAGCATGTGGTCTTGTCAGTGTTTTTGGATTCTGGTATCTAATAGGTATGTAGTGGTATTTCATTTTTGTTTTCATATACAATTCAGCAATGACCTATGATGTTGAGCATCTTTTCATCTATTTGCCATTATATAACTTCTTTGATGACGTGTGTATTCAGATCATCTGACCATTTTTTTAACTGGGTCATTTGTTTTCACGTTGTTGAGTTTAGATTTGATTTTATAGAACTCTTTTGCCAATGACATGAGGCTTAAACAAGCACCCTTGCTTGACCCTGGCTAGTGTTGTCCAGAGGCCCTCATGGGTGAAGTATAATTGCACAGTTTATGCATATATTGTAGCAAACATAGCTTAAAGACTCTTCATCCAGGAGCTGGTAACAGAGAAAAGTTGTCTAAGAGACATAGTCCACTGAAAGGAGTCTTTGAAAAGGAGGATTCTGGCCAGTAGATCCAAAGAAGAAGGCTGGCAAATGCCACCTTAACCAACTGATCCAAGTTAACATCAGTGATGAGACATCGACATCTTGTCCTTCTCGAGCACGTACATCACTTCTGGGGAACTCTTTCCCAAGAAAGCGCAACCTGAATCCAATTAGGAGGAAATGTCAGACAAAATGAAACTGAGGGACATTCTACAAAACGACTGGCCAGTACTTTTTAAATGTGGCTTGATCGTGAAAGAAAAAGAATGACAGAGAACCGTCCTAGATTAAAGGGAGACTAAGGAGACACGACATCTCAATGCAATGTATGATCCTGGATTGAATCTTGGAACAGAAAAGGACCCTTAGAGGGGCAATTAATGAAATGTGGTAAGTGCTGTAGATTAGCTAATCGCATTATCCCAGTGCGAGTGCCCTGTGTTTGATCACTGCACTGGCGTTATATACCATGTCAATATTTAGAGAAGCTGGCTGAAGGGTTACGGAAATCTCTTGTGCTGTTTTTGCAACATTTTCGAAAGTCCTAAATTATTTCAATTCAAATGAAAAGTTTAAAAAACAAAAATTAGAAGTTCCAGAAGGCCGCGCGCCAGCCGCTCCTGCGGGACGGGACACCCGGGTCCTCCTGGTGGGAGCCCCCAGTGCCGTTCACGCTCCGCCCGGTGGGGGGATTAAACTCGCACGCGAGAAGCACCGCCCCCGCTCCCGCCCCGCCCCGCCCCGCCCCGCTCCTCTCCGGCCGCGCAGCCGCTGCCGCCCACCCGCACCCGCCGTCATGCTGCGGGCCGCGCTGCCCGCGCTCCTGCTGCCGTTGCTGGGCCTCGCCGCTGCTGCCGTCGCGGGTAAGCCCTTACGTAGTCCCTCGCCGGGACCGCGCGCGACCGCCTTCGCCCCCTTCCCAACGCACGCTCTTCGTCCCCGCGCACCCGAGGGCGGCCCGCAGACGCAACACCCGGCCGGACATCCCGCCCGGACATCCCGCCCTTCCCTGCACGCCCGTCCCCCGTGGGTCCTGGCTCCGGGTCACCTCTCACCCGCCTGCCCTCGGGGAGGGGAGGTGGCCGAGAATAAGGGAGGGCTCTGTCTTCCTCGGAGTCCACATCCTCACCGCAGACCCCACTCCGCGGGGAGGGAACCCCCAAATTAGGCCAGTTGGCCGGAGAACTGAGGGACTTGGAGTCGCACGACGGGCGCCGTTTCAGGGCAATTTCGGGCTGAAATGAGAAGCGGGGACGTTGGTGGCGATTTCCCCTGCTGGTGCGCGGCAGGAGTGGGGTTGCTGGGATGGGGGTGGGGGCCGGAGGAAGTAGGCCTTCTTTTGCAAGCAGCGCTGTTTGTCTAGTTGGTTGGTGTTCAAGTTGTTTAAACAGGAAAACAGTTCAGCCAAATAACCCCTGGATGGAAGAGGAACGGGAACAGGCGAAGCTTGGATTTCACTGAAATCAAGGAGTTTTAAAGTTCTAGTCTGCTGTTGTGCAAGTGACATCTGAAAAATCACACACGTGATCATTCATTTACAAAACGACTCGTGAGGAAAATGCACAATTCTATTGACTGTGGTCTTTATTTTTAAAAAATTTCCATACAAGCATGTCAAAAATATGTGGATGGGGAGACTCTGGAGAACACAGACTTCCAAAAACACCACTGACTGAATAATTCCAGGAATTAAAGAGCAAAATAAACAAGAACTAAATGAGTACTTGTGTGGGCTTAAATAAAGTACAAGAGATTTAAATAAAATGTAAGAGATTCCCCCCCACCCCTTGCCCCAAATTTCACTGCGTTTTTATAATAACTGCCTGCTCGAAGTCTACTGACAGGAATATTTCAATGGACCTCAGTGTTGGAGGCAGCAGCAGCTCAGAACTTGGATACAAACCCAAGGTTCCTTTCTTGAAAACTTTTGTGGACCTGCATTTATGACTGGTTGTGACATCTGCTGCCCATCAAAGGGGCAGAAACAAGATGTGCCCATGTTCACATTGTTCAGACTGGGAACATTAATTTTGTCTAAGACAAAGCTGGGCTGTCTCTGAACCCTCCTTCTGCACACCCTCATTTTGCGAGCCAGTAACATCTCAACTCTCATGTAAACCACCCTCTGCGAGGCTGTGCATTTGTACTTTAGGCTAGTCGAATTTTCTTGTCAGATTTTTCTTTCTTGTCAGACTTTTAAAGAAAATCAGTTTCTAGATTTTGGTATGTGTCTTCTTCAGTGAAGCTGTTTTGACCAGCAATAGAGGGCAAATTTCCCTTTGGAAATTTTTGTGCATTTCCTTTGATAAGTCCAGTGTGGATCAATAGGCTTTTCAAGAGCTTTAGAAAAGTGCATGATGAATAAATTAATGTTAATTAATCAGCTCCTCCCAGTCAGGAAGCTTTAAGGATTAATTTGGAAATGAGTGTGAGCTTTGACCTAGCTAGTTAACCAACTTATCTGCACTTCAGTAAAACAGAGATAATACTTACTCATGGGGCTATTGGGAGCATGAAGTGGGAACTCCACGTCTAGTCCCTGTTACAGGCGTGGTTCATCTTGGTTTCCTTCCCTTTATTCTCTTCATACAAAATGAAGGGTAATTGTTGCAACCAGAAAACGTATGAATACCACCTTATGTATATTGGATGTTTATGGTTACTGAACACATTCATATGTATGCTAATGTTATAGGGCTGAAAAACTAAGTGTGTTTTTCATAATACTTTACAAATCTCCCATCCAAGCAAGATCAGGGGTCATATTTGGCTTAGAACTAAGTCAAGAAAGAGTTTGTTGCTGAATACCAAGATCTTAATAGAAAAGCTCTTATGATGTTGCATAATAAATATGGGTATTGCATATAAATGTGATGTTGAAACGGAAATCATTGTTATTGTCTGTCATTCTGGAGGTTATTAGTGAAGTGATCTTAACCTTGTTCTTAGCTATTATTTTGAAAATCACAGTGGACAAAACATTCTTTAAATTCCTGAGTGAAAATCCATGGCATCGCTTTAAAAAGTTTTTCCGTAAGGGTGCTTAAGCACATAATAGATGATCAGTATGTATTTATTTGGTCAGTGGTTTCCTATGCCTGGCATGAGCTGAGTGAACAAGCATGTCCCGAGTAAGTCCTCATTCTGTGATCATCATGTGGATCAGAATCTAGGGATTTTGAATTGCCATGTCCTACAAGCCTTAGATGAGGTGCCTCTGCCTTCTTCCCTGATGTCATCTCTTACCACCCTTCCTGCCATTCACTCTGTGTATCCACAGAGTAAACAGTATCTGGGTACTCCAACACCTCTGGTCCTTCTGTGTACACCACCTTCCCCCAGTCCTTGGCATGGCTGCCCCCACCTCCACCATTCAGATCTCTGTTCATATGTCACCTTCTCCGAAGCCTCCCTGAACACCCACATTCTCCGTCACATGTCCATGTTTTATCTTTTCCAAGCCTTTCTGAATGCATCGTGTTTATTCATCTGTCTTGCTTGTTGCTTCTCTTACCAGGGGAAAGAAGCTCCATAACAGAGATTTTACCATCTTGTGGATTTTTGTTTTGTTTTGATTTGTGTCTCTGCACTTTATTCTAAGTTATAATAAAAGGATGAAAAAATTTAGGTGAGTTATTTAAAAAGTAGGTAGGATAAGTGGATTGCAATTTTTTTCAAATTATATTACCTCTGCTATGCACTCATTTCATAATGAATTCAAAGCCTTAAATCATCTTAATCTATTGCTGCCACCTTTTCTTTCTTTTTTTTTTTTTTCCGAGATGGAGTCTCACTCTGTCACCCAGGCTGGAGTGCGGTGGCGCAATCTCGGCTCACAGCAACCTCTACCTCCTGGGTTCAAGCAATTCTCCTGCCTCAGCCTCCCGAGTAGCTGGGATTACAGGCATGCGCCACCATGCCTGGCTAACTTTTGTATTTTTAGTAGAGATGGGGTTTCACCACGTTGGCCAGGCTGGTCTCAAACTCCTGGCCTCATGATCTGCCCACCTTGGCCTCCCAAAGTGCTGGGATTACAGGTGTGAGCCACCGTGCCCGGCCCGATGCCACCTTTTCTGACTCTTGTGTATGGCACAGTTATGTTTCAGGGGAAATTATCTCAGATTAAATATTAGAGTATTTTAAAATAAATTTTGAGCTGGGCGTGGTGGCTCACGCCTGTAATCCCAGCACTTTGGGAGGCCGAGGCGGGTGGATCAGGAGGTCAGGAGATCGAGACCATCCTGGCTAACACGGTGAAACCCCGTCTCTACTAAAAATACAAAAAATTAGCCAGGCGTGGTGGCAGGCACCTGTGGTCCCAGCTACTCAGGAGGCTGAGGCAGGAGAATGGCGTGAACCCAGGAGGCAGAGCTTGCAGTGAGCTGAGATCGCGCCACTGCACTCCAGCCCGGGCGACAGAGCGAGACTCAGTCTCAAAATAAATAAATGAATAAATAAATAAATAAATTAATTAATTAATTTTGAAATGTTAATGTTTATTTTTCTTCCAATGAAAAAGTGAAATTTCAATTAGGTATTATTTCAGGACTTCTTTTACTGTTGAGAATCTTTTAACAATTTGCTTATGTGTTGAAAACTAGTTTTGCAGCAAGGTTACTTTCCATAATTTTTATTGTGCATATCAAGTATTTCATTCCTTCTGTGGGTTATTTAGTGTTTTTTTTGTTTTGTTTTGTTTTGTTTTGTTTTGTTTTTTTGAGACAGGGCCTCACTCTGTCACCCAGGCTAGAGTGCAGTAGTGCAATCATGGCTCACTACAGCCTTGACCTGCTGGGCTCAAGTGATCCTCCCACCTCAGCCCCCTGAGTAGCTGGGACTACAGGTGCATGCCACCATGCCCTGCTAATTTTTTTTTTTTTTTTTTTTTTTGTAGAGGTGGGGTCTCACTTTGTTGCCCAGGCTAGTCCCAAACTCCTGAGCTCAAGTGATCCTCCTACCTCAGCCTTCCAAAGCTCTGGGATTACAGGTGTGAACTGCCACGCCTGGCCTATTTTAGATTTTGAGAGCAAATCTTGAGACCAAATCTTTAAAAAATAGACCAGTGATGCCCAAAGAGAAAGGTACAGATTAACAATGGCACACCCCTTCTATGAATATACATTATAACAGCCCTTCTGAAGAGGGAAGTGATGGGACAATATGGAGATGGATGTCTTGAAAGCTAGATTGGGAAGAGTGATATGGAGAGGGGATGGGGTGTCAGAGTGCCTCAATTTATTTGGGATTCAGAGAGATCTTGAAGCTCAGAGTACAGCCACAGAATCTCTGGATTAGTCAGGGACTTGGAACAGCCACTCCCTCCTCCATTATAAATGTAATAAATAGCCCCTCTTCTTCATCTGTCTGTGCCACAGTTGCCCTTGCGGAAGTTACGTGACTACAACTCATATCTTAATGGGAGAGGAGCAAAGGTCTTATTATTGACAATGAAAATGAAAAAGAAGTCTTTCCCTTTTCCTTTGTTAACTTTTAGAACAAGTATGTCCCAAGAATCACTTCCTCATGCTGTGCCTGTTTTTTTTTTTTTCTTTTTTTTAAAAAAAAGAGAGACAGAGAACTTATAAAGGAACAGAGAGTTCTATTAGATTTGACTGGTAATGCAAAATATTCCTGTGGATATGACATTATCTTCTTTTAGCACATGATAATTTTAGGCAGAGGATCTATATAGAAACTTTTGGAGTTATGCTAAGTACAGCTTTTAAAATATTCATGAGGCTCCTGAATTTCTGTACGTATTAAATTAAAGAATTATAAAATTATAAAATCCCTAAGAGTCATTTAAGTGCATTATTAATAACAACCTATCATTCAGGACTGCTGTGAAGAAATAAGAGTAATAGGCCCTTTGCAGAGAGCTTAGTGGGCAGGTTTTTAATTATATTAGGATTATAGCAAAGATACTTAGCGTTGAAGACGACTTAGTTTAGTCTTTTGTTCATGAGGTGCATGAACATCAACAATCTCCTCACAGGAGTTATCCAGCCTCTATTTGAGCACTGTTCTTCTCAAAGTAAAAATATATCTTTTGAGTAGTGCTTAAAACTTGTTTCTGGGGCACACACTCTGATCGGGGATCTATAGCATGAGAAAAGGGGTTCCATGTTGAATTAACTGGAGTTACTGCTAATGCTGAAGTGAGCCTAAGGAGAAGGCAGTTGAAAGTTTCGGGGAAGTGAGTCAACAGTCTGTTTTCTATTTTTCTATACATACCCTGTTTAAAAAAAATTTTTTTTGGTCTTGTCACATGCAGATGCTCCTCAACTTAGAATGGGGCTATATCCCAATAAACTTGTGAAGTCAAAAAATCGTAAGTTGTCCATTATTAAGTTCGGGACCATTTCTGTATTGCTAACTTAGTTATTCAGCAATGGTCTTTGAGTAGCTGGTTATCATTATCATCATCATAGTCATTCCCATACTGTGCAACACAGTAGCATTGTGTTTGCTCCTCCCTCTGTTTGCCTGAAATATCCATGTGACTTCTTTCCCTCCTATCTCTTCAGACACACACACACACACACACACACAGAGTTGGTTCTCTGTTTCTCTGGAGAACCCTAATACAATAACCAATAGGATAGTATGGAAATAAGACAGTGTGACAATCAAGGCTGGATTGTATGAAGCATTGCATGTCCACCTTTGCCCTCCTTTGAATCACTCACTCTGGGAGAAGCTACCTGCCATGTCATAAGGACCCTCAAGCACCCCTGTGTAGAAGTCCACGTGGTGAGGAACTGTGGTGTCCTGCCCACAGCCAGCACCAGCTCACCACCCATATGAGTGAGGCTTCTTGAAGCTGACCTTTCAGCTCCAGTTCAGTGTTTAGATGGCTGCAGCCCTAGCCAGCATCTTCACTGTAACTTCATGGAGACCCCAAGCCAGAATCACCCAGACAAGCAACTGCTTCAGAATTCCTGACCCAGAGAAACTGTATATAATAAGTGTTTCTTGTTTTAAGCTGCTAATTTTTTGCATAGCAATAGACCACAATACACCATCTAACATATTATTTTACGTATTTGTCTTCCTTTTGCATATCTGCGTCAACTAGAACATAAATTTCCAGGAGGGCAGGAATTTTTTTTCCTTTTTGTTCACTGTGGAATCTCAAGCACCTAGCACAATTTTTTAACAGCAACCCCCTCAGATAGGTACTGTTATTCCCATTATACAGATAAGGAAACTGGGACACAGTAAGGTTAAATAACATGTCCACGATTGTGTAGTCAGAGCCAGACTTTTCTCCACAGTCTAATGGGCTTAACCAGAGTCCTGTATTGACCCACTTCTATGCATCCCTTCCAGTGTTATGTTCAAGACAGAAGGATAGTTATTATTGAGAGTAGTTAGATCTCAGACATGGTCTCTGCTGTCGTGGCGTTAACAATCATTTGGGAAAACAGGATGCATATCAGATAGCCGCTATATAAAGCAGGATCTAATGAGTGCTATGTAAACGTGTATAGGCCACCAGAGGGTAACACATTTCCTTTTCCAAAGAAGAATGACTACCCATAGTTCTTATGATTTGTGCCATATTATTTTTAAAACCCTAGACACAACTAATTGGAATAAGGATAATTTCCTTAGTCAAAAGCTGGCTACTCTAGGCTAGGCATCAGCCCAATATGGGGCCTAGTATATGAACGCTAAGCCTATTTGACTGTTGAGATAGTATCCTCAGTTTTCTTATTGGCCACGTATCTGTACAATAAATCTATCATCTGGTAGCCTGAGCATGTCTTTAGTCCTTGTTGCCAGAAAAGGCCTCTCATGCATAATGCAGTTTAAAAGTCCTACAGATGTTCAAAGGAGTCACAGGTTAGAGGAAGATAAGGCTGAGACACTTCATGGAGAATTGACACATGAGCTGCCACTGAAATAAGAATATACCTTAATCAGTGTTTTAGAGATCATATCTTCAGATCGTTTTAATTTATAAAGTATAAGAACTACATGTTTTCACAGCATGCCAGGAGCAAAAGATGAAAAAAAGAACTATAAGTGCTTGACTTGAGTGTTGATTATATTTTTGTGGACTTATTAGACATATTTTATATAAATGGTGTTTCAAAAATTAATTCATTTTTATATATTGTCGAGTTATTTGTTATAAGTAGAAAACACTATCTGTAGTTTTGACTAGAAATAATACAAAAGTGCATTTCTGAACCTGTGGTTCAATAATTGCCAATGATTTATAAAAGTGTTTCAGGTGTCATTCAGTGTGGTAATGCAGTCTGTTTCCATTTCACTTTTTTAAAATTCCATAAGGTAAAAGAAAAAGAGCAATAAAAGGAACCAGAAGAAAGTAAAAAGGGAAAAAAGAAGAGAAAGAATAATCAAAGTTTGTAATTTAGAGCCTCTGCCCTTTTGACTTTCAGTTTGAGTTTTATTCTGGAAATGACTTCTGTGTCCTCTGTCATGTCTCTGGCAGCAGAGAGGGGAAGGAGGGAAGAAACCTGCCTTTTTATCCTAGTTCACTCATTCAATGAATATTTATGGAGACCTTACTAGGTACCTGTAACTGTGCTTTTTATCATATGCCCTCTGCCTGGATTTTTTTTTTCTTTTTCCTTTTATCCGTGGCAACTTCCTATTTATCCAGTGAGATGTAGCTTAAATATTGCCTACTTTTTGAAATGCTCACTTATTCTACAAAGTTATACTCTCCTTCTCCTACATCTCATAGCATTTTACCTATCCTACCTTCGGAATATCTGTTATGTCTGTCTGTCCGACTCTTCCATCAGACTGACCACTTCAAGTGTAGAAGACTTTTACTCTTTTTCTCATCACCCCTTAACACTAAGCATTATACCTGACACATAGGAGTTGCTCAGCAAATGTCTGATATGGATGATGGGTAGATGGGTGACCAATTGTTGACAACTTGTTGAAAAGTATAAAAGATGGAATTTTGCATCTGGCCATCATGGAGTAGGAGACTAACACTCCCATTAAGAACAACTAGAAAATCTAGATTAAATTCCATAAGAATCGTATTTGCTGGCATCAGAGAGCTGCTAAGGCAGTTTGCTGAGGTGAGCCCAACAGTCTGTGTATTACTTTTCTCCTTAGGAGAGCTGGTAAAATCTTAAATAGCTAAAAGCACAGCAGAGTTTTTGGCAATCTCATAGTGTTGAGGAAAGAAAAAACATGAGTCTTAACTCACCAAAGAGGAGGTGGCTCTAGTTAATATCCAGGCTTTCAACTGGCAATCCCTACGGATCAAAAGTCTACAAAGTCTAGAACACCTCTTCACATAGACTCAGTCCCTGCTGATCAGAATCCTTTCTAAAGGAAGATAACATCATTTAGAGTTACTACAATTTTTCATACACAGTGTTTGGCATTTGATAGAAAACTACCAGACAGAACAAAAAAAAAACAGGCTTAAGGGGGTGTGAGAGTGCAGGGTAGGAGAGTAGAGAACAGACTAATAACTGACCTAGAAATTAGAGTTTTCAGAAATGGACTTTAAAATAACTATGATAAGTTAAAGAATATAAATACTAAGACTGAGAATTTTAAAATATAATCAAATTGAAATTTTAAAAATATAATCAAGTTGAAATTCTATAACTGAAAAATCACTGACATTGTAAACTCAATAGATGGGGTTTAACAGCATGAAAAACTGAAGTAGGCTGGGCACAGTGACTCACGCCTGTAATCCCAGCACTTTGGGAGGCCAAGGTAGGAGGATTGCTTGAGACCAAGAGTTCAAGACCAGCCTGGGCAATATAGTGACACCCCTGTCTCTACAAAAAAAATCAAACAAATTAGCCATCCTGTCTACTCAGGAGGCTGAGGTGGGAGGATCACCTGAGCCCAGGAGTTCAAGGCTGCAATGAGCTATGACCATGCCATTGTACCCCAGCCTGGGTGACAGAGAGAGATCTTGTCTTAAAAAAAAAAAAAATTGGAGTTACCCTTACCCCAGTTAAGTTACAACTTAAGAGTGCATTAATAAACCAGGAAGAATGAGATTATATTATGGAGAGTATTAACAGTATTGAAAAGAGCAAAAGGATATACAGGACATGGTAAAAAGTCTAACACAGATGTAATTTTGGTCCCAGAAAGGGAAGAGAGAGAGAATGGAGCAAAAGTAGCATCTGAAATGATAATGGCCAAGAACTTTTCAAAAGTGACCAATTAAAATAAGCCACAGATTCAGAAAGTGCATTGAATTCTTAGCAGGATTTAAAAACACTAAAACAACAGCATACCACTGTAAAACTGCTAAAAACCAAAGACAAAGAAAATCTTGAAAGCAGCAAGAAGGGGGAAAAGCACATTACTGTCCAAAAAGCAACAGTGAGACTGACAGTTAACTTCTCAGTAGAAATGATGGAAGCCCAAGCAACAAAACTATAGTGATTCATTGCTTAATTAACAACAGGGATACATTTTGAGAAATGCAATTTTTCATTAGGCAATTTTGTCATTGTGCAAACATCGTAGAGTGTACTTACACAAACCTAGATGGCATTACTACTACACACCTAGGCCACGTGCTGGAGCCTATTGCTCTGCAGTAACTTGCGGAACCTGTATGGCATGTTGCTATACTGAATACTGTAGGCAATTGTAGCACAACGTAAGTATTTGTGTTTCTAAACATAGCAAAAGCACAGTAAAAATAATGGTATTATAACCTCATGGGAACCCTGCCATATATAGTCTATCATTGACCAAGATGTCATTATATGGTGCATGACTATGTACATCTTAAATGAAAGATAAGCTGCCATTCTACAATTCTGTATTTGCAAAGATAGCCATCAAACATGAAGACAGTATAAAGACCTTTTTTCTTTTTCTTTTTTTTTTTTTTTTTTGAGACGGAGTCTCACTCTGTTGTCAGGCTGGAGTGCAGTGGTGCAATCTTGGCTCACTGCAACCTCCGCCTCCTGGGTTCAAGTGATTCTCCTGCCTCAGCCTCCCCAATAGCTGGGATTACAGGCACCTGCCACCACACCCAGCTAATTTTTTGTATTTTTTAGTAGAGACAGGTTTTCACCATGTTGGCCAGGCTGGTCTCAAATTCCTGACCTCAGGTGATCCACCCACCTCGGTGCTGGGATTACAGGCGTGAGCCACTGTGCCTGGTGGAGACATTTATAGAGTATCAAGAACTGAGGGAGTTTCCAGTAGACCTGCACTTAAAGAAACACCAAAGAGATTTCTTTAGGCAAATGGAAAATTATCCCAGTCAGTAATACAGAAATGCGAGAAGGAATGAAGAGCAACAGAGAGGGTAAATATGTATTTAAATCTAAAAGAACACCGGCCAGGCAAAACAGTAATAAAACAATAAGATAAAGGAAAGGAAGTCAATGAAATTAAAATATTGTATGTTTCTAGGACTGCCTAGGAAGTGGTAAAAGTACTGATTTATTTGAGGTATTAATAAATCAAGGTCACATATAATTTTCAGGGTAGCTACTACAGAAAAAAATTAAAGAATATATAATTAACAAGCTAAAAGAAAAAGGATCAAATATAAAATGTTTAATACAAAAAAGACAATAAATGAGAAAAAAGGAACATAAAATAAGTAGGACAAATGAAAAACAAATATTAAGATGGTAGATATAAACTCCAATTCATCGTAACTACATTAAGTATTACTGGAAATACTTCAATTAAAAGACAAAGGTGATCAAGCTGGATTTTAAAAAAAACTACTTGCTGCTTGCAAGAATTATAACTACTTAGAAAAAGTGTTTGGCAGTATCTGTGAAAGCTGGGCACATGCATACTCGATGGCCCCAGCAATCTACTTCTACAAAGGTACTCACAAGAAGTATGCATAGAATGTTTAAAGCAGCATTACAATGGCCACAAACTAGAAACTACCCAAATATTCATCAACAGAAGAATGAATAAGTTCTTAGATAAGTCTTAAATAAAATGATTTTTAAAGTAACATTTATCAAAAGAAGCCAGACACAAAAGAGTACACAATGTATGATTCCATAACTATAAAGTTCAAAAACAGGCAAAACTAATCGATGGTGTTAGAAGTTAGGTTAGAGATGACCTTTGGAAGGGATGGTGAGCAAAAGGGGTTAATGTTCTGTTCCTCATTCCTCTGATAATTATATGGGTATGTTTACTTTATAAAAAATTCACCAAAAAATAAAAGAAAAAAGAAAAAAATTCACCAACCTGTATATTTATGACTTGTGCATTGCATGTATGTTTTATTTGAATAAAAAGTTTAGTTTTTAAAAAGTGTATCAGGAAAGGTATTAGAATTGGCAGCAAGGTCAATTCAGTTATATTTTAGTATGTAAGAAACTTGGCCGGGCGCAGTGGCTCATGCCTGTAATCCCAGCACTTTGGGAGGCCAAGGTGGCCCAATCACCAGAGGTCAGGAGTTCAAGACCAGCCTAACCAACATGGTGAAACCCTGTCTCTACTAAAAATACAAAAATTAGCTGGGTGTGGTGGCGGGAGCCTGTAATCCCAGCTATTGGGGAGGCTGAGGCAGGAGAATCACTTGAACCCAGGAGGCAGAGGTTGCATTGCGCTGAGATTGTGCCACTGCCCTCCAGCCTGGGCGACAGAGTGAGACTCTGTCTCAAAAAAAAAAAAAAAAAAAAAGAAAAAAAGAAAAAGACAAACTTAACATGCTTCAAGAAGGAAAGGTTGAACCCACAGGGAAAGGGAGTGTTTGAAGATGCTGAAGAGATGATAAATTAAGCTACTTAAGGACAAATAAGAGGATTCATTCATTCAGCTGAATATTTTAAGTCCCTATTATAATCCAAGAGCTATCTGAGGTGTTAGGAATCCAAAAATTAATAAGGCTTAGTCCCTATTTTTAGAGTGGGCACTGTCCAGGAGCAAAAGATGCTAATGATGATGTCTGTAAGAACTACATATTTTTAATACTTTCCTTGTACGAGACACTGTGCTGTGCAGGTTTGCAGTATCTTACCTGATATTTACAACAATCCAATGAGGTAGATGTTATCTCCCTTTTCCTGATGAAACACAGGAAATAATATAAGTTTTCCAAGGTCTCACCACCAAGATAAAAACATAAGTCTGTCTGACGTTAAAGCCGTGTTCCTGCTGGTACTTTACACTGCCATTGGATGGTGTGTGGTGAAATTACATGCAACAGTCACAATCAATTCTAGTGGGGATGTCTTGGAGAAGGTGGTATAGATGGCCTGAGCCTCAGAGGATGAGCAGACAGAGAATAATGTTTGATGGCCTGGAAGTGGATTTGAAGGAAGAAGAGTCTTTTCTCTGAATAAAGGCCAGATTTTCAAAGAAGGTGGCAGAAATGTATAATGAACCTGAGACGACTGAGTGCTGTTTCTCAGGGAAAGGATCTACCTGCTCCATATACAGACTTTCAACCAAGTGTCTTGTTTTCAGACCTTCCTCCTACAAAGCTGTCTGGCGTCTCCAATTCCTGACTCTGTTCTGGACTTCTTTGCTTTGTAAATGTTGGTATCATGTAATTTTATAGCCAGATTGTTTTAATGTTTCATAATGAACATTTTCCCAAAGCAAAGTGCTTGTTGCAAAACAACCGTATCTTTAAGCCAGCATTGTGGGAGAGTTCTAGATTCCTGCCAGAGTTAAACCCAACGTAGTCATATGTGTAATTCAAGTGCTCATAAAACAGCTGGAAGGAAAAAAAAACTTGGATGTAAAATAAATTATAGGTGGGGCACAGTGGCTCTCACCTGTAATCCCAGCACTTCGGAAGCCCAAGGTGGGAGAATTGCTGAGCCCAGGAGTTCCAGAGCAGCCTGGGCAACATAGCAAGACCTTGTCTCTACAAAAAAATTAAAAAATTAGCCGGGTGTAGTGTTGTGTACCTGTAATCCCAGCTACTCAGGAGGCGGAGGCACAAGAATCACTTGAGCCTGGGAGGCGGAGGTTGCAGTGAGCCAAGGTCATGCCACTGCACTCTAGCCTGGGTGACAGAGTAAGACTCTGTCTCAAAAAAAAAAAAAAAAAAAAAAAAAAAAAAAGTCTGTACGGATACAGGGAGCACACTGCTTCCTTTTAAAGGCAAGACCGCTATGTTGAACATTCCACTTCTGCTAAACCCTAATTATCCAGAAGTTATAAGACTGCGAAGCAATCTAGCTTGGTGGTCGTGTGCTCTGTGCTATATAAGAAGCTGAGGTCAGTACTGGGGACAACCAATGCTCTCTGCCATATTCTGAGCTTAGTAAACTTGAGAGTGTTGAATTAATTTAGATTAATGTAGCTGATTGGTAAATTCTGATCTTTGTGGTAGGGCTTGCTTCTACTTGTTTATATTAAAAAGGTAATGCAGAACTTAGGCCTGGCGTGGTGGCTCACACCTGTTATTCCAGCAGTTTAAGAGACCAAGGCGGGTGGATCGCTTGTGCTTAGGAGTTTGAGACCAGCCTGGGCAACGTGGCGAAACCTTGTCTCTACAAAAAATACAAAAATTAGCTGGGCATGGTGGCACATACCTGTAGTCCCAGCTACACGGAACGCTGAGGTGGGAGGATCCCTTGAGCCCAGGAGGCAGAGGCTGCAGTGAGCTGAGATCGCGCCACTGCACTCCAGCCAGGACGACAGTACAAGATCCTGTCTCAAAAAAAAAAAAAAAAAAAGCAGAACTTAAAACAAAATTGCTATATATTTATATAGATGAAATCACTAAGATTTTTACCTATATACAAACCTAACAGAATACGGAAGCTTACTGCTTTGTACTTCTTTATTCACTGGAATTAAGTAAAATTCTCTTTCCATTTTGGCCAGTGAAATCAACTCTTGCAGGGTTACTTTTGCTTTTAATACTAACCAATTAAATTCTAGAGCCTAGGCTTAAAAATGCAAATCTTTATAATAAAAAGAGACTAAGACAGAGGTGAAGGAGATGTCCCTTTAGAGCAGTAGAGGAAGAGTTATGGTTCTATTTCATTGAACTACCTCAAATAATCTACTTTGATGAGGTGTTAAATTAAGAACATTCATAAGAACATCAATCTTGTTTTCCTGTGCAATATGAAAACTTGTGTGAATATTATAGGCTAGCAACTTGTTTTTCTTTTCTCTGTTCTTGGAGGTATAATTTGAACAACAGGGCCTTGTAAAAGTCTTAAGACTTTTGAAATTGTTAAATACTGCAAAGATAACCTTCAAAGAGAAGTGTGTAATCCTGATTGGCTGTCTTCTAGATAGTTTGTTGCCTTGGTGATAACACTAATTTACATGTCTGAATTCCTAAACAACCTAAAAACTTGTATCTTTGCTCTGTAAAGTCAGAAGAGAATCATTGGCACATTTCTCTTTTCCCGTATGAATAATGGAGAGAAACAAATTCCTGTTACACTGGTTGATTTCTTATTTTAATAAAGATTTAACAAAGGAAATTGCCTTTGTATGTGTGTGAAAATTTAGTATCTAATATCCTTATCTTTGGGAATTCATGTAATTCTTTTTCTCAAGTTATTTAACAGTGTTCTTCTTTTTTCTACATAGACTGTCCTTCATCTACTTGGATTCAGTTCCAAGACAGTTGTTACATTTTTCTCCAAGAAGCCATCAAAGTAGAAAGCTTAGAGGATGTCAGAAATCAGTGTACTGACCATGGTAAAAGGCTTATTCTTTTGTTTGTTTTTTCACAAATTAGTGAACAGTGTTCATTAATTTCTTTAAAAATTGATTTTGTCACATCTGACTTTTAACTGGGTCCTGAGATTTAATGTACAACTTTTATTTGACAACACACAAGCTACAGGCAGTGGAATTGGGTATATATTTAATCCTGGAGTTGGAAGACAGTTGTTGGACAATATTGTCCAAAGCAGGGTCTATTTAACATGCATATCCTGTGCCAGGCACTGTGCTTAAGCACCTCATATACTTTACCTGGCTTTATCATAACAAACCTATCAAGTAGTGTATTATTATCATTTTATTGAGAGATGAAATTAACTTCAGTTATTTGTTCAAGCTTACACAGGAAATAATTGACAAAGCCAGGATTTTAACCCAAATCTGTTGGATTTTAGGCTTAGAGTTCTTAATCACTTAGTTATTCTGCCTGGAAAGTGCTGAAGTCAGATTACATAGGACCATGAAGTAAGACTGTAGTAAAGAAGAGTACATTAAGGAAAAATGATAAAAAGGCTATTTGCTAGACCATACACTCAGTGTTCTCTAGGAAATAGATTTATAACTTCACATTGTAAAATATTTGAAGTAAAAGTGTCTTTTTTTTTTTTTTTGAGACAGGGTCTTGCTGTGTCCCCCAGGCTTGAGTGCAGTGGCATGATCATAGCTCACTACAGCCTTGAACTCCTGGGTTCAAGTGATCCTCCCATGTCAGCCCCCTGAATAGACAGGACTACAGGCGTGCGCTAGCTATTTTATCTGTTTGTTTGTAGAGACAGGGTTTCACTATGTTGCCCAGGCTGGTCTGAAACTCTTGGCCTCAAGTGATCCTCTCTGTGAGCCACTGCATCCAGCCAAAAAAATGTCTTTTTTTTTTTTTTTTTTTTTTTTTTTTTTGAGATGGAGTCTCGCTCTGTCGCCTAGGTTGGAGTGCAGTGGCGTGATCTCGGCTCACTGCAAGCTGCGCCTCCCGGGTTCATGCCATTCTCCTGCCTCAGCCTCCCGAGTAGCTGGGATTACCAGCGCCCACCAATAGGCCCGGCTAATTTTTTGTGTTTTTAGTAGAGACGGGGTTTCACTGTTGGCCAGGATGGTCTCGATCTCCTGACCTTGTGATCAGGATCAAGTGATTCTCCTGCCTCAGCCTCCCGAGTAGCTGAGATTACAGGGGTGCATCACCACACCTGGCTAATTTTTTGTATTTTTTAGTAGAAACAAGGTTTCACCATGTTAACCAGGCTGGTGCCGAACTCCTGAGGTCAGGCAATCCACCTGCCTCAGCCTCCCAAAGTGCTGGGATTACAGGCGTGAGCCACCATGCCCAGCCTAAAGGTGCTTTTTATTACTGTTATATTCTTCAACAATAACATTTGGAAGAATGTATCAAATTGTACTAGGGATACCTTAATCAAAATCATATACATTTATTATAGAAGGAATAAATGTAAACACCAAAGTTATTAATCTTATTAAAGCGCCACATGGTACTTAATACATATATGTTGTTTCCCTTTGAAAAAGTCTTACATGAACATTGGCTCTGTGAAAACAGGACGAAATTTCCAACATGCCAATGTGGTTTTATTTCAAGGCAGTTGAAATAAAATAATAGCAATTTTGCTGGTCTTAGAATATTTTTAAAACAAGTTTTCCCCTGCAACTATTTTCTTTCCTTTCTTCCTTTTTCTTCTTCCTCTTTTCTTTCTTTCTCTCTCTTTTCATTTGTTCTTTCTTTCTTTCCCTTTTTTTTTTTTTTTTTAATGGAGTCTCAGTCTGTTGCCCAGGCTGGAGTGCAGTGGTGTGATCTCAGCTCATTGCAACCTCTACCTCCTGGGTTCAAGCAATTCTCCTGCCTCAGCCTCCTGAGTAGCTGGGATTACAGGTGGGTGCCACCAGACCCAACTAATTTTATTTTATTTTATTTTATTTTTGGTAGGGACAGGATTTCGTCATGTTGGCCAGGCTGGTCTCAAACTCCTGACCTCAGGTGATCCACCTGCCTCAGCCTCCCAAAGTGCTGGGATTACAGGCATGAGCCACCACGCCCAGCCCCTACAACTATTTTCCATCCCTTAAAAAAAATTATGTAAAGTATACTGAGACATAAACATAATTTCAATGACATAAATCATATTAGAGGCTGAGAGCCAAGACATGTCCCTGTAACCTTATTAGCTTGTATGAACTGTAAGATCAAAGTTTATTGTCCAGCTCTAATATATATAGAAAGTTAAGCAACTATTTATTATTTTTATGTACCTAGTGATTTTCACTGATTCTGGAATATGCTGACTTTTTTTCTCTTTAAAATAATTTCAGGAGCGGACATGATAAGCATACATAATGAAGAAGAAAATGCTTTTATACTGGATACTTTGAAAAAGCAATGGAAAGGCCCAGATGATATCCTACTAGGCATGTTTTATGACACAGATGGTAAGTGATATTTACCTCGTGGGACATGACTTTGTTGTTCTTTTTTTAATGTAGCAAAACTGATGGCTCTTCAATTCTCTGGTTCAAGTTGATGATTCCTGTGGCCTCCAGGTGTTAAATTTTCAGTGTGCACCTATGATCATACCACAGCTTGTATCTGCATAGCTCAATGAGTTACACAG
Organism: Pan troglodytes; assembly: GCF_028858775.2. NCBI lineage: Eukaryota > Metazoa > Chordata > Mammalia > Primates > Hominidae > Pan > Pan troglodytes. The sequence goes on along the minus strand of NC_072411.2, from coordinate 61,830,264 downwards.
ATGAAAGCCACAGTTGATTCTTGTCTGGATTAAAATGTGGCTCTAAGGCTCAGTATTTTTGTAATATAGCATGATCATAAAGGTTAGTATTAGTGTCTGCAACTAATAGGCTAAGGATAGACTAAATTATCACGGTTCTATTATATAAACATTTATCATTACTGTAGACAAATATAAAGTACATATGTACAAATATAAAAGTACATATGTAAACATTTTCAAATGAAATGAAATTACTAAGGTTACTACTAATATTTAACTATTTTTCTTGACTTTTTTCCCATGAGAATATTATACATGTATATATTTTTGCGAAAATTGGATCATCTTCAGAAACCTCTTAAATCGACAGCTTTTGATGATTTGGCTGTACACAGGGTATATTCCTCCTTCTAATTTTAATCCTACAATCAGAAGTTTAGACCAGACATACCTTAGTAACTTTCCACCTTTAATCCTACACCCTTTTTGGCTTGAACACCTTTTAAAACTGTCATAATGTTGAAAATATTCCTTAATTGACAGATGCGAGTTTCAAGTGGTTTGATAATTCAAATATGACATTTGATAAGTGGACAGACCAAGATAATGATGAGGATTTAGTTGACACCTGTGCTTTTCTGCACATCAAGACAGGTGAATGGAAAAAAGGAAATTGTGAAGTTTCTTCTGTGGAAGGAACACTATGCAAAACAGCTAGTAAGTATGACCGAAGGTGTTTTTCCATTCTAGAAGGGGCAGAGAAAGTAGGACTGCTTTTAAAATAATTTTGAGATAAGTGTGCCTCAATAAATAGAATAAGGCTAGGCACAGTGGCTCATGCCTGCAATCCCAGCACTATGGTAAACTGAGGCACTGGATTGCTTGAGCGCAGGAGTTGAAGACCAGCTTGAGCAACATGGCGAAAACTCATCTCTACAAAAAATACAAAAATCAGCTGGGCATGGTGGCGTGCACCTGCGGTCCGAAATACATGGGAGCCTGAGGTGGGAGGATCAATTGAGCCTGGGAGGTTGAGGCTGCAGTAAGCCTGGGCAACAGAGCAACACTCTGTCTCAAAAAGAAAAAAAAAAAAAATAGAGGGAATAAGACTTCAGAATATATTAATAAGATGGTTTGCTCTTAAGTCTCTTGGAACTCAAATTGTAATTCTCTTACATTTAGGAGGTAAGGCCAGATCACATGAAATAGGCATACTTTTATTCTGTCTGCTTAGTGTTTGCAAGAGGTCAAAAATTTCTTGTTCAGAGGAATTATTATAATCTCTTTGCGTGTGATTTGAGTGAGAAGTGGTGAAGAGTAATCATGTATAATTCCAGAATTCTCGTGTTACTTTACAAGGAATTAGATTCTCCATAAGAACATCCTTTGTTTAGGCAAACAAAAACTACATCATAGTTTATAATTTATTTGGAATTAAAATGTTTTCTTCTGACCCGTCAGAAGTTTTTTTTTTTTTTTTTTTTTGCGATGGAGTCTCTCTCTGTCGCCCAGGCTGGAGTGCGGTGGCGCGATCTTGGCTCACTGCAACCTCTGCCTCCTGGCTTCAAGCGATTCTCCTGCCTCAGCCTCCCGAGTAGCTGGGACTACAGGCACCCGCCACCATGCCCGGTTAATTTTTGTATTTTTTAGTAGAGATGGGGTTTCACCATATTGGCCAGTCTGGTCTCGAACTCCTGACCTTGTGATCTGCCCACCTCGGCCTCCCAAAGTGTTAGGATTACAGACGTGAGCCACTGTGCCCGGCCCAGAAGGTTTTTTAATGAACAGAAATTATCCTGGCCCACAACAGTATTTTGATGTTATTTGTTAAAACACTACACAGTTTGTTATTCTAAGTTTTAGAAAGTAACTGTTTTCTCATTAAAGAAAATTAAATTTTCAAAATGTGGGCTGGGTACAGTGGCTCATGCTTGTAATCCCAGCACTTTTTGAGGCTGAGGCAGCCTGGGTCAACATAGCAAGACCACCATATCTCTACAAAAAAAGTTTTTAGTTTTTTTAATGTTTCAAAATATGAATTTAGGGTGCTTAAAACATGATATAAACAACCATTTCCCCATTTTGCATCCTCAGTATTTTCCCCTTCTACTTCAACTGTAAACCAAAACTCCACATCCTGCTTTGATTATTTCCTTTCTTTACATATGGAAGTATGTACATTTCTTTACTTGCTACAGCAGGATCCTTGACTACTGTTAGTTTTACAGTGATTATCAAAATGTTCGTCATAGTTTTATGGTAGCAGTATTCAACTTCAAATATTTGTTTTTTAAAAAATTGGTTCTTTTCAGGTTCTGCACCTCAGGGTGCCATTACATAAACAAAGTTTTTAATTAAACTATAACTTCAAAACATCAGAAATAGTGAGTACATCCATACTAAGATAGTTAGGGTCACAGTTGTTTAATTTTATGACATTTGTTTTCTAGACTCTCCAACCAGAATCCTCTTTTTTCCTTTACCTCATTATTGTCTTTTCCTCAAGATCCCGTATTCTTTTCCACCAACCAAGCTAATGCATGTTGTTAGCCCTCTACATCTTTCTTTAAAAACTAAGTTCAAAATAGACAACAGAGACAATTAATGAGGCAAAGAAATATGGATTTTAGGCTATGAATATATTGATATTAAGCTACTAATAAAAGGGTTTATTTTTAATGATTGTGAACATGTTTAAAGTCAATCCTATAATAAAGCATAATTAAATTCTAATTTTTATTTTCTTTTGTATTTTAGTCCCATACAAAAGGAAATATTTATCAGGTAAGTAATGATTTGGTCTTTAAAATTTTCCCACAATTAAAAATATATCAAAATTCTGGCATATTAAAATACATTACAGATCCCTTTTTAAAATTATGTAATATAAAGTAGAACAATTTTTATAAGAATGTAGAAAGGTCTCTTAGTAATAAGACTCAACATTTTAAATATATTCTACAATATGTAGTTTTGTCTGGCTTCTTTTACTCGGGAATTTTTTTTTAGATTCATCTGTGTTGTGCACATTCACTGAATTTTTTCCCTAAGAAGTGTCATAATACTTTATAAATATATCATATATTGTCCATTCTCTTGTTTATGGATATTTGGATCACTTCTAGTTTTAAACTAATTTGAATAGAACTGCCTATGAACATTCTCCCACATCTTCTTTTGGACCTATGTTCTCATTTTCTTTGAGTATATTCTAGAAAGTAGAAAGCTGGGTCATAGGGCAAGTATATATATGTTTAGATTTATTAGAAACCACCACATAATTTTTCAAAATGCTTGAATCATGTTACTACTGGCAGTGCATCCAAGTTCCATTTGCTCCATGTTCATCCCATGATGGTATTGTCAATTTCTTTATTTTTAGCCATTCAGATCAGGTGTGTAGTGATCTTCTTGTGGCTTTAATTTTCATTTACCTGATAATGATGTTGAGCACCTTTCAGATGATTATTTATTTGTATATCTTTTGTGAAAAGGCTTTTACCCATTTGCGGAGTGCAGTGGTGTGAGCCTGACTCACCGCAGTCTCGACCTCCTGGGCTCAAGCGATACTTCCACCTCAGCCTCCCAAGTAGCTGGGACTACAGGTGTGGGCCGCCATGCCCAGCTAACTTTTTTTGTACAGATGGAGTTTCACCATGTTACCCAGGCTAGTCTCAAACTCCTGGGTTCAAAGGATCCACCCGCCTCAGCCTCCCAAAGTGCTGAGATTACAGGCGTTGGGCTGCCATGCCCAGCCACCCATATTTTTTTTGAGCTGCCTATATTTTTGGTAGGAATTTTTAAAACAAATTTTGTTTCTTTAAATTTGTATATGGGCCGGGCTAAATAATACAAAACTTAGCCGGGCGCGGTGGCGGGTGCTTGTAATCCCGGCTACTTGGGAGGTTGAGGCAGGGAGAATTGCATGAATTTGGGAGGCGGAGGTTGCAGTGAGCCGAGATCACGCCACTGCCCTCCAGCCTCGGCGACAGAGTGACTCCATCTCAAAAAAAAAAAAAAAAATATTGGATGTGAGTCCTTTGCCAGTTTTCTACTTGGGGGTTACTACGATAGAACTACGACAGAGGAGGAGAAAAGAAGTGTTGGGTTTGTGTGTATACAGGAATTACATCCTCATTAATCTATAGGAAGAAGACAATAAATAACAAGCATTAGTGTGGATATGCAGCAATTGGAACTCTTGTGGTAGGAATGTAAAATGGTGCAGCCTCTGTGAAAAACAGTGTGGTGGTTCTTCAAAAAAAATTAAAAGAATTACCGTATGATCCAGCAATTCTGAGTATGTATCCCAAATAACTGAAAGCAAGGACTCTTTAATATCCATACACCCATCTGTTTGATATTTATTTGTGTATCTATGTTCATAGCATCATTTACCATAGCCAAAAGGTGGAAGCAACCCAAGTGTCCACTGATGAAGGGATAAACAAAATGCAATCTGCACATACAATTGAGTATCATTTAGCCTTAAAAGAGAAGAAAATTCTGACACGTGCTACAACATGCATAAACCTGAAGGACATTAGGCTAAACAAAATAAGCCAGGCACAGGCCGGGCGCAGTGGCTCACGCCTGTAATCCCAGCACTTTGGGAGACTGAGACCGGTGGACCACCTGAGGTCAGGAGTTTGAGACCAGCCTGGCCAACATGGCGAAATCCCGACTCTACTTAAAAAAAAAAAAAAAAAAAAAAAAAAAAAGTTGAAACCTAGAGGCAGAGGCTGCAGTGAGCCGGGAGCGCTCCACTGCACTCCAGCCTGGGCGAGACAGAGCAAGCCTCCATCTAAAACAAAACAAAACAAAACCACCACAAAAAAAAAAAAAAAGAAAAATAAGCCAGTCATAAAAGGCCAAATTCTGTATAATTCTTACCTACAGTATGAGGTACCTACAGTAGTCAACCTCACCCAGAAACTCTTTGCCAAGGGTTAGGTCAGGAAGAAATGGGAGTTCAATAGGTACAGTTTCCATTTTACAAAAATGAGTTGTTCTGTGAATGGATGGTGGTGATGTAGCACAACGAAGTGAATGTACTTAATGCTACTGCTCACCTAAGATGGTATCTGTTACATGTATTTCTTTAAATTACATTTTTAAAAAATCAAGTAGCGGAAGCATGTTATTTAGACATGGAGATAAATAGCTGAAGCAACAGAAGTAGTTAACTTTAAGGAATGGATGTTCAGGTGAGTAGTGGAGCAGGAGCACAGTATTTTCACTACGTATCTTCTAGAACTATGACTTTTAAGCTATGTAAATGTATTACTTTGGAAAAAATAAAGATACACATAAGTTGGAACATTTAGAAAAAAATAGGTCTGTGGCTTCAAAAACGAATAGTTGAAAGATCTGGCAACATATGGTCTTCAGACTACAAGAAAAGTAATCTCTGAATTCATTACATGTATGCATGTATATATGTGCATGTAAATCTGTATTAAATATGTGTATGTGATTTAGTGAGTAAACACTATGTGTCAGGCTTTCTCCTAAAGTTAGACATTGAAGACAAAGCAATGAACAAAACAAAACCTCTGCTCTCAAGCATACATTCTAGTGGGAAGGGTAAAACAAAAATATGTGAGATGGTGACATATCCTATAGGGAAAACAGGCAGATAAGGATGAATCCCAGTGCAAGAAGGGAGGTGTTGCACTTTATTTTTAGTACAGTGTCCAGGGAAGGCCTCATTTGATAAGGCCATGATTTTGCATAATGAAGACCTAACGTCAAAGTGAAAGCCTGTCATGTAGATAGGGATTAGGCTTAGTCTGACTTTAAGGAGTAACAGCAGAGAACATGGAGTTGAAGCAGCAAGGAAACAACCCAACAGTTAAGTGTAGCTGCCATCTTGGCAAACAGGGAATTCCCCTTCATACCAAGGGTAAGCTGGAAGACTCCCTTGGGAAGAATACTTTCAACAGAATTAAGGTGTCCATAGTCGGATGCACCTAGTGTGGCAAGCACACAGGAAAGGTCAAGTTAGTCCAAGCTGGGTTCAGCAAAGGTTACTGGAGAGGATGCAGGAGTTAAATCTTCAAGGATAAGTAGACATCAGGCAGGAGACAGAGGACAGGTTATCTGAGGTGACAAATCAGGACCAAGGTGAAGGGTTGAATTTTTGCTGTCACTTACTAAATGGACTTGGGCAAGTCATTTAAACCCTGTGCCTCAGAATTAAATACACAGTTGGCACTCTCACCTGAGGCTACAGCCCAACAAAATGTTTCATATAGTTTTTGAGGTGGCTTATGTATAGTTCGGGCCTCAGATGATCAGTGTTAGAACTAGAGCATTAAGGTAGCAGTCAGATAAATAGGAAACAGAAGAAAAATGTGTAGTCTTCACAATTTATAGAGAGGAAGTCTATAAATTTCCAGATTGGATGACTGGACAGTGGCTATTTATTTGCAGGAATTCAGGTTAGAAGAAATTTGGAAGTAGGGCTACACACACATATTTATCTATGGATTTACATAAAAGACTTGAATGGTTGAGATCAACCATGGAAAGCTTTGAGTCCACAAAGATGACTAGGAAGCAGTCGTCTGAAAAACAGGAGAGCAGTCAGGGAAGCCAAGTGAGTAGGAGATAACTTCAAGGCTGGACGGCTAACAATCTAGTTGCCTCAGGATGAACTAAAACATCCACGTGTTTAAGCATGTAGTCATAAAGAGATCATTGGTGACCTTTGCCACAGAAATTTCTGAAGAAATGTTGAGAAAATGGATTAAATGGGCTTAAGAAATGAAAAAGTGAGCTTGTTTCAGTGTTTGCTGTTTCCTCAAGTAAGGAACATTGTTAGGCTAAAAAGTATTTTTCCTAAATTTTGTTTCTTTAAAAAAAACAGGATTTCATGGTAAATAGCTATTATATGCTGTCAAGCAAGCAATGGACCTTTCCTTTAATTAATGAGGTAGATAATACATTTCCTAATGTAAAACTATCCTAACCTCCAGATATAAACTACACATTGTTTTAATACACTGCTTATCAGTTGCCTTGACAATTGACTTTGTCACACATTTTAGTAGTATGCAGCTAGCTAACTAAAACCCCTGGAGGCAACTCTGGCTAAAGGTCACTTGCAGAATGTGAAAAGCAGCATATATACTTACTGTGTCTCGCCCATCTTGGATACTGTCCAGTTCTTAGGATACCCGGTCTTTTAAAGCTATTATGATTGAGTCTGTAAATATTTCTCAATTACTATGATCTTTCAGACTTTTCTATATTACTATCATGTAATTCCTATTTAAAGTAGATGCTACCGATTATGAAGCCATTATTGTACAATCATTAGTACACTGAAATAAAGTGTGTTCACACTGGTAAAGTTGAGGTTCTACACTGAAAATGGACTATGTTAATTCTAATAAAACTAACTACGGGGCTGGGCACGGTGGCCCACACCTGTAATCCCAGCACTCTGGGAGGCCGAGGGGGGCAGATCACTTGAAGCCAGGGGTTTCGGACCAACCTGGGCAACATGGCAAAACTGTCTCTACTAAAAATACAAAAATTAGCTGGACATCATGGCGTGCGCCTGTCATCTCAGCTACCCGGGCTGACACATGAGAATCCCTGGCACCCAGAAGGCGGAGGTTGCCGTAGCCAAAAACTATGGAAGAACCCCATTTGAACTCAGTTTACAGAATTCTTGGCTTTTTTTCATTTTAATGTCTTTAATGATACCACCACCAAATCTACCCTCACACCTTACCAAATCTTTACTACCAAATTTTATTTCAGGATTAAAAAGATAATTCACTTGGGGCCTTTTCCTCACTCCTCCCCAAAAATCCTGTCAATATTTGAAAAGTATCAATGGCTCTCCCTCACTTTAACAAATAATTTGGCCAAATTTCTCTCACTAATCTTAAATTCTTCCAGGTCTCATTTTAACAAGCACCAGTTGAAATAATGGGTATTATGAATATATTTAATAATAAAAAATCTGTCAAAATAATTCTGAAAAATTTTCACATTCTTTAGAGTCGATTACTATACATAATACAAGTACCTGCCCAAAAGTATGTTCGTTCTCCTAAACCAAGTTATTTTCCTCAATTTATTAAACTGGATTCTTATAGAAAGATTACAAGGGTTTGAATAGGCAAGAACTGCAAAGTTGTGCATACTTACAGAAATTTAGGGAAACACACAAAGAATGAATGAATGCAAAGACACACAAAACCAGGTACTTTACTGCAGGTCTTGGTGTTTTTTTCAGTTAAACAAATCTTAAATCCCCAAAGCCAGGTGAACCATTAAACCTCAATAATGTAACACATTATCTAAATACTATAATTCCTAAAGGGAACAGTAGGTCTGAATTTGTAGTCTTAGATCAGAAAGTAAAGCGAAGGAAGACAAACTGGAGCATGGTATATACTTGCGTAATTTCCACTATGGGGTCTTCAGTAGAGTGGAGAAGTGCACAACTTCCTAGAAAATTTGAGTACTATTCTTCAGGCTAAGAAATATAAATCTTGTTAGTAACAACAAATGCGAAATTTTTGGTTTTCTCATCAGTGTGGGAAATTCTCAACACAGAGAAATGTTTACACAAAACTACAGTTGTGCTCATCAAAATATACTTGCAACTTGTGTACCCTAATTTCCCAAATACTCTTTTGTCTTTTCCTTTTCAGATAACCACATTTTAATATCAGCATTGGTGATTGCTAGCACGGTAATTTTGACAGTTTTGGGAGCAATCATTTGGTTCCTGTACAAAAAACATTCTGATTCTCGTTTCACCACAGTTTTTTCAACCGCACCCCAATCACCTTATAATGAAGACTGTGTTTTGGTAGTTGGAGAAGAAAATGAATATCCTGTTCAATTTGACTAAGTTAAGTTTTTGGTAATCTTGCACTAAGACATCAACAAAATGCCCTGGCAGAGATAACTTGGGAAAGATTTTAATATAAAACTTGACATTGGATATTAGAGCTTTAATGGTATTCCTTATTCCAGTAACATTTTTATGTACTCATCTGCTGTGAAAAGTCTTTAGGTTCATTAAAAAAACAGGTTTTAGAAATGATCTTAGATCTAATATAGTGATTTTAAGCATCCCGTCAAAGGCAGAATCTGTCACTTGAATGAAGGAAAGCTTAAAGCCCAAGAAGCAGATAAAAATAAAAGCCCAGCCTATTTGTCTTGCCTGCTGTATCTTCCCTATTTAGTTGACCCACTTTAGTTTATATGTTTATTAGTAAACATGAAATGGGGAATAAGTGATTTTAAGTACATCCCATACATTTAAATATCTTTGATAATTGTTATTTTTTTTGGCAGATAATTCCTCTAGAATGTGTATCTTTTTATGATTTAGATGAAGAAAATTTTACAACTTTTAACACCCCACACCAATTTTAGTTTCATTACTTTTACACACACCATTTTATCACAAATGACTCAAGTTTTAATGAATGTTTATAAATCATTTGAAACAAAATATGATCGCTGTGTCCAGGATGGCATAGAGAAAGCTGGCAATTAGGTTAACACTTACATATTATAGTGCCCCTTTAAGGATTTCTGTCTTGCCACCATACCTTTTGTACTTTCCCCTATACAAGATGTATCTCATTCTCCTCAAGCATTTATAAATTTTTCCTTCAATGACATGAAAACTGTGTAAGCAAAAACCGAAGAAAAACACTTAAGTACAACTGTAGTGACAGTGATCAAAGTTTTCAGTGCATTTATTGTACATTTTAAGAAAAAGGTGAAAATCATTTGGGGAGTAAAAAAATGAAAAAGCTGAAACGAGTAATTTTCCTCACCATCAATAAACCAAAAACAGGAAAGATAAAGAATGTATAAATTTCACGTAAATTAGTCACGTATCACTTATCAATGGGGATACGTTCTAAGAAATGCATAGTTAGGGAATCTTGTGTGAAAATCAGCTTGTATTTACACAAACCCAGATGGTAGAGCCTATTTTGTCCCAAACCTACACAGCATGTTACTGTGCTGAATACTGCAGACAATTGTAACACAATATTTGTGTATCTAAATATAGAAAAGGTACAGTAAAAATATGGTCTACTAAGGAAACACTGTTCTATATGTGGTCCATTACTGACTGAAGTATACTGTCTAGAAGTCTGAGGCTCAAAGAAAAGTAATCCCTCTTCTGAATCCACACCCCATCAATTATCTTACTTTCTTCTGGGGAGATATACTATCTCACTAGCTTGACTAATGGCAACAAAGTTCCAGCTTGTGTAGTCTCTTTTTATTGACCACATGAATCGAAAACACTCATCACAATTAATGGCACTATCATTAATGAGACATGAGTAACTAAAAAGTGACAGAAAACTATTAACAGTGCGGCTACATGGTACTGAAAATGCAGGCATTACACCAGCTGTTACACAAGCACAAGCATGCTCTGTAAGAGCTTTACATTTCTGAGATTTTGTATAGTGATTGAGATGTCTATTTTATTATGGATAGACTATTACTAATGTCAATATTGAACACTACCCTGGAATTCCTGCCTGGTTTTCCTACCCAAATTGTACCACTCCTTGAAGAACTACAGGCACAGTAAAAAAATATGGCGTATTATGTGAACTAAAAGAGTTCTAAAGGAGTTCTTAAAGGAGTGGTAGAATTTGGGTAGGAAAGTGATTAAGTCCAACTTAAAACCAACAGTCTCAAACGTCTACAACTACAATGTCCAATGTCCAATGAGCCACTAGCCACATGAGGCTATTTAAGTAAATTTAGTTTAAAATCCAGTTTTCGAATTACATTAGCCACATTGTCAAGTGTTCAAATCACAGGTGGTTAGTGGCTCCTGTACAGGGCAACATACATTATAGAACATTTTCATTATAGGAAGTTTTATTGGGCAGTGCTGCTCTTAAATCCTACCTTCCATTCAACTCCCATACAACTTTCTTTTGTACATTTTGATACTTTCTACCTAATGGCAGCTCTTCCAAAATAGCTGCTTTAAACTCTGATTTAACTTTCAATATTTGGTTTCATTTTTCAACAGGCCAAGAGGCCTCTGGTAATGAAGTGCTATATATATATATGACGGAGTCTCACTGTGCTGCCCAGGCTACAGTGCAGTGGCTCGATCTTGGCTCTCTCCAATCTCCGCCTTGCAGGTTTTCAAGCAATTCTCCTGCCTCAGCCTCCTTAGTAGCTGGGACCACAGACATCTGTCACCACACCCAGCTAACTTTTTGTATTTTTGGTAGAGACGGGGTTTCGCCATATTGACTGGGCTGGTCTCAAACTCCTGACCTCAAGTGATCCACCCACCTTGGTCTCCCAAAGTGCTGGGATTACATGCGTGAGCCACCACACTTGGCCTACATTTTTTCTTTATATACCAGAACATCTATAACAGGCACCTTATCTACTCATTAGTGAAGAGATAATTGGATTACACAGGCAGGCTTGTTTACTACATCCAGAATGTAGAAACTGCTTTCTTCAACATCTTGGTTCTAGCTAGTAATAACAATATAATTCTTTGGCAGATATTCAGAATAACATTTTAAACTACATTTTCTTAGAAAATTGCATTCTTGTAGTGAGCAGTGTATGGTCTCTTTTGTTCAGAATTTAAAACTGATAACCAATGAAAGCCTTTTCTCTTATTCCTCTACCATCATTTACATGATAATCTGAAGCTAATATGACAATATTTAAATACTAAGTGGTACTAGGGAACTACAAGAATACTGTAAAGCTTAAGCCATTGTTATCACTGTCATTTAGCATTTAATAACAAAACTGTACAGAATTATGTGCATACCAATGAATGTTTTGTACCATCTAGTTAAATTTTTTAAATAAAGTTTTATGGGTTAAGCAGAAGACAACTGTCATACTGAATTTTATTAAAAGTATATATACTTCAAATTCAAAGCATCCCTTAGGACCCACAGAATATATTAAAACTACCACCCTTAAATTTTATATTTTTGCTTTAAGATAGACAATGCAAAGGTAACTGGCAAGAGGTGAGCAAATGTTTTAGAACATTTATATTATTGCTTAAAATGAGATTTGAAATTGTAATAAAATTCTTGGTTATGAAGTCTGATGTCTTCTTTGAGCACCAGTTTAAAAGGAAACATTTCAAACAGTAAAATAAATCAGTGTGTACTTTATTTTGAGCCAATGTTTTACATAAGACCAACAAACTAAGTGTGGGCAAACTGTTCAATCACTTTTGAGAAATTACATGGTTCCTATTTAGGTTTGAAAAAGTAGTTTGTTGCCATAACATCAGACCTTAAGGTGTTTTAAAGTGTATCCTAAGGGTACTGACAGAAGAAAAATACAGTGTTATGGAAGTATACACAACTCATGACCACACAGTATAGATCCATTCGTGGTGAATAATGTTCATCTGTTCTCCAAAGGTAGATATTAAGTCATCAAATAAATGCTCAGAATTACCAAGGAACAGTTAAAAAGGACCAGGATCCAAACAGGTTATTTATATATTTATCTATAAAGAAGTGACAACACTAAAAAACACATTGAAAACCAGTGTTTTAAACTCTGAATGTGGGATTTAAAAATATTCCATTAACTTGAGATTGCAATAATTTTTTTAAACCAAATAGCATTTGACTGGCAAGTCTCATATAATTTACAGCTGTAATATTCCTAAAAGGAATATCTACATACTATAGCCTATCAAATATAATCTGCATTTTGCAAATCAATACAAAAATCTATCCATCATTTATACATTTTATATTTATATACTTTTTAAAAATTAGATTTTATTGCTAGGTGAATTTGGAATTCAAATTAAATTTGGAAACTTAATAATGCTCTTCTCATAACCTTCTCCCCATTCTTTTTTTAATTTTTAAACACTGGAAGCAAATGATTATCAAAATGAGACTGCAACTTAAGGCATTTTAAAAGAAAAAATAATTAGGTGCCATATAGCATTTTATTTCAAAAGTATATTTTGTCCCACTTTTCTCACTAGCAAGAGTAAAACACAAACCTTTTTTCATAAATATGACTACAGTAATCATAACACAAAAAAGGGTTGATAGGCATTGCTTAGATATTTAAAACAAGGGTAATACTTTCCCACTCACCTAAAAGAAAAAACCTTTTTGATTACCAGTTTATAAACATCGGATTTGCTATGTTAAAAAGTCCAGCAGAATTTTAATTCAGCAACACTTGAGAATGAATATATATATACAGGCATACATGTGTATGTATATATTCATTTTATATATAGTCAATGTATTTATTAGGCATTCCCCCACAAAAGTAATTTATATTTAATGGCCATTTTTAATAAACACTTGTGTTCACAGATCATCCATCTGTCTTATATGAAGTTAGGCAATATCAAATGTCCTGTTATGGTCTCCGTCTTCTTCGGAATCATCCTCTGAAGCTGTTGAAAGAAAACAGGATGATCAAGAATGATTTTAAGGGGGATAAGAATGGGAAGTGTAAATATGAAGCCAGAACAGCAATGACTTGTAAAAACAAAAATCCCAATTTAGTATATTGTTTGATCAAAATGATAAGTTGTATGACAGGGTTAGGGTGGTCTGACTGTGGGTGATACCCAACCACAATTCTCCCCGCCCCCACATCGTTTTGTAATGTTATATCAATTTTTATAAAAATGAAAATGCTTAAAAATGTGGTTCAAGAGCATCTTCTAAAATGTTTCTGAGATCAATCTGTGTTCATAGTAGCTAATGATATATAAACACTAGGAAAAAAGTCAACTTAAGGCAAGTGCTCTCACACACCTGAGTAAAATCTGGCTTATTACCGCTGCATGTTTGGTGCATCCGATGAGAATGAAAAGAAATGTACATAGAATAAGAGGTTATGGGTGTTCTTGCAATTTACATCAAAGCTATGTCTATACAATGCCAAGATAAAAGTTCATTTAGTAAGTCAAAAAAGCTTCATATAGACACAGCCTAAATTAAAATAATTGGATTCAGTAAAAACCTACTGTTGAGATTATTCCCCTGTCTCCACACTGTCAGAAACTTACCACTTTTGCAACATTTCTGACCTCAATTTATTCAAGTCACTAGTGGCTCAAGAGTTAAAAATAAAGCATCCTGGGTGTCTTTAGGAAAGACATAGTAAGTATAAAACTATGAATTCTATGAACTGCTTTGCACATGAAAGAAAATGCAAGCTCACTAAAATAAACATCTAACCAGCATCTTTCCCCCATTATAGGGCAAAACGGTTTAATGCCCTCTCTTTTTATATTTACATTGGACAAATTAAGAGCATCCAACAAATGGAATCAACCTAGGGCAAAGCACAGAAAAACTATGCAACACTAATAGATTTAAATCCATTTAATAAATGACAAAGCATATAACTAAGTCATGACTGATATAAACTCTACTGTTAAGTTTTATGCTCTATCACTGAGAAATACCAAACTAAAAAATTACAGCTTATTAAGGAACTTCTTGTGTTTTTCCATTTAACTCCACTCCACAGGAGAGGATAATTTAGTCAGAACCCATTTCAGAATGTACTAATACTCTGATATTTAGGGGTTAACTTGCAGCACCCTTGTCTTTCATGCTTATTTGAGTATGGACATATTTCACCTCCATCTTTTTCTTCCCACATGTTAGGAGCAGACAATACTATGTTTAAGAAACTAAATTTTAAACGAGAATGTTAGTTTTTTAAAATGGAGAAATCTGGGGAAAACATACACTGAAACAAATTACTATCATGACGTTGGACAAAGTATAAATTGTAATTTAAAAAAACAAAGAAGAGACCTTTGTATTAGGCCAACCTAAGGGATCTGAAAGAAGGTATAAAGGGAAAAAATTTTATACCAAGTGAATTCACACTGACTTTCTTTTCACATATCCTAATTAAAACTGTGAAAATGTTACCTGGTTTCATCTCAAAACCTTTAAAAACTTGAAAGTAGTATAGACTTAATGACAAAAATCTATGTTTTAGATTATCTAGAATTAAAAAGTTCCTATGAGGACTAAGTCCTTTTTAAACCTTACTTCAAAGGATGCTGAGCTTTCTCTAAAAGTAAAAATGTTATGCACACTATAGATAACACTCCAAATAGTCTGAAGATGAGTATAGAAGTATTCAACTGAAGAATACATATTTTAAAAAGACACTTTGGATAGTGTTTTGGAATGGGCAACAAAGGGTGAAAAAGTAAAATATGTAGGGGTTGGGTGGGGTAATCTTCAATTTCTAGAAACTATTCCAGAGCCACCAATACCTGTGCCCACATGGTATGAAGCACACTGGAAATTACAGGACATTAAGAAGAGGGTAGGCTGTACAGATGCCTGTAGAGATTTGAGAATTAAGTGCCTTCACTTATAATCCCAGCCAGAAATCCTGATGCTGGAATGTGATCTTAAGAGATTTGAGCTGTTGGCAGAGCTGGCTACCTATTAAAGGTCCATGAGGACCTACAAAAAGCCAAAAAAAACCCACCACCACCACCACCACCAACAAAAAACCCACAAAACAAAGCCCTTAATGGCTTCTGATATGGATTCAGAATTAGGACTCCTTGTCCCATATTTTCCTGGAATCATAGGTAAGCCCAGGAATAATCTCTTATGATCTAACAAACCTGAGTAACAGGTAAAATTTCTTACCAGAAACGAAACAAAACAAAATCCTAACAGATTAAGAAATGTTGGTTTGATTAGTAGTTAAGATTTATGCCTTTTTTATTATAAATCCTGAAATCAAGGTGATCAACAATAAATTTCTCTTTGGAAAAAAAAAAGTAAAATGCAGTTAAAATTACATGCTTCCATACCTTAAAATATGCTTAAAAAAAAAAACAAACTAATGTCAGTTTCCCAACCCATATTTCCCAAATCAATCATGTTGGTATTACTAAGCCTATAAATGAGCTCTAATTTGGCAGAACAGAGTATATACTTAGGTTTTGCTTTGGGTTTAATTTGCAAAAGTAAATTCAACAAGTCTGGGGAGGGGAAATTCCACCTACTTTCGAGATCTTCCATATGTGCCTGAAGAGTTCTTGCAAGGTTAATAAACTAGAAACAATGCAGAAAGAAATACAGTAGTTTAAATGTTGCAAATGGATCTAAAGAGAGAATCAGTATAGGAGATTCATTTCTACTTAAAAAGTCAAACATCAGTTTAAGCCTTTAAATAGGGGGTTTTCTCCCCCCAACATCAAAAATCACAAGCTTAATGGCATTAATTTTTAAATGTTTTATATAATCTTTATAATCATGTAGAAACCAGTTTTTTAAAATTGGGAGCAGATACAATAATTTTATCCAATGATATTGTCTTCTTATAAACACTTCAAAAAATTATGAAATGGAGGAAAAAAAACAAAAAACAAAAAACCACCCTTGTATTTGGACCCAAATAAATTCAGTTTCAGTGGGCACACACACACACACAAAAAAAACTCCCAAGAACCAATATTTTCCTACCTAAATTTGATAAAAGTATACAGTTCTATACATTAAAAAAAATCCTAATGACTTCCACTTTGGAGTATCATCCAAAATTCTGTAATTTTCCACTGTAAAACTTGTTAATATGAACTTTTAAAAACACATGAATTCAAAAGTTCTTACATGTTTTATATGGTTTATTCATCCTGAAGACTTAAGGTACCTTTTTAGAAATCATTTTACGGTATTAAGGTTTTAGGGGCTCACAATTTGTAAAGTACTTAGAAGTCAAGAGATCTTTGCTCAAATTCTGAATGCTCTTGATAGATAATATGAATGTTCTTCAATGGTAATTATCTGTTAACCAGCTCACTGGAATAATGTCCACATGATAAAATAAATAAAAATTTTTTACTAATTTAGAAGGAGTATTACATACATTGAATTGCAGTTATTTGATAATTTTCAAAATAAAAACATTACATGAACTCTACTACACTTTCATCACCGAAGTTAACATATAAGAAAGTTTGAAGGATATACTTATGAACACATTTCAAGACATGAAGTGTTCAGAATGCTACAATAATGGCAGATATATAGAGACCCTAGCCCTTGCTACACAAAATGGCCCAGACAGCAAAGCATAAAGTTTCCTCTGGTACACTGACACAAAGAGCATCATTTACTTATAAATACCTAACATACAGCTGGCCAAAATGTTGTATTATGGCTAACAGCACACACAGTAAACAACCAACTATTCCATATCTAAAATACTTTGTAATATGGACACTTAAAAATTAGTACACTGGTAATCTTTTGTAGAACAGTAACAAATAAATTGAAGTTAATTTCCCATACTCTTTGGCTTTTGGAGTTCAATTTCAGGTTTCTAAGTGATAATACTGAGGTTTTGTTTTAATAATAAAAAGCCCATTTTCCCTCGATGTTTCCAATTCTGTTTTTCAATGAAATACATTCCAATTACCTTTGAGAGCTAGAAAATTACTTCTTTCTCTAAAATAACTTTATGAGAAAATCAGGCTGCTTGTTATAGAAGACAGCAATTTCCATTAAATCTACGGTATCTTTATTTTTAAGAAACATTTAAAAAATAAAAGCTTCCCAAAGGAAATAAGATGTCAACATATGAAACAATCTGCTTTCCAAGGCACACACTTGCTGCATCATACCCTCCCTCTCCCCAACTTCATTATTACTTACTCGGACACGTGTGCTTGGTTCATTTGTATTTCCCATCATATCAGAAAAGCTTTGTTCGCACAAGTGCAATAACACCACTAGGTAGAGACCAGAGCTGATAAACTCATACTCAGCCTTCAACAGGGAAGCAAACAGGAGAAAAGAAAAATACAGAGAATGAAAAATTAGTAGAATTGAGATTGATACTCACAGTATACTGATAAACTAGAGGAAATGTATTCATATCCAGTTCCTAATAAGGGATACAATGCCATTTATTGAGGAAAAAAGACTATCCTTTATAATTTCATAAAATTTTACTTTTTATTCTCACATAGTCTTCTTTAGTGTAATGACTTTATATAAAAATGGAACTTTTAAATAATTTAATGGTGGAATGAATGCTTTGGTTTTCTATAAAGCTCATAGATTTAATTATACAAATGGCTATAGCTATATATATTTAGTTAAAAATTACATTTCATCTATAGCTATGCCAATATACTGCTGTAACTAAAATCTATTCTGACAGCTCAAGTGTTTTTCTGTGTAATATGATGAACATAAAGGCATAAATAAAAGAATGAATTAATAAAGGTAAGAGATTAATCATTCACACAAAAATTTGTAGTTGGTAAAAACAGTTCTTCAATTCAAAACTGTTCTGTTGTGTTAACCTAAAAGGAAGAAACTGAGACGAAATTTAACAGAGTTTATTTTAGTCAAGGTGCAGGACTGCTGCCAGGCTCCCACTTCCAAGCTGCCTTGGGGAGAGTGCTCCAGAGAACAAAAGAAAGGCTCAAATTTTTAAAGAAAAAAGGACAAATCAGGAAGGGAGAGATAACAAAAGTTGTTCATTCTGAATTCTCAACATTGGTTTACAGAAATAACGTTGGTTAGTGATTGGCTATACACTATTGAACTATAGGGTATATGACATTTTATAGCTACTTGGCACTAGTTAGTCTAGAGGCCCCAAAGCAAGTGGTGTATTTAGCTCAAGGGAGAGTGAGATGAGAATGCTGTTACATTTTAAATACCTCTCTGAACCTGACAATTTAAAGGGGCTCATATTCCTCAGATTAAAAGTTTCTCTTTTCCCCCCACAGTTGTTTTCAAGCCATGAATACAAATCATAAATATAGTATTATTAATAATCTAATCTGTCCTGTAATTTTTACAGTGAACTATTTACAAACTGAATTGGGCAACTGGTTCATCAGACGTTAAGAACTCTATGTTCTTAGTACCAACTTCAGCAAGTAACTGATTATCAGAGTCTACTGAGTATTCAAGAAATTTGAGGCCATGTGCGGTGGCTCACACCTATAATCCCAGCATTTTGGGAGGCTGGAGTGGGTGGATCACTTGAGGTCAGGAGTTCAAGAACAGCCTGGCCAACACGGTGAAACCCCATCTCTACTAAAAATACAAGAATTAGCTGGGTGTGGTGGCAGGAACCTGTAACACCAGCTACTTGGGAGGCTGAGGCAGGAGAATCGCTTGAACCCGGGAGGTGGAGGTTGCAGTTGGCCGAGATCATGCCATTGCACTCCAGCCTGGGTGACAAGAGTGAAACTCCGTCTCAAAAAAAAAAAGAAATGATTCACTTAATAATTATTGTTGCTTATTTTTAACTTGAAATAATATATCCAGAACATTTTTAAAAAATTTTAAACGGGGCCAGGCACGGTGGCTCACGCCTGTAATCCCAGCACTTTGGGAGGCTGAGGCAGGTGGCTCACCTGAGGTCAGGAGTTCAAGACCAGCCTGGCCAACATGGTGAAGCCCCGTCCCTACTAAAAATTCAAAAAATTAGCCTGGTGTGGAGGCGGGTGGCAATCCCACCTACTTGGGAGGCTGAGGCAAGAGAATCGCTTAAACTCAGGAGGCAGAGGTTGTCGTGAGCTGAGATTGCACCACTGCACTCCAGCCTGGGCAACAAGGAAGGCTCCATCTCAAAAAAAAAAAAAAAAATTAAATGGTTATCACCTTGCAAAAGATCAAGCCACTGGTTAATGTGGAAATAGACTTATTAAACTAATCACTTAAAATCAGTGTAGCTATCAGGCCACTAGAATCTATTATTCATACAGAACAAACAAGTTAAAACCAGAAAGTTTAATCAAGGCTGTCACTGTTTTTACAATGACTCCACCTAATATTTCCTAAAACTTCTAAAGAATATGGGTCATTAAAATGCTTAGAAAATAAAAACATTCCTGAGATCAAAAAGGAAAAGGCATGACAGAGCGAGACTCCATCTCAAAAAAACAAAAACAAAAACAAAAAAAAAAAAAAGGAAAAAACTGCCTTTGAGAGACAGGATGAAGCATCTCAGGAAGGAAGATGGCAGGAGAAACAAACCTTTTGAAAGCTACTCTCATTTTGAGAAGACAAGTTATGTATTTATATTTATCTCTCCATGATTCCACTTTTCCATGTTTCCCCTGGTTTTTAAATACCAATGCTCAGCCAGCTACAGAGAACTCCCTGGGGATTTAAAACATTTCATTGCTGAAAGTGATTTTTTTGGGACAACTAGTGCATCAGAGAATAAAACAACATAACTGGCATTAGAGTAGCACCTGTGCTACATTAACTACTTAATGTTTTCATTCTTTAGATCAGTGATTCTTTATCTGGATCCAAACAATTAGCTTCAAAGGATCTGGGAATCCCTTAGAGACAGAATTTGTGTCTATATATTTTATAAGAAGGGTACATAGTTTTAATCAGATTTTCAAAGGGTATCTATTATTCCCACATTTAAAAAAAAGTGGTTCAGAAAATATCATATATTAATGTATGATTCTATTTGTATGAAATATCCAGGATAAGTAAATCCATAAAACAACACAGACTGGTAGTTGCCAGGGGCTGAGAGCACAGAATGGGGAGCAACTGTTTAATGGGTAGAGGGTTTTCTTTTGGAGTGATGAAAATGTTTTGGAACTAAACAGAGATGGTGGCTGCACAAAATGGTTTTTATGTTTTGTAAATCTCATTCAATATAATAAAAGAGGGGAGGCCCATTATCCCTACATTTAAAAAGTGTTTTTGTTTTCTGTTTTGTAGAGACCGGGTCTTGCTATGTTGCTGAGGCTGGTCTCAAACTCCTGGCCTCAAACAGTCATCCCGTCTTAGCCTCCCAAAGTGCTAGGTATAAGTGTGAGCCATTGTAGTACCTGGCCAAAAAGTGTTTTTCAAGCACTTCATGCATTCCTTTTACAGCATATCTTTGTTTGTTTTTTTTAAACAAATATGCTAACCACACTTCAACAATTTGGCTCTAAAGTCACCCTTGTAATCTCCTTAAACACACATCTGCCCCACCTCCCGAATTTTCCTTCAGTAAAGAAAAAGGAGGAAATTATTGAGCTCTTCATTCTAACTGTATCATTTATGCATCTCAAAAAACTTACAGCTATGGGGAAATAAGGTTGGCATCCCTATTTTGGAACAACTTTCCTAAGCTTAAGGGAAAAATAAAAAAAAAAAGTATGAAATTCTAACACCTAATGCAGTAACAGAATTATGTTAAGAACATTATCACTGTTATTATTATTATTTTAATGCAAGGTTTCTGACCATGATTTAATCTTTTCTTCAAGAGCTGTCCTTGAAGCACAGAATAGACACTTACCAAATTAGGCAAAATATACTAACTTGTTCATTTGCATGAGCTCTATGTAGTTCATGAATATCAAAATCCTCCAGGTTAAGCTCCAACTTCTCTTTACATAGTTCACAGGTGGTTACAGCTTCTAATGAAGAACCTGGTAAAAATTAAATTACAAATAAAGCTTAGTTTTATAATGTCTTCATAAAACACTTTTCCTCGTTAAGTTTTAAGCTTAAAATAAATAAAACCTTAAAGGAAAGAAGAAGAAAAGGAAATATTACATTTCTGCAGTAAACCAGTAATGTCCCCTAATACAGCAGTCTATAATATCCAATGTGCACATCAGGTCCTGCCCTATGATAATAAGCCACCACCATTATTTAGATACCTTGGTTGTTTTCTTCCTCCCAGATACTCATACATCCTTGATCATGGGAAGCAGACAGAGGCAATGGAATGTCATCTGTACTTCCTACTTCCTCCTTAAGTACTTTGACGTGATGCCATGAAAACAATGTTTAGTGATGTAACATCTCAAACACCTAGTTACACACCCAAGCCAGTATCTTTGATGTGACAACACATACCTCACATACCTAAGACCTTTTGGAGTTTAAGGAATGTGTCTGCCTTACTTGCTAGAATGGGAAAAAAGGGACCCCACCCTTGTCCAAATAAAAACAGCTCCCTTCAGTCATAAAAGGAATTGGTCTTTATATATGCTGCAACATGAACTTTAAAAACATTATGCTAAATGAAATAAGACAGATACAAAAGGACAAATATTTTATGATTCTACTTACATAAAATATCTGGAATATGCAAATTCAGAGAGACAGAAAGTAGACCACAAGTTACTAGGGATTTGGCAGAGAAGGGAATAGGAAGTAAGGAGTTACTGCTTAATGGTTAGCGTTTCTGTCTGGAATGATAAACAATTTTGGAAATAGGAGTGATGGTTGCACAACACTGTGAATGGATCCAACTGTATACTTAAAAATGGTCAAAATGGCATATTTTATGTTATTTATCTACTTGTTTTTACCAAACCTTTTTTTAAAAAGAAAAAGAAAACTTCCATATTCATTCAACATTTGATTATTCCTAAGCTTTTTGGTTCCAATTTGGTAGGTAGTAGTCTTGTGTAATTAAACTTATAGGTTCTTTCTGCCTTTTCCTTTGTTTGTTTATATTTAGAGAGGGTTTCAAATGGGAAAATGGCCTTAAAATTAGGGTAGATAGGTTTAAATTCAATTCAACTAACATTTGTTGAGTGATTGTTAGGTGCAAGCAATTAATTAGAGGTTTTGGAGATTCAAAAAAGATTAAGTAGTAGGCCCTGCCTTCAAGGAGCTCATAAAACTCTAATAACTAGTGTTAGAATTTTTTAAGAGTAAAATTTGGCATAAGGTCCAAGACAGCAGTAACTTATGTACATTTTCTAGAAAACAGCTGAAAGTGAGTGCTAATCTGAAGAAGTATGCTGTCTCAAAATGGGCTGTAGTCAAATTACATTGAGTTTTCACTATATTTTGAGTATATGAATGAAACCAAGCGTCTTTTTGGAGTCTAGCATACATGAAAATGTAATATGGACCTTGGAGATAATTTACTACAGATTCTCTTATATCTTAGGGCTTCATTTTCTTCCTCTATGGAGTAAGAGCCTTATTAAGGTCATTCAAAAAGGCTACACTCAGCCGGGAGCAACCCATTTATTTCTACATGTTTTTTCTGGAGACAAGATCTCACTCTGCTGCCTAGCCTGGAGTGCAGTGGCATGATCATGGCTCGCTGCAGCCTCTAACTCATGGGCTCAAAGGATCCTCTCACCTTGTCCTGTTGGATTACAGGCGTGAGCCACCACAGCCAGCCTACTCCTGTATTTCTTAATCAGGGCTCTCTCCATTACACCCTGAATTGCATCTGCCTAAACTTGTACTAGACTTATTTTATTCATCTTTGTATATCCTGTAGACTTTAGCAATCCAAACATAGTAGCTTCTTAATAAATGCTTAAATAAATCTCTCACAGAATGAACCTTCTACCAGATGGGGTCTTTGTGCAGCTCTGAGAAATACTTCTCAGATGCCTATCAGGAAAGTTCAGTTGCTGAGACCTATACATTGAATTGGCCATATCTTGAAAAGCACTTATTATAACCTTATAAAACTAACTCCAGGCCAGGTATGGTGGCTCACGCCTGTAATCCCAGCACTTTGGGAGGCTGCCGAGGCAGGTGGATCACTTGAGGCAAGGAGTTCGAGATCAGCCTGGCCAACTTGAAAAAACTCCATCTCTACTAAAAATACAAAAAATTAGCCAGGGGTGGTGGTGTGCACCTATAATCACAGCTAACTTAGGAGGCTGAGGCAGGAGAATCACTAGAACTCGGGAGGCAGAGGTTGCAGTAAGCTGAGATTGTGCCACTGCACTCCAGCCTGGTGACAGAACAAGACTCCGTCTCAAAAAACAAAAACAAACTAACTCCCATTTAATTTAATCGCATACTTACCATGTGCCTGGTACAGTGGGAAACTATGAACAATAACTCTTTTGACATTCATTAACAACTTTATGAGGTATTATTCAATTTTACTCAAGATGGAACTGAGGCCCAACCCTAGTCCTACTTAAGAATCTTTAAGAGTGAATCTGAATCATCTGTTTTTTTTTTTTTTTTTTTTTTTTTTGAGACTGAGTGTCACTCTTGTCACCCAGGCTGGAGTGCAATGGGGTGATCTCGGCTCACTGCAAACTCCACCTCCTGGGTTCAAGTGATTCTCTTGCCTCAGCCTCCCGAGTAGCTGGGATTACAGGTGTGCGCCACCACACCCAGCTAATTTCTGTATTTTCAGTAGAGATGGGGTTTCACCATGTTGGCCAGGCTGGTCTTGAACTCCTGACCTCAGGTGCTCCACCTGCCTCAGCCTCCCAAAGTGCTGGGATTACAGGTGTGAGCCACCATGCCTGGCCCATCTGTATTTTTAAAAACTCCAGTGGGTGATTCTCATCAGCAGCCAGGGTTTAGAACCAATGTTAAGAAACATGCTCAAGACCCTATAGCTAGCTAAGTGTTCCAGTAAACATTCCAAATTGGGCTTGTCTAACTTCAAAAAGCCAATGTTCTTAAACAATAAACTGTATTATCTGTTTTCCTCCATATCCAGCACTAATAATTCAATTGTGTGTATCAGAAGTTGAGTCAAGTTGTTGTTGTTCATTTTGGTAATAGCTAACATTTCTGGGCCCTTAAGTGTCAAAATACTAAGCACTTTACATGTAATCTCTCATTTAGTCCTTCTAACACCTCAGGGCAGTGACTAACAAAACCTGTGAGTCACTGTAACACCATATAGCTCAGAGAAAAGGCAGTTCCAGGTGAGACAGCTTGTTCAGAGCCCTTGAGCTCAGACTAGCTTAGAAGAAAAGATACTGCTTTCTCCTCTTGTGCCCCCTAGGGGTCTACTGCTCACCACTTGACTACCACATTACTGGGAGCCTCAGGAATTTTCCCAGTATCCCCATAATCTCCAACTTGAACCCAACTCCTCCAACAGATTATGAAAATCAAAATCAGTGCCATCATACCTCACAACATAGTTGTCTATGTTACTATGCTATAATGATCAGATCTTCAATTTCACAATTATGTACATTTAAAATCTGATCTAATTTTCTACCTTACTAGTTGTTTCTATGTCCCCTGGTACTCGTGGTCTAATATCAGTAAATTCCTCTAACCACCAACCTTTCTTTTTTGAACTATCTCTTTACTTTCATGCCTGAACCACAGTGCCTCCTGACTAATGATACCTATATATATGCTTCTATAGCCATTTTATCCCCACAGTCCCTTGTAACTCAGGACCAAGAAGTGAGAGTAGTTGCCCACCCAACACACCCATTACTGTTTTCAAATCTTAATTCCCCCTTCATTCATTAATGACTTCAGCACCTGGCTCTCTACCCTTCTTTGCCAACTAAATCCTTGGTTGTTTCAACATCCAAGACCAGACCCACTGGATTATAACTTTCTCAATATCTTTGCTTCCAATATTACCCTTCCCCACCTTAGTCACCAACTCAGTTCATACCCTTGACCTCATCACAATTTGCTGCACTACCCCTAAATAGCCATTTTAAGCGTCCCCTCCTGTGTACCAATTCTTATTTTAGCCTACTTACGTCAATGTCAATAAAATCCAAAGATACTCTACCTCTTTCTCACTATACACTTCCTGAGGTCCTTACTTTCCTCCTGATTTTAATTTCTATGGTTGCCACAATTATGTCCTTATAGATACCCTTAACTCCCTTCATCATATTTGCCTGGCAAAAGACCCACCAGCATTGAACTCTAGTCCATAGCCATATCCCAAGCATCTGAAAACTGCTTTAAAAAAATTGTACATGTACCTCACTTTAAAATCACTTTTATAGACACTAATACAATCTGGAAATCCTACTACACATCCACATCCTTAAAATGTTATTTTCCTCACACCTCAAAACCTCCTAACCTGCCTCCTTATCAGCTAAAGACCTTACCTCTAAGAAAACAGATGCAATTAACACAGGGAGTCATAAATCTTCCCATCAAAGCAACAAACTGATCAACACCCATATCAACACTAGCCTTCTGAAGAGGAAATATCCTTTCTCCTATTATAGGACAACCACTCAACTTGTGCTTTGGACCCCATCTTCTTTCTCCTCTTTTCGTATTTTTTTTTCTGTTAGAAGTCTCAAAATAAAAACATGCCTTAAAATCCCCTACCTCAAAATAAAACAAAAACACTTCTTGTGATCCCATGTAACTCTAATTCCTGTTCCCTATCTCCAGTCTCCTTGGTAGTAAATTTGTTCAAAGTATCGAACCTATGTTGCTGTCTATCCTTTCTTACCTCCTTTTCTCTACTCAGTCTAATCTAATCAGGCTTAGGAACCCACCATTCCAGAGACTGAAACCACCAAGAACATCTATGCTATCAAATCCAATTATTCTTTCTTCTCATTTTACCTGAGCTCTCAGAAGTGCAGGGTTGATCACATATACCTTAAAGCAGTCTTCTTTTGGCTTGCACAACACATTTTCTTGGTTTTCTTCCTTCCTAAAGGCTGCTTTTTCAAATCTCCTCTGTTCTCACTAAACATCTGGGTATCCCAGGGCTCTGTCCTGGGCCTATTTCTTTGATATCTGCTCTTCCTCTAGCTGACCTTATTTAATACCAAAACCTCAAACATTATTACTCTCGTGTTCATAACTGAAACTAACTTTCAGTGTTTCTCCTGAAACGCCAGGCTTGTCTAGCTAACGGCCTACATGACATTTCCATATGGTTATCTAGTAAGTAGCTCAAATATAATGTCCAAAACAGAACACTTGGTTCCCTTTTCAGCTTCCTATTTCAGTAAAAGGAACTGCCATTCACTTAACTGCTCAAGGCAAAAATACGAGCTTCCCTAATTGTTCTTTCTCCTTCATTCCATCACATCCAATTTACTGAATTGGATGTCTTACAGAACCTACCTACAAAATATACCAGAATCTATCCATTCTATCATCACGATCACACTGCTACATGTTAATCATCACCAACTCTAGCAAGTGCTCTGATAATAGACTCCTGGTTCGTCTCCCTGTACTACTCTTGTCCCCCTAAAAATCCATTCTCCACAAAGCAACCAAATATAAATAAGATCATTTCATTCCCTTTCTCTTTAGTAGCTTCCCATCATATTTAAATCCAAGATTTGGGCCTTTAAAAGTCTTGCACGAACTAACTTCTGCTAATCTTTCTCATCTCAACTTTTTTTTTTTGAGATGGAGTCTCGCTCTGTTGCCCAGGCTGGAGTGCAGTGGCGCAATCTCGGCTCACTGCAAGCTCCGCCTCCTGGGTTCATGCCATTCTAGCTGGGACTACAGGCGCCCGCCACCAGGTTGGCTAATTTTTTTTTATTTTTAGTAGAGATGGGGTTTCACCGTGTTAGCCAGGATGGTCTCGATCTCCTGACCTCGTGATCCGCCCGTCTCGGCCTCCCAAAGTGCTGGGATTACAGGCATGAGCCACCGCGCCCGGCCTCTCATCACAACTTTATCTCCCCTCCCCGACTAAGACTAATTATACACCAGCCACACTATGCATAATTCAGCTCCTCAAATAGACCTAAGTTGATTCCCACCCTAAAGTCTTTGAACTTGCTGTTCCCTATGCTAGAGTGCTCTTCCCCTAATTATGGAATAGCTCAGCTCTCAATTTACATGTTCTCACCTCAAAAAGGCACTTCCTTAACACCCAATATCACTACAAGAAGCAGGTGCCTTGTCTTTTTACCATCCTATAACCAACATCTAGAACTACTGTGCCTGTCCATTACAGGCACTCAATGAACAAATAAATCCCCACAGTAGCCTATAATTGTAATTTGCCAAGTGACACAACAGCAACATTAGAAATAAATCTTTCTCAAGGACACACAGCTGGTAAATGGTGAGTCTATTTCCTTGATTCAAAAGGATCTTCCATGATTTAAGGGACACATTAGTGATCACAAATTACAGCTGTATTATACATGTATGAAGTAGTAAACAGTTTGGTAGGAAATGAAACATAAGACACATTACTAACAATTTACAAAGAAAGACTAATGCTCTTTAATGCTTCTGCTGAGACTTCAAAAATGATTAAGACACTTGTTAAAAGTCTAAATTCAACAATCTATAAATTATAAATTTGTTAACCAAACGCATACATACATGCATCTCTTAGAAAAATTGTGAAAACACAAAAGGGTAAATCTTACCAGAGTTAATTTTGGCCTGTAACCACTTTTTCATACAGTCTTGGTGGACATACTGCAAACTTCCTGTGCACTTGCATGGCTCTATCAGCAAATTAGATGATGATGCAGCTGCCATTTGACAAATTCTACATAAGTCACCTTCTTCTTCTTCTGAGTCCTCTAAAAGGAGGCTGGAAAAGAAGGCACATTTCCCAAAGCTATCATAACTCATCCTGGTTGGTTACTTCAGTCATACATAATCACAAGCTTTCTTTTTTGTTATTTCTACTCACACTGTCTCTGGGTGGAAAAAAGCAAACAGTAACAACAACAAAACAATAACAATTATATTCATCAGCAACCCTCTGATTGAAAATGAAAAACTCTCTCATTGAGAATAAAAATTGTAACAAGTATTTTAAAGGTAAGTAAAATAGGCTAACCTATCATTTATTTTCAAATGATTTAAGTAATTTTGTCATTGGCAAATGACAGTTTAAGATCTATATTTTTCTCAATGACTTTACAAGTACCCCTAAGAGATTTTAATTTCTGTAGTATTCCAGACTACTTCAAGTCCAACAGTATAAAGGTAAGATAAACTTATCACTTTTGCCCCTTGCCTCCCCTCAAATTTTAGGGCTATTTCCATGAATTAAACACATACTGGCTTGTAGATTCTCATTTACATGTTACCAGAACCATGTTTAAACTGATAAACTTTTGTATTACAGAAAAAAATTTGAAAGAATACTTTAAAATTCTCCATCTGCCCCCTCGGCGCAGCAATCTTATAAAAGATTCCATTAACCTACGTCCTCTATTTAACAGGCCATTGTGTACTGCTTAATATATAAATGCAGAGTAATAGTTTTATATAATAAGTAGTTGTTAAAATTCCTACTGCGTTAGTCTACTGTTGGCATGAAACAGGTATACAGTAAATTGGTAATACAGAATGCTGAACTGTTACTGAAATACAACCTGGAATACATGGATTCCTAAATGAACTTAGCAAAAGATTTGTGAAAAGAGATGGATATACAGCCGCTAGGAGACTTTCATGCCCTGGGTTAATCAGACATAACCTCAAGCATAAATTATTTTTAAAGATTGAAAACATGGTATTTACATTTTACCTTTAACTTTCTTCCCTTCCTGGTTTCAACTATTCACTTGGTGGATTCAATTTTTCTGTACCACTTTTAATTGTAGAATGTCTTAAAATCCTTAGGTATGAGGAAAGATGTAATACAGAAATACAAACATACACACACACTCTCTCTGGCAAAATAACCAAATGCTGCTTTTTAATTAAACAGATAGAGTGGTACTGGCTCAATCATTTCTCTCTGAAGATAACTAAAGTAACGCTTTGCTCTCTGCCTACACTACTGTACTTAAATTAATCTAATCTTAAGGGCTGAAAATATGTTACTACATCCCTTAGCAGACAGCAGATAGCCTGCAATTGGAGGAAGCTGCTATAATAAGCAAACATTAAAGCAAACACTACCAGGGTAGAGTAAATATCTTTCTACAAAAAAGGAAAAATAGCAAGTTTAAAAGCAGGAAAATAACAGCCACATGGTAAAATCTGTCCTATAAAATGAAAAATAGGAGTATGGTAGCCCAATGCCCAACATCTCAGAAAGTGTGCAGAGTTTCCTTTATCACCAGAGTTGGATTTGAAAGTATTTTCTTATTAAAGTACAAAAAAATCTAAAAATAACAGTAACAATTATGCTTCCCAACAATTCTATTAGGCCTTTGTGAAAAAGAAAAAAAAAAATCCCACAACATTAACTTTATATAAGTCTTTTCTTCCTCGAAGTGTATTTCAAATTAACTAATTTATCTCATTTTAATAACTATTTTAATACTAAGTAATTAGACTAGGATGACTAAATTAAGAGTCAGGCTGGGACTAAGATCTCTGGTTTTTTGTCTTTTCACTCTTAACAGTGATTTATAAGCAACCTTCAACTCTATAAAGATTTCTTTGTATAAAAAGATTCTATGCCCTGCATTTAAACTGTTTTTTTATTTTATTTTATTTTTTTTGAGACAGAGTCTTGCTCTGTCGCCTGGTTGGAGTGCAGTGGTGCAATCTCAGCTCACTGCAACCTCCACCTCCCAGGTTCAAGCAATTCTCCTGCCTCAGCCTCCTGAGTAGCTGCGACTACAGGTGCACGCCACCACACCCAGCTAAATTTTGTATTTTTAATAGAGACAGGGTTTCAGCATGTTAGCCAGGATGGTCTCAATCTCCTGACCTTGTGATCTGCCCACCTTGGCCTCCCAAAGTGCTGGGATTACAGCGTGAGCCACTGCGCCCGGCCTAAACTGGTATCTCTGTTAAATACTAATATCTAAAGAACTGGCTGGGCATGGTGGCTCATGCCTGTAATTTCAGCACTTTTGGAGGCTGAAGCATGAGGATCGCTTGAAGCCAGGAGTTTGAGACCAGCATGGGAAGCAAAGCGAGACCCTGTCTCTACAAAAAGTTTAAAGAAAGAGAATATTCAGTATATACTTGGACTTCAAACACAAAAATTATTTTGTGCATCAAATTTTATCTTGTGAATCAAAGTAAATTTTGTGCATCAAATTCCAAAAAAAGATTTGCAGTGAGAAATGTAAATAAATGGTTAATAAATCATCTTAATAAAGGCTAAGACAGATTTATTGGTAATCCATGGTCATCCAGTTCCTCTTACTAACCCCATTTAGCATTAGTCTACTAAGGAATTGGGTAAGACATTAAGGTTTTTGTCTTTGCGTGTATATGTATTCCAACCTGGTTAAAATAACCTTTACTTTCTGACACAATTCATAACCCCCCCCCCCAACCATTGCCTACCTTCAGTTATTAATTCTTATCTATTTACCTATGAATGAGACATCTTACTGGATGTAAAGGGATGAAATTTCCTGCTGGAAGCAGTGGCTCATGCCTGTAATCCCAGTACTTTGAGAGGTGGAGGCAGGTGGATCACTTGAGGTCAGGAGTTCGAGACCAGCCTGGCCAATGTGGTGAAACCCTGCCTCTACTAAAAATACAAAAATTAGCCAGGTATGGTGGCAGGCGCCTGTAATCCCAGCTACTTGGGAGGCTGAGGCAGGAGAATTGCTTGAACCAGGGAGGCAGAGGTTGCAATGAGCCAAGACTGTGCCACTGCACTCCAACCTGGGCAGCAGAGACTCCATCTCAAAAACAACAACAACAACAAAAAACAAAAACAAAACAACCCTTCAGATTTCAATTTTATAAGAAGCCAATTTTGAAATGAAGAGTTTTAGGCTAGGCACAGTGGCTCATGCCTGTAATCCCAGCACTTTGGGAGGCCGAGGTGGGTGGATCACCTAAGGTCAGGAGTTTGAGACCAGCCTGACCAACATGGTGAAACCCCGTCCCTACTAAAAATTCTAAAATTAGCCATGCGTGGTGGAGTGCACCTGTAGTCCCAGCTACTCGGGAGGCTGAAACAGGAGAAGTGCTTGAACCCGGAAGGCCGAGACTGCAGTGAGCCGAGATGGTGCCATTACACTCCAGCCTGGGTGACAGACTGAGACTCCGTCTCAAAAAAAAAAAAAAAAAAAAGAAAAAAAAGAAATGAAGAGTTCTTTCTCTATTTTTGATTTATAGGCTTAAGACAGGTATTCGAATTTACCTCTCTTTTATTTTCTGCAATCTTTCTGGATCTCTTGAAGGCGCACTTTTAGTTTTATCACTTTTACCATCAGCTGAATTCCAACCTGAAGGAATAATATCTACTGTGATCATGACATTGTCGGTCAAATTACTCCCAAGTGCTGGGGGGACTGCAAACCGGAATAAGGAACCAGGAAGAATCCCTGCTATTCCTGTATTTCTTCCACCTTGAGCCGAATCTGATGTAGAGCCACCTGTTGTGGCACTGCTTGATGCTGCAGATGCTTGTGGTCTGTTGGCAGCAGCTCCAAGAGGATCATTCTGTGCTTCAAGGTGAACCACTTCATTTGATTCTCTTCTAAAAATATGAGATCTAGATGATGTATCAGAGGTAGGTATCCTTGAAGATTCATCTCTTCCCTCACGCCTCCTTCTAGAGAACAAAGGTGTGCATCTATTTCTAAGTGAGGAAGATAACCATGGTCCTGTATTTCTACCTTCAGATTCTTGGTTAAAATTTTCTGAATCTGACTCAGAGCTATGATTGTGGCTAAGAGATGACAAACCCCATCTTCGCCTAAGAAATCGAAATCCCTGAGAAGCTTCAGATGCCCTATTATCGGGAACTTCAGAAGCTGATGGTACATTACTACGGGACTGTGAAGCTGTCAAGATTCTTGGAGAAACGTAAGAATTTTCAGAATTCAATGATCTTGTATTCAAGGAATCCTGACTAGATCTTCGTGAAAAAAAAGTAGATGACATGCTAGAAGCTATGCGTGACAGCAATCTCCTCGTTGTCCGCCTACCTTCATTGTCAGAAGATTCTTGAAATGGTCTTTGAGATGAAACAACCCTTTCTGAATTGCTTATGATTGGGGCTTCATCTCTACTTGAACTGTAAGAAAATCCAGGCTGCGTATTGCTTCGGGAAGATTCTGATTCTCTTGAAGAAAAATTTGATCTTAAAGAATTTCTGGAGTCCCTAGAACTTAGTATGGTCTGATGTTCAGAAGGCAATTGGTGGTTTGTGGATGATGTATTCAACTGTAAAGTGCTCATTGAGTTTTCTTTTGGTCTTGCTCCTTGTGAATATGAAGGAACTCTGTCTTGAACATCTATTTTTGAAAGGAAGATAACCAATTACATGAAATAATTTGAGCATTATTATTTGCATTTATTATGTTGAATGCCAAAACGAAGCACTGGATTCAAACTTAATACTGTTATATTGTAACTACAGAGTTTACTATTATTATAGAAAAAACATAAATGTATTTCTCTTTCTATTCCTACTGGTAAAATCCAGTACTGCTGTGTAAAGTCAACATTACAAATATATAAAAAAGAAATGTATTATGAGCTTATGAAAATTTTATTTGATAAAATTAAAACAGCTGAATTTATTGATCAGAAATTATTTGGTATGATACAATAATATCTAGTATTTAAATTGAGACGATTTTGAACAGGCCAAATAATACAATGTAAATGACTCTTAAAATGATTAAAAGCAAATCCATCCAAGGGAGACTGTTTTGGGGATTTTTTTTTACTCTGTGCAATAAATTAAAAAGCTGTTTTAAACCCTTGTAATTTTATGAAAAATCTTGCTAATAGCTAAAACTTTTTCCAATTTTTTTTTCTTTCAGGTTAACAGCTGTGGTTCTTATCCTATAGTTCCTAGCCAATATTTAGAATCACGTGTGTTATATTTGCTAAAATACTGGCTAGGAACTATGAATCAGAATAGGGCTATGACATCTGCACTTTTCAAAGGATTCCTTAACTGGTGGTTTAAATCTTCAAATGGGATGAGAAATACTATAGGATTCCTTTGCAAAGAAACTACCCATTAACCTGTGTAAGAGCTAAATTACTACTCTGCTGATATATGGAGCTTTATGAAAGGGTAAATGTTAGGAACTAAATCTGTTTCTATCCTGTACTTTTATACTCCAAAACCTAAAAGCTATTGATACTGTCTACTAAAGCTCTACCATCCAAAGCCAAGCAGATAAAATGTTTTCATTTGTCATAAATAAAGATTTCCCCCAGTAAGATAAATTAAAATAACCTAAACCTTTAAAAACAAAACATTATTTCCTACTATGTAAATCAAACTCCATTTCTGCCTACTATATTTGTCAACTTCAATTAGCACCTTTTTCTTCAGTAACTTAGTATGATAGTTTAAGGCTATGTACAATGATACAAAGTGTGGCTGTGTGCAGTGGCTCATACCTGTAATCTCAACACTTTGGGAGGCCGAGGCGGTTGGATCACCCGAGGTCAGGAGTTCAAGACCAGCCTGGCCAACATGGTGAAACCCAGTCTCTACTAAAAACACAAAATTAGCTGGGCATGGTGGCATATGCCTGTAACCCCAGCTACTTGAGAGGCTGACACAGGAGAATCGCTTGAACCCAGGAGGCGAAGGCTGCAGTGAGCTGACGTCGTGCCATTGCACTCCAGCCTGGGTAACAAGAGCAAAACTCCATCTCAGAACAAACAAACCAAAAACAAAGTGTGGGTCTTGAGGTCAATTTAATAAAACTAGAGGCACATCCATGTTATACTAAAGTAATTGCAAATTATGCCTTAAAATGGTGATTTCAACTTTCAGTTATTTCAGAAGTAGAAGAATAATCAGAAGTAGTTATTTATTAAACTACATCTGTTACAGGCAAATTCTATTTGAGGATATACGACTTAGTATGTTACTTTCTAACGGACATTCTTAAAAGGAAAAATGCAAGTTAAACAACGTAAAGGTAGATGGAATCTAGATACTCATATTCATCTACTGTATTTTAAATTATTTTTTAAGGTCAAAACAAGTACTAGAAAAAAATATTAAGGTATTCTGAAATCTTCATAAGACAAAATATACACTTTACTCCTTTGTACTGCTGTTTTAGTAACATGCATAAAGAGGAAAATGGAACATTATGAGAAGTTATACTTGATGTAATTTATACATACATGATGAAGTTGTGAAATCACCACTTCGGTGACTATAATCCATAAGATTACTAATAGAGGAATCTGTTCTTCTCTCCAAATCTCTCCTCTCTCTCATTAAGTCTGTTCCAAATGATCCAAGTACCATTGATGAAGATCTAGGAACTTGACTATGCCTCCAAGATGAATCTTAAAATAAATGAAGAAGTTTTATTTCAGAGAAAGCTTTCAAGGCTTTGGATGATGACGATCTTCAGTAATAGAGAGGAAAGTTAGTGTTATTTATTATTATTATTATTTTTTGAGACGGAGTCTCACTCTGTCACCCAGGCTGGAGGGTAGTGGCACGATCTCAGCTCACAGCAACCTCCACCTTCTGGGTTCAAGTGATTCTCCTGCCTCAGCCTCCTGAATATCTGGGACTACAAGGTGCGTGCCACCATGCCTGGCTAATTTTTGTATTTTTAGTGAAGATGGGGTTTCACCCTGTCGGCCAGGCTGGTCTCAAACTCCTGACCTCTAGTGATCCGCCCACCCCGGCCTCCCAAAGTGCTGGGATCACAGCACGAGCCACCACACCCGGCCTTACTGTTGTTTATTATGAGAATCCCCGGTTATATAGTTGTTATCAGAAACACAATTCAGTAAAACATAAAACTATTCACAAATGAACTAATCACTTATAAAATTATTTCCTACTTTAAACATATTCTTCTCTGCCTAACATTAAAATCTACCCCATACACAATGTCAATGTCTCAATCACTTCTCACAACATCTACCTATACATTATGTAAAACGATTACAGAACAAAAATGTAAATCTTGCCAAAGATGGAGAATTTCACAAAAAAAGTCAATGAAAGTGATGCTGGAGAACTGCCAGTATCAAAATCAAAGGCATCCGGAAAGGGAAGATGTGAACAACACAATTTCATCAGAATTATTTTTACTGCTACCACAGTTGCTTAATTTTTTATTCTAGAATTCTTAATTCTAAGAATCAAAGTATTGTTACAGTTATCGTAATTTTATTAGATATGATTTAAAAGTAAATTAAACATTAAGTCTCAAACCTCTTTCCTTCACTATTTACCTTGAAATTTTGATTCTTTCTTCCCTAATCCTAGTAGCCTTAATAATTCCTCTTTATTAAGAGAAATGGCCTAGAGTATTTATAACGTTTTCACATAGCAGAAGAGAACAAAAATATCTCTGGCACAGTGGTGTTTGTCTACAAAGTTATTAACAGTCTGCTCTTAGCTATCACAACATTCTTAATATCCTTCAGATAGGCACGTCTTTCCCATGGCATTCCAGCTTATCAAAATAGACAGGAACTGCTTACACTACTTCAACTGGTAATACACAAACATTTAAAGAATTTTACCTCCAATTGTGTCACCACAAGTTTTGGCTCCTCTTAAACACTGGCACTGGCTACCATTTCATTGGAAGAGGAGTATGAGTGAGACGGTAGCCTCCTGACCTTTCAACAAAAGATCTTTTCAACGTGTGTGAAAAATATGTGTCTCAGTACATAATACCAGGCATGAAGCTTTATGGATAGACCATCCAAATCCCAGAGTGGTTAGTATCTTGCCCAATGCCACTCATCTAGTTAGAGGACTAAAACTATGACTTTCTAATCCCTTGTATAGAACTCCTACTAAAATAACCACCATTTTTTTGTAACTCAAGAGTTTCTGTATTTGTTTTTTGTTTAAGAAACAGAGTCTTGCTCTGTCTACCAGGCTACAGTGCATTGGCATGATCATAGCTCACCATAACCTCAAACTCCTGGGACCAAGCGATCCTCCAGCCTCAGCCCCTCAAGTGGCTGGGGACTACAGGCATGCACCACCATGCCCAGCTAATTCTCTCTTTTTTTTTTTTTTTGGTAGAAACAGGGTCTCACTATGTTGTCTAGGCTGGCCTTAAACTCCTGGCCTCAAGCGATCATCCTGCCTTAGCCTCCGTATTTTCTGAAAATAAATATTATATACTACAATGTTTATCATTTATATAAGACATGCTTAAGCAATATTTTAAACATATCAGTAGATTTAGCTTTCCTTGTAACAATTACAAAATATAATAACCAAAAGAATACATACATTTACCAATTTGATTATCATAAAATACCGGCTATTCTAATTAAAATCTGCTAATGTCCTGTTTAGGATATCTATATCAATTTTACAAGAAAAATGCAGAAGAGTATCAGTTCTAGCATTAATTTAAAGTAAGATTTTGGAAATTCCACTACATTTCTGACCCACTGTCTGCATATAAAATCTACTTGCCTCATTCCAAAACTAAGAACAACTGTGTTACACCTGGAGAAAAACGGCTTAAAATACCTACAGAAACTCATTCTTACCTGATAATGTGTTTAAACCATTTCCAACATTTCTCCCAGCTGAGGTAGTACAGTTTGTACAGGAAAGTTTAGGTCTTTTTGAATCATGATCCCGTTGCTGGTTCTGCGATCTGGAGCGTGCTCCCTGAGTTATCTCAGATTCACTATACCATGCAGATTGAAATGGTGACGCAGATGCTGATGCTGACGTAGACTGTGAGTTCAAAAAAATTTTTTAAACAACAAAAGGCTGCATTCAGTACTAAATTTAACCCACAGTCCTCTAATAAATTCCCACAAGCATCAATTTTTCTACCACGTAGTTCTTTTTTTTTTTTGAGACTGAGTCTTGCTCTGTTGCCCAAGCTGGAGTGCAGTGGGGCAATCTTGGCTCACTGTAACCTTCGCCTCCAGGGTTCAAGCGATTCTCCTGCCTCAGCCTCCTGAGTAGCTGGCATTACAGGTGTGTGCCACCACGCCCGGCTAATTTTTGTATTTTTAGTAGAGACAGGGTTTCACCATGTTGGTCAGGCTGGTCTCAAACTCCTGACCTCATGATCTGCCTGCCTCGGCCGCTGGGATTACAGGCACGAGCCTCTGTGCCTGGCCTCCACCATGTAGTTCTTCTTTAGTCTTTGTTCCTTCTACCCACTTGTCCATTTACTATACACTATAATTGTACTTTGCTGGGCTCTCAATCTGATGTAGAGTAAGTCCTTTTTTTAACCGTATATAAATACTTGGTTATGAAACACTGAAGACCAAAAACTGTAATCATTTTTCCTAATATTTGTTTTTTTCTTTTTGAAAATGAAATCCTTGTTGTACTGGTTTAATATTTCAGTCTTTTCAGGAACCCTGTCCACCTCTTAGAGGTAGACAGAACACTAAGCTATAAAGAAACTGTGAATTACTCTACCATGAAAATCAGATTTTTCAACTAATAACAAATTTATTCTTGTTCTGATGCCTAGTCTCCAGAATACGGTCATACAACACTAGTAACAGTATGCTAAAAAAACAAACAAAAAAAATCCTAACATCAGAAATTTCTTCATCAGTGAATCAACAACTAAAACAAGTACATATTTTAAAACATGGCTCATGGTTTTCTCTTTTAACATATATGTACACAAAATAAAGCTTGTAAACAAGTATCACTGATAATGTACAAACTATTTTACTTCTCTCCAATTCTTTAATTTGTTAAGTTCACTCACTACAATGCATTAAAAAGGCAACAGTTTGTCTCCTTAAATATTTAGGTTTAATTGACAACATATTTCAACCACAATTATTGAAATTGTACTGTTCTTTTTACAAAAATGTTTCCATCATGGCAAAGTAATTATCTGGACACACACACACAGACAGGACACAGATAAACTAAGAAACATAGATTTGGCATATAATCTCTAAATGGCTCAGAGACAATAAGGACCTCTAAAATAAAAGTAATTTTTCAGGATATAAAAGAAAAATAATTTTTTAAAGCATGTTACCATGAGTTAAGTATGTGGTAAATAGTTTATTATGCTAAAGAACATTAAAATGAAACCAAATTCTTTTAAGTGTTCTTCTGTTTAACAAAAGAGTTAAAATGGAATGCATCATGGGCCATAATTTCAGTCTACATTCATCTAAAATTCACATGATAAACATGAGAACCCAAATAATGTAGTCCATCAAAGCTCTACAGTACAGGTAACAGATAAGTAAATAAATAATTACACTATAAATAAGTACTATAATAGTAAGTACAGTGAAAGTTTTACAGAAAGACCCTAACTATGTTTGAAGGACACAGGGGAAGAGTCAAAGAAGATGGTAACTGAAGTTCACGGGGTAGATGAATGAAAAAAGACATTACAAATAAACACCACAAAAAGACGTATAAACCATTTTACCATCAGATTTTTTTGTTGTTTTTTTTGAGACAGCATCTCACTCTGTTGCCCAGGCTGGAGTGCAGTGGCACAATCACAGCTCACTGCTGCCTTGATCCTCCCACCTCAGTCTCCAGAGTAGCTGGGACCACAGGCACATATCATCATGGCTAGGTAATTTTTATTTTGTAGAGACAGGGTCTCACCATGTTGCCTAGCTGGTCTTGAATTCCTGGGCTCAAACAATCCTCTGCCTTAGCATCTCAAAGTGCTAGGATTACAGGTGTGAGCCACCACATCTGGCCTGGCTTTCTTCTAAGACATTACTATTTATACTTTATTTTCTATTATACTTCAATTATTAATTTTTAAATTTATTTTTTATAGAGATGGGGTCCCACTATGTTGCCCAAGCTTGTTTTGAACTCCTGGGTTCAAGTGATCCTCCTGCCTCAGCCTCCCAAACAGCTGGGATTACAGGCATGAGGCATAGTACCCAGCCAATATGGTTCAATTATGAGAAACATATTGCATGCATTCAGGGGATGTATTAGTTCATGGTAACACTGGAAAAGAAACTTTGAAAATAAAGTAGAAGGTGTGAGGCTGAAAAGGTAGGAACGGGCTACATCAGGAATTCGCCCACCCTTTGCCTAGAGAATATTTTGTAAATTGATAATGGCATTTTTCAGCTTAGCACAAACTTAGTCTCACAAGCCTTCTGTACCTAATATTACAGACACCCAATCAATGAACTGGAGCTAGCACAAGAAATGAAATTAATTTGATATTTTAGAATCAAACCATTTCATATGCCATCATCATCAAGGTATCAGGGACCTTATCCTGCAGGCCAGTGGTTCTAAAACCTCTGGATTTCAGAGACCAAAATAAAAAAATGTTTTAATTTAAAATTGAGAAAGAACTGTCACTTTTGACCAGTAGGACATCTAAAATAGCAACTAATACCTAATCCTGTCCCCAATTTTAAAAAAGGCATAAAGGATATAATTCAGAATGAGCACTTTAAATTGAATACATTTGTACAAACTCCATAACTTGTCATTATTTTTCTCATTTTGCACAGACTGCATAAACTTACTGAATAGCACTTCTGCAAACATGATTTTGGGAACTAATGAAGGGGGGGATAAATCAGATCTACTACTATATAGAAAGACTTTTAGAGGCATGTGGAAGACGAAATAGATGAACAGAAAGAAAACCAATTAGGAAGCCATTAGAATATCAAGAAATAAGTCCCTATGAAGTAATGGGAACAGAGGGCAATTATAAAAGATAAAAATTCATCAGATTTAGGGACAATGTGAGAAATAGAGAAAAAAGTTTTTTGGTACTGTCTACTGGTGAAATAAATGACTATGCCATTCATTAAAAATACTGATTATAGGGGAGCAGATTTAGATAATGAATTTCATTTGATTCTTGAATGCTGAAGTGTCCAAAGACTTAAAGTGACACTCACTGTTCATTAAACAATTTTCATGACTCACGACACAACATGTAGATTATATGGCTATATCCAAGACAAAAAATGTTTGTTAATATCAGCATATAGATATACGTATCAGTATACATAATGTCAGTATATAGAAGGAATGTTTTGGTTAGTTTTGCTATTGGCTTGAGTTCAAAATCAAACCTTTTCCTGGTTCCTACAATCCAATTTTGTCCATATTTGTTCAAATATCCTCAGTCTGAACCAATTGGTTTTTTTCCCTCGGAATTCTTTGAACAATTAAATAAAGTGTCAGATTCATTTAACAATATATTATCTCTTCTGCTGTCCAGAACTATAGGCCAAATGAAATCAGGGAATAAGTCTGTCTTCAAAGTATACCACATTGGGCATGACGAATCCTTGAACAAGTAGTTTTGGGGTTGTTTTCACTTATAAACAATGCCGTTATGAACAACTGTAAATTTTTGTATGGATGTATGTTTTCAATACTCTTGGGTGTAACTGATAGATCATGTAGTAACTTGATGTTTGATATTTGGGGGAATTACTATTTTTCCAACTATAGGTTGATGCTAACAGCTGTGATGGCAGCAGCAGTTCATCTGGAGTGGCTGCCACAAAGACGCCGGCTGCAGCAGGGGAGGCGTGGCAGGGTCTGTGTGCTCCACAGAGTCAGCAACAGGTGGGAGCCCTGACCACTTCCAAGTTGGTGGGGTGGGAGCCCTGTGCTCCCTGACCCAGCTGTGGCTGTAGACTTGGGTATCCCGGTGCTCTCAGGGGCCTGAGAAGCCTCCCTTCCTGCCCCCGGCTCCTGCTCCGATTTTGGAGCAAAGTTTTGGCCAAGCTTGGGCACTGTCACGATCCAGGTGTGTATGCGCATGCTTGGGGCAGTGCCGACACACCAGCCCACTGCTACCTTGGCCCCCCTCTGGACTTTGGGCACCAACAAGCACAAAGGGAGGCCAAGGGGGAACTGAGGGTGGCTTGGCATGGGTCTGCAGGCATCCCTTGGCACAAACAGCCTGGGTGCCATGAACAGTAGCAGGAGGCAGACATGCTCCTGGGTGAAAAGGGGCAGGTCCCTAGTGAAACCCTACCTTTAAGCCTGGGATGGCCTGAAGCATGGAGGCTGGGCTGCCAGTTCCACGGACCGGAGTGAGAACTTATGGTGCTTATCCCAGGCCCACCCATTGCCTCCTATGGACCAATCAGCATGCACTTCCTCTTCTCTGAAGCCCATGAAAATCTGACTCAGCCAGATGTCAGGCTGACTTCCCTATGGACAGGAGCTACCCACTTCTGTCTGGTCTCCTCTCCACTGAAAGCTACACACTCGTTGGGATGACCTGCCTGTGGAAAGGAGCCACCCACTGTGGGTCTCCTGAGAGCTGTGCTACTGCTCAAT
This sequence comes from Pan troglodytes, assembly GCF_028858775.2. NCBI lineage: Eukaryota > Metazoa > Chordata > Mammalia > Primates > Hominidae > Pan > Pan troglodytes. Next base: position 61,788,438 of record NC_072411.2, on the reverse strand, counting down.
AAAGCCCCTCTTCGCCTTGCTAACCCTCCAACTGTCTGTGTACCTCATTCTCTCTGGACGTGGGACAAGAACTCGGGACCCGCCAAATGGTTGGACTCGAAGAGCTGTAACACAAACAGTGCTGAAACACCCCTTCCTACCCCCCACTCACCATGCTGCCGGCGACAAGGAGAGAAGAGCTCTGACCCTTTGGGGAGTCCAGACCTAGGAGCTCCCTGAACCAGGGCTGTGACAACCTCTTTGGGGCTCTGTAGTTCCTTGTGTCTCCAAGGTTTTGGGTGCCACTGCGTTCCTCAGTGCCCACAGAAGCTGCTGCCTGTGGTACACCTGATCCATCCACAGCCTCATAGGGCACCAGTGCCTAGAGCTGCCTGCCCCACTGCACCCAGTGTGCCTGGCTGTAAACGGTGGCCGGACCCTGCGCTCACTTGCCCATGCACCCCCTGCCGATCCATGTCTGGCTCACCCTTGGCAGGCGTGGGATCCGAGCTGACAGCACGAGTCGAACAAAGCCTGCCAGTCCGAGTAGGCAGAACACACCCAGCAGGCCCGAGCAAAACCTGGGCAAAGGCACCACCAGCCACAGAGGCTTCTAGCTGGAAAAGCAACACTCCAAGTGCTGACAGCTGTACCATTTTACAGTCCCATCAACTATGTATGAAGGTTCCAATTTCTCCACCACTTACCAACACTGTGATTGTCCATCTTTTGTTTTAATTTTGAGACAGGGTCTCAGCTCTGTTGCCCAGGCTAGAATGCAGTGATGCAATCACAGGTGACTGTGGCCTTGACTTCCTGGGCCCAAGCAATCCTTCCACCTCAGCCTCCAGAGTAGCTGAGACTACAGGCATGCGACACCATGCACAGCTAATTTTTAAATTATTTCTTGGTAGAGAATGGGTCTCACTATGTTGCACAGGTCTCAAATTCCTGGGTTCAAGCAATCCTCCCAGATTTGGCCTCCCAACTCAGGCCTGGGATTACAGGCATGAGTCACTGTGCCCAGCCTATCCATCTTTTTTATTTTGGCTATGCTAGTGGTTGTTAAGTATCTCACTGTAGTTCTGACTTGCATTTCCCTAATGACTAATATTTTTTCATGTGCTTATCAGCCATTAATATATCTTTGGAAAAATGTTTATTAAAGTCCTTTGCCCATTTGAAATTGGGTTATATTTTTATTGTTGAGAGGTAAGAGTTCTTCATATATTCTGGATACAAGTCTCAGTATCCAGTAAGATATATGCTTTGTAAATATTTTCTCTCATTCTGTGGATTGTCTTTTCACTCTCTTGGTATCGATGCACACAAATTTTAATTTTTATGAAAACTAATCAATCTTTTTTTTTGCATTTCCTGCCTCCCGACTATGAGCACTCGCATGAAACTAGATGGAAGCAACTAAATTTACACTGGAGTTTAAAGAGGTTTCTTTCTTTTTCATTAACTTTCCAGTCTCTACCCAGACAGGTAACAGATTTGGCTCCCAGAGTAAATAGTTTTCATCAGTTATTTCCAATTCAAAAGGCTATCTGTGATATGGTGAATTGTATGGTATATGAATTATAACTCAATAAAATAAGGGAAGAGGTGGAAGGCTATCTAGCCCAACCAAAGTAGCTGAAATACTATATAGTGTATCTGAGAAATCATCAATAAGACAGCTTGGAGACTTAATAGCTATAGATACTCTATGCACAATGAAAAGAAAATAACTTTCCAAGACTTTATATAACTAGCAGGCATCCAATTTTCATTTTATTTCTTTTTACCTTCATAATAGTTATTCATACCACCTTTCCAACAAGAGGTTTACTGGAAGTATAGTCAATGAAATCATTTACTATTACTATTGTATAAGTCAATATTTGCTTTCAGAAAATTATTTCTAAGGTTTTAAAATATTTTCCCAACACAAATGCCCTTAAAACAATGCAATTAAAAAAATAAAAAACTTAAGGAGAAAATATTTGCAAATCATGTATCCAATAAGGAACTTGTATCTAGAATATATAAAGAACACTTACAACTGAGTAACAAGACAACTGTACTTTAAAATGAGCAAAGGAACTATTATAAATAGGCATTTCTGAAAAATGTACAGTAAATGGCCAATTAGCACATGAAAAGATGTGTAACATCATTAGTCATCAAGGAAATCCAAATCAAAACCACAATGAGATACATACCACTTCATACCCATTGGGATGGCTAGAATCAGAAAGTAAGATAAGTGCTGATGAGAATGTGGAGAGACTGGAATCTTCATACACACAAAAGGGAATGTAAAATGATCCAGCCAGTTTGAAAACAGTATGGCAGTTCCCCAAACGATTGAACACAGAGGTTATGCATGACTCGGCAATTCCATTCCCTTAAGAGACAGGGTCTCACTCTATGGCCCAAGCAGTAGTGAAGTGGTGCCATCATAGCTCACAGAAGCCTCAACCTTATGAGCTTAAGGGATCCTTCCACCTCAGCCTCCCAAAAAGTTAGGACTACAGGTGTGCACCACCATATCAGGTTAGTTTTGAAATTTTTTTAGAGATGGGCTATCACTATATTGCCTAGGCTGGTCTTGTACTCCTGGCCTTAAATACTCCTGCCGTTTTGTCTCCCAAAGTGCTGGGATTACAGGCATGAGCCAACATGCCTGGCTCCACTTAGTACATACCAAACACAAGTGAAAACACAAGTCCACACAGAAACTTGCATATGAATGTTTATAGCAGCATTATTCATAATAGTCAGAAGGTAGAAACAACCCAAATGTCCATCAGAAAATAAATGGATAAACAAAATATGGCATATCCATACAATGAAATAGTATTCAGCCACAAAAAAGAATAAAGTACTGACATATGCTACAATATAGATGAACACTGAAAATATGCTAAGTCAAAGAAGCTACTAACAAAAGACTACATAGTACCTGTTTCTACTCATGTATATGAAAATCCAAAATAGGGAAATGTACAGATATAAAGTAGATTAATGGTTGCTTTGCACTGGTAGGGGAAGAGGGACTAGAGGAGCAGTGCAGTGATAACCATAATGGTTGTGCAGCTCTGTGAATATACTGAAGACTACTGAACTTTAAATGGGCAAACTATATGGTATGTGAAATTACAACTTAATAAAGTCATTTCTTAAAAAAGAACTTTAAAGATACTTGCAAATTTACATCAATGTTATCCACTGGCAAATGATTAATCATTAAAAATCATGTAATGCACAGGAACAGAAACTAGCCCAGAATGATATTCTTTTCCTGGGCTCCTCATTTCCATGAGTTAATGACTTGACTGTGAAGTGAATAAATCCTGCTTTGAAAGACTTCCAGAACAACATTACCTTAGCCATGAGCAACAACTTAAGACTTTGAGCTCTCCCTTGTTTGAAATATTCATGTGATGGAGAGTACCCATCTCCACACCAATGCAGAAGAAACTCATGTCACTCCACTGTACACTTTAAGACCAAATTGACAAGCTGTGTTTCCTTGGAGGAATGGTAAATCTTTTTCTTTTTGAGACAGGGTCCTGTTCTGTCACCCAAGCTGGAGTGCAATTGCATGATCAAGGGTCATTGCAACCTCAACCTCCTGGGCTCAAGCAATCTTCCTGCCTCAGCCTCCTGAGTAGCTGGGACTAAGATGTGTGCTACCATGCCTGGCTAATTTTTTTTTTTTTTTTTTTAAGAGAGGGGTCCCACTATGTCACCCAGACTGGTCTCGAACTCCTGGCCACAAGTGACCCTCCCACCTTGGCCTCCCAAAGTGCTGAGATTAAAGGAGTGAGCCACCATGTCCAGTCTCTTTTTCTTATATGCAATACTCATTATAGAGCTAGTTGTGTTTTCCTGCAATTTTCTTGATACCCAAAATGAGAGCAAGTTTAACTTAAAAATGCTGCAGGGTTTATGCAATGCCTATCAATGTTACAATTCTGACCCACTCTCCATATTTATTACTCTCAGTATTCTATCTGTATATTTCCTTATCCTATTTTAAACTGTTTTCATTTTCTTGTTTAATTGTATATGCATCTATGTATTTATTTCCTTGAAAACTACACTTGCATAAGGTAGTTTTAAAAATTAATGACCACTGGTTGTACACTATGCAAAATATGCAATGGTACTGATCTCTATAGCAGTTATCTACAAACTAAAAAAAAAAGGTATCAATAACTTTAAAAAGCCCCTACAACCTTATAAAAAGCCTCCTTTTAAAATTATTTCATATTAAAAGTAATCAACCTCTCAACAAGGCAAAACAGTCAGAACAAACACTAAACAGATTAGTGCTTCCTTAAAGTTACAGAAAAATACACCAAAACAAAATTACATATCCACAAACAACCCCTTTTTAACAATATTTATAGAAATTAAATTTTCCTTTAAAAACATGTAAACTTTGCTTACTGTTACTAAAGACGTAAGATGATCATAGTTGCCAATCATTCAAATTGTGATAAAAATTTAAAGATGGGATAGCAGAAGTAACAGCAAGATTAGTAGCAGGTGAAGCGCAGCTTACAAATGGCTGAGAACTGAAAGATACTTAGGAAATCAACCGTTCGGAACTTAGAATCTACATTTTCCCAAAGAAACAATGCTATCCAGAATCTTGGATTCTTAAGCTCAAGTATATTACATAATAATCGTGTAAGTGAGAGAAACCACCTATATTTCTAGATTTCAGAACCTTATCGATGAACTGACACAAATATCCATCTTAACTAAAAACAGAAGTAAAACATGTTCTATAAAATGTCAAGCACTATATAAGGTGTTCCCATATTAAGTCTATAACATAACTGAAATTGATCATGTCCTACCCCCTGACCCTCTTTTCTCTGAAGCTTCAGATTTACCAAGTGCCTGAGATAATGGAAGTTTTATGTCTCCAAGAGTTGTGAGTTAAAAAGCCTCAACAATCTTTTTTTTTTTTTTTTTAAATGTTGCCTCTGGCCAGGTGCAGTAGCTCATGCCTGTAATCCCAGCACCTTTGGAGGGTGAGGCAGGAAGACTGCTTGATCTCCTAAGTTCAAGACTAGCCTGGTCAATACAGTGAGACTTCACATCTACAAAAAATTTAAAAATCAGTGCAGTGTGGTGTGCACACCTGTATTCTCAAGCTACTCAGGAGGCTGAGGTGGGAGGACTGCTTGAGCCCAGGAGGCAGAGGCTTCAGTGAGCTGAGATTGTGCTACTATACTCCAACCTGGGTGAGTGTGAGACCCTGTCTCAAAAACTAAATAATTTTAAAATGCTCCCTTTGACACTGAGTAATCTTAACAATGCTAAATAAAACTAAACATACTATACGTAATTTAATATTTGGATAACATTATACTATACCCTACAGATATTATCTTAAACCAATGTAAAGCCAGGAAATAATAATGGTAACAGTAAAAGTTAACAATTATAAATAATTATAAATAAATAAAAATAACAATTATAAATAATTATAATTAGTAACATCTGAACCCCTATACTATGTTCTAGGCACTGTTCCAAGTGCTTCACATGTATTCTTTCTTTCAATTAATCTTAACAATTAAGATGAACAATCTTGTTCATCTTACATCTCACATATAGATGTGGCTGTATGAAGAAACCGCTATCACTATCACCATTTTACAGAAGAAAAAACAGATAAATAAAATACGGGCCAGGCATGATGGCAGATGTCTGTAATCCCATCACTTTGGGAGGCTGAGGTGGGAGTACTGCTGGAGGCCAGGAGTTTGAATCCAGCCTGGGCAACACAGCAAGACCCCATCTCTATAAGAAAAAATTTTTTAAAAATTAGCCACGTGTGTGTGTGTGGCAGGGGGCTGCGCATCTGTAGTCCCAGCTACTCAGGAGGCTGAGGCAGGCGGATTGCTTGTGCCCAGAAAGTTGTGGCTGCGCCGAGTCATGATTGCTCAACTACACTACAAGCTGGGTGACAGAGCAGGACCCTGTCACTTAAAAAGTGTAACACTTTGTTCAAGAACACAGGAGTTTCAATTTCTAAATCAAAACTAAATAAGCAAAGCAGCCTAAAAATGGTTGACTTATGGTTGAAACTGCTCCCATACCATTAAAAAGAAAAAAGCGATTAAAAAACTGATTGTAAGCAACTTAAAGCAACTAAAAAGCATTTAGAAAATACCTAAAATTTATAAAAATAATTTATCTTAAGAATCAATAAAGATCTTAAAAATTCTACTTGGTTTTTGGATGTTTGCAAGTAATTTTTGAATTTTACTTGGGTACTTAAATACATGAAAATTCTGGAACAGAATGAAATCAACACTAATATGTTACTACAACCATCATTTAGGTGGGGTCATTTTGAAGTCATTAACATGACATTTAAATGGTGTTTTTGTTTTTTGTTTTTTTTGAGACAGAGTCTCGCTCTGTCGCCCAGGCTAGAGTGCAGTGGCGTGATCTTGATTCACTGCAAGCTCTGCCTCCAGGGTTCATGCCATTCTCCTGCCTCAGCCTCCCGAGTAGCTGGGACTACAGGTGCCCGCCACCACGCCCGGCTAATTTTTTGTAATTTTAGTGGAGACGGGGTTTCACTGTGTTAGCCAGGATGGTCTCGATCTCCTGATCTTGTGATCCACCTGCCTAAGCCTCCCAAAGTGCTGGGATTACAGGCGTGAGCCACCGTGCCCGGCTGAAATTTAAATGGTTTTTTTTAAAAAATGCTATTTGTTTAACATAATAAGAAATGGAATTTTTTTTTGAGACAGAGTTTCACTCTTATTGCCCAGGCTGGAGTGCAATGGCGCGATCTTGGCTCATGGCAACTTCAGTCTCCAGGATTCAAGTGATTCTCCTGCCTCAGCCTCCCGAGTAGCTAGGACTACAGGCATGCGCCACCACGCCCAGCTAATTTTGTCTTTTTAGTAGAGACGGGGTTTCTCCATGTTGGTTAGGCTGGTCTCAAACTCCCGAACTCAGGTGATCCACCTGCCTCGGCCTCCCAAAGTGCTGGGATTACAGGCGTGAGCCACCATGCCAGGCCAGAAATGAACTTTTTTGAATAATCTACAACATTAACAAGTTAGAAGAAACAGTTTGAAAATGGTCATATCTTAAGGAGAATGTCAATAAATTTACTAAATATATTCAGGATTTTAGCACCTACACTATTATAATAATTATTATAACAATTATAAAAAACATGCAACAGTAGCTAACATTTATATAGTATTTATCATATGCCAGGCACTATTATCATTTAACATAAAGCATTGTCATGTAACTATAACAACTGGATAAAGTAGGTGATACAAAAAGATGTCGGCCAGGTGCAGTGGCTCACACCTGTAATCCCAGCACTCTGGGAGGGAAGGTGGGCAGAATGGTTGAGCCCAGGAGTGTGAGACCTGCCTGGGCAACATAGCGAAACCCCATCTCTTCAAAAAAACACAAAAATTAGCTAGGCATGGTGGCACGTCCCTGCAGTCCTAGCTGCTGGAGGAGAGGCTGAGGTGAGAGGACCACTTGAGCCTGGGAGGTCTAGGCTGTAGTGAGCCGTGACTGCACCACTCACTCCAGCCTGGGTAACAGAGTGAGATCCTGTCTCAAAAAAAGAAACAAACAAACAATCAAAAACAATCACAACAGAAAAAGATGTCAATAGCTAGTAAGTCATGAAACATGACTCCTCTCTAGGCAGTACAGTCTGGTTTCAAAATTTGTGTTCCTCATTAATAAGCTATATATATTTTTAAAATTAGACAAAAATGAGTAGACAAAATTTTATGAAGACAATACAGGAAAACACAATTCCGTGCCCTTTATATGTCACCATGACATTTCTACAGAAGGCAAAATATATGATTCTACACATCTAGGAATCATAAACTTGTCTAGCAGCAGAAAATGTACAGTATCAATTGACATTTAAAATGAGACTAGGTTCTGCTGAGCTGGAGTTTAAAATAAAATAGAGACCAGGTAAACAGTTCATATAAAGTCAATTAAATGGGTAGTAGATATGAGCATTTTCGTTTTTTGTTTTGTTTTGTTTTTTACTTCAGTCTTGCTCTGAATATCTTAAAGAATGCTTACTACTGTGTAGGAACATTTTTATGAGACTTTGTCATATATCAGATCACATAACATATAAATATATAAATACTTAACACAAAGAAATTTTCAAAGGATTCTTTTAGATTACCTCAACATCAGACTTTTGCAAATCAAACATTAATTATAACATTCAGCCAAAAATGCAATGAGCTTAAATTTGCTACAATGATAAGCCATTTCAAAAGCCAAAGAACTAGCCAGGCATGGTGGGCGTGTGCCTATAATCTCAGCTACTCAGGAGAATGAGGTGGGAGAGTCATTTGAGCCAGAGTTTGAGACCAGTCTGGGCAACATAGCAAAACCCTGTTTCAAACAAAACAAAAAGCTTGTGGTCCTAACGAAAACTAGCTACATAAGAGTAGATGGACATACCAATACAAACTCATTACTCACCATAAAAATCAAATTTAAAAATTCATGTAAAAGACTTTTAGCACTTTCATAAAAAGATAACCTGTTAATTTAAAAATCATTCAACATTCAAAGCAAAATATTTAGAAGTTATAATCTCACAGAAAAACACTTAACATTTGTTATTTCACCACTGCTTTGTGTATATGCAGAGAAAAGTCAGATGAATCAGTGTGATCTTAGAGGAAAAGGAGGTACAGTTTTTGTTCCTCTGACAAAGCCATTCACATTGATTGACCAGTTTAGTTAAATTTATACTTATGTTTTTATGTACAAGGTTTTCCAAGTCTTTGGAAAGCATTTTTTTTTTTTGAGATGGAGTCTCACTCTGTCACCCAGGCTGGAGTGCAGTCTCATGATCTCAGCTCACTGCAACCTCCACCTCCTGGGTTCAAGCAATACTCCCTCTTCGGCCTCCCAAGTAGCTGGGATTACAGGTGTGTGCCACCATGTCCAGCTAATTTTTTTGTATTTTTAGTTGAGACGGGGTTTCGTCATGTTGGCCAGGCTGGTCTCGAACTCCTGACCTCAAATGATCTGCCAGTCTCAGCCTGCCAAAGTGCTGGGATTACAGGCGTGAGCCACCGTTCCCAGCCCAAAAGTATGATTTTATATGAGGTTACAATCTGTTATCCATAATTCTGAAGTCCAAAAAGTTTGAAAAATGTTATTCATTTTGCTACGTATATATTGGTTTTGATTACAGGACGCCTCAGATCCAGCTAACACATTTTTTAAATACCCCCAAAAGAGTGGCCCTAGGGATTTTGAAAAAGGCTGTATACATATATTCCAAATAAAAATGTTACCTGATATTCAGAATCCAATCTAAATGAAGAGTCTCTTGAGTGATAGGTATCATTTAAACTACTTCCTCTGCTTCCAGACATCATCCTAGCACTTAAGGAGCTGGAAGGTTGAACAGAAATTCTTCTTGGAATCCTTGAAGGTTTAGACTCCATTCTTAAAGATTTTTCTGTGAAATAAACATTTTCATTAATTGCCTTTGGGAAAATATGAAAGCCTTTAATGCTTAATCCTCCTTAATCATCAGCTCAAATAAAAAATTAACCATACAAATTAACCATATCTGACAAGGTAAATTGTGAAATGATCACCACTTCTCTTCCGCAAAGCAGAAGTTCATCAAAGGTTTCCTATCGTCCATAAAAGGAAGCAAACAAACATGGTAAAAGTGGAATGAAGAACTCTGAGGTCTGCTGTTTCCAAAATCTGGGCTCTTTTCCTTACTCAATTTTGTCTATTACATATTCTACATGAATTTGTCCTTGACTCTCTTGGTATTCTCTATTTTTAGTGTTCAATGCTCATACCTGTTGTACTATTTGCATACCCCTTAACACACTATGTTCTTACAAACCTTTATATGTGCCTGGAAACTCTATACATTCCCCACCCAATTCTTGGTCATCTGTTTAAACACAAGTACCTTTCTTCTCTGTATATGTTTCTACTTCATACATACTTTTGATACTACTATGCATTGTAATTTGTTTACCTTTCTATTTCCCCATCTCAACAATGAATTTTCTAGGTCAGAATCATTTAAAGTATTTTAAAATCACTGCCTGGGATACAATAGGTACTCAATAAACACAAGTAAGAATGAATGAACTTTCTTTTCATTTACCACTCATAGGATCTCTTAATTATAACAAAAATAATAGCAATAGCTGATATTTATTAAGTATTATATGCAAGGTCTGACAGTAAGGACCTTCTGATTATCTGTTAGTTCACTGACTCTCCAGACCAACCCTGTGAGACAGGTACTATATTATCTCCACTTCATAAATAAGAAAACAGGCACTGAGAGGTTAAGCAATTTGCACATGATCACACAGCTAATAAAGTGTTTCTCAAAATGTTTTCAAAGATTGTTTATGGTACTATTGGAAAGTAACATTTTAAGTAAAAAGGTCAATCTATAAAACTACACATACAGTATGATTCTATTTATGCAAATAAAATGAATAAAACTTCTAAGAAAAAAACAAAATGTTAAATTTATTTTGTGGAACTGAGTGCTTTCCACTTTATAGATTAATAATTTCCAAGTTTTCCTCACTAAACATTTCTAAACCCACGACGAAAGTAATGATTACCTATGCCTGATTATTAAATACGTATAAACGGAATCATACAATAAGTACTCTTTTGTGTCCAACTTCATTTGCTCAACACTATATTTGTGAGATTCATCTGTGTTGTTGCATGCAGTCTTCAGTTCACTCTAATTTCTTTACATAGCATTCCACCATATGGCACACAATTTATTTTCCCATTCTACCATGAAGGTACGCTAGATTGTTTCCATTTGGGAGTTGTAATAGTGCTACTATAAGCACATTACTACTATAATTTAAAAAGCTTTTTTTTTCTGAGACGGAGTCTCACTCTGTTGCCCAGGCTAGAGTGAAGTGGCACGATCTCGGCTCACTGGAAGCTCCACCTCCTGGGTTCACGCCATTGTCCCGCCTCAGCCTCCCAAGGAGCTGGGACTACAGGCACCCGCCACCACGCCCAGCTAATTTTTTTGTATTTTTAGTAGAGACGGGATTTCACCATGTTAACCAGGATGGTCTCGATCTCCTGACTTCGTGATCTGCCCGCCTCGGCCTCCCAAAGTGCTGGGATTACAGGCATGAGCCACCGTGCCCAGCCTTAAAAAGCTTTTAAAATATTCTGAGGCAAGGATTTACAAGGCCTCTGACTGTATCTCATATAAGTGGAATCATACAATATTTGTCTTTTCGTGATTGGCAAATTTATTTCCCTTACCCTAATGTTCTCAAAGTTCATCTATATTGTACCATATGCCAGAATTTCCTTCCTTTTTTAAGGCTGAATATTATTGTATTGTATGCATAGTTATGCATCACTCAAGAACAGGAATATATTCTAAGAAATGCGTCTTTAGGTGATTTCTTCACTGTGCAAAAATAATAGTGTACATACACAAACCTAGATGGTATAGTCTAATACCTGGATTATATAGTATAACCTATTGTTTCTAGGCAGCAAATCTTTACAGCATGTTCCTGTACTGAATACTGTAGACAAATGTAATTCAATGGTAAGTATTTATATAACTAAACAGAGAAAAGATACATTAAAAATAATTATAGTCAAATCATAGAGAAAGAAGATTGGTGGTTGGCAGGGGATGGGGAGTTGTTTAATGAGTATGAAATTTTGGTTTTACAAGATGAAAAGAATTATGGAGATAGATGATAGTGATGTTTGCACAACATTATGAATATATCCAATAATACTGAATTGTACACAAACATGGTTAAGATGGTAAAATTTTATGTTCTCTGTATTTTATCACAAAAAAATAACAACAGGTTGGGGGTAATGGTGCATGTGGCTGGAAAGCAAGTTGTTAAATTAAAACCTGTATCTGGCCGGGGGCGGTGGCTCACGCCTGTAATCCCAGCACTTTGGGAGGCTGAGGCAGGCGGATCATGAGGTCAGAAGATCAAGACCATCTTGGCTAACACAGTGAAACCCCGTCTCCACTAAAATTACAAAAAATTAGCCGGCCGTGGTAGCGGGCGCCTGTAGTCCCAGCTACTTAGGGGGCTGAGGCAGGAGAATGGCGTGAACCCGGGAGGCGGAGCTTGCAGTGAGCAGAGATGGTGCCACTGCACTCTGGCCTGGGTGCAAGAGCGAGACTCGGTATCAAAAAACAAAACAAAACAAAACAAAACAAAACCTGTATCTGGAGCAGTAGTAGAGCTTCAGATTCTTCCCCAGTTCCATTCCCCTAAAGGTAGGATATTTATTCTCTGGCAAATAAATCTTTCCTAGGTAACACTCTTGTGTCCCCACCACCCCCCATCTCCCACACACGACATGCAATAATCTCCACAGGAGTTTAGGCATGGGGTCAGTATAAGGAATAAAAGAAAATTTATATACTCAGTATTGAGACCCACAGACTCTTTCGTGGTCCTGTTTCTACAATGCTGTCAGGAGACTAAGGGATTCTACTCTTGGATCACCAAACACCCGTGATAAGATTTCTGAATGTCATCTGAAATGTTTCCACTTTAAAGGTTAGCCTTCCACTAGACCATTCTATCCTACAACAAAGGCTGCTAGTCACCAGGAGTTTCTCATCAGGATTTTTAATGCTTCCCTCTAACTGACAAACATCAAGGACTACCATGTAATCAAGGAAGGCCTCCAATATGAAAGAAGGACCAAAGTAAACAACAATAAAAACAAAACTTTAAGATGTTGCAGGGAGAGGAAAATTTGGGGGAAAGGGGCTTATTTCTATCCTCACAGGGATCAAATAACATTCATTCATTGGGAGAAAATTTTTGCAATCTACCCATCTGACAAAGAGCTAATATCCAGAATCTACAAAGAACTTAAATTCGTAAGAAAAAATCAAACAACCCTATAAGAAGTGGGTGAAGGATATGAACAGACACTTCTCAAAAGAAGACATTTATGCAGCCAACAGACACATGAAAAAATGCTCATCATCACTGGCCATCAGAGAAATGCAAATCAAAACCACAATGAGACACCATCTCACACCAGTTAGAATGGCGATCATTAAAAAGTCAGGAAACAACAGGTGCTGGAGAGGATGTGGAGAAACAGGAACACTTTTACATTGTTGGTGGGACTGTAAACTAGTTTAACCATTCTGGAAGACAGTGTGGCAATTCCTCAGGGATCTAGAACTAGAAATACCATTTGACCCAGCCATCCCATTACTGGGTATATACCCAAAGGATTATAAATCATGCTACTATAAAGACACATGCACAAGTATGTTTACTGTGGCACTACTCACAATAGCAAAGACTTGGAATCAACCCAAATGCCCATCAATGATAGACTGGATAAAGCAAACGTGGCACATATACACCATGGAATACTATGCAGCCATAAAAAAGGATGAGTTCATGTCCTTTGTAGGGACATAGATGAAGCTGGAAACCATCATTCTCAGCAAACTATCGCCAAGGACAGAAAACCAAACATGGCATGTTCTCACTCATGGGTGGGAACTGAACAGTGAGAACACTTGGACACAGGGCGGGGAACATCACACACTGGGGCCTGTTTTAGGGTAGGGGGAGGGGGAAGGATGGCATTAAGAGAAATATCTATTGCAAATGACGAGTTAATGGGTGCAGCACACCAACATGGCACATGTATACATATGTAACAAATCTGCACGTTGTGCACATGTACCCTAGAACTTAAAGTATAAAAAAAATTCATTCATAAAATAAGAACAGGATGTGTGAGAATACAAAGACAGCATTATAAAGAGCTTATGGAAATTCAAAATGCCATATACTTGTTAAAATGAGATATACTGAAATAAATTCAACATAAGGACTGGGAGTAAGTTGCAGAAACCTCCTGGAAAGCAGAACCAAAAGAAATAGCAAATGTAACATGAAAATAATTATCTAGAGAGTTATAATTTGACTGTGGTTACAGAAAAATATAGAGAAAATTACCAAATAAACTTTTCTAGAAACGAAGGACAGAACTCTCCAAATTGAAAGGGCTCAAGACTACATAAGAGCATCAAAGAAAAAAGACCAACACTAAGCACAATATACCATCTTGAAACTGCAGAAAACCAGAAGTAATGGGAAGATCCTATAAGTTACTAGAGTGGAAAAAATGGGTCACATACAAAGAGAACGTAATCAGAACAGCTTAACAGCAACAATAAAGTCTTAAGACAATGAAATAATGCTTATAATACTGAGAAAAATGTTTAGCCTTGAATACCAATCTAGCAAGTACATTTGAAGTGGAGAACAGAACATGTTTTCAGACATGCAAGGTCTCAACAAAACACAACGACCAAAAACACTACCAGAGGAAGCTAAATGAAGAGTATGTCCTAGAAAAATGGGAGTGTGAGGCAGGAAATAACAAGATATGAAACCCAGGAAGCAGCGATAAAGGGGAACTTAAGGGGGATGCTATGCAGAAAGCATGGCAAGCAAACAATTCGGACTGGAGCAGGACCTCAGGTAGCAGAAGTTCTAAGAAAAGAAAAAGCATCACATGGAAACTACATCTCATTGCCATGTGGTAGAGATGGTGGTACAACTTGAAAAAACTGTGTATATAGAAGAAAAGGCAATTTTAAAAATTAATTTTTTAACTTGGAAAAACTTAGCTGTTCATGAAAGGCATGATTGTTATTAGGTGAGCTCTTTAATATTTACATAGTCTTAATAATGTAAATATAGACTACTGAATCAATTTGCTACATATTGTGAGATGGAAGTGGGCAGTGGAAATAAGAATGGTAGGAAACAATGAAAAACCATGAAATAACAGTATAAGCACACTGTTTAGAAAAATGAAAGTATGTAAGTCCTAAAAGAAATAGCTAAATAGCAGAGGGGCACTGCCTTTGCAAAGTGGGACTAGAGATGGGGTAAAGGGTAAGGAAAAGGACTGCTCTTTTCCTTAGAAGCAGGATGACCATATTTCCCCACTTGCCCAGAACAGTCCCAGTTTATGTGCTGAAAAATTCTAATTTATGCTTATTATCCCAGAATAATTATTAATAGTACCTACGCTGTCTCTTAAACGTGGCCTCATTTGGATGATAAAGCATATGGTCACCTAACTTAGAAATCTTTTCTACCATCGGCTTTTTACAAACTATATACGTATTTGGTAAGTCCATACAAAATATTTCATTAAAAAGAGGTAAATTCTGAACTGGAAATTTTTTAAAGGCATTCATTAGAAGAAAGAATATTAATGGTTAAACAGTGACAATGCAAAAGCCCATGAACAACTTAACAAGTAGCAGATGTGGTATTTTATCAAGGCAGCTATGAAGACACTAAAGGGACTGTATTTGCAATCAGAGGATTTTTGGGAAACAAAATGCTTTTTAAAAGACATACGTCAATATTAAGTTCTATAACAACAATAATGTTTCCTAATAATACCTCTTATAGTTTACTCTGACTACATTTACACCCAGTTCTTACTTGCAGAACTAAACTAACCTAGTAGGAAATCTGCTTAAAACAAACCTCCTTGGGAGAAGGCAAAGAGGCAGAGTCCTTTGAGAGAGATAATTTGATATTGTATGAAACTATTTTTGGCAACTCCTCTACATAAATTGATTGAATTTTGACAATGTAGGTGTTACATGAAAACTTATGTAATTTGGTTGCGTAAGTTGTAGGTCAAAAGCACAAAATATAGTGAAAAACAAAAATGTGCAGTCCTTGAAAAACTTCTATCGAATCACTTAGAAGGTTCTAAGAGACATCTTTTCAAGTCCATTCATTTATTTAACCAAGTTTTTTGGATACTCATGCACTAAGCACAGTAATTAATACTCAACAAGCGAATGAGGTAGGGGGACAACACTAAACGTTCTGAGATGGTGCCTGTAAAGAAATTGTAGTCTAATATGGAACAAACTACACAAATAATCACATAACTTCAATAGTTCTAAGTGCTACAAACGAAAAGGTATAGGCTGGGCATGGTGGCTTACAGCTGTAATCTCTGCACTTTGGGAGGCCGAGGTGGATCACTTGAGGCCAGGAGTTCGAGACCAGCCTGGCCAACACAGTGAAACCCTCTCTCTACTATAAATACAAAAATTAGCCAGGTGTGGTGGCACGCGCCTGTGATCCCAGCTACTCAGGAGGCTGAGGCACAAGAATCACTTGAAGCCCGGGAGGTGGAGGTTGCAGTGAGCTAACACCGGGCCACTGCACACCAGCCTGGGCAACAGAGAAAGACTGTCTCAAAAACAAAAAAAAGAAAAAGAAAAAGGTATAAGCAAGAGCAGACTACTGGAAAGAGGCATTTGAAGCTTAATGTTTTAAACCAAGACTTAAAAACAAATAGCGCAAAAAAAGTTCACATGTACAATCTTTCCTCAATGGTCAATGAAATGGTCTTTTCCTTCTGTCACTATGTCATGCTTTTTAAAATTCAGATTTCATTTCAGAGCTGGACAGTTAGGCTATCTTCCTGTTTGGTGATAAGAAACTTATCACCAGGGCTGATTTTGTAGGTGTGGGCTCCAAGCTTCATTAAAAGTTTTGCAACTGACATCCTGAAATTCTATCTTTGAATTTGTGTTTTATAAGTGGAGTCAGATAGGGCAGTGAAGTATGCCTCACTGAAGTCCCAGTCATGACAGATCCACTAGAATTTTATCCTCATGTTCCTCATCAACAAGTCTATGACTGAGGAAGGGGAGGCACTGACAAGAGGCTACACGTTCTATTCTCCAGAACTGGTATTGAGTGTGTAAGGAATCTAATTAGCTACAAAACCATACACACACAGACAAAAATCGTACGATTGGTATTTGAGATTTTTCACTTATTGAACTTTTTGACTTCTGAGATGAAGTTTCTGGATGAAGATTCTCTGAAGCTGATAATGCAGCTGCTAGTTTACCTAATAAGACATACTTTTACTCTGTGAAGTATGCCTTCACCTTAAGGCATTTTAATAGTGGCTGACACAACAACAAGAGTAAAAAACCGGTATTCATACCAATTCAACAATTTATGTAGTCTGTCTATATCTCACAAACCTGTGGGCTTGCTTTAGCTATGAAAAAAGTGAACTGCTTTTTTAAATGAGTGACTCCATTCCTCCGGGCATCCTAAGAAACTCTGAAGATATCCAGGACATAAACAAGGTAAGGAATCTTAACAGGAATCCTCACAATAAGGTGGACTCCAAAAGACCACAACCTCAGATTAAGAGTTAAGGTATTAGGCCCAGCGTGGTGGCTCATGCCTGTAATACCAGCACCTTGGAAAGCCGAGGAGGGTGAATCACAAAGTCAGGAGTTCAAGACCAGCCCGGCCAACATGGCGAAACCGTCTCTACTAAAAATACAGAAAAAAAAAAAAAAAAAAGCTGTGTGTGGTGGCTCGCGCCTGTAATCTCAGCTAATCCGGAGACTAAGGCAGGAGAATTGCTTGAATCCGGGAGGCAGAGGTTGCAGAGAGCCGAGATCATGCCACTGTACCCCAGCCGGAGCAATAGAGCAAGACTCTGTCTTGAGGGGTTGGGGAAAGAGTTAAGCTATTAATAGTAGTAAACCAGCTCTTGTGCAGATTTGCAGCCCAGATTAATGTTGCCTGCTTGGTAAATGGAAGTTCAAATCCTGAATTTGGTTTAAGGTGGTCCCAATTTAGTAATCTACCAGGAACATGGCAGAAGCCAACATAAATCTTGCTAGAGGAATATACCTTCATGCTAACTTTCAAATTATTTCTACAAGTATTTTTTCAAGTATAACGAACAAGGGATAACTAAGTATACAGCAAAATAAGATACCACAAACAAGGTCTTTGAGACACAAGATGAGAGAAAAAAAATAGGGTAGCAAAAACACCAAATCAAGCATTTCAGGCAGATTATAAAACTATGCTTAGCGTGTTTGAATAAAGAGAAGCTTGAAAAATACAGGCAAGGAACAGGAAACTGCAAAAAGAGCACTTTTTAACAAATACACAATAGCCATAATATAAATACCACCATGAGGATGAGACACCCAAAATGGAAGACATTATGTAAGATAATTGGCCTAGACTCTTCAGAAATCCTCCATGGCTGGGTGCAGTGGCTCACGCCTGTAATCCCAGCACTTTGGGAGGCCGAGGCAGGAGGATCACGAGGTCATGAGTTCAAGACCAGGCTGGCCAACATGGTGAAACCCCATCTCTACTAAGAATACAAAAATTAGCGGGGCATGGTGTTGCGTGCCTGTAATCCTAGCTCCCTGGGAGGCTGAGGAAGGAGAATCGCTTGAATCCAGGAGGCGGAGGTTGCAGTGAGCCGAGATGGCACCACTGCACCCCAGCCTGGGCAACAGAGCAAGACTCCATCTTGGGGCTGGAGGGGGGAGGGCGGGACACTCCTCCAACATTCTTGGCCTCATACTAAGCGCTAGGCAGCGGCAGTTCACTACTGGAATACTCTGAAGGTAAATAAAGCAATAATAAAGGTCATATCCATCTCGACTACAGACAAAACAAAGTCAACCCACCATACTAATGCCCCGACAGAAGAATATGCCCATATCAATGCATAAATATCGTTTATCTCAGTCTCTAATCTGTTCTGTTTTTAGTTTAGCATTTAGTCAAAACTTGTATGATACACAAAAATGCAAGGAAAAAAAATCACCCCATTACCAAGAGATAAAATGGCAGAACCAGACCAAGACATGGCCCCAATGTCAACAAACAAGCAAACTGATGGGTTTAACAATAGACTAGGTAAAATTGAAAAACTGGGGAAGGAGGAAATAAGCTAGAAAAAAATCCCCTCAAACTAAATTAGTATTAGGATCATTACGGGAAGAGACATGGCTCCAAGGATGAGGACCCAAAGTCGTGGAAATGGATAAAAGTCAGATTCAATATATACTTCAAGTCAGAAAGGATTTACCTAATAACTGGGAAGGGAGGCAATTATAATACTGATGAAGAACATTTTACTGTTTTTCTTTCAGGGGACTGGGAGTGGGCGGGGTGGTGGTGGGGGGTGGTCAAGGAAGCACACCAAGATTAGTTGGTTTTGAAAAATGAGCTGTCTGGCTGGTTGTGGTGGCTTCCAGCACTTTGGGAGGCCAGGGCAGGATTGCTTGAGGCTAGGAGTTCAAGACCAGCCTGGGTAACATATTGACACCCCATCTCTACAAAAAATATTTTTAAAAAAGAATAAGCAGACCAGCCTGGCCAACACGATGAAACCCTGTCTTTACTAAAAATACAAAAAAAGATTTAGCCGGGCGGTAGTGGTGCACACCTGTAATCCCAGCTACTCGGAAACTGAGGTAGGAGAATTGCCTGAGCCTGGGGAGGTGAAGGTTGTGGTGAGCGGAGATCGCGCCACTGCATCAGAGTGAGACACTTTCTGAAAATAATAATAATAAGCAATTAGAAGTGCCCAGAAGGTCCAGGAGAACGCTGGAAATACAGTTTTGAAAACATAAGAGAGCAGTGTGGCTGACGGTATATTTTTCAGTTACATACACTGATTTATTTACTGTTTTCCAGATACATATGCTACCTCCTTGCCTTCTACTTGTACTGTACCTTCTATTTGGCACTCTTCCCACAAACTTATCTCTAGTAGAATTTGGGGTACTATGAAAAAGTAAATTGAAAAACTTCAGGCAGTTTAAGAAAACATTAGGAGGAAAGTAGTTCTACCAATTACCCTACTTATGATTAAAGCTTTCTCTGACCACAACCACAAGCTGCCTACCAGGTAGAGCTTGGATTTTTACTTTATCAAATTTGGAAAGCTGTGAACTCCTAAAAGCAGTACAATGTCCAAAAGTTTTTCTCTGATTCTGCTTATGAAGGTTTTTCTCAAGTATTATGTATCCCCTTCCATTATGCTACGGATCACTGTGTCCCATTATTACAATAATGGCCTTGATCAGGTATCTGTCAAGAGTCACACAGTAGTCATAAAATAACCAGTCTAACAAAAATGCCTCAGCCCTATTAACACATGCTACCTCCCACACCTAAAAGTCTTTTCCTGTATGTTAATGTATTAATAAATATGTATTTAATATATTAATAAAATTCATTTCCTATTTTTTTCCAAAATAGAAAACTGAGGCTAGGCTAGGCAGAAAATAAGTCAATCTTTGCCTAATTTTTGCACATCAGCCAATTTCTATTTGTAGAAATACACTAGCTAAGTGCAAGCTTCAAAGTCTGCCCCTCACTTGGTATGCTTGGGTATGACTCTAGGTATAATCTAATGCTTAATTTTCTCACCTACAAAATGGTGATAATGATAGTATCAACTTCACAGGTATATTGTGAGGTTTGCTGGCACACAGCATGTGTTCAGCAAATACTAGCTATTATTAACCAATACCATCAGCGTGAAGGTTTTCATATAAACAGCTCAGTAGAAATTTTGTTGGCTTTTTCATTATTTGAAATTTGTCTTTAACACATAGTAAAACATCTTTCAAAGTCATTCAGATTTACATACAGGATATTCACTTCAGGGTAAAGAAACCTATACAAGATTACTTATATTAAGTATATGCATTAAACAACTGGAAAGAAATAGCCATTTTTATTATTTTACTGTTATCTCGGGTGATGGTATTATTAATGTGTTTTTTCTTCTTTATACTTAGTTTTCAAAAAAATTCTTTAATGTACTTTGTTAATTGAGGGCAACAATTATTTGCCAGAGGAAAAGGCATTTTTAAAATAACTTGTATTACAGAAGTCCTAAGGAGAATAATTCCCTTTCTAATTTGCTGGTTTACAGCCTTAGTAGCTACATACCACAAAAATAACTCTAGTAAAGACTAAGTGAAAGATAAAGTTAAAATACTTCACAAAATGAAGTTCAGATTACCTGAGTATGACTTAAAGTTTTTATCATGAAAAATTTTAAACATACACAAAGGTACAGCCAATAATGAGCTTCCATGTACCAATCAAGTCTTCAACTATTATCCACATTCAACCTCCCTAACCTATTTTACCACCCACTCTATTATTTTAAAGCAATCCCAAGCATGACATCTTTGAGGCTACCTATTCTTATAGTGGTCTAAAGAACCTATGGTAAATTACAAAATATGGCTACAAATGTCCCCCATCCTAGTAATAGCCCCCTTTGTAATGCAACGTTGCTGCACTGCCTAGGATGAGGCAGTCTTACTTCCCCACCCCAGTCTTGTGTGACTAAGAGAATGGACTGTGACACTGTAAGATTTTCAAGGTTGTAAGAGGTCTTACAAGCTTCTCTTAGAATACTGTCCCAAGATTCCTGTGTCATAAATGATCACAAAGAGTAAGGCCTATATGTCCACCAACACTAGCTGCCAAACATGAGTGATGCCATCTCGGATCTCCCAGCCAGGGAAATCCTCCAGCTGAATGCTGGTACATGAGGAGTAAGCCCCGGGCAAAATCAGTAGAACTGCCCAACAGGCACCTAGAACTGTAAAAAACAGTAAACAGTTGTTTTAATCCACTAGGTCCCGAGGTGGTTTGTTATGCAGCCATAGAACAAAGATTCATTACTTATCCTTATTTTCTACTGTTACCATACCATTATCTTATGCCCGCAGTCTCTGAAAACTCTGATTTTAACTGAGTCTAACCTGGGAACTATCTTAAATATCCAGGGAAGATTACAGGTACTGAATTACTAAAAGTACACCACTACTATAGGATAAACTCATGGCACAAAGGCCAGAGCAATCACACAAAATACCAATGTAATCTATCATTTTTTTTTTTTGGAGACAGGGTCTCACTCTGCTGCCCAGGCCAGAGTGCAGTGGTACAATCACTGCAGCCTCGACCTCCTGGGTTCAAGTGAACCTCCCACCTCAGCCTCCTGAGTAGCCTGGACTACAGGCACGCACCACCATACCCAGCTAATTTTTGTATTTTTTTTTTAGTAGAGACGGGGTTTCATCATGTTGCCCAGGATGGTCTTGAACTCCTGAGCTCAAGCAATCTGCCTGTTTCGGCCTCCCAAAGCGCTGGGATTACAGGAGTGAGCCACCATGCCCAGCCCCAATGCAATATTTCAAGAGTCTTGCAGAAATACAAACGCGCAGTTACTATTTCATTATTTACATATACTTTGCATATCCTTTTCTTAAAAAAAAAAAATCTGCTTCTGGGGAAATTTTTTTTTTCCTTAGTGGGAAATCATAGTTAACATGGAGACATGGAAGCTAAGGGTGGGTCAATGAGGGAATCACTTTGAAAGTATACAACATTTTGGGCCTTAAAAAAAAGTCTCCCTTAACTAACTTCTAGCTGACAAATACTTAAAACACAAAAATATGACATGCCCAAATCTTAAAAAATTAGAAAAAAGCTTAACATCCCATGAGAAAATATGACTATGATGTTAAGTCTACACTACACCACTGTAAAAGGCAAACTGTTCTCCTTGAAATGAATTTAATCTCTAAGCATCAAGTTTCGATCTTAAGTAGAAACCATTTTAGGGTTCTTTCTACAAAGTATGAAACATCACACTAATGAACAATGATCATAATGGAAAGATAACTACTTTTAAGGTTCAAAACTTGCCTTCTTTTTAAGCTGTTGACAAAAATGGGTGTAGAGCAGCAGGTGATTTTAAAACCAGGTGTTCAACTTACCTAGTCTAACCGGTAGAGTCAAAGAAATATATTTGAGGGCAGGAAAAACCAGCTCTGACCATGTAAGTTCATGCCAGGGCAGAAAGCTGAAAATTAAGATTAATGAAAATTAAACCCCAGCATGCAGTGACTCACACTCAGGCCTGTAATCACAGCGCTTTGGGAGGCTGAGGTGGGAGGATTCCTTGAGCTAAGGAGTTGGAGACCAGCCTGGGAAACATGGTGAAACTGTCTCTATAAAAAAATATAAAAATTAGTCAGACATGGTGGCGCGCACCTGTAGTCCCAGCTACCCAGGAGGCTGAGGTGGGAGAACTGCTTGAGTCTGGGAGACTGGGGCTGCAGCAGCCTGGAAAACAGAGTGAGACCCTGTCACACACTCACACACACAAAATTATTACCCCCCCCACCTAAACTCTCAAATTATAATTTCATTCTCCCCAACTTCAGACTTTTTGGCTCATCCTATGATTAGCAAATACTGTATATTAAGATAAATTTTTTGACTGCAATTGAATTCTGCTTTGGTGAATTCAAGTAATCTTAGTAGGAACTTAAAATCCGATTCCTTTTAAATTGTAATCATTCTAATGTGATCAGTTGATTCACTTATTTAACAGTTAAAAGCTTCATTAGTTAATTTGTTGTTTAAAAGTAAAGTCTAATGCAACGCTGTGCATTTCATTCATGCATGTCCCACTGTTCTTTATTACTGGCACTTAATTATCTGTGGTAACAGAAGGATGTATCAGCAAAGATTATATAAAAATTATTTTTATTTTGTTAAGGAACACAATAGCTCTCCATTCCGCAGCATAGAGCACTAACTTTATTTTTATTTTTTTAGAGACAGGGTCTCACTCTGTGGTGCAGGCTGGAGTGCAGTGGAGCTCTATCATACCTCACTGCAGTCTCTGCAACTCGTGAGCTCAAATGATCGTCCTGCCTCAGCAGCCCAAGTAGCTAGTAGTAGCAGTGCGCACCACTACACCCGCACCACCATGCCCGTAGAGATGGGGTCTTTGTGGCCTGGCTGAACTCCCAGCCTTAAGCGATCCTCCCACCTTGGCCTCCCAAAGTGACGGGATTACAGGAGTGAGCCACCACACGCAGACACTAATTTTCTAGTACAGTACAGAAAGTCTTTTATGTCGGGCTCTAACTTACCATTCAATGTATGTTTCAGCTACAGGAACAAATCATGAATTCCTAAAACAAACCATAATACCATGACTTTGCAGTTTCTTTATCAAAGTCCTAGTGAGCCTTCACATCTTAGTTCAGGCAATAAATAAATAAATCCTGTAAAATTTCCAAGATTAAGCACCCCTCCCCTATGCTCCCACAGAACCACTGTACAGTCATATTAAGATAATAATAGTTGTTTATACATTAGTCTGATGACTAAACAGTGAGTTGTGGAGGGCAGATACCATGTCAAGCTCATTCTTGTAATGTGAAGCTCTCCATAATTTGTAATTTGACTACAACAAATTACAAATTATCTAAAAAAGTTTTAAGATATTTGACAGATTTTGCATTATAAAATTATTTTCCTACAATAAAATGTCAAAATGTAGACGATTCTTGAACATAGAGCAGATAAAAGAGTTGTGTAAGGTGGGTATGGAGCGGACTAAAAATTGGCTACATGAGAGTCATGGATGACTTTTGTGTCCAAGTTCGTTACCTGACACCTTCATGTAGAACATAACCTGGGCATCCTCGTGCTTTATCTGGGAAAATAGCCCTCTTCCAGGTGGCAGAAAAAAGAAATCATTTGTACTTGAATAAGTAGGAATTCTTAATTCAAGACACCTGACCCAGCATTAAACTTGGAAAAAAACCAAGACTAGTATTATGTCCCCCAGTGACTGCTTCACACACCACCTCAGCAAATTTAATCCTCTCTAGAAATTAACTGCCATGTTTCTGAGACAATCTCGTGAACTTAAATAACTATGGCAAAAATCAAGACTCAAACCCAGGTCTTCTGAGTCTGATGCTACTGCCTCATGCACCAGTCCTGTCTCCCAAAATGCTGTAGAGCTGTTAAATAAAAATATTATACTGACCTCATTTCTCAAACAAACTTTTTGCTACCTCAAGTAAAAGATCTAGTTACACTACGTGTGTGCCTTCTTAATAACTGTACACTATTGGATTTTTAAATCGAAAATTCATCTTTAATCCTACATCTTGGTTCTGGACAGAAAGGTGGAGATTTAAAATAACATGTAATCAGAAAAACAGCTAATCAATCCTACAAAATGGGGGAAAAAACCTCGCCAAATTCAGTTTTCACACATTTAACTAATAGTAACAAACAACTTCAGTCGTGACGAATTTATTACCCAGATAGAGACTTTCCCAATATATTTACTTTGGTACTTGAGAAAAAGTATTAAGTGCAGCATTTTGGGGTGAGGGGGTGGACACACTCATCTTCAATACGCAGTTTCACCAAAATGAGGGAGTTTCCTACTCCCGGCGCCTTCCATATTTTTACTTCTTAGGCCAACAGGTCCATTTTTAATACAATCACCTACTTCGAGTTGCAGAACCCACAATTCACCACAACACAAAAATAACTCTCAGGGCGTCACGATATTCAAAAACTGACGTTACCAATAAGACAATCTTGGCCGAATCTAAGGGGCTACCGAAGTCACTTCGACTCGAGGCCGGGCTGGCCGAGCCGGAGCCCTGCCCGCCTTTGCCCCGCGCTCACCGGCGAGCTCACGCGCGACACCCGCGGCCCGCAGGGCTCCGAAGACCCCCCGCCCCACGGCCCAAGAGGAGGCCGCCCCGCGCCAAAGGAGGGCTCAGGCCTCTTCCCGTCACCCGCCACACGTCCCTGAGGAAGACACACAATCTGTCCCCTGCACCCGCCACAAACTCCACCACCCGACAAAAGGCCCCTGGCAAGGGAGGCCTGCGCTGTGGCCCCTTGGCCCCGGTGGCCCCGGACCAAGCTTCTCCACCTCATCCTGAGAGGAAGCGGCCTCCGCGGCCCCAGGCCTCTTCGTTTCCTCCCCTCCCCCACTCGCGGCCTGGTCCCGAACTAGCTCCCAAGACGGAGAAGAACTAGCTCCGCAGCTCATTACCCCGGCTCCTGAGCCGGCACTGACCAGTGCGCGTCCCACTCGCAGCAACACGCACCGCCGCCTTTCTCCTTGGAGTTCTAGGCCCGTGACTGAGGAAATGCAGTCGGCAGCGAAGCACAATGGCGCCCGCCCCTCTCCCGGATCCGGCGCAGAACCAGCCACCACCGTTAAGTGCCCCTCCCTGCTACTCCTCCCCCCACTTCGCGGACTTCCTGGCTTCTCGCGAGAGTGGCGGCGCGGCGGGGACCGAGAGCTGCGGACGGGCTGGAGGTACCCCACCGCGGGGTGGTGCTCTGACTGCGGGAACCGTTGAAGAGCTGCCCCCGGGGAGTCAGCGAGGCGCCACTGGTAAGCGGCAGCGGCTGGCTGGCCGGCGTGCCGGCAGCTGGGCTGGCGAGTGTGCGGGCGCCGGGCGCTGGAGGCCCGGCCCGGGGTGGCGGTCCCCGCCCGTCTATAGTCTCTGAGCCAGCCCCTTCCCTCCCGGGCTCCGGGTCCCCGCCCACAGGCCCACCTGCAGGGCCCCGTGCTCGAAATAACGCCCAGCTGGTTGGCTTTTTTTTTTTTTTTTTTTTTTTTTTCTTTTTCTGGCTCTTGGTAAGTGGCGCAGTGAATGTTGAATTGAATCAAGCACTGCCTTTTCCGACCTACCCCTCCCCGCTTGCTTCCCTGCCCGCCCTGTGTGATCTAACTGCAAGCCCTTTCCCTTAAGAGTTGGAGCCTGTTTGTCCAACATTGTGATCATTTCCTTGTGGTAAGAATCTTGGTAAATGATGGTGATCATGTCTTTTAAAATCGTGATAGTAACCTTTAATAGCGTAGCCATCGATTTTGCAGTAAACAAATTCACCTATTTAGAAAGAGGGAGGAAAATTGTGAGGTGAATGGTCTGGTGAATATTAGATGAAACTTTCAAAGAACTGTAAATGTGGCAAACTAAGATGTAAATGAGTACTAATAAATAAAAGGGAGTAGGTTAGGGAAAAGCTACATCTAACTATGTGGAAATATTTAGATGATATGTTGATTTGGAATAATGAATCAAAAGTTTTTTAATGGAAAAGATCAGTTATTGAAACTTGGAAAAATACTGAAAGGCACTTGATTTTTTTTAATGACCTATTTTGTTAAGGTATTAAAAGCAATCCTTTGGATCCAAATAATTCCAATAAGTGAAACACAGTGTTTCTACGTGTTTGTCATTACATCGGAAGGGAATGGAGTATCAGTCACTATCATCCTTATTTTATTGTCTTGGGGACTAACAGACTGTACATGTTTCACTATGATAAATTCTAAAATACTATAAATTTTAAAGACTTAAAGGTATTTTAAGTTGGCATGTAAGTGCCAATCTAACTTTTAGGATATGAAATGAAAATAAGCATCTGGTATGGGATAAAGTGAACAGAGATTACTTTTGAGGAAATTAATTTGCCCTTTAAAGAAAAATAATTCTTTTCCAGCCTGTTCGAGTGCCCCTGCAGCATTGTGGTTATAGATACACGGATGTATACACCCTGAAGAACCAGACTATATGGCTTCAAATTCCACCCCTGCCTCTTACTACTTTTGTTATCTCAAGCAATTCCTTAACCTTGCTAAACCTAGGTTTCCTGTAAAACGGGGTTAATAACAGTACTCATGCCCTGTAGCGTTGTTTAGATGAGATAACGCGTCAGTTCCTGAAACAAGTAAGCATTCCGTAATTGTTAGCTATTACATTCCATGTCTAAACCACCAATAATATTGTTTCTTTCTGTGACTTAATATTACATAGGTCTCTTAGACATCTTCTCAAGATTATGCTAAGAGAAATGACTGCACCCTTTTCCTGAGCTATGGCAGTCAGACCTGGCAGTGGTAACTACTCTACAGAACTCCCAAACCTGGCAAGGATGCTGCAGATTTTGGCAGATTATGGCTTTGTCCCCACCCAGCACTGATGATATTATGAAGTGAGTATGACACCAATTTCCTATGCTAAACAGAGCTTCTAGTTTTTTATTGGTGCTAGTAAATAAAGACCACTGATGAATATGTTTTTATTATTTAAGAATGGTTCGTTGTGTTTCTTTTTAATGTACTCTCTGATTTTAGTATTCAGGTAATTATCATGAGTGATAAATAATTATTGAGATTTTGCTATGCTGCAGACATTTTGCAGCCGGGCACCGTGGCTCACGCCTGTAATCCCAGCACTTTGGGAGGCCAAGGTGGGTGGATCACGAGGTCAGGAGATCGAGACCATCCTGGCTAACACAGTGAAACCCTGTCTCTACTAAAAGTACAAAAAATTAGCCGGGCGTGGTGGCAGGCGCCTGTAGTCCCTGCTACTTGGGAGGCTGAGGCAGAAGAATCACTTGAACCCAGGAGGCAGAAGTTGAAGTGAGCCAAGATCATGCCACTGCACTCCAGCCTGGGCAACAGAGTGAAACTCCATCTCAAAAAAAAAAAAAAAGACATTTTGCTAGGAATTGTGGATGTGAATAGGTAAAACATGGTCATGGAAAATGACCATAGTTTCTTAACTAAAAATCGTCACAAAGTGATTTGACAGGCAAGTGTTTGAAGTCAAAACTGTTCCAGACAATCTAGACACCATGCTTGCCTTTTATCCACAGAGTTCCCCCACTTGACCTTCCCTTGCTACTTTTTATCCTTTATGAGTGACTCTGACATACCTTTCTGTATCTAAATATCTTTGTTCACCACTTGCCCTCACCACTCACCTTAGTTTTCATTTTTAAACTTGGCTTCTTCTCTAAGTTAGCATCTTATTGACTATTAACCAATTTTCCCCCTTTTAGTTTATAAACTTGTCTGTTATTTACCCATGGTCATTCAACCCTTTACTCTTATGTTTTGAGCATTTCTTCCACCTGATAGCTTAGAATGCTCTTTCAGATATTGAATTTCAAAGTTCTTGTTTTCCCCTCTTTTATTCATCCCACAACCTAATCTTCTAAAAAGCTTCTCTTTGGCAAGGGCAGTTGTAGAGATATCCTTTACTTTGCATAAATGGTGGGACATTGAAAAGATGTGGTTACATTTGCTTTTTGCAAATCATGTAATTTTTTGTTGATACATAATATTTGTATATATTTATGGGATACATGGGATATTTTGTTACATGCATAGAATGTGTAATGATCAAGTCAAGGTATTTAGGATAACCATCATCTAGAACATTTATGACTTCTGTGTTGGTAGTATTTCAAGTCTTCCCTTCTAGCTATTTTGAAATAATGCAATATGATGTTAACTATAGTCATTCTACTCTATTATCAAACATTAGAACTTACTCCTTTTATCCAACTTTATATTTGTACCCATTAACCATCCTCTTTTTGTCCCCACCCCCACCACACACATACCCTTCCCAGCCGCTGGTAACTATCATTCTACTGTCTGCCTGATTGAGAACAATTTTTTCAGGTGATCTGCCTGCCTCGGCCTCCCAGTGTGCTGGGATTACAGGCGTTAGCCACCGCGCCTGGCCAAGGATCCCTGCTTCTTTTTTTTTTTTCTTTTTTTATCCAGCCCAAAATGTCATGAGGACTCCTACTTCTAAGGGATATATTACTTAAAGGTCCATTGTTCTAAGTCTTTGATGTAAGGAATTCCTTTCATAACAAAAATAATAAACTCTCGATTTAGTGCCTTTATAAATTTTTATTTTCCCCACATCAAGTTTTATTTAAAGTTGCCATATTTAGTAAATGAACATCCAAAAAATTCTGTTGGTTGACTTCTACTGGATTAGCATCAAAAACTTTCAATTCCCCAAGCCAATATTTAAAAGGATATAGAGGCCAGATGTAGTTGCTGAAGCCTATAATCCCAGGACTTTGAGAGGCTGAGTCAGGAGGATGCTTGAGACCAGCGTGGGCAACAAAGCAAGGCCCCATCTCTACAAAAAAATTTTAAAAATTAGCCCTGTGCATTGGTGCATGCCTATAATCCCAGCTACTTGGGAGGCTGAGGCAGCAGGATTGCTTGAGCCCAGGAGGTTGAGGCTTGCAGTGAGCGGGGATCATGCCACTGCATTCAGGCCTGGGTGACAGACCCTATCTCAAAATAAATAAATAAATAAAAGGTTATTAAAACACGTAAAGAGAGTACCATCTTGAAACCCTCTCTGAGAAACCTCTCTTACATCTAAGCTTACAGGCTAGATCTCACTGCTTCTAGAAAGATCATTCCTGCTTTTAGTTGCTCTAGAATATCTGGCCTCACCAGGAATAATCCCCAATTTGTGGAACACTTGGAATTCAAACCTTGCACACTGCCTGAAATATATAGAATGCTTAAGAAAAGCAGATACATTTTATTCATGTTTTTAAGTACATGAGGCCTCATTCCATCTCCCAGGCTGGAGTACACGGTGGTACCATCATAGCTCACTGGAGCCTCAAGCTTCTAGGCTAAAGCTGTCCTCCTGCCTCAGCCTCCTGTGTGGCTGTGACTACAGGTGTGCCACCACAGTGTGGGGCTAGTTGTTTTTAAATTTTTTGCTGCCCAGGCTGGTCCCAAACTCCAAGCCTCAAGTGATCCTCCCTCCCCGGCCTCCCAAAGTACTGGAATTACAGGCATCAGCTACCACATCCAGTTAACAGCTATATTTTATTTTTTTTAATTTATTTATTTTGGAGACAGAGTCTCACTCTTGTCTCCCAGGCTGGAATGCAGTGGCTCAGTCTCAGCAAACTGCAACCTCCACCTCCCAGGTTCAAGTGATTCTTCTGCCTCAGCCTCCCGAGTAGCTCGGATTACAGGCGCCTGCCACCACTCCCAGCTAATTTTTTCTTTTTTTTGAGATGGAGTCTTGCTCTGTCGCCCAGGCTGGAGTGCAATGGTGTGATCTCCGCTAACTGCAACCTCCGCCTCCCAGGTTCAAGCGATTCTCCTTCCTCAGCCTCCTGAGTAGCTGGGATTACAGGCACGCACCACAATGCCCGGCTAATTTTTGTAATTTTTAGTAGAGATGGAGCTTTATCATGTTATTCAGGCCGGTCTTGAACTCCTGACCTTGTGATCCACCCGCCTCAGCCTCCCAAAGTGCTGGGATTACAGGTGTGAGCCACCACGCCCAGCCCCAATTTTTCTATTTTTAGTAGAGATGGGGTTTCACCATGTTGGCCAGGCTGCTCTCAAACTCCTGACCTAAGGTGATCCTCCCACCTTGGCCTCCCAGAGTGCTGGGATTACAGGCACCAGGCCAACAGCTATATTTTATTATTATTATTATTATTATTATTTTTAATAGAGATGAGTTCTCACTATGTTGCTCAGGGTGGCCTTGAACTCCTGGCCTCCCAGACCCTCCTGCCTTGGCCTCCCAAAGTGCTGTGATTATAGGTGTGATCCACAATGCCCAGCCCTATTTTTTATTATTGATAAAACTAGGAGTTGGAAAACTGTGGTACATGGGCCAAATGTAGCCCACTACCTGTTATTTTACATAATTTAGATTTAATTATGTATTTAATTTAAATATGTAATTTAGATTGTGTATTGTCTGTTGTTGTGCATTATATATTAGGGTTCTCCAGAGAAACAGAACCAGTAGTATACAATACATTATCTGTCTGTGAATATTTATTTTAAGGAATTAGCTCACGTAATTGTGGAAGCTGATAAGTTTGAAATTTGTAGGGCTGGAAACTAAGACCAGAGTTGATGCTGCATTCTTAAGGCAGAATTTCTTTTCTAGGAAACTTCAGTTTTTGCTCTTAAGGCTGACAGGATGAGGCCCATCAACATTATCAAGAGTAATCTCTTTAAAGTCAACAGATTGTAGATATTAACCACTTCTACAAAATACCTTCACAGCAGCCCAGATTAGTGCTACTTACATAACTGGGTACTCTAGCCTTGCCAAGCTGTCGTATAAAATTAACCATCACAGTTTAACTGCTTTCACCCTACAATGAGAACAGTTTAGTAGTTGTGACAGAGATGGTATGACTTAGAAATCCTAAAATATTTAGTACAGGAAGTTTGCTGACCTCTGGAGTAAACCATAAAACCAAATTGAACTAACAATCATTGTTCCTGTAATAGAGTTCAGCCAAGTGTGCACATGCGCGCGCGTGCGTGCACAAACACACACACACACACACGGAGGCACACACGAACTTCAGAATTATAATAATCGAGGACCATGCTTGGCCTCCATGACCATTTCAGACTACATTTTTTTTGAGATTGGAAGCAGAAGGGGATAAAGATATAAATTCCTTGAGCATTCCTTCTGCCAAGTTAGGCAGCATCCTGTTTTATCTTAAATTTTTTTTTGTGTCCACATTTGTGTACAATTTTATAAAAAGCTGTGTATGTGATTGTATCATACCTACTATTTTAGTGTAGTCCTTCTCTTTTCCGTTTTTCGCCTTTTCCTTGCCTTTTTCTTTTCCTTCTTAATTTGGCTCTTCTGCCTCTGTCTGCTACTCCACAAACATCCTTTGCAGCTCATGTTGACCGACTACTGTGTATCCTCCCACCTTACTTTCTGCATGGTCACACAATCATAAAAGAGTGTGTGTGTTTGTGTGTGTGTGTGTGTGTGTTATATATGTTTACAGAAATACTGGTATTGATGGAGTTTTTTAACCATTTAATTTATAAAATGAAATCAAATTTAAGCATGCATCTTCATCTAACTTTTTTCATTCTATAGTACCTTTTCTCTAAATCCCTATTGATGTTTAGTTGTTTAGCCTTTGCTTTTGGTTTGTAATAGATATTATCACTCTGCTGCTTTCACAGTGTTTTTTTCATTTCTATTGATTTTACATGTAGTATTTTTTGCCATAGATAGGTTTAGATGGTAAAATGTGTCAGTGATTTCTTTAATAAGTTCTAGGTTTCCAGTTTAGCTTAAAAAATCTTACTTATCCTTTGATATTATCAGGCAGTATCCTACATTTTCCAGATTGTGCTTAATTATTCTCAATTGATCTCTCACATCTTAAAAAATTTATCATTTTTGTATATGGAATAAGATAATAGGATCTAATTTTTTTGTCTTCTCAATAGATAGCCAGGTGTGCCAGTAGCATTCTAATTCTGTAATTAGAAAGACCAATTCTGTAATTAGAAAGACTAATTCTGTAATTAGAAAGACCACCTTTGTTATATATTGAATTTTTAAATTTATGCTGAATATATTTCTGGGTTTTCTATTCTGAAAACTAAACTATTCAGAACTATAAATGTTAAACTATTCAGAAAACAAAATATTGCTTACCTATCTTTTGAGTCTTTCTCATTTATTATTGTTATGTTTTTCTGTCACCTACTTGTTCAGTTATAAGAAGTGGTAACTACACTGGGCGTGGTGGCTCACACCTGTAATCCCAGCACTTTGAGAGGCTGAGGTGGGCAGACTACTTGAACCTAGGAGTTTGAGACCAGCCTGGGCAACATAGTGAGACCCCATCTCTACAAAAAAATACAAAAATTAGCCAGATGTTATGGCACACACCTGTAGTCAAAGCTACTTAGGGGGCTTAGGCAGGAGAATTGTTTGAGCTGAGGAGGCAGAGGTTTCTGTGAGCTGAGATTGCGCCACTGCACTCTAGCCTGGCATCCTGGGCAACAGAGCAAGACCCTGTCTCCAAAAAAAAAAAAAAAAAACCAAAAAAGGCCAGACGAGGCTGGGCGTAGTGGCTCGTAATCCCATCACTTTGGGAGGCCGAACTGGGCGGATCACGAGGTCAGGAGATCAAGACCATCCTGGCTAACACGGTGAAACCTCGTCTCTATTAAAAATACAAAAAATTAGCCGGGCGTGGTGGTGGGCACCTGTAGTCCCAGCTACTTGGGAGGCTGAGGCAGGAGAATGGCGAGAACTCAAAAAACAAAAAAACCCGAAATGCGGTGGCTCACGCCTGTAATCCTAACACGTTGGGAAGCCGAGGCGGGTGGACCACCTGAATTCAGGAGTTTGAGACCAGTCTGGCCAACATAGTGAAGCCCATCTCTACTAAAAATACAAAAATTAGATGGGCATGGTGGTGCACACCTGTAATCTCAGCTACTCAGGAGGCTGAGGCAGGAGAATCACTTGAACCCGGGAGGTGGAGGTCGCAGTGAGCTGAGATCGCACCATTGCACTCCAGCCTGGGCAACGAGCAAAACTCCGTCTCAAAAAAAAAAAGAAAAAGAAAAAGAAAGATAGAGAGGGAGGGAGGGAGGGAGGAAGGAAGGAAATGGTAACTCTGTGTCCTCCAGAATCACCCAATATACCTAACTGATTTTGCATTATGCAGTGCATGTTATACTACCAACATGCCTGGGAATGATGTTAACTTATTTTTTCCACTATTCCTGTTTCACTTTCTTAGCAGTTGGATAAAGCCATTGAATACATATACTCCAGTTATTTAAAAACACCTCATCTGTACTTTTGTATATCATAATAATACTTTAAAAGCTATATACATATGACATATGTACTACTTAACTAGTTTCTCAAATAACCGTATTTTTTATCCCAGAGTCCATTCTAAGTTTCTTACCATGGAGCTTTAGTGCTCTTGACAGCAAGCATGCCATTTATACCAAGGACAGTATAGAAGAAATCCTTCATATTTTTCTATTACATCATCATAAAATGGTATGGGAATGGTAACACACTTAAAATATTTATCTTATATTTATGTAAGTCTTAACTTTAGCATGGCACATAAGCATGTTGGTGGAAGTGGTTGATTGTTGTAGTTTGAATATTGTTATCTTTGAAGCTGAGACCTCTGTACTTTTCAAAAAAAATTTTTTTTTGAGACAGGGTCTTGTTCTGTTGCCCAGGCTGGAGTACAGTGGCACGATCACTGCTTACTCTAGCCTTGACCTCCTGGGCTCAAGAGATCCTATCACCTCAGCCTTCCAAGTAGCTGGGATTACTGGCTGACTTTTGTATTTTCTATAGTGACAGGGTTTCGCTATGTTGCCAAGGCTGGTCTTGACCTCCTGGGCTCAAGCAATCTGCTCACCTCAGCCTTCCAAAGTGCTGGGATTACAGGCGCAGGCCACCATGCCTGGCCCAAAATTGAATTTTAATTCAGTTTTTAAAGGATATTTAACTCAGCGCTTTTTTTGTTTGTTTGCCTGGGATTAATTTTGACTACATTTGTGGGAAAGCTTTTTTTGGGGGGGAGTAGAAGTGATTATTTCATTGTTTTAAAGTCCATTTATTAAGGTATTTTTTAAGCTTATGTTTATCACAAATAGTTACTTAAATGGAAAGCCTTGGCTGGGCGCAGTCGCTCACGCCTATAATCCCAGCATGTTGGGAGGCTGAGGTGGGCAGATTACCTGAGGTCAGGAGTTCAAGATCAGCCTGGCCAACATGGTAGAATCCTATCTCTGCTAAAAAAAAAAATAACAAAAATTAGCTGGGTGTGGTGGCAGGAGCCTATAATCCAAGCTACTTGGAAAGCTGAGGCAGGGAAAATTGCTTGAATCCAGGAGGCAGAGGTTGTAGTAAGTAGAGATTGCACCACTGCACTCCAGCCTGAGCAACAGAGCAAGACTCCATCTCAAAAAAAGAAAGAAAGTTTTTGTTTTTGTTTTTGTTTTGTTTGTTTTTGTTTGTTTGTTTTGAGACGGAGTCTTGCTCTGTAGCCCAGGCTGGAGTGCAGTGGTGCAATCTCGGCTCACTGCAAGCTCCACCTCCTGGGTTCATGGCATTCTCCTGCCTCAGCCTCCCTCCCGAGTAGCTGGGACTACGGGTGCCTGCCACCACGCCCAGCTAATTTTTTGTAGTTTTAGTAGAGACTGGGTTTCACTCTGTTAGCCAGGATGGTCTCGATCTCCTGACCTCATGATCTGCCCGCCTCGGCCTCCCAAAGTGCTGGGATTACAGGTGTGAGCCACCGCGCCTGGCCAAAAGAAAGTTTTAAACATGTTTTTGCGTATTGGGGGTCCTAAGATAGGAATGAAAATGTGAAAAACAATTTTAATGAATATTTGATTTCCTTGTAAGCCCTTTAACAGTTTTATAAACATAATGATATGACTGTTTTGCATTAGGCTTCACTTTCTTGTGTTAATAACCAAATGCTTTCCAGATCCATCTATTTTGTTATTACTGATAATAATACAAATTAGAGGACTACTAAAATAAAAATTTTTTTGTAAAGTTGTATGTCAAGACTTTAATGGGATGTATTAAGAATGAGTCATTAATTAAATAGTAGCATTAAAAATTAATTGGGCAGATGAAAATTTGTCTTTATAAAGTCTGGGCAAAGAGTTTTTAAGTTAAATTTTAATAATTCTTGATAATATCCAGAAATAAAAACTGCTAGTGTTTACTCTTGTCTGTGCTTAGAAGAAAGCTACATAGACATGATTAGCATTAATTCTGATTAAAAGAAAGAATGTATAGAAATAATTAAAAATATAACACTTTGCTTTTTAACCGACCAAAATGGGAGAAAAACAATTCTTAGACATTGAATAGAAGCTTTTACATCTTGCTTAGAAGATTTTTGGTTTTTGTTAGCAGAACCAAATGTGGAATTTAAACTTTGTCAGAACAAAATTGGCACAGATATGTAGTGAAAAAAATCTACACAAATTAAGGTAGGTGTGGATATAAAATATATTTAAGAATGGCCTGGCGCAGTGGTTCATGTCTATAATCCCAGCACTTTGGGAGGCTGAGACGGGCAATCACCTGAGGTCAGGAGTTCGAGACCAGCCTAGCCAACATGGTGAAACCCTTTCTCTACTAAAAATACAAAAATTAGCTGGGTGTGGTGATGTGCGCCTGTAGTCCTACCTGCTCAGGAGGCTAAGGCAGGAGAATCACTGGAACCTGGGAGGTGGAGGTTGCAGTGAGCCAAGATCATGCCACTGCACTCCATCCTGGGTGACAGAGCGAGACTCTGTTTCAAAAAATATATATAATATGTAATATATTATAAAATATATTGTATTATAAAAGTATAATATAATACAATATAAAATATAAAATATGTATTATAAAAATATATATTATATATACATATATAATTTAAGAAGAATAAAATATGAAGTCAAATTTTAAAACTACAAATACAACTATTAAAAAATACATTGTACATTTTTAATTAGTTGTAACAGAACATTTCCCTCTTTTCCCTGAATTTTTTTAAAGTTTGAATTTAGCATCCATCAATCCATACAGATGAGTAAGTTACCTGTATCTAAAAAAAAGGAATGATACAGATCCTCAATGCTTAAGAATGTGACTATATACTCCTATTAAAAATCAAGAAATACATTAGAGTAGCCTTCATTATTATTTACAGAAATTAATGAGAAGAAAAATAAAAAAAGAACAGATTATGTTTGTGTCTATAACTAAATTAACTTCGTTTTAAAATTCTCACTTGAAATTGTATGTATAAATTGTATTTTACAATAAATGTGTCTTCTAGCTTGGTGGTTTGTGACTCAGACACTAGAGACATTGAGGTTTCATTTATAGAATATATTAAAACTTTTTTATTTCCATTGATTAGAAATAAATTTTATTCTGTAGTTTTTATGAGAGACCAAGCATTCTTCTATTTAGTATAGTAAAACGAAGTTTTGTAATATTTTTCTTTAATGAAAAATGTGTTTGCCAATTAAATTTGCTCTAATGTTAAGCATGATTAAATCACGTATTTAATCTGTGTAACAACTGGGAATTTAATATAAATTTTATTTGAACATCTTTCTCTAATAAAAATTAGACATCACTTTATGAAATTGAGAAATTGTTTGTCTTACCCATTAGTGTAAAAAGATTCTGCTAAATGGAACTTAAGTTAGATAGAATTCATCTGCATGTCCCACATCTTTGGATTCAACCAACCACATATCAAAAAATATTCAAGGAAAAAAAACAAAAAGAAACAACAATACAGGGCAGGACGAGGTGGCTCACGCTTGTAATCCCAACACTTTGGGAGGCTGAGGCGGGCAGATCACGAGGTCAGGAGTTCGAGACCAGCCTGGCCAATATGGTGAAACCCTGTCTCTACAAAAAAATACAAAAATTAGCCAGGCGTGGTGGCGCGCACCTGTAGTCCCAGCTACTCGAGAGGCTGAGGCAGAAGAATCACTGGAACCCGGGAGGCGGAGGTTGCAGTGAGCCGAGATCGCACCACTGCACTCCTGCCTGGGCGATAGGGACAAAACTCTGTCTCAAAAACAAACAAACAAACAAAAGAATACAATTATAAAATATAATACAAATTAAGAAACAGTATAACAACTTTTACATAGCATTTACATTGTTTTAGATATTATAAGTAACCTAGAGATGATTTAAAGTATACAGGAGGATTATGTAGATCATATGCAAATAGTACACCTTTTTATATAGGGCACTTGAGCATTCATAGATTTTGATATCCGCTGGAGGTTGTGGAACTGATTCCCCCCTATAATAAGGGACAACTGTAATTGTTTTGTAAATTCTAAGTCTGCTATTAAATTCTAAGTCTGCTATTAGTGAAGTTCTATGGTCTGAATGTCCTCCAAAATTCATGAATAGTATTATAATACTACCAATATGATAGTTAAGAGCTGGAGCACTTGTGAGGTGATTAAGTCATAAGGGCAGAGCCTTCATGGATGGGATTAGGGCCCTTGAAAAAGGGCTTGAGGGGAGTGGGTTCACTGTCTTCTTTTCTGTCATGTTAAGAGACAACATTCCTCCTCTCTAGAGGAAGCAGCAACAAAGTGCCATCTTGAAAGCAGAGAGTAGCTCTCACCAGATACCAGTCCAGCTGGCATCTTGATGTTGGAGTTCCCAGACTCCAGAACATGGCAGATAAGCAGCATAGATAAAGTTCTAGGAGTTGTGAGTTGATAAAATTCATTGTAATTAAGAGTGAATAAAATATATTGTAGGTTTTGTGGATGTGGCTTTACAACTGGGCCCAGAAAAGGGTAGGATTCAGATGGGTAGAAAGAAGTAAGAAGCAACATTAGGAGTGACTGATTAATCAAAGTGCTGAGGCAAAATATTGAACAGCATTTTTCC
The DNA here is from genome assembly GCF_028858775.2 of Pan troglodytes. NCBI lineage: Eukaryota > Metazoa > Chordata > Mammalia > Primates > Hominidae > Pan > Pan troglodytes. The sequence goes on along the minus strand of NC_072411.2, from coordinate 61,749,590 downwards.
ACTGATTTATTGTAAGCTCTATGAAGAATGAACTTTGAAAAATCAGTTTGTTTCTAACCCCAGCTCTTTTTTTTTGTCCTCTAAGAGACAGGGTCTTGCTCTGTCACCTAGGCTGGAGTGCAGTGGTGTGATCAGAGTTCACTGCAACCTCAAACTCCTGGGCTCAAGTGATCCTCCTGACTCAGCTTCCCAAGTACCTAGGACTACAGGCCTGCACCACCACACTCAGCTCATTTTTTTAAAAAAGGTGGGGTCTCATTGTGTTGCCCAGGCTTGTCTCAAACTCCTGGCCTAAAGCAATCCTCTCATCTTGGCCTCCCTAAGTGTTGGGATTATAAGCTTGAGCCACTGTGCCTGACCCTGGAGCTTTTTAATAATAGTGTTGATGTGCTTGGAGCAACCTAAATATTGATTTTCTATACAATCCAAAAACTTCCAAGGAAAGTGTATCACAATTTTACAAGGGAGATTTTATGTTATCAGCCCCACTGAGGATACTGGGTATGTCTGCTACCACCCTATATTCCTTGCTCTGTTACCACATGCTACTTCTGGTATCCAGGATTACCAGAAGACAATCCTTGAAAGCTATAGGCACTCAATAAATGTTGAAATAATGAGCAGACACGTTGCTGTGGTTTTTTGTGTTTTAAATTGCTTAAAGAAGTTAAGTAGTAATTATCTGGTAGCAGTGCATATGTACTAATATGTTTTAGACAGAGTAAATATTGTCTTCTTGCTAAAGAAAATCTTCAGTTCAAGTTACTATTCAATTATGTAAGAAATATTTATAACTATTAGAAATTTTAAAATTATTATTGCTTTGGATAAAATTATAAAATGAATAGTCAGATTTTTAACTCCTAAGAAGTATTGAGAAAGAAAGCATTGATTTAGGGGATTATTAAAGTCAGCTCACTATTTTATAAAAATGTGATGAGAAGGGCTAAACATTCTTAATATATGAAGTAGCAATAGTCCATATTAAAATATTTTTATATTGAGGAGAAAAAGTAGGCAGTTTTCAATACTATATAATATATAGTACTTACTAGAAAGGGCTAAACATTCTCTTTTTCTTTGTTTTTTTTTTTTTGTGGGAGGGTGGGGGACACGGTCTTGCTCTGTTGCCTAGGCTGGAGTGCAGTGGTGCAGTCACAGCTCACTGCAGCCTCAAACTCCTGGGCTCAAGTCATCTGAGTAGCTGGGACCATAGGTGCACGCTACCATGCCCAGCTAATTTTTTATTTTTTGTAGAGCTGGGGTATTGCTATATTGCCCCGCTGGTCTCAAACTCAATGGACTCAAGCAATCCTCCCACCTCAGCATCCCAAAGTGTTGGGATTACAGGCATGAGCCACTATGCCTGGCCTAGTAAAATATTTTTATACTAAGTAGAGAGAGTAGATTCGTGGAAAACTCTTAAACTCATCAGGTACTGCAATGAAACTTCTACCATTGGTGATTAGCATACTAATATGTACTGGGCAAATTTATAATTGTTAGTAATTTGCAATGGAGTCTTTTCATTCCGATATTCAAAGTATTTTACAAACACTAAACCTTTCAAAATCTCTCTTATAATAGGTATTGTTAAATTAATTCCATATTTCATATGAAAAAACAAAAGCTGAGGGAGGCAAAGTTACTTACCTAAGACCACACAGTATTTAACTGATGGAACCTGAGTAGTTCCAAATTTCCGTTACTCAACTCTAACCCGCATATAAAATAAAATCAGTGTAATGCTAAGAAATACTATTGTACCTCCAAGAATAAACTTGACAATAAAAATATTGTCATGGCAGTTTAAAGAAATGTCTTTATTAAAATGAGGATTCCAAGGTAAAATCCTCTAAGTATAAACATATTTATATAAGATATTTATATTTAAGAAGATAGTAATTTCATTCAATATTTTGTTTTTAATATCATGATCATTAAGTTACATAGATTCTCTTCTGGTAAGCAAAGTGCAAAAAAAGCCAAAATTGTTATAGACTGTGATTCAAATACTCTTTCATATAGCCAGGGTGATAAACTACTTATTTATTGAACTTGACTGTTTAAATATAAAAATGATTGTCCTAATGGAGAAAGCCCCTAAACAAAAGCAAGTAGCTCCTTTTGCATAAAAGACTTTTACATTATTTTGGATTTTAGTGAACAGTGTTTTTTTCTATTGTAATTTCTGATTAGATATCACATTATTTATGAATTGTTTGTTATGGTAGGAGTATAGTATCTTTTGGAAGAATTTATCTTAGTATATATTAACCAATGAGTCAATTAAGATTAGCCAATTTCAATATTATCCTTAAGCAGTATTACCATTGTAATGCTAGAATAGACATATCCCAGACCATTAAAAACCTGACAATTCTTTATCCAAAAAAAACAAGCAGGCAAAATATTTACAAAACTATTAAAAGATTGGGGAGCTAAAGTAGTGGCAAATGCATTACTCTGAAAATCCTCACACATCCTCTGAAAACCAATAAAGATGAACAAATAAGACTACACATAACCAGGCTGGGCACAGTGACTCACACCTGTAATCCCAGCACTTTGGGAGGCTGAGGCGAGTGGATCACCTGAAGTCAGGAGTTCAAGACCAGCATGACCAATATGGTGAAATCCTGTCCCTACAAAAATACAACAATTAGCCGAGTGTGGTGGCACGCACCTGTAGTCGCAGCTACTTGGGAGGCTGAGGCATGGAGAGTCACTTGAACCCGGGAGGCGGAGGTTGCAGTGAGCCGAGATGGCGCCACTGCACTCCAGCCTGGGTGACAGAGCAAGACTCCGTCTCAAAACAAAACAAAACAAAAAAACACTGCACATAACCATATGTTAATGTTAGAATGCAGAGAATGTTCCAACTTCAAATTATCTGTAAGTAGAAAAATACATACTAAATCCTAGCCAGCCATTATTCATGCCTTTGTGCAAGCTGTGGTGGAAAGCAAGGGTGATCTGGGAAAAACTGCACAGGAGAAGAAAGAAGCTAGTGACAGGCTTAAGATACTGATCTAAAGACATTTCCAGAAGAATTTCCGCCTAAGAAATACTGATAGATCAGAAGAGACTACAGGGAAGGGACTTACAAGTGTATATGGGACTCAAAAAGGCAGTTTTGGAAAGGCACTCATTAGGGGAGAAGAGGGTAAAAAAGAAAGGGATAAATGCCCTCTGAAAACTAAACAGTTAAGAAAAATATAGAAGGGAAAAATTTAGGATCCTGCAAGACAGAAAAATATTTTTTTAATTGGAGGACAAATCTCACACTGCCTTGCCCCCAAATCCAACTAATAAAGAAACCATACTTTACTAAAAGCAGAAGTCATTTTTGAACTGGGAATCTTGTAAACTATTTCAAACAGCCAGTCCTGTTCACAGAAAAGAAGAAGTGACAGGACCTTTAACTATATATAAACAATTTTGAAAGAAAATAGAAAATGAAGGTAAAATAAAAAATAGGCAATGAGGTTCATTTGATGAAAATACCTATAACCCCCTCCTAAGAAACACAGGCATAAAGATAGATATATAGACCAGGTGTGGTGGCTCACACTTGTCATCCCAGCACTTTGGGAGGCTAAGGCTGGGGATCGCTTGAGGTCAAGAGTTCAAGACTAGTCTGACCAGCATGATGAAACCCTGTCTCTACTAAAACAAACGAAAGGACTCAGCCAGGCATGGTGGCATGCGTGTCTGTATTCCTAGCTACTCAGGAGGCTGTGGCAGGAGAATCACTTGAACCCAGGAGGCAGAGGTTGCAATGAGCCAAGATCACGCCACTGCACTCCAGCCTGGGCGACAGAGTGAGACTGCATCTCAAAAAAAATAAAAATAAAAAATAAAAAAAGATATATAGATCAATGGAATAGAACTGAGACTTTATAACTAGACCCTTATATTTATGGTCAATTCATTTTCTTCAAGAATGCCAAGATAATTCAATGGGGGAAGAAAAACCTCTCTAACAAATGATGCTGGGATAAATGGAAATTGACATGCAGAGAATGAAGTTGGACCCCTACCTCACACCATGCACAAAAATTCATTTAAAAATGGATTAAAGATCTAACTTTAAGTACTAAAACTATACAACTTGTAGAAAAAATTGTAATGTGAATATTACATGTAAGTATTCTTGACCTCACACTTACTAGTGGTTTTTTTTTTAGATATGACACCTTCAAGTATAAGCAACCAAAGAAAACTAGATAAATTGGACCTCATAAAGTAAAACAAAGAAAAACCTTTTGCTTCAAAGGATACCACTAAGCAAGCGAAAAGACAACACATAGAATGTGAGAAAAAGGTTGTAAACCCTATATATGACAAGGCACCTGTATCCAGAATAAAGAACCTCTTAAAACTCAACAATAAAAACACAAATAATCTAATTGTAAAATAGCTTACAATCATTATTGTAAAATTGGCAAAGGATTTAAATAGATATTTTTCTAAAGAAGATATAAAAATAGTCAATAAACGCATAAAAAATAGACAATAAATATATGCTCAGCCTCAGCAGTCATTAGGGAAATGTAAATCAAAACCACAAGGGAAGTATTTATTCACACACACTAGTATGGCTACAATAAAAAACCTAGACAGTAAAAAATGTTGATGAGGATGTAGAAAGTTGGTACCTTCATATATTGCTGTTAGGAATGTAAAATGGTACAGCTGTTTGGGAAAGCAGTTTAGCAGTCCTCAAAAGTTTAATTATAATTACCATATGACTCAGCAATATCATTACTAAGTATATACTCAGGAGGACTGAAAACACATGTCACACAAAACCCTATACACAAATGTTCATGTCATAGTAGTCAAAATGTGGAAACAACTGAAATGTGCAACAATGGATGAATGGATAAACAAAATGTGGTATATCCATCCAGTGGAATATTATTTAGCCTTAAAAAGGAATGAAGTTCTGCTGCATGCTGCAACATGGATGAACCTTGAAAACATTATCATTAGAGATGGAAACCAAACATAAAAGGTCACATTGTATTATTCCATTTATATCACTGTCCAGAATAGGCAAATCCATAGAGATACAAAACAGATAAGTGGTTCCCAGGTACTGGGAAAAGCAAGAGGTAGGAGTGACTGCTAATGAGTATAGGGTTTCTTTTTGAGGTGATGAAAATGTTCTGCAACTAGATAGTGGTGTTTGTTTTATGAACTTGTGAATATACTAAAAGCCACTGGATTATATATTTTATGTATTTGTTTGTTAGGACTGTCATAACAAATAATACTACAGGCTGGTGGCTGGAGCAACAGAAATGTATTTTCTCACCGTGTGGAGTCTAGAAGTCCACAGTCAAAATGTCTCAAGGGTTGTTTTCATTCTCAGGCCTCTTTTTTGGCTTGTAGATGGCTAACTTCCCTGTGGCCTCACATGGTCACCCCTTGGTCTGTGTGTTGTCTGTGTCCTAACCTCCTCTTATAAGGACACCAGTCATATTGAATTAGAGCCCACATATATGACATTTTACCTTACTTGTCTCTTTAAAGGTCCCATCTCCAAATTCAATCACATTCTAAGGTACTAGAGGTGTTAGGACTTCCACACGTGAATTTAGTTGGGGAGGGAGACACAACACTTGAAAACCTAGGGGTGAATTTTATGATATGTAAATTATACCTCAATTTTGAAAAATATAAGAACCTACTTTTCTTTCCAAATAAGTTTGAAAACTTAAATGAAAAAAGTAATTTTCAGCTGGGCACAGTAGTACACACCTGTCAGTCCCAGTTACTCAAGAGGCTGAGGAAGGAGGATTGCTTGAGACCAGGAGTTTAAGGCTGCATCTGTGAATAGTCACGGTACTCCAGCCTGGGCAACATAATGAGACCCCATCTCTTAAAAAAAAAAAAGATGGTCAGGTGCAATGACTCACACTTTGAGAGGTCGAGGTGTGAGGATCCCTTGAATCTAGGAGTTTAAGACCAGCCTGGACAACATAGTGAGACCCTGACTCTACAAAAAATAAAAACTTAGCCAGGTATGGTGGCACATGCCTATGGTCCCAGCTACTTGGGAGACTCAAATGGGAGGGTCGCTTGAGCCTTGGAGGTGGAGACTGCAGTGAGCCATGATCTCACCATTGCGCTTAGCCTGGGAGGCAGGGTGAGACCCTGTCTCAAAAAAAAAAAAAAAAAGTTTATTTTTAAGGCAAATATATTTCATCAAAATTGGCCACATTTGAGAAAGTTTAATTTCTGTAGAAGAAATAGAAAAGAATATCAAGGATCCACCTCATAAAAAAGCACCAGTCCCAGATGGTTTTATAGAGATAATCTGTGAAACACTCAAAGATATTCTCAATGCTCCATAAACTGGTGCTGAGCATTGAACGTGGATAATACCAATTCCTAAAGACAGCACAAAGAAGAAAAAAAATTACAAACCAATATCAATTGTATGTATTGATACCATTACTAAATAAAATATTAACAAACAAATTCCAATGTCATATATTAGGAAAATAAGCTGGGCATGGTGGCTTACACCTATAAACCCAGTGCTTTTGGAGGTCAACACAGGGGGATCACTTGAAGCCAGGAGTTCAAGACCAGTGAGACCCTATGTCTACAAAAAAATTTGAAAACTAACTGGCATGGTGGCACGTACCTGTAGTCCTAGCTACTTGGGAAGCTGAGAAAGGAGGATGGCTTGAGCCAAGGGGTTCAAGGCTGTGAGCTATTGTACTCGGTAGTACTACTGAGCTGTGGTACCATTGTGCTACAGCCTTGGTGACAGAATGAAACTCTGTCTCTAAAATAAAATAACATATTATGACCATATGGGATTTATAGTTGACCCTTGAGCAAAACAAGTTTGAACTGCACAGGTCCATTTATTTGTAGATTTTTTTTATTTTTTAATTTTTTATTTTAAAGAGACAGGCCTCACTATGTTGCCCAGACTGATCTTGAACTCCTGGCCTCAAGTGATCCTCCAGCCTCAGCCTCCTGAGTAACTGCGATTACAGGCGTGTGCCACCATGCCCAGATTCTGCAGACTTGTTTCAATAAATATATTGGAATATTTTCTGAAGATTTGTGACAATTTGAAAAAACTTGCAGATGAACCACATAGCCTAGCAATATTGAAAAAAATTAAGAAGCCAGGCACGGTGGCTCATGCCTGTAATCCCAGCGCTTTGGGAGGCTGAGGTGGACAGATCACCTGAGGTCAGGAGGTCAAGACCAGCCTGGCCAACATGGTGAAACCCCGTCTCTACTAAAAATACAAAAAATTAGCTGGCCATGGTACTGTGCGTGCCTGTACTCCCAGCTACTCGGGAGGCTGAGGCAGGAGAATCGCTTGAACCTGGGAGTCAGAGGTTACCGTGAGCTGAGATTGTGCCACTGCACTCTAGCCTGGGCAACAGAGTGAGACTCCATCTCAAAAAGAAAAAAAAAATTAAGAAAAAGTTAGGTATATCATGAATGCATGAAATACATGTAGGTACTAGTCTATTTTATCATTTGCTACCATAAAATATACACAAATCTGATATAAAAAGTTAAAGTTTGTCAAAACTCACACATATAAACATAGATCATACATGGCATCATTCACAGTGGAGAGAAATGTAAGCAAGCAGAATGATGCAGTATTAATAACTGCATAAAGTTAATTGTAGCACGTTGTACTGCTGTAGTAATTTTGCAGCTGCCTCCTATTGCTATTGTGGTGAGCTCAAGTGTTCATAGTATATGCTTAAAAGTCCTTATGATACTTATCATCTCCAGATGAGCAGTTCATCTCTTCAGTAAATGGCACTGTATCACAGTAAAAAGTGATCTTTTGCAATTCTCATGTATTCTTTATCCTGTTTAGTGTAATACCGTAAACCTTGAGTAACACTATAGGATCCATACCAAGCGCTACTACTGATGCTGGAGTTGCTACCAAGAAGCAGTGAAGTCATGACATTACAATAAAAAGTCGAATTGCTTGAGATGTACTATAGATTGAGGTGTGCAGCTGCAGATGCCTTTTTTCCATTTCAGACAGGCAATTCTGTAAACAATCTTGTAAACAGATGACATAAACTTACAGTATCAGTAAATACAGTACAGTACTGTAAATGTATTTTCTCTCCCTTATGATTTTCTTAATAACCTTTTCTCTAGCCTACTTTATTGTAAGAATACAGTATTGTATGTAACATAAAAAATATGTGTTAATTGACTATGTTATAGGTAAGGCTTCTGGTCAATAGTAGGCAATTATTAGTTAAGTTTTTGGGAAGTCAAAAGTTATGTGCAGATTTTCACCTGAGTGGGGAGTCAGCACCGCTGCCCCCACATTGTTCAAGGGTCAACTGTATTCCAAAAACACAAGATTGTTTCAATATTAGGCAATCCATTAATATACGATATTAATAAATATAGAGATAAATCATATAATTATCTCCGTAGATGCTGCAAAGACCTTTAACAAAAATCAACATCTTCTGATAAAAGCACTCAAGAAAATAGGAATTGATGGGTATTTTCTTAACATGATAAATATATATACACACCTTTGATGTATAGGTATATGTATATATACACACACACACCTTAAAGTCATCATCATAATGGAAAACACCAAGGACATTTTTACTAGTACCATCAGGAGCAAGGCAAGGATATCTAGTAATTACGCTATTATTCATCATATTAGTGGGAATATTAGCCAATACGGTTAAACAAGAGGAATCAGTAGAAGTACAACAGAACAGAAGAAATAAAACTATCTCTATTTGCAGATGATATGATAGTATATCTGGAAAACCCTAGAGCAGGGTTTAGCAAACTGAGAGCCAAATTTAGCCATATATACTTGGTTTTGTATTGCCTCTGTCATCTTTTGCACCACACCAGCAGAGTTGAACAGTTGTGATAGGAACTTTTTGGCACACAAAAATGAAATATTTACAGTCTGATGTTTTTACTGAAAAGATACAGTGTGCGGACTTCTGCACTAGAAAATCAATGGTAAAACTAACTCAAATAATAAATCAGTAACTAGTAGCCTATAAAATTGGCATTCAGAAATTAATATTTTATATATATATGTATCAATAACTACCAGTTAGAAAATAGAGTGGTAAGGGAAACCCCAATTAAATAACAATGAGGAAGATAAAATACTTAGGAATAAATGTAACCAGAAGTATGTAAAAGCTATTTGAGAAAAGCTTTAAAATACTTGTGAAAGACAATCTCAATAAAAATACCAACATGGCCTTTTGGCTCTATGAGCAGCACCACGGCAGTTGGCGAGAACGAGCGCCTTATGAAAGGTGGCAGAAGGGAGCCAAGACGAAAGTGGCTGATCTATTTTCTAAGAAAGATTGATATAATGTGAAAGCACCTGCTATATTCAATATAAGAAATGTTGGAAAGACGCTAGTCACCAGGATCCAAGGAACCAAAACTGCATCTGATGGCCTCAAGAGTCATGTGTTTGAAGTGAGTCTTGCTGATTTGCAGAATGATGAAGTTGCATTTAGAAAAATTCAAACTGATTACTGAAGACATTCAGGGCAAAAACTGCCCAACTTCCATGTCATGGATCTTACTTGTAACAAAATGTGTTCTATGGTCAAAAAATGGCAGACAATGATCGAAGCTCCTGTTGATGTCAAGACTACTGATAGTTACTTGCTTCATCTGTTCTGTGTTGACTTTACTAAAATACGCAACAATCAGATATGGATGACCTCTTATGCTCAGCACCAGCAATTCTGCCAAATCTGGAAGAAGATGATGGAAATCATGACCCAAGAGGTGCAGACAAATGACTTGAAAGAAGTGGTCAATAAATTGATTCCAGACAACATTGGAAAAGACATAGAAAAGTCTTGCCAATCTATTTATCGTCTCCATGATTTCTTTGTTAGAAAAGTAAAAATGCTGGCCGGGAACAGTGGCTCATGCCTCTAATCCCAGCACTTTGGGGCTGAGGTGGGCGGATAATTTGAGGTCAGGAGTTTGAGACCAGCCTGGCCAACATGGTGAAACCCCATCTCTACTAAAAATACAAAAAAATAAGCCGGGTGTGGTGGTGTGCACCTGTAATCCCAGCTACTCAGGAGGCTGAAGCAGGAGGATGACTTGAACCTGGGAGGCAGAGGTTGCAGTGAGCCGAGATCATGCCACTGCACTCTAGCCTGGGAGACAGAGTGAGACTCCATCTCAAAAAAAAGAAAAAAAAAAAAAAAAGGAAAGTAAAAATGCTGAAGAAGCCCAAGTTTGAATTGGGAAAACTCATGGAGCTTCATGGTGAAGGTAGTAGTACTGGAAAAGCCACTGGGGATGAGACAGGTGCTAAAGTTGAATGAGTTGATGGATATGAACCACCAGTCCAAGAATCTGTTTAAAGTTCAGACTTATAATAGTGGCAAATAAAAAGTCCTATTTGTGAGAAAAATACGTGCGCTTTTATGGAGCTAGACAAGTTGATGTAGAATAGAATTCTAGTCAGGAATTGTTTCAGGCAAAAATCATTAATGGATTTTATGGTATTTTGTGAAGAGTTGGTTACAAGGAGGATGTTTTTACATACTCAAAATATCTCCCCACAAGATACTAATCAAAAATGGAAAAAAAATTAGCAACTATACAATGGACATACATGACATATACCACCTTTACCAAGTTGTGAAAGTTAACACTAACAGTAGTGGGACCAATAGCATGCATCTCGACAGGATTCACAAGAGCACATCGCTTCTGCCGTATTACTGCAAAAATGCATAACCTGAACATAAACATGAAGAACAATCAGTAAAGCCCAAATTGAGGGACATTTCACAAAATAAATGGTTTGTACTTTTCAAAAATGTCAAGGTCATGAAAAACAAAGACTGAAGAATGCATTCCAGATCAAAGAAGTCCAAAGAGGTATGACAATTAAAAATAATGTATGACCCTCGATTGGATCATGGGTTAGAATGGAACCAATTTTTATTTTATATTACTCTTTTTTCATATTTTTGTTATAAAGTACATTAGTGAAACAATTGGTGAAATGTGATGGTCTGTATTGGATAGTATTTTATTAATGCTAACTTCCTTATTTTGATAAATGTACTTTTAACAGAAATATACATTGAAATATTCAGGAGTAAAAGGGAATGATGAAAAATATCTTTATAAAGGGAGTAGAAAGAGACTGATAAGTTAAATGTGGCAAAACGTTAAGTTTGGGGAATCTGAGTAACATGTATATGGAAATTCCTCGTAGTTTTTAAAAAATAAATGTCTGGGCTGGACCTGGTGTCTCATGCTTGTAGTCCCAGCATTTTGGGAAGCTGCTTGAGCTTAGGAGTTCAAGGCAAGCCTGGACAACATAGCAAGACCTCATCTCTACTAAAAATTAAAAAAAACTAGCTGGGTGTGGTGGCACATGCCTGTAGTCCCAGGTACTCGGAAGGCTGAGGCAGGAGGATTGCTTGAGTCAGGGAGATCAAGGTGGCAATGAACTAGGATCTCACACTGCCTTTCAGCCTGGGTGACAGATCAAGACTCTGCCTTAAAAAACAATAATAAAATAGAAAATAAACTTTTACTTTATAATAATTTAAGATATGTAAAAGTAGATAGAGGAAAAAATTTGTCCTGTACTCACAGCATTTCTGATACCAAATGTATCAATTTTCCACACCAAGAATTCTCCAGTTTACTGTGGACACCAATGCAATTCAATTTTATTCTGATGCTATCCACCTAGAGTTAGCATCAGACCCCACAGGCTAAGTAGGGCTTAGTCCCACAAGACTGCCTCAATTCCAGCTTCAGACACCAATCAAAATCTCAGTTCTCCAGTACTTCTGACTAACTTGACTACAAATTGGGAGTTCCCATAACCTCTGCCTCATGTTCAACGATTTATTATAATAGCTTACAGAACTCAGGGACACACTTTACTATTACCAGTTTATTATAAAGGATACAAATGCGCAAATAGATAAAGAGGCATATAGGGTGAGGTCTGGAAGGTTCTTGAGTACAGGAGCTTCTGTCTCCACGGAGCTTTGGACACATTCTGCCTCCTGGCATGTTAATGCATTCAACCTGGAACCTCTCTGAACCTGTTAGATTAAGGTTTTCATGAAGATTCCATTACAGAGACATGATTGATTAAATCATTGTCCATTGGTGATTGACTACAGTCTCCACCCTTTCTTCCCTCCCTCAGAGGTCTGGGGGAAGGATTGAATGTTGGAACCATCTGATCACATGGTTGGTTGCCCTGGCAACCAGCCTCTATCTTGAGGCTGTTCACCTTAGTAGCATAAATTCAGGTATGGTTGAAAGGAGCTTGCTATGAATAGCAAAACATTCTCCTCCACCTCATTGTTACTCAAGAAGCTTCCAGAGTTTTATAAAGTTTGTGCCAGGAATTGGAGACAAAAACCGAATACTCTATTTTCACAGTTGAAAAAGAAAAAAATAGTACAGCAAGTTATTATATAATACACCCTTCTCAGTTTCAGTTTCCTCTAGTGTTAATATTTTCAATTACTATGGTGCCTTTTTTTTTTTTTTTTTTGAGATGGAGTCTCGCTCTGTCACCCAGGCTGGAGCGTAGTGGCGCAATCTCGGCTCACTGCAAGCTCCGCCACCCGGGTTCACACCATTCTCCTGCCTCAGCCTCCCGAGGAGCTGGGACTACAGGCACCTGCCACCATGCCCAGCTAATTTTTTGTATTTTTAGTAGAGACAGGGTTTCACCATGTTAGCCAGGATGGTCTTTATCTCCTGACCTTGTGATCCGTCCGCCTTGGCCTCCCAAAGTGCTGGGATTACAGGTGTGAGCCACCACGCCTGGCCTACTGTGGTATATTTTTTTAAACTAAGAAACCAACATTAGCACATTACTGTTATCTAAACCCCAGACTATTTGGATTTCACCTGTTTTTCGGTTAATGTCTTTTTAAACTCCAGACTTCATTCAGATTTCACTTATTATTTTTTTAATATCCCTCTTCTGTTCAAGATCCAATTCAGGTTACTACATTGCATTTAGTTGCTACATCTCTCAAATCTCCTCTGGTCTGTGATAGTTTCTTAGTGTTGTTTTTCGTGACTCTGACAGTTTGAGGAGTATTGGTGAGACATTTGTAGGCTGTTTTTCCGTTTTGGTTTGCCTTATGTATTTCTCATGATTGGAGTGGGGTTATTTGTTTTTTGGAAATAATACCGCAGAGGTGAAGTACCCTTTCATTACATCATATCAGAGGGTAGATGCTATCAACATGATCTCTCTGGTGAGGTAAACCTTGATATCTTAGTTAAGGTAGTAATCTGCCATTTTCTCTCTCTCTCTCTTTTTAAAGTAGCTCTATAGCTCAAGCTGGAATGTAATGATGCTATCATAGCTCAATGTAGCCTTGAACTCCTGGGTTCAAGGGCTCCTCCTGCCTCAGCCTCCTGAGTAGCTGGGACTGCAGGCACATGCCACTACACTCAGCTAACTATTTTTAAATTTTTTGTAGAGACAAGGTCTTGCTATGTTTCCCAAGGTGGTCTTGAACTCCTGGCCTTCAGCGATCCTCCTGCCTCAGCCTCCCAAAGCATTGGGATTACAGGTGGGGGCCACCAGGGCCAATCTCTATTATTCTTTATTGTTAAATTCCAATTTTTCTTGTTCTTTTCTTTGGAAAGGAGTCACTAAGTCCAGCCCACTCTGAAAGGAAGGAGTTGAGGTCAGGGGGTGCAGTTGAGTTTCTCCTGGAGGGAGGAGTTTCTATATCTCTTACATATCCTGTAAGGAAGATTTCACTCTTATTTATTATTTATCATGTATTAATAACTGTATGGACTTATGTTTATTTTATTCCTTGCATTATAGTGTAATATGGCATTATGTATAGTGTAATAATGCCATTATTTATTTTGTCACTCAAATTATTCCAGCATTGGCCATGGGGAGTTCTCTGTGGTAGGCTTTTGTGGCCCTTTAACATGGCCCCATTCCTTTGTTTTTTGAGCATTACCTTGCTTTCTGGTACTACAAGATGCTTTTGCCTTTTCTTCTATTTTCTCTCATCCAGCCCTGTAATCAGCTATTTCTTCAAGGTTTCTTTATTCCTTTTATTAGAGAATGATATTTAGAAACCAAGATCTTGGCACTAGGTAGTTTGTACATGTTTTCTTTAAGTGTAAAATTATTGCAAAAAAAATTTTAAGAGCTGAATGTTGTAAGATGCACATCCCATTTGTAATTCTTAAGTGTTCTACCTTAGTTAAGCTTCAGTTACCAAATGTTAACTTATTTATAGATACTTCTTTCTAAATAAAAATTATATTTATACTTCACTTGGTATCTGGAAGTTGTTAATAAAATTACACTACAACCTCAGTGCAACATTTTTGTATATTTTATTTGTAGCTTTTTCCATAAGGTGGAAACACCTTGTCATGTTTTGTTCTTCTTATGAAAAGCATAGAGACCTATGATTAAATCCATAAAACTTTATATAATAAAACTAATCAGTAAGCAGTCTAGTTTAATATGCATACATAAAAAGGCATAGCAGGGGCATAAAGGAAGGAGTTCTGGACATTACCATGACTCTTTTATGCAAAGATACCTCCACCCACAAATTCCACTTTAGTGAGTAAGCATGATGAGGACAGCTTGGCCTGTTTGGCAGGAAATTCTGTGTATGAAAATATAGCATTTCTTACAGAAGGTTTTAAAAATACCTTTTTGATCTATGATATATAAGAAGGTTACTACTAAATCAAATTATTTTATTCTATATCATAGAATGCCATTGTAGAAAATAAATGATTTCTTCCAGAATATTAGAATGGATAAGGAATGTGTGCAAATAAAAGTATAGCTATGCTTTAACTTTTAGTGACACTTAAGAGTATGTTACCAAATAATGTAAAGGGGAATATGAGTAAAGACAGTTACAGTGTATGGTCTGATCCCTGTTTCCCAGCTACTCGGGAGACTGAGGTGGGAGGATCACTTGAGCCCAGGAGTTTGAGGCTGCAGTGGACCATGATTGCACCACTGCACTCCAGCCTTTACAAAGAGAAAAAGAGATAATTCATCCTATCATTGTGTAGACAATATTGTCCAACTAATTACTACTTCTTCCACTTTTTCTTTATTTAGTGGGTAACCACTAAATAATTAAGTTTTTATTTAGTCTGTCAAATAATTTAGTCTTTATTTAGTTTGTCAGTTTCTTAGAAAGCTAAACATGTACTTACTACACAACTCAGCAATCTCATTCCTAGGTTTTACTCAAGAGAAGTGAAAATTTTATGTTCACACAAAAAGCTGCACATCAGTGTTCATAGCAGCTTTATTCATGCTTGTCAAAAACCCTAAACAGCACAAATATTCGTCAGCTTTTGAATGGTTAAAGTGTGGTACATCCATGCAGTGGAATTATTCAGTAATACAAAAGAACAAACTACTGAAAATAGAACAACATGGATGAATCTCATGTGTATTATGCTAAGTGACGGAAGCCAGACTCAAAAGGCTCCTTACTGTAATGATTGCATTTATATGACATTCTGGAAAAGGTAAAAATAGGACAGGACTAACAGCAGTGGTTGCTAGCAGCTGGAGGACAGAGGGGTTGCCTACTGTGTAGGCTGAATCATGGCCTCCCAGAGATATCCACATTCGAATTTCTAGAACCTGAAAGTGTTACCTTATAAAGCAAAAAAGACTTTGTAGATATGACTGAAAATCTTGAGATGGGGCAGTTGTCTTGGATTATCTGAGTAAGCTCTAAATTTAATCACAAAGATACTTAAAGAGAAAAAAGAGTTAGTAGGGGAGAAGACATAGCACAGATTGCAGTAATGTAGCCAGGAACCAAGGAATACTGGTAGTCCCTGGAAGCTGAAAGGAACAAGAATCAGATATCTTCCCTGAAGCTTCTAGAAGGAACCAGCCCTGTTAACACCTTGATTTTAGCCTCATACAATTCATTTCACGCTTCTGACATGAGGAGCTATGTTTGTGTTATTTTAAGGAACCAAGTTTATGGCAATTTTTTATAGCAGCAACAAGAAAACTAACCCAACTACAAAGGGGCATAAGGGAATATTTTGGAGTGATGGAACTGTTCTATATTTTGGTTGTGGTGGTGGTTATGACTCTATGTGTTTAACTTATAGAACAATATGCTAAAAAGTGTGATTTTAGCCAAGCATGGTGGCACATGCCTGTAGTCCCACTTTCTCAGGAGGCTGAGGTAGAAGGATTGCTTGAGCCCAGGAGGTTTGAGACCAGTCTGAGAGTTTGAGACCAGCCTGGAGAGCATAGCAAGAACCCATCTCTAAATAAAATAGTGTGAACTTACTGTATGTTAGTTATACTATAATAAACCTGACTTAAAGAAATGTTTTGTTCAGAACGTATTTTCCCAAAGAAAAAAAATTAGACATTAGACATGCTGCTTGGTGTCTTGGACAGCCCAAGGAAAGTCTATACATTTGTCGAAAGTATAATACAGATGGCAACTCTATACAAGTACATAGAGCATAAATAATAATGCTCCATGGGGGAAATGCACTCTGAATTCTTATACAGTTAGCCAAAAATAACAAAGAGATTTAAAAAGAAAAAAAAAGGTGATGTAAGGGAAAGTCCGCTGGGAGGACTCCTAGAAAGGTGTGTGTGTTGGGGGGGGGAGGGGTGGTGGTTTATCTCTAAAACAGAGATGCTTGAGAAGAAATGGTGCTTTTTTTCATCTTCTGGAATAATTGCAAGAGAATGCAGTGTTTGGAACTCCTGCAGCCAAGAAGAAAACAGAGGAAATTGCAGAGAAGTTGAGCTGGTGTTCTATTATTGAGTTGATGAATTAGTCAACCCTGGAACTGTTCTGTCTTCTCGTTATATGAAATAATCAGCATTCTCTGCCCCCGCATCACCAACCAATGCCCCTACATAGTTGGCTGTGCTGTTTTGCATAGCCAAGAGCTTCTGTGCACAGTATCTTCTATTGTCTCCCCAGATTTACTTCAACATTCTCCATTCTGCACTCCATTCTGGATGGTTGAACAATATTAGTGGGCTCTCTTGCCTTCCAGTTCCAAATGTTTTGGCCAATAGAAAGAGCCTGAAGGCCAGGTTTGGTGGCTCACACCTGTAATCAGCACTTTGGGAAGCCCAGGCAGGAAGATCACTTGAGCCTGGGAGTTCAAGACCAGCCTGGACAATATAGTGAGATACTGTCTACAAAAAATACAAAAATTAGCTGGGCATGGTGGTGCATGCCTGTAGTCCCAGCCACTGGGGAGGCTGAAGTGGGAGGATTGTTTGACCCCGGAGATGGAGGCTACAGTGAGCCTCTGCAGTCCAGCCTGAGTGAGAGAGGGAGACTGTCTAAAAACAAAACAAAACAAAACAAAACAAAACAAAACAAAAAAGAGCCTGAGCAGGAAGCAAAGAAAACAGGAGGGAAGGAAGAGACTGAGGGGATATTTATTACCCTAGCCCCAGTCCTATAAGATTGCCATTGATGGGTTGACTACGTTCCTTTACTGAAAGTCACAGCTCCTCTCAAGGCAGCCCTCTCTTCACAGTTCTCTGCCATTTATACTAATCCTGAGATACTGCACTATTCTCTGTGGTTTCCTTAACGTGCTTTTTAATTCCTTCTGAAATAATCTTTTTTTAAATTTATTTTTTATTTTTGAGACGGAGTCTCTGTTGCCCAGGCAGGAGTGCAGTGGCATGATCTCAGCTCACTGCAACCTCCACCTCCTGGGTTCAAGTGATTCTCCTGCCTCAGCCTCCCGAGTAGCTGGGATTACAGGCACCCACCACTACACCTGGCTAATTTTTGTATTTTTAGTAGAGATGGGGTTTTACCATGTTAGTCAGGCTGGTCTCCTGACCTCAGGTGATCAGCCCACCTCGGCCTCCCAAAGTGCTGGGATTACAGGCGTGAGCCACCACACCCAGCCTGAAATAATCTTAATTTGGGTGTAACAACTGTTTAATTGCTGGAACCCTGACTGTATATTATCCAAACTGATAAAACTATCCTTCAATATTGTAATTCTCTCTTTCAATCTAGCAATTATCAGATCTGTTAAGGTTTTTATTTCAGTGGCTATATTTTTCTTGTCTAAGATGTTGATTTGTTTCTTTTTCCTTTTTTTTTTTTTGGTCAAACTGTGTCTGGTCTGTTTCTTTTTCATATCTATGTATTGTGTCATTTCTGCCTGATTTTGTTTTATAATTTATTATCCTCTTTTGATGAATTTGAATTCTTTATTTCTTTGAACATCTTAAACACTTAAACACTGACTTTTAAAATCTGTCAGACTTGTATAAAATTATTTTTTATAGTAAACTAGTGTTCTGATTATTAATTTTGATAGCTGTTTTGCCATAAGATTTTCTCTTATGGTAATTTTCTCTTATGATAAATTTTACCATAAGATTTTCTCTTATAGTAAAACATATGGTATTTCTCTTATGGTAAAACTTACAGTATTGGAATTTAGATTAGCAGGCTCATTTTATGTAGAAGGAAATTTTGAAGTTTTTTCCCCCCCCCCTTTCTCCTTTACTTCTTGATCTATACTCAGAAGTCTCTCCCTAGCAATTTTGAGGTTACCTCTACCCAAGTCTTGCCCCAGTCTACCAATAGGTTTTGTATCATCATTTCAGAGCTGTTACACTGTAATATATTTAGGGATACTGCTCATCCTGACAGGCATGATCATGAGGCTATATTTTTGTCTTCCTGTCTGCTGGGCCAATATAACTCCACAGAACTGGATCCCGGGCAATAGGTTGGTAGCACATTTTGTAGCCTTATTTTGCAATAGGGGGTAACAGCCCCTACTGCAAAGGACAGGAATAAGGATAAGGAATATATATAAGGAATATATATTATTCCTGTCCTGCAGCTACCTGTAGTTTCAAATAGTGAGCCTGTCTCTGATCCCTTATTATCACATACAGCATATTTAGTGAGCGTTACTCCACAGAGGCTGAATTTTCAGCTGCTGTCACTGCCTGCTTTTGGACTGGAGACTAACGTGCCCGGGGTAACAGCCCCATTCATTAATTTATATTACTCTTCAGTTTTTGGTCCACATGTTTGTTTTGACTTTGAACCTGATTGTACCTTTTGGTTTTCTACTTTAAAATTTTATTTGACATTTTAATCTGTTTTGGAATATAGGAAATAAATCCATGTATATACTTATTCTATCAGAATCTAACCGTGGTATCTAACAAATAGGTAGTATGAAGACATAAAAGCACAGACTTATTGTCAAGTAAGCACAAGACACAAAGCTCAAAGAATTAGCTTAATGCAATGGATAATAAAAAAGATTTTTCAATTTCTTAACAGGTTGTAATCTTCATCTTCTTTTCCTCTTTGTCCTTGCTTTGCTTTTTGTAAGATTATACTTTTTTCTCTTGTATACATTGGATTTTGTTCTGGTACTGATAGCTGTCCAGAACTACCCCAGCAGTTTTTCTTGCTCAGTCTTGTAAAACATCACACATTATTAACATAATAAGCCTAGGATTAAGAATGTTACAGAACATAATTTTTTCCTTAAAGGGAAAATAATTTCTATAGATTACAGTTTGTTGAGAATAATTTTGCCTAAGCCAGAGATACAAAATTCATCGCAATGGGAGCCCCAACTCTGATTATGTAGTAATTACTGCCTAGAACTGTGCATTGAGCATTGAGGCTGCATCAGCACTCTATAGCAAAGTGCACTTTGAATGATTTTTGATGTATGCCCTGGGCAGAGAAAGAGGTAATGGTGGCCCAAGTATTTGGCATTTCCTTCCTAGGTTTTTAAGTAAATTATTACATATCCTCATGCTTAAAAGAAGTTTAATTTTCCTATTTCACTTTTCTCATATATAAATATGAATAATTGTCTTCTTAATGCCAATTCCTGAATAGTGATGAAGTAATTTAGGCATTGAAAGCATTTATTTAAATTATTACTTTTTTGGAAGTTACATTTTCATATCACATTCTGTATAAAGGTCAAAATTAGGAAAGGCTTATAATGTTAAATCACCTACATTTAAAAATTATTCAACAGAAGAGAACCTAGTTGGCTATTTTATTCATAATCACCCAAAACAGAAAACAACCCACATGTTCTTCCATGGATGAATATATAAACAAACTCTGCTATTTTACTTTATACTATACCATTCTATATACTACCACATATAGTATATAATATACTATGGAATACTGCTCAGCAATAAAAAAGCATGTCACCTTTAACAGAGTCAGAAATAAAAAAGGAATGAACCCACATTCAACATCTTTTTTTTTTTTTTTTTGAGATGGAGTCTCACTCTGTCGCCCAGGCTGGAGTGCAGCAGAGCAATCTTGGCTCACTGCAAGCTCCGCCTCCCAGCTTCACGCCATTCTCCTGCCTCAGCCTCCCAAGTAGCTGGGACTACAGGCGCCCGCCACCACAGCAGCCTAATTTTTTGTAATTTTAGCAGAGACAGGGTTTCACCGTGTTAGCCAGGATGGTCTCGACCTCCTGACCTCGTGATCCGCCCGCCTCGGCCTCCCAAAGTGCTGGGATTACAGGCGTGAGCCACCGCGCCCGGCCCATTCAACATCTTGAGTAGTGAATCTCAAAGTCATGCAGCATAGAAACTATTCTCAAAAAGGTTGCCTTCTGTATCATGCCATTTATAAGCTATTCTTGACAAGACAAACCTATATTGTTAGAAAACAGATCAGTAGTTATCAGGGGTTAGGGATTGTGAAACTGCAAAAGTAATAGTACAAGGGATTTTGGAGGTGTGTGTGATAGAGGTGTTCTGTATCCTGATTGTGGTGGTAGTGACATAAATCTGTATATGTTTTTATGTTTACAGAACTATTTGCCTCACCCACCATCAGATCAGTTTCAGAATTTTAAATCAATTTTAGGAAAAAATGTAGAATAATAAGTTTATTTTTTTGACACAAGGTGGTCTCACTACCCCGGCTGTCCTCTAACTCCTGGACTCAAGCAGTCCTACCTACCTCAGCCTCTCTAGTAGCTGGGACTATAGGCATGCACCACTAGAATGGAAAATAGTACTTTTAGTACAGGTTGTAACTGTGCTGTGCTATGATATGAAGTAAAAGGGAAATTCTGGGGGTTAGAATAAAATGTCTAAGAAACTATATGCAAAGAATAAAGTATATTGCAATTAGGCACTTGGGATTGGTATTTAGTATTTTGTATTTGTATTTTGTAATGGAAAAAGTATAAAATATCTGTTATTGATACTGCTCTATTATGGTCGGGTTGAGGGAACTTGATCAAATAACTTAATTGCTCAAGTTATTAGGTTCTTTTTCAATGGAATGAGTTTGTACCCTGTGCTTCTCAAACTGAAATACTAGTAAACATTTTATTCCAGACTATGTTTGCATTAATAGAAAATGTTTTAAATTATTTAGCATTACGTAAAATAGATGCTCCAGAAAAATGCTCCTTATTTTTTTTAGTGGCTTCACATAGTCTCTGCCATTCCATTCCATTCTAATTGTAATAGCATGAGACTAGGTAACATAATAGTATTTCTCATAGCTGTAAAGTTTTGGTTTGTGTTAATTTTTGTCAGATAATTTTGTTTAAGTTTTCATCTTTAAGTATTTATTTTTTGAATACTATGCAGAACAGAAATTTAAGACCACTAGATGGGGATGTAAACAATATAGCATTTGTTTCTGGTGCTCTGAAGTAACTTGATGCAGCTTTAAGTTTAATTCCCAGAAAAGAGGGGAGAAAACAAAGAACAAATCCACTTGTTTTTACCTTCCTAAATGTTATAGTAATCTGGATTTGGGAAAATTAAGCTTCTGAACTAAGAATGAAGTCCTCTATGCTCAAATAGCATATTGTGAAACCCAAATATGAATGACTTTAGATGACTGTCTTTGAATGACTCTCCGTTGTTGCAATATGTGGCATTATTTGTTTTATAAGTGTATTTTGTCCTCACAGATGTTTAATGACAGATACAAAATTAGAAATAAAATGTAGCACTTAAGACACAGAGCAATTTTTTTCTCCTGGGTTTTTCTGTCCCCTTCTTTGATACTATAAAAAATAGTGAATGATAACTTGCCTCTTTTAAAACATACTGTAAAAACTTATATTAATTTCATGGCTTATTAATTATTTTATGTCTTCTACATATAATTAGAAAAAGCATAGTTACACAAAATATTGAGAATTTCTTTAAAACAAAGGTTTGAAACAAAATATCATTGTGTTGTATTCAGTCTTTTAAAGAGTTTAGAAAAAAATATTGGAAAAGGACGAGGCTTTTTGTTTTTGTAGACTTTTTCCTCTTTTTATCTTTAAAATGAAGGAAGCTGTGTATTCTCAGGAGTTCAAATTTTTTCTTGAGAATTTTTATCATATAACTATATATTTTATTACTTTTCAAGCAAATATATGTGTTTGTTGGTAACTATATAAGCTTTAATCTTTATCCATCATTATCACTGTTGAAGATTCCCTTTCAGCACAATACAGGACTTCTATCCAATAAGGGCTGACAATTTTATTTTAATTGACAACTCAATTTTTAAAAATTGTAATATATATATATATATAACAAAACTTCTATTTTAACCACTTTTAAAAATTATAACACTTATGTAACATAAATTTAACCATTTTAATCGTTTAAAGCCTACAACTCAGTGGCATTAAGTACATTCACACTATTGTGCAACCATCCACTGTTTCCAAAACTTTTTTATCACCACAAACAGAAACTCTGTAACCATTTAGCCATAACTCCCTATTGCACCCAGTCTCTGGTAACTTCTAATCTACTTTCTGTCTTTATGAATTTGCCTTGAATTACTCAACTTTAAAACAACTCTGTGTGTGTGTGTGTGTGTGTGTGTGTGTGTGTGTGTGTGTGTGCATGCATTTAGATACCACTGTGTTACCCATGCTGGACTTGGACGCCTGGGCTCAGGCAGTCCTCTCACCTCAGCCTCCCAAGTAGCTGGGACTACAGGCACCCATCACGTGCTCAGCTTAAAATGACTACATATTTTTAATTTTTCCACTTGAATGAGAAAATTTAATATGGTAAAGGTTTACTATTGTCATTTAGGAGAAATATAATGCCATGAATAGTGGTGTGTGCATATATACAAATAGCTGTGAAGTGTCACAAAGAACCAAGTCACTAATATAAGTAAGTTTACAAGATATCTTATTCAGAAAAGATAATTGAAGCCAGGCATGGTGGATCACACCTATAATCCTGGCAGTTTGGGAGGCCAAGGCGGGAGGATTGCTGGAGTTCAGGAGTTCAAGACCAGCCTGGGCAACATAGGAAGACCTCATCTGTACTAAAAAAAAAAAATTAGCCTAGGCCAGGCGTGGTGGCTCATGCCTGTAATCCCAGCACTTTGGGAGGCCGAGGCAGGTGGACCACGAGGTCGGGAGTTCAAGACCAGCCTGGCCAAGATGGTGAAACCTCATCATTACTAAAATACAAATATTAGCCGGGTGCGGTGGTAGGTGCCTGTAATCCCAGCTACTTGGGAGACTGAGGCAGGAGAATCACCTGAACCTGGGGGGTGGAGGTTGCAGTGAGCCTAGATCGCACCACTGCACTCCAGCCTGGGTGACAGTGAGACTCCGTCTCAAAAAAAAAAAAAGCCGAACGTAGGGGGTGCGCCTGTATTCCCAGTCACTTGGGAGGCTGAGGTGAGAGGATAGCTTAAGCCTGTGAGGTGGAGGTTGCAGTGAGCTAGGATCACACCACTGCACTCCAGCCTGGGTGACAGTGAGACCCGATTTAAAAAAAAAAGAAACAAAGGTAATTGAAACCTTTCACATAGAAAAGCTGGGATTTCGTTATATTCTCTAAAGAGATGATATATGGGGAAATATGAAAATAGGTAGATAATTATGAAATCAGTTGGGGAAATCTGGAGAATCATTTTCTGTACATTATTTTAGATAAAATTGTACCTTAATTATCTCCAAAAAATAATTGATCTGTTTTTTAGTATTTCTTCAGATTGTCTTTCTTTGGTTTCACAATTCTATAACTGGAGAGGTTTCCCTTTATAAAGCTCTACATACATTGCTATCATATTTTCACCTTAAACTTATTCCCTCATATCCTATCTTCACCAGAAATAGTGAATAGCTTCACTGATGTATACAAATTTTTCCTATCTATGATTCAGGAATCAGAGGATTTTTACAGTTAATGGGCTCATTTAACATTTGTTAAATTGTATTCTGTTGTGCGTTTTTTTTTTTAACTGAAGAAGTGTGATGTGTTGATAACTTTTAAAAAATTTTAATATTTTATTGCCTCTTTAATTTACTTATTATAATAGAGACAGTCTCAAATTCCTGGCCTCAAGTGATTCTCCCACCCAGGCTTCCCAAAGTGCTAGGATTACAAGTAAGAGCCTCTGTGCCAGCTTATAATAAGTCTTATTCCAGTCTAAAATGAGAGGATTCTGTCTTGTCCTCCCCAGTTCCATATTTGTGTGTTCCTTCTCTTCCAGTGAGGTACTCTGGCTCCCCAAGAGCGTTTTATATATTTACTCATTTGCTTAATGCTGCGACAAATACAAAATCATACAAAAATGCTGCTCCAATGTTATTACAAACAATAGACTTTTAAGGTAGAGCTCAAGAAATTTTTGCATTTCTCGTTATTTTCCAGTGAAAGGTATATACTTCAAATACTGTGTTCAGAAATTATTTGGATTAGTTATTTTCCTTGTTCTATATGGCTATGTTATTTATTCAGAAATCCTTACATTTATTTGTTTCTTCAGGTATTCAACTTCAGGTTTTCCCCGTTCTTTTTTTTTTTTTTTTTAAGACAGAGCTTCATTCTTGTCACCCAGGCTGGACTGCAATGGCACAATCTCAGCTCACTGCAACCTCTGCCTCCCAGGTTCAAGTGATTCTCCTGCCTCAGCCTCCCAAGTAGCTGGGATTACAGATGTGTGCCACCACACCCGGCTAATTTTTGTATTTTTTAGTAGAGATGCAGTTTCACCATGTTGGCCAGGCTGGTCTCCAACTAATAACATGAAGTGATCGGCCCACCTCAACCTCCCAAAGTGCTGGGAATGCAGGCATGAGCCACCGCGCCCAGCCTCCATTCTTTTTTCTTTTCTTTTCTTCTCTTCTCTTTTCTTTTCTTCTCTTTTCTTTTCTTCCCTTCCCTTCCTTTTCCTTTTCTTTCTTTCTTTTTTTTTTTTTTTCTGAGACAGAGTCTCACTTCGTTGCCCAGGCTGGAGTGCAATGGTGTGATCACAGCTTACTGCAGCCCTCACTTAGTGGGCTCAGGTGATCCTCCCATCTCAGACTCCCAAGTAACTGGGACTACAGGCACATGCCACCACACTCAGGTAGTTTTTGTAGAGACAAGGTTTCACTATGTTGCCCAGGCTGGTCTTGAACTCCTTGGCTCAAGCAATCTGCCCACCTCAGCCTTGCAAAGTGCTTGGGATTACAAGTATCAGCCACTGCATCTGACGTCCCTGTTCTTTTAAATTAAAAAAAAAAATTAATTATGTCATTTACTCTTAAATGTTCTTAAATAAAAACTATACAAAAATATGTAATCAATGAAATGTCATTCCTTCTTCTGTCCCTTCTACTCTTTCACTCATCTTCTTTAGATAACTAGTTTTTTTCATTTCTGGTTATCATTCCTCTACAGGATTTGTTTGTTTTGCTTTTTGGTTTTCATTCTGTGTGTGTGCGAAAATATGTATATCTTCACATATAATTATATATTCTTATTTCTTTCAGAAAATATAGCTACTCTACGTACTTTTTTATAGTTTTGATTTGTTTGATTTTTGGCTAATATATCCTGGATATATTTTTATCAGTTCATAGATATCTTCATTTTTTTTTTTACAGCTACATAATTTGTGATGTGCAGTCTGTGGGTGTCCATAGTTTAACCTACTAATGTAAGAGCATTTATGTGTTTTTCCTGTGTTTTGCAATTACAAATAATGCTACAATTCATCACCTTGTACATACGTATTTTTATGCATTTAGAGCTGTATATTCAGGGTAAATTCCAGAAATGGAATTGTTAAATCAAAGGATAAACACTTTTGTAGTTTTGTTTGACGTTGCCAAATTCTTCCCTATAGAGATTATAGCATTTTATATCCCACCAGCAATGGTTAAGTTCCTATTTCCTCACAGCCTCACCAACAGAGTAATTGTCAAACTTTAGAGTTTTTACTGGTCTAAAGGTGAGAAATGGTATCTTAGTGTAGTTTTAATTTGCATTTGCCTCATGAAAGTGAAGCTGAATGTATTTTCATATGTTTAAGAGCCAGTTCATATTATTTTTCTGAATCATCTGTTTAAATTTTTTTGCCTATTTTTCTATTGGGATTTTAGAGTTTTTAATTGGTTATCTAAGAGTTCTTTATATATTAGGAATATTAGCCTATTACCTGTAGTTTATGTTGCAAGTATTTCCTCCCTGCTTATCATTTGTCTTTGGACTTTACTTACGATGTTTTTTGCCATGCAGAAGTTTTTCATTTTTATGTAACAGATTTGTCAATATTTTCTTTCAATGAATCTAGAGTTTGAGTCATATATAAAAAGTCTTTCTCAATACCTAAGTTATAAGGAAATTAATATATGTTTTCTTTCACTCTTTGTATCATTTCATACTTTACATTTAGAACTTAGGTCTACTTGGGGTGTACGCATATGTTTGGTGTGCAGAATTGATCCAGATATATCATTTTCCAAATAGCTATCTAGTTATCTCAACATTATTTATCAAAAAGTGCATTTTTCCTCTAGTCTTCTGAGATAACCCCTTTATTGCATACTAAATTTCTAAATCTATACTTGTCAGTTTTTAGAATCTTATTCTTCCTCACTGGTCTTCTGTCTATTCAGGGGGAGGAGTCAGGAAGCCATAACACCTCCCTCTCTCCAAAAGAATAAAGTAGATGCTGCTTATACCTGGAAAAACCTTCACTCTGGTTAGCATCACTGGCAACTGTATTTCCATGAGGATTCTAAGGCCCCAGGATTCTGTACAGGATGTGTTGTTGTTTACTTTCTATTTTAATGAAAATTGCATAGTTTTATCTTCTTCTTTTTATCTTTCCAACTTGGGAGATTTATGGGAAAGAAAAAGACAATATTGGCCATTGTTGAACATTGTTTATGTGGGTGAGATCCCTTGGATTTAACAATTAAAACTTTACAATTTGTGTGTTTATGTGATTGACTGGTATAAATCAGCTAAAATAAAATCCTTAAGTACATTCACGGTTGTTAACACCGCTTCCTCTTCAACATTTTTGAAATGTGTACCATAAATCCTAATTGTCTCAATTGATTATAAGCAGGCTTATATTCTAAAGCAAAATTATTATTTTGTTGCAACTGGAAAACTATTCTCACGTCTTATACAAAAGTTTAGAATGTTTATATGGAAAATGAAATAGTAATGCCTAATATAAACTTTATACAAAAGTTTAGAATGTTTATATGGAAAATGAAATAATAATGCCTAATATAACATAACTATGTACACAAAGGAAAAAAGAAGCAAAATGTTTCTGGGATGAAAATGAGGTGAAGAATTTTCAAGTCATGCTAAAGTTTGACAACATGGTTGTATTCTTGAGCGGCTCCCAAGAGAACTATTCTAAGAGTTGTGGAACAATATTACATACAGTTAGGATTAGTTGTTTTATAAAGGAATTTGTTGATAGATTAAAAATTATATATCCATGAGAAGTGGCCATTAGAGGGAAAAACAACGTGCTATCCAAATCTGAAAGGCCATTAGCTTAAGCATCTCTAGTGTTTGGTCTTCATTGTATAAATATATCAGACTATTTACTAAGAATACATAAACTATTTCTGCTAGTTTGACTAATATACTGAGTATTCCTGAGCAGAAAGAGTTCGTATTCATTGACTGACCAGGCCTCTGAAAAGTTCAGCAGGATGGGGCAATTATTATTTTTTGTCTAATTGGTGAAATCGTCCCAATAAATAACTGTTGTACCTGATATGTTCTTTTATTTTTAAAATTGAGATATTTATATTTAAACTCATTTTAAAAACATTGCCTCTCTGGGTTCACTTTTAAAAGTATTTGAGGTAGTACCTTCTAGAAAGAATTAGTTATTTATGTCCCGTATAGCTACCAATTATTTTCTGTCTTAATATGTATCACCCTTGCATGCATTTTTTTTTTATTTGAAATGGTTCTTTGGGAGAACGAAAGTATTGCGAGGAGCTCCAGTGACCCAAATGAATTATAAAACATTAACCAGTAAGTCAGCAGTTCTGAACATCAACCTTGACAGCTTATGAGTGAAGATAGTAGGCAGTAAGGGAGGACCAGATTTAAAGGATCAATGTATTTGACCTGACAAAATCAAGGGATGAGGCATATTGAGGTGCAGTTTAAAACTGTGAGTACTATTCTTGGAAAAGCAGGCCTAGACACACTTATAAACTGAAACCTAAGATAAAGAAAAAATTATGAAAGCAGACAGAGAAAAGTTTGCTTTACATACCAAAGAACAATAATTTGAAGGCCAACATTTTTTCGTCAGGAAACATAGAGGCCAGAAGACAGTATAACGTCATCTTAAAACCTGAAACAATAAATCAGTCAGTCCAGAATTCTGTGTCCAGTGGAAGTATCCTTCAGAAATGATGGCAAAATTAAGACAATTTTACAAATGGGAAACTAAGAGAAATTTGTCTCCAGCAGACCTATACTACAAGAAATGATAATGGAAGTTCTTCAACTGAGCAAGAAATGATATTAACAGAAAACTTGGATCTTCGGGAGCAAATGAAGAACATCAGAAATGGTAAATATCTGGATAAAAATAAAAGACTATTATCCTCTTAAGTCCTTTAAAATGACCTTTGGGTATTTAAAACAAAATTATAACATTGGAGTTTTGGAGTTTTCAATGTATGCAGATGTAATACATATTTACATTGTTAATATACAATAGTGATTTTTACAACTACTATAAAATACATAAAACTATAACAACGTATGGTATGTGGCAAGGGGGCAGGTGATTAAAGGGACCTATATGCTTGCAAGGTGTATGTGTTTTACATGAAGAGAAGAGATATAGTGTTCTGCTTGAACTCTGAAAGATCAGAGATGTATATTGTGATCCTTACAGAAATTGCTAAAAATAAAATACAAAGAGGTACAGTTCATGAGCCAATAGAATTGTTAAAATGCAGTACTAAAGAGTATTTAAATTATCTTTCTAAAAAGTAGAAAAGAGGCTGGGCATGGTAGCTCACGCCTGTAATTCCAGCACTTTGGAAGGCCGAGGCGGGTGGATCACTTGAGGTCAGGAGTTTGAGACCAGCCTGGCCAACACGGTAAAAACCCATCTCTAGTAAATATACAAAAATTAGCCAGGCATGGTGGTGCATGCCTGTAGTCGCGGCTACTTGGGAGGCTGAGGCAGGAGAATCACTTGAACCCGGGAGGCGGAGGTTGCAGTGAGCCGAGGTCACACCACTGCACTCCAGCCTGGGCGACAGAGCAAGACTCGATCTCAAGAAAAAAAAGAGGAAAGAAAGAACAACAGGAACTACTGCAACAACACATAGAGACAATAGAGCCAAGTAATAAAATTATTAAATGAAATTCAGTGATAACAATAATCACATTAAATATTAAACGTCTAAATACTAAAATTTAAAGCTAGGTTGTTAGAGCAGATACAAAAGAAAGAACAAACTATACTTCCTACAAGAGATTTATCTTAGGCCTAAAAATACAAATATATTGAAAGTAAATGAATAGACAAAACTATACCAGGTAAACAGCATAAAAAGAAGAAACAGCTATATTAACATCAGATGAAATCGCTTTTAAGACTGAGGGTATTATCAGAGGTAAAGTGTGATATTTCATAACGAAAAAAGGCACAATCTGAGAAAACGTAATCACAAATGCCTGTGTAACAGCAACTTAAACATACATGAAGCAAAAATTGAGATCATGGTAGAAGATTTTAACACCCCCTTCTCAGTAATTGATAGATCAACTAAAAGAAAATCTATAAAGACATAGAAGATTTGAACCGATTTGATCTAATGGATACATTTGGAATACTATACCTAAATAACTGCCAAATACATATTTTTTTATGTTCACATGGTGTATTCTCAAAGAGAGACCATGTGATAGACAATAAAACAAAACAACAAACTTAAAAGGAATGAAATTATGCAGTTTGTTCTCTTACCACAACAGAATTAAAATTCAATGACAGTAAGATAGGAAAATACCAAATATTTTGAAACTTAACACCCCCCTAAATAAAAAATAGGACAAAGAAGAAATCAAAAAGGAAATTAGAAAATACTTTGAAGGGAATGATAATGAAAATACAACAGATCAAAACTTGAGGAATGTAGATAAAGCAGTGCTTACAGGGTGACATAACTTCAATTTCTTTCTTTCTTTCTTTCTTTTTTTTTTGAGACGGAGTCTCTTGCTGTGTTGCCCAGACTGGAATGAAGTGGCATGATCTCAGCTCACTGCAACCTCTGCCTCCCAGGTTCAAGCAATTCTCCTGCCTCAGCCTTCCGAGTAGCCTGAATCACAGGCATGCACCACCATGCCCGGCTAATTTTTGTATTTTAGTGGAGATGGGGTTTCGCCATGTTGCCCAGGCTGGTCTCAAATTCCTGATCTCAAGTGATCAGCCTGCCTCGGCCTCCCAAAGTGCTGGGATTACAGGCGTCAACCCATTTCAGTTTCTTAAATTAGAAAACAAAGCTCTAAAATTAATGACCTGAGATTTTAAGAAGCTAGACTAGGAAAAGCAAATTGAACCTAAACTAAGTAGAAGGAAGAAGGAATAAAGATAAGAACAGAAATCCACCACCCAAAAAACAGATGAGAGAAAACTGACAAAACCAATGTCTGATTATTTGAAAAGAAAAACAAAATAAACATGTACCTACCTACATGATTGAGATAAAAGAGAAAGCAGTAGACAAAATTAAACATGCATTCATGATATAAACTCAGTAAACCAGGAATGATAGGGAACTTCTTAACCTGAAAAGGAGTATATACTGGAAAACCCCCAATTAACATCATACATAGCAGTGAAAGATGGAATATATTACCCCAAGGATTAGAAACATGGAAAGAATGACCTCTTTCACCGTTTGTATTTAACATTGGAACAAATGCTCTAGACATTGCATTAGGGCAAAAGAATAACAGCAATAATGTGTATAAAGATCCTAAAGGACAAAGTAAACTGTCCCTCTGCAAAAGCAACTACTAGAACAAGTGAATGAATTAACAATGTTAAAGAATATAATATTAATATAAAATGAGTTGAATATTTTATATACTAGTAGCAAACAATTGGTATTTTTAAAAAATTTCATCAAAAGAAAAATAGGAATAAATATAACAAAATACATCTACAATCTCTACCTGTTCAACTACAAAACACTGATGAGAGAATTTTTAAATGACTGAATTTAATAGATATACCATGTTCATGAATTACAACACTCAAGATTGTTGACATGTTGCTTCTAATGAAATTGATTAATAAAACTAATATAATTTCAATTAAAATTTCAGTAGACCATTTTGAGAGAACATGAAAAGCTGATGGTAAAATCAATGTGAAAATGCATAAAAACAAGCAATAATAGACAATGCAGTTTTTAAAATGATAAAATTGGAGAACCTATCCAGATTTCAAGACTTCAAGTTA
Organism: Pan troglodytes; assembly: GCF_028858775.2. Lineage (NCBI taxonomy): Eukaryota > Metazoa > Chordata > Mammalia > Primates > Hominidae > Pan > Pan troglodytes. The sequence continues at coordinate 61,717,758 of NC_072411.2, read as the reverse complement.
TAATCATAACTATTTGTTATTGGCAAAATGAAAAGCCCGTGGACCAATGGAACAGAATCAAATCTTAAAATAGGCCTGGGACACACATATATAATTAACTGATTTTCACCAAGGATGCTAAGGTAATTTAGTGAGGGAATGGAGAGTCTTTTATTTATTTATTTATTTATTTTTGAGACAGAGTCACACTCTGTCACCCAGGCTGCAGTGCAGTGGCACAATCTTACCTCACTGCAACCTCCACCTCCTGGGTTCAAGCGATTCTCATGCCTCAGACTCCTGAGTAGCTTGAATTACAGGCATGTGCCACCATGCCTGGCTAATTTTTGCATTTTTAGTAGAGACAAGGTTTCACCATGTTGGCCAGGCTGGTCTCAAACTCCTGGCCTCAAGTGATCCACCTGCCTTGGCTTTCCAAAGTGCTGGGATTATGGGTGTTAGCCACCATGTCTGGCTGGAGAGTCCTTTCAATAAAATGTTGATATAATTGACTGCCAAAATGGGGGAGAAATTATTAATCCTATCTTATATTGAAGAAAAAAACTCAATTAACTATAAACTTAAATCTAAAGCCTCGCACTGTAAATCGCTGAGAAAAAAATTAAAAAAAAAACAGGAGAAAAATCTTTGCAATCTAGAAATGGGAAAATTATTCTTAGTTTTATTTTTTTTATTATACTTTAAGTTATGGGATACATATGCAGAACGTGCAGGTTTGTTACATAGGTATATATGTGCCATGGTGGTTTGCTGCACCCATCAACCCGTCATCTAGGTTTTAAGCCCCACTTGCATTAGGTATTTCTCCTAATGCTATCCTTCCCCTTGCCCCCCACCCCCAACAGGCCCTGGTGTGTGATGTTCCCCTCTCTGTGTCCATGTGTGTTTTGTTTTGTTTGGTTTGGTTTTTTTCAGATGGAGTCTTCGCTCTGTTGCCCAGGCTGGAGTGGAGTGGCCTGATCTTGGCTCACTGCAACCTCCGCCTCCTGAATTCAAGCAATTCTCCTGCCTCTGCCTCCTGAGTAGCTGGGATTACAGGCATGTGCCACCACACCCAACTAATTTTTGTGTTTTAGTAGAGACGGGGTTTTGTTGTGTTGGCCAGGCTGGTCTCGAACCCCTGACATCAAGTGATCCACCCACTTTGGCCTCCTAAATGCTGGGATTACCATGCCTGGCCTGTTCTTAGAATTTTAAAAGTATGAATCAGCTGGGCATGGTGGCACATGCCTGTAATCCCAGCACTTTGGAGGCTGAGGTCGCTGGATCACTTGAGCCCAGGAGTTTGAGACCAGCCTGGGCAACATGGTGAAACCCCATCTTTACAAAAAATACAAAAATTTAGCTAGGCATGGTGGTGTGCACCTGTAGTCCCAGCTACTTGGAAGGCTGAGGTTGGAAGATCACCTGAGTCAGTGAGGCAGAGATTGCAGTGAGCTAAAATTGGGCCATTGCACTCTAGCCTGGGTGACAGAGCGGGACCCTGTCTCAAAAAAAAAAAAAAAAAAGAATCATAAAAAAATATAATAAATTGGCCTTTTTTTAAAGATCAAAATTTAAAACTTTTGCTCTTTGAAAACACACTTAATAAAATGAAAATGCAGTGCATGCATGGAGGAACAATATTGTAAATATATATCAAAGGACTGGGACTTGCTTGCAGGATATTAACAGAACTTTTACAACTCACTAACAAGAAGAACATGACCCATTTAACAAATGAACAAAAGTTTTGCCTCGGTACATCATAAAAAGATACATGAATGTGAAAATAACCACATGAAAATATGCCCAACATCATTAGTCAACAGGGAAATGCAAATTAAAACCAAAGACACCCATTTCACACACATTACAATTGTTAAAACTAAAAAAGATGTCCATATGGGATGCTGTTTAGGATGTGCACCAACTAGAATTTGCAAACACTGATGGTGGACGTGTAAAATGGAATCCACCTTAGAAAATGGTTTGACAGTTTCTTAAAAGTTAGCAACAGGCAGCCGGGCCCGGTGGCTCACACCTGTAATCCCAGCATTTTTGGAGGCCAAGGCAAGCAGATCACGAGGTCAGGAGTTCAAGACCAGCCTGGCCAACATAGTGAAACCCCGTCTCTACCAAAAATACAAAAATTAGCCGATGTGGTGGCATGTGCCTGTAATACCAGCTGCTCAGGAGGCTGAGGCAGGAGAATCGCTTGAACCCAGTAGGCAGAGGTTGCAGTGAGCCAAAACCAGACCATGCCATTGCATTCCAGCCTGGGTGACAGAGTGTGACTCCATCTCAAAAAAGAAAAAAAAAAAAAAGAAAACATTAGCAACAGGCTGTGCATGGTGGCTTACACCTGTAATCCCAGCACTTTGGGAGGCCAAGGTGGGAGGATCACCTGAGGTCAGGAGTTTGAGACCAGCCTGACCAACATAGTGAAACTGCATCTCTACTAAAAACACAAAAAATTAGCTGGGCGTGGTGGCACACACCTGTAATCCCAGCTACTTGGGAGGCTGAGGCAGGAGAATTGCTTGAGCCTGGGAGGCGGAGGTTGCAGTGAGCTGAGATCATGCCACTGCACTCCAGCCTGGCCGACAGTGAGACTCTGTCTCAAAAAAAAAAAAAAAAAAGAAAAAGAAAAAAGAAAAAAAACAACAACAACAAAAGAAAATTAGATAAATTAGACTTTGCCAGTGTTAAAACTTTTGTCCTAGGGTCACCATCAAAAAGGTAAAAGACCACCAACAGAATGGGAGAAATATTTGCAAATCATACATTTAATAAGAAACTTGTATCTTGAATATATAAATACCACTTACAATTCAATAAAAAGCTCATTTTAAAAAATGGACAAAGAATCAAAATACATATTTATCTAAAGAAGGTATATAAATGGTTTATAAGCACATGAAATTATGTTCAACATCATTAGCCATCAGGGAAATGAAAATCAAAATGACAATAAGATACTAATTCACAACCACTAGGATGGCTGTTTAAAAACCAAAAGTAAGGGCTGGGCGCAGTGGCTCACTCCTGTAATCCCAGCACTTTGGGAGGCTGAGGCAGGTGGATCATTTGAGGTCAGGATTCAAAGCCAGCCTGGCCAACATGGTGAAACCCCATGTCTACTAAAAATACAAAAAAAAAAAAATTAGCCGGGCATGGTGGTGGGCACCTGTAATCTCAGCTACTCGGGAGGCTGAGGCAGGAGAATCACTTGAGCCCGGGAAGCAGAGATTGCAGTGAGCAGAGATCACGGCATTGCACTCCAGCCTGGGCGACAGCAAGACTTCATCTCAAAAACAAAACAAAGCAAAACAAACAAACAAAAGTAAAAAACAAGAATCAGTGAGAATGTGGAAATATTGGAACCTCTCATATGGTGCTGGCAGGTATGTAAAGTGGTTCAGCCACTGTGTGGAAAACAGTTTGGCAGTACATGAAAAAGCTAAGCATAGAAATACCATATAACCAAACAATTCTACATTTAGGTATATACCTTAAATAATTAAAAACAGATACCCAAACAAATACTTCTGCATGAATGTTTATAGTAGTACTATATACAATTGCCAAAAGGTGGAAAGAACTAAATGTCCATCAACAGATCAATAAGCAAATTGTGGTATAATCTATCCAATGGAATATTATTTTTGGCCAACAAAAAGGAATAGTGGTGCATGCTACAGTGCAGATGAGCCTTGATAACATGCCAAGTGAAAGCAACCAAATACACAAGGCCACATGTTGTATGATTCCATTTGTATGCAATATCCAGAATAGGTAAATCCAGAGACAGACAGTAGATTGGTGGTTGCCAGTGGCCAGGGGAAAGAGGAAATAAGGGAATACCTGTCTCATGGGCATGGGTTATTTTGGGTGGGGGGTGGTCAGGGAGTAATGAAAATGTATTGCAATTAGATAAGATTGTTGGCCAGGCACGGTGGCTTACTCCTGTAGTCCTAGCACTTTGGGAGGTGGAGACAGGAGTATCGCTTGAGCCCAAGAGTTCGAGACCAACCTTAGTAATATACTGAGACCTTGTCTCAATTAAAAAAAAAAAAAGATGATGGTTTTACAACATTGTGAATGTACTAAATGCCCCTGAATTGTTCCTTTTAAAATCGTTAATTTTATATTATGGGAATTTACACAATAAAACACACATACAAACATACACTCACACATTGAGATATCACTACACATCAAATAGATGAAATAAAACTTTTAAAACTGACTGCACTGGGTTTTGACATGGTTATAGAGGAATTAGAACCCTATGTGTGGGAATATAAAATTGTAAAACTACTTAGGAAAACAGTTTGGGGGCTTTAAAAAGCTTAAAAAGCTAAACAAAACCCAACCACATGATTCATTCACTCTTTTCTTGGGAATTTGCCCAAGAAAAAAAGAGGATATGGGCACACAGACTCTTGAACTAGAATATACCTAACAGCTTTATTTGTAATAGCCCCCAAATTGGAAACATCTGAAATGTCCACCAACAGGTTAATGAATAAAGAAACTGTAGTATATCCATACAATGGAATACTACTCAGCCATATAGAAAGATTAATTATTCACACATTACAATATGGCTGAAGCTCAAAGTAATTTTTCTAAGTGAAGCAACCCGCACAAAAAGGGAATACATACTATATGATTTCATTTATATAAAACTCTAAACAAAATAGACAAATCTCTATTGGCAAGAAATAGATTGTTAGTTGCCTGGGGACAGGAAGAAGGGGAGTAGGGAGGGAAAGAGGATTACAAAAGGGATGAAAAAACTTTTTGGAGTGATGGATATATTCACTAGGTTGATTATGGTACTGTTTCACAAGTATATTCATAAGTCAAAATTTATCAAATTGTACACTGTACATATGTGTATTTTGTATATCAATTATACTTTAATAATGCTATTTTTAAAATAAAAATATTAGTGGCCAGGCTCAGTGGCTCACGCCTGTAATCCTAGCACTTTGGGAGGCCGAGGTGGGTGGATTACTTGAGGTCAGGAATTCAAGACCAGCCTGACCAACATGGTAAAACCCCATGTCTGCTAAAAATATAAAAATTAGCTGGGCATGGAGGTGCACGACTAATCCCAGCTACTCAGGAGGCTGAGGCAGGAGAATTGTTTGAACATGGAAGGTGGAGGTTGCAGTGAGCTGAAATTGTGCCAGCCTGGGCAACAGAGTGAGACTCTGTCTCAAAAAATATATATATATTGATGAGGATGTGGAGTAATTGGAACCCTTGTACACTGCTTATGGGAGAGAAAAATGTGTAGTTGCTTTTCACAGTTTGGCAGTTCCTTAAAAAGTTAAACATAGAGTTACCATTAAATCCATCACATCTACAACTAGGTATATGCTCAAGAGAAATGAAAACATATGTCTACAGAAGAAGTCACAGATTAATGTTCATGCAGCATCATAATGGCCAAAAGATGGAAACAACCCAAATTCTTTTAAATGAAGAAAGGATAAACAAAATGTTATGTATCTATACAGTGGAATATTATTTATCTGTAAGAAGGAATGAAGTACTGATTCATGGTACAAGATGGTTGACTCTCCAAAACATTATGCTAAGTGAAATAAGCCAAAAATGAAAGGACAGATGTATAATTTCACTTATTTGTGATATATATGATACCTCATAGAGGCAAATTAATAGAGACAAAGTCGAATAGAGCTTACCAAATACTATGGGGAGAAATGAATGGGGAGTTATTGTTTAATGGGTATAGAGTTTCTGTTTGGCATGATGAAAAAGTTCTGGAAATGGAAAATTATGGTGGTTGCACAAAATTATGAATGTGCTTAATTCCACTGAATTGTACACTTCAAAATGGTTAAAATAGTAAATTGATGTTCTATTTATTTTACCTCAATGAAAAAGTAATACATGAAATTATGATACTTTAATGAATAGAGGACTTCCAGTTATGGTAAATGGAAATAGTTGATGACTTCTCTTCACAAAAAAATAAGTATAAAAGTGGATAAATTTGTCAGAAACAACAACTTCTGTGCACTGGAAATCAACCCAAAGCAGACAACACATTGAGAAACATTAATTCTTGAAAAACTGTTGCAGTTTTGGGTATGAATAGTGAGAGTCTGTGGCCTTCTTGTCTGGAGCTGTTCCTATACCCCTACGCCAGGGAACTTAGTGGACAAGAATGGTAGTTTTACCAGCTTTTGAGTGGTCATGGATACTATGACATTTGATGTCAGAGGAATACTCAGAAGTGGAGAATAAAAATGTGTGTCTTTGCCAGCTAAAATTGTCAAATTAGTTTTAAAGTGGTGGGGAAAACCCCCAGTTTTGTTAACCAAAAGTTAGTTCCACTTGGGAGACCTGGAAATGAGATCTGTATAGGGGCTCTCCACACATCCCTTGCTAACTAGCAAACTACACATGTTCAAAGAATACCCAAGAGCATCTGGCAAAAAGTAAAAAGACAAAGGACACTAAATATTTGGCTCAAACTTTTAGTAGGTTCTGCAACCCACACACAGATAATTGGCAAGTGGTAGAAATCTTACTGGCTCAAGATATTTGAGCACAACCTTGAGGCTGATTGAGCCACAACCGTTGGCTGACCCCTGAGTAATGTTGAAACAGGCAACTTCTAGGAAGCCAGATTACAAAATAATAGTAGGAATAAAGAAACGGAACAGAAACATTCACGGAAGAAATTATACAAATTCTCTACAATCTCTTCCAGAAAATAGAAACAAAGGGAATGCTTCCTAACACATTATGTCAAGCTGGAATTATTCTAGTACCCAAACTAGACTAGACAAAGACATTACAAGAAAGGGAAAGTACAGATCAAAATCTCTCATGAGTATAGGTGCAAAAATCTTCAGCTAAGGCCAGCCACAATGGCTAATACCTGTAATCCCAGCACTTTGGGAGGTCGAGGCGGGAGGATTGCTTGATCCCAGGAGTTCAAGACCAGCCCAGGCAACATAGGGAGACCCCATCTGTTCAATACAAATAAAATTTAGCTAGGTGCAGTGGTTCACGCCTGTAATCAGACCACTTTGGGAGGCCAAAGTGAGTGCATTGCCTAAGCTCAGGAGTTCAAGACCAGCCTGGGCAACATGGTAAAACTCCATCTCTACTAAAATACAAAGAATTATCCAGACTTCAGTGGTGCATGCCTGTAGTCCCAGCTACTTGGGAGGCTGAGGCACAAGAATCACTTGAACCTGGGAGGCAGAGGTTGCAGTGAGCTGAGATTGCACCACTGCACTCCATCCTGGGCAACAGAGCAAGACTCTGTCTCCAAAAAAGTATAAATAAAGAAAATAAAAATAAAATTTAGCTGGGCATGGTGGTACACGCTTGTGGTTCTGCATACTCATGAGGCCTAGGTGAGAGGATCTCTTGAACTCAGGAGATCAAGGTTGCAGTGAACCATGATTGTGCCACTGCACTCCAGTCTGGGTGACACAGCGAGACCCAGTCGCAGAAAAAATGTTTTTTTTCTACTGAATATTAGCAAATCAAATCCCACAGTGCACAAAAACAATTATATACCATGACCAACTGGTATTTATTCCAGTTATGCAAGGTTGGTTTAGCAAAGATCAATTAATGAAATTCATGACATCAACTGGCTAAAGAAATCATATGATCCTATCAATAGATGCATAAAAACAATTTGACAAAGTCCAACACCCATTTATGACAAAAATCTTTTTCAAACTGAGAATAGAAGGGAACTCCCTCAAGTTGATAAAAGACATCAACAGAGAAACTACCTCTGAAATACTTAATAGTGAGAGAATAGATGCTTTCCCACTAAGATCAGAAACAGGGCAGAGATGTCCACTTTCACCGCTCCCATTCGACGTCATACTGAAGTGCCTATTTAATTCAATAAGACAAGAAAAAGAAACAAAATGCCTGCAGATTTGGAAAGAAGAAATGAAACTGTCTTTGTTTGCAGATTTAAAGAATCAACCAAAAAATCTGGAACTAATAAATACTTGTATCAAAGCTGCACGATACGAAGTGAATATACAAAATCCAGTTGCTTTCTTGTATTCCAGCAATGAGCAATTTGAATTTGACATTAAAGAAACAATACCTTTTACATTACCACCAAACCCTAGAAGTACTTAGATATAAATCTGACAAAGTATGTACCAGAACTGTATGAGGAAAACTATAAAACTCTGACAAAAGAAATCAAAGATCTAAGTAAATTGTGAGATATTCCATGTACATGGATAGGAAGAGTCTATTATGTCAAGATGTCAGCACTTTCCAACTTGATTTATAGATTTAACAGAATCTCAATCAAAGTCATTGCCAATTATTTTTGGGACATCAACAAGCTGATTCTGAAGTTTATACGTAAAGACAAAAGATGCAGAAAAGCCAAGACGATATTGAAGAACAAGGTTAGAGGACGACACTCCCCAATTTCATGGCTTACTGTAAAGCTACAGTAATCAACACGGTGTGGTACTGATAAAAGAGAGAACAAATTGATACAGAACACAGAAATAGACCTACGCAAAGAATAGTCAATGGATCTTTGACAAAAGAGCAAAGGCAATTTAATGTAGAAAGGATAGTCCTTTCAATAAATGGTTCTGGAACTGGACATCTACATGCAAAAAAAAAAAGAATATAAACATAGGACTTACAGCTTCCAGAAAAATTAATTAAGCATGGATAGACCTAAATGTAAAACTGCAAAACTGTAAAACTCCTGGATGATAACACTGGAGAACGTCTAAGTGACCTAGAGTTTGCAGGGAATTTTTAGATACAATACCAAAAGCATATACTCCATAAAAGAAAAAAATTGGTAAGTTGTACAAGATTAAAATTTAAAACTTCTCTGCAAAGGACACCATTAAGAGAATGAAAAAACAAGCCACAGAGTGGGAGAAAATATTTGCAAAATACGTGTCTGATGACTGTTATTCAAACATGCAGAGTACTATTTAAATTCAAAAATAAGAAAACAGACAACCTGATTAAAAAATGAGCAAAGGATCTAAACATATAAAGAAAAGATACATATGGCAAATAAGCATATGAAAAGATGCTCAGCATCGTATGCCATTAGGGAATTGTTAATTAAAATGAGAGTGTTACATCCAGACAATGGAATATTATTCAGTACTAAAAAGAAATGACCTATTAAGAAATAAAAAGACATGGAGAAACCTTAAACACATATTGCCAAGTGAAAGAATCCAATCTGAAAAGGTTACATACTGTTTAATTCCAACTATATGACATTCTGCAAAAGGTAAATCTATGGAGACAATAAAAAGAGCAGTGGTCGTCAAGGGGTTCAGGGTGAAGTAGGGAGAGAGGGATAAATGGGTGTAACACATAATTTTTAGAATCGTGAAACTATCCTGTATGATACAATAATGGTAGATACATGTCATTATACATCTGTCAGAACTCATGCAAAGCAACAGAAAGCATACCCCCAATGTAATCTGTAACTTTAGTTAATAATGTGTCAGTATTGGCTCATCGGTTGTGGCCAGTGTACCACAGTAATTCAAGATATTAATAACTGGGGAAGAGATTTGAGGGTTTATATGGGAACTCTCTGTACTTGCAACTTATTTTTCTGTAAAACTACAATTGCTTTAAAAAGTATATTAATTTTTAAAAGAATAATCAGAGACATCAGTAGCTACACACTGCATGAGAGACAAATTCTGAACTTTAAGTCCAGGCAAGTTACTAAAAATAAATAAACAAAACTTTCAGGAAAATACAACAGAATTTAGAGTTGCTACATGCTCTCTAAAAGTCAAAACTACTAGATATGCAAAGATGAGACATGCTCTGGAAATAAAACAATCACTAGAAATTGAATCTGAGTGGGCCCAGATGTTAGATTTTGCAAAGGACCTCAACACAGCTATTAAAAATATGTTGAAAATTTTTAAAAACTTACATTCAAAGAAGTAATGGGAAACATAATAGCAGTGACTCAACATAAAGGGGGACTCTAAATAGATAAATAGAATCTATAGAAACGGAACCAAATAGAAATTCTAGAGCTTAAAAGTAAGATAACTGAAATGAAAAATTTGCTTGATGGACTTAGCAGCAAATTGAAACACTCAGTAAACTTGAAGATCATTAAAAATTACCCAATGAGATCATTAGAAATTATCCAATGCAATGTCAGGTAATCAGTATACATGTAATGGGCATCCCAGTATGAGGGTGAGGGGGGAGAAAAAATAATTGAAGAAATAATTAATGAACACCTCCCAGTTTTGGTAGAAACTTGAGATTCAAGAAGCTCAACAAATCCCATAAAGGAAAAACACTAAAGGACCACACCTGGAAACATTATCGTGAAAGTGCTGACAGCTAAAGTCAAAAAGAAACTCTTGAAAGAAGCAAGAAAAATCAGCTGTTTTCAGAAACAGTGATCTCCAGAAGACGATACAATGGCATATTTAAAGTCCTGGAGGTGGGTTTATGGAGGGAACTGACAACAAAGAATACTATATACCACAAAATTAGCCTTCAGAAATGAAGGTGAAATAAAAGATGTTTCCAAGAAAATAAAAACTGAGAGATTTTTGTATTTTTAGCAGAGACAGGGTTTTGCCATGTTTGCCAGGCTGGTCTCAAACTCCTGACCTCAGGTAATTCACCTGCCTCAGCCTCTTTCTTCACTTTTAATGTGACTATAGTGCATGTTTGTTTAAGTTATTTTGTTATTTTCCATTAGCCAATTCCTTACACTGTACTAATTGCCTTTGAATTCATGTTATCATTTTATTTTAATTCCTCTCTTTGACTTTCCTGTTGCATCTTCTTTGAAATAACCAAGCACATGAAAAATAAATGTTTATATTTTCCTCAGAGGAAACTATTTACAGAATATATGCTATTTTACATGTCTTTTTACCTTTTATCTCGGCTCACTATAGCTTCCGCCTCCCAGGCTCAAGCGATTCTCCTGCCTCAGCCTCCCAAGTTACAGGCATGCATCACCATGCCCAGCTAATTTTTGTATTTTTTTGTGGAGATGGGGTTTCACCATGTTGCCCAGGCTGGTCTTGAAGCCCTGAGCTCAAGTGATCCACCTCCCAAAGTGCAGGAATTACAGGTGTGAGCCACCATGCCCGGCCTGTAGTTTCTTTTCAAAACACTCTTCTTTTCTTTTCTTTCTTTTTTTGCTACATACTTAGTAAGTTCTTCCGGCATTTTTTTCAATAGAGAGCATTGAAGAAGAAAACTTATACTTCCTCACTTTCATATTAAACTGCTAGCAAATTGTGCTCTTAGTGCTACCTTAGAAGGCAGGTTTCTACCTCTCTCTGCAATACTTGTTGACATTTATCTTAAATGGATCTTGTTGGCCCTTCTTGGGGTTTTTTTGTCTTGGGTTCTCTGTCTAAATTAGTCAGATCTCAGTTCACAATGCTTTGATAATATGTGATATATTCAAGCCTATCTTTCCATCCTTTGTCTACTACCAACATATATATTTCAGCCCTGTGCTCCTGCTTCTTTATGTGTTACATGCTGGGAGTTATAAACTCTGTAGATATAACAAAGAAAAGAGGCTATGGTGGAATCTTTGGCAGGCTTCTCATTCTGGTTTCCTCAGAATATTACTCCATGCAGTTGGGAAACGGCTGTCTTTTTATTGATCAATATATTACAACATGTAATGAGAGTTGAGTTCTTTTCCTGCCTATGTTAGTCCAAGCTGCTCTTGTTGATAGAATATATTTCTGATTGCATTCCCACTATTATAACAGGAAAAATTCCACTAAGATTTTGGCTTATTGTTGTTTAAAGCTCCTGTACTATTTTTTGGGGGTTAACTTCCAAGTCTACTTAATGCTTTTTTATATTCCAGTGAATCTTTTAAATGTGGAAGAATTTGAGATTATCTAGTAGAATTTCCTATTTGATGAAGATATGGTACAGAGGTTAAATTAGTATTCTATAGGCTCAACCAAATGTTGTAAGATACAAGCACATTTTCTGATTACTAGTCCATTGCCCTTGCCATTGTTTCATGATAAATCTTTTATTATTTGAGTTTGTCAATAATTCCATTAGAAGGAACACTAATATAGAAGTCAGCATATCTAGATTTTAGTGACAACCATGTCAATAATTAGCTAAATGATTTTAGAAGTCACTGAACCTTATGTGTAATTACATCACGTATCATATAAGCCAGAAGATCGAGGTTTTCTTTAGGATCTTTTTCACTTGTAAAATTCAATTTCAAGTTGTTTTGATTTCTAGGGTGCCGAGCAAAGACTATCTCAAGTTTTGTTTAGAGGTACTAGGTAACACAAAACCTATAATATACGATTCTTTCCAACTCTTTGATATATTCTATTAAAAGAATTATAGAATATCTGGGTCAGCTGCATATGTGAGGTTGGGTATACATTTGAACAAATTCCAAAATACTTTAATAGAATAAATGTTGTAGAAATGATTTTTTAAAAAGAATAGTAATATCACGTGTTTATTGAATATTTGTTAGGTAAAATTCTTACAGAATTTTTAATAAAAAGGTGCTGTGGGAGGTTAATTAAAAAGGACACTTGGTGCCAGGTGTGGTGGCTCACGCCTATAATCCCAGCACTTTGGGAGGCCAAGGCGGGTGGATCACTTGAGGTCAGGAGTCAAGACTAGCCTGGCCAACATGGTGAAACCCTGTCTCTACCAAAAAGTATAAAAAATTAGCCAAGTATGGTGGCGTGTGCCTGTAATCCCAGTTACTTGGGAGGCTGAGGCAGGAGAATCACTTGAACCCAGGAGGAAGAGGTTGCAGTGAGTTGAGATGGCACCCCTGCACTCCAGCCTGTGTGACAGAGTGAGACTCCACCTCAAAAAAAAATAAAAATAAAAATAAAAAAGGACATTTGGGCCAGGCACAGTGGCTCATGCCTGTAATTCCAGCACTTTAGGAGGCCAAGATAGGAAAATTGCTTGAGCCTAGGAGTTTGAGACCAGCCTGGGCTACAGAGTGAGACCCCATCTCTACAAAAACCAAAAAAATTAGCCAGGCATGGTACCACACACCTGTAGTTCCAACTTCTTGGGAGGCCGAGGCAGGAGGATCACTTGACCCAGGAGGTTAGGGCTGTTAGTAAATCATGTTTATACCACTCAACAATGCATGAAGCCTTTGGGCAATAGAGCAAGATACTGTCTCAAAAAAAATACTTCTTGCATGCTCAACATCATTAATTATAGGGAAACGCAAATCAGAACCACAATGAGATGCCACTTTGTGCCCACTAGATTGGCTGTAATCAAAATGATAGACAGTGGCCAGGCGCGGTGGCTCACGCCTGTAATCTCAGCACTTTAGGAGGCCGAGGTGGGTGGATCACCTGAGGTTAGGAGTTTGAGACTAGCCTGGCCAACATGATGAAACCCTGTCTTTATTAAAAAATACAAAATTAGCCAGGTGTTGTGGCGCGCGCCTATAATCTCAGCTATATGGGAGGGTGAGGCAGGAGAATCACTTGAATCCGGGAGGTGGAGGTTGCAGTGAGCCAAGATCATGCCATTGCACTCCAGCCTGGGCAACAAGAGCAAAACTCCATCTCAAAAAAAAAAAAAAGAGAGTAACAAGTGATGGTAAAGATGGAGAGAAATCGGCATCCCTGTACATTGCGGGGGAGAAAGTAAAATTGTATAGCCAGTTTGGAAAGCAGTCTGTCAGTTCCTCAGAAAATTATAGTTATTATATGACTCAGCAATTTTACTTCTAGGTATATACCCAAAAGAGTGGAATAAATACATTTTCAAACAAAAACGTGTATATGAATGTTTATAGCAGTATTATTCATAATAGCTCAAAATTTGAAACAATTTATTCACTAATAGATGAATGGAAAAATAAAATGTGATCTATTCATATAATGAAATATTATTCAGCAATGAAGCAGAATGAGGTACCAATAAATGCTACAATATGGATCAACCCTGAAAACTTATGCTATGTGAAAGGAGCTAGTCACAAAAGACCACATATTTTATGGCTCCATTTGTATAAAATATGTGGAATAGGCAAAGTCCACATATTTTTCAGAAACTGGGGGAAGAGGGGAGTCAGTAGTGATGGGTAATGGGTGTGGGGTATCTTTTGTGGGTGATGAAAATCTGTAGTGATGGTTGTACAAATTTGTGACTAAAAAGCACTAAATTATATATTTCAAAGGGGTAAGTTTTATGGTAAATGAATTATATTTCAATAATGTTTTAAAACCTCAAAAAATTATATCTTCCTACCAATCCTGACATAGTTGACCCCGTGAATGTACTCTTGAAAACATAATAAATGAAAACCTACACTACTGCCAAAGATTAAGATTGGCAGAAAAGTGATTATGAGAATATACAAGGTTTTTTCACTAACACTAAGGAGAGAGCTGGGATGAGAAAAAACATAAATCACATACTTTTCCTCATAAAATAAAATCAGTTCTGGTCCTTGAAAAAGAGAGAAACTTTTTCTCCTACTATTAACTCCCCTTGATTGAAATGAGGTTTGTAATAATCAGAAGGCTCTATAGCCATCTCATTACTTGTTTTTAAGATGGCCATAATACTGTACCAACCCATTTCTATTTTTTTCTATATTCACAATGTAAGAGTAATGGTAAAATAAGTGCATTGCAATTCTTGGATATATGATTCCCCACATAAGTGAGGAAACAAAGTATCTTGATAACATTATGTGCTGGAGATTATAATCACAATGTTTTTTTAAGGAATTTTAAGGCTAGTTAATAAAAGGAATTTTTATCAATTAAAAATAAACGAATAGGATCTTATATTTCTAGATGAGATGGAGTAACTGGAAAAATTTAACCTGCTGCCTGAAATAATAGGAATATGTGAAACAAGTGGTTTTTAAGACATTGGGCATTGGGCAACAAAGGACATTGTTTGCTGAGAGACATTAATCAAACAAGGTTGGCCCTATTATGGTCTCAGCTTACTGCTGTGAGAGACTTTGCAGGCTCTGTCACACAAAAGAGGAACAGAGGTAAGCACTCAAAGACTCATGACTTGAGGAGACATTGATGATAGTCTGTAGAGACCAAGGTCACTAGATATCACAGGGTGCAGTACTGAAGTGGTGAGAGTCACTACAAGAACTCCAGAGATCTGCAGAAGATCCTTGTCATGTTTACAGTAGAGTACTAATCAGTGTATGAATATGAGGGAGCTACCCAAGGCTAGGAAAAGAACCACTGAAAAGGTTTAGAAGAGGGAAGAGTGTACGCAGTTCTCACAGGAATAGGAATAGTGCCTTTTGCCACCTACCAGACTAGAAAACCTCACTATTTATGGGGCATTGGGTACAATGTTTTAAAAGATCTTGCATCAATAGTGTGGAATCCTTAGCCCTAAACTTAAATGCTCCTGTGGTTCTGTCTGACATATCTTAAAAGCAAGACCTGAAAGGATTAAATCGTTTCCAATTTAACTACAACCCAGAAAAAAAGCCCAGGAATCTTTATAGTAATACAAACATGTTCAGCACCTCACAAGATAAAATTCACAATATATGACACCCAGTAAAAAAAAAACTAGCAGGCATGGAAACAAGCAAAAAAAAAAAAAAAAAAAAAAAGACTAAAATTGTAAAATTGATGGATAAGGATACCAAAACTTCTTATAAGTGTATTCTGTATGTAAGATAAAGCTGGAGAAAAGATCAAACATGTTAAGTAAAAAAATGAATAATATAGAAGAAATCCAAAACAAACTTCTGGTGCTGATAACTATAATGTCTGAGATGGAAAACACAAGAGATGGGATTAACTAGAGGACATATCTTGTAGAAGAAAAAGATTGGTGAATTTGAAGAAATTACAATAGAAAACATTCAAAGGAAGGCATAAAGAGAAGAATTAATTATTAAAAAATGAATAGAACAGCACTAAGCTGTGGGACACCTTCATAAATAACAGATGTGCATCACTTGTATTCAACTATAAATATAGCATAATATATTTGTAATGCGACCCCTTTAAGGAAGGGAAGGCAGAAAAAAATCATAGCTGAGTTTTTCCAAATTTGATGATAGCTTTAAACCCAGAAACTGAAGAAACTCAAACCAAAAACCAAGAAACATGAAGAAAACTACGTCAGTGTAGGTCACCATCAAATTGTTCACAAATAGTAATAAGAGAAAATCTTGAAAGCAGCTTGAGGAAAAAAAAGACATATGACCTACAGCAGGGATCCCCAACCCCTGGGCCATGGACTGGTACCAGTTGTGGTCTGTGACCTGTTAGGAACTGGGCCGCACAGCAGGAGGTGAGTGGTGGGCAAGAGAAGCTTCATCTGTATTTACAGCCACTCCCCAACACTCATACTACTGCCTGAGCTCCACCTCCTGTCAGATCAGTGGTAGCATTAGATTCTCACAGGAACACAAACCCTATTGTGAACTGTGTATGTGAGGGATCTAGGTTGTGCACTCCTTATGAGAATCTAATGCCTGATGATCTGTCAGTGTCTCCCATCACCCCCAGATGGGACCATCTAGTTGCAGGAAAACAAGCTCAGGGCTCCCCTCATTCTACATTATGGTGAGCTGTATAGGCCTTGTATCCAAAATGTATAAAGAACTTTCAAAACTCAATAATAAGAAAACATATAACACAGTTTTTAAAATGGCCAATGAGTTGAACAGACATTTCACCAAAAAATATAAAAGGGTGGCAAATAAACATATAAAAATGCTCAACATCATTAGTAATTAGAGAAATGCAAATTAATATCACAATCAGATAACACCACACACCTATTAGAATGACTAAAATTTAAAAAACAAACTACCCCCTCATTTTGGCTAGGGATGTGGGATATGTGGAGTACTTATTCACTGTTGGTGGGAATGTAAAATGTTATAGCCACTTTGGTAAACAGTTTGGCAGTTTTTTTAAAAAATTGAATACATACCTACCATATGATCCAGCTATTCCACTCCTTGGTATATACCCAGGAGATGTAATGACATAAGTCTGTGTAAAATTTCTTATATAAATGTTCATAGCAACATGATTTGTAATAGCTAAAAGGTAGAAAAAAATCTAAATATTAACCCAAGAGTAGGTAAATAAAACCTGATATCTGTATAATGAAATACAGTTTAGCAATAAAAGAGAACGAACAATTTAAACATGCAAACAATGAGTGAATCTGAAAATTATACTGAATGGAAGAAGCCAGACAAAAAAGAATACGTAGTATATGATCTTATTTATATGAACTTCCAAAAATGCAAAGTAATCTATTGTGATTGAAAGCAAATCAGTCATTGCCTGGGATCCATGGAGTTGGGTAACATGGAAGAGTGGGGGGAAGCACTATAAAGGAGCAAGAGGGGCTGAAGGCAGTGGCTCACACCTGTAATCCCAGCACTTTGGGAGGCTGAGGCAGGTGGATTAGTTGAGGTCAGGAGTTTGAGACCAGCCTAAGCAACATGCTGAAACCCCATCTCTACTAAAAATACAAAAATTAGCTGGGCATGGTGGCATGTGCGTGTAACCCCAGCTACTTGGGAGGCTGAGGCAGGAGAATCTCTTAAACCTGGGAAGTGGAGGTTGCAGTGAGCCAAGATCATGTTGCTGCATTCCAGCCTGGATGACAGAGTGAGACTCTTTCTCAAAAAATAAATAAATAAATAAATAAACAAACAAATAAATAGTGGGGGAGGGCAAGAGGAAACTTTGGAGGTAAAGGATATATCCATAATCTTTACTATGTTAAGGTTTCCACAAGTATATACATACGTGTGACAAAATGATCTAATTATGCATTTTAAATATGTGCAATTTGTTGTATGCAAATTACAATAAGTTCTCACTTTGCATGGTTCCAGTATGCAAAAATTTCAGTCAGCATACTTCAGTTAAATCTCATCCATCCCCTAGAAACCTTTAAATTTACCACAGAATATTTATTATGAATAATTGCATAAAGTAAAATGTTTGCTGCTAGCTCTTCAGTCCACAAATCATTATAAATAACAGATGCATGGCATGAGTGACCCATCACATTACTTTTTCAAAGTCATCTGGTGATGATTTTTTTATTTTATTGGTCGTTGTTCAGTTCATGCACAGACAGCAAAGCATGTAGTTGTGTTGTCTTCTAGTCTGTCAGTAATAAATCTACATGACATTTTACCAAAATGAATAATCAAGGGAATTGGCTAATTGTGATGGTTAATTTTATGTATCAATTAATCTGGGCCATGGGGTGCTCAGGTATTTGGTCAGTCATTATTCTCAGTGTGTCTCTGAGAGTGTTTTTATATGAAATGTACATTTGAATCAGTAGACTGAGTAAAGGAGAGTGTTCTCCCTAATGTGGATGTGAATCAGTTGAAGTCCTGAATAGAACAAAAACGTTGATCCTACTGTGAGTAAGAGGAAATGACTCCTGCCTAACTATTGAGCTGGGAGACTGGACTTTTCTTGCCTTCAGACTTGAACTGAAACATTGGCTCTTCTTGGGTCTTGAGTCTGCCAGCTTTCAGACTTAAACTATTGTCTCTCCTGGGTTTCCAATTTGCTGACTGTAGGTCTTGGGACTAATACATAATTGTATGGGTGAATTCCTTATAATAAATATCTTTATACATACATCCTTTTGGTTTTGTTTCTCTGGAGAATCCTGACTAATATAGATTTTGGATCCAAGGTGTGGGGTTCTCCTGTACAAATACCTAAAATGTGGAAATGACTTTGGGACTGGGTAAGTGTAGAGGCTGAAAGTTTTGAGATGCATCCTAGAAATATATATGTTTAATGAACGATTGTGGTGAGGGCTCAGAGGGAAAACAGCAGAGCAGGAGAGAAAGCATCTGTCTTTAAGAGAACACATAAATAATCATGAATAGAATGTTAGAATGGTAGAAATATGTATGTTAAAGGCCATTCTGGTAGGCTCTCAGATGTAAAAGAGGAACAGGTGGCAATCCTTGTTATAAAGGGGCAAAAATCTTGTTTGAATTATGTTCTAGTATTTTGCAGTAAGTAGAATTTTTAAGCCAGGGGTCCCCAACCCCTGGCTGCAGATTGGTATGAGTCCATGGCCTATTAGTGTTGCAGGAAGTCAGGGACCCCAAACAGAGGAACCAGCTGAAGCCATGGCAGAAGAACATAAATTGTGAAGATTTCATGGACATTTATTAGATCCCCAAATTAATACTTTTATAATTTCTTACGCCTGTCTTTACTGCAATCTCTGAACATAAATTGTGAAGATTTCATGGATACTTATCACTTCCCCAATTAATACCCTTGTGATTTCTTATGCCTGTCTTTATTTTAATCTCTTAATCCTGTCATCTCATAAGCTGAGAAGGATGTATATTGCCTCAGGACCCTGTGATGATTGCATTAACTGCACAAATTGTAGAGCATGTGTGTTTGAACAATATGAAATCTGGGCACCCTGAAAAAAGAACAGGATAACAGCAATGTTCAGGGAACAAGAGAGATAACCTTAAACTCTGACTGCCGGTGAGCCGGGCGGAACAGAGCCATATTTCTCTTCTTTCAAAAGCAAATGGGAGAAATATCACAGAATTCTTTTTCTCAGCAAGGAACATCCCTGAGAAAGAGAATGCGCCCCTGAGGGTGGGCCTCTAAAATGGCCCCCTTGGGTGTGGCCGTCTTCTATGGTCAAAACTGTAGGGATGAAATAAGCCCCAGTCTCCCATAGTGCTCCCAGGCTTATTAGGATGAGGAAATTCCCACCTAATAAATTTTGGTCAGACCCGTTGGTTGCTCTCAAACCTTGTCTCCTGGTAAGATGTTATCAATGACAATGGTGCCCAAAACTTCATTAGCAATTTTAAATTCAACC
The DNA here is from genome assembly GCF_028858775.2 of Pan troglodytes. Lineage (NCBI taxonomy): Eukaryota > Metazoa > Chordata > Mammalia > Primates > Hominidae > Pan > Pan troglodytes. The sequence continues at coordinate 61,697,859 of NC_072411.2, read as the reverse complement.
TGGTCCTGTGGTCCTGTGATCTTGCCCTGCCTCCATTTGCCTTGTGATATTCTATTACCTTGTGAAGTACATGATCTCTGTGACCCACACCCTATTCGTACACTCCCTCCCCTTTTGCAAATCCCTAATAAAAACTTGCTGGTTTTACAGCTCAGGGGGCATCATGGAACCTACCGACATGTGATGTCTCCCCCGGACACCCAGCTTTAAAATTTCTCTCTTTTGTACTCTGTCCCTTTATTTTTCAACCTGGCCGATGCTTAGAGAAAATAGAAAAGAACCTACGTGACTATCGGGGGCAGGTTCCCCGATAATTAGGAACTGGGCCACACAAGCAGGAGGTAAGCAGCAGTTGAGTGAGCATTACCACCTGATCTCCACCTCCTGTCAGATCAGCAGTGACATTAGATTCTCAGAGGAATGTGAACCCTATTGTGAGCAGTGCATGGGAGGGATCTAGGTTGCACACTCCTTATGAGAATCTAACTAATGCCTGATGATCTGAGGTGGAACAGTTTCATTCTGAAACCATGGCACCCTCCCACCTTGCTCCATCTGTGGGAAAATTGTCTTCCACGAAACTGGTCCCTGGTGCCGAAAAGGTTAGGGACCACTATTTTAAGCAATGAAATTGGGCATTTAGCAGAGGTGATTTAAAAAAAAAAACTTTTTTTAGAGACAGGGCTCTTTCTGTCGCCCAGCCTGGAGTACAATGGCACCATCATAGCTCACTGCAACCTTTACCTCCCAGGCCCAAGTGATCCTCACACCTCAGCCTCCTGAGTAGCTGAGACTATAGGCACATGCCACCATACCTCGCTAATTTTATTGTTTGTAGAGACAAGTTTTCACCATGTTGCCCAGGCTGGTCTCGAACTCCTGGGCTCAAGCAATCCACCTGCCTCGGGCTCTCAAAATGCTGGGATTACATGTGTGAGCCACTGTGCCTGGCCCAGAGGTGATTTTTAAAGCCAAGTATTGAAAATATAGCATAGGTCCTCCTTACTACTTATAGTAAAATATGAGAAGCAAGAAATGAAAAAGGAATTATTAAGGAAAAAGTTTTCAGAAGATGGAGATTGGGAAAATTCTTAGCCTATCCATACTGCACAAAACTTGTTCTGAAGAGAACACGAAGGGTGGTATGGCTGAAGAACCACTTGATAAAGAAATAGTGGGTGCGCCTCCTGGGTGTATTCGTCAATCTCAGCAGAAGCTAGGAATAGAAATGCAATTATAACAACAAAGACACTGCCAGTTTGAACTGAGGACAGAGAAAGACAAGACAGAATGAAGGAAGGCTTTCAGACTTCTTGAATTCTACCAGGCAGGAACGTAGAGCTGTTCAGCTGCAAATGTGCACTATTCTCAAGGAAAGGGAAGAATAACACCAAAGGTGATTCAGAAATCATGAGTGCTGCTACTACCAGCACTAGCCTAAGGGGCAAGACAGCTTCTTAGTTGGTTTCAGAGGGTAATGCCCTCACAGAGAGCCACAGGTGCATACAGGATCAGACCAAACAGCTGTTGGCATGATATTGCCATCCCAGTAGGCCTGGAAGGTGGGATATCAAGCCAAACACACTTATCTCCAGTCTTAAGATCTAGTGAAGTTTTTCTTACTAGGTTTTAGAGTTGCTAGGGACCTGCCATCATATTCTTCTTCCCTACTTCCCCCTTTTGGAATGGGAATGTCTATCCTATGCATAGCCCACCATTGTATTTTTGAAGCATATAGCTTGTCTGGTTTCACAAGTTCATAGCTGAAGAAGAATTTTTCCTCAAGATGAATAGTACCTTGAGTCTCACCCATATCTGATTTAGATGATACTTATTTAATCCTTTATTAGAGATGGGGTCTTGCTCTGTAGTGCAGTGGCATAATCATAGCTAACTGCAGTGTCTACCTCCTGGGGTCAAGAGATCCTCCCGTCTCATCCTCCATGTAGCTAGTAATACATGTGACAGCCACTTTACCCAGGTTAGATAATATTTAAATGAGACTTGGGCTTTAGATGTTTGAGTTGATGCTTGAATGAGTTAAGACTTTTTTTTTTTTTTTTTTTTTTTTTTTTTTTTTGTGATGGAGTTTCACTCTTGTTGCCCAGGCTGGAGTGCAATGACACATTCTCCACTCACTGCAACCTCTGCCTCCTGGGTTCAAGCGATTCTCCTGCTTCAGCCTCCTGAGTAGCTGGGATTACAGGTGCCCGCCACCACACCTGGCTAATTTTTTGTATTTTTAGTACAGACAGGATTTCACCATGTTGGCCTGGCTGGTCTTTAACTCCTAATCTCAGGTCATTCACCTACCTCGGACTCCCAAAGTGCTGGGATTACAGGCATGAGCCACCGCACCAGCCAAGTTAAGACTTTTAAGGCATGTATTTTGCATATGAGAAGGGTATGAATTACGGGGCACCAAGGATGGAATGTTGGGCTGAATATTTAGATCCTCTGAAAGTTCATATGTTGAAGCCCTAAACTTCAATGTGGCTGTTTTTGGAAATGGGGCCTGTAAGGGTAAGTGAGATTGTAAGAATGAGGCTTGATCTGATAGGATTAGTGTTTTTATAAGGAGAGATGATAGAGAGTTCACTTTCCCCCTATGCCATGTTAGGAAAGAGCAAGATGGTGGCTGCGTATAAGCCAAGAGAAGAGGCTTCAGAATGAAACCAATCTTACCATGACCTTGATCTTGGACTTAACCAGCTTTTAGAACTATAAGAAAAAAATTTTGTGGGTTAAACCACCAGTGTATTGTATTTTGTTGTGGCAACCCAAGCAGACAAATACACTCACAAAGATGAAAGTGAAGCAAACAAGTAAAATATGATAATGCCATTAGTGATATTCAAGTCTATCATAAATGGAGTTATAGAAAAAATGGCTGATTATGAAAATGTTGACATTGCTGTCATTCAAAAGATTCTAGATATTAAGTCAGGAACTTAGTATTGGTGAAGTTATCAACATAAATGAAGAAAGTGATTGTGAGGAGAAGTATTAAGATGTCCCAAGGAAAGTGATACAGCAAAAAAGTTTCAAGATAACTCATGAGATACTCGATAATATTGAAAACACAAAGGATAAAATGATGGAACGTGATCCATACTTAGAAAGGAGTATGAAATTCACCGAGGCTTAGAAAAGGTGAACATTCCCTACGTTAATTTATAGGAGAAGAAGGGAAGCACTGTTCATCCTACTCTTGATAGGATTTTTAACAAAGATAAAACATTTTAATTCTCTTTTTTAATGTTTTAAATTATTTCATACAAAATAAATATTAGTTGTAATCTTTTTTCATTTTTCTATAATTTATTCCTACATTAGGAAAGTTTTCCATGTTTTGCCAAAAATTAGTAAAAGTCACAGGACAATTATAATTTCCCCCATTAATTATTAAGAATGTTTTGGCTGGGCACGCTGGCTTACACCTGTAATCCCAGCACTTTGGGAGGCCGAGGCGGGTGGATCACTTGAGGGCCAGCAATTCAAGACCAGCCTGGCCAACATGATGAAACCCCATCTGCACTAAAAATACAAAAATTAGCTAGGTGTGGTGGCTGGCACCTATAATCACAGCTACTTGGGAGGCCGAGACAGGAGAATGACTTGAACCCAGGAGGCAGAGGTTGCAGTGAGCCAAGATGGTGCTGCTATTGCACTCCAGCCTAGGTGACAGAGCGAGACTTTGTTTCAAAAAAAAAAAGAAAAGAAAGAAAGAAAGGAAAAAGAAAATAGAAAACAATCAATCTATGGAAAACATACTGTAGAACAAGAGAAACATTCTCGTCAAAATTCAATGTATGTAACACTGAAAATTAAGTAGAAGAAAAATCCACATTTTCAATTTCTGCTATAGTTAAAGAGTAAGCTTGATCTTAATAGAACTTGAGCAGAAAATGCAAACTAAAATAGAAAAATTTCAGAATTAGATAAAAGGGAGTTGAATGATACAAGGAAAGATTCTAAGTAGATTAATGCTTCACTGGTAGAATTATTTATGTCTATATTAGAGGGAATATGTACCTAAATGTGCAAACATTGTGATACTGAGTTTACCTTGTGAGCAGAGGAGAAAAAAGGAAAAATATGAAAATAATATTATATTTGAGAGATAACTAAGGTATGTTTATAATTTCAAAATAAGAACAATGTTGGGATAACTGGCTAGCCATTATGCAGAAGATTGAAACTGGACCCCCTCCTTACACCATATACAAAAATCAACTCAAGATGGATTAAAGAATTAAATGTAAAACCCAAAACTAAAAACCCTGGAAAACAACCTAGGCAATACTATTCAGGAGATAGGCACAGGCTAAGATTTCATGACCAGACTCCAAAAGCAATTGCAACAAAAGCAAAAATTGACAAATGGCATTTAATTAAACTGAAGAGCTTCTGCATAGCAAAAGCAACTATCAACAGAGTAAACAGACTGCCTACAGAATGAGAGAACATTTTTGCCAACTATGCATCTGACAAGGTCTAATATGCAGCGTCTATAAGGAAATTAAACAAATTTACAAGAAAAGAAAACCCACTAAAAAGTGGGCAAAGGACATGAACAAACACTTTTCAAAAGAAGACATACATGTGGCCCAACAATCATGTGGAAAAAAGCTTAACATCACAGATAATTAGACAAATGCAAATCAAAACTGCAATGAGATACTAACACCAGTCAGACTGGCTATTATTAAAAAGTCAAAAAATAACAGATGCTGGTGAGGTTGTGGAGAAAAAGGAATGCTTTTACACTGTTAATGGGAGTGTAAATTAGTTCAACCATTGTGGAAGACAGTGTGGCTATAAATCATTTCTTCTAGATTTTCCAATGTATTGGCATATAGTTGCTCCTGGTAGACACTAATGATCCTTTGAATTTCTGCAATATCAGTTGTAATGTCTCCTTTTTCATCTCTGATTTTATTTATTTGGGTTTTTTTCTTTGTCTAAAGGTTTGTCAATTTTATTTTTTTCAAAAAACAATTTTTGTTTTGCTAATTTTTTGTTTTGTTTTCTTCATTTCTATTTCATTTATTTCTTCTCTGAGCTTTATTATTTCTTTTCTTCTACTAATCTTGGATTTGATTTGCTATTGCTTTTCTAGTTTTTTTTTTTTTAATGTTTCATCCTGTCTTATGATGCTGAGCTTTTCCAGTTCTTTAAGATGCATCATTAGGTTATTTATTTGAAGTTTTTCTTCTTTTTGATATAGGTACTTACAGTCATAAATTTCCTTCTTACTACTGCCTTCACTGTATTCCATAGGTTTTGATATGTTGTGTTTCATTATTTGTTTCAAGAAAGCTTTCAATTTCCTTCTTACTTTTTCATTGACACACTGGCCTTTCAAGAGCATATTGTTTAATTTTCATGTGTTTGCATAGTTTCCAAAATTCCTCTTGTTATTGAGTTCTGGTTTTATTCCATGTGGTTAGAGAATATATTTGATACTATTTCAGGTTTTTTTTTGAATGTTTTAAGATTTGTTTTGTGACCTAATTTATGGTCTATCCTTGAGAATGATTCATATGCCAAGAAGAAGAATGTATATTCTGCAGCTGTTGCATGAAATGTTCTGTAAATAGCTATGAGGCCCATTTTTTGTGTATAGCAGATTAAGTCTGATGTTTCTTTGTTGATCTTGTGTCTGGGAGATCTGTCCAATGCTGAAAGTGGGATTTTGAATTCACTATTATCGTATTGGACTCTATCTCTCTCTTTAGTTCTAATAATATTTGCTTTATATATCTGGCTGCTCCAGTGTTGAATATATATGTATTTAGAATTATTATATCCTTTGCTGAATGAACGTTTCTGATTATGTAATGAACTTCTGTATCTCTTCTTGTGGTTTTTGTTTTGAAATCTATTTTGTCTATCTAAATATAGCTATTCCTGCTTTTTTGGTTTCCATTGGCACCAAATGAATGTTTTTTTCCATCCCTTTATTTTCAGTCTATGTGTATCTTTATGGGTGAAGTGTGTTTCCTATAGGCAACAAATCACTGGATCTTATTTTTTTTAATCCATTCAGCTACTCTGTGTCTTTTGATTGGAGAGTTTAGTCTATTTACATTTAGTGTTATTATTGATAAGTAGGGACTAACTCCTGCCACTTTGCTACTTGTTTTCTGGTTTGTTTGTTTATTTGTTTTGTGGTCTTCTCCTCCTTCTCTCCTTCCTTCCTGTCTTCCTTTTAGTTTGATTTTTTTCTAGTGGTATGATTTAATTTCTTTTTATTTTTTGTGCATCCATTGTATGTTTTCTGATTTGACAGTACTGTGAAACTTGCAAATACTACCTTATAACCCACTATTTTAAACTGATGACGACTTAACACTGCTTGCATAAACAAATAAATATGAGAGAGAAAACTAATAAAAACAATATACTTTAAGTTCATCTCCCTGCTTTTTAACTTTTTGTGGTTTCTCCTTGTTTCACTGTAACTGTCTATGTCTAGCAATGTTCTTGTAGTTATTATTTTTGATTGTTTTATCATTTATTCTTTCTACTTAAGAGTAATTTACACACTACAATTACAGTGTTGTACTATCCTGGGTTTTTTTATGTGCTTACCATTACCAGTGTTTTTTAACTTCAGATGATTTCTTCTTGCTTATGAATGTCCTTTTCTTTCAGATTGAGGAAATCCCTTTAAGATTTCTTGTAGGACAGGTCTGGTCTTGATGAAAGCCCTCAGCTTTCGTCTGTCTGGGAACATCTTTGTCCTTCCTGATTTGAAGAATATTTTTGCTGGATATAGAATGCTAGGGTAAAAGTGGTTTTTGTTGTTGTTGTTGTTGCTTTGTGTGTGTGTGTGTGTGTGTGTTTTCCCAACACTTTAAATATGTTATGCTACTCTCTCCTGGCCTGTAAGTTTCCATTGAAAAGTGTGCTGCCAGACATATTGGAGCTCCATTGTATGCTGTTTATTTCTTTTATCTTGCTGCTTTTAGAATATTTTATTTATTCTTGACCTTTGGGAGTTTGATTACTAAATTTCTTGAGATAATCTTCTTTGGATTAAATCTGCTTGGTGTTCTGTAGCCTTCTTGTACTTGAATGTTGATGTCTTTAACTTTGGGAATTTCTTTATATCCCTTTGAATAAAGTTTCTACCCCTGTCTCTTTCTCTACCTCCTCTTTAAGGCCAGTAACTCTTAGATTTGCCCTTTTCACGCTATTTTCTAGATCTTGTAGGCATGCCTCATTGTATTTTTTTTTCTTTTGTCTCCTCTGACTTTGTATTTTTAAATAGCTTGTCTTCAAGCTCACTGTTTTTTTTCTGCTTAATCAAGTCTGCTATTAAAAAACTCTGATGCATTCTTCAGCATGTCAATTGCATTTTCAACTCTAGAATTTCTGCTTGATTCTTTTAAATTATTTCAATCTCTCTGTTAAACTTACCTGATAGAATTCTGAATGACTTATCTGTGTTATCTTGAATTCTTTGAAGCTTCCTCACAACAGCTATTCTGAATTCTTTGTCTGAAAGGTCATATATCTCTTTTTCTCCAGGATTGTTCCCTGGTGTCTTACTTAGTTCATTTGGTGAGGTGATGTTTTCCTGGATGATGCTGATGCTTATAGATGTTCATCAGTGTCTGGACATTGAAGAGTTAGGTATTTATTATAGTCTCCACAGTCTGGGCTTGTTTGTGCCTGTCGTTCTTGAGAAGTCTTTCTAGGTATTCAAAGGGACTTGGGCCCCAAGCCCAATAATGCTGTGGTTTTTGTGGACTCATGCCTAAGGTATCTCCTTGGTGGTCATGGATAAGAGCCAGAATTCTCTTGATTACCACGCAGAGACTTTTGTTCTTTTTTCTTACTTTCTTCCAGACAAACGGAGTCTCTCTCATTGTGTGCTAAGTCACCTGGAACTGGGGGTATGGTGATGCAAGCACCCTTCTAGCCACCACTACTGTTACTGCAGTGGGTCAGACCTGAAGCCAGCACAGCAATGGGCCTTGCCCAAGGACCTTTCCTTCAGGGTGGCAAGTTCCTCCAGGTCCCCGGCATATCCAGAGATGCTGTCTGGGAGCCAAGGATTGGAGTCAAAAACTTTAGAAATTTACAGCCAGGTGTGGTGGCTCACACATGTAATCCTAACAATTTGGGAGGCTGAGGTAGATGGATTGCTTGAGCTCACAAGTCCGAGACCAGTGTAGTCAACATGGTGAAACCCTGTCTCTACAGAAAAATACAAAAAAAATTACTCGGGCATGGTGGTGTGCACCTGTAGTCCCAGCTACTTGAGAGGCTGTGGTGGGAGGATTGCTTGAGTGTGGGAAGTTGAGGCTGCAGTGAGCTGTGATCGTGCCACTGCACTCCAGCCTAGGTGACAGAGGGTCTCGAAAAAAATAAAAATAAAAAGCCTTAGCAATTTACCTGATGTTTTATTTTACTATGGCTAAGCTAGCACTCAAACCACAATATAGAGGCCTTCCCCAGTGTTTCCTCTCCTTTCCACAGGCAGCGGAGCTTCTTCTTGTGGCCAGCACCACCAACAGTCCATGGCAGGTTCTGCCAGGCCACAGCTGATGTTCAGTTCAAGCCCAAAGACTCTTTTATCAGCTTATGGTGAATGCTGCCAGGCCTGGGACTCACACTCAGGACAGTGGGCTCCCCTCTGGAGCCCCTCCCAGGGCAGGTCCAGAAATTCTGTCCAAGAGCCTAGGCCTGGACTTAGGGACCCTTAGAGCCTGCTTGTTGCTCTACCCCACTGTGTACAAGCTGGTACCTAAGGTGCAAGACAAAGTCCCCTTTACTTTTTCCTCTACTTTTCTCAAACAGAAGGAGTCTTCCACCATAGCCACCACAGCTGGGATTGTGCTGGGTCCCACCTGAAGCCAGTACATCTCAGAGTCTGAGGCCCACTGTGTACTCCCCAGGTATTGCTGCTGGTTATTCAGGGCCCAAGGACTCTTTAGTCAGCAGGTGATGAATCTTCCCAGGACTAGGTCCTTCCCTTGAAGGTAGTGGATTCCCTTTTGGCCCAGGGTATGTCTAGAAATGTCATCTGGAAGCTAGTGCCTGGAGTGGGGGCCTCACAACTCTGCCCAGTGCCCTATCCTATTGTGATTGAGCTGGTTTCCAATATGCAAGACCAAGTCCTCTTTATTACTCTTAGCTCTCCTTAAGCAAAAGGAGGGAGGTCACTTTCATTGCTACAAGCTGGATTGCCTGGATTGGGAGAGGGATGGCATAAGCACTCCTATAGCCACCCCAACTAGTATCTTCCTAGGTCACATGCCACCATAGTTCCGTGGCTCTAAGCCCAGCCTAGCATTAGGATTTGCCTAGGAATTGCAGTCCTTGTGTCCTAGACTGTCTTTCAAGTTTACCTGGGACCCCAGAGCACTTCAGCCCACAGTGGTGAGGCTTGTCAAGAAACTCAAGTGCTGACCACCGCGATGAGTGATTTCCCTCTGCCTAGTTCTGATCCAAATGCTGTAGTCCAAAAGCCCCCTGCATGCATAGGTGCCAGCTGAGTCCAGCACAGGTTTATTCTCCACTATGACAGGGCATCACTGAGTTCAGTATAATTCTCCCAGGAGCTGCATTCTCCCTCCCCACAGTGGTGAGAGTTTCTCTCCATGCAACACAACTACTGTCAGGAGGTGGGAGCGGGGAGGCAGTGGCAATTGAAGACCATCTCTCCTGCCCTCCTCAATGCCTCTTTCAGGAATATGAAATTAAAGCCAGGTACTGTGATTGCTCACCTTACTTTTGGTTTTTGTGATGGTGATTTTCTGTGTGCAGATAGTAATTAAAATTTGGTGTTCCATTTGGGGGTCGAGCAGTGTAGGCTTCTATTCTGCCACCGTGCTCTGCCCCCCGTTATCCATGTTATGTTTTTTCTATTTGTTTTCTTTTGTTTGAGATGGAGTCTTGTTCTGTCACCTACGCTGGAGTGCAGTGGCATGAACATGGTTCACTGCTGCCTTGACCTCCCAGGCTTAAGCAATCCTCCCACTTCAGCCTCCCTAGTATCTGAGACTGCAGGCATGTGCTACCACACCTGGCTATTTTTTAAATTTTTTATAGAGACAGGGTCTCCCTATGTTGCCCAGGGACTTTTTGTTTTAAAGAGTAAGATACCTCTTGAGTATCAGCTTTGCCATTATGGACCATTATTATCTAAACAATGCTTTAGATATCTGCATGGTTTCAATTAAGCATGTTTTCAATTAGGAAAAAAGACTCCTGTTTAAAGCTGGTAGAAAGAAGCTACAGAAATGTCCTCCTATGATACCTAAAAATATGCACTATAACAATGTTAAAAAGAGGAAGGGAAGAGTAGCAGAACCAGACAAGAAAAAAAAAAGAAACAAATTATTCACCAGCAGCAACCAGAAATAACAAACAGGATAGAATTTCATCATACATTTCAAAAGATGATAGCCAAGGAAAGAAATAGAAAATTTCCTAAAGCATAGTGTGGCTCCCAGGACCACATGTGCTCCGAAAAAGCTGTGATCTTGAGACTCATCATTAATATACCTGAAATAGTAGAGGAATCGATTTATGGAGTTTTTGTTTTGGGTTTTGTTATTTTTTATTTTTTATTTTTTTTTTACATTTTTCTTTCTCTTACTCTGTGAAAGTAGAAACAGCTGCTGAGAAGAGATGACTAAAAGCTGAAAAGTGAAGAATTAACACTGATTTCTTGGCAGAAGCAGAAGCTTCAGGACTCCTAAATTGAGGGAATGATCTAAATTCCAAGGATTATCTCTCAGTGAGAACAAGGTATGTTCCCTTTCCTGAGTAGATAGGGCAAACCTCCCAGAAAATCTCAAACAGCTGAATCCCATTCCTCCACCCAAAGCTGCACATTAAAGTTGCCACAAAATTCCAGCTGACATGTCTTCTTTCTATTCCTAGACTTTAGCCATACTAAATTTCTCATGGTATGGCCATTTTTCTTTGCTATTTGAAAAAATCCTGTTTGTAGCACCTTGTAGCCATGTGACTTCTGCCACTTGTTTTGTTTCTCCAAAGATAATTCGCCTCTCTTTGGATTGTCTCTTCATTAAATATATGGAGGGAAAAAGAGAGAAGTTTTAAAAAGTAATTTTAAGTCATTCAGGCTAGGGATGTTTTAAAGTCATTGACTATCTTTTAAACAAAACTCAGTGACATTTTCAGTAAACATTACTGGTAAAACAGTAAACGCTTTCCAGAATAAGCAGAAAATAATGCTTTTTAGTATTTTTGTCTTCAAAGGTGGAGAAGAAACTAAAGCTAAGGAAGTTATCATTCAGTATTGCACTCCTCAGAGTAAAATCAGACATAAAACCACACAGTTGCTAAATTCATTAAACCAGCAGCGAAATAATATTTTGTCTATAGTGAAGGCAAAAATCAACTCGTCAAAATTCTTTATACACATGATACTTTTGGACAGTATAATATCAACAATATATAATATGAAAGCACAATTATTCTAACATGTGCATGCTAATGGATAATTACCATTACAGTTGGATGCAGATTTTCTATGGCAAGGGTATGAGCAAATCTTTGATCTACATGCGGTTCATGTAAGGGGGGAAGTGCTTGACAGCTTGTTCCTTTCATATTGAAAATCCATGCAAAAAGGGGATGAGATTTTTAAAAATTGGCTTGTGATTATTTTGTGAGTCAAAAAAGTTTTCTAAAAATGATGTGTTGAGATCAGTATTAACAGAGCAGCAGCTATAGAACAAGAAAGATCACCATTACGTTAAAGAAATTGCACTAGAATATTCTCACACTGTGCTATTCCTAGAACATAATTGTCTATAAATGTGAACTCTGATCTTGATTCTCTTATTAAAGGCAGTAGTGAAAATTGTACTCATTATTGAATTTTGGTCCTTGTGTATATATTTTTTAGAATACAGTGAAAATATGGCTGGGCACGGTGGCTCACACCTGTAATCCCAGCACTTTGGGAGCCCGAGGTGGGTAGATCACCTGAGGTCAGGAGTTCAAGACCAGCCTGGCCAACATGCCAAAACCTCATCTCTACTAAATATACAAAAATCAGCTGGATGTGGTGGTACGTTCTGGTAATTCCAGCTACTTGGGAGGCTGAGGCATGAGAATTGCTTGAACCTGGGTAGCAGAGTTGCAGTGAGCCGAGATCGTGCCACTGCACTCCAGCCTGGGTGACGGAGTGAGACTCTATCTTAAAAAAAAAAAAAAAGAATAAAATGAAAATAAATGGGCAGTGAATATAAAAACTCTGGTTTCCAACCTGAAACATACTGGCTGTCAAGAGAGAAGGTAGTCATGAATTTTTAAAATCAGATATGAGATAAAAACATTTCCCCATGACCCTAAAAAAGACCATTTTATTGATTTCAGGGAGCTTTCCCAAATGGCATGTGGTAGTACCATGAATAGCTTGAAACTGTCCTTCAGGGCTAAACTATTATGAATTTTAATGCTGAAGATAATATGTGAGGACAACCTATGATGCAAACATGGTTTAATCACTGTCAGGTGGCCTCTTTAACACACTGAGGATATGTATTCTCCTTCGCCTGTCTCTACCCAGAAAAAGTAGTCATTCCTTACTAAGTAAATTGTGTAATCATTTTATTTTGAATATTTATATTAGAGTAGTTATCACAATGTATCAGATACTTTGGGGTGTGAATGCCTCTCAGTTGGACTGTGCATTCTTCAAGGGCTAGCAGTTTTGCTCCGCCTCAACAGAGGTGTGCTGGTAACTCTTTTAAAAATAGACTTTCTGGGAGAGTGAGACCTTGTCTAAAAAAAAAAAAAAAGACTTTCTGGGAATAAAAATGTATGCTTATAAGTACATACCTAAGTTTATAAATTCTATTGATGTAACAGCGGTATCATACAATTCACAAATAATAATAAAATATGCAGTACTGTCTTGTAAAATTCATATAGCCAGTTGATTCTCACAGAATGCTCTAGTTGATTTTTACCCAACCCTTGTGTCTGTAGTCTTACTGGTAGCCAATCTATGGTTGCAATTGTTGAGCAAATGCAATTCTGACATGCATGTTTATTGATATTTTTGTTTAAACGAGTAAGAGGAACATAAAACAACAAAAGTATATGTTGGAACTTTACTTTTTCATCAGTGATGTGAACAACTTCTTGCTAGATTTTTAATAGTTTTGAAATATTGGAACCTCATTTCTTGTGATATTTACAGTGTATCACTTTAATTTGCACTATGTAAATTTTTTCTGTCTCTTTCTTAAGTTTATCAGCACCACATTAAATTATAGCCCACATTAAGTTATATATGAGGCGTAAACATTCCCACCATGGCTGATTTCAGGCTTCCAACATGACATCACTTATCACAGAGTTGGGAAGAGATGGACAGTAGCACACCACTACATAGGTGTTTCTTTGCCATAGTACAATAGAGATAAATAACCTCAAGTGCATACATAATAGTAGAGTAAGATGTGATGAGTTTTAAGGACTTGTTTTTAATAAATAAATTTAAATTTATTTTATGTTTGAAGATATTTATTTTTTGGTAATGACTATTTAATAACCAGCTTGCAAAATTCCTGAGAATTTAGCATTTGACTTTTATAAGCTGGGCAGAATCAGGCCCAGCACATTGATGCCCCTGTAGTGCTGTGCATAACCTACACAGCTTTGTGTGACTGGCTTGGGTGAACAGCAGTCTGTTAGTTAACTCAATCAATTTATTCTATTTGTTATTATGCCCTTGGATTTCATACAGGATTGTCATGGGAAAGATCATACAAATGATCTCTATGTACCTGATGTAAAATTACTTCAAAAACTTTCTGTTACTCCAATATTTTGTTAATTTTGTCTTAATGAATTGCTAAATTTCTGACTTACCAGATAAGGAGAATGGTAATTATATTCCCTCTTCATTTTGTCTGCATTGAAACTCACAGGTAGATTGTCTGAAGCTTACCTATAACTGTTAAAGGACAATGAGATCTTTAAATTTCTTCTTTTTAAAAATGAAATCTATGTTGAAATCTTGTGATATATATATGTACATATATATATACACATACATATATTGGACACATATATTTGCATGTACCATTTGAAATTTGGTTTCTTACCAACATTTGAAAGGAAATGTTGAGTAAATTCTTGATTTGTTACCTTTATTTACCAGTTTTCAAAATGAGTTGGTTCCCTAGCATCATTCAAAGGTGAACAAAAAGGTTTTTTTAGTATAATTATGAACTCATTTATTAAAATACACATTTGTTATGTTTCTATCCATTGCAGTTATTGTTAACATTCAAATTGTTTCATCTTCGGCCAATGGGAGCCACCTCATATTGGACCCTTCAAATTGGCTACCAAGTCCTTTTGACATGGCACCAATAATCTTTCATAATTTCCATGCTTACTGGTGTGACAGGGTATTCTAAGCTCATTTTTGAATATTTCTTGACCCAAATATGGAGTCAGCCATTGCTTCATGGAATTTTTTAGGGGTAGATGGTGTATAGAGACCATAATCTGTATACTGTGGGTATGTGCTGGTTGCTATACACTGGTCCCTGTTTCTAGGTATTTACAGTATGCAAGTAAGATGTATTTTTAAGTATAAAATATAAAATGAGTTCATTCTAATACATACATTTTAAATTCAGTATCACAGAGTTTTTATGCAATTCAAAAATTAATTTCCCAAAAACACCAACATATTCATTTTTTTCTTTTTATTTATTTATTCATTTATTTTTTGACAGGGTCTTGCTTTGTTGCCCAGGCTGGAATGCAGTGGCACAATCATGGCTCACTGTAGTTTTGACCTCCTGGGCTCAAGCAGTCCTCCCACCTCAACTTCCTGAGTACCTGGGACTACAGGTGTGTACCACCATGCCCGGGTAAATTTTAAAATTTTTTTGTAAAGTTGGGGTTTCACCACGTTGCCGAGGCTGGTCTCTAACTCCTGAGCTCAAGCAATCCTCCTACTTGGGCCTCTCAAAATGTTGGGACTACACACGTGAGCCACTGGGCCTGGCCATTTGCTTTTTCTCAGACTGTGCTTGCAACAGTGTTACAATAACACCACCAATAATAGCATAAGAATACGGTTAGTGATAATTTCAGTTGCTGTTTTGTCTTGTTGCTTTGAATACTATATACTGTTAAATTAGTGTGTTTTAGTTGTTGTGTTTTAAAGTCACTTGGAATAATTCTCTATGGTTATGCCACCAACTTCACATACAAGTAAGTTCATTTATTTATTTGGGTTTCACTTTTATGGGATTGTATTTTGTTTTTTTGGTTTTTCTGAGATGCAGTCTCACTCTCTTGCCCAGGCTAAAATGTAGTGGCATGGTCATAGCCCACTGCAGCCTTGAACTCCTGGGCTCAAGCAATCCTCCTGCCTTGGCTTCCCAAAGCACTGGGATTACAGATGCAAGCCAGTGCAACTGGCCTGCTTTTTAACTTTGTTTCTCTTTTATTATAATAATGTAAATGACTTTATATGGTTCCAAATTCACATCTACAATACAGGTTTTATGAGATACCCACATACTGTACTGTTCCTATTTTTACTACTCTGCTCCCTTCCTCCTTTTAGGTAACCATGTTTTTTTAAAGGTTTTAATTTATCCTTTCAGTTAAAAAATAGGTAAATATTTAGATGAATGGTGACATACCATACTACATTTTTCTCCAACTTGCTTTCTTCACTTAACGATAAATACTGGAATTCACTGTAAAGTGCTTCATACTGTATATGTCCCTCATACTTTTTAATTTTTATTTCTTTATATTTTATTTTTTATTATACTTTAAGTTCTGGGGTACATGTGCAGAATGTGCAGGTTTGTTACGTAGGTATACAAATGCCATGGTGGTTTACTGCATCCATTAACCCATCGTCTACATTAGGTATTTCTCCTAATGCTATCCCTCCCCTAGCCCCCTAGCCCCCAACAGGCCCCAGTGTGTGACGTTCCCCTCGCTGTGTCCATGTGTTCTCATTGTTCAGCTCCCACTTATGAGTGAGAACATGAGGTGTTTGGTTTTCTGTTCTTGTGTTAGTTTGCTGAGAATGATGGTTTCCAGCTTCATCCATGTGCTTGCAAAGGACATGAACTCATCCTTTTATATGGCCGCATAGTATTCCATGTTGTATATGTGCCACATTTTCTTTATCCAGTCTATCATTGATGGGCATTTGGGTCGGTTCCAAGTCTTTGCTATTGTGAATAGTGCTGCAATAAACATACGTGTGCATGTGTCTTTATAGTAGCATGATTTATAATCCTTTGGGTATATACCCACTAATGAGATTGCTGGGTCAAATAGTATTTCTAGTTCTAGATCCTTGAGGAATTGCCACACTGTCTTCCACAATGGTTGAACTAATTTACACTCCCACCAACAGTATAAAAGCATACCTATTTCTCTACATTCTCCCCAGCATCTGTTGTTTCCTGACATTTTAATGATTGCCATTCTAACTGGCATGAGATGGTAGCTCATTGTGGTTTTGATTTGCATTTCTCTAATGACCAGTGATGATGAGCTTTTTTTCATGTTTGTTTGCTGCATAAATGTCTTCTTTTGAGAAGTGCCTGTTCACATCCTGCACCCACCCCACTTTTTGATGGGGTTGTTTGTTTTTTCTTGTAAATTTGTTTAAGCTCTTTGTAGATTCTGGATATTAGCTCTTTGTCACATGGATAGATTGCAAAAATTTTCTCCCATTCTGTAGGTTTCCTGTTCACTCTGATGATAGTTTCTTTTGCTGTGCAGAAGCTCTTTAGTTTAATTAATCCCATTTGTCAATTTTGGCTTTTGTTGCCATTACTTCTGGTGTTTTATTCATGAAGTCTTAGCCCTTGCCTATGTCCTGAATGGTACTGCCTAGGTTTTCTTCTAGGGTTTTTATGGTTTTAGGTCTTACGTTTAAGTCTTTAATCCGTCTTGAGTTAATTTTTGTATAAGGTGTAAGGAAGTGGTCCAGTTTCAGTTTTCTGCATATGGCTAGCCAGTTTTCCCAACACCATTTATTAAATAGGGAATCCTTTCCCCATTGCTTCTTTTTCTCAGGTTTGTCAAAGATCACATGGTTGTAGATGTGTGGTGTTATTTCTCAGGTTTCTGTTCTGTTTCATTGGTCTATATATCTGTTTCGGTACCAGTACTGTGCTGTTTTGATTACTGTAGCCTTGTAGTATAGTTTGAAGTCAGGTAGCGTGACGCCTACAGCTTTGTTCTTTTTGCTTAGGATTGTCTTGGCCATGCGGGCTCATTTTTGGTTCCATATGAAATTTAAAGTAGTTTTTTCTAATTCTGTGAAGAAAGTCACTGGTAGCTTGATGGGGATAGCATTGAATGTATAAATTACTTTGGGCAGTATGGCCATTTTCACAATATTGACTCTTCCTATCCATGAGCATAGAATGTTTTTCCATTTGTTTGTGTCCTCTCTTACTTCCTTGAGCAGTGGTTTGTAGTTCTCCTTGAAGAGGTCCTTCACATCCCTTGTAAGTTGGATTCCTAGGTATTGTATTCTCTTTATAGCAGTTGTGAATGGGAGTTCACTCATGATTTGGCTCTCTGTTTCTCTATTATTGGTATGTAGGAATGCTTGTGATTTTTGCACTTTGATTTTGTATCCTCAGACTTTGCTAAAATTGCTTATCTGCTTAAGGAGATTTTGCGCTGAGACAATGGGGTTTTCTAAATACACAATCATGTCATCTGCAAACATTGACAATTTGACTTCCTGTTTTCCTATTTGAATACCCTTTATTTCTTTCTCTTGCCTGATTGCCCTGGCCAGGACTTCCAATACTATGTTGAACAGGAGAGGTGAGAGAGGGCATCCTTGTCTTGTGCTGGTTTTCAAAGGGAATGCTTCCAAATTTTGCCCGTTTAGTATGATATTTATTGTGGGTTTGTCTTAAATAGCTCTTATTATTTTGAGATATGCTTCATCAATACCTAGTTCATTGAGAGTTTTTAGCATGAAGGGGTTTTGAATTTTATCAAAGGCCTTTTCTGCATCTATTGAGATAATCATGTGGTTTTTGTCATTGATTCTGTTTATGTGATGGATTACGTTTATTGATTTGCATATGTTGAACCAGCCTTGCATCCCAGGGTTCAATCTGACTTGATCGTGGTGGATAAGCTTTTTGATGTGCTGCTGGATTTGGTTTGACAGTTTTTTATTGAGAATTTTCACGTTGATGTTCATCAAGGATATTGGCCTGAATTTTTTTTTTTTTTTTTTGGTGTGTCTGCCAGGTTTTGGTATCAGGATGATGCTCGCCTCATAAAAAGAGGGAGGATTCCCTCTTTTTCTATTGTTTGGAATAGTTTCAGAAGGAATGGTACCAACTGCTCTGTGTACCTCTGGTAGAAGAATTCAGCTGTGAATCCGTCTGGTCCTGGACTTTTTTTGTGTGGTAGGATATTAATTACTGTCTCAATTTCAAAACTTGTTATTGGTCTATTCAGGGATTCAACTTCTTCTTTGTTTAGACTTGGGACGGTGTATGTGTCTATGAAATTATCCATTTCTTCTAGATTTTCTAGTTTATTTGCGTAGAGGTGTTTATGGTGTTCTCTGATGGTAGTTTGTATGTCTATGGTATCAGTGGTGACATCCACTTCATCATTTTTTATTGCGTCCATTTGATTCTTCTCTCTTGTCTTCTTTATTAGTCTGGCAGGTGGTCTATCTCTTTTGTTGATCTTTTCAAAAAACCAGGTCCTGGATTCATTGATTTTTTGAAGGGTTTTTCATGTCTCTATCTCCTTTGGTTCTGTTCTGATCTTAGTTATTTCTTGTCTTCTGCTAGCTTTTGAATTTGTTTGATCTTGCGTCTCTAGTTCTTTTAATTGTGATGTTAGAGTGTCAATTTTAGATCTTTCCTCCTTTCTCTTGTGGGCATTTAGTGTTATAAATTTCCCTCTACACACTGCTTTAAATGTGTCCCAGAGATTCTGGGACGTTGTGTCTTTGTTCTCATTGGTTTCAAAGAATATCTTTATTTCTGCTTTAATGTTGTTATTTACCCAGTATTCATTCAGGTTGTTCAGTTTCCATGTAGTTGTGCAGTTTTGAGTGAGTTTCTTAATCCTGAGTTCTAATTTGATTGCACTATGGTCTGAGAGAGTGTTTGTTATGATTTCCATTCTTTTGCATTTGCTGAGGAGTGTTTTACGTCTTATGTGGTCAATTTTAGAATAAGTGTGATGTGGTGCTGAGAAGAATGTATATTCTGTTGATTTGGGGTGGAGAGTTATATAGGTGTTTATTAGATCCGCTTGGTCCAGAGCTGAGTTGAAGTCCTGAATATTCTTAACTTTTTGTCTTGTTGATCTGTGTAATATTGACAGTGGGGTGTTAAAGTCTCCCACTATTATTATGTGGGAGTCTAAGTCTCTTTGTAGGTCTCTAAGAACTTGCTTTATGAATCTGGGTGCTCATGTATTGGGTGCATATATATTTAGGATAGTTACCTCCTCTTGTTGCATTGATCCCTTTACTATTATGTAATGGCCTTCTTTGTCTCTTTTGATCTTTGTTAGTTTAAAGTCTGTTTTCTCAGAGACTAGAATTGCAACCTCTGCTTTTTTTTTTTTTTTTTGCTTTCCATTTGCTTGCTAAATATTCCTCCATCCCTTTATTTTGAGCCTGTGTGCATCTTTGCATGTGAGATGGGTCTCCTGAATACAGCACACCAATGGGTCTTGACTCTTTATCCATTTTGCCAGTCTGTGTCTTTTAGTTGGGGTATTTAGCCTGTTTATATTTAAGTTTAGTATTATGTGTGAATTTGATCCTGTCATTATGATGCTAGCTGGTTGTTTCGCCTGTTCGTTGATGCAGTTTCTTCATAGTGTCAATGACCTTTACAATTTGGTATGTTTTTGCAGTGGCTGGTAGTATTTGTTCCTTTCCATGTTTAGTGCTTCCTTCAGGAGCTCTTGTAAGGCAGGCCTGGTGGTGACAAAATCTCTCAGCATTTGCTTGTCAGTGAAGGATTTCATTTCTCCTTTGCTTTTGAAGCTTAGTGTGGCTATATATGAAATTCTGGGTTGAAAATTCTTTTCTTTAAGAATGTTGAATATTGGCCCCCACTCTCTTCTGGCTTGTAGGGTTTCTGCAGAGAGATCCACTCTTACTCTGATGGGCTTCCCTTTGTGGGTAACCCGACCTTTCTGTCTGGCTGCCCTTAACATTTTTTCCTTCATTTCAACCTTGGTAAATCTGATGATTGCGTGTCTTGGGGTTGCTCTTCTTGAGGAGTATCTTTGTGTTGTGCTCTGTGTTTCCTGAATTTGAATGTTGGCCTGTCTTGCTAGGTTGGGGAAGTTCTCCTGGATATCCTGAGGAGTGTTTTCCAACTTGGTTCTATTCTCTCTGTCATTTTCAGGCACACCAGTCAAATGTAGGTTTGGTCTTTTCACATAGTCCCATATTTCTTGGAGGCTTTGTTCATTCCTTTTCATTCTTTTTTCTCTAATCTTGTCTTCTCACTTTATTTTATTAAGTTGATATTCAATCTCTGATATCCTTTCTTCTGCTTGATCAATTCAGCTATTGATACTTGTGTATGCTTCACAAAGTTCTCGTGCTGTGTTTTTCAGTTCCATCAGATCATTTACGTTCTCTAAACTGGTTATTCTAGTTAGCAGTTCCTCTAACCTTTTTTCAAGATTCTTAGCTTCCTTGCATTGGGTTAGAACATGCTCCTTTAGCTCAGAGGAGTTTGTTATTACTCACCTTCTGAAGCCCACTTCTGTCAATTTGTCAAACTCATTCTCCATCCAGTTTTGTTCCCTTGCTGGTGAGGAGTTATGATCCTTTGGAGGAGAAGAGGCATTCTGGTCTTTGGAATTTTCAGCCTTTTTGGGCTGGTTTCTCCCCATCTTCATGGATTTATCTACCTTTGGTGCTGCATGTTGGTGACCTTTGGATGGGGTCTCTGAGTGGATGTCCTTTTTATTGATGTTGATGCTATTCCTTTCTGTTAGTTTTCCTTCCAACAGTCAGGCCCCTCTGCTGCAGGTCTGCTGGAGGTCCACTCCAGACTCTGTTTGCCTGGGTCTCACCAGTGGAGGCTGCAGAACAGCAAAGATTGCTGCCTGTTCCTCCCTCTGGAAGCTTCGTCCCAGAGGGGCACCTGCCAGAGGCCAGCCAGACCTCTCCTATATGAGGTATCTGTCAGCCCCTGCTGGGAGGTGTCTCCCCATCAGGAGGCACAGGGGTCAGGGACCCACTTGAGGAGGCAGTCTGACCCTTAGCAGAGCTTGAACACTGTGCTGGGATATCCGCTGCTGGCTTCAGAGCCATCAGGCAGGGACGTTTACTTCTGAAGCTGTGCCCACAGCCGTCCCTTCCCCCAGGTGCTGTGTCCCAGGGAGTTGGGGGTTATATCTATAAGCCCCTGACTGGGGCTGCTGCCTTCTTTTCAGAGATGCCCTGCCCAGAGAAGAGAAATCTAGAGAGGCAGTCTGGCCACAGAGGCCTTGCTGAGCTGTGGTGGGCTCCACCCAGTTCGAACCTCCCAGCAGCTTTGTTTACACTGTGAGGATAAAACTACCCACTCAAGCCTCATCAATGGCAGATGCCCCTCCCCCCACCAAGCTCAAGTGTCCCAGGTTGACTTCAGACTGCTGTGCTGGCACCAAGAATTTCAAGCCAGTGGATCTTAGATTGCTGGGCTCTGCCTCATGCCTTTTTAAAAACTGCATAGTACTCCACTGTGTGGATGTTCCATAATTAATTCAACCATTTCATTATGACAGATATTTGGATTATTTCCAGGCTTTTGCTATAAAGTGCTTCAAAGAATAACTTCCTGTATATATACCTATTTTCATATTTTTGTCAGTGTTGGTCAGATTTTTAGAAGTGAGATTTGCTAGCAAAAATAAAATAAACACATATGTAACTTTGTTACATACTGCCAAATTCTCCCTTGTTGGGGTTTTTCCATTTTGTACTCCAAAAAGAAGAGGAGGAAGAAAAAAAGAAAGAAACAAAAACTGCCCCTTTTTTCTATAGGAGCCTCACTCACTAGCAGCCTGTTTTGTAAAACTTGGACTTTTGGGAATCTGAAGGATGAGAAACAGTATCTCCGCAATTCTTCATGTGCATTTCTCTTACTAAGAGCAAGGTTACAAATGTTTTTATTTAAGGGGCATTTCTTCCCCTTAAATGCCCTTGGGCATTTCTTTTTTTGTGTGTGTGGTTTTTTGTTGTTTTTTTTTTTTCTGAGACAGGGTCTTGCATGTTGCCCAGGCTGTAATGCAGTGGTTAGTTATAGTGCACTACAACTTCAAACACCTAGGCTCAAGTGATCTTCTTAGGTTAACCTCCCAAGTACCTGCGACTACAGGTGTATACCACTGCACCCAGCTCACTCTCTCGTGCATGCTCTTGCTCTTTCTCTCTTTCCTTCCTTCCTTCCCTCCTTCCCTCCTCCCTCCTTCTTTCCTTTTATCTTTCTTTTTCTCTCCCTTCCTCTCCCTTCCTCTCCCTTCGTCTCCCTTCCCTTCCCTCTCCCCTCTCCCTCCCCTCTCCCTTCCCTCTCCCTTCCCTTCTCTTCCCTTCCCTCTTCCTTTCTTTTCTTTCTTCTTTCTTTCTTCTTTTCTTTCCTTTCCTGTTTCTCTCTTCCTTTCATTCTTCTTTTTTTTTTTTTTTTTGAGACAGGGTCTCACTCTGTCACCCTGGCTGGAGTCCAGTGGTTTGATCATGACTTACTGCAGCCTGGACCTCCCAGGCTTCGAATAGCTGGGACTACAGGGACACACCACCATGCCCCACTACTTTTTGTATTTTTTGTAGAGACAGTCTCATCATGTTGCCTAGGCTGGTCTTTAATTCTCTGCCTGCCTCAACCTCTCAAAGTGCTGGCATTACAGGCATGAGCCACTGTGCCTGGCCCCATTTCTTTTTCTGTAAAATGACTGCTTATCTCTCTAGTCATTTTGCTATCAGGTTGTTAGTCTTTTTCTTCTCTGTTTTTAGGCAGGCTTTACATATAAGTTTATTCAACTGTCTCATATAAGTTGCAAATATTTCTTTACAGTTTGTCATTTGTCTTTATAGTTTGCTTGTGGTGTTTTTGTTTTGGCTATAGAAAAGCTATTTTATGTAGTAAGATTTACCAATATTTCCCTTTATTGTATCTGGTTTTGACCATTGCTGGGAAAGTTTTCTTTAGGCTCTAATTATTGGGGAATCCTCCCATAATTTTTTTTAGTACTTGTATAGGTTCAGTTCTTCATGTTTAAATATCTGATCCTTTTCGGTTTTATTTTTGGAACAGATCCAAGTTTATCCTTTTCCTTACGAATACCCAGTTATTTGAATACCACTTTGGTTTTTGCCTTTTTTTTTTTTTTTTTTTTTTTTTGAGACAGTACTCACTCTGTTGCCCAGGCTGGAGTGCAGTGACACAATCATGACTTACTTCAGCCTTGACCTCTTGGACTCAAGCGATCCTTCTGCCTTGGCCTCCCTGGTAGCTAGGACTACATGCATGCACCACCATGCCTAGCTAGTTTTTTTTTTTTTTTTTTTGAGATGGAGTTTCACTCTTGTTGCCCAGGCTGGAGTGCAATGGCATGATCTCGGGTCACTGCAACCTCCGCCTCCCGGGTTCAAGCAATTCTCCTGCCTCAGCCTCCCATGTAGCTGGGATTACAGGCATGTGCCACCACGCTTGGCTAATTTTGTAATTTTTGGTAGAGATGGGGGTTTCTCCATGTTGTCAGGCTGGTCTCGAACTCCTGATCTCAGGTGATCCACCTGCCTCGGCCTCCCAAAGTGCTGGGATTACAGGCGTGAGCTACCATACCTGGCACCTAGCTAATTTTAATTTTTTTTGTAGAGACAAGATCTAGCTATGTTGCCCAGGCTGGTCCCAAGCTCAAACAGTCCTCCCGCCTTGGCCTCCCAAAGTGCTGGGATTACAGGCATGAACTACCATGTGTGGCCTTGAACACCAATTATCAAAAAGTCCATCTCTTCCTCACCGCTTTGAGATACAGCTTTTATCTATACTAAATTTCCATATGTACTTGGGTCAATTTCTCATTTTCCTATTATGTTTTATTGGTTTTTTATTCATGTGCCAGTGCCAACTATTAAGCTTTAAAGGTTTTATAATGCTTTAGTATCTGTTATGATTGTCCCCTCCACCCCTGGCAAAGCTCTCTTTTTCAAGATTTCCTGTGTTTTTCTTATTTCTTTTTCCACCTGAATTTTTTAACAAATTTGTGCTTACAGCCGTGTTCTTAATCAGGGATGTTTATCAGAAGCGTCTTTAGAGTTGAAGAAGAAAAGAAATACTTGACCCCCCACCCAGACATGGTGAATTCTGGACGTTGGGGACATTTGAATTCACATAGTGAATTCTGGACACTGGGGACAATTCTAGATATTTAAAACAATCTCTACAGTTGATTGTGATAATCCCATTTTTAAAAGAGGCCTATAAAGTGTCATAGCCAGGTTTTAATTCCAGACTACTTTATGATTTGTTTTCCCTTATGTATTCTGGCCCATAGTTAATGACTACAGCAACTACTGTAAGCCAGAAATTTCTCTAGTCCTCTTTCACTCCTTCCTCTTCCTTAATTCTATTTTCAGTTAGTCACCAAACTGAAATTTTACCTCAGAAATATCTGGCTGTAAATCTCCAATGCCACTGTCTCTACCATCATTCTTACGGACTGTTAAGCAATCTCTTAATACTACAGTCTATCATTTGCACTGCCTATACAGTTATTGTTCCCTCAAAACAAGGTCAATCATGCCACTCCTTTGCTAGCCTTTGTTGGCTCTTATGATAAATTCAACCACCTTACCATGGTACTTAGGCCTTTTACCGTCAGGTCCCAGCCTTCATCTTGGTCATGACATCCCTATCATTCCTTTATCTCTGTCCTTCCCCATACTGAATATTCCCGCATACAGAATTTCTCACTAGTGGATGGACACCAGATCTAGTATCTCTGCATATTTACACTTGCTGTTTCTTTCACTTAGAAGACCACCTCCCACCCCGAACTTCTTTGCCTGGTAAGCTCTCAGTGTTTGAGATGCGGTTCAAATAACATCTCTTTGATAAAGCCTTTTCTAGTCTCTCAGTGAGAATTAGTTGCCTCATCCTCTTTATTCTCACAAAACTTTATTATTTGTATCTTTATAATGTGATTTATATGAGTCTCTAATCTCCCAGGCATTTCACACTTTCCACATCAACCAGAATGTGAGCTTTTCATGTTTTTCCAGCCTCTAGCATAGCGCGTAGCATATAGCAAGCACTCAAATGTTTGTTCAATGAATGAAAACAAATAAAGCTTCATTAGGCTGTAATGATTGAAACAGAAATAAGATATAACAGTGGCCAGCTTGTTATACTGTTGAGATCTCTCGTTTTTCTTTGTAGTCAGCCTTCCTAGACTTCATTCTCTGTACATAGCAATTTCTTACTCTTTGAGGAACCATCTACAATACCCATAGTAGTAAGTTAGATAGCCATCCAACTCTATATCTACCTATTTAAGAAGTTCTGTCTTTGTCGTAAAAACAGATGCTGCTTTACAGAAGAAAGTGCAACAATTTAGTCCATATTGGTGGCGTAGTCTGTGGGATAGGTAAATAGGTATAGAATTTCAGAGTTAATTATTCACTAAAATTGGAAAAGATCTGCTTGATCATTAAATTCTATCACAATTATGTACATGATGAAGCACTAATACAGATGATGATCTTGGGTAGAAGACGAAGTCCTGTTGGGAGTTAAATTATTTTATAACTATAGCAACTATTTTATCTGAAGTTTTCCCCCTCAACTGTATGATTATGTTATAATCTCTGAAATGATCAAGTATGATAACATGAAAAAGGGAAGGAATCATATTTTTAAAATAATTTAAGCACAATTTCTTAGTAAGAAGGTATCAAATACTTGGAGTAATCCAGTTTAAAATTTCTAGGAAATCATTTTTTTTAAGAAGAATCAGTTTTAAAATACAGATTAAATTGAATAATTTTAATTTGTATATCTGAATTACCAAATAACATTAAATAATTTTAAATATATATTTTAATATAAAATTAGTTTTTATTATTGAGTTTTATTGAAATAGAGAAATATATTTATGAATTTGAGATACCTATGTCAGTCTTTCATTTAGCAACTATTTTGTTAATTATTGATTTCCATATAACTTCACCATTGGGAATGTCACATATTTCCTGAAGTATATAACCAGCCCTTCATAATAAAAATATATTTTAAAATGTTTTTAGAAGACATTAAAATCAAGGTTTTCACTGTCACCCCTTTTCTCCTTTTTTCCAACCTTTTGATGATGATAAGATGTATTTTGTTATAAGTTACTTCCTTGTACAATCAAGTAAAAGACAACTTTGGGTTGTATGTGGCTCCAGCTTGAAATTGCATATACATATTCTTATAAAAATTTTTGAATTATGATTCTAAAATTACTCAGGGGAATGATTGGAGTTTTTATATAGTAGTTAATCACTTTCATTACATATATTCTGTTTTTTCTGTAGATTAGACATATTTCCACAATTTAAATTAATGAATTTTATTACTTTAAATTATTTTTTTTCACAGGTTTCTTTTCTAAAATCCAGGCAATGTAAATTACATATCATTATGAAACCATTGTTTGGGAAACCAGTGTGGCATCTGCAATCCCAATATTTCAAAATATTATTGGAACCAAAAATTGAACCATGCTTTGCAGTATATTGTTTGAAGTATTTAAGCAAAGGATGTATTCTTAATTATTCGAGTTACAGTGTGCCACTTAACTTTATTTCAAGTGAGGTATATTTTGGGAGAATTCTTTATGAAAATCAAGATAACTTGAATCTAGCACTTTTTCCTTATCTTTTCAAAATTAAATATTTTCAACAGTAATGCTAATGATTAGGTAAAGTGTCAGTAATAGATTGTTAAAATATTAATATTCAATACTTTACACATAGAAATATCAGTGTATTCCATTTTTTAGTTCCACATACTTAAAAATATTATTTATTTAATGACCACCATTATAGAACAATGCATTAACTTTTTTGTATGTGACTTGAGATAGAAGTCTTAGATACTAAGTGCATTCATACTTATATTTTAATCTATATTTTTCTTCTGGAACATTATTAGTAAATTTTGAGATTATAGAACTGTTGACCCAGTCATACATGTACAGAGCTTGGCCTCCGAGTTAATTAAATATGAGTTAATAATATATTATAAGGAAATTATTGTCCTTATTACAGTTATTAGGTAGTTACTCAAATTATAGCTTGAAAGGAATGCAGAGCATGGAAAACTCAGGATTAAATTATGCATTTGAACCTTAGGCCAGTTTTTACTGTAGAGACAGTTTGCTGCTAAAAGAGAAATTGTATGTCATTGAAATTAAATGCTTTTCTGGGGATGGAAGATTCCAGTTTTTAATGAAATTACTGAGTGTGGTGTAGTGAAATGATTAAAATCTGTATTCCGGGAATGTGGCAGGGAAAAAAAAATCAATAAGTGCTAGCACAGCTTTGCTGCTCAATGTGAATCCTGAGAATGAAATAAACTACTACAAAAATAATAATTAAAAACATATCAGCACATTAATTTATTTAGCATCAGTCTCCTGAGACATCATCTTCACTAATTTTTAGCATACATTTTACTCTGTAATGAGCAGCCTTCTTTTCAGATATCCCTATTAGACAGGCAGTATTTCTGCCCTTCCCCCAGTGCTCCTGCATTGCAATCATTGTACTTGCACTTATTATGTTACAAATGACCGAGGTAAGGCTGACATTCTCAGTGCATGCAAAAAGACCGAGTCTGCCAAGCTTTTTTTTTTCCTAATGAAGCAGCTTTGTGAAATCTCCCCATGTGTTAATACTAATGAAGATCCTCCAGCACAATTAAAATCACAGCCAGTGGCTGAAGAGGAAACATAAAACAATAGCATCTTTTAAGATACATTTATCCACATATGTATAAAATATACATAGATGATCAAATTATTCTCCGATAGCTTAATTTTTACTTACTCTTCATCCTGAAAATTAAATTATGCAATTTTTAATTATATGAACTTTCAGACTTTCTTGTGTTCTGGAGGGAAAAAACGGTACCTCAACGAACTTCTAAAAAAAAAAAAACGTATCTTCTTGGCTAATAAAGTGTTATCAAGATTAAGGCTTTTAAAAAAATTGTTTTTAGGAATCTATAGGATGGGGTGCGGTAGGGAATGGGGCCTGTTGTATCTTTAGTTTAACTTGATTGGTTGCAGGATTTGGGAATTGGGGTTGGGGGAGTGGAAGGGTAAAAAGAAAGTTGGAAGAGATTCTGGGGGTAGACCATAGCATATGACTGCATTTGTAGTTTAAAGGAGCAAAGGGCTACCAGTCTTACTCATAACTTGATTTTTAAAAAGTGTTCAGTGCCTACAATTTGCTATGCTTTTTTTCTAATCTCTCAGAAACTGGAAAAAAAGCTATCGAGATTACCTTTTACAGTGTGTGCATATAACTTTAAAACGACTATTTTAACGTCTTTTATTTAAATTTTATTTTAACTTAGTGCATAAACATTACAGCCAGTTTAACTTGTCCGTGGAAAGGCAGTAGAATTTTACCCCGGGACCGTCTTGCATACTGCTTTTTTTGAGTTTTAACATCCGCAAAATCTTGGCATATTAATTTAGTTGGGTTGTAGAATTCTGAGTTTAGGAACAAAAAAAGTTTAGGTGGAGATGGTTGACCTATGCTCCCTACTCTGTAGCTTTTGTTTTTTTAAAAACTAAGTTTTAAATCCCGTTTTCTGTCCTGTCTTCTTTAAAAGCCAAACAAAACATTTTAAGTTTCTTAACTTTTTCCTGGGACAAGGAACGGTGCAAACTCAAAGCTACAGTATTCTTGGAAAGAAGCAGCAACCCCCTCCCTTGGCTCCTTTAGGAGCTGATAGGTCATTTATTATTGGAACTGAAATGGTATAAACAATTCTCTCTCTTTTTTTCCCTTGTTAACAGCAACTTTCATTGTTAGAGAGAGGAGAGAGAGAGAAGCCTTGTTGGTTGACGTCACTTGGTTCATGAAGCCTTCGCCTAGAAGTGAAGCTGCTGAACAAACCTTGAGAAGAATCATCTCCTGCTTCAATCTGCTGCTGGATAGGAACTAATCAGAGAGAGAGAGGCGGAAGACGGAGAAGGAGGGAGTCGAAGGCTTTCCCGATCACAAATCTCACCTCCACTACAACTCTCTTTATACTTTTCTTGCAGAAATAATAATAGAAATCAGGAGGTGGTGGGGTTTCCAAAAATCTTAACCTTCAACCATCTGGGGAAAAGGCAAAAATCCCATCTACCGCAACTCTCAGTTCGAGAGTAAAGGTGAGTTTAAAATCCTCGGGCGTGAGGGGTGCGGGTGAGGATGTAAATTCCCAGTGTTACAAAGCCGGTGGAAACAGCAGCGGAGAAGCTGCGCTCGGGCAAGCGAGGGACTCCGGAGTTGCTGCGTGGAGGCGCTCGCCCCGCCGCCCTCTCGCCCTCCGCCGCTGTTTATCCTCGCCGGTCGGTGCGGCTCTTTGTTGTGGTGGCCGGAAGGCTGGGGTGGTTCTCGGGGTCCCGAGTGGAGTTTGGGGGAGGAGGACACGGAGATGTGCCGTCCTGGGTGGGAGGTGGGGGGTGCGGCCTCAGGAGAACGTAAACTTTATTCCTAGAAGCCGGTGCGGGACTTCGCTGGAGTAGGGCCGCGGGTTGTGCTCCCGGCCGGGCAGGCGCTGCCGCCGCGAGTCCGCCGCCTTTGTGCCGGCCGCCCTGGCTTCGCGTCTCCTTCCTCTTCCCCTTCGGCTTCCAGCGCTCAGGTCGCCGCCAACAGTTTTGCTTCTTAAAAAACAACCTCTGTCAGCGTTGCGATGGCCGTTCCTACCCCGGAATATCCGCTGCTCCCCCACTCCCTGCCGGGGTAGTTTGTGGATCACCCCCCACCCCCGTCCGCCTCCTGCTGCCCTTTTTTGCCTCCGCCCCCTCTTCCCTATCGGACTGACGAGCTGCGTCTGCCACCCCCACTCCCCGGCTTGGGCCTCTAGCTCTCCCGTGTGTAGCTGGAGGCTCTGAGTTTACTGAAGATGAGCGGGGGTGGGGGTGGGGCAGGTGGGATTGGGAAAAGATCTGGATACCTGGGAAGGTCTATGTCAGCACGCAGAAGGTTTGAGGAGCATTGCTTCTCATACAGTAAGGTCTGTGCCTTGGTCTCATGTTTTAGCAGTTCTTCCCCGGGAACGACCGCCAGCTCCCAACTCCTCTGCTTCCCTCTTTTAATCTTCTTGTCGCTACCCCTCCCCCCCGCCCCCGTTCTCTTTCGCGGCTCCCTCCCCTTTAAGTAGTTTCACGAACCCCAGAATTGGGATTTGGGAAGGGGAAGGAAGTGTTTGAAGAGTCAGAGCTGGCTCTGTTGTTTGGGAGATTTTCTCTTCTTTTCTTTCTCCCTCTGTATTTATCTTTTGTCTGTTGCTTCCTTATAAAGAGGGAAGCAGCTGCAGTCCTTGGCCGAGTTGTTGAAATTTATCCCTTTGTGTATATTACAATATCCTCCATTTTTTTTCCTGCCCTCTAAACAACAAGCGTTTCGCCATCTTGGGCAATTTTATTCCCAAGTCTCTCTCTTTTTTATTTTTGAGGAAAGGAAAGAAGTATTAGGAAGTGTGTCTGGATAAGGCTCAAAGTTTAGGGAATGTTCAGGGGGCCCAGTGACGTCATGTAAACTTTACGGAGAAATTTTCCCAAGAGTAAATTTTTTGCTTAATTTTTCTCCTGTTTTATAGGATTGTGTAACTTACAGGTTACTAATAAGTTGTGTGGCTTATTTTTGTGTTTTGCTCTCAAAATGAGTATACGAAGTCTGCGTATTGTATGTTTTGGTAACAGGTGGAAGATTATGTGCAAAAAATGGTAAAAAACTTGTGCGTCATTTGTTATTTATCTGGTTTTTGTGTACTTTTTTTTAATTTAAAGGTTTCAACTGTTATCTGTAGTCAGTATATTACCTTTCTTATTTGCTCCACTCTCCCTTATGGATTTTTTGAAAATTAGCTTGGTTAATATTTATGTATGGTTATTTTAGATTATCTGGCTCCCGGTTTATAATAAAATGTTCTGGGGTTTTCTTTTTCTATTATTTATTTACATTTTGAAAAGAAATGACTATGGAAAATACCTTAAGATAATGGATACTTTAAAATTTAGTAGCAGATACTAAGTCAAACAATTGTTGAGTATTTAAGAGGCAGAATTGATTTTAAAAGTTATTTTATAATCGCTAGCTATAAACTCTTTGTCAGCCATTATGAACAGATAAACAAAAACTAGCACTGTTTTAATTTGCTTGTCTAACATAGTTTTTCGCCTCACAAAAGTTGGTTTGGTCACATGACCAAACTTAATGATACACTGACTAGTATATAAATAAGAGGCACTGTATATTGAATGGGAAAGTGGAATTCTGTCTCCTGTAGTCATTTTCAGTCAGCATATTTACATCTCTTCTAACAAGGACATGAAACTGTCTGTATTTAATTTGCATTCTCTTTGTCTTCTGGGTTGAGGGAAAAACACTGACTACAATTAACTTAAAAAAAGCTAATAGAAACAATTCTGAATACATTGAAAAGGTTTGTCTAACACACAGAAATTTATGTTCTATATGGTACGTTTTTATTTCTGTAGCAGTCTTCTTTGGTGTTATCTATTTATCCAGGAATTTGCTTCATGTAATATGCTATATAGAAAGCTTGACTGAGTTGAATGTCTGCCATTTATGTGAATTGTAGGTAGGTGAAAAATGTTTAAATAGTTAAAAGCACATAGAACAGATGGTTCTAAATTATACATGCAACAAAGGACTAGAAGATTTGGCAGATTATAAATGGCAAGCAACAGAGGATAAGCAGTTTAAGAAAATGGTAGTTAAGTACATTTGATGTCTCACACCTATTGTAAACACTGTACATATTATTGTCACTCTGCTGCATAATCAGTAATTTGGACAACATTAAGACACTCGTATGGTTCAGATAGAAAAAAGTAATTTTTACAAGTATTTGAAACAAGTGGTTGAATTTAAAATTATTTTAAGCCTACGATGATGATGAAGAGTCTTTTTTTTTTTTTTTTAGGAAATCAGATTGTATGCTTTAAAAATACAAAGTTATTTATGAGAACTTAATATTGTGTTCTTATAATGGTTGGAGAGAAACAGGAATGGGTACATATTTTAAAATCCAGATAATAGTAGCTTCACTGTTCTCACATGTTAAACTAGTGCCGAATTGTAGTACCATTTACTCTTACAAACACTAATGAAAAAATACTTCTAAACTCTTCAGTCTTGGAAATGCATTTATTGGAATACTGCTGGCATCATTTATGAAATACTTATTAAATGAAGGAAGGATATATTTTAGTTTTAATTTTTGAGTTTTGTACATAACATTATGATAGTGATTTTACTTGAATATTGTTTATTTACAATTTTTAGAATAGATGGATTCTTATGCAGTTTTTTTCTTTCTAGAACAGTCTCTGAGTAATTATATTTAGCATTTTCAAAAAATTGGGAATAGCTTAAAGTATTCAACTTGGTAGAAATTTGTTTTTATTTTTTATAAGCCATTCATTTAAAATGCACATAAGACTGTAATGGAAACCTTAGAATTTTAATTCTGTTGCCCTTTCTCCCATTTCTTTGTTTGCATGTTTATTATAGAACTGCAGTGTAAAGGAGCAGATGTTTTGCCAAACATCCTGATGTGTTGCTTTTTCTTATGGGAGTGCATAACTGTTCCTTCTGATGCATCAACTTGACAGCTGGTTGATTTCATGGAGCTGCTAAGAAGCCATTAGTGGTGTCATTGAATTGAAACAGAACAGTCATTCCCAGCTTGAACTGCAATTGTTAATGTCTTTGTTGCTACTTTTGTGTTACTATACAAGATGTAGGATATCACAGTTGCATGAAAGTTCAGGATTTCTGTCTTATCTCCTTGAATTAGTGAAAGTATATTTTGGAACTTGATTACTTTTAGGTTTAAAGGTTTCTCAGAGAAGGGATCTTAAGTTGTAGTTTCTGAGTAGAACTACCAAAAGAAGAAATGTGATTTAGCACAAATTAATATGGTGATTTTGACCCTTAAGAGGAATTATGTCATCAAGTTTTAGTGATTATTAATATATTTGATTGCCTGGGGGATTAATTAAGTTACCTAGTTAGGTATTTTAAGAGTTTTTTTGGTTACATAAAATTAAGTATTTTGTACCATGAAGTTTTAAAAATACTGTTGCCTTATTTAATAAATGTTAATCCATTTGGCTGTTTCTTTAAACTTTTGTTCTAGGAAGTAATCAGGAAAGAAAAGAAATAATTATTGGGGAAAGAGGCAGTTTTGTATTTAATTTTTCTTTATAATGAGGCTAAAATGTTATTTAAAAATTCATACAAACTATGATCTAAAATAACTTACTAGTAGACATTTAATGATTTTTAAAAATTGAAATTATATTTTTATTGTTATAACTTTTATTGATAGTTTCAGCTATCATACTAAAATGTGTCATACTAAATATGTGATACTAAAATGGTGTCATACTAAATATGTGATACTAAAATGGTGTCATCCCATTGGTGCCTACATATATTCTACTTTTTCTAATTATTTGCATGGTGTTTTTTGGTGGTAGAGGAAATGGGAGGGAGAAAAGAGGAAGAATGAAAAGTGATAATCCCAACACAGAAAAATCCATTAAAAAATTCATGTAAATAAGATTTGAGGATATAATATAGTTTATTTATTACTATGTTAAGAGAATTTTTCTAGTCCCAATATTTATTGACTTTTAATTTGTAGGTCTTTAGGTGTATTAGGCATTTAAATAATTCTTCAAAGAGCATAAAATTTGTAACACTTAAAATAATTTGCCATTACAAAAATAAATACTTAAAATATGAAATTGATTAGAATATATAATTTGCTCAAAACTTCCTCTACACTATAAATTTTTAACACTTATGCCATTGATTCCAGAATTATGATTTCCTGAAATCAAAGTTTATAGGGACCCTTTCCTTTTAAATAGGTTGTACATTACTGACTAAAGCTAAGATTTATATTCAGACATTATGCTTTCTCAACCCTTTTTACATAGTAGCCATACAACTCCTTAAAAAGAAAATCATTCTGTTACCTTTGACTATGACTCAATATTTAAGAAATGTATTTACTCATAACATATTTTTGTTGAGGTAGATATTCATATAAATCAAATTAAGGAACATTGAATTGTGTATGAAATGTGAACTTTTTTTTAAAGGACTCCTGATGCTTTGTTTATTTTTAGAGATAATATAGTCTTAATTGTACTACACATAAACATCCTGTAGTTTAAGTAGGAATTTTCAGGCATCAGATTTCTTAAAGGAAGGTAATTCTCAATAGAAAGGTCATTTTAAAAGTTCAAACTTTGATTTACAGTTTTTTCTGTTGACCGTATTAAGTATGAAATTATGGGTAATAAATATATTTAATTCATTTTCAACTGCATATTGAGTTATAAAATATTGGCCACATGTTTATTGAAAACAGGAAAAGTAAATGAATATATATGACTTTTAAATGTATTTTGAGTGCTATTTGATTTGTGGCAGTCATAATAGAGTTTGAAATATAAAATATTTAAAAGTATGGATATTTACAGTTAAACATTGAGTTTTTAACCTTAATAGGGTTTTATAAGAATATGAGGTGAAAATATAGTTTTTATTCCACATACTTAAATTTTTACTATATAAGGTAAGAGTATTTCAATTTGTTTTAAAAGATAACGCTTTAAAAATAGTTTTTATAATTTATAAAATTCAACTTGTACTTTGGCTTTTGAATGCCTTTCATTCAAATAAAAACTATTGCATATTGGGGATAATAATAATGATGGCAACATAGATAAGAACCTTTACTAATTTTGTGTTGTGCACATGTGTGCATGGTATATAAGAAAAAGGAGCATTTGGTTTGAAGATAATTCTTGGATTAGTACTTCAGCTATGTGTAGACATAATTGGGTGTTTTTTCCTGTTTTCTCCTCTTAACACTTTTCCACAAACATGCACTCATTAATCAAAGACGGTGCACTCCTGCTGAGGGCAGAGAGGTTCATCAAATTGGCAGTCAGTTTGGTGTAAAGAACGGTGTACTGAAGCTCTTAACTCGCTAGGACATAAATAAATCTAAGGTCTTTGTATGCAAACCCTAGAGGTTAATACTGTATAATTCAGTGTCCTGTCTTTGTTTTTATGATTGATGTTTTTAAATGTTTCAAGCTTGGTGAAAGTCTTCTAGTAGGTCAGGTCTGACAATCTGATTGGCTGTAGTAAGAAAGCATTAGGTTGTCAGAAGGACTTTGAGTATGCTGCAGAGATTTTGATTTTTTTTCCTACGAGATCATTGTCATATTGCCTGAGCTGTTATAGGAATGTACCAATGATTGACATTGCCTGCTGTGATAATGGACCTAGTGCATGAAATGCCAATAGTTCGGTCCTATTTGTTCAGAAGCTTACTGCTATTTGTATCCTTAACAGAGCTAACATGTAGAACAAGCAAAACTACTGGGATTTCTCTGTAGAAATAGTGCTGGGATTTGGCTTTAACATGAATTGGTTGCATATTCATAATTTAAGAACAGCTGGTTACAGCAAGCACATAGTCATTTGCAAGCTATTATAAACCATTCCACTCACATGGAGCCTGTGCTTGGTGATTTTTTTTTTTTTTTTTTTTTTTTATTGATCTACCTGCATTTAAAATCTGGTCACTGCTGCTACAGAAGCTCTTTATTTTAGCTGTGTTTGCAACACAGAACAGGTTCAATTTTAAATATTTAATTTAAACTTAATGCTGAATAAAATGAAGAAGCTTTGAAGGAAACAAGTGTAAAAGGTCATGTCTTACCTGTCATATAGTTATTCACGGCCAGAATCAACCAAACAAACCTAGATTATACAACTATTGTAATTTTTGGAATATGTGTTTTATGATTTTGTCCATAGATCAATAACAGAATTATCCTGGATTTGAAAATATTGCTAATAATATTTTACTAGTTATACATAGTTTTGGGAAACAACATTAACAGTAGATTGTGATTAATTAGTCTAAAACAATGTCATCTAATATGTAGAAAAGTAGTATAATACTTTTAGCTTATGAGTGGTGGTGTAAAGCAAGATAGAAGGGAAAATTGGCATGACTTTATAACTGGATTGGAATAATGCTAATCCTAAAACTATAGAGTTACTCTACTTTTTTAGAAGAAATCTAATAAGGAGTCTCTTTTGCTTTTTGAGTCACTTCTGGAATATTAAGCACAGGTATGCTCTTACAGTATTTAGGTGGTATTGGTAAGTTAGGCCAGCTATAATAGTTTCCTGCATGTTGTCAGTAATAAGTGTAAGGAAAGAGGAGAACACCTTTGTATCTCAAGCTTTTAGTGAGAAGGGTGGGAGGAGAAAATGTTAAATGCTATTTCAGCTCTCCTTTTAGGAATCACAGGGAGCTGTGCTTTGATTTGTGTATATTAAAATAAGTGAATACCTGAGTGATTTACAATGATGCGTTTCCACACATGGTGTTAGGCTCACATGTGCATGTATGTTTTTGTCCCCACACTAGATGATGAAGTAGCTCTCAGCACTTCAAGGTTGAGTACCAGTCCTAAGAGTGCATTTTACTCTTTCTTGGCTTCACAAATGTCTGGATAGGTTTGTAATATAACAGAATATATGGCCAAATTTAATCCAGCTGATAGTAGGCTGTACTTTTTTTTAAACAATAAATCCAAAGGTTATTAAAGGATGATGCATTGTGTTTTAGTTTTGAGTTGCATAGGATCATAACTATAATTAGTTAACTTTCCATTATTTGAGATTATATCAGGCATTTTGTAAATTATTTTATGTCTTCTTCACTCCCTTTTGACTATTGTCCTTTCATTTATTTCTCTGCTCTTTAGCATCTCATCACAGAATAAAGGAAGGAAAATTCAAACAAATCTGGTTTTCCCTGCCTTCCCCACTTCTTTTTTGACTAAAATGCAGGTTTGGGATTTTATTTGTCTGCCTTTTCTGGTTCTCATTACATAATTATATTTAGAAAAGAAGAAGGGTGAGTTAATGGACTGAATTTTTATTTTTACTTTTTATTTTTTTGGAGACAGGGTCTCACTCTGTTGTCCAGGCTGGAGTGCAGTGGCACGATCCCAGTTTACTGCAGCCTCAACCTCCTGAGCTCAGGGGATCCCCACCGCCTCAGTCCGCCAAGTAGCTGGGACTACAGGCTTACGCCGCCATGCCTGGCTAATTTTTGTATTTTTGTAGAGACGGGGTTTTAGCATGTTTCCCAGGTTACTCTTGAACTCCTGGACTCAAACAATCTGCGCACCTTGGCCTCTCAAAGTGCTGGGATTACAGGCATGAGCCACCACTTCTGGCTTGACTGAATTTTTCTATACTGTATTAGTAACCCAGCAAAACAAAAAATTTAGACGTTGTTTGAAAAAGTAAAGTGACTCAGTGACATCCACCACAGAATTGCACATATTTGATACATTTGTATTATTCTAGTATTAATAATAGGAAAAGGAGGAGGCATCTACCTTCATTCTTTAAGCTTTTATTGAATGCTATCTCCAAGCATGCTCTGGGAGAGCTATGGATAACAATTTATGGAAGTT
The DNA here is from genome assembly GCF_028858775.2 of Pan troglodytes. Lineage (NCBI taxonomy): Eukaryota > Metazoa > Chordata > Mammalia > Primates > Hominidae > Pan > Pan troglodytes. The sequence goes on along the minus strand of NC_072411.2, from coordinate 61,660,032 downwards.
CATAGTAGGAGAGAGATGGCTTCTCATTGGAATAATTAGAAAAGGCCCTTCGGTTTAGGTAGCATTGAATTAGATCAAGAACAATTAAATTTTGAATATTCACAGATCAGGAAGAAAAGATCCAAGAAAAGAAGGACTGCATAAGCCTATTATAGAACAAATATAGAGCTAGAGCTCTATATTAGAGCCAGTCCATTTGACATCTGGGATGGTTCTGCCTTTTCAAGGTCACCCCAACCCATACCTCTTCCACTAGAAGGAAAAGAAAATGTCATGGGATCCTTCCTTTCCTCCATTGCTTTCAAAATCGACTGCTTGGCTTTTTCTGGAGAAGATGGGTTAATCAGTTTCAATCCTCCATTTCAATGATAGGCTTATTTGTGAAGGCTGGGTTAAAACTGACAAAACTACCCTTTCTGGTTAGAGGTATTCAAATCTTCTGTTTTGAGATTAACCAGAACCCCTCCCTTTTCCTTGGTTCTTTTCCTATGCTTTTGTGAACAGTTTTTCTGGAAATCTAATGCATGATCCCCCCTGCTAAGAACATTGAGTAGAGAGCAGAGGGTGATATATGTGTATCCCTTTTCTCCATGATGATGGCTCTGGCTCAAAAAACACTTTTACTTCTTTTAGTTCCTTCGGATGAATGCAGAAGACAAGCAGACTGCTGGACTGCCAGTAACGGGCATATCCATAAGGACAAAAAGGAGGGCCAGGCGTGGTGGCTCATGCCTGTAATCCCAGCACTTTGGGAGGCCGAGACAGGCAGATCACTTGAGGCCAGGAGTTTGAGACCAGCTTGGTCAACATGGTGAAACCCTGTCTCTACTAAAAATATAAAAATTATTTTTTTTGAGGCGGAGGTTGCAGTGAGCTGAGATAGTACCACTGCACTCCAGCTTGGGTGACAGAGTGAGACTCCGTCTCAAAAAAAAAAAAAAAAAAAATAGAAATCCCACTAAAAAAGAGTATGAAAAAGGAAAGATTTAAAAAATTTTCAAAACACAAATGTACGAAAGATCTTTTACATAATGTCTTGGCCAAGGACAATAAATTTTAGTAGTTAGTCTTTTCCTAACTTCATTATTACTACATCATAATAATAATGAAATTTATTATTGCATATTAATGAAATGTTTTATTTGCAGTATTGTGATGAACATTTACTTGCAAGAGATTTGTCATAAGAAAACCTTAAAACTTTTATGTAACCATTTTTTATCTTGTACAAGGATAAGTTTTGAGGTAAATTAAAGATGGAAAACAGTGGAAATAAAAGGTTATCTAGTGTCTAAGTTTAGTTCAAAGCCATACTTACTATCTTTTCTGGTTTCTATGATGACATGGTTGTTGAAACATTCTTCTGATCTTTGGGTAATGTATTACTGTTAACATAAACCATTGTGATGACATAGGAAGCACCAAAACCTATCTTCAACATTTGAAGAAATCAGGAGCCGTGTATAAGTCACAAAATGACCTTTTCTTCGTTTCTGGGTTGTTAGTGCAGCATGCTGAGAAAAACAGGCTCTGCAAGACAACATTAACTGACAGAGTTGTGGGTCAAATCTCTTTATTTTAAAAGAGGGGTTACTTTGGAGCCAAAGTTAAGTGTTCTTAGGGTTTGGGCAGAAACAACAAAAAAGGAGACAATTTTAAATAAGGTTTCTAAATGCAGTCAGAGTGGAGCATTGTTATGTAATCAAGTCCTTTTGGAACATATCAAGATTTTGTCCATAGTAGTGTAAGTATTTTAACATTAAATTTCTGTGCCTTGTCATTAATATTTTCTGCAGCTTGTTGGGAAAATAACTCTTATCTGTAATCATGCCTTGGGGATTTGAAGTAAAAAGTTGAAGGGTTAGGGAAGGGCAGTGTGAATAGTAAACACTTGGTCCAGGAAGAGAACATGTAATAACTTTAGACAGTTAGATAAAAGCTCTCTTTGCCCTTCCCGCTGCAGGAAGCCTGTTTGTAGGTACACTTGCCAAAACTCACAAAAGAGAAGAATTGTTTTAAAGAACGTGAAAATGTTTTCGTACTGTATGTGAAATGGGAAGGTAGGAATAAGGCATGCCTGGGAAGAAAAGCTAAATTGAATGTGACCAGAAGTTTACTGTTTTTAAATTTTTATTATTATTAATTTTTTAGAGACAGGGTCTTGCTCTGTTGCCCAGACTGGACTGAACTGGGCACAAGAGATCCTCCCATCTTAGCCTCCTGAGCAGCTGGGACTACAGGCATGCACCACTGGGCCCAGCTGTTTTTTTTTAATAATGAAGTGTTCTATGACATAGTACCTTGAATTTGACCTTTTGCATTTTAATATGAGCCACCTTTTGTGAAATAGATTATTTTTGCAAATATGTTATTTGTTCCAAGTAGCATTTAATATATTGCAGGTACCAACTAAATTAATTACATGTACATGGGTAAAAATACATGTTTATTTCTATATTTATAATCTCAGCACTTTAAAAGTGAGCTAAAAATAATCCTACAGCTACCCATGGAAATAAATAAAAATCACTTATCAAGCCAGGCGCAGTGCCTCACACCTGTAATCCCAGCACTTTGGGAGGCCCAAAATGGGAGGATCACTTGAGGCTAGGAGTTCAAGATCAGCCTGGTCAACATAGCAAGATCTTGGTCTCTACACAAAATTAAAAAAAAAAAAAATCAGCTGGGTGTGGTGGCATGCACCCGTAGTCCTGGCTACTTGGGAGGCTGAAGTGGAAGGATTGCTCGAACCCAGGAGCTCAAGGCTGCAATGAGCTATTATTGCACTCCAGCCTGTGTAACAGAGTGAGATCCTGTCTCTGTCTCTCTCTCTTTCTCTCTCCTGTGCATGCACACACTCCAGCCTGGGTAACAGAGTGTGATCCTGTCTCTCTCTCTCTCCTAGCGTGCGCGCGCACACACACACACACACACACAAAATATGTTAACTTTTCAGTTCTTTAGATTTAACAATAGTTTTCCTACTTTTAAGCTGAAAAATGCCCTCCTCACCAAACTTTTTATAGTTATTTCTCATATTTTTAATTTTTTGACATTTAATGATTCTGCATTCCTTTCTGCTAGTAAAACTGTCCTTTTATGCCTATGTTAAGGCCCAACTTCCCATCAACATTTATCTATACCATATTTTCATGTGATATTGTATTCTCTAAAATTTCTATTATAAGGAATGTTGAGCTAGATAACTAAAGGTCAATTTTTTAAAGCATTGTCATGTTTTGGTTGTAATTTTGTTTCAACCTCTTGTGACAGGAATCTTTTGAAAAAATACTAATTTTATTAAATATATTGAGAGTATTCAAACTATGCTTCTTTGATAAGGCAGGCTTATCATACTGGTAAGTAATTCTATTACATTTTAGATGCCTAAATTAAAACTATTTGAGTATCAAAATATTGTACTCTACAAATATGTACAATTATTATGTGTCAATTAAAAATAGCTGGGCATGATGATTCACACCTGTAATCCCAGCTACTCGGGAGGCTGAGGTGGGAACATCGCTGGAGGCCAGGAGTGTGAGACCAGCCAGAGCAACATAGTAAGACTCCTACCTCTAAAAATAAAATAAAATATAAAATACATGTATAAGAAAGGGAAAAAAACTATTTGAGAATATAACTTGGAATTAAAAAAAATAAATTCCCATATCATATTTGTGTCATTTGCCTGTTTATGTTAAAAGGGTATATGCAGCTGTACAACTTGCCAGTTACTTATTCCTTCTTACAGTTAATCATATTCATTGTCCTTTGACTTTTCTTCTTTAAAATTAAAAGTGTATTTCTTCACTATAAAATATTAATAAAAGTTTTTAAAAATACAGAAAAGCATTAAGATAAAAATTTCAAATGTTCAAAATTCTATTATTCACAGGCTACTATATGCATTATTAGTTTGTTTTATGTTGAAATGAAATATTTACTGAAATGAAGGTGTTCATTAATGAAACAGCAGGTTAGTGTCATGAACCTATTCCTGCAAAAGATGAAAATGACAGGAGTGGCCATAGAGTGAAATGCGTCTGTGGTATTACCTAAGAAAGAACTAAAATAATCCACTGGATTAAGTGACAAGGACATTAGTGACCTTGGCATTAATAGTTTCAGTGGAGTGGTTTGGATTAAAGCTATAGAAATGGAAACATGTTTAAATAGTTTTGGGGTTTTGTTTTGTTTTTTTTTTTTGTAAGGAGGAGGAAAAGAAATTTGGTAGTTTCTGGGAAGGAAATATAGGAAGATGATTTTTTTTAACAGGGTGAATGAAGATACAGGGGCAGAGGATATAATTCAGAGATTCTGTAAGAAATGGGAAGAAATGGGTTCCAGATCCATGTTAGACTGATTATCACGAACTAGAACGAGAGATACTCTTTCATTGTAACTAGAGGGAAAGAAAAAATGTGGGAATGCATAGTGGTGAAATTGGAGCTTGAGGAAAGAAATTTCAGAGAGTCCTAGTTCCAAATATTAGCATTTCTTCTAACAGAAATGCCTCCTTACGGCATTTTAAATAAAACAAGTTTTAATTTCCATTTTTAAAATGTATGTATTTTTACAAAGTAGCTGTTATGTAGTTTTTGCATTCTCCGTTGTTTATTAGCTCTTAATTATTTGGATTATATCATGAGCATTTTCTCTTGTCATTAAGTATTTTAAAAGACTGCATAATTTATCCAATCTTAGGGCATTTAAGTTTTTTGTTTTTGTTTTTGTTTTTTTGAGACGGAATCTCGCTCTGTTGCCTAGGCTGGAGTGCAGTGGTGCGATCTCGGCTCATTGCAACCTCCGCCTGCTGGTTTCAAGCACTTCCCCTGCCTCAGCCTCCCAAGTAGCTGGGACTAGTGGCACATGCCACCATGCCCGGCTAATTTTTGTATTTTTATTAGACATTGGGTTTCACTATATTGACCTGGCTGGTCTTGAACTCCTGGCCTGAAGCAGTCCACCCTCCTCAGCCTTCCAAAGTGTTGGGATTATAGGTGTGAGCCACAATGCCTAGCCTCACTTTATGTTATTATATGATGGGATGAAATATCATCAAACATCCCTCAGCTTTTTTTATTCTAAGTTATTTCTGTAGGATTCATTCTTAGAGCTTGAATTGCTGGGTCAAAGAATATGAATATTTTATGGTATTCTGGAAAATATTAACTGGTTTGTATATGTGGCAAAGAGAGCCTTGATTTGTAGTGTCTTTTGCTTGTGTAAAAACTGCCACCATGGCCTGTTTCAATCCTACAACTTAATGCCATTGAACAAAGTTGAGAAATGTAGTTGTACAATCATTGTATAGTATTTTCATCATAACCATACTATAGATGTAAATAACTTCCTACAGCATAAATAATAAAATGCAAAATAATTAGGAAGTAATGTTTTGAGTGTTTATTACCCTATTATAATTTATTGACTGTAAGTTTATATAATTTAATTAATAATGATTGTTTTTAACAACTAGATTTCAAGAATTCCCAAGAATTATCAGTTGACTCTTGTGAGCCACTATGAGCAAGCTCTAGCATACCAATGCTAGGTTATCTATTTTAGTTCTCCTTTTCCTCCTTTCCTCTTCCTGTTTCTCACTCCCATTTCTGATATGTATGGTGGAATTTTTTTACCCCTAGACTGTTGTTTCCAATATAGCGAGAAATATGGGTATAGAAGACCAGTGTATCATTTTTTTCATTTATGGCTCCTAGGTTTATCTTGCTTTAAACTGAAATCTTCATGCATGGTGGAGTCTAAGTGAAAGAAGTGAAGTTTAGATTCCCAACTTATTTTTCTTCCAGAAGACTCCAGTTTTCCCCAAAACATCCTACCGACTGTTGATTGAATTACTCTTATTGTTTTTAATAATTTTTCAGTTGATTTTCTAGGGTTTTCTAGATATATAATCATATACAAACAAAGATAATTTTGCCACCTTTAGTATTTGTAACTTTATTGTATAAAGAATGAAATTAAGCTGACTACTATTTGCAATGTATTGGTAACATTGGGCACTCTTATCTTTTCCTGACTTTGGAAATGATTCTAGTACTTAAACTTTTTTTATGATATTACCTTTTGATTTGTTATATGTATTTTTAAAGATCATGTTAAGCAAGCATGCATCTATTTCTATCTTTTTTTTTATTTTGAGACAGAGTTTCGCTCCTGTTGCCTAGGCTGGAGTACAATGGCACAATCTCGGCTCACTGCAACCTCTGCCTCCCAGGTTCAAGTGATTCTCCTGCCTCAGCCTCCCGAGTAGCTGGAATTACAGGCACCTGCCATCACACCTGCCTAATTTTTGTATTTTTAGTAGAGGCAGGGTTTCTCCATGTTGGCCAGGCTGGTCTTGAACTCCTGACCTTGTGATCCACCTGCCTCGGCCTCCCGAAGTGCTGGGATTACAGGCGTGAGCCACCGCACCCAGCCTTTTTTTTTTTTTCTTTTGAGACAGGGTATCACTCTGTCACTCATTCTGGAGTGCAGTGGCACATTCTAGGCTCACTGCAGCCTTGACCTCCCAGGTGCAAGTGATTCTTTAAACTTTTTAAAAATCGGGAAAGGAAGTTGAATTTTATTAAATGCTTGGGAAACTGGTAATGCTTGTTTACCTCAGTGGTGTTGAAGGGGTTTTTTTGGTTCCTTGTTTTATGATTTGTGCTACAGGTATAGATGTTGATCATTTTAAACATTTGGAATAAGGGGCAAGAAGAGCTAGGCAACAGGAAGTATAGTTTACATATATTTTTTCCTAGAACTTTTTCTCTGAGTCTCTTGAGATCTTTGCTGTTGTTCTATATGTGAGGGTGGAACTTCGATTTTAGCAGTTTCCCTGCTTTAGGGAGAACTTGGCACACCTGAAGATGTGAGTGGGAGGAGGGAGAGAATGACTCTCTGTAATCCTGTGGATTATGAGTTTTGTGTGATGAGTCAGAGCTTTTGTCTGCTTAGTCAGATTTGATCCTCACCTTCAAAGCTGTCTCCTCAACTCTAATGAAAGGTTGAGAAAAATAAAAACGATGAGGCCAAAAAAGTAGCTCGATTATTTTCTGCTCTGCAAACATGTGTCCCAAGATCTGTGATTCCCCCCACTTCTCTTTATAGGCCCCCCATGATTCTAAACGGCAACTATGAAAGTTATGGGTTAGGACATTTCTGAATATTCCCTTACTTACTAAATTGTGAACCTTGCCCTCTTAGGGCATATGCATATAGAATCAGTCTTATTAAAATAGTACTGGTATTTTCCCTGGTTCCCACACTAATTTTGGTCCTTTTTGTCCTGTTTGGTGGATTTCGGGACAAGATCATGTGAATGTATGTTATTCAGATTTTAAAGGCTCTTTTCACATATCCACAAAAATCCCCCTCAGAAGAATTAGTATCATTTTGTATACTCTTGCAATTGGAAGTTGAGAATATTTTTTCATTTTTTTTAACAGTGGGAATATTATTATTTTAATTTGTATATTCTTGATTTTTATGGATAATCATATATTCCTAAATTTGTTAGGGAATTATATTTGTTTCTGAATTGTTTGGCAGGAATGGTTCTGGTAAGATTTTGTAGCAATGTGATCATACAATAATTATCTTAAAGATTTTTCCTGATCACCCCCAAAAGGCTGGTCTCATGAGGTATGGCTTATTTACATAGGTGTGCAAAAATATTAACTACACAGGCTTCCTTGAGTTAACTTGCGTGTATCCTTGAGCCTATGCACTATGTACAACTACTAAAGCTACAAAATTAACTTTCGAACTTTTTCTAAGGAATCTGAGCTAGGACATTTAAAAATTACTGATATTTCCTCTCCTCAGGCTAGAAAGCAAGCCTGGGACATTCTACGAGATTTTACCTACTATAGTACCCCCAATTATCCCTCAGATTTCTTTCTTTCTTTCTTTTTCTTTTTCTTTTTTTTTGAGAAGGAGTCTCGCTCTGTCGCCCAGGCTGGAGTGCAGTGGCACGATCTGAGCTCACTGCAAACTCCACCTCCCGGGTTCACGCCATTCTCCTGCCTCAGCTTCCCGAGTAGCTGGGACTACAGGCTTCCGCTACCACGCCCGGCTAATTTTTTGTATTTTTAGTAGAGATGGGGTTTCACCGTGTTAGCCAGGATGGCCTCGATCTCCTAACCTCGTGATCCGCCTGCCTCAGCCTCACAAACTGCTGGGATTACAGGCGTGAGCCACCATGCCAGGCCCCAGATTTCTTTTTTTCTTTTTCCTTTTTTTTTTTGAGACCGTTTCCCTCTTGTTGCCCAGGCTGGAGTGCAATGGCACAATGTCGGCCCACAGCAACCTCCACCTCCCAGGTTCAAGCGATTCTCCTGCCTCAGCCTCCTGAGTAGCTGGGATCACAGGCATGCACCACCACACCTGGCTAAATTTGTCTTTTTAGTAGAGACGGGGTTTCTCCATGTTGGTCAGGCTGGTCTCAAACTCCCAGCCTCAGGTAATCCGCCTGCCTCAGCCTTCCAAAGTGCTGGGATTACAGGCTTGAGCCACCGCGCTCGGCAGTCCCTCAGATTTCTTAAGTTTGTGTGGCCTGCCAGAAAGTGATCTTCCTTATCACCTAAAAGGCTGAGTCCCTGTAAGACAGGGACCAGGCTAGTTTTCCAGGGAGGGCTCGTAAAGTCAACATTAGTTCCTTAAAAGTAACTTGTACCTGTTTAAGTAAGCATCGTTCTCAAATATGACACTCTAGGTAAAACGTCAGTTGCTCAATAAGTTGAGTAGCTGGGATTACAGGCGTGTGCCCCCAAGCCCAGGTAATTTTTGTATTTTTAGTAGAGATGGGGTTTTGCCATGTTGGCCAGGCTGGTCCTCAAGTGACCCTCCCTCCCTGGCCTCCCAAAGTGCTAGAATTACAGGCATGAGCCACCACACCCAGTTAACAGCTATATTTTATGTATGTATGTATGTATGTATGTATGTATTTATGAGACAGTTTCACTCTTGCCACCACACCCAGTTAACAGCTATATTTTATTTATTTATTTACTTATTTTTGTGACAGAGTCTCACTCTTGTCTCCCTGGCTGGAATGCAGTGGCTCAATCTTGGCACACTGCAACCTCTGCCTCCCGGGTTCAAGCAACTCCTTCAGCCTCCCGAGTAGCTGGGATTACAGGTGCCTGGCTAATTTTTGTATTTTTAGTAGAGACAGGGCTTCACCATGTTGGCCAGGCTGGTCTGTTTGGCCGGGCTGGTCTCAAACTCCTGACCTTGTAATCTACCCACCTGGGCTTCCCAAAGTGTTGGGATTACAGGTGTGAGCCACCACACCTGCCTGTAATTATTTCTTGAGTTTTTGATCAGTATTTCCCCCAAGAGTGAAATTATAATGGACAGTAAAGACATTGACACATTCCCAGGGATTTCTCATAAAACATAAGTTTTCTGAAATATTTGTACTAATAACGTGTTATCTATATAATCTTAACTTAGGAAAAGCTAAATATCTCTTTTGATTTGACACCGTTCCCATGCAATTCTTATGAGAGTAACATATCAAGTAAACCCAATTCTTTCCAGCAGCTCTTTTTTTATGAGGTGAAAGAATAAGTCAGCCAGGCGTAGTGGCTCACGCCTGTAGTCCTAGCACTTTGGGAGGCTGAGGTGGGTGGATCACAAGATCAGGAGTTCAAGACCAGCCCGGCCAATATGGTGAAACCCTGTCTCTACTAAAAATACAAAAAAGAGCTGGGCGTGGTGGCAGGCGCCTGTAGTACCAGCTACTCGGGAGGCTGAGGCAGGAGAATCGCTTGAACCCGGGAGGCAGAGATTGCAGTGAGCAGAGATCGTGCCACTGCATCCAGCCTAGGTGACAGAGCGAGACTCCGTCTCAGAAAAAAAAAAAAAAAAGAATAGGTCTATATGGTCTTATTGAGGCACTCTGGGAAATCTCAAAGATAGTTTAGTGTATTTAGTGTATTGTGAAAGTTTTATTTTTCTGTATTTAGGATGTGATTGGGGGAATGCAAATAGAGAGTTTTTAGGATATTTGGGGTTTGATTGAGATAGAGTCGTGGCTGCCTGAGAAACAAGCTTTGGTTACTTATTTAATCAAAGTAACAATAAACATACACAGAGAAGGGAAAACCTGGCTGGAGGAGGTGGCTCACTCCTGTAATCCCATCACTTTGGGAGGCCAAGGCGGGCAGATAACCTGAGGGTGTGGTGGCACATGCCTGAAATCCCAGCTACTTGGGATGCTGAGGCAGGGAATCGCTTGAACCTGGAAGGCGAAGGTCGCAGTGAGCTGACATCGCGTCACTGCACTCCAGCCTGGGCAACGGAGCAAGACTCCACCAAAAAAAATTTTTAAAAAGGTAAGACCTTACCTGTTTCATACCTGAGGAGGAAGCTATTCATTTTTGTTTCTTTAGATGATCAAGGACATAATGAACTCAACATAAGCACAGAAAATTATTCTGTTAGGATACAGAATTTCTGCTATTTAGGCACTTTACACAGAAGGTATAGAATAGCCTTTCACATTGAAGATGAAGGAATTAACTAGTATTCTAAGGAAGCAAGTCCATCAATGTTGAGTGAAATTTTCTAAACTTTAAAATGTTTCGAACATTTTAAATACTCAAATTTGCAAGAAAAAAACAATCCCATCAAAAAGTGGGCTAAGGACATGAGTAGACAATTCTCAAAAGAAGATATACAAGTGGCCAACAAACATGAAAAAATGCTCAACATCACTATTGATCAGGGAAATGCAAATCAAAACCACAATGCAATACCACCTTACTCATGCAAGAATGGCCATAATCAAAAAGCCAAAAAATAATAGATGTTGGCATGGATGCGGTGAACAGTGAACACTTCTACACTGTTGGTAGGAATGTAAACTAGTACAACCACTATGGAAAACAGTGTGGAGATTCCTTAAAGAACTAAAAGTAGAACAACCATTTGATCCAGCAATCCCACTTCTGAGTATCTGCCCAGAGGAAAAGAAGTCATTATATGAAAAAGATATGAATTAATGGCATTTGCAGCAACTTGGATAAGATTGGAGACTATTATTCTAAGTGAAGTAACCCAGGAATGGAAAACCAAACATCATATGTTCTCACTCATAAGTGGGAGCTAAGTTATGATACGAGGATGCAAAGGCATAAGAATGACACAGTGGACTTTGGGGATTCAGGGGGAAAGGGTAGGAAGTGGGGCTGAGGGATAAAAGATTACAAATTGTATGCAGTGTATACTGCTCAGGTGTTGGGTGCACCAAAATCTCACAGATCACCACTCATGTAAACAAACCTCACCTGTTCCCCAATGCCCTATGGAAATAAAAAATTAAAAAATAGAAAAAAATAAATAAATGGAGAAAAAACAAAAATAAAATGTTTGGTAGCTTCTTTTCTATGTTAGCTGTTACAAATCAAGACAAATTTACTTTCTAGGTTAGGCCCTTCATTGTCTTTTATATTCTTGAACAAACTTTAGGGCCGTGCTTCTAACAGGATCTATGGTGTCACACATATTTTTATAAAAATACTAAAATTTGCTAAAATGCAATATATTAATCATTGTTGTCTTTTTTTTTTTTAATTATACTTTAAGTTTTAGGGTACATGTGCACATTGTGCAGGTTAGTTACATATGTATACGTGTGCCATGCTGGTGCGCTGCACCCACTAACTCGTCATCTAGCATTAGGTATATCTCCCAATGCTATCCCTCCCCCCTCCCCCCTCCCCACACAGTCCCCAGAGTGTGATATTCCCCTTCCTGTGTCCATGTGATCTCATTGTTCAGTTCCCACCTATGAGTGAGAATATGCGGTGTTTGGTTTTTTGTTCTTGCGATAGTTTACTGAGAATGATGGTTTCCAGTTTCATCCATGTCCCTACAAAGGACATGAACTCATCATTTTTTATGGCTGCATAGTATTCCATGGTGTATATGTGCCACATTTTCTTAATCCAGTCTATCATTGTTGGACATTTGGGTTGGTTCCAAGTCTTTGCTATTGTGAATAATGCCACAATAAACATACGTGTGCATGTGTCTTTATAGCAGCATGATTTATAGTCCTTTGGGTATATACCCAGTAATGGGATGGCTGGGTCAAATGGTATTTCTAGTTCTAGATCCCTGAGGAATCGCCACACTGACTTCCACAATGGTTGAACTACTTTACAGTCCCACCAACAGTGTAAAAGTGTTCCTATTTCTCCACATCCTCTCCAGCACCTGTTGTTTCCTGACTTTTTAATGATTGCCATTCTGACTGGTGTGAGATGATATCTCATAGTGGTTTTGATTTGCATTTCTCTGATGGCCAGTGATGATGAGCATTTTTTCATGTGTTTTTTGGCTGCATAAATGTCTTCTTTTGAGAAGTGTCTGTTCATGTCCCTCGCCCACTTTTTGATGGGGTTGTTTGTTTTTTTCTTGTAAATTTGTTTGAGTTCATTGTAGATTCTGGATATTAGCCCTTTGTCCGATGAGTAGGATGCGAAAATTTTCTCCCATGTTGTAGGTTGCCTGTTCACTCTGATGGTAGTTTCTTTTGCTGTGCAGAAGCTCTTTAGTTTAATTAGATCCCATTTGTCAATTTTGGCTTTTGTTGCCATTGCTTTTGGTGTTTTGGACATGAAGTCCTTGCCCACGCCTATGTCCTGAATGGTAATGCCTAGGTTTTCTTCTAGGGTTTTTATGGTTTTAGGTCTAACGTTTAAATCTTTAATCCATCTTGAATTGATTTTTGTATAAGGTGTAAGGAAGGGATCCAGTTTCAGCTTTCTACATATGGCTAGCCAGTTTTCCCAGCACCATTTATTAAATAGGGAATCCTTTCCCCATTGCTTGTTTTTCTCAGGTTTGTCAAAGATCAGATAGTTGTAGGTAAGTGGCGTTATTTCTGAGGGCTCTGTTCTGTTCCATTGATCTATATCTCTGTTTTGGTACCAGTACCATGCTGTTTTAGTTACTGTAGCCTTGTCGTATAGTTTGAAGTCAGGTAGTGTGATGCCTCCAGCTTTGTTCTTTTGGCTTAGGATTGACTTGGCGATGCGGGCTCTTTTTTGGTTCCATATGAAGTTTAAAGTAGTTTTTTCCAATTCTGTGAAGAAAGTCATTGGTAGCTTGATGGGGATGGCATTGAATCTGTAAATTGCCTTGGGCAGTATGGCCATTTTCACAATATTGATTCTTCCTACCCATGAGCATTCATTGTTGTCTTCAAATGAAACAGTAAATAAGCGCTTAAAATATTTCTGAGTCTTAATTTCCAATATGGTAAACATCAAGACTTACAACCTATGTACAATGAAAACTCTTTTGGAGTCTTTAACAAGTCCTAAGAGTGTAAAGAGGCCAGGAGACCAAAATGCACAAGAATCCGTTCTTTAGGACAATACTACTCCTTTTCCTTTAAAATAAATGCACGTACCGAGCTGTGATTCCGTGTCATTGTAGCTCCTGGTATAGTCTGTTAAAAGAAAGACTTCAGCCAAATTTATTTAAGTGTTTAATTGAGCAAAGAACAATTCACGAATCAAGCAGCCTCCCAAGCCAGAGTAAGCTCAGAGACTCCAGCGTAGCCAAGTGGTGGAAGAAGATTTATGGACAGAAAAAGGAAGTGACATACAGAAAACGTAAGTGAGGTACAGAAATAGCTGGATTGGTTACAGCTTGGTATTTGCCTTAGTTAAATACAGTTGGAACAGTTGGCCACATTTGATATGCCAAAACTGGGTGACTGGCACAAGAGTGGGCTGTGGACTGTTAGTACCTCCGCTTGTTAGATATAGTTCAGAATGTACAGAGAAACCTCTAGGCTGAATTTAAAATATGTAAAGAGACAGCTTTAGGCTAAACTTACATAACAGATTTCAATGAATCATATTAATTGTAACTTTTAGTTGAAGTGACTAATTTCTGTTTTACAGAGAAAAGTTGGAGGTGAATAATTGAGAACTGTGTCATATACCAGCATTTTAGCAGACTAGTAGAATTCATGAGCACACACAACGCCACTTTTTACAGCACGCATACCTCTTTTTCGCCTCTTAAAGTGGCAAAAATTGACATTTCCACTAACATGACCTAAAACAGCTTGTCATTAGTATATAAAAACAAGAAACAAAAGTGTATGTTTAGCCTGTAATCCCAGCACTTTGGGAGGCCGAGGTGGGCAGATCACCTGAGGTCAGGAGTTTGAGACCAGCCTGACCAACATGGAGAAACCCCATCTCTACTAAAAATACAAAATTAGCCAGGTGTGGTGGTGCATGCCTGTGATCCCAGCTACTCAGGAGGATGAGGCAGGAGAATCGCTTGAACCCAGGAGGCGGAGGTTGCGGTGAGCCGAGGTCATGCCATTGTACTCCAGCCTGGGCAACAAGAGCAAAACTCCGTTTAAAAAAAACGGATGCATAGTTTAAAAGGATGTTTAAAAGGATGCATAGTAATCAATGTTTCAGTATTTTGCTTAGAAGTTATTATGCATTGAATAATTATTTAATATCAGTCCAAGGTTTTAGGCTACCTAAAGATTTGAAAATTATCTTCAAGCTGCCATGCTGCAAAATATACTTACTGTTGAAATAAAAATTTGTTGGGCCATGCCCGGTGGCTTGGGCCTGTAATCCCAGCACTTTGGGAGGCTAAGGCAGGCAAACAGCTTGAGCTTAGGAGTTTGAGACCAGCCTGGGCAACATGGTGAAGCCCTGTCTCTACAAAAACTACAAAAAATTCACTGGGTATGTTGGCACGCGCCTGTAGTCCCAGCCACTTGGGAGACTGAGCTGGGAGGATCCCTGGAGCCTGTGAGGCGGAGGCTGCAGCAAGCCATAATCACGCCACTGCACTCCATCCTGGGCAACAAAGCAAGATTACATGTCAAGAAAAAAAAAAAAATAATGACTCAATTTACTTGAACATGGGAATTTATCTGTTTCATGTTGTAAACTTTAAGGATTAATGCTAGCTTGTCCGATTGGTTAAAGCCATAAGTTTTTAAAATTAGAATTTATTAAATTAGTCCCATTTGCCAAAGATTTACCTTTCTTTTGTAAACTTGGGTTCTTAAGATTAAAAACTAAAATACTTAGTTTTTCTAATTACTTTTTTTTTGAGACGGAGTCTCGCTCTGTTGCCCAGGCTGGAGCGCGGTGCGGCGATCTCAGCTCACTGCAAGCTCCGCCTCCCGGGTTCATGCCATTCTCCTGCCTTAGCCTCCGGAATAGCTGGGACTACAGGCTCCCGCTACCACGCCTGGCTAATTTTTTTGTATTTTTAGTATAGACGGGGTTTCACCGTGTTAGCCAGGATGGTCTCGATCCCCTGACCACAAGGTAGGCCGCCTGCCTCGGCCTTCCAAAGTGCTGGGATTACAGGCGTGAGCCACCGCGCCCGGCCTACTTTTTGTTTTTTAATGCACATGCAGAATATTAGAAGTTCAGTGTTTTTATTGTCTGAGAATTTAGTTCAAAGAGAATTGAAAGGCCTGGAAATGGATAGTGGTGGAGGTTGCACAGTGTTGTGAATGAACTTAATGCCAGCTAATTGTACACTTAAAAATGGTTAAAGTATGTGCCCGATCTCTAATTTCTAAAGCAAAGCAGGGACAGGCCCGGTTAGTACTTGGATAGGAGAATGTAGGCTTTTTAAAAAACTGGCAAAAATGGCAAATTTTATATTACAGTAGTCCCTGCCTTGTCCCTGAGGAGATACGTTCCAAGACACTCAGTGGATGCTGCCTAACCCCCAGTGGATGACTATGTTTTGTCAATCTAATAGCTAGACAACTATTAGGTGACTAACAGGCAGGTAGCGTTTATAGAGTGGATATGCTGGACAAAGGGATGATTTGTGTC